>NC_064643.1:54473979-55842650 GCF_023864345.2 Schistocerca serialis cubense
AATAGCGTGCGTATCATAAGTTGAAGTATTTAAGAAATATCATTCCGTGTGACGCTAAATTTAAACTCTGAGAGAGAATCAAGGTGAGTCGGCCGTTTTTCCAGCAACGCCACTTGGCTTGCATTGCACAGGAAGACGTGCGTTTATCTCCAGAGTTCACAGTAGGAAAGTAGAATTACAAAGTGGGGCAGTGTCGTGTGAAACGGATAAATATTGATTGAAGTGGGAAAGCGGAAAGTGATGAAGTTGTAACCGTTCTTTGTGTAATATTTCATATTGTTGTGTTGTGTATGTCTTGTAATTTGGGTATGTGTGTTTTGCATGGGAGTAGCAAGGTAGTTTCGAAAGATTTGTGGGTATGCCTGTTCCTTCTGTATCGCCCGATCTGGAGGAAAGTTACGTGAGGATTATTGTGAGAGGCGAAGTGTGAGGTATAATAAAAGATCCACCATCCGATCCAGGGAGTGCACTGTTGCGGTAAATAGATTACGAGACCATAGTATAGAGATTCACTAACGTAAAGCCATGCCCACTGGGCGGAATTTCTCATGTGATTTTGTTGTAGGTTGTAGAATTTGTGTGTTTAGGAATAAATCAAATAGTGAAAAGAAAGAGATTGGTGGCCTTTTTTCATTAAATTGTATGTTATTGTAATGTCCCGAATTTATATAAAAGCCGTTAAATCAAAGACAAAAGGTAAATGTGGTATTGCCAGTGCGTAGTGTACAGTCAGAGTCCTATAAATCACTGATAGTCAGATGCGTGTTTCCGTTGCGTATTATTCATACAGGAGGATAATTTGTAACTAAATAGTAAGATACGAGAATTCATGTTGCTCGATAAATAAAGGAAGATTCCACTCGCTTGGCAAACCACTCATCTTGCAGGCCTGACTGCTTGATGCCACAGTATGAGAAAGGCAAGTGGGTGCCTCTCAAAACGAGAATAGTTTCTGTGCTTGGAAACAGCAGTATAGTGAACATGGGAAACTGAGAAATAGCAGTCTATGGAGTGAGGAGGGATCGACGCAAACAACTTCCGACTTTAGATGACACAGACAAAATATGTTCTGTATGTCCCGTCAACAGCTTGCCTGGTGGTCGTCACTTCATCATAGTTTGAGAAATACGACAATCAGCCATAAACTATGGAATCTGATAAACTCCGCTTAACCCGGCGTCAGCAGAATGCAAAGCGCAATAAATTAGAGGGTGCTGTTAATCCGCGAAGTTTGCACAACAGCATTAATTAGGCAATGAAATGGCCTCATTAGGGCAGCATTAAGGGCTCCGGGCAAGGGCCTGGGCGGCCCTGCGAGAATTACAGAGGCAGAGAGCGATTATCGCCGGCGGCGCTTCACAACTCGGTAAACTGCGCGACGAGATTTACGGTAGGCGGGGCGCTGCGCTGGCTGGCGTGGCGGCCCCAGCCCCGCCTTGCGCCGCGGCTGCGTGCGGCAGCCGGCGCTGCGGCCGCGACTGCGACTGAGAGCCCACTTGTCGCTCGCGCTCTGCCCGCAGGCGGTCGAGGGCGCCGCAGGGCGAGCCGTGCCGTCTGGCTGCGCACAGCTTGCTACTCTCACTGCTCCTAACCTCCTGTCTGGCGTGATGACAGTAGGCGAAATTTGAAGTCATTTTCAGGCTAGGTAACTTTAGCAGTAGGGCAATCACAGCTAACATACAGGGTGATCAAAAAGTCAGTATAAATTTGAAAACTTAATAAACCACGAAATAATGTAGATAGAGAGGTAAAACACACATGCTTGGAATGACATGGGGTTTTATTAGAACCAAAAAAATGTGCTAGACGCTTGAAAGATCTCTTGCGCGCGTCGTTTGGTGATGATCGTGTGCTCAGCCGCCACTTTCGTCACGCTTGGCCCCCCAGGCCCGCAGACCTCAGTCCGTGCGATTACTGGCTTTGGAGTTACCTGAAGTCGCAAGTGTATCGTGATCGACGGACATACCTAGGGATGCTGAAAGACATCATCCGACGCCAATGCCTCACCATAACTCCGGACATCCTTTACATTGCTGTTCACAACATTATTCCTCGACTACAGCTATTGTTGAGGAATGATGGTGGACATATCGAGCATTTCCTGTAAAGAACATCATCTTCGCTTTGTCTTACTTTGTTATGCCAATTGTTTATATTCTGACCAGATGAAGCGCCATCTGTCCGACACTTTGTGAACTTTTGTATTTTTTTGGTTCTAATAAAACCGCATGTCATTCCAAGCATGTGTGTCAACTTGTATCTCTCTATCTACATTATTCCGTGATTTATTCAGTTTTCAAATTCATACTGACTTCTTGATCACCCGGTAGTTCCACATTATCTATTGACAATTCATATAGTGAACAATTTTTTATTTTTAAATGCAGGTGTTAAAACCACTAAAATCAAAATGAATGCCGGCCGGAGTGGCCGAACGGTTCTAGGCGCTACAGTCTGTAACCGCGTGACCGCTATGGTCGCAGGTTCGAATCCTGCTTCGGGCATGAGTGTGTGTGATGTCCTTAGGTTAGTTTGGTTTAAGCAGTTCTAAGTTCTAGGGGACTGATGACCTCAGATGTTAAGTCCCATAGTACTCAAATCTATCTGAACCATTTTTGAAACTGAATGAAATGTCCAATTGTCTGATGTTGCTGCATTTGTTCAAGTCACTTATAAACCCACACAACCGGTATCACAACTTTCGAGTTTCATCTTCATGTGCAAATATATATGCTATTTCGTGGGTTACAGAACGCCGCAGAGTAACAATAAGCGAGGCTAGGTAAAGTTTTGAGCCCTCCTCAGCTGCTAAAATACTATCTTCAATTGATAAATAATGATGTCTGCGTTAAGTTGCGAACTGTACACTTTCCGACTTAAATATCCTCTTTTCGGGCTATTTTAAGCAACAGAATGCTCCTCAGATATTTTATTCAAGGAACTATTAGCCCCTGTAGTGACAAAAGCTGACACGCTCATGTGTATTTTCCACCAATATAGCAGCTGACAACGTATTCAACAGAGTCAATTACATTTAAGAAAGTTTTACGAACAATGACGTTCTGAGAAAATGGGTACACCGTCTTTATAAAAACGTGCTATCCGAACAACTGTTAACGTGTTTTAGCTTAAAAGACTCATATTCTGACATATATCAGACTTATAATTGCATTTTATTTTGTATCTGTAGCCCAGTTACTAAAATGTAAAAGTCGTGTGGCTAGGGCCTCCCGTCGGGTAGACCGTTCGCTGGGTGTAGGTCTTTCGAGTTGACGCCACTTCGGCGACCTCCGCGTCGATGGGGATGGAATGATGATGATTAGGACAACACAACACCCAGGCCGGCCGGAGTGGCCGAGCGGTTCTAGGGGCTACAGTCTGGAACCGCGCAAGTGCTACGGTCGCAGGTTCGAATCCTGCTTCGGGCATGGATGTGTGTGATGTCCTTAGGTTAGTTGCGTTTAAGTAGTTCTAAGTTCTAGGAGACTGATGACCTGAGAAGTTAAGTCCCATAGTGCTCAGAGCCATTTGAACAACACCCAGTCCCTCAGCAGAGAAAATCTCCGACCCAGTCGGGAATCGAACCTGGGCCCTCAGACTTGACCACTCAGCTACCGGGGGCGAACAGCCCAATTACTGATAACTTCATTTAAATATCTTCCACAAGTTCGCTGCTGTAGGTAGTCGTTTGTAAACATACCTCTGTAAGCAGTCGTCGAAGCGTCCGAGACATGCGGGAGCCCTCGACAGATGCCGCTGGTTCTAATTTTACTCTCGACTTGGACACCTCATCCATGGCACCTTTTTTCACTTTTGTTAATTCCAAATAATAACTTTCACCTCCTATTTCTAAAATTTTATTATTTGACTTTATGTTTTTATCATTTGCAGTTATTTCCCTGCAGCATAACGTAAATTAGATATTATTTCTGCATTAGTACTGTAAGTACATGAGCATTATCTCTCATCTCCTTTTACAACAAAGCAGAAATATCTATACGCTCATCATATTATGCACTAACACCTGGCACTTTCAGATGCACTTGATAGTGGCGCAATATAAAGACCGAAAATGGTCTTGTGAATTTAATAAAGTTCTAAAAAAGCAACTGGAGCAGTTCTTCATTAATTAACAATTCACATAACTTAAAAGATTTGCAGACCGTCTGAAATTTTTAGGAATAAAATTATACTGACGACAGACCATCCTAACCTCAGTACTATTTTGAGAACGAGTCGCGTGAAATACCTATAGTAAGTAATGAGAATAGTCATGTTGCACTATATGTGGCTGTAGGCGGCCAACCTAACGTCAGAAGGGGCGCTAGAAGGCGAAAGAATACATGACGGCTGCGGAAGAAGCTTCTGGAAGGAAGGCAGGAAGGAAGGTCAGGAGGACAGCGCGCGATTGCGTGAGAGGCGCGCCATGCGAGACTATGTGAGCTGCGCCTTCGGCGCTGCTGGAAGATCCCGGTCTCGCTCTGTCTCAGGCGCTGGCCAAGCGTTACTCTGCCCCGGGACAGGACTTAGTTTTCCGTGTCGCTTAGCTGCGATGATGGATGCAGGATTGCACAACACAGTAATTGTGATAGTGCCTAGTAGTTTTCGACTGTAGTTTACGACGGTAATTTGTTCTTCGTTCGCAGTCATTAGTCTGAATTCCACGCCACTTTTCACCCCCCGAGTTTCCTCATGAGCAAATATTTCCACTTGTGTTCCTCAGGCATCGTGTCTACGGGTTGGACGAGCCGCTTTCCAACTGGATATAACGTCAGCTCCCATCCTGATCCACTCGCAGGACAATGCAGACGCAAAAAATTATTTGGTGCCAGGTGTGTGGCTGGCAAAGGAGGCACTCCTGTTCTGTAGGTTTGGCACAAATTAGGCATCCCATTTCTCAGGTTTGCCTATCAAATTGCCACAGACTTACTGTGTCTGCACAGTACCCGCGTTTGAGAGGTTACGGTTCTGAGAGTAGCTGCAGGACGTTGTGAACTTCTCACAGCTCTCATCCCGAAGTCAAGCAAGAACTGATGGCACGGTGGAGTAAGACTGAGATGTGGATCGGTAGGTGTCTGAGGCGAAGAGAGGAAGGAATACGACGATACGATGGGCCGAAAAGGTGTGGTACTGCGAGGGTTGGACTACGCGAGGGGCAGGTCAGCAGTGAGCAGCTGCAGCACTTTCCAGAGGGAGGCGGCGACACCAGTCACGGGGCGGGCCAAAGGGGGCGGCCAGCTGTGAGGAAGCAGACACGTGACGGCAGGTGCGTGCCTGCTGGGGCTGGCTGGTGGCGAGGCCGCGTGGCAGGGGGCAGCGAGAGGGCACAGGGGGCGCTGCAGGCTGTAGGTGGGCTGCGAGAGGACACAGGGGGGCGCTGCAGGCTGCAGGGGGGCGGCGAGAGGACACAGGGGGGCGCTGCAGGCTGCAGGGGGGCGGCGAGAGGACACAGGGGGGCGCTGCAGGCTGCAGGGGGGCGGCGAGAGGACACAGGGGGGCGCTGCAGGCTGTAGGTGGGCTGCGAGAGGACACAGGGGGGCGCTGCAGGCTGTAGGTGGGCTGCGAGAGGACACAGGGGGGCGCTGCAGGCTGCAGGACGGCGGCGAGTGGACACAGGGGAGCGCCACAGGCTGCACAGAGGCTGCAGGAGGGCAGGCGGAACTAAGTGACAGTAATGTCGCGCAGTAGTTAGTGGTCCCAGATCAGCATGATGTGTTGATGACGTTTGCTAAGGCACGGGCAGTAGGAGCTGCCAGGAGTAAATTGTTAGGTAGGTACTTGTCAACTACCTGCTCTGCTGTACGTGCTATGTTAGTGGAGAATTATTCTTACACACACCATTTAGATAACGATTCTTGTAAGATGTTTCCAAGTAGACAACAACGTAGTGAAACATTGCACAGTGGGGTTCCCGTGTTGATGCCTTGCAGCATCATTTCAGAGAAGCCGTTAGAGGTGTGACGATGGAAGCTGAGTTACCAGGAAGTATTACACCAGTTCTGAAATTGTGCAGAGCAGTATTCATTCATGACCCGCATGATGACCACATTAACAGATCGGGCTAGTGGAGAGACAGTAACACTCTCTCAAGCTGTCGATACTGCCCCTAAGAAGAAGAGTGCCATTTCATTAGGGAAGGACAAGCCGATGTCAAGAAAAGTAGTTGGAATGGCGAGGACAGATAGGCCTAAGACCATGATGAAATGTTGTAACTGTGGTAACAAAGAGCATGTGGCGAGAGACCGTCATGCTCATAAATGGGTACGACTGTTTGAAACAGAATCGAAGGAAAACTCAGGGAGGAAAAAGAAAAGGTGGTGAGTCTAGCAAAATTAGAACGCGAAAATGCTGAAATGCTGACAGAAATAAACCGGGAGTTAAAAGGCAACTGTAGAGAAACGGACGGCTTAAGGCCAGTGAAGTTTTCCTAGAGTAAGTTGATTCGTCACAGTGCACCATGTGCAGAACAAAGTGACACAAGACGTTTTAAATGTAATCAGAGAGGCCAGTAAGCAAGGCAGTGTACTGAGTGTCCGTACTGGCGAAAAGAAAGAACAAGCGAACAGAAAACTAAGAAGAATCGTAATGTGGCAGTCATATTGGCCCTTCCCAGGCGAAGTATTCAGTGTTGACTGCACAAATAGGAACGATTTTACAGGTGCATAAAGTGGCGCACAGATAAGTTTAGTTAAAAGGAATAGTTGGTACAGTGCTGGAGTCTGTGATCCAGGTGACAGAATCAGAGCGGCCGTTAATACAGTTGCTAAGACGGAAGGTGCAATACGTATACACCATGTAGTCAAAAGCATCCGGTCACCCCCAAATACATACGTTTTTCGTATTAGGTGCATTGTGCTGCCACCTATTGTTAGGTACTCCACATCAGCGACCTTAGTAGTCACTAGACATCGTGAGAGAGCAGAATGGGGCGCTCCGCGAAACTCACGGACTTCGAACGTGATCAGGTGATTGGGTGTCACTTGTCTCATACGTCTGTACACGAGATTTCCACACTCCTAAACACCCCAAGGTCCTCTGTTTCCGTTGTGATAGCGAAGTCGAAACGTGAAGGGACACGTACAGCAAGAAACATACAGACTGACCTCGTCTGTTGACTCACAGAGGCGGCAGCCAGTTGAAGTAATGTGTAATGGGCAGACATTTATCCAGACCAACATACAGGAATTCCAAACTACATCAGGATTCCCTGCAAGTACTGTGACAGTTAGGTGAGAGGTGAGAAAACTTGTATTTCGTGACCGAGCGGCTGCTCATAAGCCACATATCACGCCAGTAAATGCCAAACGACGCCTCGCTTGGTGCAAGCAGTAGAAACACTGGACGATTGAACAGTGGAGAAACGTTGTGTGGAGTGACGAATTACGGTACACAATGTGGCGATCCGATGGCAGGGCGTGTGTATATGGCGAATGCCCGGTGAACGTCATCTGCCAGCGTGCGTTGTACCAACAGTAAAATTCGGAGGCGGCGGTGCTGTGGTGTGGTCGTTTCTTTCATGGAGTGGCTTGTACCCCTTGTCGGTTTGTGTGGCGCTATCACAGCACAGGCCTACATTGATGTTTTAAGCACCCTCTTGCTTCCCACTGTTGAAGAGCAATTCGGGGATGGCGATTGAATCTTTCAACACAATCGAGCACCTGTTCACAATACATGGCCTATGGCGGAGTGTTTACACGACAATAACATACCTGTAATGGACTGGCCTGCACAGAGACCTGACCTGAGTACTATAGAACACCTTTGGGATGTCTTGGAACGGCGACTTCATGCCAGGCCTCACCTACCGACATCGATACCCCTCCTCAGTGCAGCACTGCGTAAAGGATGGGATGTCATTATAAATGGTTTTTGAAACTCTGCGACTGTAGATACAATAGGTTTATTTATAAATAAATAAATCTTCTGCTACCAGTCACGATTTTTCTTTATTTTACTATTCGCACGACGCGTTTCGAGAAATAATTCCCATTTTCAATTGCGTTGTTTTTTTGGAGTGTATTAAGCCATTTATTTTGATGTTGTCAGTGTGTGTGAGTCTGCTTCATTTTGTTGACTTTTACTGTAATACATAAGAAACGCGATTTTTAGTTGGGTATCAATTCTTTTTGTGAGGTTAGTGGCTAAAATTTAGAATAATTTGTACTTACAGTTTTCTAATGGTCCATTTGTGTAGAGTCTCACACACACTTAACAATCACACACAACTTGTTGTACACTTGACACATCGAAAATATCTTATATAAACAAAACAGTTACAAAGCTCTTCTTACAGGTAGTTCACAGAGATAGCATTATAGGTCTTCCACAGATTATGATATGCTTCTGTACAGAGTTTATTTATCTTATCAACTTTGCTCATGAATTACTTGTATTGATTTTACAATTGTGCTTATTTAAGTATATTATCGAAACATCTGAAGAAGTTCACTGATTCACTTTCTAGTTTTTCATTTAATATTTTATCTTCATATTTTCTGTAATGTGAATATATCTCCAGTTCTTCAAGCAAATCCATTTTATGTCCTTTATTTAGTCGGTGGAGAACTATGACATCCTGTTTAACAAGTGGGAGGGCAGTTATATGATTTAAATACAGCAGGGCACAAGCTGGAGGAGTTAGAAAACGAGATTTTATATCATCAAACGTTTGCGTTTTGTGGATTTTCATTAAGTAGTATACCTACTTTGAGTTATGTGGAGTGAAGCACTGTCATTTCAATTGTAATTCTGTGTATTTGTCGATAATGTAACTGCTATAGACATTGTTTTAGATTCATGTTCAAATCAGTATTCTGGTAGGGAATTGGTTAGATACCAGCCTGCTCGAAGAAGTGTAGAAGAAAACGAAGAAACCGTAATTTGAAAGAATGCCTTTTAGACACCAGACCAGAGACAATGGTGATATTACATATTAACAAAGACTTGTACCAACAATATATGTGGAAGATTTTGAGAAAAGACAGCCATTAATATTAATGTCAGAAGTAAATAAAAGATTAACTGAGGAGTTGAAGGGATGAAAGAAGAAAGGGGTAACTGTTGTAACTACATTAACGGTGAATCAAAAAAGGTATTATTATGTGCTGTTGAAAAGGAAAGAAATTATAATGATAAGAGTAGCTTTGTGAAAACGTATTGGTTAAAAGAAGTAGAGGTCATAATCTGTTTCTGATAAGTTTCTGTGCGCAAATCTATGGGTTAAAAGAAATAGAGGCCATGACGGACTTATGATAAGAGTAGCTTTCTGCAAATATACTGGTTAAAAAAAGTAGTAATCATAATGTGTTTCTGACAACAATTAATGTGTGCAAACCTATGGGTTAAAAGAAATAAAGGTCACGATATGTTCATGACGAGAATTGGTGCTTGCACACGTATTGATTAAAAGACATAGTATCATAATGTGTTTATAACAAAAGTAGCTGTGTGTATTGGTTAAAAGAAATAGATATCAAAATGTGTTTATGATCAGAGTTATAGTGTGAAAACTTATTTTTTGGAAGAAGTAGCGACGATGTACTCATGATACGAGCTGTTTCGTGAAAATGTATGGGTTAAAAGAAGAAAAGATCATAACGCGTTGTTCTCCCTTCTCCCAGTCTCTCGTTTTCCCCTCCCTGCTCTCTATACATCCTTCCTCCTCATCCTCCTCCTCCTCCTTGTGTGGGTGTGTGTCTCTCTCTCTCCCCATCTCTCTGTTTCTCCCTGTTCTTTCTCCCTTTGTCTCCTTCTCCACCTCTCTCTTTCCATATCTCCCTTTCCCATCTTCCTTCCTCCTCTCTTTTCATACTGCCTCCCCTACATCTCTCTGTACCTCCATCCCACCTTTTCGTTTATATCTCCCCTCTCTCTGTACATCCTATTAATTTCTCCCACTCTCTATCTCTCCCTCCCCTTCCCCCCATTCTCTTTTACTTTCGCAACACAGTCTTCTCTATCTTTCCAGATGGTGAGTGATATATGCACCAAGTTTGGTTTTACCCACGGCTTTTGCCTATATATGCTTATGTCACATATAATGCATACATAAATACCTGGATCTCTGCTGTTTCATCAAAATAATCAAGACTGTTTTTTATTCACCCACTACACTACTTTTTCTTTTCCGCCCTTCGTCACCTATAAGAAACAGACGTCGGAACCCAAGATCGGTCTTGCCTTATTACCCCTACCAATGGGTAGAATATAAAAATCGATAGAACGTACCAAAAAGGCTCGAATGTTCCGCAACAGTTGAGAGTATTCTGAAATGTTCCACAATGATCTGGATGTTCCGGGATATTCCCGAACATTCCTGACTATTCCTGAACATTCCAGAACATCACGGATCATAGTGTAAGATTCTGGAACATTCTGGTATGTTGTGAAATTCTCTCGAATACTTTCGAATGTTTTGTATTGTTCTAGAAATTTCTAGAGGACGAAACTTTCCAGCCCTTATATCCTTAAAAACAACCCCTTCAGATAAAACCAGGATAGAGGGCTGCCACACGATATAACTTCATTGATCTTTCCGGGACTCGTTTCGAGTTTTAGCGGGGTTCCACGTCGTACACTTTCTTATATAATACACACTAAAGCGCCAAAGAAACTGGTATGGTCATGCGTATTGAAGTACAGAGGTATGTAAACAGGCATAATACGACGTGGCAGTCAACATTGCCTATATAAAGCAAGTGTCTCGCGCAGATATTATATCGGTTACTGCTGTTACAATGTCGGGTTATCAAGATTTAAGTAAATTTGAATGTGCTGTTATAGTCGGCCCACAAACGACGGAGACACAGCATCTCCGAGGTAGCGGTGTAGTTGGGATTTTTCCCGTGCGACCATTTCAGAGAGTACGGTGAATATCAGGAACCCAGTAAAACACGAAATCCCCGACATCCCTGCGCCCGGAAAAAGATCCTGTAAGAACAGCGCCAACGACGACTGAAGAATACCGTTCAAAGAGACAGAAGTGCAACCCTTCAGCAAATTGCTGCAGATTTCAATGCTGAGCTGTCAACAAGTGTCAATGTGCGAAACATTCAATGAAACATCGTCGGTATGAGCTTACGGAGTCGAAGGCCCACCCGTGTACCCTTGATGACAGCATGACACAAAGCTTTACGCATCGCCTGGACCCGTCAGCACCGACATTGGACTACTGATGACAGTAAACATGTTGCCTCGTCGGACGAGCGACGTTTCAGATTGTATCGAGCGGATGGACGTTTACGGGTACGGAGACAACCTCATGAATCCATGGACCCTGCATGTCAGTAAGGGACAGTTCAATCTCGTGGAGGCTCTGTAATGGTGATGAACGTGTGCAGTTGGAGTGATGTGGGACTCCTGAAACGTCTACGTACGACTCTCACAGGTAACACGAATGTAAGCATCCTGGCTGATCACCTGCATCCACTCATGTCCGTTGTGCATTCCGACAGACTTGGATAATTGCAACAGCGCAATGCGACACCCCACACGACGAGAGTTGCTACAGAGTGGCTCCAGAAACACTGTTCTAAGTTTAAACACCACTGTTCTAAGTTCAAACACTTCCGCTTCCCACCAAACTCCCCAGACGTGAGCATTATTGAGCATGTCTGGTATGCATTTATGCGTGCTGTTCAGAGGAGATCTCCACCCTGTTGTACTCTTACGGATTTATGGACATCTCTGCAAGATTCATGGTGTCAGTTCGCTCAATTCAGACAGTAGTCCAGTCCATGCCACATCTTGCCCGCGGGGGCCCTACACAGTTTCTTTGGCTCTTCAGTGTATATTGATATTGAATACAGCAATTATTCTTAGACGGAATTGAATTAAACAGTGAACAAGGGAGTATCTTTAAAAAGTCCAAATTTCCGAACGGGTAAGATACGCTAGTGAGATAAAGCAGGTAAGTGAAGTAGCAGTGGGTATAGAAAGTAAAAATTTATAACAGGGCAATAGAAATCATTATAAAGACTTATGATCTACACACAGTGTTGAAAATGACCATGCAGAAAGTATGTACAATGAAACAACAGATCCAGTTGCTATGGAGGAGCTAACTGAGGCTTTGAAAGGCATGAAGAACAGAAAACCTTTTGGAATAGATGGAAGTAATGCAGATCTAATGAAATACGATGTGATATCACTAGATTCAATACTTTTCCAAGACTCCACACCCTTGATATGGACCAGAAGTGATCTCTCTTTTCAAGGAAGGAAACTGGTGTGGCATCAGTCTTTTAAACACTGGCTGCAAATTATACTAAAAAATAATCGATAACCATATGATGAACATCCAGATGCTATTATTTCTAAAGAAAAAAATCGATTTAGATCATGTTGTACAAGCACAGACAATGTATCCATAATTAAAAGCATTATAGAAAAACAGGATTTAGTACTTTTATCGGCCTTGAGAAGGCTTTTCATTGTATGAGCCGTGGTAGCCTACGGAAGATTATATCTGAATGTGGATATCCTTAACACTTAACTGTGGCAGCCTAAGTCTTTACAAAAATACACACAGTTTAATAAAAACAGGAAGAAATCAATTAGAAGAAATCATCATTATCCAGGGTGTTTGTAAGGTTATGGAATATTATCTAGTTTTTTTAATATTTATATTAGTTCTTCCTAATTGGGAATGCAAAGTAAACAAAGGAATTGAGATAACGAATGAGGAAACCTGAATGTACTTCTGTTTGCGGATGAGATCGTTATTTTTCAAAAGTATGAAGATGACCTGGAAAGATCAGTATAGTCCCCAGAGCTGAATGAAATGTGGATGATACACGACTCTAAAATTTCTAGTAATAAAATGAAACTAATGGCATTCCGAGGAAAATATCCAGTCAGGTCAAAAATTTTTTTGGATAATTCAGTTTCGGAACAAGTCTCTCAGATATCTTATTTGAGCTGTACTATAAGGTTTGATTTGACTCTGATGTTCAAAATAAAATACACAAATTCCAAGCTCTCTTTGGTACCATTAGCAGAACACTAGGCCATAAAATACAAAAAGAGACTGACATGAAATTCTATAAAGTGATGGCGGTTCCTGTGTTATCCCATGGAAGCGAAATATGGGTTACTACAAAAAAGAGAAAAACACAACATAAAATCCAAACAGAAGAGATGAATTTCCTATGCAAGACGAAGGGGCTGCACAAGAAGAGACATGATTAAAAATGGTGTTAGAACAGAATTAAATATTTTCAACAAGAGTGAAAAAATACAAAAATATCGTGAAGACAGGAGATCTTAATGAGAATGCCGCGACACAGAATTCCCAAAAAGATATTGAGCTACATGCCGAATGGGAAAAGAGATATTGGAAGACCTCGAAAAATGTGGGGATCATTTTGTTTGCTTTTGAGCTCGGAACAGGCAACGGCCTCCTTCTCGAAAGGAAGATGATGGTGATGGTGAAGACAAGAGGAATTATGGTAAATGAAATAAAGGAAAAATATTAGATGTTGTTAGGAGATGAAATTTATAACAGCTCCTGGGTGGGGTTATGAGTAAGTATCTGCAGTTGGGAGTCGCGAGTAATGGAACCTCCGTCATTCAGTACTAACCTTGGAAAGATGGATATATGTTTTCTAATTTACGTTATTTCGAGGTAGTTCATCTTCCTTCCTTTAGGGATGTGATGTAATACCTCATGCTGCAACTTGTAACTCTGGCCTTCGTTGAGCAAGAGGTCTGAAAAAGTAGAATTTGCAATTACTCTGGTGTTCCTTCAAGCGGATGTATATTGTCCTGTCAGATTGAGCTATACAAAATTTGTCATAATTACAAGTAATTTTATATATTCCAATCTTTCCAAAGCTGAAGTGCTGTTTTTACATTGGGCAGAAAGCCTTCAACAGTGTTGTGCACACGAAATGACGTTTTAAAGACCCTGGCTATATACAGTGAGACTTTACCAAAATATTGAATTACGCATTATTTGTTGCCTTATTCTGTTGGTGGCTCGAGAGCAGGGTAAAGAAGAGGGTAGGTATGTTGTTTCTGCTTTTTGTGCAGTATGGAGTCGACCAAGATAGAATGGTAGCTCCTTGATGCTATCTGATTGCATTTAATCCCTCTTGGAAGTTGTCTTCACTGTGTTTAAAATTTAGTCGCTTGAAAAATTTTTGTAGTTGTCTGGTAGTAATTGTCCATAAGTACAACACGTCGTCAATAAATAGTGCACAGTTCCGTATTTACGTAAGGTCTCACTGACTGTAGCCAGAAAGCTTGTTAGTGTGCTCATCGCACCCACCCATCCTATACACTTAAGAAGATAATACTTCGTGTCTTCCATCACACAAAGAAAATTTATTATGTTAATTGAGAAAAACAATAACGTAGGACAGAAGACACACCCCGACGAGAAATGGAGAAACTACTAAGGCAGACGTATCTACACCAGCGTGCACCCTGAACAGCAGCGTCAAGAAAAATTGGTTTCCAAATTTCCTTTATGTCCCTAGCACTGCACCCTAAATGATATCGAACTGAGTTTAGAACAACATCATGAAATATCAAGAAGGACTACGAATAGATCTTCATCGAAAACGTGGAAGCGACTGATCTAATAGAGAGCGTCATGACGGATACAGGGATTAGTGAACACAAGGTCATTGTAGCAAGGCTCAAAACCATATCAACCAAAACCACTTAAAATAAACGCCAAATATGTCTATTTAAAACTGCAGATAAAAATTCGCTTGATGCCTTCCTAAGAGAGAGTCGCCATTCCTTCCAAGCTAATTATGTAAGTGTAGACCAGATATGGCTCAAATCCAAAGATACAGTTTCGACAGCAATAGATAGATTCATATCGCACAAGTTAATAAGAGACGGGACTGATCCACCATGGTACACAAAACACGTCAGAACACTGTTGCAGAAACAACGAAAAAATTCAGAAGATCGCAAAATCCCCAAGACGGGAGAAGTTTCACGGAAGCTCGAAATTTAGTGCGGACATCAATGCGAGATGTTTTCAATAGTTTCCACAATGAAATATTGTCTCAAAATATGGTAGAAAACCCAAAGAGATTCTGCTCGTATGTAAAGTACACCAGTGCAAAAAACAGTCAATACCGTCACTGCGCAATAGCGATGAAAATGTTACAGATGATGGTGCCACTAAAGCTGAGTTACTAAATACAGTTTTCGGTAACTCCTTCACGAAAGAAGACGAAGTAAATATACCAGAATTCGAAACCAGAACAGCTGTTAGCGTGAGTGACATAAAAGTAGATATCGGAGGTGTTGCGAAACAACTCAAATCACTTAAGAAAGACAAGTCTTCCGGTCCAGATGGTATACCAGTCAGGTTCCTTTCAGATTATGCAGACACAATAGTGCGTTTCTTAGCAATCATATACAACCCCTCACTTGACGAAAGATCTGTTCCTAAGGACTGGAAAGCAGCAGAGGTAACACCAATATTCAAGAAAGGAAATAGAAATAACCCTTTGAATTACAGGCCCGTATCACTGACGTCAATTTGCAGTAGGATTTTGGACCATATACTGCACTCGAACATTATGAATCACCTTGAAGAAAATGACTTATTGATACATAACCAACACAGATTCAGAAAATATCGTTGTTGTGCAACACAGCTAGCTCTTTATTCCCATGAAGTAACAAGTGTTGTCGACAAGGGATCTCAGATCGATTCCATGTTCCTAGATTTCCAGAAGGCTTTTGATACAGTTCCTCACAGCAACTATTAATCAAATTGCTTGCATATGGAGTATCGTTTCAGTTGTGTGACTGGATTCGTGATTTCCTCTCAGAGAGGTCACAGTTCGTAGTGATAGACGGTAAATCACCGAGTAGAACAGAAGTGGTATTTGGCGTTCCGCAAGGTAGTGTCATAGGCCCTCTGCTCTTCCTGATTTAGATAAATGATCTAGGTGTTAATCTGAGCAGCCCCCTTAGATTGTTTGCAGATGAGGCTGTAATTTATCGTCTAGTAAAATCATCAGGCGACCAATTCCAATTATAAAATGATCTAGAGAGAATTTCTGTATGGTGCGAAAATCGGCAATTAATGCTAAACAAAGAAAAGTATGAGGTCATCCACATGGATACTAAAAGAAATCCGATAAATTTTGGGTATACAATAAATCGCACAAATCTAACGGCTGTCAATTCGACTAAATACCTAGGAAATACAATTACCAGCAACTTAAATTGGGAATACCACATAGATAATATTGTGGGGAAGGTGAAACAAAGACTGCGCTTTGTTGACAGAACACTACGAAGATGCGACAAACCCACCAAAGAGACGGCCTACATTACACTTGTCCGTCCTTTGTTGGAATATTGACGCGTGGTATAGGATGCTTACCAGGTAGGATGTGGAAGAGGACATCGAAAAAGTGCAAAGAAGGGCAGCTAGTTTCGTGTTATCGCGCAATAGGGGTGAGAGAGTCACTGATATGATACGCGAGTTGGGGTGGCAGTCACTGAAACAATGGCGGTTTTCTTTGCGGCGAGATCTATTTACGAAATTTCAATCATCAAGTTTCTCTTCCGAATGCGTAAATATTTTGTTGACACCCACCTACGTAGGGAGAAATGATCATCATAATACAATAGTCTAAGAGAAATCAGAGCTCGAACGGAAAGATTTAAATGTTCCTTTTTCCCAAACGCCATTCGAGAGTGGAATGGTAGGTAAGTTGTATGAAAATGGTTCGATGAACCCTCTTCCAGGCCCTTAAGTGTTAATTGCAGAGTAACCATGTAAATGTAGGTGTTACTGTAGACGGCTGACAGAAAGCATGTGCACACGTTAAAATATCGAAAAGGAACATCGGTATCATGACATCTGAAAGAAGTAGCCGCTTGGAGATTTTGAAATACTTTTGAGTAGAAAATAGTGTCTACGAAAGTGACCTGGACACCGAATTTGTCCCATCCAGCTGATCTGGAGGAATTTCTACTGATTTCACAGCAGAATCAACTGATATAGCTGATAAAACCGCAGTTCAGAGACTTACATTATACAAAATTGTTGACGACTGCTTAGATGTCTCAGTAAGATGGATTATTAGTGCGTAATACGCTCGTTCTTACAACTTAAAGTCCGTGAAGCATACGCTTGTGAGGCATCGGAAAATATACCAGATCACATCCAAGAGAGACCACACTAACAACGGGTTAATAGGGGGGCAGCCTGTAGCCTAGCAAGCCAGCGAGAATGCGAGTCCTCGTGTTTCTTCCGGTGTTCCGCACACAGCTGAAGCACTCGCTGAAGTCCGTAGAGCTACGAAACTGTGTTCATGTTGGCTGCTACATTTTACTTGCTGTTCCATGCAGAGCAAGACATTTTTTTTCTTACCTGGCGTATCGAGGTGCAATAAGATACCTCAGCGTTCGTCAGACCAGGTTCGTGTGTAGGGGAAATATTTGTACCTTGGACATATTTCTTTGGATCGTCTTGGCAGACGCAATAATAAAGTTTTCGATGTGCTTGTTTACCCTTTGCATTACTTGTCTTACTTCCTATCAAATGAATCGCAACACCCAACAATTTTTTAAACGGCTGTGCTGTAGAGTCATTTTTGTAAAATGTTGTATTTGGCTCAAGGTACAATGTGCTCAAGTACCATGAGCCACAGTTGATAATAAATCGACAAGTGCCGGCCGGTGTGGCCGAGCTGTTCTAGGCGCTTCAGTCTGGAACCGAGAGACCGCTACGGTCGCAGGTTTGAATGCTGCCTCGGGCATGGATGTGTGTGATGTCCTCAGGTTAGTTAGGTTTAAGTAGTTCTAAGTTCTAGGGGGCTGATGACCTCAGATGTTAAGTCCCACAGTGCTCAGAGCCATTTGAACCAAATCGACAAGTCATTTATTATGAACAGAATTATTAAACATAAACAGAGGGCAGGTAAACGGAATATCCAAATAAACACATTCAATAGTACTATATATGTTGTAAACAATTAGGTCTAAAAGTGCATGTTAATTAACAGGTAATATCAAAAGTTACTTTTATTGTTTGAAGCCTCTGTAGCTCTCCCATATTGTTGTTTTCTATTGGTACATTGTTAATTTCTATTAGAAAATTTAATCCACTTCTGATTAATTTATGTTGTAGCCATGAAATTGAAGAGGGAATCTCAGTTCCCCGCGCCTTCGTAATGCTGGTTCTGGATGTAATCGGACGACATGTTCTTCAGAAATTTCACCAACATCATCTACTCATATATTCGTCCGCAGCGCCTCAGACGCGATATGCAACACTTGGAAAGTGTTCTGAGGAGTAATGGATATTCGACAAGTTATATCACAAGTGTAACAGAGCCAACCCCTCTGACGAGTGACAAATCAGAAAAAGAAATGTCGGGTATGGCCTTTCTGCCATACAATCCCAGAGTAACGGACTGAATCGGCCTTATAATGTGCAAACATGGCGTAAATATTATTTTCAAACCGACAAAGAAGATCAAAGAGTTGTCTTATATCGTCAAAGGAGAAACGGGACCCACTCGCAATGTCGGGAATGTACCACGTACCATACACATGCGGATTTTATGTCGGAATTACTGGAAGATCAATCAATCCCAGGATCAAAGAAGAAAAGCGACATCGCAGGTTGGGGCAGGTGGAGAAATCGGTCATGGCAGAGCACGCACTGCATGATACCAATCACGTAGTAAAATTCACCGACACGAAAGTTGTGGTTGTAGAGAAGAACTATCACATCCGCTTGTTCAGAGAAGCTATAGAAATTCGAATCTATGAAAATCGCGCCCAGTGAGATTCGCGCCCAACTAGAAATGTGTGAGATTCGCACCCAATACCTGCTTCCTTCGTGTCGGGCTTACCCGCGCCCTGGCCCTCCTAATCACGCTAAACTACTTGCTCCTCGGACACAGTGACCTACCCCCCCCCCCCCCTCACTGTACTAGGCACAGCCGCCGACTGTCTGATACACTAACACAGCCTTAGTGCCCCTCTGTACACAGTAGTTCAGATATGGAATTTTCAACCACTAATCAAGGTACGCCATGTTGCCACTACGAAGATTATTCCTACATAGTGAAGAGAACTAAAGAAGATGGAACAGTAACGTGGCGCTGTTCAAGACAGAGAGCAAACCACTGCCGAGTAATGCTGAAAAAGAAGGATTCGACAGTGCTTTTATCATTCGAGCATCAATGTGGACCTCCGGATGTCGCTCGGTTGGAGGTAAGGAAGACTGAACCACGCAAAGAAGAGGGCAAGAGGTGAAGAGACGTCTATTTCAAAAATATATTCAGAGGAGCTGGGTTGCCTGCATAATCGAGGCTATGGTTTTGTCACTGAAATGCCAGAGCAGCAAACAACGAAGAGAGCTTTGTACTACCTGCGGGCAAAATCACAGGGAAATGAGAGAGATCCACCGACAAGAGAAGAAATTGACCTAAAGCAGATTTACTAGCTATGAACGATGGGAGCAGTTTTCTGTTAAGCGACGACAAACTAGGAGAGAGGATAATAGTTTTTAGCGGAAGGGCAGGAAGAGAGGCTTTAAGGAGCAAACAAAACTTTTTTATGGATGGTACGTTCAAGGGCTGCAGTAAACAGTGTTCGCAAATATACACCATTCACGCGCACTTTGGGAGTACAAATAATGAGAGAAACATCTATCTAGTTGCCTTTGCACTACTGCCAAACAAAGGAAAATTTGATGGAAAAAATTCCAGAATGGAAACCTGCAAACGTGCGATTTCAGCAATTAAAGTTGTATTTCCGGCAGCTGAGGTGCATGGATGTTATTTCCATATGGAAAAGTGTCTCTGGAGAAAAGTTCAAGAGCTAGGACTTACTCGTGAATACAAAGAAAACGAAGAAGTGAGACAATATGTTCGCATGTGTGCTGCGCTGGCGTTTCTACGACCTGAAGAGGTATGTGATGGCTGGCTGGAGATAAATTCACATGCACCGGGTATTCCCAAACTTTCTGAATTTTTTGACTACTTTGTAGATAGATGGTTGGAAAATGAAGAAACCCCTATCAACCTTTGGAGTTGCTACAAACGGCGCCACCGAACAACCAACGCTGTAGAACGTTGGCACCACAAAATTAATAACATGCTTGCTAAATCAAATCCGAAAATTAATGACGTTATTAGGTATTTGAAAAGAGAAGCAGGAAATTCAGCGTGCGCCTTAATGAGGGCTGAACTGAGTATGGAAGGTAAACGAAAAAAAAAAGTCTACATGAAACGTGATGAAAGGTTGGAAAAAATAGTAAAAAAATACGAAGAGCATGGTAACATCAAGGATTGCTTGAAAGCCATATCCTACCTACAGTAACTTGACTGAATTAATCAGAAGATACATATAGATACAATAGTGTTCAAATGTAAATAGCAACTTACATAAAAAATAATAAAAATTAAAAAAAATAGTCGTTGCTTATAAGCTGATTTTAAACACGCCTAAATGACTTTTGCTCTTTAGCCAGTCCAAAGCCTGGATAAAGTGTGATTATTTTTAAAATACAGTATATGTGTTTTACAATACCCCAAAAGAAAAGCAAACCCTTTTCAGAGTCAACCCTTTACAATTACACTTCTCATTAAAGAGTCACCATCCAAATTCCTCGCTAGTTTTTATAAATTAAGAGTTAAAATTAAGTGACATTACTAATCGCCAAGTATAGAGTCACTTGATATTTCTGAGTATTCAAGAAGTGTAGTTGTTATGATGAAAATGATATTGATAATGACTGCTGAATGGTAGGGCAAGTGAAGCAAAAGAATGTAATCTTTTGTATTTATTGCAGTTTGAAGTGGTGTGTGGTAGAAACTTAATTCTCTCTGTCTCTCTCTCTCTCTCTCTCTCTCTCTCTGTCTGTCTGTCTGTCTGACGGCTGAAAACTCCAGCTGGGAAACCTCCAGGTAGCGTCCCTCAACTCTTTTGACTGCCGGGTAAGGGGATTAGCGGACCCGTCCTCGACCCTTTCTGGGCGCGAATCTCACTGGGTGCGTTTTTCAGTACACCATAGCTTCAACAATAAAGAAGAAAGCCTCAAAGTAAACGGACCCTGGCTTCCCGTGCTGCAGCGAACGACCGTCGCAGGTAGCAAGAGGAGAACCGTACCGGAAATGACCACGGAAAAGCCCTTGCACGTTGGCTCCCCAGGAGCATACAGTCTGCGGCCGCGAGCTCGGCTCCAGTGCGCCATCAGGAATGGAGGGTGAAGCTTTGACAATGCCAGCCACTCGTGTTGGCGAAACGTCAGAAAAATCATCAGACAAACGTCGGCCGAACAACCCGAGACGGAAGCCAACAGGCAGTTTGTGAACATGTGGCCACGAAAGCCTTAGCAATTTTGAAATATCATCTGCTTCATTTTCGTCTGACTGCCTTTGCAATGTCAAGTCGTTCACTCATGTCTCTGTCACTATCCTCACGCAAATCAGTTGGACCGGAGTCACTGTCTGAAGTAGAGTCATCTATAATTTTCTTCTTAGTTTTCCTACCTTCTGCATTTGAATTAAATGGTTTCCTTTCGTTAGCTGACCACTCCTTCTTTGTTTATTCTCGTGGGGTACGTTGTGTCTCTGTTACCTGCTTTTCAGGTGCGTCATTCAACACTCTTGATGCACCACACTTCCGTTTCCCTTCTGTCCGCCCACTGTTTCACGTAAGAGTTTTCGGTAATGGCCGTAGCCACTCTATAGGGACGACTGTAGCTTCGTTGATGGCTGAGTAGAAAAACCACTTTATCCTGCTGCCAGCCCATCTTTCCTAGATGGAGCCTCCGTATTCAAAGTAGGTTGCAGTCTAACATATGATGTAAGGAATTCATCATCTTGGAATATGTTCCCATTTACGAACCATATCCCAATTGCTCGAAATCCAGATTGAATATTCGCTGGTTTGAATGCTGACTAATAAGCTCGACCTGCAATTTCAGCAACGTCGTAAATGGTTATAGGCTTTCCCGGACATGACTGCAACCATTCGGTACAATCAGCGTTGGAGAAAGATTTGTATGAACTAAACACAGTTTTATCTAAAGGGTGGAGCTTGTGGTTACTTTGTGGTGGCAACGTAATTAAGATAATTCCATTGTCATTTGCTAGTGTGACGCTCTCGATGGCGATTTGACTTTCGTGGTTTTCAAGCATCAGCAGCACTTTTTAGTTCATTTTCATTTGGCTTCCCATGGGAAATGAAGTGTTCCAAGTACTGCTGGAAAATACTGCCGTTGGACCAGCCACTCGGGTGTGCACGACCTATAGACCCAGGTGGTGCACTTTCAAAATATGTTAAATTTGACCCTTGGAAATACGAACATAGGTGTCACACTTATGGATTAATGCATTCAATCAGTGTAACATTACTGTTACGTTCAGATGACGGCATAGATCAAACCTGCATGCATCTTTAGCCGCTAATATTTTTTCTGGCACATGCATAGTGCAGTTACCAGTCTTATCAAAATTAAATATTTTTTCTGGTGTTAATGTTACTTTGTCCACTATTGATTGTAAATAGCTGAAGAACGCTGCAACACTGTGCCTACTAAAACTTGCTGAACGAGCTAGGCTCGTTGCTTCAGGCTTTCTTAGCCTGACGTTTCGTGAAGTCGATGTACCATTGTTTATCAGCTTGCCATTTTTGTCCCAAGAGGGAGGCATGCCTTTATTCTGCGATATATCAAACTGGTATGCCAATTTTCGTAACACAATTCGGGAAATTGCGTAGTGCATTTTGAGGCAGTTATGAGGTAATCAACCAAATAATTTTTTTTTTTTTTGTGGTTTTAGGGCGCACAACTGCAACGGTCATTAGCGCCCAGACTACGTGAGGAATGCACCGCGAGTCACAAGATTAAAACAGCAACGAAACGGAAAACACGATAAAAGACAGACTGACAGGCATAGGATTAAAAAAGGAAAACAGCAGAATCAAATGTCCTGTGAGAGGGTTGTCAAATTGATAAAATGAAGAACGCGAGCAGCTGCTCGTGGGTCATCCGCTAAAATGGCTTCTACAGTACACGGCAGGCCAAGATCAAGACACAGGGTGTTAAAATCTGGACAGACCGTTAAAATATGGCAGACCGTCAGCAATTGCCCACAGGGGCAGAACGGCGCCGGCGCATCAGTCAGCAGATGGCGATGGCTGAACCGGCAGTGGCCAATTCGTAACCGGGCCAAAACGACCTCCTCCCGCCGAGAAGGGCGTGAGGAGGACGTCCAAGCCACGGGAAGAGGTTTCAGGGCCCGAAGTTTGCTGTCGGTAAGTGCAGCCCAATCGGCATGCCACTGCGATAAAATGCGCCGACAAATTACTCTGCTGCAATCTGACGAAGGGACACAACAAGATGCTGTCCGAGGCTGGAGGACCGCAGCCTTGGCCGCGGCATCTGCAGCTTCGTTCCCAGGGATACCGACATGGCCAGGAACCCACATAAAGCTAACCGGAGAACCGACGTCCACCAGCTGCTGAAGAGAGCGTTGGATCCGGTGCACGAAAGATTGAACCGGGTACGGATCACTGAGGCTCTGGATAGCGCTCAGGGAATCGGAGCAGATGACATATGCAGAATGTCGGTGGCGGTAGATGTAAAGGACAGCCTGGTAGAGGGCAAAGAGCTCAGCTGTGAAGACCGAACAAAGCCCATGGAGCCGGTATTTGAAACTTTGTGCCCCGACAATAAAGGAACAACCAACCCCGTCATTGGCCTTAGAGCCATCTGTATAAATGAAGGTCATATTCCTGAACTTCGAACGAAGTTCGATAAAACGGGAGTGGTAGACTGAACCGGGGGTAACCTCTTTCGGGAGCGAGCAGAGGTCAAGGTGGACGCGAACCTGAGCCTGGAGCCAAGGTGGCGTGTGGCTCTCGCCCACTCGAAAGGTTGCAGGGAGCGAAAAATTAAGGTGTTGAAGGAGGCGACGAAAGCGAACTCCAGGGGGTAGCAGGGCAGAGACATACAACCCGTATTGACTGTCGAGAGAGTCATCAAAAAAGGAACGATAAGACGGGTGGTCGGGCATTGCCAGTAGCCGACAGGCATACCGACAAAGCAGTATATCGCGCCGGTAGGTGAGTGGCAACTCACCAGCGTCAGCATGAAGACTCTCGACGGGACTAGTATAAAACGCTCCGATCGCAAGTCGTAAACCCCGATGTTGTATGGAGTTGAGGCGGCGTAAGATGGATGGCCGTGAAGAGGAGTATACGAAGCTCCCATAATCCAGCTTGGAGCGGACGATCGACCGATATAGACGAAGCAGGACGGTTCGATCCGCTCCCCACGACATACCACTGAGAACACGGAGGACATTTAGAGAACGGGTACAACGGGCAGCCAAATATGACACATGTGGAGACCAACTAAGTTTCCTGTCAAATGTAAGACCTAAAAATTTTGTTGTCTCCACGAATGGGAGAGCAACGGGACCGAGTCGTAAGGACGGTGGGAGAAACTCTTTGTAGCGCCAGAAGTTAATACAGACCGTCTTCTCGGCAGAAAAACGGAAGCCATTGGCGACACTCCAGGAGTAAAGACGGTCAAGAGAACGCTGAAGACAGCGCTCCAGGACACGTGTACACTGCGCGCTGCAATAGATGGTAAAATCGTCCACGAAAAGGGAGCCTGATACATCAGCTGGGAGGCAATCCATTATTGGATTGATCGCGATGGCGAAGAGAGCGACGCTCAAAACTGAGCCCTGTGGCACACCATTCTCCTGGCGAAAGGTGTCTGACAGGACAGAACCCACACGTACCCTGAACCGTCGATCCATTAAAAAAGAACGAATAAAAAGAGGGAGGCGACCGCGAAGGCCCCATGTATGCATGGTGCGGAGAATGCCCGCCCTCCAACATGTGTCGTAAGCCTTCTCCAAATCAAAGAACACAGCCGCGGTCGGGCGCTTCCGCAAGAAGTTATTCATAATGAAGGTCGACAAGGTAACGAGATGGTCGACAGCAGAGCGGCGCCTACGAAATCCACATTGTACATTGGTAAGTAGGCGTCGAGACTCGAGCAGCCAAACCAATCGAGAGTTAACCATTCGCTCCATCACTTTACAGACACAGCTGGTAAGCGAGATGGGTCGATAACTGGAAGGCAAGTGCTTGTCCTTCCCCGGCTTAGGAATCGGGACAACAATAGACTCGCGCCAGCATGCGGGAACATGTCCCTCAATCCAGATGCGATTGTAAGTACGAAGAAGAAAACCTTTACCCACAGGAGAAAGGTTCTTCAGCATCTGAATATGAATAGAATCAGGCTCTGGAGCGGAGGACCGTGATCGGCCAAGTGCGGTTTAGAGTTCCCGCATGGTGAATGGGGCATTATAACTTTCACGATTCGAGGAGCGGAAGTTAGGTGGCCTAGCCTCCTCTGCCTGTTTGCGGGGGAGGAAGACAGGGTGGTAATGAGCGGAGCTCGAAACGTCGGCGAAAAAGCGGCCGAAGGCATTGGAGACATCCTCAGGGGCCACAAAGACGTCATTCGCGACCGTCAAGCCAGAAACCGGTGAGTGAACCTTAGTGCCAGATAGCCGGCGCAGGCTACCCCAGACAACAGAAGAAGGAGTAAAACTGTTGAAGGTGCTTGTGAAAGCAGCCCAGCTGGCTTTCTTGCTTTTTTTAATAACACGACGACACTGAGCACGTAATCGTTTATAATTGATACAATTCGCCACTGTAGGGTGGCGTTTAAAGGTGCGTAAAGCACGTCGACGAGCACGTAAAGCGTCTCTACATGCTGCAGTCCACCAGGGGACCGGTACGCGACGTGGAGAAGAAGTAGGGTGAGGGATGGAATATTCAGCAGCAGCGAGAATGACTTCCGTGAGGTGTGTGACCTGACGATCGCAGCTTGTGAAGGTTTGATCCTGAAAGGTCGCCCTGGAAGAGAAGAGCCCCCAGTCTGCCTTGGAGATGGTCCAACTAGAGGAGCATGGAGAGGGGGTATGCTGCAGGAGATGGATAACACACGGTCGCTCGAATATGTATCAGAAAGTGCATACCATTCAAACCGGCGTGCAAGTTGGGGAGTACATATAGAGAGGTCTAAATGGGAATAGGTGCGAGATCTGTCCAAAAGAAAAGTAGGGGCGCCAGTATTGAGGCAGACAAGGTTGAGCTGGTTGAAAAGGTCTGCTAACAGGGAGCCCCTCGGGCAGGATGCTGGAGAGCCCCAAAGGGGATGGTGGGCATTGAATAAGTTGCATCATGTCTGCCCTGGTAACGGCAGATGACGATGGAGTGTAAACGGTACAAATGGAAAATGTAAAAGTGGGGAGAGTAATGCAGATGGCAACTGCCTGCAGGCCAGTGTGCAACGTGATGGGATCGTAGTAAATATCATCCCGGACCAGCAACATAACCCCTCCATGAGCCGGGATACCCACCACAGGGGGTAGGTCAAAACGCACAGAGGTGTAGTGTGCCAAGGCAATTTGATCGCATGGGCGTAGCTTCGTTTCCTGGAGGGCTACGACGAGCGGACGGTGCAAGCGGAGCAGCAACTTCAAGTCCTCTCGATTGGAGCGAATGCTGCGAATATTTCAGTGAATAAGTGCCATCGTAAGAAAAGGAAGATAAAAGAAGGGGTCACCTCGAAGGCCGCGGAGGGCCTGGCTTCGAGCGAGCACTGCCGCCGCTATCAGTAGGCGGACAGTCTTCGTCCATTGGGTCTATAGGTTCATCGGCCATCTTGGGAAGATGGCCGGGAGGGGGGGCTTCCTCCGCCGGTGAACGGCCAGATGTTCGGCTACCAGCGGTGCGGCCAGGCGAAACGGATGACGGCCTGGGGCGGCAACCGCTGGGTGGCGCAGGAGAAGAAATGCGCCGTGGCGGAGAAGGCGAACTGTGCTTCCTAGGAGCCTTCTTGGAAGGTCGTTTGGTGGAAGTACCTGTCGAAGGCTGGGAGGTCGAGGTACGTAGGAAGTCTGCACGGGACGGTTCCTTCTTAAAGGCCCGTGCATCTGACTTCTGGGTCTTCGTCTTGGCAGAAGCTGATGAAGGTGCTTGTGTCTGAGGGGTGATGGGAGGAAGAGGAGACGTCGACCGGACGATCTTAGCACTGGCCGAACGGACGACCGTGGTGCTGAAGGTCAGATCGCATGTCTGGGTTGCCACCTCCCTGGTAGTCCGAGGAGAGGCGAGGACAGTACTGTATTTCCCCGCTGGGAGCAGCGTGGGCTTCCTACTAGCCAATAGCTTGCGAGCAGCCGAGGTGGACACTTTCTCTTTGACCCGAATTTCTTGGATACAGCGTTCTTCCTTATAGACAGGACAGTCACGGGAGGATGCGGCATGGTCACCCTGACAGTTCACACAACGAGGAGACGGAGGTGGACAGTCACCCTCATGGGCATCCCTGCCACAAGTGACACATTTAGCCGCATTGGAACAAGACTGTCGAGTGTGATTGAAACGCTGGCACTGGTAACAGCGCGTAGGTGTCGGGACATAGGGGTGAACAGAAATAACCTCGTAGCCTGCCTTGATGCGCGATGGCAGCTGAACACTATCGAAGGTCAAGAAAAGTGTCCGGGTCGGTACAAGGTCATTGTTGACCTTTTTCATGACCCTATGGACAGCCGTCACGCCCTGCTCAGCGAGGAAAGATTGAATCTCCTCGTCAGTCAGTCCGTCGAGGGAGCTAGTATAGACCACTCCACGAGACGAATTCAAGGTTCGGTGAGCCTCCACCCGCACAGGGAACGTGTACAGGAGTGTGGCCCGAAGCAGTTTTTGTGCCTGAAAGGCGCTCTCAGTTTCTAGTAATAAGGTACCATTACGCAACCAGGTACAAGATTTGACAGATCCGGCTATGGCATCGACACCCTTCTGGATAACAAAAGGGTTGACAGAGGAAAAATCCTTTCCGTCCTCAGATCGAGAAACGACGAGGAACTGTGGGGCAGGCGGTAGTACTTTTGTCACTGATGGCTGGTCACGTTTCCGTTTTTGGGCAGAAGTCGAGACAGATGGAGTGAAATCCACTGCGGAGGAATCCCCCATGATTGCCAGCATCTCCGATGGTGCGCTCCTTCCTTGTGGGGACCCTCACAGAGGGCACTCCCGCCTTAGGTGAATGTTTACACCTCAGGTCACACCTCCCGAGAACCAGACGGAGGGACCAATCGGCATGGTCAGAAGGTATCAGCTCAGGCAATCACCCCTCCCCGGGCCTGGCCTTTACCAGGGGGTACGCGCGTGCCTTACATGTCTACCCAGGGCGGGGAATTACGCGTTACCCCGTCACCGGCTACGCGTGCAAACGCGTGGGTCGGCCTTCAGGCATGCACAGGGAGGAAGGAAGAAGAGGAAAAGGAGGAGAGAGAGGGAGAGAGAGGACAGACTGTCTCAAACGCCGAGGTGGAGACCAGAGAAGGCAAGGAGAAGAAGGCAATGAGAAGGCAAGGAGAAGAAGGCAATGAGAAGGCAAGGAGAAGAAGGCAATGAGAAGGCAAGGAGAAGGCAAGGAGAAGAAGGCAATGAGAAGGCAAGGAGAAGAAGACAAGGGAAAGAGTAAGGAAGACAGTGAGGTGGAAAAAAGCAAAGAAAGGAACCAACCAAAGGAAGGAAGAAACGAAAAGTGAAAAAGCAAAATGACCGCAATTAGAGGTCGTGGAACCGTTCGTCTCCGGACGCAGGCGCTAACGACCCCCTTGAGGGGGTGGGACTCCTTTTAGTCGCCTCTTACGACAGGCAGGAATACCTCGGGCCTATTCTAATCCCCGGACCCGCAGGGGGACCAAATAATTTTCTTCGGCAGTAGTAAATACCTGTTGGCCTGCACCGTTTCTGTAGGAGACATATTTAGGATTTAGGAAATATATCTTCAGAGTGGCTCTTGAAGCCCGTAAAGCTTTCTTGGCTTTTCTCACTGATAGTCCAGCCTCCACAACAGCTGTAGCTTCTTTCAGAGCTTCCAGAGATGGCGGCGGTCTTATGTTATCCAACTTCCTCAGAATTAATACTGCTTACTTAAGAATTCGTTGTTATTTTGGCCATGCTCAAGGTGCAATGCAACCGACTGGAATTAGGTGCAGTTTTCCTCCCACTTTAATAAATAATTTACATAACCTACAATAACAACATGGCAGCAATATCGCAGCATGGTTATTACGATATATGTCTATAGTAAAAAGTAGCCATTTAAGTTGCCATTTATTGCTACGTACATAGCCGTACTAACATTGAATTAAGAACAGAAAAACTCGCTTTTAGGCGACAGAATGAGGATTATTGTAGGAAATTGAAACTGTTGCTCCTTGCTCCCATAACTATTCATGGCTATACTCATATCAGTTTAGGCAAATTTTGGTCTGAAAAAGAATGAAGAAAGAGAGTAACGACCAGAGATGCAAGATTGGCTCAAGGTAAATGGCGGCTCGATGTATAAGCCTCTCCCCTGGAGCCTCGTGAACATGGTTGATCTTATCTTAGAACATACAGGCGTATAAAGTACACCGATGATGAAAATCTAGAGGAAAGGGTCTACTTGAGTAACGAGAATGTAGAAATAAATCCCGTGTTACACGATCACGTTATCGGAAGGAACGGGCTCAAGTCATGGCAAGAGAAACACTCCCGAAGCGTCAGGGTACCACATCTGATGTGAACTACACCCTCTACACACTACACGTGAAATATCTTCGTTGGCCGTTCAGTTCACTCCACGCCTTGAATCGTTTTAAAACAGGCAAAACCGTGACTCGGAGGATCACACTACAAGCGACCAGAAAGATGTTGTCCAGTTCATGCTGTACTTGGCCGAGTGGAGGAGTGTAGATCTGTCTGGCGGAGTCAGCAAAGGCATTTTGCTAGGCACCCGAGTCCACATACCTTTTGCATGATATTCCGTTCTTGACTGAGGTGGGCCTGCATTCATTGACAGAAGCAGTTACTGCCTACTGTCAAACTCAGATCAGTGTCAAAGTGTGCCACTCGTTTCAGCTCCATCTAGATTAGGGTCCTTTAAAGTCCATTGTTCTTACATTTTTTATATGACTGCAAATTGTACCCGCTTTCTTGTAGACTCGCTGGACAGTTCACTTTCATACGCCAACGAACTAGGCAGCTTCATGGACTGCGTTCTCACGGGCACGTCCAAATACGATAGCTTCTACGGACGTTGTGCACGATCTGTGTGGGCCCAAGTTAGTGTGCTGAATCCATACATCCAACTGGATCCATACATCCAACTTCGCTGCCATGACTTGCATTAGTCATGTGAGGTCACACGAGCTCCTGATACCAGTACCACACAACCTAAATGCACTCCAAAGCGACCACTCTTTAAAAGCACAACTAACACTTTGTCTCTATAAATTATTTAGGTATACCCAGTGTTCACGATCTTTTGAAACTGAGTGTACTTACAGCCCCTTGTTTCACACCACCGCCGCAAGGATCATAAGCTTCATCGGTGGGAAAACTTTTTCTACGTCAGGCTCATTCATTCTAATACCAACTAAAGTGGAAAGTAAAGATAAAAGTGAGACGTTGCGACAGCAAGACGAAATTTTTACACTGTATAAGGAGCACTCGTCTGGGTTTTCATTGAGTTGTGGGACATGCAGAAGTAGTAACCGTCTGTTTTAAGTCAGGAAGTGATATCGAGAGATTCGAAAGCCGTGTTAATTACCAGTATTCGTCCACGTCACCTGACACATCTCAGAGTAGCAATCGTCCCCAAGGGAGCCGAGAGAAACTTGCACGTCGTGGCGCTGCAAATGGCCTGTGGCCAGGACAGCTTCGGGACTCTGGCGTGAAGGGCTGTGTCTGCGCTAAATGGTGTCTGTCTGGCCCCAGACAGAATCTCTCGCGCTATGAAGATTGTGGTCCGACACACTACAAACTTTCTTCTCGCGTTTATCATAATCGAAACACATTACTTTCGAATGGTTTGTTTTAATTCGAGCTTTACTATTGTTAAGTTTCGAACACTAGGCATTTTTTTGATTTAACTAAGCCGTTTGTATGTGTTGATCACAAAAAAATTGCTCCAAAAGTTGAACCATTTGGAATACGGGGAGTGGCTCACAACAGACACGAAAAGGTCATTATTCTCATTGTTGAGAATGGCTAGTGCAGTCAAACTGGGGTTAACCCAGGGGTCAGTGCTGGGGCTAATCCTATTGCTTTTTATATAAAGGGTATGTCCTGTAGTATTACAGGTGATTCTAAAATATTTGTGTTTGTTGATGACACGTGCTTGATAGTAAAGGATGTTGTGTGCAACATTGGCTCTGTTGCATATAGTGCAGCTAATGAAATAAGTTCATGGCTTGTAGAAAATAATGTCACAGTAAGACTCAGTGTTTACAGTTTCTAACACGCAATTCAACAAAAGCCCATGTTTTAATTTCACAGAATGGGCATATGATTAGTGAAACTGTACAGTTCAAATTTCTAGGTGTTCAGGTATATAGTAAACTGTCGTGAAAAGCCCACATTCAGGATCTTGTTCAAAGACTTAATGCTGCCATTTTTACTATTCGAATGGAATCTGAAGTAAGTGATCGTTCTACAAGAAATTTAGTATACTTTGTTTATTTTCATTCTCTTATGTCGTATGGTATTATATTTTGGAGTATTCCCATTCTCAAAGAATATTTTTGGCTCAGAAACGGGCAGTTCTGGCAATGAGTAGCGTAAATTCTTAAACCTATTATCGACCCCTGTTCACTAGTCTGGATATTCTGACATTGGCAGCTTAATATATATATTCATTACTGTCGTTTCTTGTTAACAGTATCAACTTATTCCCAAGAATTAGCAGCTGTCATCAGTTAATACTCGGCAGAAATCCAATCTGCATTTGGATCGTACTTCCTTGACTCTTGTGTAGGAAGGTGTACAGTATACTGCTGCATCAATTTTCAATAAGCTACCGCCAGAAGTTGAAAAATCTTAGCAGTACTCCAAGCGCTTTCAAATTGAAACTGAAGTGTTTCGTCATGGGTCACTCCTTCTAATCTGTTGAGGAGTTCCTCGATAAACTAAACTTATTCCTATGTTATACTGTTGATTGCGTTTACCTAAGCTTATGGTTTGTCTTTTTTGGGTTCATAAACATTTTATTTTTTCTGTTATTACGTTTATTTCGTAATTACATGCACTCACACGTTCCATGACTTTGGAGATTTGCTTTTCAGTTTGGTTCTACGGAACTGGACGTGTAAAATAAAAGACAGTAATCTTTTATTCATACTCTTGTGACTAGCTTTCATGACGCTTCCCTCCTCTGTGGAACGCTGTCGAGGAAGGCTGTGGCAAGCCCCCATTCTTTTGTGAATCGGTAATTGGTTTACCCCCACATTTTTTATATTTCCTCTTCTTGGATGCCAAGAACATTGTTATTCTTCCTTAGAGGGAAGTGCATTATGTGATTTGTCAATCTCCCTTGGATCATTCTACGAATTTTTTCGGAGAATATAATTATCCCTTATTTTCCGAATGGGATCAAAAATCCTTTCTTGCAAGGTACATTTACAACGCACATTTATTCCATCTATTGGTAATTGGAATGCTGCGTTTACTTAGGAAAGCAGTCAGAATACATGGTTACGAAGATTTCCAATTTGAGAATACGCCATACAGACGCGCTAGTGGCTGAAGCCACGCTGCAGAGAATGCAGCACCCCTCAGCGCTTTCCTGTCTCCGCTCGTTTTTTGGGAGTTTCTCTCTCTCTCTCTCTCTCCGTGTGTGTGTGTGTGTGTGTGTGTGTGCTTGCGCTCTCTGTTTTCTTTGCGTTGTTTGTACGGCTGCCGCTTTCGCTAGCTTTCATTTTTTCGCATCGCTCTGCTGACACAGTTACTCTTCCGGAGTTCTGTGAAACTGCTCGGCTGTGACGGTTTCGCTGTCTGAGGCGGACTTTCCTCTCCGATACGCCATTTTATTATTCGTTACATCCGGGCATTCTTATCTGACCTAACATTCAGCTGCAATCTCTACGGATACTTCCACGGAGTTCGTATGGTTGACCTTAACATCTAGATTTGATCATTGCGTGATAATCTCTTATTCAAAGGTGCAAGAGCTTATCTTCTTCCGTGAAATGCATTAAATCTCCCCAAAATGATTTTTGTAATAATTTGTCACATTTCTTCTTTCGTCATTATTAAGGAATATTATTCTAGAACAAGGTAAAACCAGTCATATTGCAATCCACTTCTAAAAAAAAACTTCGCCTTTCTATAACTAGGCATCTCCGTCACTTACTATAAGCTTATTACAGATAATCTGCCGTGAGGCAGTTGAGTACCGCATGACACATACGGTATACAACGCTCCCACTGATGGTTTAAAGGCAACTGCAAGTGCTTAGCACGCAACGACGATAGATCTTCCTCCTCCACAACCGCCAAGCCGTAGGCGATGCATTAATCAGGAACTGGTACCTCACACTATCAAAATTCCAACCTACCTCGTCCGACAGTACTTCTTTTCCCTGTTCGATGTTAGTGGAGAATTCTGTATCACTGTCTGCTATAATCCCTAGCCTATAAGGAACAGTAAGCTGTAGCCTCCTATACCTTTGTGTAATCTTTTTATCAGCTGAAATCTTCTTCCGAAACTCCTAAGGCGCGTTGGTCACCTCTCAGCCAGCCATCTTGTACCTTAGCTGAATTTATAATGCCTCAGATTGGCGTCTTTTCGATTTCTTATGACCACTACATTCCGTGACTTCTATCGAGGCAGGAATTTGCCCGTCAACTCTGCCAGTAGCTTCTGTTAAGCCCATCAACACGGTGGCATAATGGCCGCTGTTGATTGCTGGAACCGAAATCGGCGCATTGAAAAGACACCGGACTCGTATTCTCCAGGACATTGAACTGAATCTCCACCTGGCCACCCGGGATTAGGGTTTCAAGATTTCTGAGAATGGCTTGAGGCGACTGTGGCGGTAGTCCCTTTGAAAGTGCACGGTCACCTCATTTCACCGCCAGTCCACTGTGATGCGCTTGAGCTACGTCGATAATGACTCGTTGTCGACGGAATGTTAAACTTTAATACTCCTTCACTCTTTTTGATTACTGGAAACAATCCTTCCAGTCAACTTCATAAGTCATTGAGACTCTGGCGGCTTCGCGTTCAGTACCTTAGTGCCCCAATCAGCTGTGACGCACCCTCTCTCTACATAATCTCTTAGTTGTTTTCGTACTAGCAGCAGAAACAGTAATGGTTTTATTCATCCGTTAATCCCTTTTACGAGGATATTGCACATGTCGTGGTATAACAATTTATGAAGCGCAAAAGTAACATAATATATGCATGCATTTACTTGCATATACTTATAGCTCTAGTTTGATTAGGATGGTACAGATATCGGACGTGGCATACCGACATTTGTCTGAAGTTGTAATGTTTCTGGCTTTACAACCTTCATATTCAGCTGCAAGAAGCTCAGAGTAGTTGAGAAGACAGCAGTGGGAAGATGACGTAACGCGGTGCGAGGTACCGATGACACATGGTTTGTTCGGTACGCGTTGAGAAAGACCGTCTAAGTTTTGGTCCTCCGCTATATGCTGCTGCGTTCGGAAGTAGCACGCCAAGAAACATCTGTTATTAATGTTAGAAAAACTACACAGTGAATTTACTGGCATTTCATATAAAAGCATCTCTCAATAGGAACCTATCATATCGTTATTTCTAAAGTGTCGATAACCAGCTGAATAATAAACAACAGCTACACAAAAAGGCAGATGAAGCACTTCGGAGACCTTCACATAGTGTGTAACTTGCATGGCAGGGGAACTGTTTCGGCTGAAAGATCAGAGTTGGAGAGCAGACATTTGTCTTCCGCGGTCGGGATAAGTTAAGACTTTATAAGTGAACTCTGTTTTCGTTTTAAGAGAGGTAGTTGAGAAGCAGTTTGTCAGTAATTACGCAAACAAGCAATTAATTATTTTGTTTATTCTCTGTAAAAGTGTGACGAACGGAAGTTATTTGTGGTTCATACAGTGGAATATAATTTTACAGTTTCTCGTATGCTTCTAATAAAACAAAAGAGAGTGGCAACCCGTATGAACAATATAATTGAAAATTTAACTATTTTTACAATACCAGTTCTTCGCATAGAGTTCATTACAGCCTCAAGATAACGGATTCACGAGCTACGTGCTGTTCTCTACGCAGGGCTAAACAACTACAGGAGACTGTAGGCTGATGAACGTTATTCTAAACTTGCGCATTACACTCATGGTGGTGGAAGCAACTAGGCACCTCGCGTGTTCTGCAGCATTAGTTCAAATGAGATCAGTGACACGTCGTCTGCGGTAACCCAGAGGGGGTATGAAAGGAGGCAATTTTCGTGGGAAGGCGTTTATCATATAAACGTAAGTCCCTCTCGCTCTCTCAATATCTCATTCTCTCCCTCTCTTCCGCTTGCTGTACCTAGCATCCCTTGTGGGGAAATCTTCAAATTTGAAGTGCTTTGGAAATAGAAGGCTAGATTTTACCAGCGAGAACCGTAAAATGTGACGTGGGAGGACGACGATTCAAACCCGCGTCTGTCCATCAGGATTTCGGCTTCCGCGATTTCCCAAAATCGCTCCAGGTAAATTCCGGGATGGTTCCTTTCAAAGAGCGCGACAGACTTCCTTCCCCAACCTTGACACAATCCGAGCTTGTGTTCCGTCTCTGATGACCTAAACGTCGATGGGGCGTTAAACACAATCTTCCTTCCTCGTTCAACTGTAAAATATAACCGACCATCAAACTGTAAAGTCTGTGATACGTCTGAAGTGTAAATGACTAGAGAACTGCATAATAACTTCGATAAGCAGGCTTTAACAGTGTTTGAATTGTTTTCTTGTTGGAGCTTATTAATCGATGCTGCAAGATCAAATTTTTTGTTACCATGAAAATAGTATAGCTGTAAATCAGGGATAGGAAGTGCTGAAGTGCTACGATAATAAAAGTTGACGCTGCATGTGCGGTTCGTAGGGGTTACGCTATAAATCATGACTTGAAGATTCTTCGTGCGACGCGACGGCGCAGACATCCACGAGTTAGCAGTAGAGGGCGCCTCTGAAGTGTCAGCTGCGGCTCACCTCGAGAGCGGAGTTGGAGCCAACGACGCATCCCTCAGCTACGATAATCAGCGGCAGTAAGTCGAGGCAGAAAAATACTGTTAGTGTTGCGTTTGCTTATAGCAGTCTAAGATGTGTAACGGGAACATTAGTATTAGTAAAATGTCTAGGGAAAACCAAATGAGATACGCTCTCGGAGGCAGAGTAAGAGTTGAGTCTCATAGTAGCAGTGACCATCCGTTGGGTCACATAGAAATAAATGGTAGTGGAGTTCAATGCCAAATTTAGCCGGACACAATTCAAGGATAAACGTAGATTCAAACTTTGACGGTGAATCCGAAATAGTAAATTCAGAAACTAACGCCTCGTTGAGAATTTTGAAGCAGCCATGAATGATTTCACTAGGGTGTAGAGTTACCTAATACTGAAGACAGTTAAAATGTAGGTTTAGTAGCAAACAATAATAACGTAAAGCCAAGATGTGTAGCACCGAGTCAAAATGAAGTTACTTATTTGAATGATGATGCCAGTGAAAATGTCTGTTGCCGACATTACTAATGAGCCAACAGATTAGTTCCGTACATTAAGTCATGGTACAGCATCAGCTGACACTTTGCCAACTCGGGATGATGATAGCATGTAAATTAATTTTGCAAGGCCAAAAAAAGGAGGCACGAAAAGAAAATTATGAGGAATTAAGAAAAACACGAAAAGAATACAAGGAGGGGTTAAAAAAGTTAATGTAGGAATAGCTCAACTTAACGTAAAATTCAGTGCTTTAGAACAAAAGCTTACAAATCTTCAAGATAAAACTGAGGGATGTAGGAGGCAAGTACATTATGAAACAAAAGAATGGGGTAAGAAAATTAGAAGTTTGTAAGTCAGAAATAAATGAAAAGTTTGACTACGAAATCAAAAACTTGAATATGAATTTGCAGAATCAAAATGAGATAACACGCACAACAATTAATGACATTTGTAAAGTAAGGCAAGAACAAAGCAGAGCTATGAAAGCTTATAATGATTCACTTAAGATACAGTGGAGTAATTACCACGAAATACTTAGTCGTAGTATTTCACATGTGGAATCCTCTTGTAAAGGCAACGCAAGCGCAATTCAGGGTAAATTAAGAGAAACAGAGCAAAAAGTGCTTTCTTAGTTGCAAGACAAAATAGAAAATGAAGTTAAACAAAAAGTCTATATCTGGTGTGAACAAGAAAGAGTTGACGGTATTGTTCATGTAAGTGACGTAACAAATGACGCTAATGCGTGTAAATTCCATCATTCCCTTAGTAAGGGAACTATATACCCAGTAGATAGTTTGAAGGCATCATTCCCGAAAACATGACAGAGCAACAAGAAATCAAATTTGTGGCCAGTAGGTCAGAAGGAGAAGTAATATCATAAGGAACAAGGGTAAGTAAAACATGTGAACATAAAAACAATTTGTTCAAGCATTCCTTACACCAATACTGGTCTTGCTGGTCAAAACAACGGAGCGAGAATTGAAGTACTTGTGAACAGAAGGATTGATGGTGAAAAAGCCGTAATACCACAAATGGAGTATGGTACTAGAAGTCCTATACTGAAGTTCAATGGCGTCAAGATATCAATAACCATGGACTTGACAGACAGCTTCTGTCAGAGGCCGCTAGGAAAAAATGGTCAAAGGTATACTGCAATCGTCTCTGGGAGACAAATCTACCAGTTCAGTTCTAAAAAGCATTACGTGGCTGAATTTGAGAAAGTTGTGAACGAAGTGCCTCATTCTACCTCGGAAATAGCACTTCATACTATGGAATGAAACAACGATTTGCTAAATGAGTGCTAGCGTATCATGCTCGGAACAAGATCCTAAACGGTTCTCCCAACGTATCTGCGAATCGCAATTTGTAAGCCTTATAACGCATTCAAACATAAATTTGTGCAGAACGGCACGGTTCCTACATAAAAGTCAGCAAAATGGTAAAGAGTGGCTATGAAGATATCTAATTACGCAAATGTTTCATCGAATTGAAAGGAAGGGAATGTACCCATAGTAGTACTATAATAGAGTAACTTCTTATGACAAATATTTTGTGGCGGCAATACCCCAATTGTAGCTTAACTGCATTACGAAATTTTGTGATTGAAAATTGGCTAGGAGATAGTGGACTACTATAGGAAATTCTAGCAGAAATGATAATGGTAAGTTAACAAAATACAACCAACAGCATGATTCTTTGAAAATATTTACGTTAAAATATAAATGTAATTAGTACACAGTGTGTAACTAAAGATTAATGATTTTCGGATGTGAGGCTGTACACGAATATATTGAGGATAGCAGTTAGTTTTTTTCTAATAACAAAATTATTAAGTATATGATAATATGAACTAATTAATAACACTAACATGAAAAAATTATGAAGCAGATTCAGTTCTTGAAAAGGAATATCCAATTACAAGCATATTGGAATGGTGTGGCTCTTGAAAGACGGCAACTGAAAAATATATGAAAATTTGTTATTTCAAAAATTTGTTGTTGTCTGCGAGAACATCCCAATTGTTGAAAATCTCGGAAGGAAGAGGGTGTGAAATATTTTTGGCTTTGCAGAAGAAGCTCTTCTTAGAGCAATTTGAGGAGACAGCAGTGGGAAGATGACGTCATGTGGTGTGAGGTACCGATGACAGATGGTTTGTTTGGTCTGCGTATCTTGACAAAGACCGCCTAAATTGTGGTCCTCCTTCGCAATTGGCTGCTGCTTTCGGAAGCAGGGTGCCAAACTTCTGGTGTTAAAAAACTAAACAGTGAATTTTCTTGCATTTCATATAAAAGCATTCCTCAATAGCAAGCTATCATTCCATTATTTCAAATGTGTTAATTATCAGTGGAATAATAATGTCTAAACGAAAAGACAGGCGAAGCACTTCGGAGACCTTCATATCGTTCCTCGCTTGGACCCCGGGAGAACTGGCTCGACTGAAAGATTAGAGCTTGTTCGGCAGTCTCGGAGAACAGACATATTTGTCTGCCGCGGTCGGTATAAGTTAAGACTTACTTAGGAATCTTTGTTATTTGAGAATCAGTTTGACAGTAATTATTTGTTTATTCTATGTGGAAGTGTGACCAACGGAAATTGTTTGTGAATTTTTAACATCGTGCAGCCCCTATGCGCCTCGCGTGTACTGCACTCTTAGCTCTTAGAACAAATGAGATCAGTGTCACATCATCTGTGGTAAGCCACAGGAGGTAGGGAGGAAGGAAATTTTTGGTGGAATGGTTTTATAATACAAACGTAAATCCCTCTTGCTGTCTCAATATGTGACTCTCTTCCTATCTTCCACTTGCCGTAAAGTGACTCAGGAAATACGCAGAAAACCTAGATCAGGTTGGTCGGATGAAGATTTGAGACACCACCCTTCCGAAGAGAAGGCTTCTCCCTTTAAACGAGTGCTGCCTGATTCGGTTCATACCTACTGTGTGCAATAGAGATGTTATTTAATACTGCAAAATGCTAATGCAACACCGTTCATTAATTGCTCACTGTGAGTCACTGCGCACACTATACACTATACACACATTATCTCATAATGTAACGCTACACTCACTATAAGCTGACGTCAGGAGCATAGCGATGATCTTTGATTTCCATTTACTGTACCACAACAGCCAAATTCGCAACCTGGGAAACTGTGTCGGTATCCTCCTGTAATGAGCGACATGTTCAGCTCATAAACAGGATGCCGTGTTTGTATTATACAGCGCATAATTTTGCGAACAACGTTTCCCAGAAAAGGAAAACGAGAAGAAAAAGGCATAGGGTCGAACTTTTACCTAAAATACTTGATGCTTTATTCTTCTTCTTCTTATTTATTGGTGTTACATCTCTTAGCAAACTTTTTCTCTGTGTTATCTAAGTATTCTTTCATTGGACAAAAGTATTAGCACTGGATGGAACCCTGCTCGAGTCCTTCAAAACCATTTTGCGCAGTTTATATTTGCTCCCGTTTCTAGTGAATCTTCCCCTGCAGAAGCTCCAAGATCTTGAGACTAGTACACTTCATCGACAAAGGTAATCTACCCTGTGGCTCAGAAAAGACTGTCCAGATCTGCCATAGTAGAGCATCTCTTGTAGAACACCAGTACGTGCTGTCAGAATCTCTTAACTATCTATAGGGTAATTTTCATTCAGCACAGCTACTCATCGTGCAAATAGTTCCCACAGATTTCTACCAGCGTCGTTGTCAGGACCGCCAGCGGTATATTGGTACAGTGATATCACTGTCCACAATAATGTGTCATACTCTATAGATTCTCCCTTAATGGTTGTGAAAGTCAATAGCTATGAAAGCACATGCTCTTGCTGTGATACATATCGTACGAGCATACATTGACAACCCAAAACATTATGACCTCCGCGCACCGCGAAATTGCATGTCGCCTTGTAGCTTTGCGGGAAAGTGAGGCGGTAAGAAAAACATATAAGTGGATCAAAGACGGATGGGGATTCATTCTAGCGACGACACGGGCCGCAAACGGGTAAACCTACTGACATTATCGACTTCGACAAAGGTGGTATTATTATTACTCAAGCCCTGTGAACCAGTATCTCGAAAACTGCGTAGCTGGTCGAATGTACAGGTGCTAGTGCAAGCGAGCATCTATGATAGAACGACGGTGAAACCAGCACTGGGTGATAAGTGGTTGCACGTCCACGACTCTTCTCAGAATGTGGTACTTCGAGGCTTGCCTTCGCTGTAAAGCAAGATACGTGGCGGGGTATGGGATCTCTGCCGAAAGAGCACAGTGCTGTTGACGCACAAGTGCTGTGGAGCACACTGTTCACCGTACATTGTTTAACATGGAGCTCCGGAGCAGACTACCCGTACGTGTTCATATGTAGGCCCAACGACACCATCAATTACGATTGCAGTGGCCACGGGATAGTCGAGCTAGGACCGTGGATCGATGGAAACGTGTCGGCTCGTAGGATAAATCACGTTTTTACTACGCCAGGTCGATGGCCGTCTCCACAAACGTCGTCATCCGCGCGTAGGGTGGTTCGAAAAGTGCAGCGCAAAGGACGCTGGCTGGAGGGAACAACATTATGCTACGCGAGACGTTCTTCAGCGCTTGCATGGGACCTGTGGTAGTAACTGAAGACACGTTGACAGCTGTGGACGACCTGCAGCCCTTCATGCTTTGTATCTTCCCCATCGGCGATGTCATCTTCGGTCAGTATAACTGTCTCTGTCACCGTGCTACAGTGGTTTGAGGAGTATGTTGATGTCTTGGGCACGAAATTCGCTTGAAGTGAATCGAATGGAGAGTATTTGGGTCGCTATAGAGCGCCATCACCTCGTACGCAGCAGCCCACTCTGTAGGAAAATTACATGCCATTAAAATTGCTACACCACGAAGATGACGTGGTACAGATGCGAAATTTAACCGACAGGCAGAAGATGCTGTGATCAGCAAATGATTAGCTTTTCAGAGCATTTACACGAGGTTGGCGCTGGCGGTGACACTTACAACGTGCTGGCATGAGGAAACTTTCCAACCGATTTCTCATACACAAACAGCAGTTGACCGGCGTTGCCTGGTGAAACGTTGTTGTGATCCCTCGTGTAAGGAGGAGAAATGTGTACCATCACGTTTCCGACTTTGATAAAGGTCGGATTGTAGCATATCGCCATTCTGGTTTATCGTCTCACGTTGGTCGAGAACCAATGACTGTTAGCAGACTGTGGAATCGGTGGGTAATACGGAACGCCGTGCTGGATCCCAAAGGCCTCGTATCACTAGCAGTCGAGATGACAGGCATCATATCGGCCTGGCTGTAGCGGATCGTGCAGCCACGTCTCGATCCCTGAGTCAACAGATGGGGACTTTTGCAAGACAACAACCATGTGCACGAAGAGTTCGATGACGTTTGCAGCAGCATGGACTATCAGCTCGGAGACCATGGCCGCGGTTACCCTTGACGCTGCATCACAGACAGGAGTTCCTGCGTTGGTGTACTCAACGACGAACCTGGGTGCACGAATGGCAAAACGTCATTTTTTCTAATGGCTCCAGGTTCTGTATACAGCATCATGATGGTCGCATCCGTGTTTGACGACGTCGCGGTGAACGCACATTGGAAGCGTGTACTCCTCATCGCCATACTGGCGTATCACCTGGCGTGATGGTATGAGGTGCCATTGGCTACACGTGTCGGTCACCTCTTGTTCGCATTGATGGCACTTTGAACAGTGTTCGTTTCATTTGATATGTGTTACGACCCGTGGCTCTACCCTTCATTCGATCCCTGCGAAACCCTACAATTCAGCAGGATAATGTACAACCGCACGTTGCAAGGCCTGTACGAGCCTTTCTGGATACAGAAAATGTTCAACTGCTGCCCTGGCCAGCACATTCTCCAGATCTTTCACCGACTGAAAACGTCTGGTCTATGGTGGCCGAGGAACTGGCTCGTCACAATACGCCAGTCACTACTCTTGATGAACTGTGGTATTGTGTTGAAGCTGAATGGGCAGCTGTACCTGTATACACCATCCAAGCTCTGTTTGACTGAATGGCCAGGCGTATCAAGGCCGTTATTTCGGCCAGAGGTGGTTGTTCTGGGTACTGATTTCTCAGGATCCATGCATCCAAATTGCGTGAAAATGTAATCACATGTCAGTTCTAGTATAATATATCTGTCCAATGAATATCCGTTTATCTTCTGCATGTCTTCTTGGTGTAGCAATTTTAGTGGCCAGTAGTGTAATTCGACGTCTGGTGAGACACACCTTCAAAAACCTATCATCAAACTGTCGAATCCATGATATGCAGAATCGGCGACCTACTACATTCCAGAGATGGGCCAACAAGTTATTTAGCGGTGTCCGTAATGTTTTGGCTCGTCAGCGTACGAGAAGTTGTTTGTGACTCAGAGAGCGTCAGGCGGATCTCGGTGTAGCAGCGGGCACTCGCCGACCACATACAGCTCACGCTGGATCAGTTTTCTGTCCCAGAAGCGACTGAGTTAAAATGTTGCTATCTCTTCTTATGTTTTCAGACCAGAAATGGTGTGTAAACGTTCCGAAGCGATGTTTTCATTGGATTTCACCGACTTACGCATAGCCTAGAAAACGGTATTCGATTATTGGTAATTACGTTTACTTGTAGATACAGAAGTTACCTTATTCGCCAGCACACTTCCTAAGACATTGCAATCCATCGATAAAAGACCCACTCTGACAGTTATTTGTAGCTAATATGGTAACTTTACTCCTAGTTATTGTTGTACGAGGACATTTAAGTAACTTAGAATTTTAATATGCGATCAGGTAGTTTATACAATTACGAAATGCTATTTGTGATTGTCACATAACTTTTACGCTGTCATAATATTCACTGATCAACTTGAAAATTATGACCGCCACACTGGTACGCCCACCTCTGGTACAGACAGTGGCGGCGACGCCTCGTAGCGTGGTAGCAATGAGGCCGTGGTAGGTCGCTGGAGTGGGCTGGCAGCACATCTGCACACACGGGTCACCTGATTCCCGTAAATGCTGGGGAGGGCGGCGATGAGCACTGAAGCCACACTGAATCCAGTCCACATGTGTACGACGGGGTTCAGATCTGGGTAGTTGAGGGGCCAGCACATCAGTTGTATCTCGTCACTGTGTTTGTCGATCCACTCCAACACACTTTTGGCCTTGGCATATTCTCTTGATTCGGGAAACATGACCGTCATAGGGGGGGGGGGGTGTGCGTGTTCTGCATCCGGTATACAATATTCCTTGGCCATCATGGCGCCTTGCTCAAGCTCCACTGGAACCTTGGATGCTTGCGTGAATGTTCCAGCTTGTCTCCACCCAACAGTACAGGTATCAAGGGGCTGTTCCTCTGGAAGTCAAAGTACTCTCGTCATCCCATCGGCATGATGAAGAAGGTATGACACCGTGCAACGCTCTACGACTGCGCCAATGTCCAGTGCCGTTGTTCACGTCCCCGTGACAGTCGTGGTTGCCGATGCCGTGGTGTTAACGTCGGTACATCCGCGAGTCGTCCGCTGCGGAGCCCGTCCTTAGGAGTGTTCGGTGCACTGCGTGTTGGGACACTCGTGTACTCTGCCCAGCATTAAAGCCTGGTGTTAGTTCCGCCACAGTTCGCCCCCTGTCCTGTTTTACCAGCCTGCCCAGGCTACGACGTCTGACATCTGTAACGAGGGGTGGCCGCCCAACCCCTAGACGTCTGGACGCGGATTCATCTTGGTTTCGCCACGTGTTGAAGACACAAACCACAGCGCTTCCCCAACACCCGACAAGCCGCTCAGTTTCCGAAATGCTCGTGCCGAGCCTCCGGGCCATCACAGTCTGCCCTCGGCCAGAATAAGATAGATCGCGCGGCTTCCTACATTATAGACCTTGGCATTACAGGAGCAATTGGAGCAATAGTTCTAGTATCAGTATTAGCAAAATGATTCCATCTATTTAATATTAACCTATTCACAATGGGACTTCTACATGCTGACATCACGCTCACTGATACTCCATGCAACCTGCGTGTGTCTGACCAGCAGTCATTCCTCGGCACTTGACGCTGCTATCGCCTGGACGGGTTCACGTCGATAGTGGGTCGGTAGTCATAATGTTCTGGTAGATTAGTATATACCATTGTACTCTGCCTGAAAGTTAATTGATGGTATTTTCATTCTTTACTAAACAAATCGTGTTAAATCGAGTTTTTGGTCGTTGGGAGTGGGAAGCTGGATTTATTAGCTGATGAATTTGAACTGAATTTCATTAACTGAAACTTTCATTTGTGGCAGGCTCAAAAATCTTGAAGGCTGCAGTGCAAGTTCTATCATGGGTGCTGTACTACCAGCATGGAAGGCGATGTCGGGCACCACCGAAACCCTGTAACGGCCACAGACACCTCCCCATAACTGACGTCAGTATAAGAATCACGGCACAGTCACGACGTTACCATTATGTGCATGCGTGGCGTCTGTTCTTCCGGGCATGTCCGCAATAACACATACCATGCATCCATACAGTTTGCTACGGCTAGCCTGATCACGAATCCACATTCCTCAGTTCGGATCCACAAACAGGTCCGACCTCATGTGGGAATCTCAGAATAGCTGACTTGGAGTCACTGGACAGGGACTGCGTGCTCGGTGGGAGTTGGATCGGTGGTGGGGCGAGCAGAGACAGCCCGCGCAGTCGCGCTAACGCCCTGTCCTGTGTGGCGGAGTGGTCAATGCAGCTGCCTGGTAGGCAGGAGAACCCAGGTTCGAATCCCTGTCCGGTGCGCATTTTCACTCACTGCCGCTGATTCCGCCTACTGTCCCGCTGCGGCTGACAGCAGTGACCACCTTCAGTTTACATACAACGTCACCAACCTCATAAATAGGATAGAATGTACGATATATGAGATGAATACGAAATGGAAAGTCAACTTTATATCAAGATTATTACGAAAGGATTCTACATGTAAAATGTCATAAATGTAGTGCTAAGACAAGTGGATTAACTTTACAAAATCTTCTAAAATGCACAGGTCCTAATTTAATGAAGCATTTCGACACTGAATACAAATGCTACCCTACTCGAGAGATTAAACATGAATCTTTGATAGTACACACTTAAATTTTGATGATAAATGTCAGTGGTCCGCTTCTCCTTTTAACGGGCTTCCGCCATAAAGAGCGAGAAGCAAGTGAATTAATAATTTGTTTAGTTTGTCTTCTTTGGCAGGCATGAGTCCACAATAGTCAATTATATCACATGCAGCAACGAATGAACCCTGCGCACCAATCACCACTGGACGCAACAAACGTAACACGGGATTTCCAATGCCCAATGCATCACCTTAACTATACTCCGTCATCAACCACGCTCTACAAGCCATAGCACCAGCAGCCCAAGCAAGTCATTTCGCCCACAGCGTTATTTAAATAGCTTAGCGTGGCTTAAGTAAATTTATTGTAAAATAGGCTAGCATAACAGTCCTACATTTCTATATGTATCACTTACACTAGGTAACCAACAAGTATAGTACTTCATGGACCGTGCCGCACCACATCTAACTTTATAATTATGACAATTATGGGACAATAATCCTATTCATATAGCTTGTAACATAGTGATACTATTCATATAGCATAAATGAACGAGAAACATTATCTGTACGTTAGACGATAAAATGTTACAGGCATAACTGTTTGGTAAAAAATTTACCGTCTGCACAGATGCACACATCATCAACATGGATCACTAGCATATCTGACCTATCATTACGAATATTGAAATTTCGTCCAGAACCGAAGGAATACAAAATTCACTTTCGTTCAGGATTATATATGCATACGCCACTGCTACATGCTTGGCTACGTTTCTAAGACTAAGTACAGCCCTAATTGAGCTCTGAACAGTCTGTTGTGACTATAAACTCTTGTTAAAAATCTGGACATTGTAAGATTGTAGGTTTTAACTATATCTCTTTTAATTGTTGAAATCTGTTTTCCTGCTCAATCTTATAACTGCAAGCTACATCCCTTCTTTGGTAATTCATGTAGTTCAAAAATGGCTCTGAGCACTATGGGACTTAACATCTATGGTCATCAGTCCCCTAGAACTTAGAACTACTTAAACCTAACTAACCTAAGGACATCACACAACATCATCACGAGGCAGACAAAATCCCTGACCCCGCTGGGAATCGAACCCGAAAAACCGGGCATTCATGTAGTGAGTTAGCACTTTAGCTGCAGTCACTGATAAGCCTCCGATAAAAGTATCCTGTTAAGCTTAAGAAGGCCTTTATTTTGGTGGTGGTTTTTTGGTTAAGGGTATTCTTCTTCTGCTTTTGCTTACACTGCTGGCCATTAAAATTGCTACACCAAGAAGAAATGCAGAAGATAAACGGGTATTCATTGGACATATATATTATACTAGAAGTGACATGTGATTACATTTTCACGCAATTTGGGTGCATAGATCCTGAGAGATCAGTACCCAGAACAACCACCTCTGGCCGTAATAACGGCCTCGATACGCCTGGACATTCAGTCAAACAGAGCTTGGATGGTGTGTACAGGTACAACTGCCCATGCAGCTTCAACACGATACTACAGTTCATCAAGAGTAGTGACTGGCGTATTGTGATGAGCCAGTTGCTAGGCCACCATTGACCAGACGTTTTCAATTGGTGAGAGATCTGCAGAATGTGTTGGCCAGGGCAGCAGTCGAACATTTTCTGTATCCAGAAAGGCTCGTACAGGACCTGCAACATGCGTTCGTGCTGTATCCTGCTGAATTGTAGGGTTTCGCATGGATCGAATGTAGAGCCACGGGTCGTAACACATCTCAAATGCGAACAAGAGGTGACCGACACGTGTAACCAATGGCACCCCATACCATCACGCCGGGTGAAACGACAGTATGGCGATGACGAATACACGCTTCCAATGTGCGTTCACCGCGATGTCGCCAAACACGGATGACACCATCATGATGCTGTAAACAGAACCTGGATTCACCCGAAAAAATGACGTTTTGCCATACATGCACCCAAGTTCGTCGTTGAGTACACCATGGCAGGCGCTCCTATCTGTGATGCAGCGTCAAGGGTAACCGCAGCCATGGCCTCCGAGCTGATAGTCCATGCTGCTGCAAACGTCGCCGAACTGTTCGTGCTCATGTTGTTGTCTTGCAAACGACCCCATCTGTTGACTCAGGGATCGAGACGTGGCTGCGCGATTCGTTACAGCCATGCGGATAAGATTCCTGTCATCTCTACAGCTAGTGGTACGAGGCCTTTGGGATCCAGCACGGCGTTCCGTATTACCCACCGATCCCACAGTCTGCTAACAGTCATTGGTTCTCGACCAACGCGAGCAGCAATGTCGCGACACGATAAACCACAATGGCGATAGGGTACAATCCGACCTTTATCAAAGTCAGAAACGTGATGGTACGCATGTGTCCTCCTTACACGAGGCATCACAACAACGTTTCACCAGGCAACGCCGGTCAACTGCTGTCTGTGTATGAGAAATCGGTTGGAAACTTTCGTCAAGTCAGCACGTTGTAGGTGTAGAGAACGGCGCCAACCTCGTGTGAATGCTCTGAAAAGCTAATCATTTGCTGATCACAGCACCTTGTTCCTGTCGGTTAAATTTCGCGTCTGTAGCACATCATCTTCGTGGCGTAGCAATTTTAATAGCCAGTAGTGTACTTTGGATGAGGTTTCAATCGTTGCACCATCCGTACATATGCTGACACACAGAGACTGTGGCTGGCTGCAGCTGCTTCCTCTGCAGCCTGTGCAGTTGCTGCAGCTTGAGGAGCTGCAGTGATCCCCCCCCCGCCACCCTCCCCCCCCTCCCCCCCCCCCCCCCCGACTGCCTGTACCTCACGGGCAGTAAGTGCAGCGCCCCTGCAGAGTGCTGGCAGGCAGTGGCTGCGTCTGGCTGCAGTTGCTTCCTCTGTAGTCAGAGAGTTTGCTGCAGATAGAGGAGACGCTGTGGACACTCGTGTCTGTTCAGGCCCACAGGAGGGTGCTGTCAGGCAGAGGCTGTGATTGACTGCAGATGCATCCTCTGCAGACAGACAAAGACTGCAACTGGAAGACGTACAGTGGACATGTGCGCCTCGCCAGACCTCAAGGACAGCAGATCCAGCGCCTGGCAGGCAGTGGCTGCGGCTGGCCGCAGCTGCTTCCTGTGCGCACCCAGCACCAGCAGTCACTGCAGTTGGAAGAGATTCAGTGGACATTTGTAGCTTGCCAGTTCTCATGGACCTACTGCCCACAACAGGGTGATGGCAGGCCGACAACACGGGCAAATCGTACAGTCCGTCAGGTGATCTGCTGTAGTGTTGTAAAAAAACACTGGCATTTAATAGTCTCGCTTTCCACGAGCTGTCGGCATTTCGGGCTTGCCAAAGAGAAACCTAACGGGTACGTAGAAAAAAGTTTTTAACTTTTTCTAAACTTAACCTGTTGACAGTGTGCTATGTACTTACAATCTTAGCCTACATCTACATCAACGAACATACTGCGCAAGCCATGATACTGTGCAACGTAAAGAGTACCTTGTACCACAAATAGTCATTCCCTTTCCTATTCCATTCGTAAATTTTGTGAGGGAAATGTGCCTGTGTATAAGCCTCTCTACGAGTCTCAATTTCAGTTATCTTGTGTCTACGGTCCTCCAATGAAATGTACGTTGGTGACAGTAAAATCATTCTGTGGACAGCCACAAAAGCTTGATGTCTAAATTTTCTGAGTGGTATTTCGCTAAAGAAACGTCGTCTTCCCTGTAGTAATTCTCACCTGCGTTGACAAAGCATATCCAGATCACTCGTGTCTTGATCGAACTAACCGGTAAAGTAGCAGCACGCCTGTATCTCCATTTAATCTGAACTGATGAAGATCCCAAGCACTCGAGAAGTACTCAACAATGGGTTGCACTAGTGTGCTATTTGTGGTCTCCTTTATAGATGAGCTACAAACGTATAGTTTTTTTCCAAATAAACCATATTATTCGCCTTCCCTACTACCGACCTCCCTTGCTCATTCTATTTCACATCGCTTTCCAGCTTTATGCCAAGGTATTTAATCGACGTGACTGCGTCAAGCGCAATAATTCTAATACCATATTCCAACATTGGAGGATTGTTTTTTCTACTCATCCGAATTAATGGGGCAATACTCGTAAGAGCACAATCTGCCTTGTTGCCAAATTTATTCTAGATAGAAGACCTTCTCCTCTCCCTTCCCCTTGCCCATGAGTGTAGATGTGCCAGCAACACATTTATGACATTAAATTAAGTGACTAATTAATCAAATTGATCAATTAATTACCCTCCTCGCAGAAACCCTCCCCCCTCCTCTCCCATCCACTGCCCTCACTCATCCTCGAATAAAAATTGGCGGAAAAACTCTTAGTCTGTACTGAGATGCAGGACTGGAAGTATCTCACAGCACGAAATTCAAATCAATATCAATTACATTGCAGAGAGTGTAATAATATATCGTTTATTTATAAAATTCAATTCGCATGTTCTTTATTTAATCAGTTTGTGGGAGAGAGGGCTGTGGATCACTTTATTTGGAGGGAAAAGTTCATGATAATTTCCTGTTATTTAATTTTTGAAGGTGCAAGTGTTGTAAAACATTTCGAAAAAAACTTGTTGGCCTGTCAAAAAGAAATTAAATATGCAAATTAGTCGTTTTTTTCTGATTGAATGTGAACACCAACGTAAAAAATCGCACATAATTACAATGTTACAGATTGGTGGGAACGCTCCATAAGCATGGGTAGTAAAAATAAATATAATAATAATAATAATAATAATAATAATAACGATAGGACAGGAAACTACCACTGATGTGCGGAGGAGTAGCCTCGTCCTGATCTGTAAGTGAACAACAGATGCTGGGAGGGACATAAGGATTGGTAAGAGTATTAGGGCAGCGACCCACCGTCCCAGCGCTGCTACAGATCCCTGCCCACTATGTTCAGGAGTCGTGTAACACAGCGTTAGGGTATGAAACACAGTTTTACCTATTTACAGATCTCAACGTTTTATTAAACAACCAAACGATCGCACATAAATGGTAGGGACATTGACCTAGGTTTTGACACCTGATAGGGGTGTCTTCATTAGATTGAAATGTTGCTAAATCGTAAAATTACATTGCTAAAAAGCAATAGAATTTGCAGCAGCTATGCTCAAGCCAAAATTACAATAAAACGTTTTAACCTTTACCACACCTGCCAACTGTTGCAAAACGAAATACACCACAAATTCTAGCCTTATTTCGAAATGTGTCTGTGCTTGTAGACTTGGATTTTCACATCTTACCACCCTGTATAAATGTTTCTATTAGTTCCTGCAAAGTTTGTCACCGACCTCCAGAACAGGGAATCCCCAGCCAACCTCACACCTCTCCCGCCCCCCCCCCCGCCCCCTCACACCATTCCTCCTTCATCCTACCTCCCGTTCTGCACCTGGAAATTCGTGGTAAAAGCTCAGCCTGTGTAGAATGTGTGTGTGTGTGTGCGTGTGTGTGTGTGTGTGTGTGTGTGTGTGTGTGTGCGTGTGCGTGCGTGCACAACGTGTTCAGTTAAGAAGATGTTGGTGTTGGACAGATGGGACTTCAATAACTGTGTTATCTCGAAGCATGCCGTTGAACACTGTCATAGCTTATGGCAAATAATGGCGATGCAGTGGGAGGGCTTGAAGATGCATTTCATAACTGCTACAGATGGTTGCTGGTGATTGAACAGCAGACCTCTTTTGAAAGGGGTAGCAATTTAACTCATCCATGACTCAAGATGCTATTTCCACCAATACAGCAGGAAAGTGATATTATGCTTAAGTCCTACACTGTGTGGAGGACATCACACCGATGGGAGTAATATGCTCAACTAATAACAATTCTCCCCCCAGCAAAACAGATGGGGTTGCAGCAAACCATCCTCTTCCATAGCCCCAGACTGATCGATGCCTGTGCGGGACCCCATCATGCTATTTGGCAACACATGAGGTATAAGGCGAGCTCAATAGCGTACCAGCCTCAGCTGTAGTCAGTGCAAGGACCATTACACATCAACAGCATCTGAGAGTTCTCAGCACCTCCATCAGGATGGGAAGAAGCGAAAAACTAAGTGCTAGTAACATGTCTTTGTTATTGCTTTTTCTTCTTTGTCCAGCTCCATTTCTTTTCCCGATATGTAATGGTTCTTCTTTTTCTTTGTTCAGCAGTCTCTGACTTGTTGGGACCTGTAGAGGTGACCTGCACCTTGTTGGGACTTCAACTGATCTCTGGCTCTTTAGGACCTGTAGGCAACGACCGCCAGCATTTGGGATACTGTAGTGCATTGGGTCAGCATGTAGGAACAGTACAGGAGCTCCTATTGTCCATGGCACTCATCAAGGCTGTCCTTGGTACGCAGAAATGCACAGGCGTCACATGCACTATGGTGCAGGTCAGTACTGGACTCAGGCACATGCGCCATCCTTTCAACTGTGGAGCATTCCAGTGATACTGGAAGGACACAATGTTGATGTAGTGGATGAGAAGATATCAGTTGCCCCTCAGTGTGCTACTATTACTATTCACTTCGATACATAATTTAACTGTGAGTGGGTGGAAACTTTTGAATATAGGCATGGAAGCAGCAGACAGTGGCTGGTGTGTGGTAATGGAGATCGATAATACGGTAAAGAGTATTAAAGTGCAGTTTACTGAGCCTGAATGGGAGGAACTATGTCATGCAGTGCCACACATCAATACGCACATGATTACATAGCATAACCCACTTCTTTCTCCCTTGGACATTTACTGTGCCCCTATGGTGCTACATATTGCATCATTGTATGATGATGCAGCACTCAGGGTGAAATCTGGGGGTCTATGCTTCTATTTATAGTGTTCCACTGTATTAAGGATGGTGATATCTCTTCTGTTGGAGAGACTGGAGCAATGGCTACCACGTATTCAAGCTGTATACAGTGACGTTGTGAATCACCTCCATGTGTACAGCGTAGAAGTAGATGATTTAGAACAGTATCAGTGTAGTGCCAAAGTTGACTCCAATAACTGTGAAGTCCATTCACGCTAAACTTACAGATGGAATAACTTAGTTTTGTCATGCTCCCATCAGTTCGAGGGAAATACATGCATGCACCTTCCTGACGACGTATGAGCGATATTTGTGGGTCCATTCCACTAGTCCAAGACAAATGTTCTCATGTCATTGCTAACACACCTGGATGGAGTTCGCTATGAGCTTGTACATGTATTTTCAAAAACGCTGTTTCAGCCCTAGTACCAACTATCACAGGAGGTATTGCAAGGTGTTAATGGTGCGACATACACGACATTCTGTGAAAGCAACGATATCACTCCATCGGAAAAAGTAAAGCCAAAAACTGTGTTCATATTCGACGATGTCGCCGAAGAAAACCAGGTTCAAATTCGCAGGTATTTCTGTTTGGGTCATCGTATGGACATTGATGTACTCTATTTGACTTGGACATATTCCAGAACCCCAAACAGGTTGGTGATGGGTAATGCAAACCTCATTATGGTCTCGAAAGGAGACAGTTTCAAATGAAAGCATATTTACCAAGCACATGTAGGAACTGATATATCATTCAATGATTTGTAAACATGTATGGAGATTGCTGGACTCTCATAGAGTATGGGTTTCTTGTTACCGATAAAACAAGAAAACTGAGTGATGGTCTTGTAGAGAAACTGCCAAGAATTTCTGTGTGTACAGCTACAGCAAGAGGTGATTACATCAAAATGCATCACAATATTGACAAGTTCACATGCAGGTCGAGCACTCGACCTGAGAGCATGGGTATACGTAGACAGAACATTGGCGTGTATTTGATGGAAAAATTCATGCACTCGAACAAGGTTGATAATGTATGCAAGGAATTTCCGACATAATGTCAGACCCTTATGAGATCGATCAATGTATTAAATCACAGGAGTAATGTAATTGAAAATAAATTAACTGACTTAACTGTAAAGGTCGATGCAATTGAAAAAAAAATTATACAAGGTGTGCCCTACATAGAACTTGCCTTAGTGTACAACAAGATGTCAGCTAAGCATAAAGTCATCGAGGCACGGAAGGCTGTTTTAGAGAAATTACAGCTGCTAAGATGAGGACATTTGGAGTGGGAGCAGACAGTAAGGGAAACCTTCAAACCTGTTACTGAATCTCTCAGGCAGCTCTCTGCAAAATTACGTGATGACGACGGTACCTTTACTGATTTCATTAACTGTCACATCGATGCTAGGACAGACAGAATATATGGCGTCAGAATGGTAAAACCAGACTTGCTGAGCACGCAGCTTTTACGTTTAACAGATAGCACAATACAAATCGGTGATGGGGAATTTCAAAGAATTTTATTTTCATAAGGCCCTCAAAGACCGTAATTTATGGGATGAAAGATCTATAAATGTATGGTGACATATGAAAACTGTCAGCTGTACATAAGACAGCAATCGGAGGAACAAAAAGCCAAAGCAGCGCAAAATACAAAATCATTTAAGATCCGGTATTAGATGCTGAACATAGCAGCGGTGACGGTATTGACATTTAGCATAAAAGGGCGAACAATCGATTCCCACAGTACATATTTATGACAATGAGGTTGTTTCAGCAACTTCCGAGCTTAGAGAAAGAGGTATGATAGAATAAGAATGGAGACAGTAGTGCGAGAGCAGCACAAACCAGCACACAAAACGTTCCTCCATAGGCATGTTACGGTTAAAGGTTCGGATGGCTTATGTCAGGTTGATCTTGTAGATTTGAGGGAATATTAAAATTTATTTTAATGGTGATTGATACATACAAAAATTTGCCTTGGCATTACCTGTTAAACCAAAAGCGTGGAGAGATGTCGCAGTGGTGGTACACACAATGTACTTCAGATCAGTGTACTCTAGTTTGCATACTTACTTCGTGCAGTAGCTTTTGGGTAAGCAGAGTTTCTAGTAACAGGTAACTGTGGATACATCCGCTTAAGTAGAGAAATTTATTTCTGTTTAAGGGCTTGCCACCTCAGGGTATAGTGGGAAATCTGCAGAGCAGTTTTTAGTGTTTCTTTATTCTCCTCGTTATGTCAGTAGCGCCATTTGAGATCTTCTATCTATTTTTACACACTATTATATGACTAGGGACTGTGCTTGTTGTGAGCGGACACAACGACAGTTGGCCGATCTCTGTAAACAGCTGGAAGCTTCGTTGCTGCCGTGGACATGCGTCTGGCAAATGCTCAAAGTTGCGGCGACATTGGGGCGTTGGTGACGAGATACGTGACACCTTTGGTGCCGCTGGGATCCGCTGGTGAACTACTTGTCGCTGCATCTTCTGATATGCGACATCTGACCGGGCCGCCCTCATTCGAGAGTGTGTGGTAGACAGTGGTGGGTTTGCGTGTCACTGTGAGGGAGCAGGTACGAGGTACTGTGCAGTGTCATTGATAATTCTGAGCCAGCACGAGATGCCTCTAAATGGTTAAAATGGCTCTGAGCACTATGGGACTTAACATCTGAGGTCATCAGTCCCCTAGACTTAGAACTACTTAAACCTAACTAACCTAAGGACATCACACACATCCATGTCCGAGGCAGGATTCGAACCTGCGACCGTAGCAGCAGCGCGGCTCCGGACTGAAGCGCCTGGAACCGCTCGGTCACAGCGGCCGGCGAGAGGCTTCTCCTTTTGGGCCAGTGGCCGATTTTCCTGCCCAATTCTAAAAGTGCGGAGGGATGGTATGCTTGTCATTGGGAGCTTCAATGTTAGGCAGATGATGGAGGAATAGCAGCCAAGGCGGGAAAGAATGCCAGTGAGAACTCAGCAAGTTTTCCAGGGTTGAGTGGGGGGGTCTTGTCCGTGATGTGGAGGAGGTCCTAGAGGCTGCTGTCGAGTGCACTGGGTGCAACCGGCTGCATATAGTAGCACATGTCGACAAGAATGACACCTGCCGCTTGCGTTCTGAGGGCATCCTCGGCTCCTTTCGGCGGATGGCTGAGTTTGTGAAGGAAACCAGCATCGCACGCGGGCTGCAGGCTACGCTGTCTGTCTGTAGCCTCGTACCCGGGGTTGACAGCGATGCTCTGATCTGGAGCAGAGTGGAAGGTCTAAAACAGAGGCTCAGACGAGTCTAAGAAGGTGTCGGATGCGAATTTCTCGACCCCCGCTAGTAGGTGCAGAATTTCGGGTTCCCCTTAATAGGTTCAGGCGTGCACTTCACGCAGGAAGCAGCTACTAGAGTAGCCGAGTACGTATGGTGTGCACATGGGGCTTTTTTAAGTTAGAGGAACCCTCCCTTGAAATCAAAGATGATTTGCCTGATAAATTAGCCCTCAAAGAATGTTCGTCGTCGCAGATCAGAGATAGAAAAGGTTAACACGATTTTAGTAAACTGCAGAGTATCTGAGCAGTCAGCATAAAATATTCGGCGATGAGGACAAAGATGTGGGGAACAAATGGAAAGAATTCAGTGGCACCGTGCAATATACTCTAGAGAAATAGGTTCCGAGTAAGGTCTTAAGGGAAGGGAAAGACCCACCACGCTATGATAGATGTATTAGAAAAATGCTACGTAAACAAAGAGAACTTCAACGTAGATTCAAGAGAAGTAAAACCTAGCTGACAAACAAAAGCTGAACGAAGCGAAAATGAGCGTAACGAGAGCAATCGGAGAAGCGTTCAATGGCTTTGAAAGTAAAACTTTGTCAACCGATCTGTATAAAGAACCGAAGAGATTTGGACCGTATGTAGAATCAATGAGAGGGTCAAAATCATGTATTCATTCACTCAGTGACCATATTGGCACCGAAACAGAAGAAGACAAATACTGCATTGGGTTTTCCGCGGAAAATCGTAACACCGTCCCGCCTTTCAATCGTCGTACGAACGTCAAAATGACACATATTGAAATAACCGATCGTGGAATAAAAAAGCAACTACAATCGGTTAGTAGCAGAAAGGCGTCACGACCAGATGATATACTTATAAGATTGTATAAAGATCATGCTAAATAACTTGCTCGTAGCAGTAATTTATCGTAGATCGCTCCAGTGACTGGAAGAAAGCGCAGATCAATCCCGTTTTTAAGAAGGACCGTTGGACAGATGCACAAAGTTGTAGACCCGTATCGTTGACGTCAATCTGTTGCGTATTATGGAACATGTTCTATGCTCAAGAATTATGACGTTCTTGTAGAAGGAAAATCTCCTCCATAAAAATCAACATGAGTTCCGCAAACAGAGATCCTGCGAAACTCAGCTCTCTCTGTTCCTGCATGAGATCCACAGTGCCATAGACAACGGCACACGGGTTGATGCCATGTTTCTTGACTTCAGAAAGGCATTTGAAACTGTCCCGCACTGCCGTTTAGTGAAGAAAATACGAGCTTATCGAGTATCGGAGCAGTTTTGAATTGAATTTAATACTTCCTTGCAGACCAAACTCAACACGTCGCTCTTAACAGAACAAATCGGCAAATCTACCCCAAGAAAGTTTCATAAGGCCGTTACTGTTCGTATGTAAATGATCTAGTAGAATGCGCTGGATGCTGTTTAACGCTGTTCGCAGATGATGCGGCTGTCGACAGCAACGTAGCAACGCAAGAAGATGATAACTATTTGCACAATGACCCCCAGAAAATTGATAAATGGTGTAGGATCTGGCAGTTGACACTGAACGTAATGTAACATATTGCGTATACTTAGGAAAACCAATCCACTACTGTACAGATATATTGATGACTAACTGCTGGAAACAGTATCTACCCTAAAGTATCTAGGAGTAACCATCTATAGCGACCTTAAGTGGAATGTCCACGTAAAACAAGTACGGTATTGGGAAAAACAGATGTCAGACTCAGACTCACAGTAAGAATCGTAAGGAAATGTAACTGATCCACGAAGAAAATAGCTTACAACGTACTTGTTCGACCGATTCTTCAGTGTTGTTCATCTATATGCGATCCCCACCAGGTAGGACTGAAGAAATACAGATCATCCAATGAAGAGTGGCTCGTTTCGTCACAGGATCGTGTGGTCGACGCTAGAGCTTTACAGAGCATTACGGAGATGCTCAACCAATTCCATTGGAAGCTTTAAAAGAGAGACGTTGTGCAGCACGGAGAGATTTGCTATTCAGAGAGCGCTTTCCACATATTACTTCCTCTCACATACGTCTCGTGTAAAGACCACGAGGAGAAAATTCGAGGAATTACAGCCAATACAGAGGCTTACCGACAATCATTCTTCCCACTCGCTCTTCGCGAGGAATGGAGGGCTCGGTTAATGGCATGGAAAGTGCTCTCCACCAAACGCCATCAGGTTGTTTGTGGTGTACGACGGAGTTGTAGATACTTGCATTTCAGACTGATAGAAGAGGGAATACAGGAAATGATTCCACTGCATCTGGCAACTGCAAGTTGACTACTGCCGGACTACCTTATCCAGAACATTTCACAATGGCTTCTCAAAGCGTGAACATCATCGCAGACTTTCAGGGTTTCTATGATAATGATGGGAGACAGTTAATATTTAAAGATATTGCACTGATAGGTTTCACAGAAGATGCTGGCCTTTCAAGGATGCGGAGTGCGCTAAAACACAGAGGAGTGCAAATTGGTTAACACGTTCCTTCCATGGAATTCACTGAGTTGATCCTGATACACTAGAAAGATATAGTGGCATCGCTTTGATTATTCGATAACACTGACATTATCAGCTACGTCAAAGGCAAGGAAAGATGACATGGCTGCATCGATCCTTCAAGTATTCAGCTGTTCAAGACCTGGAGTTCTGTGGATGCCCTGTCTTCTATCTGCTCAAGAGGATGTACGAATATGACCAAAATAGTGTTTTGCCTGCTTCCGAAAATGTAAAATTATTTAGAAGTTGAACGAGAAATGAATGAATTTTTATGTCTCACTCTGTAGACTCCTTTACTAATTTAACACTGTTACATAAACAGTTATGTAGAATGCAACTTTGTCCAGATACTGTGTCTGTGGTTTCTTCAAGCTTGGCAGATATAATTTTAGACACGTGTGCTATATGTCTCTGGAAGTGGACATGGTCATGTGCCACCTAATCTCATAATCCAATACATTGTAAGGTGTCACATAGCTCCAAATAAATCCTGACATTAAAATAACCAAAATAATACGATCAACGAGCTAGCAAATGGAATACCACAGACTAACACAAGAACGCCTAAATGCATGTCATACCTTCCCACCGTGAAACAGACGCAGTTCCGAGGGGAGACACGAGAACAGAAGCCGAGAGCAGAGTCGTGTAGGCTAGGAGGCCCTACGATAAGGGACAGACAATCACGTCTCTAGCTGACCGCCAAACCCCCCCCCCCCCCCCCAGCCCATGTCAAAAGATAGAGCCCTCCAAAAGAACAGTATAGATCTTACGATAACACTAAAAGGGCCACACCAGCTGCAAGTTTTAGCGTGAGACTTTTTCGCGTCTCTGTTACGTTGCAAACGTTAAAAACATTACACCACCACGAAAAGTATAGCGTTTCTCATTGGATAGACAGAATTTTGTAGGCGGAGCTTAAGGTTAACATTGAGACCCTGATTGGTCAGTTGAAAACACAGCCAGATAGCTTTTTTTAAACCAACTTCGGTAAATTGTAGTAAGGAGAAGTTAGGAGAGAGCTGCTTCCGAGACGGCGAGGTGTGGAGCTGCGCTGTCCGCCGCCCCCTGACGCTGCCTAAGCACTGACAAGGTAATGAACGCACACGATGCCGCATTTTTGAGCGCATAAGGCTTCACTCAGAACTGCAGAAGTCTCATCTGTTACATCCCCTTTTTACGTAATACTAGTGTCGATCGTCAATTTAATCTCATGGTGTTCACATTTGCTACTTGAAGTAAAAATCCGAAACGCGATGATTTTCCTGTTATATAATTATTGAGAAACCACATCAGCCACTGTAATTTACGACAAGTTAGATAAGTAATTAAAGATAATTGAGGGTCGCTGTAGACCATTTTGATAGTTTTCTCTTTTATGAAACTTAACTTAAATCTAGATTATAGATGTAATATGGCATAGGTCATCCTTCGATCCATTGTAGAACTTGGAAACCCATTCAGGGAGTATTCGTTCACATTTTTGTTGAACGCAGTTGGTTTTTATCATCCTGTACTAAAATATTTCCTTTTATCAATAGTGCAATTTATAAACAATGTTTTGTGAGTAGAATACAATTTCCAGTGGTAAACGTAACTGCTTTTTCGACGTTATTTTACCAGCTAACTAAAAATAGGAAAGCCTTGAACCCCTTCCACTAAATTTAGTTAGTATTAAGATTCTTTTACAGGGAGTGCAGTGGAGCTGACGGTGAAATCATTAAGTATTTGATTATATCTTGGCTAGTCTCACTGAACTCTTCTGAACTCTACATGTCATGTGTGGTCTGGCGACTCCTTACCAGCAACAAGTCTCAGTTTCAAACTAGTCAATTCCCTGAAAAACACGCTCAGAGCGTCGTTGCGCGAAAGTGGTAGGGAGACACGACTTAGAACAAACAGACACCACGCAGAATGTTAGAATATGCAGCACCATATGGAAAATTCTATGCAGCCATTATATATATCGTTATTCTCCATCTTAAACTCCACCTCGTTAATAGTATTCATGTTTCAGAACTAATTCCACGCGTGTGCCTTACACACTATTCATATGCATGATGCAGTGGGGAAAGGTCAGATACAATTTGATTCCCTTTTTTCATAACACTAATACCATTTGCATCTTCTGAAGGTGGCAGGGGTAAAATATAGGGAGCGAAAGGCTATTTACAATTTGTATGGAAACCAAATTGCAGTTATAAGAGTTGAGGGGCATGAAAGGGAAGCAGTGGTTGGGAAGGGAGTGAGACAGGGTTGTAGCCTCTCCCCAATGTTATTCAATCCGTATATTGAGCAAGCAGTGAAGGAAACAAAAGAAAAATTCGGAGTAGGTATTAAAATCCATGGAGAAGAAATAAAAACTTTGAGGTTCGTCGATGACATTGTAATTCTGTCAGAGACAGCAAAGGACTTGGAAGACCAGTTGAACGGAATGGATGGTGTCTTCAAGGGAGGATATAAGATGAACATCAACAAAAGCAAAACGAGGATAATGGAATGTAGTCGAATTAAGTCGGTTGATGTTGAGGATATTAGATTAGGAAATGAGACACTTAAAGTATTAAATGAGTTTTGCTATTTGGGGAGCAAAATAACTGATGATGGTCGAAGTAGAGAGGATATAAAATGTAGACTGGCAATGGGAAGGAAAGCGTTTCTGAAGAAGAGAAATTTGTTAACATCGAGTATAGATTTAAGTGTTAGGAAGTCGTTTCTGAAAGTATTTGTATGGAGTGTAGCCATGTATGGAAGTGAAACATGGACGATAAATAGTTTAGACAAGAAGAGAATAGAAGCTTTCGAAATGTGGTGCTACAGAAGAATGCTGAAGATTAGATGGGTAGATCACATAACTAATGAGAAGGTGTTGAATAGGATTGGGGAGAAGAGAAGTTTGTGGCAAAACTTGACTAGAAGAAGGGATCGGTTGGTAGGACTTGTTCTGAGGCATCAAGGGATCACCAATTTAGTATTGGAGGGCAGCGTGGAGGGTAGGAATCGTAGAGGCAGACCGAGAGATGAATACATCAAGCAGATTCAGAACGATGTAGGTTGCAGTAGGTACTGGGAGATGAAGAAGCTTGCACAGGATAGAGTAGCATGGAGAGCTGCATCAAACCAGTCTCAGAACTGAAGACCATAACAACAACAACAACAACAACATCTTGAGATACGATTTGATTGTTTCTCACAACACTGAGAGAGTTTAGTTCTTGGGATACAATTTGGTTTTGAGTACAAAAGTACTTTTTTATTTATTCATTGTTACTATTACTAATGACTATGAGTTGAAACCTCTCTCACAAAATTTGCCGGGCAGTGGCACTGGTTGAGCATTTACAGTTTTTGCAGCACACTACCTAGCACTGGCTGAAAGTATTCACAGTTTTTTTTCGATGGACTGTAAGGTTAAATATACGCACACTATAAACTGATTTTACTTGGATGACTACCAGCAGGTGAAACTTGTATATTATTCTGCTTATATGACCTTCAGGGACTATTTACAAGTGTACACATTTTTTGTCTGAAAGGGCTATTTAAAGCATGCATTATGTCAGCACACATTCTCTGGATGTATATTTACACGATACATGATCTGTTTTCAATATCACTGCACAAATCTTATTCATATATTTACAAGTCCTCGTTGTGATTTACAGTGTTGGCCCACGTGGTGTGCATATATATTTACATGGAAAAGTATTTACACTGTGATAAACAAGTTATACCATTCTACCTAAATACATTATTCACACACACTCTGTCTATGTCACTACTCTAATCAGCTGAACAGAGCAAGATAGGGCAAGTTGCAGTCCAATCCTCTGAGGTGAGCTGCTTATCGTCATGAGTCAACAGACAGATTTTGGATACCAGCATAGTGTAGATCTCACGCCATCATTAGTGAATACTAGTTTGTTATACCGTATGCTGCAGCCGTGGTGGAGCACCGCGAACACTGCTGTACTGGCACTCCACGCAGTCTTCAACCGTGAGGGCCTAGATGCCCCACAATTCACACCCTTTGCCCATTTCTGGGTAGCTCCTCCGATTGTGTGATATGCATACATTTTGGATCTAAGAATGACAAACTACACTATCAACTACCCAGTCTCCTCATATTTCATTAGACTGATAACCTTCTTGTTCTGTGGCACAATGCCACAAGGATTATCGAATGTTTATAAATATGTGTTGAATGCACATAATTACTTCATATGGATTGCAGCTCTTCGCCTTACAGATGAAGCTATCTGTATCGAAGTAAAGAAATTTTGGATCAACGAAGTGCCTTTTCGAGAACTTATAATGAAATTGGTATATGTGGAGTTTGGACACATCTATTATGCACATCCACACATATACAGCGTTCATGAACTCTGCTGCAGTTTTACCACCTCCACAGCAGCAAAGTTCTATTAGCGGATAGTGACCCATTTAAAATCAGCTCTGGCGAAATACTTCCTTACGCCGTAAGCCCATCCCACAGCGTTCTCAAATTTTCCATCGTTTGTCAAATATGGCGTTAATCATTAGTTTAAAAAAATCTGTTTCATAATCATTCTTTGCAGAATTCTTCGTCTCGGCGTTTAAATACTCCTTCATCCAGGGTGACTGCTTGAAGGAGACAGCATAGGGGATTCTAACCAGCTCCATCCCTAAGGTGAGACACAGCTGGAGGTTTCTATAGTGCATGACATATCTCTGCGTGTCCCCAGCGTCGTCATTACTTTGAGGATGGTGTGTTTTTGGGGAAGTATTTGCTCTCACATCTTGCATCATGGAAACCAGAGATACTCTATACCAGAATCAGTTGCTGCACTATGGATATTTTCACAGAATCCCTTGCATTTGTTTTCAGACAGCCTGTTGAAATTCACCAATCGGCAGCGACTGTTGCATGGCATGCCTGTGTAAATTATTTGCATTCAAGAATGTGGTGTAGGTCGCATCAAGGATGCAATGAACCTCTCATACATCTGTGAATTATTTCACTTGACGTGTCTATGGACACACTGGCAAAGTCCCCCAAACATTGGTCAATAGTTCGATGGCGACTTTTGTTTTCTTGAACATAGCGCCCCAAGACAACCCAGGTGCTATGTATTGAAAGGCAGGGTCCAAAGCATATGTGGTCAGGTATACACTTCAGAATTTCCAAAAACATCATCAAACAAACGCACGTCTGTGTCCATGTAACGTTCCACATACTCCAGTAAATTTAGGATGTTAAACTCCTGCCAAACATTCACAGCATGCTCGTATCCCGCATCTGATATGGCATCGCCTGTAAGGTTATTGGTGAATGCAGCTATGTTGCGTGGTCTGGTTTCGGAGAGTTTTTCCAAACAACCTAGATATTCGTATGGTGAAACTCCCTGCTCATCACAAGCACGCTGAAACTTTGATTCATCACAATACACACCTCAAGTGGTACGCATGTCCTTCAGAGTTAGAGTTCCAACAAGTTTCTGGAGTGGTTCCTGCATAAAACACAGGGAGTCCAGGAAGTGGAGTGTAATTCTTGGAGTCATTGGTTTGGAGAACGAAATATGTTTGTCAACACTCTCAGGCAGAACACTGATCTGATCTTTGTCCATACTGAAATCAGCCAAGTGCTCAGAGATAATGTGAGCATCATAACCGGTAAAATTGTAGAAAAAGATTCGTAAGTGTCGTGGTAATCTATACTTCAGGTTGCATATAATATGGGTGGCACTGTGCAAATAGATGACAGTGATCCCTGTGAGGACTTTACTCAGTCCAATCTAATGGCTACCCACAGATAGAATCAAAAGCATTCTTTTACAAATTCTCCTATGACATGGTCGTAGGAATGTTGATGTTATGAAGCTTATAACCTCCTATTAAAAGGTTTTCTAACTCAATGAGCACCCAGATCACAAATTATCCCTAACATACCACTAAGACTCGGATCATAAAATCATATCACCTGGTATGTTGCCGTATATCGTACGTATTTTTCTGTGAAGGTCACATTCAAAGTGAGTCACAAAAGCGAAGAGGCACTCAAAGTCAGCATATACTACAAATGTATAGTATTCATGATGGAGGGCATTCTTAAACTTTAAGAACTTGTTTCCCTCAGTGGGCATAAAAAACATACTGGTTTCCTGGTAGAGTTATCCACAAAATGTTCTGCTATTAACCCACTTGTGGAGAAGACATCGAGACACCTTAGACGAATATGCTTTTTATGCCCATGTTTACTCAACTGAGATTAAAAATGTTTTGATAGATATGTTATGATTATTATTATTATTATTATTATTATTATTATTACTTATTATTGTTATTCTCTGGCCAGCCAATTTAGAGAAATGAAGGGATCCAGCGTTTTTGTTCGTAACTTTACCATTTTTATCTGGCTTGTTCTCCCTCAGGCCATAAACATGAACTTATATCCCACTGTTCTGAGCTTAAAATTTAGGAATGTCCTGGATCTTAGCAGAGAACTCGATACCACCAAAGCTATAAAACCCACAAACATCGATACCTCTCCCGCAATAAGATATGCACTGCAGATTTTTCTTATAAGTCTTACACAAGCCAGGATTGGTCATGTGATAAATTACCTGTGTGACTTAGGAAGTCAAGATGAGGGCTACACTTAGCATGGAAGGTCAAGGCCCCTACTAAGTCATTCCTTAACACAACAACTAGCAAATCAATAATTGACAATTTATTCAAAACAAGCTTTTATAAAACAGATAAGAGGCAATATCAACACGTGGCTGTGTTGAAGACAATATCAACATATACAGTCACATGACTTAAAAGATGAGCCACGGAGATTTCAATACTTAAGAAACATAAATTACAATCTGAAGGTGATTTTAAAAGGTGGCACAAATAAGTTTTTATTTTGAGGCAATAATCTGCAATATGAATGTGATTTAGAACCACACCAGTTCATTACGAACTGAAACAACACAATGAGCACAACAAGTTAATTAATACGACTGATTCACAAGCAAATTGAACCCCCCGCCCCCTTTTTTTATATACATGATACAGGTTAAACGGGCAGTGATACCAGGCTGCGCTGGGCAAAGGGTGACTTAACTTAAAATGCCTGAAGCAGCAGACCAGCTGTCCAAAACAACACCTAAACGCCGGGGCCAACCGGGAGTCACTTCCCATTAGACGGCACGTCACAACTTCTGCACACCGAAGCAGAATGTGGCGCCTCTCCCACACACCCCAACTCGCAGAAAACTAGAACACAAACAGACCGCAGGAAACACGGCAAACACCAAGCAAACATCCATTAACATAAGCTAATAGATCAACAAACAACAATATAAGTGCAGAACCAATAAATGCTTTCAATAGAAGTGACAAGTTTGTCAGCAGTATTAATGCTGTAAAACATTTAAACTAAGAACTGTACACAAATCCAATGCTGAAAATATAGTACCAGACTTTTACACTCTCGCAGTTTGCCAAACAATATTTCCACATACGATTAAGGCCGACAATGTGTACAAAGATGAAATGGAAAAAATTTCAAAATAATATCACGTTATTCAAATGCTCTTTATAATTTGGTTGCATAGGTCTGCAATGTAGCTGCCAATTGTGTAAGCCTGGTATGCACAAAATTACAACTAGACTATGACCTAATATCTTCAATACCTTACATTTACTATCTCTTTTGGGAGTAATGTTTTTTTTTAATGAAGCAGTGACTACTGTTCTCCATGCGGTCGCACAGACTCTGCCGGCTGCTCTTACTTCAGCAACAAGTACGTTAGACCAACTAGTCAACAAGAACACTCTCTGCAACGCAATTCGTTCAGCGAAACGAAGGCACCAAATTACTTACACCTTTGATGGAGAGCGTTGTTCGAGATGGTCTCGAGGGAAGGGTCTCTCCGAGAAAACAGGCACCAAGGGAATGCGACGAACAGCGCCTGGAGTTGACATCAGGCAGGACCACCACAAACTCGCGACCGCCTGCAAGGTAGAGAGACCGCGCCGCTGATGGCCGAGCCCGCGTGTTTCCTCCATCGTCCCCGCGAGCACGTCTTTCCGCCTCGTAGCGAGTCCGATCCCAACAGCCGCGACCGCAAAACTGCCCCCAGATCACAACAGGGGCAAAGATCGTAGTACAGCCGGGTAATCGATAGTGACGTGCCAAAGAGCTGGTGTGCCAAAAATTTTGGACATTAATAGATGCCATCTTATTAACTGTATCTTCACAGTGGTTTTCCATTTGGGGAGATGTGTGAGTTCGCAACACAACACAGCACTGCCCCTAATGGTGGGGTACAGTGGGTCATTAATGATTTTGAACAGGTCTGTTTCCAGGACAGGAAGGAAGACTTTTAGGAAACCAGCTGGATCTCTGTGCCCTTCTGCTTGGTCTTCTATACGAGAAAACGGGATGTACTCCTCAAATGCATCCTCAGTCACAGCGTAGTTTAGCTGTGGCATCACTTTACTAACCTGGTGTCCATATAAAATAGCATGGGAGAGGGAACTGCTACACAGGATCATTGCTGGCTATGACTAGCAGCCAAGGACTGCTACCATCCTGTGTGTCAAGCCAGCTGTGGGGTGGAGCGACAAGGTGCCACACTCCTACAAGGGCGCCTGTTCGGATGAGGAGGAATAGATGCTGCGTCAGACTAGCAGGTTGATGCTGGCTGTGAGGACGAGTGGGTGACCTGCCTGCAACTCCCAGACCCAACTGGGTGGTTTAGATTTCTGAAGCAGCAGCACCCACTGCGGCAGCTCCTCACCTGGACGGGTATGGATCCACTTGACCAGCTCACCAATATAGCCCACAACAACATGCTGATTTAAAAAACAAATTAGAACACCATGAAAACAATTTAACGAGAAGCATATTTACTTACATGAAATCTGCCATAGGTTCATTGGGGTGGTATAACATACCCCTTGACCACCTCAAAATCACCTACAACAGCGAGAACATATCGATTTAAAAACAAATACATATACATGAGACACAACGCTACATAAGAAATTTTGAAGCATATATGTACGAGCAGAAACCAGGAAAACCGGAATTTTTGTTACTTTGCATTTTTATTGATTTTAACATCCACACCTTAGTCCCATTCAAAGTGTTGTCTATGTGCATTAATGCACCTCTCCCAACGCTTTTGCCACTGCTGAATACAGTTCTGGAACTCTTGAGGCAGAGTACTGTTCAAGGCATTTAGGGTGTTTTCTTTGATGTTATCCACACCATTAAATCGCTTTTCCTTTAGAGTTTGCTTCATCCATGGAAACAAAAAATAAAAAAATAAAAACTAGAAGATGCCAGATCGGATGAGTAGGGCCAATGAGGCCCAAGCGTCATGTATTTTTGCCATGAGCTGTCAGACCAGCAGAGATGTGTGGACTGGAGATTTGCCATGGACGAGCACCCAATTCCCATTCTTTCACAGTTTTAGCCGTTTTCTTACACTCTCTCTCATAAACTTCTTAACACATCGAGATAAGAATGTTGGCTCATTGTTTGTCCTGGTTGAACTAACTTCTTGTGAACAATACAACTGACATAAAAAAAAACAAATAAACATTCTCTTCAAACTGGATCACACTTGATGTGGTTTCTTGAATCATGATGACGTTGAGTTTTGCACTGGCTTGACGCTTGCCTTGACTCTGGATCGTACCAGTAGCAGCAACCCTCATCCCCAGCACAATAAGTTGTATCATTCTGCACTCCACTGTTGTAGGCGCGGCCCAGATTCATGTGGATTTGTCTTTGGTCATCTGTGAGCAAAGGAGGAACAAATTTTGCAGACACCTGTCTTATGTGCAGATCTTCAGTAAAAATTCGGTGGACTCTGCTCCACGACACTTGCATTTGCTCAGAAATTTGGTCCATGGCCCTTCGACTATCCTCATCAACTGCATGTAGGACTGTGGCAATGTTTTCACCATAACTTCCTGTGGAAGGACCATCGGGGTGAGGCATGTCTTCAGTTGACATGTTGCCAGTTTTTTAACAAGAAAACCGCTCTTAGACCTTTGATTTCCCCAGAGAACCATCGTTAAAGGCTTACTGAAGCATCCGAACAGTCTCGGCTGCAGTTTTCCCTAATAGAAGACTAAATTTTACACAGACTCTTGGCTCCTTCTTGTCGGCCATGTCAATAACCGCCGAACATAACAACAGAGCACCACGAACAAACCACTTAACTCCAACTGGCACCAGCTTACTGGCAGACGTGGTTGACCCCAAAGTAACACGACCTAGCGGTAGTACAACGCATAACTTCAAAGCATCCATCTCTAACAGTTCGATACTGGTTATTTCTTGGTCACCCCCTCTTACTTACATGGGGGAATCGCCAATGGAAGCTGCTCTGGAGGTTGCACAGCGCCACTCCCAACCTTTGGCTTGTTGTCTTTCAGCATGTACGAGGGCTATCCGCAAAGTACATTACGTTTTGGAATTAAAAATAAATAAAGTATTGGAAATTTTTTTATTATATACAGATGAAAGCCACACTTAAATACTACTTTTCTACATAGCTGCCATTTAAATTAAGGCACTTATCGTAGCGATGGACGAGCTTGGAAATTCCTTCGTCGTAAAATTTGGCCGCCTGCGCCTTCAACTACGTGGTTACCTCTTTTGGTACAGAAAAGGTGTGATTTTTATGGATTTCCTGGAAAGAGGCACTACAATAAACTCTAAAAGGTGTTGCCAAACTCTGCACAACCTCAGAAGAGCAATACAAAACAAGCACAGTGGAAAGTTGGGCTCAAAGATCTTGCTGATTCACGACAACGCCCGGGCCCACACGGCAAATGCCACTCGTGAAGTTCTCGAATCTTTTAAGTGGGTGTTGTTTCCTCATCCGCCGTACAGTCCCGACCTGCAACCGAGCGACTTCCACTTATTCCCAGCATTGAAGAAGTGGTTGGCTATGCAGCGTTTTGATGACGACCCACAGCTTCAAGAAGAGGTAATCACGTGGTTGAAGGCGCAGGTGGCCGAATTTTACGACGATGGAATTTCCAAGCTCGTCCATCGCTACGATAAGTGCCTTAATTTAAATGGCAACTATGTAGAAAAGTAGTATTTAAGTGTGGCTTTCATCTGTATATAATGAAAAAGATTTCCAGTACTTTATTTATTTTTAATTCCAAAACGTAATGTACTTTGTGGATAGCCCTCGTAGCTATTTTTCTAGTTCAGACAGAGTATATATATAATGCAACAACAACAAGAATTGGAAACATTTTCTAACGAGAATATAGTGTAAAATCTCAACAAACTGAGCTACGAAATTCATTTTAACCAAAATCTGCTACAAAATCTGAACAAATTGATTTCATAAACTCATGCTATGAAGTTTGTTTTACGAAAACATAACAGGAAACTTGAACACACTGAGCTACGAAATTACTTTTTAACAAAAATATACAACGAAATTCGTTTTGAAGAAAATATACTAAGAACTCAGAAACCACAAACTCATGCTACGATATTCGTTTTAATGAAAATTTTCAGCACACTATGCTACGAAATAATGAAATATGTAGTTACACGGTAATCCTCCTCTAACTGCCTGGGACGTTTGCTGCTGCCACTGGCACTTCTGTCGCTCGCTGCTGCGGATCGCTTCATGGTGTTAGATGCACTCTCAACAACACGACAAGAGAGGTGGATGGATTCACTAGCAATAACAAGTGAATTTAGTCATAAACTAGTGCAGAATAAAAATTACTGGGGGGGGGGGGGGGGGGGCGCGGCAGGTGAGGCTTATACAAACTCAAGCTCCATTTGCTAATTTGGTGTGATCCAGTAGTAATGTCTATACACAGGGCAACTCCTGGTCACCAAAATGATACATGTTGGGGGTGCGTCAACAGAACACAGGTGAAACAGCAACCAGTTCTTCATCCAGAAATGTCAACATCCACTGGTCCATCCTGGAACATCAGTTGTTGGCTGCATCAAAGCCAAGATCAGCATCCTGGTGTCTGCCACACAACTGTTCTGTGTGCCCCTAAAGAATGTGTGTGTGTGTGTGTGTGTGTGTGTGTGTGTGTGTGTGTGTGTGTGTGGCTAGAGACAGGACTGTCAGCGGCTTTCAAGTCCACAGATAGTGCTCACTGTCCTTCCAAGAACAATCAGACAAAGTGCGGAATGTCTCAAAGCACCAGCTTTTGTGTAACAACAGGAAATGCACCATTCTTTGTTGGTGTGTGTAGGAAGAACTTTGAAGCTGCCACTACAGGATTGCTGGCTCAAACATGCTAGGGGATAGTGTGGTTCAAAAGGGAAGAACATCTTTCAAACAGAATGCAAGATGAATGACGAACACTAACTTCACTTAACGAGGGTTTATTCAGCATTTGTACATACAAGAGCGCGGAGCGAACTGCCTCCGGCCATAACATATACAGTATACATACAGCTACAGAACAATCCAGTACAATGATGCTTGGCATTGGTGGATTCTTCTAGAATGCACTCGAACCGAATATAGAAATTAAAATTGTACAGTCCGGGTGAGTTTTGAACTCACGACTCTCCACGCAACAGTTTAGTATCATGACCAATACACAACGGTTCTACTCAGCTTCTTCTGACACACTGCCCCCTCCTTAAGAGGGTTACGTCTTCATAGTCTGGGAACGAGGAATCGGTCCTGCATACTCCGACTACCGATGACTGATGCTCGCCCTGGCTGTGTTCTTCTTAGAACTTCTTTTGACGCTACGCTCTTCGTCACCTTTCCGCTTGTTGTCTGTCGCTGGAGCTTCGAATTTAACCTGGGTTGTAGGATCCTTGTAGGGATTCATTGGAAGGACGTGGACCGTATCTCTGATCTCACGTCGTCTTGTGTCGGGGTCGAAATCTTCTACTTCATAAGTAACATCAGACAATTCAGAGAGACCAATCTTCCGAAAAGGAGTGAAGATCCACACGAGGTCAGCAGGCTGATAAACAACAGGGCGGTGGCTCGCGTCATATGATCAGCGGTCGTTTTCTTGAGCCTGCAGCGTGCGGAGTCGAGCAAACTGCCGAGCTTCCTCAGCTCTGGTTAACACCTGGCCGATGTAGTCGTCGTCCACGTCATCAGGATGTAACGGAAACACAGTGTCCATCTTTGTAGTCGCCTCATGCCCATGCCCCAGGAGAAAGGGCGTAAATCCCGTGGTGTCTTGTTTGACGGTGTTGTAGGCAAACGTCACGAAAGGTAGCACCTCATCGCAGTTGCTCTGCCCAACATTGACGAACACTGATAGCATGTTGGCCAACGTCTTATTAAGGCGTTCAGTAAGTCCGTTAGTTTGCGGATGGTAGGCAGTCCTCATGTGATGAGTAATGTTGCACCGACGGTTTATCTCTGTCACAAGATTCGATTGATAAACTTTCCCTCGATTCGTAATTAACGACCTTGGGCACCGTGTTTTAATACAATGCCTTCCACGATGAATTTAGCTACTTCGAATGCTTCGGCTCTTTTCACGGCTTTTGTAATGGAATTGCGTGTCATATAATGAGTGCAAACACTGGCAGACGTTGGAAACCGTCCGAGGAGGTCAATCCCAACACGCTGGAAAGGCCTTTCGGCTCGTGGAATGAGTCGGCCAGGTGGTCTCTGAGGAATTGCCTTTCTCCTCTGGCATTCTCGACAGTGCGACACATAGTGAAGGACACTCGTAAATAAACCTGGCCAGAAAAATCTCTTGCGTATTCTATCGTATGTCTTAATAACTCCTAAATGTCCAGCCTGAGGTGTGTCACGGAATTTCTATAGAACATCTAAGCCTATGTGTTTAGGAATCACTGGTAGCCACCTCTTTCCAAACGGATCAAAGTTTTTCTTGCAAAGTAATCCATTAACTACCTTAAATTGTCCTTTCACATCCTCTGACCGATTTAAGGCAAGCAAATTTGAGATATGTTGGCGTCCTTCTGCTCAGCAGAGAGATCCTGGAGAGCAGCGAGACAAAGTCTCGATAGTCCTGCACAGGGTTTCTTGAGAGACAATCTTGGTGTTTTCTTTCGCTTTTGTACACTATGATAATGTCATACTCTTGAAGACTCTAGAAGACATAGTGCCCACCTACTGAGTCGTCCTGTTGGACTCTTAAGACCTGTCAGCCAACAAAGTGAATGATGGTCTGTAACAACTGTTAATGGTCTTCCATAGAGATACTGTCAAAATCTGCACATAGCTCAGATCACACCAAGGCATTCTCTTTCTATAGTTGAGTAGTTTCTCTCGGCTTTTGTAAGTGTGCTAGAAGCATAGGCTATAAACTTCTCTTTTCCATCCGAAATTTGCACCAGAACAGCTCCGATCCCATACCCACTGGCATCTGTGTGTAGTTCTGTAGCTGTTCTCTCATCACTCAGACGAAGTATAGGGTCAGTCGTCAGAGCTTTTCGCAGCACATGGGAAGAATCTTGTTGAGAACCACCCCAGATAAATTTAGCATCAGTTTTTAACAACTCTTGGAGTGGCCCGGCTTTGATACAAAAGTCTTTGATAAAACTACGGTAATACGAACATAATCCGAGGAAGCTTCTCACATCACTAATACTTTTAGGAATAGGAAATTCCGTTATAGAACTCACCATTTCTGGGTCTGGCCGCACACTTTAGTTTGACACGAGGTGTCCAAGTATTTTGATTCCTTCTGCTCCAGAGAGACTTTTTCTTGGATTAAATTTCAGTTCGCCTTGCTGAAGACACTAAAGAACGGCCCCCAGACAAAATATTTATCAAACGTCTTTGAGAACACTATAATGTCATCTAAATAACAAAGACACATTGTCCACTTCAGGTGACGTAGAAGATTATCCATCATCCGTTTAATAGATGCTGGTGCATTACACAAACCAAACGGAATTACCTTAAACTCATACAGGCCCTCAGGGGTGATGAATGCAGTTTTCTCACGATCGGACTCATCTACTTCGATTTGCCAGTATCCCGAGTAGATGTCCATGGTTGGAAAAAACTTAGCTCCCTTCAGACAATCTAGTTTACGGTCAGTTCGTGGAAGAGGGTACACGTCCATTTTCTTATTAAGCTTCTTGTAATGAACACAAAAGCGCCAACTGCCATCCTTCTTCCTGACGAGGACCACTGGCGACGACCGTGGGCTTTGCGAAGGCTGATTGATGTCATTCTTCATCATTTTCTCTAGCTCGTAGCGAATTATTCGACGTTCCGTTGCTGACACACGGCGTGCTCTCTGGCTTAGTGGTTGATGGGCCAGTGCTAATCCGGTGCTTCACCGTCGACATGTCTAATTTGCTCTTCACCTGTGTATTGAAGCATTTAGAGAACTGTTGAAGAATGGCAAGTTGCTTCTTCTGTTGTTCCTTAGTGAGATCTGGTGATAGTCAAGCTAGAGGATCTCGACTATGACGTTCAGCTGTTCTTCAATTAACGGTACAGCGTTTGCTACGCACATGTGTCTTGGATCTGCGGTTGTCGGCGACAGTTAACTATCCACAATTAACCGAATCTGTTCATAAAAGAGACAACAGAGGCAGGGGAGGACCTAGTTGTTATACAGTGGTATGCTTCTCTTACATTCCATTACAAGATCCATGGGTTGATGCATGACATGACACGTGACAGTTACCTTTCTAGCGCTGACAGGAATGATCACTTCATCCAGCACACACAGTCTTCACACACTCGGATGCGCATGTTCCTATCCATAGTATCTCGTCTCGCCTAGCACATTCTTCGAGCGACCACAATCTATAATTGCCTGAGAAGCTTTCAAAACGTTCCATCCTAGAATGATGTCATGACTACACTCTTGTAAAACGATGAATTCTAAGGGCTGTGTATAGCCACAAATACTCACACGAATGGTACATCTTCCTGTAGGTTTTACATATTTCCAATTAGCAACCAACAGCAGAGATGTTTTGCTGTTGACGAATACGGTTTTCTGCAACTAACGACGGTACTTCTCCGAAATGACTGAATCTGATGCTCCAGAGTCCACAAGAGCTTGGGCTGGTCGGCCATCCGTTGACTGTAGTTTCCTATCATTTCTGTAGTGATCGACAGAGGAGGATTTTTCTCTTCGGCGGTCTCACCCCCAAGGAAGGTCGCACCCTTTAGTTTCACAGGTTGCGGCGGCTAGGTGATCGGCTGGAGCTTCTAAACAGCGATGGAGGCCTTGCCCGGCGTGTTGGGGAGCGAGCTCTCCAGCGGCTGGCTTGAGGCGATGGTGACCTACATCGTCCTGCACCCACACCTTCTTGTTCATCTTCGTCGTCCTGGAGTTGGCGTCGGCGAAGATCGGCCTGCTGTGTTCTGGCGTGGGCGTCGTCAAATATCCGCCGCCTTTCTCGACAATAGCGCACCACATGTCCCGGTCGTCCGCAGAGGAAACATACTGGTTGGTTATCCTGGGTCCTCCAGACGTCAGTCTTCCTTCGTGCCCCAACAGATTCCTCATGTGGCATTGTAGGAACGTACCTTCGTCTGGGTCTCGACGTTTTCACCGTTTTAAAGGGAGATGAAGGACGAGAGATTGGGTTCAATGTCTGTTCTACTTCCTCCCTTATGACCTCTTGAAGCCTCTCGGTTTTTTGCTCGCAGTGCAATCCAAGTGCGTTCTGAACTTCCTCTCTCACTATTTGACCAAGAACACTTGTGAAATCAGTTGCTTCCTCCATCACAGACATCGATATGTCATTTGAAAGCCGTTCAAACTTCCTGCGTGTAATTCTTTTTTGATGGCTTGTCTCGATGTACTGGCACCATTTTATGAAGTCGTCTGCTGTCGAAAATTTCTTCAGGAGTATGGTTTGATACATGTCCTCAGAAACACCCTTCATGAGATGTGCAACCTTGTCTTCCTCCTTCATTCTAGAATCCACTAGTTTACACAGCTACAAGGCATCTTGAATATAGGACGCTCTAGTCTCTCCTGGACGCTGTACCCTGCACTTTATCTTCAGCCTTGCACTTCTGCCGTTGTGTGTCGCCGAAATACTTGCGCAGTTCCACCTGGAATATTTCCCACTTATAAGCATTTCCTCGTTGTTCTCATACCATTGCTTGGCAGTGGCCTCCCAGTAGAAAAATACGTTAGCCAAACACACGGTGTGTTGCCATTTGTTAAATTTTGCTACACGCTCATATACCTTCAGCCATTTTGTATCCCACCTGGATAGGCGGCGCGTGTGTCTGCCCATGAAAACTGAAGGGTAGGCCGAATGTAGGAAGCTAGGAGGAGCAGGTGAGGTAGAACACTTGGTACTGCAATTAAAACTGGTTTTACTTAACTTTGGCAGAGATGAGCACGTAGGTGCGAAGCCGTACAGGTATCAACGCTAACAGCTACTAGTAGCTGGACAAACTATCATTGAAGTGACTGAAGTAACAAAGTCTGTCATGGTTAGTCCCCTATGAAGTAGAAGCTAAGTTGCTTGGTCGTCGGCTCGGAATCAAATGGGTAGAATGTGGAGCGGAGCTCGTAGAGCTGCACAGCGCCGGCTAGAGGGCGCTGTCGTCGGTGTCGGTGTCGTAGTGCCAACCTAAGAACTTGTACCGACGCCGTGACATCCTAGCTATCGATACCACAAGCCACTTGTTTGGATCTTGGCCATCGTCACCAGAGAACCCGGAAGCATGTCTATGGGGTGGCATACCGTTGCTGTTATCGTAACGTCCTCTTCTTCTTCTGTTTCCGGTAGATTGCGATCTATTGAATACGGCTCGAACTCAGGTTTCTCGCCACGTAAACGGCGGCTCTGTCGTGGCCTGATGGGAGCCACTGTGTCGTCGATAATGTGCGCCATAAGTTCCATTATCCAGCGCCTCCACCAGAATAATGTCACGTAGAAAACGATGTAATTAGATGAATGACGAACACTAACTTCACTTAACGAAGGTTTATTCAGACTTGCACATACAAGATCGCGGAGCGAACTGCCTCCGGCCAGAACACACACGGTATATATACAGTTACAGGACATTCCAGTACAGTGATACTTGATATTTGTGGATACTTCTAGACTGTACTCGAACCGGATATAGAAATTAAAATTGTACAGTCCAGGTGAGCTTTAAAGTCGCCACCCTCCATGCAACAGTTTAGTATCATAACAACTACACCACAGTGCTAGTCACCTTCTTCTGCGACAATGCTGTTAAGTGAGCATCCCTTCTGGGGATGCCTTTGAAGCAGCTGTACAAGCCAAATGCTTAACGGTTTGCAGGTGTTCCAGGAATGTGTTTGATGCAATCACTACACGTGGACAGGCTGCATCAAAGTGAGACTGATGTTACAACCACAAGAAGCCTACAAAGGCAGGTCACTTCCAGTCTGTGGGGAAGAAACAAAGGCCCATGTGATATGGCAGATGGCTGATGCATAGGCACATAGACATGGCACTTCACCTGAACGGTGTCGCATGGAGTGCCCAGCATAGCCCAGCAGAACACTGACTGCTGCAGCGAGTCAACGTGCTTCCAGCACTGAGAACCATACTGTTTTTCCAAATGTATGATCTACCGCCAACGTTTACCAGTGTGTGACGGACGGAAAGTGGTGTCAGTATATTTTCCTGCGCTTTTTTCGTGAATATGCCTACCTGTAACGATTTAACTACGGTTTTTGTCGTAGTATGAATAATTAATCGTCAGTTTCATTGTATAATGAAGAACAACATGTTTGCAGCAATTTTGTAGCGTTTTCCGTCGAGATAACACCAGTTGTGGTACCATCTATTGAATCGTATGATTGGCGATCCATAATTACAGCATAGGTGTCTCCCGCCAAAATTACGAATTTCATCCGAGAAAATGATGAAATACAGAAAATTATATAACTCCACAAAAATATTATGACATAAAGAGATTGATGTGATAGGTAGCATAAGACCAGCACAGTAATTGCCTGGAGATGGTTTATACTCTGTAGTCATTCTTGCATCAATGTACGGCACTGCACGACATACCTCACCCCATTCTGACTGAATAAGTGACACTTTAAATCTTTCAACAATCTCCATCACCACACGCCAGTTACCATCTCCTGCTACTTCTAAACTTAAATTCAGATGCTTTGACCCACCAGCAATTAAGTCATATGTAGATGTGCATAGTAAAAATAGCACACTGGGAGCTTTCTTAGGAGGACAGACTGCCCCCAGGATATAATAAATCAAACAATCTGTTTGATTTGCAGAGGTTGAAATTGTGCTTGCTCTCTTTTTGCCCAACTACTACTATTAAGCAATCTTTCCTGACAATTTTCCAGGTGGGGAGGGCAATCAATCAAGTAACTAATTAATGAAATAGATTTACAAAGTGTGATGTTGGCTCATCTACACCCAGGGAGCAGGGAGAGGGGATTGGGGAGGTTCCATTATCTTGAATAAATTTGTCGACAATGCAGACTGTGCTTTCATTTGCACTGTCCCAAGTTTATTTACGTTTCAATTTTAGATATGTCACATTCATAATTATGTGTTTGACTTTCGATGGTTGCTTATTTTACAGGACTTGTTACAGCCATTCGGCCAACGACGATATTATCTGAACTCTAAAGGCAATTATCTCTTATAATATGATATTTATATTGTGCAATGTTTCAAGAGTACATGGTTTCCTATTACTGCTTTATACAGTGTGATGCAACAAACTTTGAAGTGTGATAGAGAAGTGTAAATGTATCAACTTGAGGTACAAGACCCAGGTTCCAAACAACCGACTCAAAAGGTTTAATCCTCTTCGTACCGTGAAGCAGATCTCTTCTAGTGAATAAGTGCTCATAGCTCAAAGGGTATGCATTTCAAATCTCATTTTTAGTGGACTTTATTTCTTTCCTAGTCCATACTACCGCATCTAAAAGTTCTCGACCCTACAGTCTTAGAAAAAAGTCAGTCAGAGGAATCAGAACAAATTTCACATATAAATTTCGAGTCGGACCACAGTCCACTGCCTCAGATTAATACATTTACCCTGCTCGATCAACCCTGAAAGTTTCTAGTGTTATCATCCAAATCACACTGTATACACTGCATTTTGGTGTATGCGAAAAACACTGTTTCGCGATAATCAGGTAATAGTACGGCTATATTATTCACATATGCAGAATTACTTGCAGTAAGCATAGAAATGGTATACGGGGAAAAAAGCCCGGTTGCCAGTGACGTTTGAAATTCACGCAAAGACCTTAATTTGTTATATACCATAGCTCGTACGGTATGTCATGTTCCGTCTAATTTGTATAATTTCTGTTCACAGATAAATTTATCCAAGCTACACAGCAGCATATGTAAGAGACATTCGCACATTTTTCTACATTTAGAGCAATCTGTCATTCATAACATTTAATATAAATTCTCCCCAAAACATTCTTTATCCTTCTACATAAATTCCGGTGCACTACTGTGCTGTCATAAAACAGTCGGAAATTGCTGCTCATTCTATCACTCAGATCGTTTATCTACGTCGAGCACAGGAGCAGTCTTACAGTATCAGATTTCCTTGGGGCACACCTGACTATACTCTAGTCCCTGATAAAATCTCCCCAACCAGGAAGACGTACTAGGTTCTACCACTTAAGACGTCATCGGGTCACTGACATGTCTGAGAATCGTTCCAGACCTTCGCTGACAGCGTGCTGCAGCATTGTCGAAAACGGTTTCTGAAAATCTAGTAATACGGAATCCGCTTGTTAACTTTCATTCACCGTTCGCAGGATATAGTGCGAGGAAGGGCAAAGTGAGTTTCGCACGAGAGATGTTTTCTAAATTCGTGCTGATTTGTGGACAGAAGATTTTACCTCAAGGTCGTATGTTATATTCGTAGAATATGCTTAGGAATTCTGCAGCAATCCATGTGTCACCAGTACATTTTTCCATCGGCTTCGGTCTTTGCGCTGGAGAAGATATTCACGAGAAGGGCGAGCTAGGCAAGGGGCCAATGCCCTAGCGTATTTCCTGTAAAACTGCACCGATCCAGACCTGGAGACTTATTTGTTTTCAATTCTTTCTGTTGAGTGCCTATTTCTGTGTCCTCCATTTGGGAGTCAGTGCAGCTGTCTTGCGAGAATGATGTTTTTACTGTCTTCTATTGCTTCAGCAGATAGATCGAGGACTGACTGAATTACAGCTATCCCCCAATTTTATGTAGAAACACAATTTTCTCGGAGTCTCGGCAAGATCTTTCGCTCCCGTATGACAGTGGACCTTGTTGTATACTTCTCGTGTATACATTTTTTTTATAGGTACACGAATTTCTTATAACTTTTGTCGATTGCCACGTCTACGTTCTTTTGTGAACCAAGAATGCATAGTCTCCGCGTCGCCAGTATTTTCCGAATTTTGTTACTATACCGTTTAAGATGGCGGCGCTAGTTAGAATGAACTGAGTAGGGATGAAGAATCATCACAGAATCTTGTCGTGCTGAAAATGCTGCCGTTTCTTATAGTGTGTTCACCCGTGAGATAATTTTACTAAGTAGTCTGAATATAGGTTAATGTTAACACAGGTACATGTTCTTAGCGCAGCCGTTAATTGGGCGTTACAAATTATTTACAGCTTAATGGTGCACAATTTTCCTACCATGCAGCTCAACACGTGATCCTCTAAAGATTTAGCACGTTACACCTAATACGGGAAGCAAGTGCAAGGTGCATGATTGGCTGTTGCTTTCAGTGTAGAACATCCTTCCTTACAGCGATGTTGAAAACAGCGGATTACTACACAAGTTACAGGCAACAGGGCACCTCCACTGCTGCTGCAAAGTTCTTACCTTCCAGAATCTGTAATGAATCTACTGGAATACTGCAAGCAGTCTTTCGGCTTAGAGAAATATGTATGACTTGGGAAACGTGGTCATGCCAGTAAGGGTTGTATCGATGGCACAAACTCATAATTAGTTACTGTTACTCTAAGTCAGAGGTGCACACAGCCTCATATCCTTCGAAAACAAGCTTTAGAAAAATGTATTTTCGTGTTTAATTTACTAAGTAAATGACGTGTAACTAAATGAAAGACACTTTTCAATAACGAATAGCAGTTGAATAGCTACAAGTGCTTTTTCAGGTAACATTGTAGTTAATAACACCTGGTATCTACGGCCGTGACGAAACACTGCACCTACAGAAAGTAGTTATGAAACTAACAAAATGCCAGAAGCTTTCGGTGAATGAAAAACTTGTTGGTTCAGGTAGAGTAGGAATTAAATCCACCTTCTAAACACATTAATCGTAAGCGCTGTACATCCTCTGCTGATCATACTGCTTCAACATTCAAAGCAGTCTCAATTTGTAATCCAGCTCGGTAATTTCGTAGTTGCAGAAAAATATTGCCTTCTCTTCTAGAGCGGACGTGTGGAGAGATATTGCATGCTGTTCTCAAGGTGCGTCATTCATCACTCTCCTTCCTCCTCAGCGTAATTCAAACAGTTACACGAGGGGGTGGGGGGCAGGTTTACCCAGTCCTTGGGAGCCTCATTGTTAGTTTTGCTAGAGAAGCCATAGGGGAAGTAGCGTCCAGTGCTTATTACCACACGTAACAGACAAAAGCAAAATGTACTTCTCCAGCCACCAGAAAAGGTTCGAACAGAATAGAACGAAGGAAGCTTTGTTCCCTTTCAACATGCAAGCTATGCAGACAGAAAACCGAGTGATTAATTCTCTGTGGCCAAGCCGTCGCTCGCCTGAAAGACTTTAAACCAGATGACACGGCGCTGCAGTGGCAGAAACGACTACACGAATAATCTGCCAGTGTGAGCGCGGACATAATGGCATACGCTGCTCGTGTGAAACAGGTACATGGTACATGGAAGTTGGCAAATCAAAACGGAAAACAGTGAACCTTTCCTGTCCTTGGTCCACTTACTCGCCACATATTTCGCCAGAGTGCGATTTATTATCAGTTTAAACTTTGGTCACCAATCATGTGTCGGTCTAAATGGAACTAATTGGTCCATTCGTTGTCTTACAAGCAGATCAGACAGGAATTGGGTCTCCGTATTTTTTTATATTTACGGTGCGTGAAGTTCAGTCAACCAAAGCCGGTCGAAGACACTCCCAGACACACTCTAGAATATCGACTTTCTATTTCCCGACTATCTTTGATACGTTAAAGTGAGGCCGATTTTTCGAGAAGTAGCGTGGCTATGTGGAAAGTGATTACCTACAATGTGGATGGTCTCAGTTTGATTCCCGGGAGATTCTCATTTTTAAACAAATTTTCTGCGTGCATATTCGTGAAGCCGAAAAGTTCATAAAGATGGAAAAGTCGGTAGGGCTCGAGATTGGTAATCGCCTGGTCGAGTCCTTCTACGGTTATTATTTTTTTCGTTTCTTCTTTCCGTTCCATACTTAATACCTAAGTTGTTTAATTTTAAAATTCGTCATATATATGGTGATTAACACATATGTAATTTTATTTTTTTTGAGAAATGCATGCCTTCTTATTTATACAGAATCAGGCCAATAAACGTGAACTGGGCGAGTGGATATCATTTGCGGCAGCATGGACGAAAAGACCTACAGTTGCAGAGCTGTTTGCAGAGGCCAGTCCGGTGGCGGCCCTAGCTGACCAACCAGGTCACCTGATCTGTCAGTGTGCGACTACTTTGTGTAGGGAACCCTCGTGTCTAAGGCGTAACACAACAGCTCTTATAGTCAACAAGAACTACAGCAGAGACTTTCGGATGAGACTGCAGCAATTCCAGCAGTCCAGCTTCCATCGCCTACAGAATTTCGTACGACTAGGACCGAAAAGTGCAAAGTGTTGAATGTTGGTCACTTTCAGTATCTGCTACGGTCGGGTTGCTAGTGTATTTCCATTCCTCTGACTGGTTTCTTTGTACCATGGAACTCTGTTCTCTGGGCCACTTTCACTTGGCCCCTGTAATTGCATATCACACACAAAAGTAAAGTCTTAGTTACCGAATTTTATAGGATGTTTACTCAATATTATTCGCATTAAGAAGGATCACAATTAAATTTTTTCTCCGCTTCGTGTATTTTACTCTCGCTCGAGAACATGATCCTTTCTTTATAATTTGCATATGCCGGGAATTTAACGAGCCTCCACACTTGGCAGGCGAGGACTCTACCACACGGCGTTACATTACCTTACTAGGCGTGGTTCGAAAACTTCGAAGTCGACTATGTCGACAATTTTTGAGAGTCGCGTCGAGCTGCTTTGCAAGACTGGTTTTTTTTTTTTTTTTTTTTTTTTTTTTTGAGTTCCGAACTTTATATATACATATACTGGAAAGAGCAGATAAGTGGTTGTTAGCGTCTCACTAACAACGGAACCACGCGGCTATTGGATATACACGATACGCGTGGTTTCGTTGTTAATGTGATGCTAACAACTGTTCATCTGCTCTTTCCACAATAAATACTCTCAGAGCATTCTTAATGGGTACAGAAATTATGGTAGCCATTGTCTCTATGATGACATCATGATCACTAATCACTGTGTCTACACTGATGGTTCCGAAAAGTTCCGGCCCGTTTATATCTACACGCAGTAAAACGTATCCATTGCGAGCTAGCTGGTCGAACTAGCTGGTCAGGACAGTTTTCGGATACCAGCAAATAATCTGCAAACATGCCAGTACATACTCGGTAGGTTAATGTCACTAACACTGCGTGATCGGGGTAGGCCCAACTATCGCACTTCTAGGAACAAACTTTCTTTGAATGATTCTGCAACTGTTGCGGCGTAATCTGAAACGCGGAAAAACTTCGCAGTCAGACTCAATTTCAACTTCGACAGACACTATATTTTTGTCCGACAGGAATCAACTCTTCCCTTCTTATGGTGTCTATTTGATATAAGTTCAATGTGGCATGAAGTATTGTGGAGTTGAGTAACTCGGGTTACGCCCAGCTCTGAATCTAGGATGATGAAACAAAAATTACGCGAAGCGAAATGTAGTGTGAGGAGAGCTATGCGGGAGGGGTTCAATGAATTCGAAAGTAAAGTTCCATGTACTGACTTGGTAGAAAATCCTAAGAAATTTTGGTCTTATGTCAAAGCGGTAGGTGGATCAAAAGAAAATGTCCAGATACACTGCGACCAAAATAGTACTGAAACAGAGGATGACAGACTAAAGGCCTAAATACTAAAAGCCTTTATCCAAAGCTGTTTCACAGAGGAAGACTACACTGTAGTTCCTTCTCTACATTGTCGCACAGATAACAAAATGGTGGATATCGAAATAGACGGCAGAGGAATAGAGAAACAATTAAAACCGCTCAAAAGAGGAAAGGCCGCTGGACCTGATGGGATACCAGTTCGATTTTACGCAGAGTACACGAAGGAACTTGCCCCCACTCTTGCAGCGGTGTACCATAGGTCTCTAGAAGAGCGTAGCATTCCAAAGGATTGGAAAAGGGCACAGGTCATCCCCGTTTTCAAAAAGGGACGTCGAACAGATGTGCAGAACTATAGACCTATTCTCTAACGTCGATCAGTTGTAGAATTTTGGAACACGTCTTATGTTCGAGAATAATGACTTTTCTGGAGACTAGAAATCTACTCTCTGGGAATCAGTAAGGATTTCGAAAAAGACGATTGTGTGAAACCCAGTTCGCGCTATTCGTCCACGAGACTCAGAGGGCCATAGACACGGGTTCCCAGGTAGATGCCGTGTTTCTTGATTTTCGCAAGGCGTTCGATACAGTTTCCCACAATCGTTTAACGAACAAAGTAAGAGTCTTGTGGATTGGCAGGAGGGCCAACCCACTAATGTAAGAGGAAGCCGAAAGGCACACGTTTTAGCTCACGCAGGCTGGCGTGAGGTCTGGAACAGGACAAGGAATTTAGACTAGAAAAAAAAGGATGTAGCTGGTGGAATACTTAACCTTAATCTATTAATGTTGAACGTAGCTCTTGTCTGTACATTATTTGCAATATCAATAGCAACTGATAATGGCGCCTTGCTAGGTCGTAGCAAATGACGTAGCTGAAGGCAATGCCAACTATCGTCTCGGCAAATGAGAACGTATTTTGTCAGTGAACCATCGCTAGCAAAGTCGGATGTACAACTGGGGCGAGTGCTAGGAAGTCTCTCTAGACCTGCCGTGTGGCGGCGCTCGGTCTGCAATCACTGATAGTGGCGACACGCGGGTCCGACGTATACTACCGGACCGCGGCCGATTTAAAGGCTACCACCTAGCAAGTGTGGTGTCTGGCGGTGACACCACAAAGAGCATATGGACTATCAGACCAATTTTGTGATTGAATTGAAGAGTTCCTAGATAACAGAACGCAGCATGTCATTCTCAATGGAGAGGTCTTCCGAAGTAAGAGTGATTTCAGGTGTGCCGCAGGGGAGTGTCGTAGGACCGTTGCTATCCACAATATACATAAATGATCTTGTGGATGACATCGGAAGTTCACTGAGGCTTTTTGCGGATGATGCTGTGGTGTACCGAAAGGTTGTAACAAGGGAAAATTGTGCTGAAATCCAGGAGGATCTGCAGGGAATTGACGCATGGTGCAGGAAATGGCAATTGAATCTCAATGTAGACAAGTGTAATGCGCTGCGAATACATAGAAACAAAGATCCTTTATCATTTAGCTACAATATAGCAGGTCAGCAACTGGAAGCAGTTAATTCCAAAAATTATCTGGGAGTAGGCATGATCATGAAAAGTTGATCGTCGGTAAAGCAGATGCCAGACTGAGATTCATTGGAAGAATCCTAAGGGAATGCAATCCGAAAACAAAGAAAGTAGGTTAAAGTACACTTGTTCTCCCACTGCTCGAATATTGTTCACCAGTGTGGGATGCGTACCAGATAGAGTTGATAGAAAAGATAGAGAAGATCCAACGGAGAGCAGCGCGCTTCGTTACAGGATCATTTAATAATCGCGAAATCGTTACAGAGATGATAGATAAACTCCAGTGGATGACTCTGCAAGAGAGACGCTCAGTAGCTCGATACGGGCTTTTGTTGAAGTTTCGAGAACATACCTTCACAGAGGAGTCGACCAGTATATTGCTCCCTCCTACGTATATCTCGCGAAGAGACCATGAGGATAAAATCAGAGAGACTAGAGCCCACATAGAGGCATACCGACAATCTTTCTTTCCACAAACGATACGAGACTGTAATAGAAGGGAGCACCGATAGAGGTACTCAAAGTACCCTCCGCCACACACCGTCAGGTGGCTTGCGGAGAATGGATGTAGATGTAGATGTGGATTCGAGCGTCACAGCCTCAATGAAGGCTGTAAATTGAAGGAATTTGTTACGAATGCTTGTAGTCTTGACATTCGAAGTGTCTTTGCTTCGTGTGGGATCTGACTAGCCTAGCCTGAAAAATATCGTGTCCACTTCACAAGTAGTCAGCTACGCGAGTAGCTGCTTGCTTTGTGTAGTGCACCTTTGGTCTATCAAGGTGAATCCTACCAATTTCCCGGCCCGTAATGCTGGAACACAAAAGTGCACCCTCAACGGAGGCTCTCGTTGAGATCCTTCACTCTACTCCACACCAAAGAGCCCCGACCGATTCTGAATACGAAACTGAAAATTATAAGCTCTTCTCGCACCTCATAAGCGAGAAAAGGGTTCTTCACCACCTCTGCCATTCGCTCTTGAGAATGTAGGATCTCCTCATAATCCAACATACAGGTATTCACTAACGGTGAAATGAGCCACAAACTGTAGAAGACTGCACGCAGCATGCTCGATAGTGCAGTCAGGCGGACTTCTGCACATCTGGTATGACGCCCCCCGGCAGACATACGGAGCACACGCTGGACTTATTGCCAGTCCTGGACGCTAATTCGCTTATGGGCTCTCTAACACACCTAATAGTGGAGATCCCAATGACTTGGAAATCCTACCACGCCTCCTTCACCCCCCACCCCCTCCACCCTCCTCTTTCCTCTCGAGTAACTGTTTGGATCCTGCGGAAACTTTTCTGCTCTTAGAGAGAATGGGCGAGACCAAACTGCTCATCCCCTCCCTCAACTTCCGTCTCGTGCGATGTGGACACGTCATATTCTGCAAAGCACTGTGTCTCCACGTCTGGTACGCTGCGAGGCGCTGCGTCATCAGAGGCTGTGGAAGTATGTGACGGAAAAGCAGCAACTGAGCAGTGAAAGGGGAAGAGCTGTAACTATTTGCACACCCGCCATTTTCCTCATCACACATTAGTTACTTAGAAGCAAATCCAACTTCAACTTGTTGGACACCTTGCAGAACAGAACTGCAGTGGCTGCTTCTTCCAGTAAATGAGTAATTTGGTTCACTCCACATAGCTAACGTCTCTGCCTCGTAATGAAATTTATGATACGTGATGCGTCAGTCACTCGTGGAATGAACAAAGGTGGATACTTAGGTTGCGTGCTTGAGTTTTACTAAAACAGAAGTGGTCCGTCCCTTGTTTGAGAAAAAAAATGAAAGGTGACATTACTTTAGACACCATGTTGAGCTCATTTTGTGATGTACTTTGCTGAGTATCCTGTTGTTTTACGTAATACATTACTGAGTCAGTGGTTAAAAGGATCAGACCATATTTTATTTGATGTTTCAGTTATTTGGAGTGAACAAACGCTTCAGACAATAGATTTTTGTTTCTTCTGCACAAAAACAGTTGAGACAACGTAAAAAAGAAGCAGAAAATTGTGCGTTGTTGTACGTAAGTCTCCTCTATACATCGTTTCACAGTGAAGAACCATTTGCCACAAATGACTCCTGAAATTTGACAGTGCGTGACGATGGATAACGTGACGCACGCGCAAAAGACAGAGAACGATATGTGTGACCTAGCTCAACATTCTAGGCGTGTCCCATCCGCAAGGACGGAAAAGACCACGACTCAGGGGGAGAAATGGCGTGAAAGAACTGAAATAATGCCTGCACCAAAGAATTACAATTATGAAAGGCAATAGAGGGTAAAAATAATGTGAGTAATGCATTCATTTATGTCGAATGTGTTTCCGCTACAGCTTAAAAAAAGGTAATGGCGAACCAACAAATCTGTAACTAGTCGTCCAGAATAACTAGTTGGAGGCTGTATGGCATACATTTAGAAAGAATCCACTTGTTATGAACTTACGTTAGCCCCTCACGTTCGTCTAGACAAGAAACACTTCAAGGTTTTTTCAGAATAGCATGCCACCGTTTTATTTCGATCTCGAATCACTTCAATTACGTTCGAAAATACTGTGTAATGTGAACGAACGTGAAACAGTATCGCCATACAATCATTTGTTATTATCCTACGTCACAATATATTTTTATTCCATCTCCTACACACAAACTCGAACTTATTCCACTCCAATAACAGTTGACGTCCTACTTTTAACTACCTCCTAACATCAGTAAATGAATGGTAATTGAATGAGAAAACACACATCCCTCACAGCTTTAACAGTACGTGGTATGATCATTGTCAAACATATCTGCATTTGCCTTCCTTTTGGTTCATGGACTATCTGTTACGCAAAGAAACACACGGCTGGATGTACAGCAGACAGTACGTACATGCAGCTACGAACGCAGTGCAGTCAGCGAGGCGTACGTCCGCTATTATAAATCTACTTAGTATACACTGGAAATAGACATGACGCTACTTTAAGCTTTGAAAGTAATTTCTGTATGTCAACTACATATCGTATGCATTAATGTCTGACCTTCAGTGTATTACACGTAAAATAGCGGCGATTACATTTTCCAGAGCGAATTATACGGCTGGGTTATTAAATTCGATCATAATAATTATTACCAATAACGAAAAGACAAGTAGCAACCTAACAACATCAATTTTTAACGAAACATATTCCTCAAAAGAGCTTGAGAAAGATTCAGTTCCTCAGCGCATGTCACGCTTACAGACGGTGGATGAGGCGCAATGTGGCGGCGCGGCTCGGTATGCGAAGTCTGCACTGTGAGAGGCTGCACGATGAAAGAGCTGGGCAGACGCGCCCCGGAAACTTGCAAAGTTGGTGCGCGGATGCGGTTGCACAGGCTCCTCGTGAGCTTGCGATGTTCACAGCCAAAAGGTGGGAGGCGGTGCGAGTCGCCCGCTTACACACGGCACACGCAAAGTCCGTCCAAGTTCCTGGCGGCGCGGGACGTGGTAGTTCTGGATTAGTTCGGTCGCCCGACGGGCAGCCTTAACAGTCAGCCCCGCGAAAGAAACTCGACACCTGCATGAAGAGGCGCATTCTCTAGTAGTAGATAGTCAGAATTACATTACATCAGTGCCAATAAAAAAATACCCGGGGTGCACATTAGAAAATCCACTCAACTACAATTATATTATTTCGAATAACAACTTTTTCTGTACTTCAGTTTCTAAATGTAAATAAAGCTAACGTTGTCCTTAAAAATTTCATGTAACGTAACAACTGTGCTATTCTGCTAAAATCAAACTTACATCGGGCTAAATCACCAAAACGAGATACATGTAACCACCAGCCTAAAACTGAGCCAAGTTCGATATAATGTTCGCGTCCTTAGCACGTGTCTGCAGTCCAACGAAATCGATAGCATTCAGCTAGTGCGTTGCAATTCCAGTAAATTTCAAGAACTGTGAAATTTTTCAGTTACGCACTGTGGACGTATGGCACGTAGGGGCGAAGGCTCTACCCAGCAAGTATTGCGAAAGCACAGACAAGGAATGCGTCTGGAACCGAAGGCTGTGTAAGCAGCAGCGCCAGCCACCACAGACCTGCTGTGTGTTGTAACCGTCCCATCACGTATGCATCGAGAACTGCGACAGATGATTTAAATGTTACAGTTGTTGCCATACATGTACATATATGTAGAGATGAACATTATCACTCCAATCATTTTGATGTGGCGTATGAAGCTGTATTTTTAAATGACTAGTGAAAAACAGAGGTTACGAGAAGACATGAAATGTATAAAGCATTGAAACCTATGTCAGAATTAGCGTACTAATAAGAAGTGCATACCTTTTCTTACGGTTTGTCATGTCCTTCCCAAAGATTCCATAGTTTTATTATATACCATATCATAAAACGACACGTTTTACTACAGCAGATATCTTGAAGGTAATATGTGCACGAAGGAAGTTACACGATTCGTAGGCTCACCGGTGTACTCGGTACGTGAATGCCTTCTATCCACCAAGACTTTATACGGCGACAGAAAAAGAAAAGGACAGAAATTTAAATTGCGATTCACTTGAATAAACATTAAACTTGAAATTTTAAAGTTAACTGAATGTTATTTGAGTGTTAAATGTTGATGTACTTTATTAAGAAATTTTCCCCCCTAATTCTGAGTGTCCCCAGATGGAACTAAGCTTTCAGGACTCTCCAGCTGTGCCTGTGTTTGATAAGTTTAGTGTTACGATGTAGATCCGTAATGTCGCCGTAACGACCAAACGGTGGCAGCCTCACCGCTCCGCACCGCTGCTGCTGCACGCCGCTCTCCTGAAAAGCTTATTTGAGTTTATTTCTCACGTTACACATGTGTGGCCAACTACACTGGTAGCACACTCAGGGATGTACGAATCTAGTCGTCTCAGTTTTGGGGGGGACAAAATACTAGTAAATTACAGTTCCAGTGCAGAGACGGCCTAATGCTTCGTAACCGGCCGCATGCAGCCTCGAACTAACATCCAGAAGGCCACAGAAACGAATATCTAATCGTGCATATGTGTTAACTTGAAGCACAAATTTCCAAAGCTGTTAAAATGATGAAATTGGTCACCTTTGAATAAATATTTATTTATACGACAGTTACCTTTAACAGGCCGGCCGGTGTGGCCGTGCGGTTCTAGGCGCTTCAGTTTGGAACCGCGTGACCGCTATGGTCGCAGGTTCGAATCCTGCCTCGGGCATGGATGTGTGTGATGTCCTTAGGTTAGTTAGGTTTAAGTAGTTCTAAGGTCTAGGGGACTGATGACCACATATGTTAAGTCCCATAGTGCTCAGAGCCATTTTTGTTCTACCTTTAACAAAACAACTCCTTTAGTATTTCCGTTCACAAGATACTACTCCTCGGCGTTTAAATAAACTTAATTATCTGAGTAATACCGTAATGGTTGGCGTGCTACAATACAATTAGATCCGCTCCGACAACTTGTGTTTCTATTCCAGTATCACACGCAATAATAAAAATTATGATTAATCAAGTGTCAAGGATGCTATATCAGCAAAGAGTAGCGTTGGTTAGTTGTCTTGCCACAGGTATAGTATGTGATCAAAAATATCCGACACCTGGCTGAAAATGACTTACAAGTTCGTGGCACCTTCCATCAGTAATGCTGGAATTCAATACGGGTTAGCCTCGATGACAGCTTCCACTCTCGCTGGCATAGGTTCAATCAGGTTCTTGGGAAATGGCAGCCCATTCTTCATGGAGTGCTGGACTGAGGAGAGGTATCGATGTCGGTCGGTGAGGCCTGACACGAAGTCGGCGTTCCATAACGTTCCACATGTGTTCTATAGGATTCAGGTCAGGACTCTGTTCAGGCCAGTCCATTACAGGGGTGTTAATGTCGTGCATCCACTCCGCCACAGGGAGTGCATTATGAACAGGTGCTCGATCGTGTTCAAAGATGAAATCGCCATCCCAGAATTGCTCTTCAACAGTGGGAAGCAAGAAGGTGCTTAGATGGTTCAGATGGCTCTAAGTACTATGGGACTTAACATCTGAGGTCATCAGTCCCCTAGACTTAGAGCTCCTTAAACATAACTAACCTAAGGACAACCATGCCCCATGCCGCAGCGCGGTTCTGGACTGAAGCGCCTAGAACTGCTCGGGCACAGCAACCGGTGAAGGTGCTTAAAACATCAATGTACGCCTGTGCTGTGATAGTATCACGCAAAACAACAAGGAATGCAAGCTCCCCCCATGAAAAAAAATGACCACACCATAACACCACCGACCCCGAACTTTACTCTTGTTACGACAGACTGGCATTGACGTTCACCGGCCATTCGCCATACCCGTACCCTGTCATCGGATCTGCACATTGTGCAACGTGATGCGTGAGTCAACATTTTTCCACTGTTCAAACGTCCAATGTTCACGCCCCTTACACCAAGCTAGCAAGCGAGGCGTAGTTTGTCATTTACTGACGTGATGTGTGGCTTATGAGCAGCCGCTCGACCATGAAATCCAAATTTTCTCACTTCCTGCCTAACTGTCATAGCACTTGCAGTGGCTAGTGATGCAGTTTGGAATTCCTGTGTAATGGTCTGGATAAATGTCTGCGTATTACGCATTACGACCCTCTTCAACTGTCGGCGGTCTCTATCAGTCAACAGACGAGGTCGGCCTGTACGCTTTTGTGCTGTACGTGTCCCTTCACGTTTCACTATCACATCGCAAACAGTGGACCTAGGGATGTTTATGAGTGTGGAAATCTCGCGTACAGACGTATGACACAAGTGACATCCAATCACCTGACCACGTCCGAAGTCTGTGAGTTCCGTGGAGCACAATGCACCTAATACAAGAAACGTATGTTTTGGGGGGTGTCCGGATACCTTAGATCACGTAGTGCATGGTAATTCTCAAGCACGCATAGCGTGGAGTTCGTTGAACTATGGTCCGTGCTGTAAAACAGTCAACACAGCTGATATACAATGCTACTTATAATCCGTCTTGTTTGCAAAATATTTATTCTTATGACCGGTTTCGGTTCCTCTAGAACCATCTTTTGATCCGCTAATTCGGTTACAGGAATAACCCGTCCGCACACAGCAACCTTCACATGCTGCGTCACATTTGAATGTACCGACATGCGTTAAAATATGTTCTCGCCGAACTATGTCAAGCCATAGAAAGGCGCTCATAAATGTTATCCAGTAAGTATCGGATCCTGTAGTGATTGAAGAATGAAATAAAATTAGTCATGGAAACTAATAAAATTAATGTACTAAAATCTACTGAAAATTATTTTAATTGTTTTGGGGGCCACCAGTGATCGAAAAGAAGAAGCTTATGCTGCAGATCATACTTACCGAGAGCCTACACGCTCGTGTGCGTTTGTCACCGACGTGGCAGCTGACAACACAAGCTGCGAGAGTCCAGTGTGTCGTCGAAGCGAGTGCGGTGGCTGCTGTCTGGATACTGAAACGGTGAGAGAGACTGAACTAACGCGGGGAACAAGGAAGAAAAGAGAAGCGTGCTGCTAGCGCGCTCTGCTGAAGAACTGCGGTCACCACTCGGCTCTCTGCATTACATGAAACTGAACTTGGCTAACACCAATATAATAATATTAATAAGATGAACTACTTGTTTCTGAATCATTAAAACAGGGTACGCGTTAAATAGATCAGATGACCTGCAAGTGGACTGGCATTAGAAATAAACATGAATATCAATATAAAAAGATATAATAAGTTTATCAGCTAGTTAGATCATAAGAGCCACAAATTACAAACTCTAATAGTAGTTAAACAACTGTTTACTGTATGAATTTTCAATCAATCATGTATAACAATTTAGGCTGAGGTTCTCTCAGTTTTAAAACTATATGTTTGGAGTAAATTTGAAAGATAAAAATCATTATTACTACTAAGTATAACAGAACTAAAAGCGGTTTGTACTAGAATAATCATAATAATATTTCGTCGTTATGACCTGAAAGTTACATATGCCACTGTTAAAGTTTATGGCCGAGCTACTTTAAAATAGCAACGTTTTATTGGTACATAGACAATGAGAAACGAAGTTTATAACCATTTTGGGTCATATAGACCCGAACAAAACAGCAGGATTAAACTGTCTAGTACCCAGACCCAGTACCTACAAAAGACAATTACAGATATCGGGGTACCAGAGCTGCATACGTCTCCTGAAATGTCTTCAGATGAGGCATAGGGACAGAGAAGATTGCGTCAAAGGCTGTAGGACCTTCAGATGAGAATGACGACTCTTTATTTCACGACAGATTTCTGATGTGCTTCACGGCATACCTACCATGTTACTTAGTTAGTTAGTTACAAATTTCATAGATCATTTGAACGATTCTATTATAGAAATCTTGTGAAACGAGTCAGTTTACAGGATACGTATACATGATTAGTGTTAGCAGTGATAAACACACCATTATTTTTAGTTCCACTGGCGGAACTATACTGGAATTGAAGTTAATACTTGCCTCGCTACCTGTCAGACATTTTATGTTATTGCGTAAATGATCAAAATTTTTTGTTGCTGCATGTTGAATTCGTTTCTGAACCAATGACAGCATCAACAGTGAGAAATAAAGGTCATTTCTCCCTCTAACGTTTCAGGTAATGTACGTTACTGCTCTTCTCAAATTGTGATGTATTATTCACGACGAATTTTACCTACGAATGTATGCATTGAGACAGCACAGTTGAAATGCCTAGCTCCTTGAAGATGTATCTACATGACGTCCGCGGTTGAACACCACACATTGTACTTACTGCTCGCTTTTATGTTATTAACACTTTATGTTTAAGTGATGTGTTACCCCAGAAAACTATTCCATAAAACTTTTTTGAGTAGAAGTAAGTAAAATATGTCCGGAGGTTAATACGTTTATTTCCATGATTACCGCACGACCGCTATGGTCGCAGTTTCGAATTCTGCCTCGGGCATGGATGTGTGCGATGTCCTTACGTTAGTTAGATTTAAGAAGTTTTAAGTTCTAGGGGACTGATGACCTCAAACGTTAAGTCCCATAGTGCTCAGAGCCATTTGAACCATTTTATTTCCATGATTAGCAATTAAATGGAGAGCAAAAGTTGCTGAACTTAATTTTTTGAGGCACTCAGTACTATTCCTCGTCCTCTCCAAGTTTTGACCAGTATGTGCACCCAAAAATTTGGAGCCTTCTATCCTATTAACTGACTCCTGCTCATTTGCTACATGACGCTATTTATTGTACAGAACTAGATCTACTGTGTTTTCTCAAAATTTAGGGAGAGTCCATTTTCACAGAACCACTTAATAATTCTTTGGAAACTATAATTTACCAAATCTTCTCTTCTTTTCTCTCTAGTGGAATTTTTTCTCATGACATTAGTATCATGTGCAAAAAGTACCAGTATGTCTTGTTCAATATAAAGTGAAAAGTCATAAAGAATTCGAGTGGGGCCAAAATTGAACCCTGTGGGACTCCCTTGATGATTGTCTCACGTAATGCAAGATACGTGGCTGCATTGTTCTGCGGGCTGTGGTAGTGGACATCGGCTATGTTAGTAGACGATGCATTATGAACTTCTGTTAGTCAGATGTTGCAGGTAAACTCGTAAGTTTCACTTCTCCATACATGAAACGTCTATTGGAAATAACGGAAAAAGCTTGCCCGATTTCTAGTCTCGTAAACGTAGCACGTAGCGTATAGGAGAGGAACTTCCCAAAAGTCATAGACGTTTACGAGCTTAAGCCGGTTGCGAAACAGGAAACGAGGATATCTGCAAACGTGTTCCAGGCTGCTTTATCCTTCCTAAGTCAGTCGGCATATTGCGTGACCGTCGGACACTGTTTTCTATATGGAAGAGTTTTCAGAGTGAAAGTCGTCGCTTTGTTCATCTGGGGAGCACTAAGTTTAGAAGAGCCACGCGCGCCGTCGGCAGTTCGCAATTACCCGATTCTTATGCCATTAACCCTTTCTCTCCCTTTGGAATCTCCCTCGTTAAAAGGTAATCAGTGCAATGAAACGTATCTACCGCCTCCATCTTGTGGACACTTTCAGTTTGTACTGAAAAGGGTGCTCTGGAGATCTGCTTCTTTATAACTACACTTTTAATAGAATACTGAAGTCAAAAGTGAACTTGACTCAGTGGTCCCACATAATAAGTGAGAGGGCTTCGCGACATTTTCTAATGAAAGGAAGCTACCCTTCAGTCTCTCACGTTTTCACTGACTTTCCTTTAACGACACGCAGCGAATTTATTTGAATTACCTGCCCAGGATGTCCGTGGCCATTTGCAGGTCTTCAGGTTGTAATTTAATCAACAGCAGACAAATCTACAAACCACTAATGCCACTACTAATTGCGGTCAAAGCAAGAGGTCACATGTGTTGTATTACGAAAAGAATCAGAGTAGAATAACATTTAAAACACTTGAAAAGCATTTGCCTGATGCAAAAGAAGAGAGACGCGTGTTACCAAAGATTTCGCTAAACTGAACATTTGTTGCAGTTCACTGGCATAGCAAAGTACTCTTTTTGTCATGGGATGAGAACTACAGGCATTCTGGATCGAATATGACCTTTGGCCGTCAGGTTGCCTACATGCAGGTATAAACATATGACGTCATCATGCCCCTCCTTGTTCCCGCATCCCTGCCCCTGGTGATGGCTTTTGCTAGGCAGTAGCGTAACATAGTGAGTGAAATGGTCACCAGGAATATACTTTGTCTGCACACAGACAAGTCCTCAATTATGGACACCCTGAAACCTATTTCATGATGTAATCAAAGCAATTGGGCAGTGGCAGGAAGAAGGTGGGATTTACTGTTTGCGATTCACGTCCAGACAGACATTACATGTGTTGATCACAAGACGAACACCGAGCTATATAGCTCATAATATATTACGCAAGTGATTTGTTTCATTGGCATAAACGTCACGTGGACCGGTCGCCTGGTGCAAGTCTTTTTGGATGATGCCACGTCGCCGATTTGCATGTTGATGAGGATGATATGTGATGAAGGCAACGCGACACCCAGCCCACGAACGGAGAAAATCTCCGACTGAGCCAGGAATCGAACCCGGGCCCCTCGAATGGGACTCTGCAGCTCCGAGCACTGAACTGTGGATGCAGACTATATTGGCGTAATGCATGTATACCCAGTACGTCACAATACATTTTTGTGATATATCTATAACCTATGTGTTACATTTTTAGTACATAAGGTCTACTCTTCTATATTTATAACTAGTGTGTTACATTTTCATAACCATAACATATCTACAACATAAAGGTTTCAATTTCAGCACATTAAATTAACATCACAATGCCAAAGGCGCTGCCTCAGATGACCGCCGTCAAGCGCTGTCGGGGTTGGCTAACACCCGTCATGGTATGCCGAGCGATGTTGGCGAGCAGGGTACACTCAGCCCCCTTGTGAGGCCAATTGCGGAGGTGCTTGACTGAGAAGTATCTAATCCGGTCATGGAAACTGTCAACGGCCGAGAGCGCGGTGTTCTCACCACGTGCTACTCGATATCCGCATTCAGCGACGCCTAACAGAACAGTCCTGCAGAGTAGACAGTAGAAATCTGTCAAATCAACAAGGAAGACTTCTAGCAACAGACGTGATAATCACAGGTCATTGTCACTTCACAGGAATATTTGGTGGAGCTGCACGTGATTTAGATCCCTTATCGGGCGCCTCCCCAGGTGGCAGATAGGAGAAACCTCGCCTCCCTGATATGGATAGTACTGGGGAAAGAAAATACGCAAGGTGGACCAAATACTAACTTAGGCCTAAACCCATTAGTGTCTGTTCTGGCGTCCAGCGGCCAATCGTCAGCGTCTGTTCACCACGTTAGTGCGTCTGCTACAAATATGTCTTGATCTCAACAACCAAGTCTTTAACATTGGTGATCTCCAAAAGAGGTCATCACAACCACTTTCAGCATGAAAAAATCGTGATGGACTAACAGGAAAAATACCCACTACCAAAGCCCCAGTAAATATATTGGACTTCCTGGTCATTAGATTCTGGGGGGGGGGGGGGGGGGGGGGAGGAGCAGGAATATCATGAGAAGGAGAATAGTCGGGGATTCTCGAAACCCGTTAGCAAACACTATATTGGTACGCTCAAAACAAATACGCTGGTCACAACATAGGCAAACTCAAACAGCTTATGGATGTTCTGGAAAATTTTCACAACAAAATCCTTGCGATGCAAGTGACGCGTTTCACAGACGAAAACTACTTCAACACACAAACTTCAGAATATACAAAGGAAAAGTTGCCGTCAGAAGAGAAACATCGACAATGCATGCCACAGGATTTGCGATGCACAAATCAGTCATAGACAACATCCCACATTTCAGTTCAGTATCGGAAATGAACTCCACAAAAACCTTCAAATCAAGCAGCAAAAGATACACAAATATCAATGCATACGCACCAACAAACGATCTCAACAGAATGAAACCATAAGAAGTCGAAGACTCTTGGGAAGACAGGGAATAAATAACAAATAAAATACCAGAAAAACATGGTAAAATTGTATCAGAAAACTTCATTGCACAACTAGGCAAGGGGAAGGAGTACAAGCAAATCACAAATCTACACACAGCACACAAACGCACCAAGGAGAATGGAGAACATCTCATATGTAACAGTAAAAATTTTAGCTCATTATTACGTCAACACAACCTCAAAAGCCAAAACGAAAACTCACAATATGGAAAAAACCCAAAAACGTGTGGAGAGCACATAGCCATCACAAGCAAAAATAAAGACGAAATTCTGAATGGGAGGACACGCAAGGGTTTTTTCGAGTCCGACCATCACTTGCCACGAATAAAAATTAGGCCAGTTCGAAGAAATAGAAAGACAGCACAGAAAAAATTATAAGACCAGACCCAGAATGCTTGAAGATGAGCAACGGGAAAATTATCGCTGAATTTAATTAAAGCTGAACAGAAAATTGGACAGACCTCACGAAGACAATTCAGAATGCAATTCGTTATGATCAGCCTCCTAGGAAACGAAGACATAGATTGTGGAACGCAACTTGTGGTCAGGCCATTGAATGCAGAATATAGGCCAGGAAGAAGTTGAGCGGCAACACACAAGATAGACATGACAAGATTTCCACAAAGTCCAGAAATAATCCTCGAAAAATATTAGAAGAGTGAAATGGACACACGACAAAACCATACTTTATAAATGAGTTCTAGGAACACTTCAAGAGAAATAACACGAGAAATTTCTACATAATATTCTGGGAAAATATAAAGGGCTATCAGCCTCTAAATATTTGCTTCAAAAGAACAGACGGATCTCTGGACACAAATACTAAAGAAAACTACAAAATTTTTAAAACGTATTTTGATAAACTCCTCAATCGAGAGAAGTCTACAGAAAAATCAGTTTTCACGAAAATAATACCAAACCCAGATTCAAAACCGCCTTCAATAACACTGGTAGAAGAGATTATAAACATAACTAAAACACAACTGTGCGCCAGAAGAAGATTGCATTATTTCCGAGATCTGGAAACTCAAAGACCAAACCATCACAACGAAAATCCATGAAACTCTTACAGAAGTAAGGAATACAGAGAAAATTTCACAGGAATGTAAATGTGCGTTGCTTCACTCACTCCACAATAGGGCGTCAAGACAACAAACTAGAACCACATGCCGATACAAAGATAAGCGAATACCAAGCCGGCTTCAGAAAAGGAAGGCCCTGTACTGACTAAGTTGGAGCCTGCTAACGCTCCTGAAGGTCAGACAGACGAACAACAGTCTAGTCAGATTCGTGGACTTTAAGGCCTAGGACTACATAGATAGGCAGGCTCTCTTTGACGCATTAGGAGAGTAGAGAATAGGCAGAAGAATCTATGAATTCATATAACAGACGCTTAGAGACACCACATCCAAAATAAAATAAATGCGAGAAATCTCAGACCCATTTGAGATACATGTAGGGGTCAGACAAGGAGATGGCCTCTCAAAGCTTGTATTAAACACTGTCTTGGGAAGAAATAGTAAAAAGGATTTAGTCAGGAAGAACATGTGCAAACAAGACGATCATAAAATGCCTGGAATTTGCAGATGACCTGGCAATACTAAGCAACAACAGACAAGAAGCACTTGAATACTTATATGCGAAAACAGGTCTACAGATATCGTATGAGAAGACGCAATACAAGGAAAGAAAAAACAACAACCAAGCCATGTACGCAAAATACGGAAAGATTAACAGAATGGAAAATTTCAAATACCATGAGGAACATGTACAAATAGGAGGCTCAAACAAGGCATCCAACATACAAGGAACAGAAAAACTGCAGCAAACATACAAACTGACATGGACGCACTACAATAAAAGAAACATTTCAAGACAAATTAAATTCAATCACTGCAGTACAGTTGTACTATCAGAACACTCAACACCTGAGAAAATACCACAATCGCAGCACCAGGCATTAAAGAGACAGAAAAAATTGAAGGTAAAATCCTTTGATAATTTTTTTGAGCAGTACACAGTTATCGTACATGGATGAAGAGATCAGCCAAAGTATTATATGAAGACACAGAGAGGCTCACAGACATGGTCTGAAAGCGCTGACACATACATAAAATGAACAACAGACTCAAAAAGAGGATTTTTGATGTAGTAAACAGTTTAACAAGAAATAGGAGAAGATCTAAAACAAGCAGGGATCAGTAATGAAATGGTAAATGAAAGATACAAATTCAGAAACAAAATTATGAACACGGAATCTGAAGTAAACGAAAGGGAGAAAAAGAGGCAAAATACGGACAGGGAAAAGGAAACAGGAACACAGTCAAAGAATGAAGATGTCTTGAGAAGAGAAAAGAAGTAGGAAACAAGAAAGAAATGAATAATCATGTAACATTCAAGTTAATCACAGTTCTGGAGGCAAATATATGTAATAATAATAATAATAATGATAATAATAATAATAATAATGATAATAATAATAAAGCAATGATATAAGTATGGCTTTTGGAACAGACAAATGTAAGAAAAATAGCATAGTCAAGGGAAAACACACTAAACAAGAAGATTACATATTGGATAACCACAGCGACTGCATAGAAGCGTTGGAAAAAACGGATGCCTATAAATATCTAGGATACAGACAAAAAATTGGAATAGATAATACAAATATTAAAGAAGAACTAAAAGAAAAATATAGACAAAGACTAACAAAAATACTGAAAACAGAATTGACAGCAAGAAACAAGACAAAAGCTGTAAATACTTATGCCATACCAATATTGACCTACTCATTTGGAGTTGTGAAATGGAGTAACACAGACCTAGAAGCACTCAATACACTTACACGATCACAATGCCACAAATATAGAATACATCACATACATTCAGCAACAGAAAGATTCACATTAAGCAGAAAGGAAGGAGGAAGGGGATTTATCGACATAAAAAACCTACATGATGGACAGGTAGACAATTTAAGAAAATTCTTTCTAGAACGAGCAGAAACTAGCAAAATACACAAGGCAATCACTCATATAAATACATCGGCTACACCACTGCAATTTCATAACCACTTCTACAACCCTTTAGATCACATAACATCAAAAGATACGAAGAAAGTAAATTGGAAAAAGAAAACACTACACGGCAAGCACCCGTATCATCTAACACAGCCACACATCGATCAAGACGCATCCAACACATGGCTAAGAAAAGGCAATATATACAGTGAGATGGAAGGATTCATGACTGCAATACAGGATCAAACAATAAACACCAGGTATTACAGCAAGCATATTATTAAAGACCGCAATACCACAACGGATAAATGCAGACATTGTAAACAACAAATAGAAACAGTAGATCACATCGCAAGCGGATGTACAATACTAGCAAATACAGAATACCCCAGAAGACATGACAATGTCGCAAAAATAATACATCAACAGCTTGCCTTACAACATAAACTTTTAAAACAACACGTTCCTACATACAAGTATACACCACAAAATGTTCTGCAGAATGATGAATACAAATTATACTTGAACAGAACCATTATAACAGATAAAACAACGCCACATAACAAACCTGACATCATACTCACCAATAAAAAGAAGAAATTTACACAACTAATCGAAATATCCATACCCAATACAACAAATATACAAAAGAAAACAGGAGAAAAAATTGAAAAATACATCCAACTGGCTGAGGAAGTCAAAGACATGTGGCATCAGGATAAATTTGACATCATACCAATTATACTATCAACTACAGGAGTCATACCACACAATATGCACCAGTACATCAATGCAATACAGCTACATCCAAACATATATATACAACTACAGAAATCCGTAATTATTGATACATGTTCAATTACCCGAAAGTTCCTAAATGCAATATAACACTTACCGTACAGTTAAAAGGAAGTGACGCTTGATCAAGGTCCGCGTCACTCCATTTTTAACCGGACTTAACGTCTGAGAAAGTGAAGGAAATAATAATAATAATAATAATAATAAATTATAGACCAATCTTATGGTGCCTGTTGTGTTTCACAGTCTAACAAATTATGGCACATACTTTATAATTATAAGCCTATACGAGTGAGTGGGAGACACGACTGAAATACATCCAGCCCACGTTGCTGCGATTGCAACAACTTGGAGAAATAGAGAACCTTCACTAAATGTATCACAGTGGGATATATACTGACATAAAATTTCGAGTTATAGATTCCTTCACAACTTCACCCCCCCTCCCGATGAACCATGGACTTTGCCGTTGGTGGGGAATCTTGCATGCCTCAGCTATACAGATAGCTGTACCCTAGAAGCAACCACAACACAACGGAGGGATATCTGTTGAGAGGCCAGACAAACGTGTGGATATTGAAGGGGGGCAGCAGCCTTTTCAGTAATTGTAGGGGCAACGGTCTGCATGGTTGACTGATCTGACCTTGTAACATTAACCGAAACGGCCTTTCTGTGCTTGTACTGTGAACGGCTGAAAGCAAGGGGAACTACAGCCGTAACTTTTCCCGAGGGCATACAGCTTTAATGATGACTTGGGTAAAATATTCCGGAGGTAAAATATTCCCCATTTGGATCTCCAGGCGGGGACTACTCAGGAGGACGTCGTTATCAGGAGAAAGAAAACTGGCGTTCTCCAGATCTGAGAAAACGGAAAATATAAAACGGAAATGGATAGGTTAAAGTTAGATATAGTGGGAATTAGTGAAGTTCGGTGGCAGGAGGAATAAGACTTCTAGTGATCTAGCAGTAGGTTTAATAATGAATAAAAAAGTAGGAGCACGGGTCAGCTATTACAAACAGCATAGTGAAAGCATTATTGTAGCCAAGACAGACACGAAGTCCACGCCTACCACAGCAGTACAAGTTTATGTGCCAACTAGCTCCGCAGATGAAGAAGATATTGGAGAAATGTATCATAAGATAAAAGAAATTATTCTGATAGTGAAGGGAGACGAAATTTAATAGTCATGGGGAACTGCAATTCGATAGTAGGAAAAGTAGTAGGTGAATAATAAGGGGGGTAAGGAATGAAAGAGGAAGCCGCCTGTTAGAATTTTGCACATAGGATAACTTAATCACAGCTTTAAGAATCATGAAAGAAAATTGTATACGTGGAAAAGGCCTGGAGACAAAGGAAGGTTTCATTTGCATTATGTAATGGTAAGACAGAGATTTGGGAACCAGGTTTTAAATTGTAAGACATTTCAAGGGGCAGATATGCACTCTAAGCACGATCTATTGGTTATGAACTATAGATTAAAACTGAAGAAACTGCAAGAACGTAGGCATTTAAGGAGATAGGACCTGGATAGACTGAAAGAACTGGAGGTTGTAGAGCGTTTCAGTGAGAGCATTAGAGAACGATTGCGAGGAACATGGGAAAGAAACACAGTAGAAGAAGGATGGGTAGCTTTGAGAGATGAAATGGTGAAGGCAGCAGAGGATCAAGTGACTAAAAAGAGGAGGCCTCGTAGAAATTCTTCGGCTACAGAAGCGATACTGAACTTAATTGATGAAATGAGAAAATATAAAAATGCAGTACATGAACTAGGTAAAAAGGAATACAAACGTCTCAGAAATGAGATCGACAGAAAGTGCAAAATGGCTAACAAGGGATGGCTAGAGGATCAGTGTGAGGATGTAGAGGAATATATATACTAGGGGTAAGATACATACTGCCTACAGGAAAATTAAAGAGACCTTTGGAGTAAAGATAACATCCTGAATGAATATCAAGAGCTCAGCTGGAAAACCAGATCTAAGCAAAGAAGGGGAAGCAGAAATATGGAAGTATAGGGTCTACACAAGGGCGACGTAGATGAAGATGAAATGGGAGATATGATATTGCGTGAAGAATTCGACAGAGCCCTGAAAGGCCTAAGTCGAAACAAGGCCCCGGGAGCAGACAACATTCATTAGAACTACTGATAGCCTTGGGAGAGCCAGTCCTGACAAAACTCTACCATTTGGTGAACAAGATATGTGTGACAGGCGAAATACCCTGAGGCTTCAAGAAGAATATAATAACTCCAATCCCAAAGAAAGCACGTGTTGACAGGTGTAAACATTACCAAACTATCAGCTTAATAAGTCACGGCTGCAAAATACTGACAAGAATTCTTTACAGACGAATGGACAAACTGGTAGAAGCCGACCTTGGGGAAGATCAGTTCGGATTCCGTAGAAATGTTGGGACATGTGAGGCAATACTGGTGCTATGACTTACCTTGTTGTTGTTGTTGTGGTCTTCAGTCCTGAGATTGGTTTGTTGCAGCTCTCCATGCTACTCTATCCTGTGCAAGCTTCTTCGTCTCCCAATACGTACTGCAGACTACATCCTTCTGAACTGTTTAGTGTACGAGGTGCGGCTAGAAAAAAACCGGACTGATGCTGGAAAAAACATTTATTTACAATTATTTACAATTTCATGTTATCTCCTTCAATGTACTCTCCTCCTCGGTCTCTACACCGCTCCATACGAATTTTCCACTGTTCATAGCAATGCTGCAGATCATTTTCGGTAAGTCCATACATTACTTTCGTCGCTTTTTCTTTTACTGCTTCAACAGTCTCAAATCTAGTTCCTTTCAAAGCTGACTTGACTTTAGGGAAAAGAAAAAAGTCACAGGAGGCCAAATCAGGTGAGTAGGGTGGATGATCTAAGATGGGAATGTTGTGTTTTGCCAAAAACGTCTTCACTGACAACGCACTGTGAGCTGGGGCATTGTCTTGGTGAAGGATCCATGACTTTTTTCTCCACAAATCGTTCCGTTTTCTCCGTACTCGCTCACGTAGGGTAGCCAGGACCCTAATGTAGTAATGCTGGTTCACTGTTTGTCCCTCTGGTACCCAATCAATGTGCACAATCCCTTTGATGTCAAAGAAAACAGTCATCATTGCCTTGAATTTCGATTTTGACATTCGTGCTTTTTTTTGTCGTGGAGAACCAGGAGTTATCCAATGCATCGATTGGCGTTTCGTTTCGGGATCGTAAGTAAAAAACCACGATTCATCGCAAGTAATAACATTTTGTAAGAAGGTGGGATCACTTTCAATGTTTTCCAGGATCTCAGAACAAATCATTCTTCGGCGTTCCTTCTGTTCAATTGTGAGACACTTTGGAACCATTTTTGAACACACTTTGTTCATGTTGAAACTTTCATGAAGAATCTGCCTAACACTTTCCTTGTCAACTCCTGTTAACTCAGACACTGCTCTGATTGTTAAACGGCGATCTTGTCGAACAAGTTTACCGATTTTTTCAATGTTTGCATCAGTTTTTGCTGACAATGGTCTGCCAGTGCGAGTGTCATCACTGGTGTCTTTGCGGCCATCTTTAAATCGTTTAAACCACTCAAACACTTGTGTTCGCGATAAACAATCATCGCCGTACACTTGTTGTAACATTACAAACGTTTCACTTGCAGATTTTCCTAGTTTGAAACAAAATTTGATGTTAACACGCTGTTCTTTCTGTACACTCAACATTTTCCGACGCACAGACAAAACGTCAACTACTTAAAACAGACGCCACCGGCAGACTGAGTGCAGGAGGCAAATGAAACTCGAGCAGTAGGCGGAGCGAGAGTCACGTGACAGGCCACGCGACTTTCAGCCTTATTGCATTCGTTTTATTGTTTCACCAGTACTAGTCCGGTTTTTTTCTAGCCACACCTCGTATTCATCTCTTGGTCTCCCTCTACGATTTTTACCCTCCACGCTGCCCTCCAATACTACATTATTTATCCCTTGATGCCTCAGAACATGTCCTACCAACCGATCCCTTCTTCTTGTCAAGTTGTGCCACAAACTCCTCTTCTCCCCAATCCTATTCAATACTTCCTCATTGGTTACGTGATCTGCCCATCTAATCTTCAGCATTCTTCTGTAGCACCACATTTCAAAGGCTTCTATTCTCTTCTTGTCCAAATTATTCATCGTCCATGTTTCACTTCCATACATGGCTACACTCCATACAAATACTTTCAGAAACGACTTCCTGACACTTAAATCAATATTCGATGTTAACAAATTTCTCTTCTTCAGAAACGCTTTTTTTGCCATTGCCAGTCTACATTTTATATCCTCTCTACTTCGACCATCATCAGTTATTTTGCTCCCCAAATAGCAAAATTCCTTTACTACTTTAAGTGTCTCATTTCCTAATCTAATTCCCTCAGCATCGCCCGACTTAATTCAACTGCATTCCATTATTCTCGTTTTACTTTTGTTGATGCTCATTTTATATCCTCCCTTCAAGACACTGTCCATTCCGTTCAACTGCTCTTCCAAGTCCTTTGTTGTCTCTGACAGAATTACAATGTCATCGGCGAACCTTAAAGTTTTTATTTCTTCTTCATGGATTTTAATACCTACTCCAAATTTTTCTTTCCTTTCCTTTACTGCTTGCTCAATACACAGATTGAATAACATTGGGGAGAGGCTACAAACCTGTCTCACTCCCTTCCCAACCAGTGCTTCCCTTTCATACCCCTCGACTCTTATAACTGCCATTTGGTTTCTGTACAAATTCTAAATAGCCTTTCGCTCCCTGTATTTTACCCCTGCCATTACATACCTTAGAAGACACATTAAGGAAAGGCAAACCTACGATTCTAGCATTTGTAGACTTAGAGAAAGCTTTTGAAAATGTTTACTGAAATACTCTCTTTCAAATTCTGAAAGTAGCAGGGGTCAAATACAGGGAGCGAAAGGCTAATTACAAGTCAAGAGGCATGAAAGGGAAGCAATAGTTGGGAACGGAGTTAGACAGGATTGTAGCCTATCCCCGATATTATTCAATCTGTATATTGAGCAAGCAGTAATGGAAACAAAGAAAAATTTGGAGTAGGAATTAAAATCCATGGAGAAGAAATAAAAACTTTGCGGTTTCCCAATGACATCGTGATTCTCTCAAAGTCACCAAAGGACGTGGAAGAGCAGTTGAACGGTATCGACAGTGTTTTGAGAGGAGGATATAAGATGAACACCAACAAAAGCACAAGGAGGATAATGGAATGTAGTTTAATTAAACCAGGTGATTCTGTGGGAATTAGGAATTGAGACACTGAAAGTAGTAGATGAGTTTTACTACTTGGGGAGCAAAATAACTGATGATGGTCGAAGTAGAGAGGCTATAAAATGTATACTGGCAATGGCAAGAAAAGCGTTTCTGAAGAACAGAAATTTGTTAATATCGAGTACAGATTTTAGTGTCAGGAAGTCTTTTCTAAAGGTATTTGTATGGATTGTATGGATGTGAAAGATGGACGATATATTGCTTAGACAAGAAGAGAATAGAATATTTCGAAATACGGTACAACAGAAGAATTCTGAAGGTTAGATGGGTAGATCACGTAACTAATGAGGAGGTACTGAATAGAATTGGGGAGAAGAGGAATTTGTGGCACAACTTGACCAGAAGAAGGGATCGGTTGGTAGGACATATTCTGAGGCATCAAGGGATCACCAATTTAGTATTGGAGGGCAGCGTGAATGGTAAAAATTGTTGAGGGAGACCAAGAGATGATTACACTAAAGAAATTCAGAGGGATGTAGGGTGCAATACTTACTCGGTGATGAACAAGCTTGCACAGGATAGAGTAGCATGGAGAGCTGCATTAAACCAGTCTCTGGACTGAAGGGCACAACAACAACAGATTCCTTCAACTTTGCGACATTTTATCTAGAAAAATCCTGATATTTAAAGCCTGATGAGCTGAAAATAACAAGAGAGTATTTTCTGAACAACTAACAGCTTAATTTCACAAATAAGACAAGCGTGTTTTCTAACGAGCAAGGAATTAGCGAAACAGTTTTATTGGAAGAACAGCTGCTTCCAATTGCAGCTTTCAATAGTTTGCTGTGTACTGAAATAATCAAAGATTTGAAATAGCGTAGAACTTGCAATATGTGGACTTTATTTGAATGCAATTCATTATGAAATCTCTCCGAAATTTCTCCAAATAAACGGGGTCACTATGAAAATATAAGAATGGTTTCAAAATGGTGCAAATGGCTCTGAGCACTATGGAACTTAACTTCTGAGGTGATCAGTCCCCTAGAACTTAGAACTACATAAACCTAACTAACCTAAGGACATCACACACATCCATGCCCGAGGCAGGATTCGAACGTGCGACAGTAACAGTCGCGTGGTTCCGGACGGAAGCACCTAGAACCGCTCGTCCACAGCAGGCGAAGAATGTAGTAAATTGTGTGTGAGAAAGATACAACAGGCTATTATTTAGCCCTGTGGAAGTACTTCAAGGAGCATTTCTGTGAGGACGCCAGTCACGAAAACGTAGAGAACGGGAAACTGTATCCTGTTCCAATAGAACAATAATAATTTAAGAATTAGGAAACTAAAGAACAACAGAGTTTATGAAGAAGATTCGGTCGCAGTTTTATGCTAATGTGCTGTTAGACAACTGCAACAATAGTACTGTGATATGCTTATTAAAGAAGAACATGAACTCAGGAGGGTTTCCGACGAATCAGAAACGGCACTGTTTCACAAATAAGATGCGAGAGGTGATGTGCTTTATTTCCACCCCACACACAGATTCTAAAGACGCTCAAAGTAAATGGAGATGAGTTAAGTGAACTACTGACTTTGCAACTTTGTAGCAGCCATATGATATTTTCAAAAGGTATGTCTTCCATAAATTAGAACCTTCAGAAAGCTGAACCGACTTCAAACATCAAAAATATGCTACGCCCCTCTAAGAGTAAGATCTGGTAGTATCGCAAAATCGGACAGCTTTAGAAATCTTCTCGACACTCCGGTCTAAACCTAGTGAAAATGAAGGCAACAACATCCGACTAGGAGGGGTGATTGTTGTATTGCGTAGAGCGTGCAACCGCTGTGCGAATAGATTCCTTCTTGCATGAACCGCTAGACAGTCTATAAAAAGGAGGTCTCAGTAAGTCCATTCAAGGCCACAGAGACAGCGATGAAGTTAGAATCTTTGCAAAATACGTGTACAAAGACTATAGATGACCAGTAGGTACGTAAGTTAAGAGACTGAAAAAGGATGTGCGTGAGAAATTAAATACTGCCCAAATGATCCGAAAAACGAGAGTTTAAATTCATTTGACTATTTTATCGAGTAGGTGAGCGGTGACTAGCAATTTTTTTTATTATTGTTAACATTAGACCTAAATTTTCAGACGTATGGTTGCGAGTGGTTATTAGAAATTTGTTGAGGTCAGTTGAAGACACGATGGGTGCTGAAAGAGAAATAAGAGTAGGGACATACCTCACCGGCACTTTCAAAGATTCATCTGATGGTGAAAAATAGAGCAGCGGTAGGTGTAGTGAAACATGACGCGTTTCCAAAGTTTCTGTAGCGACGAGCGGGAAAGGGGAAATCCAATGAGGTTATTGTTGCTGTCTCCAATTCGAAGAATGGTGTGACGTAGATCTTTATACTGGTCTGTCCTACGCAAACCTTTTCATCTCCGCCTATCTCCTGCATCCTACATTCATAGAACCTTCGTTCTGCAGCGAATATACGGCATCTGTCTACAGTTTTACCCCCCACCCGTCTGGCCGCCGTACTTCCCACTAACTGACAATTCACTGATGCCTCGGGATGTGTCCCACTAGTTTTCAGTACAGTAGTGTCATAAATTCGTCTTTTTCCAAAGTCAGGAAAGTACCTGTGCAGTCCTGAAGAATCGAAAGTATACCCACCAGCGCAGCGCCACGAAACGACGTCACCAAGTCGCAGACCCGCGCGCCTGTTGAAAGAGCGGTCAGCGCCACACTTCCGGGAAGACAGCGAGTCCAGCGCCCCCTGCCGCCACTGACTTAACCAGCCGCCCGTCCGTGGTCGGCCCAGTCCTGTGGTAGCCTTCTACTAACAGGAAGACGATACTTAGCCTGTGTGCTGCGAGTAGTAACAGTGTGTCAACGTAAATGACTGTAGGAAGCTACCTCATAACGAGAATCTAAGCTATGCTTCTTTCCTGTGTTAGAAATAAAGCGTTCTATTAATCGACAACTATTATGTACAGATCATTTTGGAATCGTGGCACCGGCCATTGCAATTTCTCTCCTTTCTTGTTTCTATCTGTGCTGACTCCCACTGTACAAGACACAGCAGTTCCTACTAAATAGTTATTCCATAAACCTTTATCATCTTGAGAATTACTTTATAGCAACACAATTCAAAAGCATCTACTGTCTTCTTGGCTTAACTACGAGGGCTACTCGAAAAGCAAGTTCTGATGGGTCGCAAAGAAATTCCGATGGAGCTCTGCACATAATGTGCATACCTCTAGAATACCATTTTATCGCGTCACTTCGCTCTTTTCAGTTATGAACAAGCAGTGAACATGTAAAGATGTCTGGAAAATAGTGTCTCCCGCCAAGTATGGGTGCCTGCTGTGAGGTTTCGCCTGATTTAAGGCAAACCAACTTACCGTACCTGTCACACATTTCCCTCTTCAGGACAGTCCTCGGCCGTACACTACAGGGGCAATCAGGACCCCCCTGCAGCGTTTTCGATGGGAAGTGTTTGAGCACCCATAGTACAGCCCGGACTTAGCTCCCTCTAATATTCATCTCTGCTGATTTGAACCACTGACTATGTAGACAACATTTTGGAACAGATAACGAACTGCAGACCAGCGCAGAGACGAGGGTGTAGGAAAGCTGGCACACCGCTACGTCAGATGTATTGGTTGGAGCGGTGACTATGTAGAGAAGTAGCTCGAAGGCGCAGCGATCTGCCCCAAAGAAAACAGTGTTGATTTTCACCGCGGTTTCCATTTGAAGATCGATCGGACCTTACTTTACTAATAGTCCTAGTATTTATTGTAAATCGTTCAGTTGCGTATAAAACTGCAGTCGAGGAAAAACATCTTCAGACAATTCTTCTGATATGTACATTTATATGCGACGTTAAACAATTTATCAGTCTGCATTTATATGGGCCACCGTCAGTTAATTTGCTGCCCAGATAACAATACTCATCTACTGCTTCCAGAGTCTCGGTTACTAAGCTAATTCTTTCAGCAACGCCTGATATATTTTGATGCATTCCAATACCCTAACTTTAGTTCTGTTAAGGTTTATCGCTAACCTCTTTCGAAGACAATGACCTTCGTGTACAGTTGGTCTTCCAAGTTCTGTGTCGTCTCTAAGTTGTCATCAGCGAACCTCAAAGATTTAAATACTGCTCCATCAATTTTAATTCCGTTTCCTAATCTTTCATCGGTTTGCGTCACAGCTTGCTCCTTGCACAGACTGCATAACATCTGAGGTAGGCTACACACGGCTCTCATTCACTCCTCAGACACTGCCTCTGTTTTTCATGTCTTTTGACTTTTAGAAACCCAGTCTGATGCCTGTACCATCTGCGAATAACCTGTCGAGTCCAGTATTTCATACCCGCTGCCTTCAGCATTTCAAAGAGAATATTTCAGCCAACATGGCCAAAAGCTTTCTCTAAATCGATAAATATTAAAAACGATTGTTTGCTTTTCTTCAACCTATTTGTTATGAGAAGCTGTAAGGTCAGTATTCATCCATGTTATAACACATCGTTTTACGCAACCTTCCAAGTACGCCACGTGCGTTAACAAGTACATGGGCGGCCGCGCAAGGCCCAAATAAGGTGACAGATCGAGGATCTTTCGATGATGCAGAAACCACTACTGTATCCATAATTTGTGACTCAATTTTATTTCGAACTACCTAAAAAGCCAGCCGTAAATTACAGCTCAAAATCATTACAAAAAGGAAGGATACCTCATAATAATCATTCCCTACGTACAGAGGAAACTAAATCCGTAAACGGATTTTGCCTGGTGTCATTTTCAAAGGAATTAATAATTTGTTCAATACGGTGGTAGCCGCTAAGAAGACTCGGGTTTCATCGGAGGGTTTTCTTTATTTTCAGACGTACACGAATGCATAAAATCCCTCCGTTTCTATGGTCCAGGATGTGCCAGGTTAGGAAACATTTGGGGCAAACAGGAAATGTTCAGTTCTATTGTGAGTACTAGCGACTTGACTATCGAGCAAGTTGGCACCAGAACTACTTTTCCCACCCTTGGGCACATTGGTGTGAGGTGCCGGCCAGCTAACAAAACCCGCTATACTCCGCCTTTCCAGGAAATTGTGCAACACCTTCTCGAAAGTATTAACAGCTGCTGTCTCGCCCGCCACCACGTCTTGACTATGGGCACGCTTCGCCATGCTGCAGCAAAATTTGTTGGTTACTTTGGGCAGAGTTTAGCAACGTGGCTCATATTCTATGGCCGTGTCGGTAGTTTGGCTATGGCTGGGATTTCGCCATGCAGCGGGCGGGCGGCAGCGCCAGCTCTGCGGTAAGGCTGACCCACGCCTGCCGCCCCCTTTCGTTGCCTGAACTGTTTCACGTGCTTCGGTATTCTCTTCCCGATGTGTCCTCAGTTAATATTTTGTAGCGCAGTTCAACACTCATTCCATATATCGTTTTCTGCATGTGTTTATCTCAGTGGAGACTGCCTAGATAAAGGTTACCTTGTTCTGTTCTGATTTCAGAATACATCTCTTTGTTTCATTTTCTAAGTCTTGCAATTTCTACCACCTTAGCACCACTATCCTTACAAATCAGTGGCTCCCTGGAAGAAGGGTCCTAGTTCACGCCATCCCATGGTCTGGCACCGTGTAGAATGTTAATCTCAGATCAGGACGGCCTGTCAGTATTTAACTAGCCCGCTAGATGGTGCCAGCTCTTTTCATCTTAGGCCGCCTGGGATACAAGCACTGTGTCATTCAATTTAAGTGCGATCTTAATTTCTGTGGAACCCAGACTGATCTTCCTCGAGGTCAGCTTGTACAGTTTTATACACGTATCTATAAGTATTTTGCGTCAGTATTTTTCAGTCGTGAAATTTTAAAATAATTGCCCGTAATATCAGCATTACTCAGAACTTTCCTTCTGTGAAATTGGAGTTGTTAAATTCTTCTTGAAGTCTGAATGTATTTTGCTTGTATTCTGTATATTGAATATGAGTGATATACACTCCAGGAAATGGAAAAAAGAACACATTGACACCGGTGTGTCAGACCCACCATACTTGCTCCGGACACTGCGAGAGGGCTGTACAAGCAATGATCACACGCACGGCACAGTGGACACACCAGGAACCGCGGTGTTGGCCGTCGAATGGCGCTAGCTGCGCAGCAATTGTGCACCGCCGCCGTCAGTGTCAGCCAGTTTGCCGTGGCATACGGAGCTCCATCGCAGTCTTTAACACTGGTAGCATGCCGCGACAGAGTGGACGTGAACCGTATGTGCAGTTGACGGACTTTGAGCGAGGGCGTATAGTGGGCATGCGGGAGGCCGGGTGGACGTACCGCCGAATTGCTCAACACGTGGGGCGTGAGGTCTCACAGTACATCGATGTTGTCGCCAGTGGTCGGCGGAAGGTGCACGTGCCCGTCGACCTGGGACCGGACCGCAGCGACGCACGGATGCACGCCAAGACCGTAGGATCCTACGCAGTGCCGTAGGGGACCGCACCGCCACTTCCCAGCAAATTAGGGACACTGTTGCTCCTGGGGTATCGGCGAGGACCATTCGCAACCGTCTCTATGAAGCTGGGCTACGGTCCCGCACACCGTTAGGCCGTCTTCCGCTCACGCCCCAACATCGTGCAGCCCGCCTCCAGTGGTGTCGCATACGACCGAGGCACACAGGGCCAACACCCGGCATCATGGTGTGGGGAGCGATCTCCTACACTGGTCGTACACCACTGGTGATCGTCGAGGGGACACTGAATAGTGCACGGTACATCCAAACCGTCATCGAACCCATCGTTCTACCATTCCTAGACTGGCAAGGGTACTTGCTGTTCCAACAGGACAATGCACGTCCGCATGTATCCCGTGCCACCCAACGTGCTCTAGAAGGTGTAAGTCAACTACCCTGGCCAGCAAGATCTCCGGATCTGTCCCCCATTGAGCATGTTTGGAACTGGATGAAGCGTCGTCTCACGCGGTCTGCACGTCCAGCACGAACGCTGGTCCAACTGAGGCGCCAGGTGGAAATGGCATGGCAAGCCGTTCCACAGGACTACATCCAGCATCTCTACGATCGTCTCCATGGGAGAATAGCAGCCTGCATTGCTGCGAAAGGTGGATATACACTGTACTAGTGCCGACATTGTGCATGCTCTGTTGCCTGTGTCTATGTGCCTGTGGTTTTGTCAGTGTGATCATGTGATGTATCTGACCCCAGAAATGTGTCAATAAAGTTTCCCCTTCCTGGGACAATGAATTCACGGTGTTCTTATTTCAATTTCCAGGAGTGTAGATTTGTCTTGGTTGGTTCTTCAAATGACCTGTTTCAATGTTGTCTATTGCAGTGGCCATCTTTCGAGTTAGGACGTTTAGAGCACTGTCAAATTCTTGATCTCATCCTCAAGTTACTTTAATTCACTTCCTCTTCCCTTACTGCAAATTATTTTCAAGTCCTTGTACCATATGCAACGTTTGTGTGTATTGTGTATTGAACTGGGGACCTAGAAAAGACGGAGAGGCTTCGTCCCGCCGTAGCCCCCAGTGGTTCACAACCCCACAACAGTTCGCAGCAGTCCACCCACCCCACTACCGCCCCACACATAACCCACGGCTGTTGTGGGGTTCGGCCACCAGTGGACCCCCCATTACCCCCATACCCCAAATGTTCGCTTGGTAAACTAATTATGATGTACGCATACGTACAGCAATCGCGACATTGTATAACCGAGGCGGAATACGGGGAACTAGACCGCATTCGCCGAGGCATATGGAAAACAGCCTAAAAACCATCCACAGGGTGGTCGACACAGCGGAACTCGAAACTAATCCGCTGGGCTGACTCCCGGCGGGTACCGGCACGCCTTCCCGCTCGGGAAGCAGCATGTTAGGACGCGCGGCTATCCGGAAGGGGGGGAGGTGGCGGGCTAATGCTGCATTTAATCCCATTCTTCTATGATCGACGCTGGTTTTCAGACAGAGGTGTTGATATTCATACAATTGCTTCTCTGTTTTGCCCAACATAAAATAAAAACATCGATAAAATATTTGAGATCAATGCTTTGTTGGAGAGACTCTACTTTTAACGAGAAGTCTCAAAATATATTTTCCCTTTCTAATTGAACAAAGGATTACGAGCAGTGATAAATTTGTATTACTGAGTTGTTAACGCATGCTGACTGAAAGCTGTCACAATACGGAACAAAAGTGTGCGTGGCGAAGAATACACTGACAGAACGTAGTCGGGTGTGGGTAACGAGATTGCAGTTGCAGACATCAGTCTGGTAGGTGGTTGGTGCAGAATACGTGCGGGCTTGGGTGCGACCCTGCACGCCTGACGTTTCCCGGAGAGGATGTGAGGGTTGAGTTCAACGGAGGAGGCTGTACTATGCTTATGCCACGATACTCAATGTAGGCTATGTTGACAAAGTAATGAAGGATTGCGGATACGCACCTTATTTTAATACTACCATTGGAATGTGGTTGTTGTTGTGGTCTTCAGTCCTGAGACTGGTTTGATGCACCTCCCCATGCTACTCTATCCCCTGCAAGCTTCAACATTTCCCAGTACCTACTACAGCCTACATCCTTCTGAATCTGCTTAGTGTATGGATTTCTTGGTCTCCCCCTTCGATTTTTACCCTCCACGCTGCCCTCCAGTACTAAATTGGTGATCCCTCGACGGCTCAGAACATGTCGCACCAATCGATCCCTTCTTCTAGTCAAGTTGTGCCACAAGCTCCTCTTCTCCCCAATTCTATTCAATACCTCCACATTAGTTATGTCATCTAACCATTTAATCTTCAGAGGTTACTTTAACGTCTGTAGACGACTCTCCATTGATAACAACATGCTGTGTTCTGTTTGCTAAAAACTCTTCAATCCAGCCACACAGCTGGTCTGATATTCCGTAGGCTCTTACTTTGTTTATCAGGCGACAGTGCGGAACTGTATCGAACGCCCTCCGGAAGCCAAGAAAAATAGCATCTACCTGGGAGCCTGTATCTAATATTTTCTGGGTCTCATGAACAAATAAAGCGAGTTGGGTCTCACACGATCGCTGTTTCCGGAATCCATGTTGATTCCTACATAGTAGATTCTGGGTTTCCAAAAACGACATGATACTCGAGCAAAAAACATGTTCTAAAATTCTACAACAGATCGACGTCAGAGATGTAGGTCTATAGTTTTGCGCATCTGCTCGACGACCCTTCTTGAAGACTGGGACTACCTGTGCTCTTTTCCAATCATTGGGAACCTTCCGTTCCTCTAGAGACTTGCGGTACACGGCTGTTAGAAGGGGGGCAAGTTCTTTCGCGTACTCTGTGTAGAATCGAATTGGTATCCCGTCAGGTCCAGTGGACTTTCCTCTTTTGAGTGATTCCAGTTTTCTATTCCTTGGGCACTTATTTCGATGTCAGCCATTTTTTCGTTTGTGCGAGGATTTAGAGAAGGAACTGCAGTGCGGTCTTCCGCTGTGAAACAGCTTTGGAAAATGGTGTTTAGTATTTCAGTTTTACGCGTGTCATCCTCTGTTTCAATGTCATCATCATCTCGTTGTGTCTGGATATGCTGTTTCGAGCCACTTACTGATTTAACGTAAGATCAGAACTTCCGAGGATTTTCTGTCACGTCGGTACATAGAATTTTACTTTCTAATTCACTGCACGCTTCACCCATAGCCCTCCTTACGCTAACTCTGACATCGTTTAGCTTCTGTTTGTCTGAGAGGTTATGGCTGCGTTTAAACTTGGAGTGAAGCTCTCTTTGCTTTCACAGTAGTTTCCTAACTTTGTTGTTGTACCACGGTGGGTTTTTCCCGTTCCTCACAGTTTTACTCGGCACGTACCTGTCTAAAACGCATTTTACGATTGCCTTGAACTTTTTCCATAAACACTCAACATTGTCAGTGTGGGAACAGAAATTTTCGTTTTGATCTGTTAGGTAGTCTGAAATCTGCCTTCTATTGCTCTTCCTAAACAGATAAACCTTCCTCCCTTTTTTTATATTCCTACTAACTTCCATATTCAGGGATGCTGCAACGGCCTTATGATCACTGATTCCCTGTTCTGTACATACAGAGTCGAAAAGTTCGGGTCTGTTTGTTATCAGTAGGTCCAAGATGTTATCTCCTTGAGTCGGTTCTCTGTTTAATTGCTCGAGGTAATTTTCTGATAGTGCACTCAGTATAATGTCACTCGATGCTCTGTCCCTACCACCCGTCCTAAACATCTGAGTGTCCCAGTCTATATCTGGTAAATTCAAATCTTCACCTAAGACTATAACATGCTGAGATAATTTATGTGAAATGTATTCCAAATTTTCTCTCAGTTGTTCTGCCACTAATGCTGCTGAGTCGGGAGGTCGGTAAAAGGAGCCAATTATTAACCTAGCTCGGTTGTAACCTCCACCCATAATAATTCACAGGAACCATCCACTTCTATTTCACTACAGGATAAACTACTACTAACAGCGACGAACACTCCACCACCGGTTGCATGCAATCTATCCTTTCTAAACACCGTCTGTATCTTTGTAAAAATTTCGGCAGAATTTATCTCTGGCTTCAACCAGCTTTCTGTACCTATAACGATTTCGGCTTCGGTGCTTTCTATCAGCGCTTGAAGTTCCGGTATTTTACCAACGCAGCTTCGACAGTTTACAATTACAATACCGATTGCTGCTTGGTCCCCGCATGTCCTGACTTTGCCCTGCACCCGTTGAGGCTGTTGCCCTTTCTGTACTTGCCCAAGGCCATCTAACCTAAAAAACCGCCCAGCCCACGCCACACAACCCCTGCTACCCGTGTAGCCGCTTGTTGCGTGTAGTGGATTCCTGACCTATCCAGCGGAACCCGAAACCCCACCACCCTACGGCGCAAGTCGAGGAATCTGCTGCCCACACGATCGCAGAACCGTCTCAGCCTCTGATTCAGACCCTCCACTCGGCTCTGTACCAAAGGTCCGCAGTCAGTCCTGTCGACGATGCTGCAGATGGTGAGCTCTGCTTTCATCCCGCTAGCGAGACTGGCAGTCTTCACCAAATCAGATAGCCGCCAGAAGCCAGAGAGGATTTCCTCAGATCCATAGCGACACACATCATTGGTGCCGACATGAGCGAACACCTGCAGATGGGTGCACCCTGTAGACTTCATGGCATCCGGAAGGACCCTTTCCACATCTGGAATGACTCCCCCCGGTATGCACACGGAGTGCACATTGGTTTTCTTCCCCTCTCTTGCTGCCATATCCCTAAGGGGCCCCATTACGTGCCTGACGTTGGAGCTCCCAACTACCAGTAAGCCCACCCTCTGCGACCGCCCGGATCTTGCAGACTGAGGGGCAACCTCTGGAACAGGACAAGCAGCCATGTCAGGCCGAAGATCAGTATCAGCCTGAGACAGAGCCTGAAACCGGTTCGTCAGACAAACTGGAGAGGCCTTCCGTTCAGCCCTCCGGAATGTCTTTCGCCCCCTGCCACACCTTGAGACGACCTCCCATTCTACCACAGGTGAGGGATCAGCCTCAATGCGGGCAGTATCCCGGGCAACCACAGTCGTAGTCCGATTGGAGGATGCGTGGGACGAGCTGGCCGTCCCCGACAAACCCCCATCCGGAACCCCACAGCGATGCCCATTGGCAACAGCCTCAAGCTGTGTGACCGAAGCCAACACTGCCTGAAGCTGGGAGCGAAGGGATGCCAACTCAGCCTGCATCCGAACACAGCAGTTGCAGTCCCTATCCATGCTAAAAACTGTTGTGCAAAGAACGTCTGAACTAATCTACAGAGAGCGCAAACAAATCGATACAAAATTTAAACGGTTATTAAAATACAAGATTGCCTAGTAAATGCAGTAATGCTGCTGCTTGCGCACTGCTGACACACTGCTCGGCGGCGGAGACTACGCGATTTTACACTATTCAGGTACTAAAACGCGATGCTACAACTCTCAAATACTATAATACGCCCGAAATTTATGAATTAGACAATGCAAGTACCAAAAACACGCAAAGAAATTAAGAATTAAACTATGTAACAAATGAGTGAGCTAGGAGTATACGCCTTGCTGCTGCAGCTGCTTATCCAACGATGGCAGGGAGAGTAAATCGGAGAAAGACGAAGGTAATGAGAAGTAGTAGAAATGAGAACAGCGAGAAACTTAACATCAGGATTGATGATCACGAAGTCAATCAAGTTAAAGAATTCTGCTACCTAGGCAGTAAAATAACCAATGACGGACATCAAAAGCAGACTCGCTATGGCAAAAAAGGCATTTCTGGCCAAGAGAAGTCTACTAATATCAAATACCGGCCTTAATTTGAGGAAGAAATTTCTGAGGATGTACGTCTGGAGAGCAGCATTGTAGTGAAACATGGACTGTGGGAAAACCGGAACAGAAGAGAATCGAAGCATTTGAGATGTGGTGCTATAGACGAATGTTGAAATTAGGTGGACTGACAAGGTTAGGAATGAGGAGGTTCTACGCAGAATTGGAGAGGAAAGGAATATGTGGAAAACACTGATAAGGAGAAGGGACAGGATGATAGGACATCTGCTAGGACATGAGGGAATGACTTCCATGGTACTAGAGGGAGCTGTAGAGGGCAAAAACTGTAGAGGAAGACAGAGATTGGAATACGTCAAGCAAATAATTGAGGACGTAGGTCGCAAGTGCTACTCTGAGATGAATAGGTTAGCACAGGAAAGGAATTCGTGGCGGGCCGCATCAAACCAATCAGTAGACTGATGACCAACAAAAAAAGAAAAAAAATGCTGTTTGTAGTAGCTTCCCCGTACTATTTTTTATTCATTATTGAACCTGTATTACCCCTATTTGATTTTGTATTTATAACCCTGTATTCACCTGACCAAAAGTCTTGTTCCTCCCGCCACCGAACTTCACAAATTCCCACTATATCTAACTTTAACCTATCCATTTCCCTTTTTATATTTTCTATCCTACCTGGCTGATTATGGGATCACATTCCACGCTCCGATCCGTAGAACGCCAGTTTTCTTTCTTCTGATAACGACGTCCTCTTGATTAGTCCCCGCCCGGAGATCCGAATGGGGGACTATTTTACCTCCGGAATATTTTACCCAAGAGGACGCCATTGTCATTTAACCATACAGTAAAGCTGCATGCCCTCGGGAAAAATTACGACTGTGGTTTCTCCTTGCTTTCAGCCGTTCGCAGTTACAGAACAGCAAGGCCATTTTGGTTAGTTTTACAAGGCCAGATTGTTGCCCCTGCAACTACTGAAAAGGCTGCTGCCCCTCTTCAGGAACCACACGTTTGTCTGGCCTCTCAACAGATACCCCTCCGTTGTGGTTGCACCTACGGTGCGGCTATCTGTATCGTCGAGGAACGCAAGCCTCCCCACCAACGGCAAGGTCCATGGTTCATGGGGGGGGGGGGGGGGGGGGGGCATTTGAATAGTGTTGTTAAATTAGTAGCGACGATGTTCATGGCGGAAAAATTGATGGAGAAAGTGGTACGACGGATAGGGTGACCAGCAACGTGCGATAGTTTGCTAATGACACAATAATGTACGGACGGAAAGTGTTGCATGTCTGTCGAAGTGTACAGGATGACTAGACGGAGTGACTGTTTGATTTGATGAATAGCAGGTTCCACGAAATGTAGAAAAATGTGAGTTAATGAAGATTAATTGGTAAACAATCTTGTAATGTTAGAATACAGTATTAGTGGTGCGCTACTGTGTCAACAGTAACAACGACTGGACATCTAGGCGTAACGTCGCAGAGTCATACTGAAATGTCGCTGCTAGATTCGTTTCATACTGTTTAACGAGTATTTCGTGCTGTCTGGCTCAATTATGTGTGATTTAGTTTTGTGCTTCGTGTTTTTCCCCATTCAGTGGAGCACAATTACATTAAAGTATCACTTACCTACAGTTTGTGCTCCAGAATTTCCTCTCTCTTTGTCATGTGTGTATGACTCAGTGAGTGTGTATTTTGAATTTGTCTTCTGTGCGGTAGCAGAACAGCATCCGGCTGTCTGCTGTAGCAGCAACAGTGTAGCCAACGTAGCTATCTCAGTCAAGGCAGAGAGATTTGCACCCTTTCGGCAGTCATTCGACAACGTTTAAGCTGGTGGCGGAAAGTATCCCTCTGGTCTTTTACGGCTGCCTGGGGAAGTTGGTCGCAGGGAGGGCGCGCTCTCGGTACTGGAGACTGGAACTTTGGCGAGTGATGGCGGTAGCCTACTCTTAAGAGGGACTTGGCGCTGGTAGTGTGTTGGTGTGTGATGGTGTGTAGCTGTTCCAACTCATGTACACGTGTGATCAGTTAGTTCATTTTTAACTTCGGTAGTCGAATTCAAACATTTTTCAAAGATTATATTTCTGTATGTAGTAAGTTTAACAGGTCCGCGCTTCGTGTAAACTGTTGGCGGCTAGACGGGTAGCGGAGGCTGTGTGGCGTGGACTGGGAGGTTTTTTAGGTTAGAAGGCCTCGGGAAAGTACGGGGTGGGCTGCAATCTCAAAGGGTCCATGGCAAATACAGGACGTGCTCGGATCAAGGAACAGTCGGAATTGTAGTTGTAAATTGCTGCAGTTGTGCTGGGAAAGTCCCTGAGCTTCAAGCGCTAATAGAAAGCACAGAAGCTGAAATCGTTATAGGTACAGAAAGCTCGCTAAAGCCTGAAATAAGTTCTGCAGTAATTTTTACGAAGTCTCAGACGGTGTTAAGGAAAGTTAGATTAGGCAGAATTGGTGGAGGAGTGTTTGTGTCTGTCAGTAGTGGTTTATCTTGTAGTGAAGTCGAAGTAGATACTCCGTGAAAATTGGTATGGGTGGAGGTTATACTTAACAGCCGAACTAAGTTAATAATAGGCTCATTCTACCCACACCCAGACTCCGATGTTATAGTTGCAAAACAGTTCAGAAAAAATTTCAGTCTCGTAACAAATAAATACCCCACTCATACGGTTATAGTTGGTGGGGACTTCAACCTTCCCTCGATATGTTGGCAAAAATACTTGTTCAAAACCGGTGGTAGGCAGAAAACATCTTCCGAGATTGTCCTAAATGTGCTTTCTCCGAAAATTATTTCGAGCAGTTAGTTCACGAACCCACGCGAATTGTAAATGGTTGCGAAAACACACTTGACCTCTTACCCACAAACAATCCAGAGCTAATAGAGAGCATCATGACTGATACAAGGATTAGTGATCACAAGTTCGTTGTAGCTAGGTTCAATACCGTTTCTTCCAAATCCACCAGAAACAAACGCAAAATAGTTTTATTCAAAAAAGCGGATAAAGTGCCACTAGAAGCCGTCCTAAGAGACAATCTCCATTCCTACCGTACTGATTATGCAAATGTAGACGAGATGTGGCTCAAATTCAAAGATATAGTAGCAACAGCAATTGAGAGATTCATACCTCATAAATTGGTAAGAGATGGAACTGATACCCCATGGTACACAAAACAGGTCCGAACGCTATTGCAGAGGCAACAGAAAAAGCATGCTTAGTTCAGAAGAACGCGAAATCCCGAAGATTGGCTAAAATTTGCAGACGAGCGAAATTTGGCACGGACTTCAATGCGAGATGCCTTTAATAGGTTCCACAATGAAACATTGTCTCGAAATTTGGTAGAAAATCCGAAGAAATTCTGGTCGCATGTAAAGTACACAAGCGGCAAGACGCAGTCAATACCTTCGCTGCATAGTGCCGATGGTACTGTTACCGACGACTGTGCCGCTAAAACGGAGTTATTGAACGCAGTTTTCCGAAATTCCTTCACCAGGGAAGACGAATGTAATGTTCCAGAATTTGAAACACGAACAGCTGCTAGCAAGAGTTTCTTAGTAGATACCTTAGGGGTTGCGAAGCAACTCAAAACGCTTGTACGGGCAAGTCTTCAGGTCCAAATTGTAGACCGATTAGGTTCCTTTCAGATTACGCTGATACAATAGCTCCCTACTTAACAATCATATACAACCGCTCGCTCACCGATAGATCTGTACCTACAGATTGGAAAATTGGTGATACGTAATCAGCATGGTTTCAGAAAACATCGTTCTTGTGCAACGCAGCTAGCTCTTTATTCGCACGAAGTAATGGCCGCTATCGACAGGGGATCTCAAGTTGATTCCGTATTTCTAGATTTCCGGAAAGCTTTTGACACCGTTCCTCACAAGCGACTTCTAATCAAGCTGCGGGCCTATGGGGTATCGTCTCAGTTGTGCGACTGGATTCGTGATGTCTTGCCAGGAAGGTCGCAGTTCGTAGTAATAGACGGCAAATCATCGAGTAAAACTGAAGTGATATCAAGTGTTCCCCAGGGAAGCGTCCTGGGACCTCTGCTGTTCCTGATCTATATAAATGACCTGGGTGACAATCTGAGCAGTTCTCTTAGGTTGTTCGCAGATGATGCTGTAATTTACCGTCTAGTAAGGTCATCCGAAGACCAGTATCAGTTGCAAAGCGATTTAGAAAAGATTGCTGTATGGTGTGGCAGGTGGCAGTTGACGCTAAATAACGAAAAGTGTGAGGTGGTCCACATGAGTTCCAAAAAAATCCGTTGGAATTCGATTACTCGATAAATAGACAATTCTCAAGTCTGTCAATTCAACTAAGTACCTGGGTGTTAAAATTACGAACAACTTCAGTTGGAAAGACCACATAGAAAACATTGTGGGGAAGGCGAGCCAAAGGTTGCGTTTCACTGGCAGGATACTTAGAAGATGCAACAAGTCCACTAAAGAGACAGCTTACGCTACACTCGTTCGTCCTCTGTTAGAATATTGCTGCGCGGTGTGGGATCCTTACCAGGTGGGATTGACGGAGGACATCGAAAGGGTGCAAAAAAGGGCAGCTCGTTTTGTATTATCACGTAATAGGGGAGAGAGTGTGGCAGATATGATACGCGAGTTGGGATGGAAGTCATTTAAGCAAAGACGTTTTGGGTCGCGGCGAAATCTATTTACGAAATTTCACCCACCAACTTTCTCTTCCGAATGCGAAAATATTTTGTTGAGCCCAACCTACATAGGTCGGAATGATCATGAAAAATAAAATAAGAGAAATCAGAGCTCGGACAGAAAGGTTTAGGTGTTCGTTTTTCCCGCGCGCTGTTCGGGAGTGGAATGGTAGAGAGATAGTATGTTTGTGGTTCGATGAACCCTCTGCCAAGCACTTAAATGTGAATTGCAGAGTAATCATGTAGATGTAGATGTACATGTAGATGTATATGGTATAGGAAGTTCGTTACTCATATACAGGCTTAAAATTCACTTTTCTAACTTCTCTTGCAACTGGAATGTTTGTGTGAAATTTTCTCGTGTGTATGCGCTTTATTTCTTCTACTTTACATTTCGTTTCAATATTAAGATTCTTTGCTGTTTTCATACCAGGTGGTTGTGAATTCATCGTGTGTAACTTCAGTACCATCTTAAATAGGTTTTTTTCTTAATTCTGCTTGATATTTATTGGTACTTGTGTCTATACAGTTTACATCTGTGTTCTTGATCTTTTGACGAGTTTTAGTAATTTTGCTTTGTTCATGAATATTCACAACATTTGCGGATGTTTCACGCCAGCGCATCTCAGTTTCACGCGCAAGGTGAGGCACATAATTTTTTTTTGGTCTAAAAGTGTTTCATAGTATTCTTATTCACAATAATTCCATGACAGCGGTAGGGATGAACATCTGAGTCTTTGGCTTATTGCCATGGGGTAAAAATCTTTTCACGTCTATTTTGTGAGTGAGTGCGTCGTACATGTTTGTGTGAACTTTTCCCAGGCGCTCCTAAGATTTCCTTTTCATTTATCACCGCAATGTACCTCAGCACTCAATACAACAATAATATAAGTGAGTTAACTGATTAAATAACGGGATCACAGTTTAGGATTACTTTGTGTGTTTTTATTTTAATAAACTATGTTTAACTTTGGTGACTGTATTTCAGACAAACCCGTCAACTTTTGCAAGATTATTCTTAATACATCCCACCTGCCGTTTTTGAAGCGCGAAAGGCAAGCCTTATATTTTTAGTCTTTTGTCTGGTTATCTTATTCATTTTGTTAAGGATTAAGTTCCTGATTGCTCTTAATTACTTGCTTTAATGTTTGTACTTCATTTGTTGCCATATGCTCATTCCAAGTACCCACTTGTATCTTTTTATTAAGATTATCACTTTAGCTATGGTTAGCAATTCCGTGATTAATTCAGTTCTTATATTAAATTTTCCCAATTTTAATTAATCTTGGTGGCAACCGAGCAAAATTTTCTTGCACAAGAAACTTAAAGTAGACTACTGAGTTCCCCCAGTTTCTCTTTGCAAGTGAATTTCCAGATAACGATTCACCCATTAACACCGATTCAATATGAGTATAACGAAAAACCAGTCAAAGTTGTAAACGCTTACTTTTTATTCATTCGATGACTAGTATCGGGGCGAGACCCATCTTCAAATCAGCATCAGAAAGTTGAAAATGGCGTTTCCGAAGACGTCGAAAATGTGCTATGAACATTTGCAGTTTATACAGATAATATGCAGTTATCTGTATGCACTTTAAATGTTCATCCCACATTTTTAATATCTTCGGAAATGCAATATCCTATTTTATTACGATGATTTCAAAACGAGGTTCGGCCCGAAACTAATCATCGAATGAATAAAAAGCACAAACTTGCAACTTTGACCGGTTTTTCGTTCTACTGATTCACAGAAGTTGCTGACCGCAGCTACTCCAGGATACTGGAAGTTGATTTAATATGAAATGGAATGACTACGTAAGGTCGGTGGTTGGAAGGTGAGTGGTCGGCTTCTGTTTATTTGGAAGAACTGTAGGAAAGTGCAGCTGATTTACAAACGAGGCGGTGCGTAGAGCGCTTGCGGCACCCAGTCCTAAGTACCGCTCGAGTATTTGGCATCGAGACGAGGCCGGGTGAAAGGAAGACCTCCAAGCAATTTACAGAGTTTTGCTGAATTATTAGCAATAGATTCGATCAACACTCTCCTATTATTAACGGAGAAGCTTTGTGAACTCAAATAGGAATCTCTGGAGGCAAGATGATGTTACTTTCGAGTAACACTATTAAGAAAATTTAGAGAACCGACACTTGCAGCTGACCGTAGAAGGGTTCTACTGCCGTGAACGTGCATCTCGCATAAGGACCGTGAAGAGCAAGGAAGAGATATTAGGGCTCTTATGGTGGGACAAAGACAGTGGTTTCCTTTCCTATCTGTGTTTCATGGTGTCGTCAGCAGTACATCATACCGTGGCTTGCGGAATATCTGCGTAAAGAGGTGGTTAGAAATATGGAACAGCAAAAGTACAACACATTAACATGGTGAACCTTGGCATTCAAAACAGCTTCCAGTAGTGTCGGAATGGATAATTACAGGTCCTGTACGGTATCCAAGAGAATCTTATACCTTTCTTCCTAAAAAATAGTATAGGTAATGATCATGGAACAACAAAGCGACCACGCAGAATTCTCTCCAAATTAGATAACAAAGGCTCAATAGCGTCGAAATATGGTGACATTGGTGGCCAGGGAAGATGGACAGTTCTTCTCCGCGCTCACAAAACCAATTCTGGCGATGTCATCTGTGTGAACAGGCGCCCTGCCATCTTGGAACGCATTACCGCCATTACGGAATAAACATTGTACAATATGATGGAACTGATCAGCCAAAATGGCCACATCGTGGTTGCCAGAAATACTATCTCACAGAGTAACCGTGGAGCCCATAAAATTACACGATATGGCTGCCCAAATCATCAGAGAACCCCCACCATGTTTCACTCTCTTTGGACCTAAACTCGGCCAGAATTTGATAATAGTTTGGAGCAAGACTGATCCGGCCAAATGACATTCTTCCATTCCTCCAAGGTCCAGGTTTTATGGCTTCGACATCACATCTTCCTGTTAGAGCACCTGCATCACTGATGAGTAGTTTGGGGATTCCAGCTCACCCAACAGCTTCCTGCTTCTGGAGCCCCCACTGTGTTGTATTCAGAATACTGCACAGGTGCAGCCCTTGGTGAGGTACAGCAGTGCAGGCTGCGGGCTTGGCCAGCATCTGCATTTACGTTCAAGCACGCATTTATCGCGGTCTTTGAATATTGTTGTTTACCCTATGTAAAAAACTCACGCATCCGAAAGAATTAGGGGTGAACAACACATCATTTAAATATTTAGGCGTAACACTAAGAACGGACATAAAATGGAACGGATAAGTGAGAGAGTGTTAGGTACGTTAAACGGAAGATTTGTATTGTTTGGAAGGACTGTGTGAGGAAGTGCGGACCTTCTGCACAGGGCGCTGGCCGCTGTACCGCAGCGCCGTCGGTTATGCTGTCGCAAAGCCTGGAGTAGTGTACTTATGACTACTATCATCTGAGCTGCACTGTTCGCCATGTTCTCCCCAGAGTATAGGACACTCGTACTTGTCCACATATGAAACACGATGCGAGTGGATATTTCTGATTAAATGTATCGAAGAATTCGTCGTAAATGTGGGTGACTGCTCAGCTGTAAACTGCACTAATCATTGCAAAAATGGTTTTCGCATGTTTAGATTTCCAAGTGATCCCTAACAGAGAACAAGATCGGCCATAAATCGCCGCAGAGAAGCACGACCGAGTGCTCAATTGTGTATTTAGTACATATTAGCAAAGGTAGTTACAACATGAAACCAATTGTATACAGTTCCGTTTCATGTCCCTCCAGGAAACTGCACTGAAGGGTTCATCAGGATGAGGTAAGGACCACCAGGGCCCACACGTAGTCGGTCTTGCTGAATCAACACATCAACCAGGACGTTATGACCACCGACCTACTGTCGCGAAAACTTGTCCAGGCGAGAACAGCGTCACCGGGCGAGGAATGAATGCTAGTCAACCACAAGTACGCTGCATGTAATAAGACTCAGCGCGCTGTCGGTGTGTAGAAAGCGCATGTGCGCGATCTATCCGAGTTTGATTGAGGGCAGATTGAGATGGCCCGGAGGCTCGCCACGAGCATTTTGGAAACTGCACGACTTGGAGGGTGTTCGAGGATTGCTGTGGTGGTTGTCTTCAACACGTGGTGAAACCTAGGCAAAACCATGTCCAGATATCGTGGGGTTGGGTAGCCAACCCTCATTATAGACGACGTACCTCATAGGCTGTCAGAGACAGCAAAGGACTTGGGAGAGCAGTTAAATGGAATGGATAGTGTCTTGAAAAGAGGATAATGGAATGTAGTCGAATTAAGTCGGGTGATGCTGAGGGAATTAGATTAGGAAATGATGACACTTAAGTAGTAAAGGAATTTTGCTATTTGGGGAGCAAAATAACTGATGATGGTCGAAGTAGAGAGGATATAAAATGTAGACTGGCAATGGCAAGGAAAGCGTTTCTGAAGAAGAAAAATTTGTTAACATCGAGTAGAAAGTATTTGCATGGAGTGTAGCCGTGTATGGAAGTGAAACATGGACGATAAATAGTTTGGACAATAAGAGAATAGAAGCTTTTGAAATGTGGTGCTACAGAAGAACGCTGAAGATTAGATGGGTAGATCACATAACTAATGAGGAAGTATTGAATATGATTGGGGAGAAGAGATGTTTGTGGCACAACTTGACTAGAAAAAGGGATTGGTTGGTAGGACATGTGTTGAGGCATCAAGGGATCACCAATTTAGTGTTGGAGGGCAGCGTGGAGTGTAGAAATTAGATAGGGAGACCAAGAGATGAATACACTAAGCAGATTCAGAAGGATGTAGGTTGCAGTAGGTACTGGGAGATGAAGAAGCTTGCACAGGATAGAGTAGCATGGAGAACTGCGTCAAACCAGTCTCAGGACTGAAGACCACAACAACAACCTCATAGGCTGGGCAGACTGGAAAAACGGAACAGGTACCGAACTGCGGCGAAACTAACATCAGTCTTTAATGCTGGGCAGGCTACGAGTGTGTCTGAACACACAGTGTACTGAACACTCCCAAAGATGCGCCTCCGCAGACGACGACGCATGTTTGTGCCAATTTTTAACTCCATCGCATCAGCAACTATGACTGAAATGGGAACGTCTTGATCACCAGTGGTCGTTGACGAAGTGGCAGAGTTTTGCATCCTCTGATGACTCACGATGCCTTCTTCACTATACCGAATTGGGGGTGGGGGGTGGGGGGGCGGATACCCCGTCTTCCAGGGCAACAGTTCCTTCACACCTTCACGGCTGGATGGAGAAAAGCTGGCGGCGGCTTCATTATGCACTGGCGAATATTGAAACGGGCGTCCATGGGATCAGTAGAGGTCGCGCAAGGCGAGATGACGGCCAGTGAATATCGTACGCTGGTTGTAAAGCACATACACCTCTTCAAGATAACCATCTTTTCCGACGGTAGTGGCATGTTTTCACAAGATATTGTCCCATGTCACAAGGCCAGAAGTGTGATCGAGTGGTTCGAGAAACACATGGCTCGTTTCAGTTGATGTGCTGGCCCCCAGCTCGTCAGATTTGACCCAGATCGAAGACATTCGGGAGTTTATGAACCTGGCTCAGAGCTCATCACTCCCCTCCCGGAATTTATAAGAATCAGTTGAGATTTGTGAGCAGACACCGCGCCAGCTCCCTCCAGCGACCTACCAAGGCGTCGTTGGTTCCATACCACGACCTGTCACCATTATTATCTGTGCCACAGGTGGACATGTCGACGTTTAGGTAGGTGCCCATAATATTCTGACTGATCAGTGTGAAATCGAGAATACTCTTACGAAATACCCTCCGCCAAGTACTATAAAGTGTAGTAAGGGTACGTATGGCTCACTCGAATACTTTCCGGCTGTGTGGCGACAGTTGCACGTCGGACTTTTCCTGCCTCGCACTGCTGGTGTAGTGCTGTCGACGGTGCAGACATCTTAACGGTACAGCTATTTTCCACCAGCTGCGCCAAACGCCGGGGAATTACGCCGCATGCTGCGCGCCGGACGGCATAAAAGGTGAGGTCCCCTGAAAGAAGAGCTTAATGTAGCTTAAGCTGCCTTTACCTCAAAAAAAGTTGGCCGCTGGTGCAGTGGTCCCTGTGAAGCGTCTCCCCATCCCTGTGTGCGGTGTGCGCTATTAACAGGATGGCCTCATTAACGGTAAAAGCTATCGGTTTTCGATCGTGGATATAGCTTTGCGCCCTGATGGGGAAGAAGTTCTAAGCGCGCACGGAGACGTTAAAAGTAGTCCGAGTTAACCGTAAAAGCTACCCTAAGAAGACTAAATGTTGCGTTTGAATTTTGATGGATTTCTACGGATATCGGGCATAATTATATTTTAAGTCTTTATTAGACTCATGTTTCGGCAACTATCAAACCGCCGTTTATCTGTTGTATCAAGCATCGAGTCATGTTCATGAGGGGGAAATACATGATCGGCAAATGTAGTGAAATACAAGTGAAATGAGTTAATCACCTTTGTGAATGCGTCCACAAACGCAAGGGCGCCTGTGTGGTTTTTGCAAGTTGTAAGGTGGCGTTATTTTACAACTTACAAACCGCGTTTACATCCAATACGGCATAAGTGAGCCTCTTCAATGGTAGAAAAGACAGCTTTGTGGTCGTTAATTAAAAACATGTTTGTGATTGACATCGCCTAGTACACTTAATTTACTGTATAATGTCTGCATGTTGGGTGACTGGGGAACAAGGAGAGCTGTGAAACTCGTGGTAGAGCAGAAGGACACAGGAACCCGGGGCCCGCCCGTGAGCTGGACCACCTGCAAAACGGGAACACGTGTCCGGCGTACAGGCGTGAGAAAACGGCCTGGTCAGCTAAAATCACATGGCAGCAGGTATTCGTGTGCTTTCCTACGGACATAGACAGAACTTCCAGAAACTTTGATCTGGATTCTAAACTGCGATTGATCGGCCTTCAGAAACGAGCACCTTCCCGGAAAGATGATTCGCCACCCAAGTTTAAGGTGGAGAAAGACTTTGAGCAGCGAAGAGAGAGAAGAAGGAGAAGCGGTCGTCTTGTAGGTCCACGGCGGTGGACGGACGTCTTCGGCTGTAGTTTTGGTGAAGTACAATTTTGCTATTATCTCTCTGAGGCGAAAGGGTCTGATCATTCCGGTGATCTTGTTTATGCCCCGGCGTGTAGGAAAGTGAACTTACATTGGTGAATCACCTGTTCCACTCCGTTCTGCACTGAGGTTTCACACTGCTCATTGAGATAGTAGTTCCTTCTTGCTGTTTAGTACAATGGCGGATGTCAGTCACTCCACGCCTAATCACAAATCGCGAGTACATTATTGGGCAGAGACAGACAGTTTAAGGGCCAGTATTAATACATGCAGAACCTGAGATTTGTAATCATTATTTAGTTTCCTAAAACTGTTTTTTTATGTCAAATAAATGTGTTAAAACAAGGCATTTATCCATTAGTAGATAGTATTTTCCTGTACCAATTAATCTTCTCTCTTGTGTACATTTTATAACTTATGCATTAAAAAGGAGGACTGGATTTTGTCGACTTATCCTGACATTATATCGTATCCATAGGACATGATTAGGAAACGGATAGGTTATCACATCAGAATTTACATAATTAATGAGAATACCGTATCCTACTGGGGGAAATTTAAGTGCCAGGGCGACTTCAGTAGCGTTAAAATATCCTTTGGGCAAATTATCACTTCTACGTACTTACGGCAAGTCTCCACCATCAATAGCCAGTAGAAGAAGACAAGGTATGTTAGAAGGTGGAGGGAAAATATAATTCAATTCACGACTGTGAGTGTTTTCTCATATCTCGTCTCTTCCTGCCTGCTTTGTGGATCATTTCCCATGATCAGGTGAATTTTTTTTCTTTCGCAATGCTCTCATTGCACTGTTGAATACAAAAGCACATGACAATTAAATGGTAGATTCCTGTATTTTATCCGTACTTTCTTCATCATTTCAGAGCGAATTTTCCAGTCAGTATGGCTAACAGCTGTCTCTAAATCAACAATGTCGTATACTATACGTTTGTATACTAAATGCACTTTTGGGTTAATTTCAGGTTAAATGACTGTAACTGATAAACGTTGTTTTTTTTGACGTTTCAGACTGCCCCTTCAGATATGTTAAACAAGTCGTTGTGACGCTGTCTGAGTGGGCCATACACAAATAAACTATTAAAGAACAATACAGAGTCTGAGTGAGCGCCGTCTACGTTCCAGCACGCAGCTTACTCCTCCTCTGGACTCTTGTAGCCCTCGACGGCCCACTGAACACACAAGGCCAGGTGGGAGACTAGCACTAGCAGTCGAGACGACAGGCATCTTATACGCGTGGCTGTAACGGATCGTGCAGCCACGTCTCGATCCCTGAGTCAAACAGATGGGGACGTTTGCAAGACAACAACCATCTGCACGAACAGTTCGCCTACGTTTGCAGCAGCATGGAGTATCAGCTCGGAGACCATGGCTTCGGTTACCCTTGACGCTGCATCACAGACAGGAGCGCCTGCGATGGTGAACTCGACGACGAACCTGGGTGCACGAATGGCAAAACGTCATTTCCTCCGATGAATCCAGGTTCTGTTTACAGCAACATGGTGATCGCATCCGTGTTGGGCGATATCGCGGTGAGCGCACATTGGAAGCGTGAATTCGTCATGGCCATACTGGCGTATCACGCGGCGTGATGGTGTGGGGTGCAATTGGTTACACGTCTCGCTCGCCTCTTGTTCGCATTGACGGCAGTTTGAACAATGGACGTTACATTTCAGATGTGTTGCGACCCGTGGCTCTCCCCTCGTTCGATCCCTGTGAAACCCTACACTTCAGCAGGATAATTCACAACCGCATGTTGCAGGTCCTGTACGGGCCTTTCTGGATACAGAAAACGTTCGACTGCTGTCCTGGCCAGCACATTCTCCAGATCTCTCACCAATTGAAAACGTCTGGTCAATGGTGGCCAAGCAACTGGCTCGTCACAATACGCCAGTCACTACTCTTGATGAACTGTGGTATCGTGTTGAAGTTGCATGCGCAGCTGTACCTATACACGCCATCCGAGCTCTGTTTGACTCAATGCCCAGGCGTATCAAGGCCGTTATTACGGCCAGAGGTGGTTGTTATGGGTACTGATTTCTGAGGGTCTATGCACCCAAATTGCGTGAAAATGTAATCACATGTTATTGCTAGTATAATATATTTGTCCAATGAATACCGGTTTATCATCTGCATTTCTTCTTGGTGTAGCAATTTTAATGGCCAGTAGTGTATGAATGATTACAGAGGCAGTATGGTTCAGTATTTCTCCTAGGGAGTCCTTGCCAGATCGTTGCTGACCCCTCCCGGACAAAAGGAGGTCCGACACGATATTTGGAGGAATCCCATGACTTTTATCATCTCCCGTGTACACGGCTTGACGACCATTTTGATCATTTCACTGCGGATACACTCTCTCTCCTGAAACCTTGCAGGAGACCTGTGTGATGTACCGAGCGAAGAGTATGCTGGACATGGGGCATTATGTAGTCAGTGTGCGACAAGATAGAAATCTGGGTCGAATGGAAAGCGTGCTTGGACAGCGGCAGCAGTTAGGGCGACCGCTCACGTAAAGTGCAAAATCCGGCTTAGAGTCCCAGTCAGGCACAAATTTTCACTTCTCGCCCAGGAATTCACTCAGAGAACATTTGTTGCCGATATGAGAGTCTACTTCACATCATCGTGTATATCTGTGGAAGCGTGAATGGTGTCCGATCTTTCGGACATGCGTGAAAGATCAGACATCTTACAGATACAACTGTTTGATGCTCTTGCTTTCATCGACATTGACTAACCAATGTACCTGACGTCCGAAATCATACCCACTACTGTTTTCTTGCACGAAGGAAAGATGTCTGTTCTAATTGAGCATTCTGTAAGAGAGATGCATAGGATAGTTGCTTTTTAGTGTCACCGAACACATGGCCGAGTCGAACTGTCAGCATTCCACTTCGAGAGACCCAAAAAGACATAGGCTGACTTTAACTAACGACTTCGAAATTCGGAAATCTAGACAACGTCTTGGAGAAGGATGTACCGTTGACATACCCTCCACACGTCATCAAAATGATCAACGACCTTGTCGCAGTGGTAACACCAGTTCCCGTCTGATCACCGAAGTTAAGCACTGTCGAGCTTGGCTAGCACTTGGAAAGCGGGATGCACTCAGCCCTTGCGAGACCAATTGAGGAGTTCCTTGACTGAGAAGTACCGTCTGCGGTCACGAAGACTGACAGCAGTTGTGAGAGCGGTGTGCTGACCACATGCCCCTCCATATCTGTATCCCGTGAAGCCTGCCGGCTGAGGATGACACGGCGGTCAGTCGATACCGCTGGGCCTCCCGAGACCTGTTGGTAATATTATGGCATCAAAATGACGCAAGTAGCAGAGAACAAAAGGGTGGCAAGTTGGCCTGAGCTCCTCGTTAAACCACGCAGTTCCTTTTCCCTCGGTCTGACGAAGAAACCATTCCAGCGTGCAGTAGGAATCGCGAAGTCACAGGTTCCTCTATAGGGAGGAACCCGGCTTTTGGCGACTCTCGTGTCGGACACCCCACTCAGAGAGCAGTCTCGATGGTTGTGTGCGCGCCACTCGCTTATGATAGGTGTTTTGAGTATGGCAATCGACAGAGTCCGTACGTTTTGGTAAAGGTCTTGGTAAAATAACCAGTCAATGTAAAGAAGGATGGTAGGGGGTCCAAGTATAGTGGGCGACAGGCTCATAACAGGCGGATTGCGCCTTCAGGCTGGTGACGAGTAGAGTAGGAAATGGCTCGAGCTCATTCAAAATAACGATCCCTACATACACACAATAGAAAGCCAAAATCTGGAAGGCATGGCGGGTATTTGAACAGTGAGCCTCTAGGATACCCTTTCAGTGTGCCACCACTGGGCAATCTCAATCCGTAAATGAATGTTAGCTGTCTTTTACGAAAAACGTGTCTAAAAATTCGACGGCAGGTGCGTGGCATCAACTGCACCCAAATGACCAATTCCTTTGTTGAAGTAATTCACGCGTCTAGAAGCAAACACAGCTACTTCACCTAAATCCCGTTTTAAAGAATACGAGTGAGGGCCAGCATCATCTTCTTCGTGTTGGCTGGAATTTCTGACTCTCGCACGCCGAAACAGAGATGCGGAATTTGCGAATTCCTCACTTGTTCGATGCACTGGAACATCTCTCAGGAAATGACTACATTATCCGAGTAAAGCGTTGTTTTGGAGAGGCCTATACCTGTTGTTACTATTTCAGTGCCTCATTTGTTTCTCCCAGAAATTTTAAAAAGCCAGGCTGCTATGAAGTTTGGAAAATATTCCGCCTTTCTTACAATATAAGGACAATATACATTCAATAATTACAAAACATCTGTCTCCAATGCAAAGGCAGTGAATCGTAAGAGAAATGATATCGAGAACGCCAAAAGCACAAGGCCGGCAACCTGAGCTCGACTGGACACTTGTGGTGCCAACAGAGGTACCTGGTTCCAGTGCGGAAGAAGATTTCGTTGTTGGCGAGGTGAGACCACGAATCAGGTTCACCCAAACGGGCCGGCGCTCTTCCCGGAATATGCTGACGTGGGCTTCCGAATTAGAGCTGCCCTGAGCACACAAGTAACATCGTGTTCTCTAGCTTCCTCCAACATAACTGTGGTAGTATGCACCACCGAACACATAAACTATAGTCTACTTTTTAAAATAATTTGGAAACTAATTTGCGTATCTCCCAACAGATTGTCTTCATCCAATAAAGTGTCGTAAGCGTTTCAGCTATGGGGTAATTGGTTGTAAATTAGTACATTCTGTTCTACAACGTGCAACAGTTTTTACCCAAATACTGTGGAACATATGTTCTTGCCGAAAGAGCGGAAGGTGCCCCAAAAAGCAATTATCATAAACCCTTAATACGGTTAAACGACTTTTAGGTTTGTTTACAGTATAATCATCTTCACTGAAACGCCAACGAAACTGGTATAGGCATGCGTATTCAAATACAGATAAATGTAAACAGGCGGAATAGGACCCTGCGGTCGGCAACGCCTATATAAGACAAGAAGTGTCTGGCGCAGTTGTTAGATCGGTTGCTGCTGCTCCAGCGGCAGTTTTAAGGACTTGAGTGTGTTTGAATGTGGTGTTAGCCGGCACACGAGTGATGGGACGCAGCATCACCGAGGTAGCGATGAAGTGGGGACTTTCCTGTACGACCATTTCACGAGTGTACCGTGAATATCATGAATCCGGTAAAATATCAAATCTCCGACACCACTGTGGCCATAAAACGATCCTTCAAGTACGAGACCAACGACGACAGAAAAGATTCGTTCAATGTGACAGAAGTGCAACCCTTCCCTAAATTGCTGCAGATTTCGATGCTGAGCCAGCAACAAGCGTAAGCGTGCAAAGAATTCGACGAAGCATGATCGATATGGGCTTTCGGAGCCGAAGGCCCACTTGTGTACCCTCGATGACTGCTCGACACAAAGCTTTACGCCTCACCTGGGACCGTCAATACCGACATTGGGCTGTTGTTGAAAAACATGTTGCCTGGTCGGACGAGTCTCGGTTCAGATTGTATTCGGCGGATGGACGTGTACGGGTATGGAGACAACCTTATGAATCCATGGACCCTGCATGTCAGCAGGGGACTGTTCAAGCTGGTGGAGGCTCTACAATGGTGTGGTGTGTGTGCAGTTGGAGATATGTGGGACCCGTGATATTTTTAGACACGACTCTGACACGTGACACGTACGTAAGCATCCTGTCTAATCACCTCCATCCTTCACGTACATTGTGCTTTCTGACAGACTTGGGCAACTCAAGCAGGACAATGCGACACCCCACACGTTCAGAGTTACTACAGAGTGGCTCCAGAGTGGCTACAGAGTGGCTCGGTTAAGACACTACCACTGGCCACCAAACTCCCCAGACATGAACGAGCTGTGCAGAAGAGATCTGCATCCCGTCGTACTCTTACGGATTTATGGAAAGCCCTGCAGAATCCATGGTGCCAATTCCCTCCAGCACCACTTCAGGCTTTACTCGAGTCCACGCCACGTCATGTTGCGGCACTTCTTCGTGTCCGCTGGGGCATTACACGATATTAGCCAGGTGTATAAGTTTCTTTGGCTCTTCAGTGTATAACCTGTGACTTTACGAATACAGTTTCACGATTTTTTTATACACTTACGTGAGCTAATTCCTGTTGCCTGGTGAAGAGGCATCGATGACGTTCAAACTAGAATTTTATTAATGGAGACTGAAACAAATGCAGTCGAGACGCCACCCTCGTAATGCCGTGTTATGATGCCAGCAATGTATGAAGTGAAATACAGGGAGTTCGGCTAACCCGAGCGCTGAGGTATTGGCAGTCGGCTGTTAACTGCAGTTGTAGCTATGGCCGAGGCTGCACATTAGCTCTCGCGTCACGTAGACAGCGGCACGAGTTAGGAGATAATGCTAAGCTCCCGCCTGCGTAACTTCGCCACGAGAAGCGGGCGACCGCGAGAAATTTACTCGCGCCCGTGTTTGCCTTGTCCCCGGCGGATGGTGTACACTTTCCGTAGTCGCACAAGCGTTAATCTCTCAGGTAGGGACGACACTGTTTATACACAGGCAGCAGTAGTAAGAACGCTGGCAGAGCTTAACTTCTGAGTACAACACCGCATTTGTGTTTGTCTTGCAAGAGCTTATCACCGTCTTCTGGATGCAGCTTCATGTTCATCGAAAGATCAACTAAAACACCCATTGAAAACTGTCAACATCTTTTCTGTGTCAATACTGAAAGCAGCGTGTTAAGTGGTACTTCGAATTTCTCAGTAGTTTCACTTTTGAAAGTTCACGCACTGGCTGGTGTTTTCTACAATTTTACAAAGCTGTACCGTGACCAGTAACGTTACACTCTTTGAATCGTCTGTGTCTGACGTGTTGCTTCAGAAGCGTGGTTGCCCTGGTCTTTCCCGCGCGCTCTCGGCCAGTCAGTTAGCAGGCTGTTCTGTGGAAAATGCCCACGAGTACGTGTGACAGAGAGACGTGTTGTGGGTGGACGCAGGCCCGAGGCGCTGGCAACCGCTCGGCAAATTTGGCGCGAACGTTTCATTTATCCGAAGTGGTTGCTGACAGGGAGCATCCGGCAGTCAGTTCATTTGTGTGGTGTACGCTTCGACACGGGTTACCTTTTACGAATTTTAGAGCTAAATTTGTGATGAATTGCGAAGTGAGCTGATATTTAGGTGCGAGGTGTTACAGAAGTTCAGAGTCTTTGTATTTTCCGTGAGCAAAATAGTGGTTACATGATGGTGTTCTGGTCATTAAACCCGAAGCCTCAGGCATTCAGTTTCGTCACGCTCTCCTCCATTTACATCATTCTACACTCCTGGAAATTGAAATACGAACACCGTGAATTCATTGTCCCAGGAAGGGGAAACTTTAATGACACATTCCTGGGGTCACATACATCACATGATCACACTGACAGAACCACAGGCACATAGACAAAGGCAACAGAGCATGCACAATGTCGGCACTAGTACAGTGTATATCCACCTTTCGCAGCAATGCAGGCTGCTATTCTCCCATGGAGACGATCGTAGAGATGCTGGATGTAGTCCTGTGGAACGGCTTGCCATGCCATTTCCACCTGGCGCCTCAGTTGAACCAGCGTTCGTGCTGGACGTGCAGACCGCGTGAGGCGACGCTTCATCCAGTCCCAAACATGCTCAATGGGGGACAGATCCGGAGATCTTGCTGGCCAGGGTAGTTGACTTACACCTTCTAGAGCACGTTGGGTGGCACGGGATACATGCGTACGTGCATTGTCCTGTTGGAACAGCAAGTTCCCTTGCCGGTCTAGGAATGGTAGAACGATGGGTTCGATGACGGTTTGGATGTACCGTGCACTATTCAGTGTCCCCTCGACGATCACCAGTGGTGTACGGCCAGTGTAGGAGATCGCTCCCCACACCATGATGCCGGGTGTTGCCCTGTGTGCCTCGGTCGTATGCAGCCCTGATTGTGGCGCTCACCTGCACGGCGCCAAACACGCATGCGACCATCATTGGCACCAAGGCAGAAGCGACTCTCATCGCTGAAGACGACACGTCTCCATTCGTCCCTCCATTCACGCCTGTCGCGACACCACTGGAGGCGGGCTGCACCATGTTGGGGCGTGAGCGGAAGACGGCCTAACGGTGTGCGGGACCGTAGCCCAGCTTCATGGAGACGGTTGCGAATGGTCCTCCCCGATACCCCAGGAGCAACAGTGTCCCTAATTTGCTGGGAAGTGGCGGTGCGGTCCCCTACGGCACTGCGTAGGATCCTACGGTCTTGGCGTGCATCCGTGCGTCGCTGCGGTCCGGTCCCAGGTCGACGGGCATGTGCACCTTCCGCCGACCACTGGCAACAACATCGATGTACTGTGGAGACCTCACGCCCCACGTGTTGAGCAATTCGGCGGTACGTCCACCCGGCCTCCCGCATGCCCTCTATACGCCCTCGCTCAAAGTCCGTCAACTCCACATACGGTTCACGTCCACGCTGTCGCGGCATGCTACCAGTGTTAAAGACTGCGATGGAGCTCCGTATGCCACGGCAAACTGGCTGACACTGACGGCGGCGGTGCACAAATGCTGCGCAGCTAGCGCCATTCGACGGCCAACACCGCGGTTCCTGGTGTGTCCGCTGTGCCGTGCGTGTGATCATTGCTTGTACAGCCCTCTCGCAGTGTCCGGAGCAAGTATGGTGGGTCTGACACACCGGTGTCAATGTGTTCTTTTTTCCATTTCCTGGAGTGTATGTTTTCCTGGAAGTAGTGAACACAAATATGAATCTGTGTGCTGACTCAGGTCTGAGCTTACGTTCCACACTTATCTTGGAAGCCAAGTGGCCTGTGTTCTTTGATTGATTTCAAATCAGTGTCTCACTTAACTGTATTCGCTGCTTCTCATTTGCACTGCCTTAAATCATATATTAAATATTTACGTATGCTTCTGGTGTAGCTTTTCTGCTACGCCACATTCTGCGCACATGTTTGCCTATTTATTGACTGCAAATAGCTTAAATAATGAAATAATTCAATTCTCGCATAACTTTCTCCCAATAATATTGGTAACTACCCGTTCTGTGCACGGAAGTTTCCGGTTGTGAAGATCAGTTTTGCTATCGGTTTCTGAGTGCAGACTTCCGTTTACAGTGTGTGTGTTCGTGTTCCACATTATAACTTACACAAAACGTTGCACATTCTGTTATTTCGAACCGAATTGTCACTTACGTAACTTTGAGAAGTAGTATTACCAGCAGTTCGTCACCACCATATTTATCTACTGTACTATTGTAGCGAGGCTCTGGATCAAATTTAACTTTTGGCTTTTCATTGACAGATGCAGGGCTGAAGGCAATATCATCAACAGTATCAGTAACAAACAACACCCTTTCTCACTCCCCTACCGTTGTCTCTAGCCAATTACAGAGAAGTATTAGGAATGAAAGATGGCGGAAAGAGCACAGTTGTGTTAGTGGGAAATTAAGAAACCCCTCCCCTCCAGCCCCTCTTCCTCATCTCCAGCCTGTCACAGTGAATATTCAATAGGTGCGTAGAAATTGTGTCAGTTTACTTTATTTCCATCCGTATACACACATCTAGCCTATAAATGGTATCAGATTATATTATTTGTGGGAAGTAGTTGTGTATCTCTGCGCTACACCAGTGAAGTATTAAATGATGTGTAAAAATTGTGCTATTACATACCCAGAATTGCGTGCATGTACATACCTCTAGAATAATATTACAATAATGCAAAGGTCAAAGTTACGTATTATTTGCGTAAAAACTTTGTACACTTACATAACCCTCATTTAATGCACTCTATGAACAAAAAAGTCGACGCAACACGAAGGAATTGACCGAATGGGACGGAAATCGTAGGTATTATGTACATGTACAGACAAACAAGTGATTACAATTTCAGAAAAAATGGATGATTTATTCGACGGAAAAAGCTTCAGAAATACTGCAGTTCAATAAACCATTCGTCAGTCTCTGGTTTGTCAGCTGCTACCGCACCATTATTCGTGGTGTCGCCAGACACATCTTAGCTGGCCATGGGGCTCAGTTCAGAGCGGGACTCATAACTGAGGACAATTCTACTGCAGTCAGAGAGATTTCAGGCCGGGACGTGTCTAGAGACGCCCCGGACAACTGTAGAATAGCGACCTGACAGTGCGTCGCCCACCGTACAGCCCGACATCTGGGAATGACGGTCTGCGGTGCCATCTCATTCCATAGCAGGATCTCTTTGGTTGTCAGCCACGGCTCTCTTACAGCGCAGCGGTGCGTCGATTTTATTCTACGCCCCATTCTGTTGCCCTTCATGGCAAGCCATCCCGGTCTTACATTTCAGCAAGATAATGTCTGCCTACACACGGCGAGAGTTTCTACTGCTTGTCTTTGTTCTTGCTAAGCCCTTCCTCGCCGGATCTCTCCCCAGCTAGATTCTGACGATACAACGCGTCAATTGGACAGAATCTGGCAGGATGTCCCATCATCTCTGTGAATCAGTTCCAAGCCGGCTAACTGTACGCATAATGGCCTGAGGTGGGCTAAGTTTCCACTGACATTCTCAATGTGTGAAGCTCTTTTTTTTTTTTGAATAAATTATACAATTTTTTTCTGAAATTGTAGCTGATACTGGCAGTGGGACGGACAGGCAAAGCAGTCTAGCTGACGGATGCTCCTAAGCGCCAAGTCCAGGTTCGTGTCCCTATCCGGCCCAAATCTTCATGTTACTAGTAAACCGTATAACAGGTGTACAATCATATGTGCAGTTTGCGAACACATTTCATAATTCCACATAATACTTCTATCGTCTATGATATCAATCTGCTCCTCTTTTTTAGGCGAGTAGTTAAATCTATATGCAGACAGGGAATAATTTATAACCATTTCTATGTCCTACCGTACTTCCATGAGGTCAACTTTTGTGTTTTCCCATTATCTCAGTAGACAAATTATAGAACGTCACTGGCGCTATTTTTATGTTTTATATACTAAATATTGAACAGGGAGTGGTTTAAGGTTACTATTTTTGTTGGAGTCAGAATGATAATTTTCACGGGCAACATGAGAGGGTAGTGTAAGATCCAGGGTGTAATTGGTACAGAGAACAGCGACAATATTTTTAAATATACAGTTTGTTGTCAATAATACATATAGGCTTGTGCAAGGTGATCTCCAGGGTTAGAAATCGTGTCTCCTTGTATGCTAATACAATAATCTTTACCCAAAGAAGCTGTAACAACTTTACCGTTGTTTACAATAAAATTACCACATCATTGGTACTCTTCTCATTCTACGTAGAAGTCTTGATTTCATGTTATGTAGACTGAAATCTCCATTTTCTTAAAAATCACAATAAAGTTTTGTGTTACATCCACATGCGTAAGGTGATGCCTGTCTACACATAGCTGATGAAATAGTTCTGGCACTCGTTCGTTTAGGTCATGAATGTTAACATTGTCCAACTCTACGTTATATGACATAGCCATAGTTTCCTTTTATATATTTCCTCCAAATGGTTTCTAGCACTTCTCTGATAAATTTTTTTGAGTGCATCTATGGCTGGTGCAGCATTGCGTGGATGTACGAAAATATGGCAACTTTGTCCTGACAAGAAGTCTCTACAATGACCTGTCTTTCCACCATTCAGGCACGCATGTGACGTCATCCATCCCTTATTCCTGATACTTATTTAGTTACTTTGCTTTACACGATCAAGCCCAAAGGACCACACGAAGGCACAACGCTCCCCTTCCATTGGATTCTCTTTTATGCCAGTAACCCTCTACGCCAATATGCACCAAGTCCTCGTGGAATCCCTTTCTTCATCTTTTCGTTGGCCTTCTGAACTGTCTTCTCACACAGGGAGTTGAATCCATGGATTTCAATCGGTGCTTACCCATGGGATCAACATCTCCTGTACGTACTAGCCGCTTGTTTCTCATCAGGCTTACAACGTTTGTTGCTTACTCTAACGTCCTAGAGCTTTTATCGGAAATTCCGATTACGCATGCTGTATAATGATATTTTTTTCTAAGTGTATTTGTGATGTCATCCCTCTCGTATATCTAGCAGTTACGTTCATGATCTACAGTTCCTGCTGCAAATTTCGTTTCCTCCTTCTGTACTGTCTCTAACTGTTACCTGTAAATCAGTGTAACCCAGGAATTATAATTGGTATATGATTCGTGTGATAACAGACTAAGGTATTTGTCCATCCTGTACACTCCAATACAGAATCAAATCACTACTAGCGTAGCAGTGTACAGTAGGAACTGTATGTGGCACCCTATTCCCACATCGCAGAGCACTTGTTAACATACCATTGGTTTAATAACAGCATTTTGAGAGGAATCAAACAATTTCTTTTTATCTCTGGAGAACGACAAATGGTGGTATCGCCTGTCCGTTCTACGTTTTTGTAGTACAATCATAATTCGTCATTTTTCAACTTTTTTTTCGAAGAAAGTGTTCAGTCCACGAGGAAATCATATTAAGAACTGATTGTCTGTTTCTATTCAGGGCGACTCAGCTGTCCCTAGCGATGTCTTTTATGCAACACCACATGACAGGCCAATGTTGTTCGCCATTTTGCTCTGGAGATGTGAAGCAGATTGTCAAACGGTAGAGAATAACTGGTAAAGCATACGAAGACTTCCTGGATTTATTGTACAAATTTTGTTTATAAAACTGCTTTTGGACATTGACGTGGAGAGTCATATATTAATCTTTTCATTGCGTTATACACCGGAAATCTGTTACTCCTATACTTTCCATTTTGATGCCTCCTGTTCACTTCGTTGTTTCCAATGATGAAGACACTGTATGAGTCAGTGTTTCCGAACAATTTACGAAAGATAAAGCACTGTAAACACGATAAACGTACAGAGACATCCGAAAGATTGATGACACTTGGATGAGTACGGCAGAAGTAAGGTATATCTTGGTCAAAAATGCCGTGCAGTAAAGTGTAGCTTGGTCAAAAATGTCGTGCAACTCATCGTCAACACTCGCTTGTATTTTTACAGCATGTGATTCCGTTTGCTAAAAGTATCCCAAAGCTCTGAGAAGGAATTTGTTCCGATTACATGGCTGTCGCCTGTCTGTGTACAGTTCCTGATACAGACGTTGTGGGGGTTGCTTAAAACTACGTCGGTAGCGGCAGCTGAATCAGCCAGTACAGAACGGCAGTGTGTTGGTGCGTCACTTTAATCAAAAACAGCCACGTGCGTTGGGTGTATATGTAAATATACTGGATGTTTTCCTGACTCCACCACTGGATCGCTAATTGAATGCTAACTATACAGAATATCGAAATAACTACTTACCTTCTGTTTCTAAGTAACCATGTACAGTAAAGTGCAAGTAGTAAACAGCGTTGAAAGCAAACACGTCAATATATGACCACTATCCTTCAGTACTTACATTGAATACACATTCCAGCTTCCACAAGAAAAATGTTTTGCGGATGTCCACAGCACCAAAAATTTTAGCAGGCTGCGCCTCACCGCAATGAATCTGCAGGAAACGGGCGGCACTAAATTCAGATATCTCCTCTAGAAAGCTCTTCTTAATGACTCAAAGAAACTGGTATTGCCGTTTAAGAATCATCCTCCATCACAGATGCTCAAGGCAATAAACGTTCTAACAGATAGCGCCCGACCAACATTAACGCTGCAGGAAGTGTGCGGCCCACAGTAAGTGGTTGGTAGGCCAGCGGCCGCCAGTCCTGCCTGAGCCCAGCACGCGGGGCCCAAGCTTTCCCCACTTCTCAGCCTGTGTGGGTTTGGACGGTTCTTCTGTTGAAACGTCCTGTCCGCACTGAGGCTGACACGGCTCACCGAAGTCGTCTTACACCGTGCCCAGTGCACACGCAAGGAATATCTGCAAGTGCACGAATGAAAGAAAAGGTCAAGCCATTTACAAAATCGTAGTTGTTGTACTGCAATTGGAAATGAACAGGTTTTTCCGCAGCCTCCCCGATTTCTGTGTGATGTAGTTAAAATGTAGTTAATTTGTATATGAAACTGACTCAAATCTGCATGTTGTACAGCTAATGTGAGTGATGATTCACACTGAGCTGCCGAGTGTCACGGGACACCCCTCCTGACACCGTGTCGGACCTCCTCCTGCCAGGCGTAGTGCAGGAACCCGACGTGGCCGGGACTCAACCAGTCGCTGCAAGTCCCCTGCAGCAATATTGAGCTACACTGCTCCTGTAGCCGTCCATAACTGCGGAAGTCTTGCCGCTGCAGGATTTTTTGCGCGGACTGACCTCTCGATTACGTCCCGTAAATGTTCGATGGGATGCAACCCGGGCTATCTGGATCGCCAAATCATTCTCTAGAATTGTCCAGAACATTCTTCAAACAAATCGCCAGGACCGATGGCCTCGCTGTTTGGTCGCCTCACCCAAATCAACCAACCATCCAACCAACCAATCTCAAACCATCAACTACAACTCAATTAGTAGTTGATGGTTGGAGACAAAAAAATGGTTGTTACAGGAAATCTACGAAAACCAGTTCATATATGTTGGACATTGAATCGTGTATACTATTGGAGTTAACCCCCTCAGTGTCAGTTGAGGGGAGATTGTACCTTCGTAGGGGACAAATTATAAAAAAGATTTTTTTTTCCTCATTAACATTCCGTGGAGTGTATTTTACTAGAGAAATATGTTTTCTAATCGCATTTTAGCCATTCATTTACTTTAAGGGCATCACATGTTGCCACTCCCCCTTTTGCCTTCTGTCAACTTCTTGCACTTAAAAAACCTAATTTGCTGATTTGTGACAATATTTCGTGCTCATACTTGCCTGCCCTGTTCGCGAGCTTCATTCACACCAAAAGAATCATTTAACGGCGCCATATCGTCCAGAATTCCTAAAACAGTATTTGCAGATACAGATACATTGAATTTGTCTGTTTATGATGCAGTTCTTTCATTTAATGATGGAAATGTGGGAGAGTTCGGGGGCTTCAAAAGTTAGGCATACAGCCTGGGGAAAATATGGAGATGGCGTGTTCCGTTGAAGAAATAAGATTATGAAGTGACTATCATAGCTAGGTCAAGAATGCACTCAAAAAATGCTAAGAGAGCCAGGGAGGATGAAAAAAACGCAGATGACCCAGGATATGGTGCAGTGATGTCCTAAGGTCAGTAACAAACTATATTCAACTTTAAAGCCGGATTCCTGAGATTTAACTTTTTTTTGATGATTGGGTACATTTTTTTCAGAAACTTACCATCATAGAAGAGTGAAACTTACACAAGTTATAGAAATTGGGTTGAACATCAAAGACGCGTTTCTAAAAGAAGTTCAGTTTAATGTTGAAGACCTTATGACTAAATAAAGCTTAAATGTGTAGAAAAAATTTACAAACTAGCAAAAGAATCTCTAAGAAATAAATTATGTAAGCGACTTATCTATAGAAAAAGCTCAATGGAGAGGGACTCTTCCCCCACCAGCCATTAAAATTTTATAACATTATCATGAACCGTTCACGAGATAAATGTACCTAAAATGCACAAATTTAATATTGTAAGTATATAATGTACAATCTCCCCTTAAGGCCTGAAGATGGTGTTTTGAAGCACCGAAACTGGTAACCATATAATAAATAACATCGTAAGGACGGCTGTAAATGTTCCGTTTTATTACATACTTGCGCCTATGGCTTCGTGGGGTTTGCCCCAAAAAATGGTTCAAATGGCTCTGAGCACTATGGGACTCAACTGCTGTGGTCATTAGTCCCCTAGAACTTAGAACTACTTAAACCTAACTAACCTGAGGACATCACACACACCCATGCCCGAGGCAGGATTCGAACCTGCGACCGTAGCAGCAGCGCGGCTCCGGACTGGAGCGCCTAGAACCGGGGTTTGCCCCACACTCGAACTTTAGCCTCAGCTGGAATTGAGATTCATCTGACCAGGCCACTGTATTGCAGTCGTCTAGGGTCCAACCGACAGTCCATGGTCACGAGCCCAGGACAGTAGAGATGGGTCGAACTCGTTCATTCCCGTGAACTACTTCATTCGTTTCACTCTTTGCCGCGAAGCGTTCAAATGAAGTAGTTCATTCATGAAGTACGGAAGCCTGGCGAAGTTGCCCAATTCGCCGCTCAGCCGCGACTACGCTCGCTTCGCCTCGCTCGTACAATAAAGCTTCGTAATACTTCATAATTTTACCAACAGATGGCCGAACTATGCAGTAATGTGCACGCAACGTTTTACGCTCTTACAGCGTCTGAGTTAAATAGAACATGGTCGAAGGGGACAAAGGAAAGATAAGCAGAGAAGCCTGTCACATATAAAGAAGGTGATACATTGAATCTTGCTCGACATTTTTTCATGAAGCGCCCAAAAAAGTCTTTATCTGCCAAGTGAAACATTATTTGTTGTATTCATTGACTGAGAACTAGGGCTTCCAACGAAATGCAGTCCAATTTTATTTTCCTTTTAAAATTTAATCCAATATAGAATGAGTATGTTTACCACTGTCACAAAGTCTATACACCTACGTTAAGTAATTATTCAGAAGTTTTCCTGTACATTTTATTTTTGTTGAGAATAATAACCCTCCACATTCAAAACGTAAACTGTCACCTGTAGTCATTGGTACGATTTCAAGTAAAATCCCTCTTTCAGTGTTATTAACAAACCTTTTATTTTCATGTTAGCTGTGCGTGCTCATACAGCTAGCCTCTTCGTTTGTATCTTTAATATTCATTTGTCTGCAAGCGCTGCCAACGGCAAGCTACCCGTGGACGCGAAGTTTAACTGCACAAACAGTCACGGGTAATGATGCCAGCGCTGCAGGAAGCAGCTGACGCTGCCTTCCCCTCACCCCACACCTCCCCAACCGCACCTAAACCTATCGCTCACCACAAACACCGCGCGATTCGTCGACAGGCAGTAGAGGGAGGACTCAAGTGAAGGGAGGATGAGTGACGTAGCGCCGATATAGTGGGAGAGGGAGAGGGGGCGAGAGTGAGTGAACTAGAAAAAAGTGTGGAGTGTGCTATCTGTGAAGAGTCTGAAGTACCAGTTCATTGAAATTGAGTGGTTAGTTCACACTTCACTGGAGTGAAGCGTTCACTTGAACGACTCATTCACGAGCTCCCCATCACTACAGGACAGGCGCTGCAGGCCATGACGTGCCGTTAGCATTGGGCATGCCATAGGCTCTCTCGTCAGTCGCCTGTTGCCACAGCCCGTTTTCGCCAAATATCGCTCGCTGCCCTACCGCATGCGTTCGTCGTACGTCCCATACTGATTTCTGCAGTTACTTCAAGCACTGTCGCTTGTCTGTTAACACTAACAACTTTACGCGGAAGTTTCTCCTCTCGGTACCTAAGTGGAGGCCGTCGGCCACTGCATTGTCCATGGTGAGAGGTAATGCCTGAAATTTTGTATTCTCTGCTCACTCTCGACATTGTGGATCTCGGAATATTGCCTGCAACGCCACCAGGCGGCATGCAACGTGGTTGTAATGTTTTGTAGTATGAAGGCTTTCACGACCGGATGAGATATCTTCTGGTAAACCTTCCGGGATGTAAGGTCGTGGTCCATGAAACTCTTCAGCTCCTAACGTTTCGTCCAGAGCTGCGCTGGACATCTTCAGAGGGGTGTTTCTCCTCCGGTGAGTCTTGCCGACTGACGGGTCGGACGTCTGAGAGAGACTTATTTGTCGTAGAAAGTGGGCGTGACCAGAGTTACACGTGATATGCAGAGATAATCTTTGTCAGAGATAAAACTTAACTATCGATCGTAATCTCGTCACGGATAAAACTGTCTAGCAATTCTGTAGTGCTACTCTCCAAATATCACTAAGTTTCATGGTCTCTTCTTTCCGATTAAAATTATCCCTAGAAACTTCACTTGATGATTTCCTGACTGAAGAGTTTCATGGACCACGACCTTACATCCCGGGAGGTGTACCAGAAGATATGTAATGCTTTGGCTCATCAGCGTAAGATGAACCACTCCTGTTACAAGAGCGTCCAGAGAACAGATGTTTCACGGATTGATAGTCACCTGTTGGATGGTCATAAGTAACACGTGAATGTTGTACAACTTCTTCCCAAGATCCCAAGTCTGCCCTATCAATGTTCGGTATCTTGGATTTAAAATGTATATACAGTTCTCAGTAAACGTCGAAAAGAATACTAGAACCAAAAGTATCGGAATGAATGTCAGCTCCAGAATCGAGTATCCCAGCACTGCTTGACCAGAAACAAGAGAACAGGGAGCAGCGTATGGCCAGACTAGACTCGATCCACTATTGAATGCCAACCTCCCCGCGAAGTCACGTGGAATGAGAGAATGTGTCCTTTATGGTGTTTCACTGACCTGCTGTGGAAAATGAATTGCTTCACTTTGTTAGCGCAACTCTGAAGCAGTAAGCCGCTTTACTAATCGTGGTTTTACCCCCATTCCTTCTTTCCTCGCCTTCCTCAAGCGCAACATCAGGATCTCCGCTCTAAAATGCTCTATCAATCAGCATAACAGTGCACAAACTCACAACTGACTGTCTAAGTTGAAAAGAAGAATCCAGCATAATCTACAAATTGCTCTCAAATGATCACTATGATCGTGTTCAAACTGTGCTTACTGAAATACTCGTGCGCCACTCGGGGAATATGTCGATCGGCAAATTATACTTCTAACCAGAAGGTAAGAGAAACTGAAACACTCGATGTGATACGATACAGTGTTCCCCACAAAAAACCAGTGGTGGAGTCGTTACTGGAAAATCTTCTTAGAGTTGCGAATTGTCCAAGTAGAGCTTGGTTCAAAATGGTTCAAATGGCTCTGAGCACTATGGGACTTAACTTCTGAGGTCATCAGTCCCCTAGAACTTAGAACTACTTAAACGTAACTAACCTAAGGACATCACACACATCCATGCCCGAGGCAGGATTCGAACCTGCGACCGTAGCGGTCGTGCGGTTCCTGACTGTAGCGCTGCAAGAATAGATGCGTAGTTTTGTTTACCCGTAACGCCTTCCAGAATGACGAGATCGCCCAGAGCAAGCCAAGAAAACTACGCAGACCATAACGCTCCCTACTCCGACTTATACACTTCCTTCGATTATTAAATTATACATTAAGGTGACCACCTGCCAAACGGCCTAATAATCACATTTTGTCACATTTTGCAGCGCGAACCGCTGCGAGATTTGCTCGAAGAAGGTCAGTGAGGTTGAAAGGTCTCTGTTGGATTCATTTCATGTTAATTTCTTAAATCTGTTGTCATTTACGGCATAAATTCCACTTCTAAATTTACTGTGGTGTTTCTATCTGGGAGGAGACTGAGCAGTGGAATGTGTTACTTTTACACATAAACAAGAACGATCTGTCACACTACTACATTTTCAAACACAGTTTATATGTAATTCATGTCACACAGTCTCATACGGAACCTACATCCGCTTTCTTTTATATACTGTATATGATAAGATACTGTCATCCCCTTTCCTTTCTGTGTCATAGGATGAATGAGCAAATGTATTTCTAGTTGCATGCTGGATGGTAGCAGACAAGCCTGTCTGCTAGAGAACAGTAGGACCAACATCGGAACAGGTAGCTATGCTTTCTAAAAGCAAAGAGGTTTTTATCCTTAGTATGGTCCCATCCGTCCCTTGTCTTGTTGGTATAGGAAGCTGCTCCTCTGGTCACTTCCGTTTGTATCTGTTAAGCACGCTCGGTAGGAGCCCAGGTCAGTCTGTCCGCGGCGAGCCTCTGAAGTGGTAAGATCTCCGGCTAAGCGCGTCTGTGCTAAGTCCGTAGGACAATGGATTTCTTATGTTCAGCCTAACTGAAAATTTAATCACCTTTATTTCAGGTTTAGCTCTAAAATATCTAATGTTATCTTAAATTGCAACGCAGTGTATTTCAGGTGTGAAGTTCAGAATATCTTCCAGTAGTTGCTTTGTCACTACTTTGTGAGTAAAGTGGAACCACATGTTGATCAGTAACTCTAACTAAGATCATCAATCTTAAATGCGAACGTGCGTGAGATTATAACGTCTCGTCTTGACAATATTTTTCAATATAGCAACTTTTCATTATGTTCAACCCACGTGGGGTGTACTTTGTGAGACCAATACCACGTGCTTATACAATTGTTTGACCCATTAGGTTAATAATAAGACGATAGTAACCAGTTCGAGGTTTTTCTTTAGTAAATTGCGTTTCGATGTAATTTATTTTAATTATCAAAATTACTGTGGAGTTACACTCTTTGTGTAAACCAAGTTGACCACGTGAAGCATGTGGTGTAAGCATCAAAGTAGCCCTCAGCTATTCTTTTCGGGAAGATTTCACAGAGAGTTAGTATGAATTCAGTATACCAGTGTGTGGTAATTTCATGACGGACAGGATTGCGCTACGAACGTAAGTTCTTTGGGTGAAAATTGAATCGGTTGGTTGTGGTTAATTTCCTCTTGCATATGTTTCAACGTTCTTTGTGTGTTATTTTATTGAATGCAGTGATGTATGCAGTCTCCCAATCTTGGCTCCATATTTGATGTGTTCCGGTGTTCCGTAAGATTACAAACTCACGTTTTCACAATCCTAAATAAGGCACCAGTTTAGTTATGAATCAAGTTTAATATGCTGAAATTTCAATGATCAATGTTAAAATAAATTTCCTAATATATATATTTATATATTCTCTTTTATATATATATATATATCACCGGTTGTTGTATGACTATTAAAAGATTATAATCAACGTTAGTCTGGTTGGGAATTTGGTAAGCTAGACTGGATACCTGGTGAAACAGTTCCGCAGTAATGCAAGGTTAACTTCCCCAGACAGCTCACAGCTTTTAAACCGCTTTTATTGTCTATCAGCACCGCTTACACCACAAATTAAAGCAACAACATTACAAGGTGTTAGAAGGTACCGACATGCGTGTGGAGCCACGACTATTCCAGTTCCATGTCCAGCTGCGCTAGGTTTCTCGGCCGAGGATCCGTGGTGCGAACAGCCCATTTGACGTGGAACCCTAGGCTCTCGACTGGGTTTGAATCCGAGGTGTTTGGTGGTCAGAGGTGTACGGTAAACTCAACCTGGTGCTCTTCGAACCGCGCACGTACACCGCTAGTTGTGTGACACGTTGCATTGTCCTGCTGGTAGATGCCATCGTGCCGAGGATAGCTAAATTCCATGTAGGGGTGGACATGTTACGCAAGGATAGGTGCATAGTCGTGTTGGTCCAGAGAGCCTTTCAAATGACGAGATAACTCAAGGAATGCCACGAAAATATTCTCCAGACAATAATGCTCCTCCGGCCTCGATCCTTTCGACGATTGTTTCAGCATATTTGCCTCCAGACGTTACAAGTGATACCCGACAAAGGCCACCAGTACGATGGAGAATAAAACGTGATTCTACTGAAAAGGCCGCTTGTCGCCAATCTGTGGACGTAAAGCTGTGGTATTGGGGTGCAGTTTCCAGCCTCCGCCACCGATGAACAGCAAGCAGCGAGCACGGGTGCAGCACGGTCTAGGCGCCAGCCGCGGAGGCCCACACGCAGCAGTGTTCGCCGGTTGGTCGTCGGTTCACCTCGGCGACCATCCGCTCAACGTTGCACGACGATTGGCTCGTGCACATTTCCACAGCCGCCGCTCACCCCTGCCGTTTGTCTCTCGCGGAGCACACACAGTTGCCTCGACGCCATTTCGGACAGCGCCGTTTCGCAATTCGTGGAATACTTTAACCACGAGAACAGTTTACAAACTTTGTCCTTTCTGAAATGCTTCCACTCCTGACGCGAAAGACAAGGTTCACGTCTGCACTGCCAGTGCTGCCACCTGGCGTCTGTCGGTGGTTGTTCTATGCTGACGTCGAACATTAATGTGAATGGACGCTGTATAATACACGAATTGTTAAGTTAATATTATGTGATGATTGCCCATGTTATTACATAGGTCAAACAGGCAGAGCTATAGCAGTAAGGTTTAAAGAACATCTTCCAATAAAGGGCGTAGGAACACGGGGGTCAGCCTTTGCGGAACATCTGGTGCAAATGGCTCAAACACCTAAACCTTCACGTGACATAGAGCTACTACATCTTGAAGTTAAGGGATATAGACCCGACACGCTTCAGGAACTACGAATTTATGCCCACCTAATTACAGATAGAGGCAATTTACTGATCAACTGTATCTAAAAAATAGGGCATACTTCGTAGGCTTCCAGCCTATACTAGGTTTACAATAATTCATAATGCATGTGACCTCACAGTTTCTGTAATAATAGATCCTTTCCTACATACGTTCGTACGAGATTTGTTGGTCAGTTTAGAAAGCTCTGTAGTAGAATTTGAAACGTAGTCATGCTGGATACTGTAATTAACTTACAACAGTAAAATATAAAATTAATTCATAGCAAAATGTTATCTGACGCGTGCGTAATAAGAGTTTGATTCTATACGTCTCGCGCATGCGCACCGCCCTCTGTGAGGCAAACAGCGAAGCCCTCGCGGTCCGCAGTCTCTAGTCACACGACGAGGCCCATACAACGGGCTTAAAGTGAATTTGTTACAGCTGGTTTAATAAAAGTGACAAAACCTTATGGTTACGCATCAAGTTTTATGAAGTTGACTTAGAACATGGCCTGTTTTAGGCAAACATTTAAATAATATTTTATGTAAGTACTACACGTTGCAACCTGTAGGATGACCATATGCGTAACAATTTACTAGCGCATAATAATATTAACTTGTTGCAGGTTCTGAAGAAGACGTTATTATTAACGTTGAAACCTAGGTAAACGATAAAGTTAATCTGCAACTGCACGCTGTGTATTCTCATATAAACAATATCAGTTGCTGTCGCCGCATAAAAATGTTAAAAAAATGATGTTTATGTGGCTGCCTCGTAGGAATACCGGGACTGTCCGGCCGCCTCAGCTTATGAGAGAAGCAGTCATGAGGCGCAGCTGTTACTAAAAATATTTCCACTACAGAGATTGACTTCTTTGATGTCCAGTCATTTTGATTATGAACTGGTGTTCAACACAGGAGCCGGAGGTTCATGCTTTCGGCACTAACCGTATGACAATTCTATCAGCGGTTGATTGAAAATGAGATCCGCTGTTGATTAACCTACGAACACCAACATTTGTGTGAGAGTTTGTTTGTGCATCATGTTCGCCGGGTTGATGACATGTAGTCATCAGCGAGGCAGTTTCTCAGTAATTCGTGTTTATTTCTGTTTTTGGTCATAACACCCTACATTACCTGGTACCGGTTCTGGTCGGCGATGAAAACTGTTACTGCTGTTGAGTAAGTCAGTGTGAGTGGCATAGCTTTGCAACGTTGATATATTTGAGACCAATAGAACGGGGATCGGAAGTCTTAAAAACAAAATTTAATATCTTAGACGAATTACTAGAAGAATAGGGTGAAACGCTTCGCAACAAGGAGGAAGCAAGTGATCTCTTTTTTTATAGGAAAAAATCATGGAGGCAATAGCTTCCAAAGTGGGGAAGCCGGAAGCGATTTAATATTTAACGACGTGCACGCTTGTCTCAGTGCTACAGGGGCTGGACAGGAATATGGAAAATCGGGAAAAATGCATGTTTGAACATAAGGCCGTACTACAAGCCCCTGTGCAGTGCGCTCAATACGGTACAAGGCCAGTCGGGGTCGGAACTGTCTTCTGTATGCATACCAGTCTTTACTGTCAGATGTAAGCGAATTTAAGAAGAAGAGAGCTTAATGTCTTCTCGACATCGAGCATTTAACGTCTCCTTGACATGGAGGTCACTAGAGACGGCGCACAAGCTCGGATTGTGTCAAGAACAGGGAAGGAAAGCGGCCGTGTCCTCTCAAAGGAACTACCCTGGCATTTGCCTGGAGCGATTTATGGAAATCACGGGAAATTTTCATCTGTATGACCAGATGTGGGCATGAACCGTCGTCCTCCTGAATGTGAGTCCAGTGTGCTAACCACTGCCTCACCTTCCCCGGTGCTAAGTGAATTCGAACGTGGGCAAATAGTCGCTGCTTCCGTAACAGAGGTAGTCTAAACTTTTGATGCTTGAAGAGGCACCGTATCGAAGATTTCAATCTCATACAGGGAAAGCGGGAAAACATCATCCTCTAAGTCACTAAGCGGTCGAATTTGTCTGCAGAGTGTTCCTGACAGACGGTCATTGCAGATGGTAGTCACGGAAAACAAGAGGGTGACAGCTACAAAAGTGACTGCATAACTGAGTATCGCACCAGCAAACTCTGTCAGCTGCAAAGCAGCGTGAAGGGAGCTCCATAAACAGGGAACTGCAGGGAAAGCTGGAATTCCGAAAGTACTCCTCACCAATACAAATGCAAGCTGCAGGAGAATGCGGTGCCGAAGCCATGAAACCCGGACTGTGGAACGACGGCAGAAAGTCATTTGTAAAGGTGAGCCTTGTTTCACACTGCTTCCCACTTCTGTCCGAGTTTACGTCCCGAGAGTGGAACATTCCGGAGGTTCGGTAATGATTTGGGCAGCCATATAATTTCATTCCATGGGTCTTACAGTTTCTCTGAAAGGACACATAACTGCCAACGATTATGTGACAATTTCGGCTGCTTAGGTCCATACCATGGTACAGCGTTTGGTCCCAAATGGTGATGATGTGTCCCAGTACGACAGCGACGGTGCTCACACAGTTAGTATCGTCTAGCGCGTTTTGTGAGCACGAGGATGAATTGTCGCACCTCCCCTGGCCACCACAGTTATCCGGTCTCAATAATACAGAGCTTTTGTGTTTTTTTTTTTTTTTTTTTTTTTTTTTTTGGAGAGAAGGGTGGATGGTTGCTATCCACCTCCATTATCGTTACTTGATGTCGAGAGTATTTTGCAGGAAAAAATGCTATAAGATCCCACTGAAGACAATACCGGACTTATGTTTCACTTACATCTACATCTCTCTACATCTAAATGGCTATTCTGCAAATCACATTTAAGTGCATGGCATAGGGTTTACCGAACCACCATCTCAATATATATCTGTTATTTCATTATCTAACGGTGCGAAAAAAAAAAAAAAAAAGAAACGTTTACCTTTCTGTGCGATCTCTGATTTCCCTTACTTTATCATGGTGATTGTTTCTCCCTATGTAGGAGGTCGGCGTCAGCAAAATACATTTTCGCATTGGGAGGAGAAAGTTGTGACTGAAATTTCGTGAGAAGATCCCGCTGCGACGAGAAACGCCTTTCTTTTAATGAGGTCCGCCCTAAATCCTGTGTCGTGTCCGTGACACTCCCTCCCCTATTTCTCGTTACTTCAAAGCGCGCTGCCCTTCTTTGAACTTTCTCGACGTACTCCGTTAGTGCCACACCGCCCATCAGTACTCCAAATGAGGATGGACAAGCATAGTGCAGCCCGTCTCATTAGCGGATCTGTTGCATCTTCTAAGTGTTCTGCCAATAAAACGCAGTCTTTGATTCGTCTTCCCCACAATTTTTTCTGTGTTCTTTCAAATTTAAAACGTTTGTAATTGTAATTCCTAAATATTTACTTGAATTTACGGCCTTCAGATTTGACTGACTTATCATGTAACCAAAGTTTAACGGACTCCTTTTAGCACTCATTTGCATGACCTCACACTTTTAATTATTTAAGTCAATTGCCAATTTTGTACCATACAGGTTGAGCCGTGCTCCGGCTCGCGTTGGTGCTGTTGTAGGTTTCTGTCCTCTGTTGGACGCCAGACTGTATTGTTAGTTGACATGGTTGCAGTTATTTGTCTTCTTCTCGTGTTGACTGGCGCCAGTTGGTTTCGTAAGTGTTGCCTGTCTGCTAGTGGCAGCAGCGACGTTATCGATATGTAGTAACTGTGGCCCTATCTTTCGGATGACGTCGTCGATTTTCCGTGTCGTGTGAGTGGGCAGTCAGGACGGGGACGCAGGAGGAGCCGGGTCGGCGCAGAGCGAATACACGCGCAGGACGACAGGCGGCGCGCGTGGGCTGACTGCCGGACCGAAGGGCTGGCGCCACGAGGGCGCACGACCGCGTCGAAACAGGATCCTGCAAGTTTTAAGTTAAGTGCATTTCAATTCGAGTAGACAAACCTCCACCATTATGAAATCTCGCGATTCTCCAGTGAGTTGGGTTCGTGTTGCTGCTCATAGTGTCGCCGAGGCAAAGAGCAGCGAGTGGAGTGCTTGGGGAAGGCGGATCTGATTACCTCTCTTGGACTTCTAATTACTATTTACTACCTTCAGCTTGTTACAAGTGTTAAGTTCAACCGACGGTATTTTCCGGCCTGGTGGCTGCTAACGCCCCAGTACCTGGCCTGGAGGTTAGTGTATGTAACGGCAGCGTACGTTTCTTCGCCTTGCCGCCGCTGTCCGGTGAGGCGTGTAAGTTTGACAGCTCCTTGATTGTAGGTTGGGTGGCGATTCTTCTACCTTGGTGGTTTGTTGTTGTCGTAGTTGTGGTCTTCAGTACTGAGACTGGTTTGTCAGCTCTCCATGCTACTCTATCCTGTGCAAGCTTCATCTCCCAGTACTTACTTCAACCTACATCCTTCTGAATCTGCTTAGTGTATTCATCTCTTGGTCTCCCTGTACGATTTCTACCCTCCACGCTGCCCTCCAAAGCTAAATTTGTGATCCCCTGATGCCTCAGAACATGCCCTACCAACCGATCCCTTCTTCTTGTCAAGTTGTGCCACAAACTCCTCTTCGCCCCAATTCTATTTAATACCTGCTCATTAGTTATGTGATCTACCCATCTAATCTTCAGCATTATTCTGTAGCACCACATTTCGAAAGCTTCTATTCTCTTCTTGTCCAAACTCGTTGTCGTCCATGTTTCACTTCCATACATGGCTACACTCCATACAAATACTTTTAGAAACGACTTCCTGACACTTAAATCTATACTCGATGTTAACAAATTTCTCTTCTTCAGAAACGCTTTCCTTGCCATTGCCAGTCTACATTTTATAACCTCTCTACTTCGACCATCATCAGTTATTTTGATCCCCAAATAGCAAAACGCCTTTACTACTTTAAGTGTCTCATTTCCTAATCTAATTCCCTCAGCATCACCCGATTTAATTCGACTACATTCCAGTAGCCCCGTTTTGCTTTTGTTGATGTTCATCTTACATACTCCTCTCAAAACACTGTCCATTCCATTCAACTGCTCTTCCAAGTCCTTTGCTGTCTCTGACAGAATTACAATGTCATCGACGAACCTCAAAGTTTTTATTTCTTCTCCATGGATTTTACTACCTACTCCGAATTGTTCTTTTCTGCTTGCTCAATATACAGATTGAATAACATCGGGGGGAGGCTACAAGCCTGTCTCACTCCCTTCCCAACCACTGCTTCCCTTTCATGTCCCTCGACTCTTATAACTGCTATGTGGTTTCTGTACAAATTGTAAATAGCCTTTCGCTCCCTGTATTTTACCCCTGCTACCTTCAGAATTTGAAAGAAACGTAGGTTTGCATTTCCTTAATCTTTCTTCTAAGATAAGTCGTAAGGTCAGTATTGCCTCACGTGTTCCAACATTTCTAAGGAATCCAAACTGATCTTCCCCGAGGTCGGCTTCCACAAGGTTTTCCATTCGTCTGTAAATAATCCGCGTCAGTATTTTGCAGTTGTGACATATTAAACTGATAGTTAGGTAATTTTCACATCTGTCAACACCTGCTTTCTTTGGGATTGGAACTATTATATTCTTCTTGAAGTCTGAGGGTGTGGCGACGTCATTTATCCACTGCGCCAAAAACAGCGGGTGAAAGCTGCAGCTGATAGATATTTATCTTTGCCGTAGTCGGCTTGCTTGCGAGTTGTTTATTCTTGTTAGTTTTTGATCTGTGCTTGGAAAATAAAATGTTTTCTCATTTCATGAAAAAGCTGTTACTTCATAAAATATAAAGGCTCCCATTTTGGTGACCCCGAAAAATCGTAGCAGAAGCATAAAGAAAATATATATACCGACGAGAATAATGATTTCAGAGACAAAAGCATGGGGCAGTGGAATCGAGATTGAAGGCTAAAGTCTGTTCGACCAAGGATCGCGGTCCACGCCCTTTGATTCGCCACAGTACGGAACGACAGATGTTAACGCAAAAGATGGGAGTACCTACGCGCGACACGGAAATGTTAAGCTTTCCGCGTTCTGGCCGACGCGCCCCAGCTTTGGTTTACGCAGGCTGAATGCATATTTCGGCAGCGTGGGGTGTCTAACAACATTGACAAATTTAATATAGTGGTTTCACAACTAAATTTAGAAGTGATAGAGCAAGTAGAAAAAACCTTGTCGCAACAAAATTACTTTGTGCTAAAGGAACCTCTCATACAGCATTATACGTTGTCACCAGATTTGCGACTACAAAAAATTTTCGCATACGAAGATCTGGGCGATAAGACTCCGTCACAAGTACTCAAAGTCTTACTTACATTAGCCGGCCCGGAACTCCTATCTGAAGAGTCTTTACGTCTAATATGGCTTCATAAACTTCCTGCCAATATCCGTGCCGTCACTGCAGCAGAAACAGACTTACCATTGCAAATCTTAGCAAAAAAGGCAGACACCATCGCAAACACCTTAACCGAAGTTTCTGCGTGTTCCGAATTCAACTACAGCCAGGATAGAGGCCCAAGAACGTGTAGTGTGATGGAATCTGACGTCAGTGAGCCAGGAACATGCAATAATACTTCCCAACAGCAGTGCTCATCGACCGAACCCACCATACAGCAACTGGCAGCACAAGTGGCAAAACTCAACGTGCAAGTAACTTCACACCACCAGCAGCTACGAAGTCGCAGTTGGAAAAGACGAAGAAATGCTATCCAACAGGATTTGACAGATCAATGGTGCTGGTACCACAGACGCTTCGGTAACACTGCCCGTCAATGTATTCAACCCTGCAGCTACCCAAACTTAAAAGGCGGGCGTTAAAGGGCGCTAACGTTCGTCAACAACAACATAGGCGCCCGAGTCATAGCGTGATTCAAAGAGGTGAAAACGCCACGGTGTCTGCAGTCAACCAATCACACCGATTGTTCGTGTTGGACCTCTCTTCAGGTGAAAAGTTTCTGATTGACACAGGTTCAGAGGTCAGTGTTTATCCAAGAAAGAGAGGTGATATACTCACGACAACAACGCAACATGTGCTGACTGCGGCAAACAATTCCAGAATATCTACCTATGGTGAGAAACAGTTGGCATTACATCTGAATTCCAACTTCCATCCAAAATGGACTTTTGTGGTTGCTGATGTGCCGAGTCCTATAATTGGAGCGGACTTTTTACGGAACTACCGACTAATGCCCGACCTGGTTAACCGTCGTTTGGTGACAGTTCCCACAGAAGGGATATTGCCTACTGCGTCTTCCGCGTCGGTTCAAGTGCAGTGCGATGTGCCCGTGTCTTTCCGCACGAAGATTTCCGGCTCCTCTGCTGCGTCATCCGCGTCGGGATATTGTGATACGATTTCGTACCCGCAACTAAGCGGGGCGCACACGTGTGCGTCACGCAAGAAGACACCCGACAGTCGTAACGATTCGTATACTGTAGGCAATATCAGAGCACTGTCGGAGGAATCACTTTTTCGTAAACTGCTTCAAGACTTTCCAGCACTTACCGAACCCGTCAACGCAACCAGGAAATGCAGACACAATACTCAACACCACATCAGCACGACACAAGGTCAACCCGTTGCCTTCCGCCCGCGGCGTCTGCCTCCAGAGAAGCTGCTCGCGGCGCGAGCTGAGTTCTACAGACTTCTAAAACAGGTATTGTAAGTAGGTCTGATAGTTCATGGGCATCTCCAATTCACATGGTCCGTAAAAAAGACAATTCATGGAGAGTATGTGGAGACTACAGGGCGCTTAATCCCCGCACAATTCCCGACCGCTACCCAGTACCCAATGTGACTGATTTTAACAGTACGATTAGCAATGCCAAAATATTTAGTGTGATTGATTGCGCCAAAGCATTTTCCCAGATTCCCATGGCTCCATCTGACATTAAGAAAACAGCGGTTATCACACCATTCGGTTTGTTTGAGTACAATTTTATGCCATTTGGCCTCAGAAACGCTGCCCAAACATGGCAAAGATTCATGCATGAGGTGCTTCGAGAATTACCATTCGTATTTTGTTATATGGACGACATTTTAGTATTCTCTGGTTCTGTATATCAGCATGTCGAACATCTGCGGCAGCTTTTCCACTGTCTGACAGAGTGCGGCATAATTATTAACGAAACAATGTGCACGTTTGGAAAACGCGAGGTTAAGTTCCTGGGATATTTGGTTTCAGCAGCAGGCCTGTCACCTTTGCCTGAGCGGGTTGAAGCAGTGCAACAGATGCCCCTTCCCACAACTTACAAAGGACTTCGCAGATTTTTAGGCATGCTCAACTATTACAGACGTCACTTACCTAAATTAGCTGCCGCCCAAGAGCCACTCTCAACGTTACTTGCAGGTAAAAATACAACAGGAAATCGTAAAATTGCATGGAGTCCAGATGCTGAAGCAGCTTTCCATGACTTAAAGAAATGTCTTTCTCGGGCAACACTACTGGGACATCCGAGATTGAGCGCTCCTTTAGAGCTCATGGTTGATGCGAGCCAAACAGCAGTGGGTGCAGCGCTACAGCAAGAAGTTGATGGCAGATGGCAGCCACTCGCATTTTTCTCTAAAAACCTGACTCGACAGCAGGAAAAATGGAGTGCTATTGACCGTGAGTTGCTTGCTATTTACTTAGCCATAAAGTATTTTCGCACGTCTGTCGAAGGGAGGCACTTTGCAACTTTTACCGATCACAAGCCGTTAGTAGCTATATTTCAACGTGACACAGAGCTCAATTCACCACGTCAGTGCAGGCAAGTCGAGTACATTGCACAGTTCACAACTGACGTGCGTCACATTTCAGGAAAAGAAAACCTGGTCGCAGATTGCCTGTCTAGGAATCGTGCCAGTTTAAATTCAATTCGTTGGACCGAGTTAGCGTCTAAACAAAGAGAAGATCCTTTCTTGCGCCGTCTAATAGAGGAACAGAGAACTGCGCTGCAGCTCAGACGTGTGTCTGTCCCAAATGTTCCAGACGGAATTTGGTGTGATGTAGCAAAAGGAAAGGAGCGACCTTACATACCAGAACAATATCGTCGCGAGATTTATAGTGCACTACATAACCTATCACATCCAGGAGTACGAGCTACAGCCAAGTTAGTTTCCTCCAAAGTAGTGTGGCCTGGAATACAAAAAGATTGTCGTGCATGGGCGCGTGCATGCCTAACATGCCAGCGTAATAAAATCAGCAGACATGTCTTTGCACCTATTGCTGACTTCCCGACGCCATCTGCAAGATTTTCACATATACATGTGGACATTGTTGGCCCGCTATCATGCTCTTCAGAACAACGCTATTTGCTCACAATCATTGATCGTTTTACCAGGTGGCCAGAAGTAGTTGTAATACAAGACATTTCTGCGGAGTCGGTTGCAAAAGCACTGTTGCATTCATGGTTCTCCAGGTTTGGCGTTCCGCAAAACATAACAACAGATCGCGGAAGGCAGTTTGAAAGCCAACTTTTAAATGAACTTTTACTACTGTGCGGGTGCAACCACCTACGCACCACAAGCTATCATCCATCTAGTAATGGAATGGTGGAACGACTACACCGCACGCTCAAAGCTGCATTAGTGTGTAGTTCCACTTCATAGCCTGAAGCACTACCGCACTACCGCTGGATTGAGAACGGCCGTGAAGGAAGACTTACAATGCTCTTCCGCAGAATTGGTTTATGGCGAGCAGTTGAGGGTTCCTGGAGAATTATCGTTCCAGCATCTACACAGCCGTTCGCCCCTGAGCTATGCACGCAATTCGCGAGACAACTCAGCATTAGAATGAGAAACATCAAACCCACTAACCCTTTCAGACATGGAGACCGGAGAGTGTTAGTACATAAAAACCTGCAAGCAACGTCCCACGTGTGGCTTAGGGATGATACGGCGCGCCCGCCGCTTGTTTCGCCTTACTCTGGACCATACAGGGTAATCACAAGAGGAAGCCACAGCTTCAAAATCGATAAGGATGGTAACCTTAAACCTGCTTACACCGAAGAGGGTACACTCCTTCCTTGGTCTGCAAAATCACCCTCAAACGTGGAGGCCAAAGAAACAGCAGAGAGTCGCGCCGAGCCCTCGGTTTCAGAAGAGGACAACGAAGCAGCAAGTGCAGAACAGCAGCAGCCATTGCCTGCACCAGATGTTTTCACGGGAGCTAGTAGAAAAATCAAGTGCAAGTTTCCCCACATACCTGGTGCACCTGGTTTCAAAAGGAGGGGGGCTGATGTGACGACGGCATTTATCCAGTGCGCCAAAAACAGCGGATGAAAGCTGCAGCTGATAGATATTTATCTTTGCCGTAGTCGGCTTGCTTGCGAGTTGTTTATTCTTGTTAGTTTTTGATCTGTGCTTGGAAAATAAAATATTTTCTCATATCATGAAAAAGTTGTTGCTTCATAAAATATAAAGGTTCCCATAAGGGTATTTCGCCCGACTCATACATCTTGCTCACGAGATGGTAGAGTTTTGTCAGGACTTGCTCTCCCTAGGCCGTCAGTAGTTCTGATGGAATGTTGTCTACTCCCGGGGCCTTGTTTCGACTCAGGTCTTTCAGTGCTCTATCAGACTCTTCACGCAGTATTGTATCTCCCATTTCGTCTTCATCTACGTCCTCTTCCATTTCCAGAATATTGTCTTCCAGTACGTCGCCCTTGTATAGACCCTCTATATACTCCTTCCACCTTTCTGGTTTCCCTTCTTTGCTTAGAACTGGGTTTCCATCTGAGCTCTTGATATTCATACAAGTGGCTCTCTTTTCTCCAAAGGTGTCTTCAATTTTCCTGAAGGCAGTATCTATCTTGCCCCTAGTGAGATAAGCCTCTACATCCTTACATTTGTCCCCTAGCCATCCTTGCTTAGCCATTTTGCACTTCCTGTCGATCTCATTTCTGAGATGTTTGTATTCCTTTTCGCCTGCTTCATTTGCTGCATTTTTATATTTTCTCCTTTCACCAATTAAATTCAATATTTCTTCTGTTACCCAAGGATTTCTACTAGCCCTCGTCTTTTTACCTACTTGATCCTCTGCTGCCTTCTCTACTTCAACCCTCAGAGCTACCCAGTCTTCTTCTACTGTATTTCTTTCCCTCATTCCTGTCAATTATTCCCTTATGCTCTCCCTGAAACTCTGTACAACCTCTGGTTTAGTCAGTTCATCCAGGTCCCATCTCCTTAAATTCCCACAATTTTGCAGTTTCTTCAGTTTTATCTACAGTTCATAACCAATAGATTCTATTCAGAGTTCACATCTTCCCCTGGAAATGTCTTACAATTAAAAACCTGGTTCTTAAATCTCTGTCTTACCATTATATAATCTATCTGATACCTTTTAGTATCTCCAGGATCCTTCCATGTATACAACCTTCTTTCATGATTCTTGAACCAAGAGTTTGCTATGATTAAGTTATGCTCTGTGCAAAATTCTACCAGACGGATTCCTCTTTCATTTCTTAGCCCCAATCAATATTCACCTACTATGTTTCTTTCTCTCCATTTTCCTACTCTCGAATTCCAGTCACCCATGACTATTAAATTTTCGTCTCCCTTCACTACCTGAATAATTTCTTTTATCTCGTCATACATTTCATCAATTTCTTCATCATCTGCAGAGGTAGTTGGCATATAAACCTGTACTACTGTAGTAGGCATGGGCTTTGTGTCCATCTTGGCCACAATAATTCGTTCACTACGCTGTTTGTAGTAGCTTACCCGAACTCCTATTTTTTTATTCATTATTAAACCTACTCCTGCTTTACCCCCATTTGATTTTGTATTTATAACCCTGTATTCACTGACTAAAAGTCTTGTTCCTCCTGCCACCGAACTTCACTAATTCCCACTATATCTAACTTTAACCTACCCATTTCCCTTTTTAAATTTTGTAACCTACCTGCCCGATTAAATGATCTGACATTCCACGCTCCGATCCGTAGAACGCCTGTTTTCTTTCTGTTGATAACGACGTCCTCTTGAGTAGTCTCCGCCCGGAGATCCGAATGGGGGACTATTTTACCTCCGGAATATTTTACCCAAGAGGACGCCATCATCACTTAACCATACAGTAAAGCTGCATGCCCTCGGGAAAAAATTACGGCTGTAGTTTCCCCTTGCTTTCAGCCGTTCGCAGTACCAGCACAGCAAGGCCGTTTTGGTTATTGTTACAAGGCCAGATCAGTCAATCATCCAGACTGTTGCCCCTGCAACTACTGAAAAGGCTGCTGCCCCTCTTCAGGAACCACACGTTTGTCTGGCCTCTCAACAGATACCCCTCCGTTGGGGTTGCACCTACGGTGCAAGCCTCCCTACCACCGGCAAGGTCCATGGTTCATGGAGGGGACCTTGATGGTAATCATTCCTTTCTTGTTCCGGGCGCTCTAAGCACAGTATTCTGTGGGCGGAGTCCCAACCGCCGGTTCCGACTTTGGCGTATTTTTACATCTTGGCATTTAATTTATTGGACGTGAGGTAGACTCAGCAAGATTATCATTAGTCACTCGTTAGACTGCCACTAGTCTGAGTTCCCATCTCGTGGAGTGAATGCGACTCTTGCCCGCCTTTCTCATCCGTCGTGAAAGTGTTTTTGGCCTGATCTACTTAGAAGCGATTCCTGCAGCACAGTCTGTGACTAGCCCTTGTATTTTTTTTATTGTGTTATTATTTTATTATTGTATTACCAAGTAGTCATCATTTGTCTCACCTGTGTGGTGATCAGTTCCTTGTCCTTTTGAATTAACCTTTGTTACTATATTTGCTGTTTTATTGTATGTTGTTAAATTTGTTTAATAATTGCCATTATTGGCGTTAAAGGCCTTCAACTGTGACTGTGGTTACTTGCCTCAAAATTCTAATTGCGACCACATTGGCTTTTTTCCAAAACGTTATTTTCTGTGTCTGTACTTTATATATGATTGTTAAATTTTTCAATAACTGCCATTCTTGGCATTTAAGGCCTTCAGCCGTGAAACAATTCTTAATTTATTGCCATTGAGGCCCTCCGCCGTGAGCATGGTTACTTGATTTAAAATCCTAATTTTTTAATTCTATTTTAGCACTGAGCTTCAAGATCTTTGGTGGTCTGTCTTTTATATTTTAATAACTCTAATTGTAAGTTACAACAAGTTTAAGCAATTCTTAATTTATTTCCATTAAGGCCTTCAGCAGTGAAACAATTCTTAAATTATTACCATTATTTTAATTTGTTGTTGATTTTAAATAAGTTGTGTGTGATTAAAAGAAAAGCCAACCAACAGCAACTGATTACGGCCCTCTGCACAATCGTAACCGAGTCCTGCCTTGCCCTGACCACCACCAGGTTTCACAGATATATTGCCTGAATTGTTTTGGAGTTGGTTTTGACATTCTGATGGCTTCACTAGACAAAACCCGACAGCATCATCCGCAAAGAACCAAAATCGTTTATATAGATAGGGAACAGCAGAAGGCCTATAACACTACCATTGGGAATGCCAGAACTCACGTCTGTGTTATTCGATGACTTTCCGTCAGTTGCTACGAACTGTGACCTCTGTGACAGGAAATCATGAATCTAGTCACATAACTGAGACGATATTCCATATGCACGCAATTTGCATACAAGACATCTGTAGGTACGGTATCGAAAGCTTTCTGGAAATCTAGAAATAGGGAATCAATCTGAGATCCTTTGTCGATGGCACTCAACACTTCGTGTGAGTAAAGAACGCCTTGTGTTTTTCAAGAATGATGTTTGCTAAATCCATTTTGACTATGTGTCAATAGACCGTTCTATTCGAGGTAATTCATAATGTTGGAACACAATGTAGGCTGCAAAATCCTGTTTCAAATCGACGTTAATGATATGGGCCTGTAATTTTGTGGATCACTCCTACTGCCATTTTTTAACAGTGCTGTGACTTTAGTCTTTGCGTACGGATCTTCCGTCCAGCTATGGAGCTATTCCGTCGGCATACTTTGAAAGGCACTAACTGGAGTACAATCTGGTCCAGCAGACTTGCTTTTATTATGCGATTTAAGTTGCTTCACTACTTTGAGGATATCTACTTCTAAGTTACTCATGTTGGCAGCTGCTCTTAATTCGAATTCTGGAATATTCTCTTTATTTTCTGTGATGAAGGAACTTCGGAGGACTGCGTTTAGTAACTGTGCTTTAGTTGTACTGTCTTCGATAGTATTTCCATTACTATTGCGCATAGAAGGCATTGATTGTGTCTTACCGTTTGCATAATTTACATGCGACCAGAATCTCCTTGGTTTTTCCTGTCAGCTTTCCAGAAAAAGTTTCGTTATGGAAACTATTACAGGCTTCTCACATTGAAGTCCGAGCTAAATTTCGAGCTTGTGTATAAGATCGCCAATCTTACATGTTTTGCGTTCGTTTCGATTTGACATGTTTTTTCGTTCTTTCTGCAACAGTGTTCTGATCCATTTCCTGTGCCATGGGGAATCAGCTCCTTCGTTTGTTAATTCTCTCATTTTAGGTCGATACTATTCCTTTGAGGTCAAGCCACATTTTGTCTACACTTACATCCTTAATTTGGAAGGAGTGGAGATTGTCTCTCAGCAAGACGTCAAGCGAAATGTCATCTGCGTTTTTGAACAGATGTATTTTTCGTTTATATTTGGTAGATTCGATATTTACGATATTCAGTCTCTCTGCTACAGCGCTGTTTTCTTTATTGCCTGTATTCGTTTTGATGCTCGCTATTAGCTCAGAACTATTTGTTGTTAACAGGTCAAGTGTGTTTTCACAATAGATTACTGTTCGAGTGACTTCATGAACTAACTGCTCGAAATAATTTTCTGGGAGTGTGTTTAGCACAATTTGGATGAAGTTTTATGGGTACCTTGGGATTTAAACGTGTATTTTCGCCAACATATGCAGAGTAAAATGAAGTCACCACGAGCTACGTAATAATCGTATGTATCAGGTACGTATTTGAAATTGTACTCAAGGCTCCTTTGAACCTTTCAGCAATCGCTGAGAGGTCGGAAAAGGATCCAGTTATTATTTTATTCCGGTTGCCAAGAATGACCTCTACCCATACTAACTCACAGGAACTATCTACTTCAATTTCGCTACGGGATAAACTACGAGTACTTCTAATAGCAGCGAACAAGCCACCTCCAACTGTATTTAGTCTATCCTTCCTGAACACCGTTAAGTCCTCCCTCAAAAATTTCGGCTGAACTAATCTCCAGCTTTAGCCACCTTTCTGTGCCTATAACGATTTGAGCATGTGCTATATATTGGCACTTGTAGCTCTAGTACTTTTCCAGCACAGCTACGAAAATTTACAACTGTTAAGCGATGTTTCCTAGCTCTACGTTCTTCCTGTGTTCGACTTGCAGCCCGGAGGTCCTGTACCCTATAAGATCGTCCACTCCATGCCACACAGGGTCCGTCACCCGTGTAGCTTCCTCCTACGTGTAATGGATTCCTTACCTATTTTTCAGGACCCAAAACCCCACCATCCTATGGCGCAAGTCGAGAAATCTGCAGCCTAGACGGTCACGGAACTGTCTGAGCCTCTGTTTCAGACGCTCCACTCGGCTCAGTGCCGGAGGTCCGCAATTGGTACTGTCCACTATGCTGCAGAATGGTGAGCTCTGCTTTCAACTCGCAGGCAAGACTGGCAGCCTTTACTACCTGTGTTACCCACTCGAAACCAGAGAAAATCTCTTCCAATGAAAAGCGATACACGTCAGTAGTTTTGGCATGACCCACCACCTGCATTCAGGTGCACTCTGCACTATTCGTGACATCTGAGAGGACACATTCCACGTCTGGAATGACTCCACCTGATATGCACGCTGAGTGTACATTGGCTTCCTTCCTCTCCTTGGCAGCCATGTCCCTAACGTGCCTCACAACCTGCCTAACATTGGAGCTACCGGTAATTCCACCGTGTGTGACTGCCCACACATTGCAGTCTTAGAGGTTTCCTTCCCCCTGGTAAGTCTTCCTCAGCCTGCGCGGCCTGAGGCGACTTCCCACTTGCTCACTGGTGAGGGATCAACCTCAATGCCAGGAGTAACTGGGCTGACCACCGGAGTGGACCGGTGGGTGGACTCGTTGGTCGTGCTGGAGCTCCATTGGATACACACGGCTGGTGCGCAACTGTGACGCCCATCCACTCCAACCTTAAGTTGTGTAACCGACGGCAACACGGCCTCGAGCTGAGAGCAAAGTGTCACCAACTCAGCTCGCATCTGCACACAGCAGTCACAGTACCTATCCATCCTAAAGACGATGGAAAACTACGCTACATAGACAAACGACTATCGACTAGTAATGCGAAACTCTACTGAAAACATTGATGGAACCGCAAGAACTCTATCTAATATATTTCATTAGCATGCAGAGATTCGAGAACTAAACTACCAAAGCACACAGGTGAGACTAAATAATGCGCTTCTAGTTAGGAAATTAGAAAGTGCTACGAAAACGCGAGAACTGTGTCCATTAAGTATTAATTTAACACAAAGAAATTCAAAACTGCCAACTATATAATGAAACTATGTAATTCACTTCTGGTTAGAAACTCATACAATGTCACAAGATCGGTTACTTAAAGTAAAGATGGCGGCCACTGAGTGACGCGCGTTTCTTCGGCTCGCGAGTTTCTCCTCTCATTGACGGTGTTAAAGAGAAGTGCGGCAGTCCACAACGTGGGCATCCGACTCAGCAAGTGTTACTTGCCGTGGTGTATTGTTCTCCGTGATAAGTGAGTGAAAAATGGGAAGAGCACGAGTAGGCGGCAGCAGGCGAGGCTACAGGGGCGCAGGCAGCGCGGGCGCCCGCTCTCCGGCGGCAGGTGAGGCCTCGCTTCCCGACATCGGGGAGCTCGTCCGGTCCCAGGTGAGTGCGGCGCTGCGCAATAAAGACACGCTAGGCGTAATCGCGCAGTTCATCACGGACTCTGTGACGGCCGCGGTCGTGGACAAACTGCAAGAGTCTGTCGGGTGCAACAGCACCGAAATCCAGTCTCTTAGAAAGTCCCTGGCCGCACAAGAGGAAAAATGGTTCAAATGGCTCTGAGCACTATGGGACTTAACATCTACGGTCATCAGTCCCCTAGAACTTAGAACTACTTAAACCTAACTAACCTAAGGACATCACACAACACCCAGCCATCACGAGGCAGAGAAAATCCCTGACCCCGCCAGGAATCGAACCCGGGAACCCGGGCGTGGGAAGCGAGAACGCTACCGCACGACCACGAGATACGGGCGCACAAGAGGAAAAAGCCGCCGACCTAGAAGCTAAACTGTCTGCGACCACCGATGAAATTGAGCAGTATCAGCGAAGGAACAGCTTGCGCTTGTTCGGGGTAGCTGAAAACGATCGTGAAAACACCGACGACCTGGCCATTAGCCTCGTGCGTGAGAAACTTGGCGTGCAGATCGACGTGGCCGATATTGACAGAAGCCACCGTGTTGGGCGCAGGATACCAGGTGCCGTGAAACCCAGGCCCATAATAATTAAATTTGTGTCATACCGGAAAAGAGCTGAAGTGTTTGCTCAGAAAAGGAAACTCGCCAAGAGTGAAGATCTGACGCGCGAAAGACTAAAAGTATTGAACGCTGCGATCACACAGTTCGGCCTTCAGAATGTATGGACCCAAGATGGCAGGCTAGTAGTCAAGACGAAAGGAGGGCGGAAAACGGTGACGGACATGTTCGAACTGAAAGACTGAGCGAAATCTCGCGAGACACAAAGTCTCATATTGTATTCTGTCTAATATAAGTTAATTTTTATTCTTTCTTTTCATTTTTTAACGTAAATATTGCTTCGTTATTTCTATAAGTACCATAAGCACGCTATTTAGAATCAGTCAATTGTTTTACATAAATATTGCTTCTTTATTTGTCTATCATAAGGGCTCATGTATATTCATATTGTCAGTCAAACAGGAATTAACATTCTCTATTAACAGGAATCTCCTTAAAACCGCCTTTCTATATCTGTTATTTTCATCCTAGGCACTACCACTACTACTACTATTATCTTTTTCGTAACCGCTACTGCCAATTTCCATCTTTCTTTTCGCTCCCCTACTCCGATACCTCCAGACTGTCTTTCACATTTAGCCCACAGACGCTTGAGTCAGCCACGACCTTGGGCACACCTGCAAATATGTCTTCCCCCGCCAAATCCAGCTTTTGTCCCTCTTCCAGACAGCAGGTAAGTGGAGCGCGCTCGGTCATACAGGCGGCCACAATGGGACGGACCGATTCCGGCGGCGGGCTCTTTGTGGCACACGCGAACGCGCAGTCGCTAACGGCTCACTTCGACGAGTTCTGTGACCTGTTCTGTCAATCGCTGTTCCATATTATCCTCGTCTCTGAAACCTGGTTGAAACCAAACATTTCTTCCGACGCTACCCGAATCACTGGTTACTCTCTCCTAAGGGCAGATCGTGAAATACGACGCGGGGGTGGTGTGGGTGCTTATGTTCGCTCTGATCTGACACCTACTATACTATGCATATCGGATGCAAAGGACGAAGGAGAAGCAGAGTTCTTGTTTTTCGAAATAAATACATCAAATCAGAAACTGCTAACTGGAGTAATCTATAAACCTCCAAACGTCGGTGCCATGTCCTCCTTCCACTCTGCTCTGTACTCGCTCGTGTCACAGTATGAACACACAATCATTGCGGACGACACAAACATCGACTTACAGTTAAAATCTCCCTCTGCAGAAAAACTAAGGAGACTGTTCCACTCCAACGATATGAGTTTAACGCCGCTGGACCCAACTCATCACACGCCACACAGCCATACACTCATAGATATAATAGCAACAAAGCGACCAGATAAAATAATTCGCGCCAATCAGACATCCGCTCCGGGACTCTCTGCTCATGGCGTGATATTCTTAAATTATTCAATGCATACTACCAAAGAAAAATCTCACCTGGTAACCTACAGAAACCTAAAAAATGTTATCCATGACACTCTTCAAAAAGATTGCTCAGACATCCCTTGGCATGATATTGCCAATGAACCGACTTTAGACGGAAAAATTCGGGAATTATGTCGCAAAATTACTGCACTGTATGCTAAACATGCTCCTCAACGCACTGTCAAGGTAAAGAGAGCTCCCGCTCCGTGGCTCACCACTGCATTACGCCAGCTAATGAATAAACGTGATGCTGCACATAGGGCCTTGAAGCGTAACCCAACTCCCGAGGCGTACGAAGCTTATAGGAAACTCCGAAACAGAACCAACCAAAGCGTGAGGAATGCCAAAATCAGACATACCCGCTTTGTCGTATGCGGCATATCAAAACCTACTGCACTGTGGAAAAGGCTGCGTAGTTTCGGTATAGGGAAGTGAAGATCTGACGCTGTTTATCAAGCGTCTGCAGAAGAATTAAACGATTTCTGCTCAACAGCTGTAAACTGCCACGCAGCGACAAATTACCAGCCCCAAGATATCAGTCTCTCGAGAGACAAGGTTTTCCTAAAACATGTCACTATCGGCACAGTACACAAGGCAATTATGAGAATCTCTTCCGAGGCAGTAGGAAATGATGGAGTGAACATTGACATGGTTAAGAACGTCGTAGACACTTTTATTCCAGTTATCACAGTCATCTTCAACCTGTCTCTTGTCAGTAATACATATCCTACTGAGTGGAAGCAAAGTTTAATTCAACCTATACGGAAGACAGACAACCCTAAGTCGCCAGGTGACTGCAGGCCGATCAGCATACTACCTGCAATATCTAAAGCCCTAGAATACATCGTCCATGAACAGCTGACGGATTACCTCAAAACTCATAACATCCATGACAAATATCAGTCAGGCTTTCGAAAGCACCATAGTACAGCAACTGCATTAATCAAAGTAACTGATGACATTAAACATGCTATTGACAGACGTGTAGCTACCATCCTAACACTGCTTGACTTAAGCAAGGCTTTTGATACAGTTGACTTTGATATATTACTAATTAAAATGAAACAGCTGAATTTCTCAAGTAGCGCAATATACTGGTTCAACAGCTACCTCAAAAACAGAGGTCAACAAGTCATTTGTGCGTCGGAAAAGTCATCATGGAAAAACGTGCGCTCTGGAGTTCCCCAAGGCTCCGTCCTTGGTCCATTACTCTTCTCACTGTACATAAATGATATTTCTTCAGTGATTCACTCCTGCAACAACCATCTATATGCCGACGACATCCAACTGTACATAACTGCAAGCCCCAAGAACATTGCTGACGCAGTAGCGAGTATGAACGCAGATCTTTGCTCTGTTTCTCGATGGGCACACAACCTAGGTCTGAAACTAAACCCCAAGAAATCGCAGGTCATACTTATATCTCATCCAAAGTTAATCAGCCGGTACTTTCGCGAAACAGTCCCACAAATACTCCTCAATGGTACCCAACTACCATACCAACAAACAGTAAAAGACCTTGGAATAATCTTGGATGAACACCTAAACTGGAAAGAACAAACAGTCACAGCTTGCCGGAAATCGCTCTCCTCCCTACATGCAATTCAAAAATTTAGAAAAATATTTCGAACCCATGTTAAACAAAAATTAGTCCAAACACTAGTCTTGCCTAATCTTTACTACTGTGATGTAGTTGAACACGGCACAAATAGTGAAAATTGGAGATGCCTCGAGCTAGTGATGAATGCTTGCGTTAGATACGTGTGCAATATACGGTTGTATGATCATATCAGTCCTTCATACTCCCAGCTAGGTTGGATACGCCCACATCAGGCACGTGATCTCCACACTTCATCGATTTCTTAGCCACTAGTGCCCCCAATACTTATCTTCTGACATTAAACAGCTATCATCATTCCACAATTGCAATACCAGATCGGATACGTCTAGCATCTTGGCTGTACCTTTACGTAACACAATATCTTTCTCCGTGTCTTTCTCCATCTCAGCCATACGACTATGGAACGCGTTCCCCTGTGATCTGCGTCATATCCAGAACCACTCAACATTCAAGAGGGAACTCAAAACTTACATATTAGGGACGGTATAGCCACCATTGTTGTGCCCCTCTCATCTCTTCCTTTCTCCTCTCCATCATAGCTTCGAATTTTACCATTCTATTTCTCTTCCTCTAACCTATCTACCTCTTCTACATCTTTTTCACCCCATTCTATCGTCTTATGTCTCTGCTCGATGAGAATAACTCACAAGCTGCAAGAACATAACGAGAAAATTTCCAACTGGCAATAGGTCTGACATTCATAAAAGAAAAATATGTTTACTTTAATATACATAGTCATTACTATTATTATTATTCTTATTCTTCATTGTTATAATTATTTTTTGATTGTTATAACTATCACTGTACTACAGTTATAATCTCTATTTTTTTTTTCTTTAACATTAATACTGTATAACACGTTATACGTCCTTAATGTTCTGTAGTAATCTGAGTATGCCTGGTTAGGTTTAAAAGAGGGCCTGAAGGCCCTAATCTTGCCAGGTAAAATAAATACATAAATGAATAAATAAATAAATAGAGTGCAACACTGATTAGGCGTGGTAATGTGTTGTGTTCTTAGTGTTCCCACAGTTTTTGCCACCTCGTGTGTGTTACTTGTATTTACCGAAAGGTTGTGGCTAAGACGAAACTATTGCTTATTTTCACTTTGCTAATATTAGGTCTTAGCACTACCATAACGTTACAGTAATGTGACAAAATGCATGGAATAGCGACATGCGGATATGCAGCCGACAGTACTGTCGTGTACAGAAGATACAAGAGGTCAGTGCATCGGTGGAGCTCCCGTTTGCCTGCAGGTGCTTCATGTGAAGAGGTTTCCGACGCGATCGTGTCTGACGACGGGAATCAACACACTTTGATTGCAGAACGGTAGCTGGAGCTAGACGCATGGAACATTCCGTTTCGGAAATCGTTAGGGAATTAAATATTCCGAAGATCAACAGTGTAAAGAGTGTGCCCAGAACGTCAGGTTTCAGGTATTGCCGCTCACCACGGACAACGCAGCCGCCAGCAGCCTTCAGTTAACGAGCGTGTACAGCGACGTAAACGTAGAGTTGTCAGTGTTAACAGACAAGCAAAGTCGCATTGAACTGTAGAAATCAACGAGGGACGTACATATCCTTATGGTCAGTGCTGCGAAATTTGGCGTCATTGGGCTATGGCAGCATGTGACCAACGCGGAAGCGAGTGCCTATGCCAACAGCACGACGTCGCCTGCAGCGCCTCTCCTGGGCCTGTGACCATAGTGGTTCGGCGATAGATGAGTGGAAGACCGCGGCCGGGTCAGGTGAGTCACAGTTCCAGTTGGTAACAGCTGACGGTAGTGTTCGAGCTTGGCACAGACCTCACGAAGCCATAGACCCATATTGTCAACAAGGCACAGTGCAAGTTGATGGCGGCCCCATAATAGAGTGGGCTGTGTTTACATTCAATGGACTGGATCCTTTTTGTCGCAATAAACCCGCCTCCTCCTTGACTGTCCAGCCTCTCTCTGCGGTATACATTCCAATACGATCATTGCCTGGAAATTGTTATTTTCGGCTCCTTGGAGACCATTGGAGCCATTCTTGTACATCACGTTCCTAAACCTGTCAAAGGGCCACAATTGTTCATGACTGATTTGAAGAGCGTTCTGGACAGTTCATGTGAATGATTTGGCCACTCAGATCACTTTGCACGAATCCCATTGAGCATTTATAGGAGATAATCGAGAGGTCAGTTGGTGCACAAAATGGAGCATCGGCAACAATTTGGAGGTTACGGGTGGCTGTAGAAGTAGCAAGGCCCAATATTTTTGCAGACAACTTCTAACGAATCGCCGAGTCCTTGCCACAGTAAGTTGCTGCAGTGCGCTGAGCAAAACGAGGTGAACAGTGTAGGACTGCCACAGAGTGAGAGGTGTGTTTGTTTCTGCACGCCGGCGGTCTCGATTCGGCACGTGGCCGGACTTCGTGTTGCAGGGTCGCCGTCGGCCTGACGGACGTGTTTGCTGGCAGAGCCGCCGGCCGAGTTAACCGGCGGTGTGGCGGGCGTGGCCGCAGGGCAGTGTGGGTGCGGGGGTGGAAGCGGCCGACGGCCGGCGGCCGGCCGCTAACGAGACCGCAGCCGCAGCCGCAGCGCTTTATCGGCGGTGGCGGCGGCAGCGAGGCGTCGCCTGCCTCGCTGGAGCCCACACATCACATGCGGGCGGCCGGCCCTGGTGCGCTGCGGCGTGGCGTGGCGTGGCGTGGCGCGAGCGGGGCACACACACAGCGGGCCGCGGCTCGCGGGATACTAGGCAGCTGGCACGTAACAGAACCCAGTCCGTTGTCCTCGATGGTGTGTGTTCATTGGATCTTTTGGATAGGGTGGATAGCAATGTGCGGCAGTTTGCTGATGATACTGTGGTGTACGGGAAGGTGTCGTCGTTGAGTGACTGTAGGAGGATACAAGATGACTTGGACAGGATTTGTGACTGGTGTAAAAAAATGGCAGCTAAAAATGTTAATTAATGCAGATGAATACTCCATTAGTGGTGTAGCGCTTGACACAGTCACGTCGATTAAATATTTGGGCGTAACATTGCAGAGCGATATGGAGTGGGACAATCATGTAATGGCAGTTGTGGGGAAGACGGATAGTCGTCTTATGTTCATTGGTAGAATTCTGGGAAGATGTGGTTCATCTGTTAAAGAGACCGCTTATAAAACACTTACACGACCTATTCTTGAGTACTGCTCGAGCGTTTCGGATCCCTATCAGGTCGGATTGAGGGAGGACATAGAAGCAATTCAGAGGCGGGGTGCTAGATTTGTTGCTGGTAGGTTTGATCGTTACTCGAGTGTTACGAAAATGCTTCAGGAACTCGGGTGAGAGTCTCTGGAGGAAACGAGGCGTTCTTTTCGTGAATCGCTACTGACGACATTTAGAGAACCAGCATTGGAGTCTGACAGAATACAATTTTACTGCCGTCAACTTATATTTCGCGGAAAGACCACAAAGATAAGATAAGAGAGATTAGGGCTCGTACAGAGGCATATAGGCAGTAAATTTTCCCTCGTTCTGTTTGGAGTGGAACAGGGGAAGATGCTAGTTGTGGTATGAGGTACCCTCCGCCACACACCGTATCGTGGATTGCGGAGTATGTATGTAGATGTAGATGTAGTTGTAGACATACTTCCTCCACCTCGTCAGTAGCCACGACCGGGAGTTTTTGCAGGTCTCCCTTTGCCGAAAAAGTTCCAGGATATATTAAAAAAAACGGAATATTGTGCCTACCAAGTAACGATCCTAGCTGCTCTCTAACTATTCCCTTCAGGTATTCATACCCAGTTGGCGAAGTTTCTGAAGGTATTGGAAACAAGCAAGGAAATTTTCAACTGCAATGCTCATAAACTCATTTGTCACTGCCTGTTGTATGTGTATTGATATCTTCATGAAGCTTTGCTTTCGAGCCGCCTTTCCCCTCGCAGAAACAAGAAAAAACCGCAAGGCGAGACTTTGGGCGAATGTCGCGGCTGTGCGATGGCAACAACAAAATGTCTGGCCAGATACTCGGTAACAGTTAAAGAAGTATTGTGTTGGGTCATGCACTCTTATGCAGTAAGAACCAGTCCTGACAATGCCGTAAATCACGGCGCCGACGTCGAATTGCTTGCCGCAAACGTTTCAAGACTGCAGTACAAAGATTAAGCTTATCCACAATGGATATTTTAGAACCCGTGACTGTTAATTGAATGTAAATACACAAAACTGCAACCAGTCACTTGTTTGAATAAATATTTACTATTCCACGAACTGGTTTTCAAACCTTTTCAGGTTCATCTTCAGATGCCTTCTGGAAGCTACATTACTATTTCTAGCATAATGCTGGGTAGTGGCTTCCGACAGTATGGGCGGCTTCTTTCGTTAGTGTCCATTTGTCTGCCTCTGTCTTGATGGTCAGTTGATATATTACTTCACACACTTTCACAGAATCTGTATTCATGTACACTGTGACAGTGAAATTTTGCCTCACACGCTGCACGTTTGCATCAGTATGTGCTGTAGATAGGCGACCAGGTGTAGGATCGTCTTGTACTGAATTTCTGCCTTCACGAAACTCGAAAACACGAATTCTTGGAAGTGCCTCGTCTGCATATGCTTCGTTAATCACTGCCCACGTTTCACTAGGGACTTCCCCGAGCTTGGCGTTAGGCTACGGTCACACCATGAAATCTTTTCCGGGTGTCCAGTACTTCTTCTGTGACAGAAAGCTGATGGCTTTCTGTAACTCACTCCCGATCGCGTTGCTACTGAGACACAGTAATTGCTTAGCCATTGGAATTCAATAGGCATTCTGCAGGCGCCTTAACATGACACTCGAGCTGGCGCTCAGTTATTCCTCTCCAGAACACGGCTGCTGCCCTACTCTAAGTATCTTGTCGACATTGGTCGGATATTTCTGCGAGGCCTTTCTTTGAGAATGCTGATGGAATTCAGTACTGGTTTCACGATGGAACCTCTCATGGGTGTCCAATAATCTGCCTCCGAGGCACAGTTGCTCACTTAATGTAACTCTCTTGCAGTCTTGTTGTTGCTTCGCCTTAGCAGTACCGTAGGCATTCTACAGATGCTTCTCAGTGACAGTCCTGTTGCCATTCCGGAAATGCTTCTCTATCGCACCATTTCTGGGCAACTGAAAATGTCAATCCGTCACACTGCTAGAGTCTGCGACAGCTGCTACCATTCTGCAATGTTCTCACAATGAAACAACATCTGCATGTCCAGTAGTTTGTAACCGAGGTACAGCTTCCAGGTTACTGTAACCCTCGCACCCTCACAAGGCACTGGGACACAGAAGTGGCTTTGCTGGGCATTCTGCAGACGCCTCACGATGACGCTGTGGTTGCCCCTCAGGAAAGGCCTCTAATCTCACGTGTGCTGGCCTAGAGCATATGTCAGTATGATACTGCCGGAGTCATTCTGCAAGTGCCTCTCTCTGAGACTGCGGCTTGGGATTCTACTTGGGTCTCACCATGCAACATCTTCTGGGTGTCCAGCAGTCTTTGTGCGATACAAAGACGATGGGTTGCTGCAACACTCTCCCGAACATCTTGCTGCTGGGACATGGTAATTGCTTCGCCATTGTAATACAAATGTCATTGTGCAGACGCCTCCGTATGACACCGACTATTGACTCTATATGACGTGGCTGCTGAACTATGACAATGCTGGATAATTTCGGCATGTGACTTACTATAATAATTCTGCCGACATTTAGGAAGGGTCTCACCATGGACCCACTTCTGGGTGCCAAATAATCTGTCTCCAAGGACAGCATGTAGCTTACTGTAACACTGCTTCCATCATATTACTGTTAGGACATGGAAATTGCTGCGCCATTGCAATGCAATAGCCATTTCGCAAACTGCTCTATTTGACATTCCTTCTGGTATTGAGTTACTGCCTCCCATGGCATGGCTACTGCCCCACTCCAAGTATCTCCACGACACTGTTAGAGTATTTCTGTGAGTGCCTTCTACGTTAATACTGCTGGCAATTACGAAGGATCCCATCAGGAAACCTCTTTTGAGCATCCAATAACCGTTCTCTGAAGCATGGCCGCTAGCTTACCACAACCTTCGCTCCATCTCATTACTGCTATTAATTCGAATATGCACTACTATAGCCACCCTGCAGACGACTCTCAGTGACAATACTTTTACTGTTGTAGAAATCTCCAGTTCCTCTGCTACTGCAAATGTCTCTCCATCACACTACTGGAGTATACGATGGCTCCTACCATTCTGCAATCACCTCAATATTGAATCACATCTGGATGGCCCGTAGTCTGTAACCGATGCACAGTTGACGGCTTATTGCAACCCTGGTTCGAACACATTTCGGCTGAGACACAGAAATTGTTTCGACATGGCAGTACTACAGGCATTCTGCAGAAGTTTTAATACGACACTCATGGTGGCGTTCAGTTATTGGCCCTCCATAACACGGCTCATGACCTGCTGCAAGGGTCTCGACAACTTTGTTGGAATATTTCTGCAAGTGCTTTTCTGTCGGGATGCTGTTTGCACTTAGCATGGGTGTCAACATGAAACCTCTTCGGGGTGTAACGTGACTCTCGTGTCTTATCATTGTAGCTGAGACACTAAAACAGCTTGGCCTTTGCACTATTATAGAGATTCTGCAGATTCAGTGAGAGCATCTGCAGAACGGCAACAGGAGTGTCATTGAAACTCTAGTTGCCGTTCTAGAAAAGCTTCTCCGTTTCTGGGTGATTGCAAATGTCGAGCCATCATACTGCTGAAGTCTGTGACGGCTCCAGTACCTGTTAAACGTTCTTACCACGAAATCACATTTAGGTGTGGATGCAACAGAGCAACAGCTGCTGACTTACTGTAGCCTCCACACCCTCACGCTGACGCTGACACACACATGTTCGCCGTCAGACCGAAATAGGCATTTTGCAGACACCTCAACATGACACTAATGCTGCCCCTCAGGAATTGCCCCGCCATTTGACCGGTGCTGCGCTATTGCATATGCCTCGAGGACATTGTCAGCGTCATTCTGCTAGTGTATATCTAAGATACTGACGCTGGCATTCGGCTATGGTCTCAGCATGGAACCTCTCCTCGGTGTCCAGTAGCTTGTAACCGAGCCACAGCTGCCGGCTTGCTGTAACCCTCGCAGCATCAGATTGACGCTGGGGCAGAGAAATTGCTTCGGCATCGCTCTACTACAGGCTTTCTGCAGACACTAATGCTTCCCTTCAATTACCTCTCCATCACACGCCCTGTTGGGATACTGCAAGAGTCTCTATCGCACTGCCGGAGTCATTTTGCATGTGTATTTCTGTTATCCTGTTGCTGGCATTAGAGTAGTGTCTCACCATGGAACCTGTTCTAGCCACTGGCGACTCGTAAGTACACAGTATGGTCTTCACAAATCTTTTCGATTCAGATAAATTTGAGAATGTGAAATTAATCGCATTTGCTGCATAACTGTTATGCTTATCAACAAATTTATACAACTACACTGCCGATAATAACATCAACAGTAATGATGATAAAAATAATGATAATAAGAAGACACATAATTTCTCTGACAATAGAAAGAATTGTTCTCTTGGACTTTTGTTGTTTTGTACATAATGAAGTACAGTTTAGGGCGATAGCGAAATAATGTATAATATTTCGCAACTCTCTGTTTCTCGTTTCTGTATAAATGGGAGTTTTCGTGTTTTTCATTTTTTTCAGACGCATGTACAAGAACCCTAACAGATACTTAGTTCACGAATTCACTTCCGTGTAGAAAATCAGACATTCTTGCACTGTATCCGCAAAACAACTTGTGGTAACAAAGAAACCTTGTTAAATGTTCGCTTGTAGTCACTCTTATTTAATTTCGTCACTCACTGAATCAAAGGATCTGTTCTCGGTGACCCTAGTTCCTTGGCGGCTAACTTTTTCTGGTAACTTATTTTTTTGTTCCCAGAATGAGATTTTCACTCTGCAGTGGGGTGTACGCAGATATGAAATTTCCTGGCACATAAAAGCTGTGTACCAGACCGAGAATCGAACTCGGGAGCTTTGCCTTTTCCGAGCAATTGCTTTCCCGTTTTTTTTTCATTATCAGATTGACTTGGTATTTCCATGAAAATCAGACAACCATAGTCAAATCATCATTTATTATCAGCTGCAAAAAGAAAATCAACAAACTATTTCAAGCACAAACAATTATTAAATTCTGAACGGGAAGACTAACCTATTATCCTACCTTTCTTGTCAATTTTTTATATAAATATAGAAGAGAAAAAGTGACAAAACAAAGAAACAAGGTAGGGGACTCAAGCTCAGGCAAGAAACAGGGATCACAGGGGAGCTTAACCAACACTCTGACGGTTAAACAAAAGAGCGTTCGGCATCGTGGCAACCGCTACCATTTCCAATACGCAGTGGTCAGGTGAAGATGAAAAACGCGGGGATCTCGCTCATTCCCGCCTTCAGCGACATAGTGTGGACATAGAAACCCAAGAGCCACACTATCGTGTTTGTTTTCGTCTGAGGAAAAAATGATAGCCGGCCGGGACGGCCGAGTGGTTGTGAGCGCTACAGGCTGGAACCGCACGACCGCTACGGTCGCAGGTTCGAATCCTGTCTCGGGCATGGATGTTTGTGATGTCCTTAGGTTAGTTAGGTTTAAGTAGTTCTAAGTTCTAGGGGACTGATGACCTCAGAAGTTAAGTCCCATACTGCTCAGACCCATTTGAACCGTTTTTGAAAAAATGATATGTCCGGATGTAGGAGAATGTAGTCTCGGAAAGCGGTTTCAGGCCCTCGAGCAAGGGAAAGCTAATTGACGGCGGACACAGAGCCAATGATCCTGTCCGCAAGCAACGTGCAACGTGCCTGTGAAGTGTCAGTCTGATGGCATTCCTCACACTCATCGGTCGGACGAGGTCCAATAAGAAAAAGACGATCACCAGTAGGTATCAGACGGTGAATGACCTTATACCACGTTGACGCAGTCTCCATCGGCAATATAGGAAAACTAAGATGAGACCAGAATGTTTTCCAAAATGTTGACGGGGAAGCAAGTTCAACAGAAGAAAGGGAACATGGTGCACCCCAACGGGTTCATAGCATGTTGGTATTAATATGCGTCATAGAAAGTATGTCAGCATCTAGGCTACCGATAGAAAGTATTCACGAACGTGGCGCAATTTTGGATTAATCCGTTCAGCATCAACAGGATGGGTCAGATAGATCGGCCGGAGGTGGAAAGTAAACGAGAGGTAACTGAATGCGGAGCGCGCTTCCAGGTTAAAAAACTGCGGCCGGCAAATAAGATGGATGTCTTCATTTTGATATCGGAAAGACCCAGTCCTCCTAGCTTTCGAGGCCTGGCCACTAATTTACTTCATAAATCGCAGTTTATTAGAAGTTAAGTGATTGGTGATATGTTTATTTACTCTTGTCAAATTCTACTTGTTTTCTTAGTGAGGTCACCAGCCGTTTTGCTTTGGGGTCGTCCCACCATTCTTCTCCGTTTGCCCACCCGCGGGAAGGTGGTTGTTTATAAATTGGGTTGTCGTTTTTCCATCTCCCTATCAATCTACTGTACGTTAGTAGTTGCCCCTGGCATGTTTGTCGGATTTGGTGTGTTAACGAATGTATTGCTTGAAGTGTAACGGCGTAATACCTGAAATATGTTTTGATCTTTGGAAACTTTGCTGCTATTGCCTAAGATCTTGAGAGGCGGTATCTGTGTACTGTAGAGCATCTTAACTATTGTTTGGACAACCTTGTAGAATTTTATATAAGATTGCATTTCATGGGATTTTATTTAAATGATCATTTTACCATATAAAGTTGCTACCCTTTCACCGTAAGACTTCTCTTAGAAGTTAAAATCAAGTTGCACCTTCGGTGGCAAGGTTAATATTTTAATTGTTAGTGTCTTTTGCCATTTCCATCCCTCCTAGTGGGGGTGCATAGTTTGTGTGCTTGTGTAAATTGTTAAAACTCTTAGTTTAAAGTTATCTGGTGTGTTGCAGATTTGCACCAGTCTAGTCTTTTAGAGGCTGTTGTGAGCGGTCGTAACTACGGCCGTGTCAAAAGGGAGCGGCAAGATTCTCTGCCCGAAAGCTCATACAGTCAAAACTTGTTTCTTTCTGCCTCTGAACAAATTGTAACTTTGATATTTAGAGGGTGCTTTCTGACCATAATTTTAAATTTGTTTCTTTTAAAAAAATGCTTTTAGGCACTATTAAAGTGAATAAAATTCCCATTTGTTAAAAGAAATTTGCTTATGATTTCATCAGTTATTCCCTAATAACTACTTCAATGCTTACATAGTGTGATTAAATGTGTGAATGTTCTTGATGATTCGCTAGTAAATAAAATAAATGCTTAAGAATATTCTTTGAAAATAAATCACGGTTCAATCTCCCCACAAGCTTGCTATTGCTACACAGTAACTGCTTCGGCGTTGCAATAGAATAGTGATTCTGCAGACGCCTCAATATGACACCTCCGCTACCGTCACGTTATTGCCTCTTCACGACACGGCCACCCGCCTAATGCAGTTACGCCCACGACACTGATGGATTATCTCTGTAAGTACCCTTGTACGCTAACTCTGCTAGCAGTTAGGAAGGATCCCCCCTGAAACCTCTTCTGGATGTTCAGTAATCTGTGTCCGAGGCTCAATAGGTAGCTTACTGTAACACCATCTCTATCACATTGCAGCTGGGCCGTAGAAATCGCTTCGCGACTGCAATACAATAGGCATTCTGTAGACGGCTCAATATAAGACTCCCGCTGGCGTTCAGTTATCGTCTCCCCTAAAACGGCTGCTGGCTTACTATAAGCATCTCTATTAAGCTGTTGGAGTATTTATGGAAGTGCCCTTCTATGACAATGCTGCTGATCTTTGGCAAGGATCCCACCATGGAACCTCTTCTGGGTGTCCAATAACCTGTCTCCGAGGCACAGTTGCCAGCTTGCTACAACGTTCGCGCCACTTCATTACTCTGGGACAGTAAAACTGGCACTACTACAGGCATTCTACAAACGCCCTAATATGACACTAATGGCAGTATTCGCATAATGCCTCTCCACGACTCGGCTGGTTGCCTATTAAAAGTGTCGCCATGACACTGTTGGGGTGTTTCTGCAAGTCTCCTTCTATGCTAATGCTGCTGGAAATTAGGAAGGGTCTCACCATTGAACCTATTCTGTGCGTCCAATAATCTGTGTTCGAGGCAAGCTGCTGGCTTACTTTATCTCTCTCTGGATCCCATTTCAGCTGGGACACAGAAATAGCGTTGCCATTGCGCTACCATAGACGTTCTGCTGAGGCCTTAATATGACACTCGTGCTGGCGCTCATTTATGTCTCTCCATAACACGGCTGCTGGCCTAATGCAAGTGTCCCGTCTACATCATTGGAGTATTTCTGCGAATGCCTTTCTATGAGAATGCTGCTGGACTTTAACACTAGTCTCGCCATGGAGCCTCTTCTGGGTGTCCAATAATTTGTCTCCAGGGCACAGTTGCTAACTTACTATAACCCTATTACTGTCTAACTGTTGCTGGGACACTAAATTTGCATCTCCTTTGTACTACTATAGGCTTTCTTCGGATGTCTCTCAATAACATTCCTCAGGCCGTTCTAAAAATGTTTCTCCACCTTCCCATTTCTGGACAATTGCAAATTTCGGTCCACAACTCTCGCTCCCTCACATCGACGCTGGGACAGAGAAGTTGCTTCGACATCACGCTACTACAGGCATTCTGCGGACGCCTCCCCATGACACTATGGCTATCCAGGAATCACCTCTTCATCTCACGTGTTCTGGATTACGGCAAGTGTCTCTAGGCCGGTGCTGGAGCCATTCTGCAAGAGAGTTTCTCCAAGGGGGTCTCGCCATGGAACTTCTTCTGGGTGTCCGGTAGCTTGCGACCGAGACACAACTGCCGGATTACTATAACCAACGCACCCTCAGATTGACGCTCGGACACAGAAATTGATTCGCCATCTCGCTAATGCTTGTTGCTCCTCAGGACTTGTTCCTCCGTGACACGGGTGCTGAGCTACTGCAAGAATTTCTATCAGAGTGCTGGAGCTATTCTGCTTGTGTATTTCTGTTATATTGCTGCTGGCATTAGTCTAGGGTAACGCTACAAAACTTATACTGGTTCCCCAGTAATCTTTCTCCTACACGAAACTGACGGCTTGGTGTAATTTTCTCCCCACCGTATTGCTCCTGGGACACAGTAATCGCTTCGCCCTTGAAATACAATGGGGATTCTGCAGACGCCTTAATTCGAGACTCGAGCTGGCGCTCAGCCACGTCTCTCCATAGCACGGTTGCTTGCCTGCTGCAAGGGTCTCGTCGACATTGTGGGAGTATTTCTGCGAGCGCCTTTGCATGATAATGCTGCTGGAAGTTAGCACTTGTCCCACCACGGAACCTTTTCCGTGTGTCAAATAGTCTGCCTGCGAGGCACAGTTGCTAACTTACTGTAACTCTCATGCCATCTCATATTCTCTGATGCACTAACAGTTCTTCGTGTTAGCACCACTATAGGCGTTCTGCTGACTCTTCAACATGACACTAATACTGCCCCTCAGGAACTGCATCCCAATCAAATGGGTCCTGTTCTATTGCGTAGCTCTCGATGATATTGTTGGACTCATTCTGCTAGTGTATATCATTGATACTGCCGCTTGCATTCGGCTACGATCTCACCATGGGGCCACTTCTGGGTGTCCAATAACTTGTAACCGAGACACAGTTGCCGGCTGTAATCCTCGCACCCTCTGACTGACGCTGAGACACAGAAGTTTCTTCGCAATATGACAACTGCGAACACTGTGCAGACGCCTCGGCCCCACGAGAATTGCCTCTCCATCACACCAGTGCTAGGATGCTACAAGAATCCCTACCACATTGTTGGAGTCATTCTACATACGTGTTTCTCTTATAGTGTTGCTGCCATTAGGCTAGAGTTAACACCATGTAATCTCTTCTGGGTGACCAGTAGTCTTTATGCGACACAAAGCTGACGGCTTTCTCTAATTCTTTTCCCATCGCATTGCTCGTGTGACACAGTTATCGATTCGGTATTGCAATGCAACAGGCGTTCTGCAGACCCATTAATATGAGACTCGTGCTGACACTCAGTTATGCCACTCCATAACATGTCTGCTGGCCTACTGCAAGTGTCTCGACGACGTTATTGGAGTATTTCTGCGTGCGCTTTCCAAGAGAATGCTGCTGGAATTTAGTATCGGTCTCATCTTGGTACCTCTTCTGAGACTCAAATAATCTTTCTCCGAGTTACAGTTGCCAACTCACTATAACTCTGGGGCTGACTTATTGTTGCTGGGATACCAAACTTGCTTCATCTGTGTACTACTATACGTATTCTGCAGATGTCTCTCAATGACACTCATGAGGCCATTCTACAAACGCTTCTACATTTCAACATTTGTGAACAGCTGCAAATGTCAATCCATCACACTGCTGAAGTATGCAATGGCTCCTATCATTCTACCACATATGGGTGTCTAGTAGTTTGTAAGTGAGGCACTGTAATTCTCGGTCCTCCACATTGACGCTGGGACACAGAGGTTGCTTCTCCATCAGACTACTACAGGCATTCTGAAGACGCCTTACCATGAGACTATGACTACCCCTCAGGAATCACCTCTCCATTTCACCTGTGCTGGCCTACAGCAACTGTTTTTATGACACTACTGGAGTCATTCTGCAAATGCGTTTCTCCGAGACTGCTGCTGGCATACTGCTAGGGTCTCACCATGGAACGCCTTCAGGGTGACCAGCAGTCTTTCTGCGAGACAAGGCTGATGGATTACTGTAACTCTCTACTCACACCTTCCTTCGCCATTGCAATAGAACAGCCATTCTGGAGACTCCCCAATCTGACACTTCCCTCCCCCTTCCATTACGTTCCTGCCTGTCCATGACATGGCTGCTGGCCTACTACAAGAATCTCCATGATGCTGTTCCTGAGAGAGCTCTTCTATGCTAATGCTGCTATCAATTAGGAAGCGTCTCACCATGGAACCTCTTCTTGGTCTCCAAATATCTGTCTCCAACACAAAGCATCCAGCATACTGTAAGACTCTTTCCATCACATTGCTGCAGGGACATGGATATTGTCCCACCATTGCACCACTGTATGTATTCTGCAGACGCCTCACCATGACAGTACCGTTGCCACTCAGGAATTGCCTCTTCAACAGACATGTGCGTCCTTACTGCATATGCCTGTATTACACTGTTGGTGTCACTCTGCACTCTGTAATATTGCGGCTGTCATTGAGCAATGGTCTCACCAAGAAACCTCTCTGGGTGACTGATAGGTTGTAACTGAAGGGCATTTGCCGGCTTACAGTAGCCCTAGCACCTTCAGACTGACTCCAGGACACAGATATTCCTTCACTATTGAACTACGACAGGCTTTCTGCTGACACCTCACCATGACACTAATGCTGCCCCTCAAGGAACTGCGTCACATGGCTGCTGGCCTACTGCAAGTGTCTCGTCGACATTGTAGTATTTCTACGAGTGCCTTTCTGTGAGAATGCTGCTGGAATGTAGCACTGGCTTCACCTTGTAACCTCCTCTGGGTGTCCAACAATCAGTCTCCCAGTGTTGCTAACTTACTGTAACTGTCGTGCCATCTCATGGTTGCTGGGACAATAAAATTGCTTTGCTTCTCCACTACTATAGATATTCCGCAGAAGCCTCTGCTTGACACTAATGCTGCTCTTCAGGAATCGCGTCTCCATCACACGGGTGCCGCGCTACTGCAAGAGTCTCCATCACATTTCTGGAGCCATTCTGCATGTCTGTTTCTATTCGCCTGTTGCTGCCATTAGGCTATGGTCGCACCATGGAACCCTTCCTTTGGGGGGGGGGGGGGGGAGGGAAAGTGACCCTTTCCTTTGATTTGGGTACTTCTGTAGTACAAAAGTGAGGACTTAAGATTACTGCCACATTTCTGATGATGAACATCTGTTTCGACTCACTGATGGGAACTTCTGGGACAGACAAGGATCTCCTCAAAAAATTTACAGTAACTTGGTTGAAACTCGTCAAGATTAAATAGATAACCGGTAACACTCAAGTACTTGTTGGTGAACTGTCAGTTGTTCTCGAATTTCTTGAAGTCCAACTTTCCATGCTGAAAGCACCATGAAATGATTCTCGAGAACTGGTGGAATTATAAAGAATGGCATACAGTTACGTACCCCTGGAGTTGTAAATCATTCTAGATGGATGGCAAAGGTCATATATGCATTAAAGTTATGCTTGCTACAAGATCAATTTCACTTATCTGATATGGAGAAGTGGGGAAGAAGAACTCATTGACAAGAATGTTTTTTTTTTTTTCTTGCATGTACATCTGAGCCTGGTTTATGTCAGACCAGCAGCAATTAGGGCACCTTACTATGTTTGGCGATAAATTATGAGGATATTTATTCAGTAATAAGTGAGACTGCTGTAAAAAGATTTCATATCACCTTTGGTACTAAGAAGCTGTGGCTTTAGCTTTATTTGATCACAATGTTCCAACAACAGTCATGGCAAATGTACCTCAGGTTATCTTGGAATTAGGAAAAGGCGAAGAAGGCGAAGAAGGCAAAAATCAAGTGAAAAAATACATCAAACACAGAAATAATTTTTCTTCTTTTGTGGATATTGGCGTTTCATCTTTTGTGTAACATTATTACATAAACTTTCTTGGTGAGATTTTCTATCAATGTCCATTTTCTCTACAAAGACCCTTCAACAAGGAAAGATAGCTCCTCTTACAAAAGCGCAATGCATAAACTTGATTTGATGGTTGCTGTGAATGTTCCTGGAGAAAAAGCTGTTAAAATTATCCAGGGCCACGATAACATTCCCAGCGAAGACCAAACTGAGAAACAATTCATTTAACAGACTGTTGGCGGAGACAGTAAAAAACGTCCAACTGCTTCTAAATCTTCTATTAGGAACAAATAGTGTTCTTTGTTCAGTTGCGAGGTGCCGGCGGAAAATTCCACTCTATTGCCGAAGCACTACCATTCCACCAATGGAGATTCTTGGCGTCAATTTCTGCGCCGATTTTGCTACGTCATGGAGCTATGCCATGAGCATGCCAATCACAGTCACGATTTTGCAGAAAACGCGGGAATTTGCCCGCCAAGACTGCCTGTGAACCCAAGTCATTCCCACGCCTCGCTGGTAGCCCGCCAGAAACTGTTTTCACAAAGTTTCTTCGAAGTAACGGAATCTCTAGTCCAGCCGTTCCTTCAGGCCCCTGCGGACGTGTCTCCGCCGCTATATGACAATGTCGATGTCTGGAAAGCATGCACTCGACTCCCTCACACCCATCGGCTTAAACCTTTCAAGATCCCATCTGTCACCGGACCACCCGGGTCACGAGAGACGCTGCGTGGGAAGTCCGCGTGTGAAGGAATAGCAACTTTTCACCACATGCAGTTAGAGAGGAAAATCGAATTACTCAGAGTAAGATAGAAATATGATAGGGGGCTTCTGCCACCTCTCATAGCCCCTACGCCATTTTAGATTGTAATTGGTGAGCAGTTGGCTCACTTAGGAGCAAGGTAGTGAGTCAATCGCCCAAGAACAATCTTGCAAACTGACTCCACATGCCGCACTCTATATAAAAAATCACTGCAACTGAAAAATGCAGCTCATAGAGGGAGGATTATTTATGACGTAGCCAACTCCACATTATTTATATGGAACTCTAACACTCACATCACACATCCATACCCAGGGAGCCCCTTCCAAACACCGATTCACACAGACATTCACGCTCTAAATATGACCCAGGCACGTGAGCCAAATATGGAGCAGTTTATTCTTTACAATCAGAGTTGGAGTGCTCCGCAATTAAATGCCCAAGATGTTAGAACAATTTCAATCATTAAACTAACCTGAACTCAATCACACATGATTACATTTAAGTTCACAATCTCTTTGTGAGCTTTCAGAATCTAATTACAACCTCCGATTCATTCTGTCTCCCTGCAGCAAGAATAACCTTTACAAAATGTTCCCTGAACTGATGGCCCATTCACAATGACAGTGGTGGTATCTGCATCAGTTTATGGGGACTTCAGGCACACTGTTTGCATACACACAACAAAAAACACAGAATACAAAAAGACATGGTGTAGAGAACAATACAGTAATTTGTAATTTGTGCGCCCTACTCTATCACTTACATAAGAATTACAGTGCAAATTCACTAACACATACAAGGTATAAGATACATTACAAAAACAACACTAGAGAAAGAAATTTAAGAAAAAAACAAGGTTCATGGGGTGTCAAGTTGTGCTTGCACATTGCACAATGTTCACGACTGTGCTGAGAATCACATTCTTAGAAATATTCGAAGCACTTCACAAATTCGTTAGTTTCTCGGAGGGGGTTGATATGTTGAGTCATATGCATTGATGCACGTGGTTCCATGTCTTGAGCATCGGAGGGGGGCTGTTGGGATGGGGCCACAGTATTGACATCACATAGGGCTAAACGTCGGGTGTTGTTGCTACGTTGCTGCAACAGCAATAGCGTGTGCTGGAGCATCTGCAGCACTCTGTTGAGATTGCAGCAAGATCACGGCAGTACGGTAGGAAGACATAGTGATAGGCTCTCCTCACGTCGATTAATTGTCTCTGAGGTCTACTAGTTGGGATACATCACTAGTCCAGGCCTCTTCTCTCCCTGGACAGTACTTTACGTTTCCCAATATAGCAGTTCGACGAGAGATGATGGCACGTGGAGTGACTCCACAAGTTTGTGAGGTCATCCAGACAGGATCGAACTAGGAGCGATGATTGCTACAACTGCTCTTTAAGTGAGAGGAGATGTTAGAAATGAGACAATTCATTTGTTAGAGTTTGTGGCACGATACTGCTTTGTGTATGCAGAGCGGCCAATGCTAGTGAGTTGTAAGAACTCAAACAAGTGATTATATAGCGTCCCTTTCTGTCCTGAAGCACATGAGGCACAGATTCTGACACCTTATGTGATCTTCGTGTGCTCACGACAATGTGGTCTGCCACAGGGAATCCCTCCAAACGGCTGCCGCATCCAGAGAGCTAGCTGGCTGTTGCGTGCTGGTCGCGTGTCAGTGTCAACGGCCAGCCACACTTTCGTTTGTGGCCCTGCGAGGGCTGTCTGCCGCCTAATCCCTCAGGTATATGGCCCGGTGACTGTCAGCTTGTAGGACTGGACGCTGCCGCACCATTCTCGTCAGGTGGCGCGCTGACGCTCCCCGTCTTGCAGATAGCCGATGACCTCTTGTTTTTTGCTCCGGCCGGCCTCTGCATTGCCCCGATTCCCGTCATCTGCACAGTTCTGACAAAAATCTTATGGCTAACTTTTCCCATGACCTTCTATGTTATAATAAATTTACATAACGATACATTGATGGTCTGTCATTTCAGACACTCATATTTTAATTTTATAGTTATCAATCTATGGGTATCATTATAACAAAATCTTGGCATATCTAATCTAGACATGGAAATAATCTATCTTGATATTTGTGTAGATACCGATCTCACTACTGTACATGGTGTGTGACGCTATACTGCATGAACAACTAAATGTGCGGGCCCCACACTAATATTACTATTAATTATGTAGATCAACAGTAGACATGCTCAAGAATTAACTACCATTTGCCAACGATCTACATTCTATGTCTTTTGAATAAATTATGTTATTATGCAGGCTGAAGTTTTACCGAACTATAAAGAACCTGCAACTATTCTACGTTCGCTCTCCGGTCGTCCCTCCATCTCGGGTCCGTGATTTGATGACCTGAAAAATAACATCTCCACAGGCGCACGCCAAACACTTGTGGTAGAAAACCGCCACAATATTAAGGATCTAGTTATTGTAAAATCCTAAAGTTTAATTTATCCTAGGATATGGTACTCTCTCTATTATTATTATTATTATTACTATTTTTTTTTTTTACCTTTTACAACACTCTTACACAATTCCTGTTACGCTGAGATGTCTCGCTGCTCGCCGCTATTGTCGACAGTGATGTGCGCGCCGTACGACATGGCCTCCGAGTTCTCACTATGCCTCACTGAAACTCCAGAGACTGGGTTAGCCATGGCTATACAAGACAATAAATTTATAGTTGCAACTTCTTTTTCTATGTGATGCGGTTTTCGCGATCAAAGCACACCTTTCCAGAGGCAATGTAATATGACCAAGCCAGGACTGGTTCCTGTTGAGGATTCCGTCACCCACCACACACCAGCTACACAGTATGTCACGAATCTCCAAGTATAATTCCTTGGTTATTCATCTGCGACAGTCACAAACAGTACGCTAAATCCCCAACCAGCACATTGGCATGGTAGGCTTTATGCCCACATTTCTACCGTCTAGGGCACCATTGGAGTCAAACGCTCACTGGTTCACACCGACTTGCAAGACAACGATGCTGGCGCATCAGTGTAAAAACTATACTGCCCGAATTCATCCTCGAAATCACGCAATATACCACGATCTTGCAGTGCACTGACGCGTGCCTGCAAACATTGGTATGAACGTCTTGTGTGCGCCCGTTTGTGCGACATCTCCTCACTCATCATTATCCCGCAACATGTACACCAGACAGGAAAGGACACAAACACTGCTCATGGAAAGGTAGTGTCTCCTACTCCATCGACATTGGAAGTCGCGAACATAAACAAAAAGGGATTGCAGGAGTAAATTCTTATGCAAGACAACGCAGCGTGTTAATACTTTAGCAATCTTAATCTCTTAATGCAACGATTATTGTTCCCCGAAGAAAGGTTCATATATTTGCCTATTCTACTATGTACACCACTTACACTACTACTATAGCAAGGTTCATGTATTTGGCCATTTTACTATCTACACCACTTACACTAATACTATTCCACGAACTCCTTTATGTGAGAGATGTGGTGGAGTCCTATGGACTTCTTTCCTTTCAGCGTCTCTAGTTTATAAGCATTGTGGAGAGCTGTTCTCCTTATACGGTACGGGCCGTCGTAAACAGAATAGAATTTTTGCCATTTCATTTTTTGTTTGTTAGAGAGTCGGAAAGACTTCACGGGCACCCTTTGTCCAATTTGGAAGTGTCGTAGACGAGCTCCCCTGTCGGCACGTCTCTTCCTGACCTCTGCTGCAGCCCGTATCCTCTTGAGAGCCAAATACACTATGGCTCGGTGCTGCGTTCGCGCCCTTGGTGGGAAGTTTACGACCTCGGTTATCAAGTCCTTAGGAATCCGGTTTTTCAGTACTGTAATGGGTGCCAATTTTGTTATCCCATGGGGTGCCTCATTGATCACCTCCAGGAAGTCTTTAAGGAAAACGTCCCATGCCATGTGCTGTTTGTTGCAGTACAACCGGCACAAGTTTCCGAGTTCCTTAATAACCCGTTCTGCAGCATTCGAGCTCGGATGGTGTCAACATATAAAAATGGGATCAATTTTACATCGATGCAACGTCTCCTTCCATGTTTTTCACTTAAACTGTGGCCCCTTATCAGAAATAATTCTACTCACATGACCAACCTGTGGTAGGAAATCCCGGATTAGGGCTCATGATACAGTTCGTCCTGTCGCCCTTTTCAGTGCCGTAAAGGTAACGTATTTCGACGTTAGTTCAACAAACACTAATACGTAAGAACATCCTCTTCTTGTTCTTGGCAAAGGCCCCATCAAATCTGTTGCCGCTAATTGTCTTAATTTGGTCGGTACGATTGGGTATAATGGTGCCTACATGCTAACAGTGGTGTGCTTAGCTTTTGGCAGTCTTTACACACCGACAGTACCCTCCGAATTCGACGCTCCATGTTTCGAAAGTAACACATGGTCCTTAGCTTGAGATTGTACTTGCGTGGTCCGAAGTGTCCATAGCTGAGGTGAGTATGCCATATAACCTTGTTTATAAGGTGTTCAGGGATGCATACCCCCCATTCAGTGTCATTGGCATGATTTCGGTGGAAGGTAATGCCTTTCCGCAAGAGGTAGAACTGCCAGACGGTGGCGTGTCTTCTGTCTATCCATCTCTGTTTCAGTAACACTAGGGCAGGGTCCTTGTCTTGCTCCTTCTTGATGTCCGGCATACTACAAGTAATAAAATTTTCAAAGGCTACTTTCTGCATATAGAAAAGGCAGTAGTGATTTTCCTCCAGATATTCTTCCATGTTGTGCTCAAATCCGATCGGTTACCGTGATAAGGCGTCTGCAATAATGTTCTGACTGCCGGGGATATATTCTATCGAAAAATTGTACTGCTGCAGATATGATGCCCACCTAATGAGCCGCCTGTGATTAAGCTTTGCAGTCATCAGGAACTCGAGTGCCTTGTGGTCTGTGTAGACCCTCGTCTTGCGACCAAACAGAAGGTATCTGAATTTTTCAAACGCCCATACAACAGCCAGCGCCTCTATCTCGTTTACTGAGTAATTCCTCTCACTCTTGGCTAGTACTCTACTACCAAACGCAATTGTCTTCCACACCCTGTTTCCTTCATGTACATAGTCTTGGAACACCATGACACCCAGACCTGAGTATGAACTGTCCGTTACTATGCAAAGCTCTTCTGCTAAATTAGGGTGTGAGAGGATGGGTGCTTGTAATAATGCGAACTTTAATGGTTTCCATTCGGATTCGGCCGCCTCATCCCATTCCCAAGGAATCTTCTTTCCTGTAAGTTGATGCAACCTAAGACTGCTCTGAGTTTTGACATGTATAAAGCGGTTGTAAAAATGTATGATCCCTAAAACCCCCTTAAGTGCTTCTTTGTCGTAGGAATGGGAAACTTTTCAATCGCTTCGATCTTTTCGGGATTTGGCGCAATGCCCTCGCCCGTGATGATATGTATTAGAAATTTGACAGAGGACGTCCCAAAATTCGATTTTTCGACATTGATAGTCACTCCGTATTCCTTGAATGTCGCAAGGAGTTCGCCGAGGACCGCATTGTGCTCGCCCCAAGATTCCTCCGCTATCAGCAAATCGTGCACATAGCTGGTGACATGACGTTTCAGATTATCGCTTAGTATGCCGTCCAGCCCCCGGATGAATGCGGCAGACGAAATGTTCAAACCAAATGGTAGACGACGAAACCGGAACATCTTCCAAATGCTAAAAAGGCTGTGTACTGTCTGCAATTTGGGTGGAGCTCAATTTGCCAGAAACTCGATTTTAGATCAACTGATGAGAAGATTGATATTCCATGGAAGTTTTGTAAGAGTTCCTCTAATCGTTCCGGTCTGTCTGTTTCGGGATCTATTATGGTATTAATTTGTCGCGAGTCCAAGACTGAACGAATACTGCCATCTGCCTTCTCGACTACTCTTAACGGGTTATTATAGGCTGAAGCCCTAGGTTCTATTATTCCTTCACTCAGCATTCGCGTAGTTTCAGCTGCTACTTTCTGTCGATATGCCAAGGGGATTGGGTAGGGTGGCACACGAAACTGGTTGTGCGGACGTACACGGAATTCATATTGGAAGTTCTTTATTGATCCTGTCTTGGGAATGAAAACCTCCGCATGTTCTACTAGTAATTTATGAAGTTTTTTGCGGTGGTCGCACCTTATATTCTTTATTGCTTCCACTTTTTCTCCTATTTTCTCCTTTATGTCTCCCATTATTCCGACTTCATTCTCATCCGTGTCCTCTCCCCTACCCGCAACGTCGACCTGTTCTTCCTTTCTATCTTTCAGACACGCATAGTTTATCCGTACACAGTTAGACGGTAGTTGAGCTGGGATCAGCTGCTCGTCGAACTTAATGTGGACGGGATTCCCTTTCCTCAAAACCACTTCACCTCGTCCTAGATCAACTACCGCTTCATGCACATTTAGGAAGTCCGTTCCTATTATCATGTCTATCGCCAGATTTGGCACGATCCAGAAGTTTGACTATTTTGTGTCCTTGGCAGGAGAATTCCAGTCTTGTTTGTTTGGTGACCTCCGAACATTTAGCCGCTAATGCCCCTTTTATTTTGGTTTTCTTAACCGATAGGACAGGCCAGGCCACCTGAGAGCACTTCTTGTATGCTGCCTCAGATATTGCTGTTATGTAGCTTCCACTATCTATTATCGCATTCATACTCTTTTCAGCTACTGCTACTGTGATAAGAGGCTGCCGATCCAGTCGAGGAGTTGTCTTACGTTCTTCGACCAGGACTTCCGATAAATCTTCGTAATATATCATCTGCAGTTGGCCAGGTCCGAGATTACGTGCGAAATTCCGGCGGCCTGTGTTCGCACTAGTCTGGCGTCAATCCCTTGTTAAGCTCCCCCTCCTCTGACGTGCATTAGGATTTGCGGGTCTAGTTTCAAGCTCCTGGCTCCACTGTTGTCCTTGGTTTCGCTCTCTCCAATTACGGTCGCTTTGCCGTTCGTTATTCCTCCTATCCCAGATTCCTTGTCTAGATTGACCCTGTTCCCTGACGTTCTGGTTTCCGTGTCTTTGGTTTCCACAACCTTGAATAGCGTAACCTTGACTTCCGTAACCCTGGTTTCCTAACTGACCAGTGCTATTATGCGATCTGTAGTCGTCTTCCCTTCTTGGCCCGTGGTATTTGTTACTTTGCCCCTTCTTCCTGTCCTTTGCGTCTTGTTTATCAAAGACTACTTCGAGTTCGCGCAATAGACTCTTGAATGCTTCTATGTCAGATCCACCCTTTCCGACAAGTGTCTGTTGGTAGCTAACTTGCAATTTGGAAAAGCAAAATTTAATGATTTCCCCGTTGCTATATGGACTATCTAAAAATAGATTCTTCTTGAGTAAATCATCAAGAAATTTGGTTGCGCTCCAATGCCCGGACGCTTCCAGTTCAGGACACAATATTATCTCCTCTTTAATCCTGTCTTGCGTTTCCTTTGACCAGTAGGTCCGCAGGAATGCACCAACAAATTCCTGATAAGTCCGACACGTCGCTGCCACACCCCGCATCTTTTCCGCGGCTTGGCCTTCGATGTGTCCACACATGAATTCTAATTTTGCCTGGGTTTGCCATGATGCCGGTAATGAATTTGTAAACTGCATCACCCAGCTCTTGGGATGCATCGACCCTCCATTATCTCTGAACTTTTGGAATTTTAGCATCGACAGGAAGTGATTGTGATCAAAATCCTGTCCGATCCTCGCACTGGTGTTGTCGCTCGTTTCCGATACTTGCACGTCTGCTGAGTGTCCTGATCTATGTTGCTGATAACTGTGATGTGCTACCTCTGTATCACAGTGGAAGTGGCATTCAGCATTCACTCTTCTAAGTGGGCTGCAATTACTGGAGCTATTACTCACTGTTTCTGCGTATGCATTGTTAGTTCCGCACTCGGCCATTGGGCTAGAGCACGGCGGGCTTTTCCTCGGAGACACAATTCTGTGTACTCCATCATTGGTATCCGAACGTGCAGTGCTCGTGTGCCCGTTTTGCTCTAGTTTTGCTATCCGATTCTCTACTTCTTCCATTCGTTTCGTGTTGTTCGCAACCGCGATATTACTTTGAGTTTTTAAGAACGCTAGGGATTTTGAGTGGGATTGTGTTGTACATCGCAACCGCCTGCGAGTTGAGAAGTTACTTTTGCGATTTTCATTGCCCCTGTTGCTACCGTTTTGGCTAGGCCTGCTACTTTTTGTGCTACCAATGACATTTGTTTTTTGATTCTCCACATTCTTTCTTTATTGTTAGTAATTCGCCACGAATTCCCCTATATGCGAAATTATCGCCCGAGTGTCCTTCTTACGCTGTTCGTCAGCTTCTTCCTTCCCCTTCTTACGCTGTTCGTCAGCTTCTTCCTTCTCCTTCTTACGCTGTTTCTCAGCTTCTTCTTTCATTGATCGTAGGAAGCTCAGTATTGGGTTTATGCCATCTTTTTCATCCTCTTCAAATATGGGCGATGTAACTCTGGACACCTGGGCGCTAGAGCTCTGACGTGACCGAGCTGGCCCCTGTCTGCTCTCGTTCGTTTGATTATTAACTTCTGCTACCGTCTTGACCTGTGTGCCTGTCTCTGTTTCATCCTCTACCTCACTATCATAATCACGGCGGCGACGTTGCTCTAAGAACGCGTCCAAATCACCTACCTCATCAATGACCCTGTCGTCCTGTCCTGCTAAAAATGTGCCCATCTCATCTCCGAACCTATCCCCGTCAGTAAATTGCCCCTTATCCATTGTGCTATCCTCTTTTGTATTAGCTTCGCTGGATAATAGTCGTGCCTTACTTCTCGTGACCATTCATGAAAAACTAATTTATCTACAATGCACAATAAAAATAATCTACTCCAAATATTTTTCCACATAGACATAAAATTTCAACAACGCCGTTCCAACGCTGTAATTACATGCACGATTTGTTGTGGTACAGAAACTGCACACAAACCCGACAAAATGTGATGCGGTGCGGACACCACATTAAAGAAACACATAAAACACTGAACAAACAAACAAATATATAAGCTGAAAACAAAAACAGTAATCATGCGCCGCTACTTAAAACTAATCACGGAACTACAAGAAAAAGAACTTGGGTATTAACCATTAAAAAAAAAGTTGAGAAAATAATTTGAATGTTCCTACTGTGAATACTGTTTGCTTATCAGTGATTTACAGGAAAGATCCGAGGCTAAGGGTCGTCATTTTATGCGAGGTGCCGGGGCTAGCAGTGTATTTAACATTAAATTCTTCTAGAACCTACATATGTAAATGATGTTCTAAGCCCCCCCCCCCTATTCTAACTCCGACTTTTGCTGTTGCACATGGATTAAAAAGCAACGCGAACTGACTGTAATCGACCCTGCAAGTGGAGTAGAAAAGAGTTTGGCACCTGCAATAATTTAATTTGATAAATAAGTTACATAAAGGAAAGTTTCATTAACGTAGTGAGAAATGATAGGGTTGCTCTACCGATTAACAGAATGAAAGTTCTGTCCAAAATAACAATATGATTTTTTATGAATAAACTCAAAATAATAAACAAAAACACATGAAACATTTACAATACATCAAATTGGCTCAAATAGATACTCAAATAAATGCTATGAAGGTGAAGTTGTCCCTAAACGAGATTGTGACATTTATGAGGAAGTGGTATGTGGAGCCAATTACTTGCAACTCAAATATTAAGAGAGACACACGGCCAACCCAACATTAATTGCTGCTACTCAAGACAGAAAAAAGTTAGAAAAGACGAACAGGCGCGCTCTGCTTAGCTCTGATTATCACCTAGGAAATCCCTATTTGCCAGTGCTGCGGACATACATTACCAAACTGTCTTCTTAACTGCAAGAACACGATCTGGCGTACCAGAGGCGATGGCTGCTTGCTTCGACGTCCCGTCGTGGTGATGATAATGTCGCGAGTATAGCCTGAAACTAATTATCCTGTTCTGGTTGTTCCAGACTAAAGACTTCCTAGCAGTACAAATGCGCCTCTGAGGGAGACGAAGAAGGCTCGCCACACAATCATTGACAGTACAGTGATTGATTTTAACAAGTGAAGTTACACAGTAACTCCGATACAGTCAACTTCAGCCAAAACTGCTCAAGACAGACAAGATAGGCCGCTTGTACGCAGAACGCTCAATTGCCAACTGTACTCGGAAAGTTACGTTGAAGTCGAAACTTGCTTAAATAAAAGTATATTAGACAGCCAACGGAAGGCAGGCTGTCCAGAGCAGCGAGAGCTCAGTCTTGTAACCTACTCCGACCGAAAAGGCGAGAGACGACCACCACAAGAGCACCCGTAGAAACTGAACACAGAAATTTCCCACCCCCAAGACAGTGGCCGTGGTTAAACATTCCAATCAGCAGCTCGAAACCCAACGGAAAATTCCACTCTATTGCCAAAGCACTACCATTCCACCAATGGAGATTCTTGGCGCCAATTTCTGCGCCGATTTTGCTACGTCACGGAGCTATGCCATGAGCAAGACAATCAGAGTCACGATTTTGCAGAAAACGCGGGAATTTGCCCGCCAAGACTCCCTGTGAACACAAGTCATTCCCACGCCTCGCTGGTAGCCCGCCAGAAAGTGTTTTCGCAAAGTTTCTGCGAAGTAACGGAATCTCTAGCCCAGCCGTTCCTTCAGGCCCCTGCGGGCGTGTCTCCGCCGCTATATGACAATGTCGGCGTCTGGAAAGCATTCACTCGACTCCCTCACACCCGTCAAGATCAGCAGAGCCCGCCTGTCACCGGACCACCTGGGTGATGAGAGACGCTGCATGGGAAGTCCGCTTGTGAAGGAATAGCAACTTTTCACCATATGCAATTAGAGAGGAAAATCGAATTACTCAGAGTAAGATAGAAATATGAGAGGGGGTTTCTGCCACGTCTCAGAGTGGTTTTTGATTCTACAGAAATGAACGTTGTAAAATAATAATTGTAAATAAAAAGTTTTATTAAACTGAAAATGTGTCCCCTCCCAAAAATGAACTTCATATTTCTTAAACTTTCGACGTTGTTCTTTGGATTTCCTGAATGAACTTTTCAGCAATATGAGTAAAAATGATTTTAAAATAATTGCTGGATTTGCTTGTATACATGTATTAATCTTACAAATGACAAGTATTCAATGGAATAAAGAAAAATAAAATGCTTTTTAACGTAAATATGTGCTGAAGATGCTTTGTTCCAACTTCAGTGTGTTTGAGCGATGCCTAGAATTTGTTGGATTGAGATGAAATTTTTCACTGACTTCTTTTCTCTTTTGGACAAAAATGGATGATCTGTATAGCAAAATTCCAACTTTCAGAAAATTATATACAATAAGGCCCACCTGACTGTGTACTCTCAAAGTGCGTACACTAATGGTATTTCTGTCTAAATTGTTGTAAACCACATTGGCAGTTCGATCTGTGGCTATTTTATTGCTGGTTCATAGAACGAAATTTCATCACCTGAAGTCTATACAAATTTTTCGGTAATGTTTGATTTTATCAGACAAATATTTAGGGGGAAGAAGGTTCTACGCTAGAAAAATACAATAAACTTCATCTTGTAATGGAAAATGTTTGTCATCTTTCACTGATACTGGCAACTTGCACTGCCACACAATGAAAAGCACAACGCTAAGCTGCAACGTAGAGACAGGTAACACAACAAATACGCATTCAGAAAGCAAATAGTATTTTAAAATGAGAAACTGACAGTTTATAGCCACAACTTGGCAGCTTGTCTGCCAAAGTAAACAACTTTTGTCTGTCAGCTACTGGATCTTGAAACTCTTTTGTAACACAAGTACCAGGCACTGTGTATGTGCAGAGGGTGTCAGTTGCTGGAGTATTAACAGCTGGAGGTGTCACATACTGTGGGTGTTAAATACTAGGGGTGCCCATTACTGTTTTTTTCCAGTGTGTATTTTCCAGTACAGCTGTTTTCGAGTGTAACCATTTTCCAGTGTAGCCATTTTCCAGTGTAACCATTCTCCAATATGATCATTAATGGAACGGATCAGAAATCGTAATTTCGTTTCAAATAGGAATGGAATTGAACAGAAAGAATTCCACAAAGACCGTTAAAGGTAATAAACAAGTTGGAATGTAAAAAAAAAAAAAAAAAAAAAAAAACAGTTCCACAAGGCTTGCATTCCCATACACCATCTAAGAAACAGAACAACATGCAATGCATTGGAATATCCTTCACACAGATGATCAAACAATGGAACAGATCAGAATGTCATACCTATAGCTGAGTGATCAGCATTTATGTCTATTGTGTAGAGGATATGTGTTAAATTCCTGGTATTGTCAGCAAAGAACACTGAAAAAGGAGTTGAACTAGTATTAGGCGTGCAGTCAAAGCACAATGTTTGCTTATATATTTGCTATCTCTCTTGGTAGCGTCATTTCATGTAATGATTGTGTTCATTTCAGTGACTGCTACAGTTCTGATATGCTTAGAGATTGTGTCAATATCCACGTACTGATTTCAAAATATGTAATTATGACATGGACTAAGTAAGCTGAGTTTCGTTCCATAAAGTTGCGACTTGTTCCAGCAATCAAAACCAAACGTTGAGGAAGTTGAAAGTTATTGATAATAGCAAATTAAGAATTGCTCCAACAGGCAAAGCGCTTTATCAGATTTTTAATGTTATGTGTGCAGATGAGAACGTTTTTCATGAAGTCAGGAGCCCGACGAGGATGCCCTTTCTATGACATCATGTGCTGGTTATTGATATTCACCATATGCTGTCACAATCCAAGATGGCGAAATCCATGATGTCACAACGCTGTTATATGTCATGAAAATGAAATATCCAATCACAGCACATTACTTTACCAGCTGTTTGGACGAATACCCCTGTGATGTCAGTTACTCTGGAGAACATTTTGTTGCAGTTTTACTGTAACATAGGTCAATTTGTTACAGCTTTGCTGTACATGAAAATGTGAGTTGTTGGTGCAAGTTGGAAGTAGCTAGAACTTCTTGAATCTATTTTTATGAATTTGGAATGTGTTAAGTGAAGTAATGGAGGTCACGCTAAGATGTGTATGCATCCTTATCTGAGAAAATGGTTGTTATAACAGAAACAGACTATCATTGACATGCCCTATAAACTTCATTGTTCCATAATGTCAGCCACACATCACACTCACTCACACACACACACACACACACACACACACACACACACACATACGCATGTACTGTCGACTAACTCTGTTACAATATAGTTGTAAGGACCTGTAGCTAAGACTCTCCACAACCTGCTGAGACATATGCTCTGCCAGCTACCAGTGTCACAGTTTTATCATTCAGTAGCTCACAACTACTGTTATTTTATAGCGTATACACTGCTCAATTACGTCATATATTTTGTCAACTTCTGGTTTTAGTATAATATTTCAGTTCTGAATGCATATTTGCTTGTTTTAACTATCACTGCTTTGCCTGCTTAACATTGCAGTTTTCACTTCGTAATAGCATAAATTAATTTTATCAGGAGTAGATGACAAATATGTTGCACTAATACCCTAGCATGAGGTACACAGAACGATTTGGAGTTATCAACAAATGGAAAACGTTTTGTAGTGCAAGGCCAAGATAATTCTTTAGCACATAATTTTTATAATCTTTGTCTTACATTGAAAGTGCATTCTTGCGAGCTTAGCTATCCTCTCTGTTTACCTATACAAATGTGTATTATTGCTGTTGCATATGCTATTACATCAATCTGTTATGTACTTTCCACTGAGTACTAACATAATTTAGCATTATCAGAAAATTTAATACCCTAGTGATGGATCACTATAATGTTTTACTGACTTCGAATGTAGGTAGATGAGACCATACCATACCTCACCTCTTACCTTGTAAGCATTCTATAAAAAACACTTTCTGTACATGTGATTACTGCATATTTTGTTTTCCAAAACTTTCTCCACATGCAACATTTATTTAATCATATGGCTAGGACCCCCCATCAGGAGACCGTTCGCCGGCTGCCATTCTTTCAATTTGACGCCACTGTGGTGACCTGCAGTCGATAAGGATGATAGGATGATGATGAGGACAGCAAAACACCAGTCAAGAATCGAACCCGGGCTCAGAGGATTGACAATCCGTCATACTGACCATTCAGCTACCGGGGGCAGACACATGTACATGTACTTCAGGTATTATATTCAGCTGCTGAGCAATACTGACTAATGGTTGGCCCTGTGTTGTGCTTGTGGACAGTGTCATGAAACAAAACCTTAATATTGATGAAATGCAGAATACGAAACAATGAAAGTGAATTTAATTAACTGCCAAAAGAAACTAACTGTGTACTACATGAAAACTATCCATCTGAAACTCAACAGCAAAATACATTAATAAAGTAAGAGCTGCGTGATATGAAGTGCAATCTTTGACTTGGAATAACCACAAATATAAATCACCACCCTACTCAGAAAAAGTATGAAATTAGCAACACTATTCACGGAAAATTAACGTACTTGCTTAGCACAAACCCTGATAATTCTCACTATGTACTGTTTCCTCATGAGATCTTGCCTGAAATGAAAGTGACTTTCCTCTTGCTGGGCATGCTCTTTTGTCTCTTATGTTACTGACTTTCTCGAAAGCGAATACAAATCGGCAGATAAAGAAAAATCATCTACTCTATTTTTTTATGGTTTGTATATCGTTTCTCTTCTCTCTCTCTCTGTCTCTCCTTCACACACACACACACACACACACACACACACTGTCTCCCTTCCTTTTTGGTATGAATGCTTTGGTTTTCTACTGTAAGATGTCGTTGGAATATTTTGGAAGAAGGATAATGGTTTTTTACTATACTGTTGGCGTCGTGTGTATTCTGCACGCTCGTATATATGGCTTACATATTCGCCGACGATAATCAAGGTTGCTGCACAGGCACAAATGTCAGCAAAAACAGATACAATTTTACTTGTAATGGTTTAATTACGTTATTTACACTCGCAGCTAGCTCAGATATAATCAGTAGTAGCACGAAACTATTATTGTCAATGACCATTAAATTAATTATTGCAAAGACAGAGACGATATAGCCACCTACATAGCAAAAGAATTTTTATTCACAATAAATAACTTTTATTCATAGCAAATTGCCTTCTTTTCAAGTTAAGCATTTCCTTGACAGAAACGAATTTAACTGCAATCTCAAAGATACGTAAGGCAAACTTAAGCCTTGTTGCCTACTGCAGTATTTATGTATGCAATTCCGTAAAAATTCTGATAAAATGAACTTGCAACTATTAATTCTTGAAAATTACTATCAATGTTCAAAGTATTTAAATGTTAATTTGAAGGTCAAGCCCAATATTTAATTAAATATTACGTAATGGCCGCATTTGAGCCATTATGAGAAAAGAAAGCCAGATAGGCAATCTTCTACACAACTCACTTTAAATAATTACTTTTCACTTAAATATTTCCACAGGGGAAGAGAGGTTTTCAATAAGAACAGGAAAATTAACTTCTTACCGTATGTTATAAAATGTAGTACGTACATCAAATACTTAGTGAGTCAGAACAGCTAAGTGACTTAATTCTTCAACAGCTGAGACAAAAGTAGTAGTCTTTTTTTAACCTTAACTAGATAATACGTCCATGGTTACAAAGAATGTCTTTACATCGTATGTTTACTCTCTGGTACTCAAATACATGTTTTATTTTACATATTTAACACAAAAAATAACATATTGACGAGTTGTAGATTTTATAGCTATCTGTCATATTAGCTACGCTTTTTATCGACAGAAATATACCCAGTTTTGTACCTTTTTGAGACTTTAAATTTACACATCTAGTATAGGTTTAGTTTAATTTTTATTTGGCTGTCCAGGATAGATCACACTTGTTAGAAGCAATAAGTTGGTGCAGTTACTGTAAGGTGTAATGCATGCACAGAAAATGTTAAAAAACATTGCTAAGAGTGGTGGAGGTGGGGTTTACTTCAAAGATCGTCGTTTTTGAAAAATTAAGTTCTAATTATTAACAAAAAGGACTGTATAATATAAGCAGATTTTTGCAACTGTGGAATCCTCTCATTACAGAAAATACAGACATCTCAAACAACTGTACAATATGTGACATAATTGAAAAGACAATATCAAGTTAAGACTAATTATAAATAATGTTAGTTACGGAGGAGAAATCTTTGCCATTAATACACAGAATGAAATAGCTTTATAAAAATGTTTTCAACTCCATAAAGAACTACTGAAGATAGTTTCTCCTAGATTCACAAATAACAGATCTCAATCTCTGAAAATCTCAACTGCTCGCTGCTACACTCCAAATGATAATGCCCCCATGCTGCTCATCTGACTCACTTGCAGATGAGAACCACAGATAAACCAAAACATAGAGTGAAGGATCTTATTCACCACTCATACAATGCACTCATTCATCTTTGTCACAGTACAGTAAGGATGAATTATTTACAATTGCAGAAAACATATCGAAAACTTTACATTATCCTCTTCCCACTCCCCCCCCCCCCCCAAAAAAAAAAAAAAAGAAATTTCATACAGATTGAAGGCAAGGAGAACGAAATTTTAAAAAAATTATAGAGAAGTGAGCACACTAAGCTGCAGTTCCAAACAACATTACACGTGTTAGGGTTCAGATTACAAAATCTATGAGAGAATACTCTGATTTAAGATTTAAATATGAAGACTGACTTTGCACTGAGGGGATGTACACACTCAATTTGCCGATTTTAGTATATTGTTAGTAAATACTGCTTCACTTCTAGCTATCGAAAATATGCTTTAATGTCTCACACCATTAATCTTGAGGTCAGCACTTATATCACTTAGCACCAGTGAAAATACTGTTTAATGCACCTCATCAACTAACATGGACAGAGACAGGGAATGTAACTAGCGCAATATTGACAGATTTCTTGAGCATTGATGAAGTTATATCAGAGGTAGACTCAATAAGCAACTGATCGTCTGTCTTGGACAAACTCTGAGGACTGGTAGTAAATTTGGAATCAAATGTGAACAGACACATTGGGACAGTTTTCCAGTAACAACTCGTATGTCCTATTGAAGTCTCATAGATATCGTCACACTCAGTACCACTATTTCCTTTAAGAACGTGCAAAAATTGGTTAAATACCTGACCACTTCACTGAATTTGTGCTTTTTACGATTCATTACCTAAATCTTAACTTCTTATGCAGTATTGTCTCTCTAAGTAATGATTTTATTCGTTGTAAATATTTGAAATAGAGCATGAAAATGTAAGGTGAAGTTTATGTGCAAAACATGAAGATTTGTAGATCACAATCACCAATGTGATCACAAAACACCTACATACACTAAAATTATGCAGGATTGTGTGCAATATACAAAAGCCAAGCTTATCAAGTGGAGCAACTGACAAAACTTCATTGTCTTATAATAGTGACAAAGGACCATGAAAGTATACAAGAAAATGTGTTGTGCACACTATTTTAGATCTAATGTTACCTTATCACCCATAAAATATCTGCTTATGCAGAACTAACAACTTCATGTAAAACATAGGAACAGTGGTAGTAATAATAATACATGAAAAATACACACAACACAAGAGGAAGAATGTATATTAACAATAAACAAAGGTCGAACAAATAGATATATAATGGTTCATATAAAAGAAAAGGAAGTCTGTGTGTTATTTTATCCTAGCAGCATATATTACTCTAGTGTACTCATCAGCTATCTAATTTCTATACTGTATGCCTAGTATATGTGGTGTCACCGCCAGACGCCTCACTTGCTAGGCGGTAGCCTTTAAATCGGCCGCGGTCCGGTAGTATACGTCGGACCCGAGTGTCGCCACTATCAGTGATTGCAGACCGAGCACCGCCACACGGCAGGTCTAGTCTAGAGAGACTCCCTAGCACTCGCCCCAGTTGTACAGCCGACTTTGCTAGCGATGGTTCACTGTCTACAGACGCACTCAATTGCAGAGACGACAGTTTAGCATAGCTTTCAGCTACGTCATTTGGTACGGCCTAGCAACGCGCCCTATTCAGTTACTATAATATCTATTTTCAAGAATGTATTCCGAACAGATACTATTGTGAATCTTATATCGTCAAGAGCGACGTTCATCATTAATGGATTATACGAGGGCTATCCACAAAATACATTACGTTTCGGAATTAAAAATAAATAAAGCATTGGGAATTTTTTATTATATACGTGTGAAAGCCACACTTAAATGCTACTTTTCTACATAGTTGCCGTTTAAATTATGGTACTTATCGAAGCGATGGACGAGCTTGCAAATTCCTTCGTCGTAAAATTCGGCCACCTGCGCCTTCAACTACATAATGACTGTCTTTTGGGACAGAAAAGGTGTGATTTTTGTGGATTTCCTGGAAAGAGGCACTACAATAAACTCTCAAAGGTATTGCCAAACTCTGCACTACCTCAGAAGAGCAATACAAAACAAGCGCAGGGGAAAGTTGGGCTCAAAGATCTTGCTGATTCACGACAACGCCCGGGCCCATACGGCAAACGCCACTCGTGAAGTGTTCGAATCTTTTAAGTGGGCGTTGTTTCCTCATCCGCCGTACAGTCCAGACCTGGCACCGAGCGACTTCCACTTATTCCCAGCAATGAAGAAGTGGTTGGCTATGCAGCGTTTTGATGACGACGCACAGCTTCAAGAAGAGGTAACCACGTGGTTGAAGGCGCAGGCGGTCGAAGCTCGTCCACCGCTACGATAAGTGCCTTAATTTAAATGGGAACTATGTAGAAAAGTAGTATTTAAGTGTGGCTTTCATCTGTTGTTGTTGTTGTTGTGGTCTTCAGTCCTGAGACTGGTTTGATGCAGCTCTCCATGCCACTCTATCCTGTGGAAGCTTCTTTATCTCCCAGTACCTACTGCAACCTACATCCTTCTGAATCTGCTTAGTGTATTCATCTCTTCGTCTCCCTCTACGATTTTTACGCTCCACTCTGCCCTCCAATACTAAATTGGTGATCCCTTGATGCCTCAGAACATGTCCTACCAACCGATCCCTTCTTCTAGTCAAGCTGTGCCACAAACTTCTCTTCTCCCCAATCCTATTCAATACTTCCTCATTAGTTATGTGATCTACCCATCTAATCTTCAGCATTCTGCTGTAGCACCACATTTCGAAACCTTCTATTCTCTTCTTGTCCAAACTATTTATCGTCCATGTTTCACTTCCATACATGGCTACACTCCATACAAATACTGTCAGAAAAGACTTCCTGACACTTAAATCTATACTCGCTGTTAACAAATTTCTCTTCTTCAGAAACGCTTTCCTTGCCATTGCCAGTCTACATTTTATATCCTCTCTACTTCGACCATCATCAGTTATTTTGCTCCCCATATAACAAAACTCCTTTACTACTTTAAGTGTCTCATTTCCAAATCTAATTCCCTCAGCATCACCGGATTTGATTCGACTACATTCCATTATCCTCGTTTTGCTTTTGTTGATGTTCATCTTATATACTCCTCTCAAGACACTGTCCATTCCATTCAACTGCTCTTCCAAGTCCTTTGCTGTCTCTGACAGAGTTACAATGTCATCGGCGAACCTCAAAGTTTTTATTTCTTCTCCATGGGTTTAATACCTACTCCGAATTTTTCTCTTGTTTTCTTTACTGCTTGCTCAATATACAGGTTGAATAACATCGGGGAGAGGCTACAACCCTGTCTTACTTCCTTCCCAACCACTGTTTCCCTTTCATGTCCCTCGACTCTTATAACTGCCATCTGGTTTCTGTACAAATTGTAAATAGCCTTTCGCTCCCTGTATTTTACCCCTGCCACCTTTAGAATTTGAAAGAGATTATTCCGGTCAACACTGTCAAAAGCTTTCCTTAAGTCTACAAATGCTAGAAATGTAGGTTTGCCTTTCCTTAATCTTTCTTCTAAGATAAGTGGTAAGGTCAGTATTGCCTCACGTGTTGCAGTATTTCTACGGAATCCAAAGTGATCTTCCCCGAGGTCGGCTTCTACTAGTTTTTCGATTCGTCTGTAAAGAATTCGTGTTAGTATTTTGGAGATGTGGCTTATTAAATTGATTGTTCGGTAATTTTCACATTTGTCAACACCTGCTTTCTTTGGGATTGGAATTATTATATTCTTCTTGAAGTCTGAGGGTATTTCGCCTGTTTCATACATCTTGCTCGCCAGATGGTAGGGTTTTGTCAGGACTGGCTCTCCCAAGTAGTTCCAATGGAATGTTGTCTACTCCGGGGGCCTTATTTCGACTCCGGTCTTTCAGTACTGTGTCAAACTCTTCACGCAGTATTGTATCTCCCATCTGATCTTCATCTACATCCTCTTCCATTTCCATAATATTGTCCTCAAGTACATCGCCCTTGTATAGACCCTCTATATACTCCTTCCATCTTTCTGCTTTCCCTTCTTTGCTTAGAACTGGGTTTCCATCTGAGCTCTTGATGTTCATACAAGTGCTTCTCTTATCTCCAAAGGTCTCTTTAATTTTCCTGTAGGCAGTATCTATCTTACCCCTAGTGAGACAACTCTCTACATCCTCACATTTGTCTTCTAGCCATCCCTGCTTAGCCATTTTGCACTTCCTGTCGATCTCATTTTTGAGACGTTTGTATTTCTTTTTGCCTGCTTCATTTATTGCATTTTTATATTTTCTCTTTTCTTCAATTAAATTCAATATTTCTGCTGTTACCCAAGGATTTCTACTAGCCCTCGTCTCTTTACCTACTTGATCCTCTGCTGCCTTCACTACTTCATCCCTCAAAACTACCCATTCTTCTTCTACTGTATTTCTTTCCCCCATTCCTGCCAATTGTTCCCTTATGCTCTCCCTGAAACTCTGTATAACCTTTGGTTCTTTCGGTTTATCCAGGTCCCATCTCCTTAAATTCCCACCTTTTTGCAGTTTCTTCAGTTTTAATCCACAGGTCATAACCAATAGATTGTGGTCAGAGTCCACATCTGCCTCTGGAAATGTCTTACAATTTAATACCTGGTTCCTAAATCTCTGTCTTACCATTATATAGTCTATCTGATACCTTTTAGTACTGTATATAATTTAAAAAATTTCCAATAGTTTATTTATTTTTAATTCCAAAACTTAATGTACTTTGTGGATAGCCTTCGTAGTATCAAACTAATTACGTCCGCTTTCTGAGTTCAGTATAGTTCTTCCCTCCTTACGCCAGCCTGCGTGAGCTGAAGCGCGTGCATTTCGGCCTCCTCTAGTAACACGGTGTTGGCTCTTCTGCCAACCCAACAGTATACTTTCACTGAAACCTCATACCTTTCTCGATATATCATTTGTCTCAACTTACATGCAAAAACATCATAATCAAATAATAATACATGTCATGTCAATTTACTTGCCGAAAACATTTCTTTCAAATATTTTTCTCACGTGTCAACGTAAACTCATAATCATTATTCAACTTGCAAGTACTTATTTATATTCTCCCATTAAAATCAACATTCTTGTTCAAGGATATCATATATGCAGTTTAATTGCACCTGTCTATTCACACATTTTACTACCTCCATTTCTTAGTACTCATTTGTTTCTCACTTATAGGCGCACCCACAATATTCTCAATGTACTGTCTTCCTATATTCCTTTTTCATGGTTTCGTTATTAATCATGACATATAACTTATTTATAACCTCTTGCTTATCCTACATGAGCTCTCATAAAACTACATGTACATACACAAAAATATTTTTCCAGGAAAGCAACACAGCCAAAATGAAAAATATTTCATCAGAAGGGCAATGTAGCGAAGTATCTTGTTCTATGCTCATGCAGCAAAACAAAGTCGTTTGGAAACCAGTAAACAAAATGTAGTACAAATTCTTGTGCTTAGACAAATATTCCACAAATGTTTCATCATAAAATCAATGCAGTAACAAAGCAAAGTATGTCATCATAAAAATGCAAGATACCAGTGACATTACAAAATGCCAATAAGATAAGTGTGGTGTCACCGCCAGACACCACACTTGCTAGGAAATCGGCCGCGGTCCAGTATTATACGTCGGATCCGCGTGTCACCACTATCAGTGATTGCAGACCGAGCGTCGCCACACGGCAGGTCTAGAGAGACTTCCTAGCACTCGCCCCAGTTGTACAACCGACTTTCCTAGCGATGGATCACTGACAAAATACGCTCTCATTTGCCGAAACGATAGTTTAACATAGCCTTCAGGTATGTCATTTGCTACGACCAGCAAGGCGCCATTATCAGTTACTATTGATATTATGAATCATGTACCGTCAAGACCGACGTTCTTCATTAACGGATTAAAGTTAAGTATTCCACCAGCTACGTCCGTTCTTCAAAATTCTAATTTCCTTGTCCTGTTCCAGACCTCACGCCAGCCTGCGTGAGCTAAAACGCGTGCCTTTCGGCTTCCTCTAGTAATTCGGTGTTGGCTCTCCTGCCAACCACAACAATAAGTGTCAAAAATTTGATGAAGCACCAATAATTATGCAAGGGATGATTCACATATGGCAACAAATATGTTAAGAAATACACATGTTATGCAACAAAATTATATACATTTCACAACATCAATCTAAGCCATGGAAAGAAAATTAGTTAATAAGTTAAAAAGTTAATTAATAAGTTAATAAATTAATTAATAAGAGCTAAAAGGCAAAAAAAATAAACCATGTAATCGATTAGTGGCATATTGTTCATTAAAATACACATTTTACCATAAAATACCTCTATGTTTCAATCAATAGCCTTCTCATTCATATTTACCATCTCCACCTAGTGTCATGATAAAAACTCGTGATTTAATGAGTCATAGTACGTGGAAGTATGACTCCTAAAACTGGAATATATGCATAGTATCCAAATGCATTTCAATGTTTATGAACATCATCATGTCTGTCATAATCTCACCTAAAGGCAAAAAGGTGAGTAGTTAGTTACAAAAGGAAAAAATGGATACTTCAGCAGGGAAAGCTCCCGTATGCCATATGCAGCGAATCACAAAAGTGATCACAAACATCACAAAGAAAATAAATATCTCAAAAATGTTTACTACACCAGTAACGATTCAACGTAATTGTCAGGACAATGATATCTGAGAAACTGCAAACATCATTATTTCACAAATGATTCGGTATGTGTAACTTGATGAGATCCTTTACTCCATTTAGTATGTATTGGTTCCATGTCTACTGTATTTTCGTGTCCTACTCAAGGAATTATGTAGTGCCCGTTGAATATCAAGGAAATCTTCCGACTTAGTTGCTTACTTTTGTGTGACAAAGGATAGTATTTCACAAGTGCTTCCTGACTAATCCAGATTTACCTTAAGGTACTGCGACTTCTTCTTTCATTTTGTAGCTTTCTTAATGTTATTAATTGCTAGGTCTATTGCCTCTTAGTGATGTAGTTTGCATTAGTTAGGAAATGGTGCAAGCTGGTGGCTGTTCATTCTTAAGTGCAAGTGAGGGAGGCATGAAGTAGAATCACGTGGCAATTTGTTTAACATGTTGTGAAACACGTCCTTGTGTTTATCGTATTTCTGACGTTGTCAGTCACAGTATAATCTACAAAGTTTACTAATTTCTTTCATCACGCGTCTAGAAGAATTAGCTTGTGGTCACTAGAGAGTTGTCACAATTTGTTTTAAGTGTTGTGAAACATATGATTGTCTTTATCCCAAATCTGATGTTTTCAGTGACAGTATACTGTACAAAGGTAACTGATTTCTTGCATCAGGGAATGCAGAAGGATTGGCTTGTGGCCAGTAGAGAGAGATGAATATGCGTTACAATTTCATAAGGTTCTTGCCCAGATGCCTGACCGACATTGGGGACCTTTCTCCGAGATTACTGTGTCAACATGTCCTGCTTCACAGAGGAAATACTTTACAAATGCATGGAACACTCTCTGTAATGGGATGAGAGACAAATTTAAAAAGCAGCTATACCTTAACAACAACATGGGAAAATCCATTCTCACTGCTTACGAATGGCGTAGAAGGTCTATAGCTGCTAATTCTTTTAACTTTGTTTGAAAGACGGGAAACAGTAGAGGACAGTGCGCAACAGTAGACTGCTCTGCTTTTCTGCACAATTTTCACACAGATAAAACTTTTCTGATTCGCTTTTCCATGTTGCTGAAATAACAGGTTGAGCAGAGTTTGTTGCAACATTATTGTGTTCCAAAGTGAGGGTAACTAAGATGCATGTACCAGATGAGTTTACTTACAAAATCATCAGGAATACGTAAGACACAGAGTGATCTGTTGATAGAATATCACTTCAGAAGAATGTTCTTGCATAAAATATAATACTGTCCTACTTGTGGTTTGTTTTGTCACGCCACTTATTTTTCAGGTCCGTCCAGATGGGATCCTTATCCTGTTCCTGTGAAATATACACTCCTGGAAATTGAAATAAGAACACCGTGAATTCATTGTCCCAGGAAGGGGAAACTTTATTGACACATTCCTGGGGTCAGATACATCACATGATCACACTGACAGAACCACAGGCACATAGACACAGGCAACAGAGCATGCACAATGTCGGCACTAGTACAGTGTATATCCACCTTTCGCAGCAATGCAGGCTGCTATTCTCCCATGGAGACGCTCGTAGAGATGCTGGATGTAGTCCTGTGGAACGGCTTGCCATGCCATTTCCACCTGGCGCCTCAGTTGGACCAGCGTTCGTGCTGGACGTGCAGACCGCGTGAGACGACGCTTCATCCAGTCCCAAACATGCTCAATGGGGGACAGATCCGGAGATCTTGCTGGCCAGGGTAGTTGACTTACACCTTCTAGAGCACGTTGGGTGGCACGGGATACAAGCGGACGTGCATTGTCCTGTTGGAACAGCAAGTTCCCTTGCCGGTCTAGGAATGGTAGAACGATGGGTTCGATGACGGTTTGGATGTACCGTGCACTATTCAGTGTCCCCTCGACGATCACCAGTGGTGTACGGCCAGTGTAGGAGATCGCTCCCCACACCATGATGCCGGGTGTTGGCCCTGTGTGCCTCGGTCGTATGCAGTCCTGATTGTGGCGCTCACCTGCACGGCGCCAAACACGCATACGACCATCATTGGCACCAAGGCAGAAGCGACTCTCATCGCTGAAGACGACACGTCTCCATTCGTCCCTCTATTCACGCCTGTCGCGACACCACTGGAGGCGGGCTGCACGATGTTGGGGCGTGAGCGGAAGACGGCCTAACGGTGTGCGGGACCGTAGCCCAGCTTCATGGAGCCGGTTGCGAATGGTCCTCGCCGATACCCCAGGAGCAACAGTGTCCCTAATTTGCTGGGAAGTGGCGGTGCGGTCCCCTACGGCACTGCGTAGGATCCTACGGTCTTGGCGTGCATCCGTGCGTCGCTACGGTCCGGTCCCAGGTCGACGGGCACGTGCACCTTCCGCCGACCACTGGCGACAACATCGGTGTACTGTGGAGACCTCACGCCCCACGTGTTGAGCAATTCGTCGGTACGTCCACCCGGCCTCCCGCATGCCCACTATACGCCCTCGCTCAAAGTCCGTCAACTGCACATACGGTTCACGTCCACGCTGTCGCGGCATGCTACCAGTGTTAAAGACTGCGATGGAGCTCCGTATGCCACGGCAAACTGGCTGACACTGACGGCGGCTTTGCACAAATGCTGCGCAGCTAGCGCCATTCGACGGCCAACACCGCGGTTCCTGGTGTGTCCGCTGTGCCGTGCGTGTGATCATTGCTTGTACAGCCCTCTCGCAGTGTCCGGAGCAAGTATGGTGGGTCTGACACACCGGTGTCAATGTGTTCTTTTTTCCATTTCCAGGAGTGTATTTCATAGAGGAAGCAGTTAACTTCTCAAAGGACACTTTCTTAATATTGAAGTTTTTCTCAAGATTATTCTCTGAGCCAATAGGTGCATGAGATAAAGTTAAGCAACAACATTTTGTGAACCAGAGACATGAACTACAGCGAAACGGAATTATTGAAGATACAAGTCCAACGTTTTAATCTATCACAATTCAGCTTTGAAGACATCAAAAATTGTAATGCAAAATGATCTGCACAGACTTTAGTGTGTTCACCAAACAAGAAGAAAGGAAATTTATGAATTGCCAAAATGACTGGTTGAGCTTATAGTTCAGTTACCGAATAATTTCTTCCTATTTAGTTAGAATATGGCTAGCAGAACTTATATTTCTTTGCCCAATGATACCACTTTCCTCCAGTTTCTGGAACAGATGAGCACCTGACCCAACTTTTGATGAATCTGTTGCCTAGTAAAATCGCGCGACAGGTCTGAGTCTGTAAGAATTGGAACATTCAAAAGTGCATCCGTTAGACTTAGAAAATCTACTTGATCATGTTCACCCAAGGCCATACTGTGTTTGTTCCAGTAAGAGAACAAAGTTTCAGGGAGGCAAGAATTTTCATACTAAAGGAGCAACAATAGAAGTTTATTAACCAAGAAGGCTACTAACTTGTCTTTTGGTGGCAGGAACAGGAATGGATCTGATAGCCTCAAGGTTTTTGGGGTCACTATGCCTCCAGATGAGATATCTCCTAGAAACTTTGGTCTTCCCAAAATCTGTAGCAACCTATTGAGGATAGAGTCATGTTCTGACCAAGATTTTTCAGCTATGCGAATGTCATCAACATACAACATAATGTGTCGCTCTTAGTACTCGCAAAACAGAGTTTAAGCTGCGAGTGAAGGCAATAGAAGAAATGTAAGGCCAAACACAAATTTGCGAAACTGATAGCATACTCCAAAACAGATTATATTTTCTACACTCTGGGTGTAATTAGCCAGAAATTTGTCCTCAAGTCGACTGAAGGCAGAACTTAACATCATAAAAATACTGAAGTAATTTTTCTACAATTCCTGGGGTTTGTCTGTCGCAGGTAAGATAACGGTATTAATTTGTTTTGAATTTAATACCAGGCAGATCGAGCCATGCTTTTTATCTACTACGTGCAGTGGGCTAGTGTATGAACTAACTGCTGGTTCTATGACATCTTGGTGTAGCAGAGCCCGAAATTAAGACTTCATGCGCTCTCTGCAATATGCAAGAATAGTATATGGCTTAACAGAAAATTTACTGTGATCTTTCACGTGAAATCTGCACTGACAACCTTTTATGGTTCCTGTACGGTAAGAAAAAAAGGCTTGAGTGTGAATGCGGTATTTCCAAACGATTTGTCCTTTCTGTAACACCCCAATACTCTACTTTGTCTATTTTCTCTTGGTTAAAACTGTATATATCTATTTTCCGATGAATTCATCGCAAGAGGTACATAAGCAACTTCAGCCATCGTAAAATAATTAAGGTGCAAAATGTGTTGCATTGTCTGAGAAAATGCATAGGCTATTCACTTCCTCATCTTGTCTTAAGGTCCAGTCTAAAGATTTCAGATAATTAACTTACCTTCAGTTTCTACGATTATCTCATCAACATTAAAGCTTAAAATGGATTCGTGTTCATTTGGAAATTCTACTCCCAGTGTCATTTCTGTCGACAAAAATGGTGCAGTTAAGAAACTGATAACAAATTTATGGCCTTGACATGTGAAATCTAAGCAAGTTTTATTTCGTACATCAACACCTTTGCCTAAAATAGTACCTTCGAGTTTGATTTGCATAAACGTAATATACGAGTGACTGTCGTCTTTTTACATCCCTTGAACGATATTTACGAATCAAAGATATGGTGCTACCCGAGTCAAGAGAGACAAAGTGATCTTACCTAAAGAAACACTTATCACTGGAGGTGTGCTATCATTCTGCTTATTATCTGACTTGCGTAATAAAATGTCTTTTATGTCTCCAAGGCTTACGAAATCTACTGTTTCAGCTGTGATGACTTCAGTCCTGTCTATAATAACGTCAGCTGCCGGCGTTTCACATCATTGTTGTGTGTTATTTCCACGCCTGTGATTGTTGACAAGGTTAGACGGACTCACTTCCACTATCTCATCGTGTCGCGGCGGGCTTGATATGCTTACATCTTGCCAATGTTGGCTGTGTCGTTGTCAATTATTGTTTTGATATTAATGTCCATTTGGATGACTGTCTCCTTAATTCCTGTTTTCGAATTAGCTGTGTGGGCTTGATCTATCAGAATTATATCCGTTAGAATAAGAGCTGCGCTTGTAATTGTCCTGGTTACTGTGATAGTACATGTGATCGTTTCCTTAGAGTATCTACTGTCGATTACTGTGATCATGATCGTCGCTAAGGAGATGGTTTCTCTCACGGTAGTTGTATCGGTTTTCCCAGTGTGAATCATATGGATGATGTCTGTTTTGTCGTCTGTAAATATTGATAATGAGTTTCTCGAGACTGTTCATCATTGCTGTGATGCTACAGTGGAAATGAATTTCGTGTATCACGATGTCTCTTGGCATATTTTCTAGTGATACAGTTGTCGGTGTCTAGGTCCAGTTCTTGCAACAAACCTTGGAAAGCATTTAGGTCGTCCCTGCGTTTTCCCCCTAATATCAGATTATGTAACGTAAATGTCAAAGGAATGTTTGTTATGCAAATACGTATCTACTCAAGTGCACTGTGTGGGTTTGTAAATTTGGTCCCCAAGTAACATCTGTTCAAAATAAGGGACTTGGCCAAAAGTCTAGTACTGATCAAAATTTTTCATCATTACTTTGCTACAATTCACTCGATCCTTGCGACCAATGCGCAGACAGGAAAGCGTGGTAAAAATCAGCTTTACATTGACAGTCCCTGATTACAGACTGCATAGTCACGGATGACTCGCTTTCGACATATTCGCACACAATTTCCAGTTTATGGCCCAAAGACCAATTTGGTGGTAGTCGAAACAAAAGCTGATGAAACTAGGCTTGGGGGTGGATGTCGGTGCCAAAGTTTCGAAAAGTTTTGAATTTACGAACAGTGAGAAAGTGCTTGCAATCAAAATTGTCACTTAGGTGAAAGCCGATATGTTCTCTATTGCACCCAATGGGCGGTTCACTATTATGCTTTGGTGAAAAGTATTGATCTCTGGGAAAGTCGCCAAGACGTCACAAATTGGTAGTTTCATCATAAGTTTCAGATAGTGCGCTTGAGAGTGAACTCGTGAAGTAATTCGTGTTGTCATCATTACTTAATTTGCGATTGACGCGTGTCAACTGTTCTCACATGTTGTGACTGCCTTTAATCCGACTTTCATCAGAATTCTTAAGTACCTGATATTCTGATGTGTCTGAAAATGGCACAGGATGTGTAACATCAGAATCATTTCGATATTTATAGACAAATTGGACATTTTTGCTGTCAAATCTTCACCATTCTATGTTAATATATAAAGTTGTTCGCTTTGTTCGTCTGACCTAAGTTTTAATGCGCCTACGTGTTCACTAGTTGTTCGAACAGTTATATTTTGGTGGTCCAGACGTTCTGTGATTTGCGGGACTTTTGCGCTTGGGAGTGGATTTTATTTTTGTGAGTAGCTATTCTTCGTAGTTCTGTTGTGGGTTTTCAAATTGTTTTGTTAAGTTTCAATGCAGCGTAGCTTGATTTCTAGGCTTGTAATAACAGGATGTAAATTATTTGTAATTTCATCCCGGATTTCTATAGAAATATTTTACTGTTTTTCCTCGAATTACCGCTTGTGTGATGTGAGATCATCTTTCGTACTTTTGGTGTCTTTACTAATTTCTTCTTGTGATTAACTTATTTCTTCTTGTGCTTTTGTGTTTAGTTACAGTGTTTTACTTATATCTTTCGAGGTTTTATTCATGTTTTGTACCAACTCCAACAAAGTTGGATCACTGATTTCCACATTCATGTTTACTGGATCTGCAACGTCTGAGTGCATGTTGTCAGTAAAAGATGTTGGCTCATGTACTGTTTGGTTAAAAAAAAAGTAAGGGAAACCGAATCGACTCTCTCAACAAGTAGTTGTTACGAAATCCAGCGTTGCTCAGAGGACTTGTGGCCTGCCGATACCTCTTCTGATCTATCGTGTTCACTGTTGGATATCTGATCAGTTGCGCATACTAAAAAAGAATTCATGGATGTTGGAAAGTTACTTGCATTCTCTGAAATCTCAAGTAAAGTATTTATGTGGAACGACTGTTGTGCTTGTTCTGTGTCACAAATTATTGACTCACAACTTTGTGATGTGGTCTGCGATCTGGTGGCATTATGCAATACTTCGTTGCTAGCCATAGTGTTGAAATGTAAAAACTGAATTTCCGAGAAAAATTTCTATACTTGCTGTGTGAAGTGAATTTGTAGTTAAATCACCGAAAGTAATAAAATGTTTTATGCAACAGAAATATCTGAGAAAAATTGTAGTAACACTGAAATATTTCACGTAATATGTGTTATTGCCTGCCTATGTAACAAAGATCTTCTGCTCAGTAGAAAAAAAAGTTTTCACACTAAATAACACGTAAATATCGGAATGAAGGTACAACATTTGAAAGAGAAAATGCAGATATTAGTACAAATATGTGTAGCGCTGATTTGCATTCGAGAACCTCTGTTGCATTCTAACTACGTAATTTCAAAAGAACCAGATTTATCCTATGAGAATAGGGATGACATGTGTTAGCTTTCTATGAAAAATTTGTCTATATGTGTAAATACTGAATTGACTGGTCCTATGTTGTGCACGTGCACAGAGTCATTAAACAAAATTTTAAACTTAATGAAATGCAGAATTTGAAATAATGAAAGTGAATCTAATTAGTTGGCAAAAGAAGCTAATTGTGTGTTAAATGAAAACCATCCAACTGAAACTGAATAACAAGGGACAGTATAAAAGCTGTGTGATATGAAGTGCAATGTTTGAGTTGGAATAACCACAAAAATAAATTACTGCCTTATTCAAAAAAGAAAAATGTATGAACTTACCAACACTGTTCACTGAAAATTATTCCTTGCTTAACACAAATCTGATAATTCTCACTATGTACTGTTTCCTCATAAGAATGCAAAGTAAGATACACGCTAAAATAAAAGTGACTTACGTCTTACTGAGCATTCTGTTTTGTGTCTGATTTACTGATGGTCTCGAAAGCAAATACAAATCAGCAGATGCAGCAGGTAAAGAAAAATAATCTACTTTATCATTTCATTCCTTTGCTTGTCAGAAATACTGTGTTGGTGCATTTGGCGAAAGGTACATTGGACACTTCGCAAAATATTCGAAACTGTACAAAGAGTGGCGGAAGTGGGTTTCACTTTAAAGAAAATCGTTCTAGAACGATTAAACTCCGATCATCGACAAGAAGGACTGCACAATATAAGTAGACTCTTACAGTTGTGAAGTTCACTCAGTACAAAAATTATGGACGTATCTACCAGTTGTGACACAGTGAAAACAAAGATATCAAATTAAAATTAATCATAAATATCATTAGTTATTTGAGGGACAACTATTTCCTGGACGAATAGGTTCGAAATGTGTACGATTTCTATGAAAAATATGTCTATATGTCTGAATACTGAACTGATTGGCCCTATGTAGTGCACTAGGACAGTCTCATGAAACAAAACAAGCAAATATTTTACTCTTGTGCCTGCATGGGGTACCTGTAAAATCCACCCAAAAATCTTCTCTGTTAATACAAAGAATGTAAATGATTTATAAACAGGTCTTCAACTTCATAATAAAGTATTCCATTTTGTTGCTCCCAGATTCACAAGTAACAGATCTCAATCTCTGAAAAACTTAGCTTCTCGCTACTTCACTACAAATAATAATGGCACAGCGCTGCACAACTAACTGACTAGCAAGTGAACCACAGATTAAACTAAACACTGGCTCAAGGATCTTATTCACTACTCATGCAGTGCGCTCATGCATGTTTTTCCCAATACAGCAAAGGTGGATCATTTAGAACAGCACAAAACATATGAAATCCTTACAATCTACAGACATTTGTGTTACTACTACTCACCATCATTGTCATCATAGGCATATATCTTCACAGTGTCACATTGTTTCCACAGTGTGACAGCAGAAGATGACAAACTACTGGAACTGCAAGATGAAATTAATGCCCAGTTATGAAAGTCATTATAGTGTTTCGTTGACTTTGTTATCGGTTTTAGAACTGAGGTTCGACAAACTGAGACATGGGAATAACATTTTTCGCCTTTGTAATTCTCCTGTAAGTGCACTTAAGGGTTTAAGTTAGGTCAGCAGTAGTGTACATGTCTAATTTACTGTGTTACATTGCCAATTTTTATGTGTATTGGTGCATGTAATGCGCAGAATGATCGCTATTCACTCACTGGATAACCTGTAATTTATTTCAGCAGTGGCAATAAGCATGCTCCACGTATTTTGATGAATAATACAGACAATTTAGATGTGGAAATATTAGTTTGAGGGTCAATTCTGCCTGCACTGCGGTAAAGATCAATGGTAGCTCTTGGTTGGGAAGTAAGGTGCAGAGCTAGCAGGAAAGCGAAATATATCTACAATTACAGAAGTGTATTTTAGTAATTGAACTTATCTATTTCTTGTAAACAATATCTCTCCTTCAGTTAACTTGCCAGTAATGTCTTCATAGAATGACTGCATTTTTATTAACTGCACTAGAGCTTCTTTCTCAATTGAAATATTTGCAGAAGAAATTGTAGTGCTCAGGTATGTTTCAGACAAGAAAAAATTCGCTCCACAGGTGATGCTCTAGCAAAGGTGGACGGAATAAATGTGAACAAATTTTATAAGTGTCTGAAAAATTATCTTCATTCCCATTAAGCATTTTAATAGCTTTCCAAAGGAAATACTTCTGAGCTTTTCATCAGCTTGCAAAAAAGAGAATTCGTTTCTTCAGCTTTGTGTATTGTAAAATACGGTACCAACAAAATTTTTATGGTATGGAAATTCTTCAAATTTTGTGGTATCATCGAGATAAACAACCTGGACTTTTTCCCAATCATGAAATCTTTAAACCATTTTCTTCAAAAAGTGACCCAAAATAGCCTAATACAATCCTCGATACAACGTGTAAAGGTCAATCAAATACACACTACATCACAAGCAGAATTCATGTTTAAAATAGAGCACTAAAGACACTACAGATAGAAGCGTGCTCAACGTACACAACAACCAAAGGCACCCGCAACTGGAAGTAGTTGGGAATAAAATTTCCTTCTACATCAACACGTGCCCTCTTCACAAGCTCAAGCAGGTGATGTCACAATTGCTACAGCGACTGTACAGCCCGACCTTCAGCTACACACTGAGTCTTAGGTGTGAGAAAGGAGAAGGCCACTTCGTCTGGTGAAAACCGTGCACTTGCTACTACAGGAGACTTTCGAACAGTACAAAACAGGGGAACAGATCTAGAAACCAGTGCACGTGGGCATATAAATAAAACTCTTTCATGTGTGACAAGATAAAAATATTAGTGATGTGCCACCTCAGCGACTACCCCTGAGTAGCCACCGCAGTTGCAGGCATCAAACTTCGTTGGGCAAGTAGTAGTGGTGCTTAACCAATAAGTTTTATTAGTAGTGGAGATGTGCAAATCATATGGTTCTCTTTTAAATTTCATGGAACAGTTAAGTTAAAAAGTATGAATACATGTTTCTTGCTCGAAGTCTTACATATTTTGAGCAATAAATTTATTTTTGTGCCAAGTTTGTATTTTTATTCATGATCAGAGATCAGTAATTAAACTGCATTTGTGTATTTCTGGAAGCAAATTGTTTAGGCGCTTTTGTACTCAAAAAGGACACTTACGTTGATGAATAATTTTATTCGGATGCAACGATTGTATTTTCGAGATACTGACCTTTCAGTTTTCCCTTGCCTGTCACAGTCTTTAGCCCTATTTCATCTTTGTCTTTTCCCATCACTGAATTGGCCATATTGTGTCGTATGCAAACATTTCATATTGTGAAGTGTTTTGTATATTAGGAAAATGTGCAGTTTAAATGATATCACACAACAAATATCTCGTAAAAATACCTTCTTTCCATTCTCTAATTTTGTCTGGTCAGTTACTATGCTGTGGCCATGTTGTGTATTGTTAAATGTTGTACTTTGGAACATTACGATAAGATTTTTGATATTATTTAGAGGGATTTTATGAAAAGTACAGTCTGTATACGGTTTAGAGCGTCTTGACTCCATAGTTTCGATGGACAAACGTATTAGTCTTATTCAAATGTTGTTTTTCAACGTAACTACAACCACCTCTAAACCATGTATGATGTAAGTCAATAATTGCCTATCAGTACCATATATTATATTTATCTAGTGCAGAGCATGATGTACCATCCTTGTACACCATAAATATTCACTTTCTGAATTGAATTACTACCGAAAAACTTGTAAAAATATCAGGTGATAACAGTTCTGTCTGCGAACCACCAAAATAACGTAGCCTCAGATCGAACTGGTACATTTTTTTTACGTATTTTAGATGTGCAGACACTATTGTAAGACTTAACACAAACATTCTGAATGTGTGTTGGGGGGGGGGGGGGGGGTTGCTGGTGATACATTTGTTTGATAAGATGTGGAAAAAACTTATATGAATTTTGTGCTGCTGACATATTTTTGCAAACGTTTTAGATGTCGAACTAACGTTGTGATACTACAAAAGCATCATAGAGCAATTTACACGTGGAAATATTCAATTTGAGAGTCAATCTTGCCTTATACCAAGTACAGGCCCAAGCATTACTTGGTTATGATGCTATGTTAGTCATATATGTTATAGAATTATTTACACTGGATATAGCACTGGAGCACTTATTTTGCGAGACCACAGCCATGTTTCAGCTTCACATGTTAACAGATGCGTGTGTGTGTGTGTGTGTGTGTGTGTGTGTGTTGATACCAGACAGAAATATTTATTGTTGACATGTGTAATGATGAACCAACATTGTGACACTTGGCGAGCATAATAGTGAAATTAAGACGTGGGAAAAAATAAGAGCGTTAATCGTATCTTAGACCAATTGTTTTCGAAATACGTTTTTATGGTCTAATTGTTAACATGGAAATAATATTTGGTAATTAATCTGAAAGTTCACAGCAAATTTTAACGAACTATTTTAGATTTGTGTGTGTGAGTGTGTTTGTGTGTGCGTTTTCAAAAAATGTTCAAATGTGTGTGAAATCTTATGGGACTTAACTGCTAAGGTCATCAGTCCCTTAGCTTACACACTACTTAAGCTAAATTATTCTAAGGACAAACACACACACCCATGCCCCAGGGAGGACTCGAACCTCCGCCGGGACCAGCTGCACAGTCCAGGACTGCAGCGCCTTAGACCGCTTGACTTGTGTATGTATGTGTGTGTGTGTGTGTGTGTGTGTGTGTGAGAGAGAGAGAGAGAGAGAGAGAGAGAGAGAGAGAGAGAGAAATTTTAGGGGACATTGTAACAATTCACAAGCATCATAGAACAATACAGAAGTGGAAAATGTTTAATTTAAGGGTCTGTTGAGCCTTGCACCAAGTATGGTAGAGAGATCAAACTTCGGACGGTAACAGGTACTTAACCTGTAAGTTCATGGGATTGATATTGTGGTTGCTGAGGTTTGTTAGGTGTCGATATACTGCAAGTTACACCCTTCTGGTAATTTCTTGGATGATTTATTTTGAACATGGGGCAAACAAAATTTAAATCGTAGGGATACTTTTGAGCATGGTTGCTCTGTAATCAGCTGTTTCACTGCCATCGTCACTAAAATGATAGGCACTTTTTATTATAATAACAGTTAAAGTATCAATCTCTGATTGGTGAAGTGTACAAGGTTGTGAGGGTATGGAAGAGAGACAGAAGGAGATGGGTAGGAGAAGGAGATAGTGCTGCTTCTTACGGCACGATCGTTTCATTAATGATAAGGTTGATGATGTGATTGATGTGGAAGGTGGGGATTGTGGCATAATGGGTGGGGCAACAACCTGCTCACATGTCGTCACAAACGTAAACAAAGTGCACGGGATTGTTTGTAGCCATTTAGCTAATACGAAATCCAGTGGTACGTGGGGTGGCAGTATGCAGTGTCACTCGTTACATTAATTATGGCTGGGGTTCGATGACGAGTACAACAAATTTCCAACGTGCAACATATTCCAACTGAGATAAATAAAACGGATTTTATTTTCTCTTTACCAGTATCTTGTGAAGTGTTCTCACAAAGACAGTATCTGAACCAAACTGTCGTTGTTTACATAAAAATGACATTGTCCCTTTTTTGTTAAGATCCATGCAACATTTCTCCATAAAGAATATAGTCCTTTCTCAGAGAGAGAAATTGTTTATCCACAGATAACTTGTTCGCGAGACCATAACTTGAGAAATTAACAGTATTTACGGTATTATCGCCATTAAATATTACTTATATTATTTAACGAAGATTTGTTGCTATTCAAAATTGAGTTCTGTGACGTTGCACAACATTTCTGACGATTTACCCTACCACCATCTGAATTCTGCAATATAAGTAAGTCATATTTCAACTGAAGTCAGCATTGTTCTACTTCAGTTATTCGATTCTGCCTGCAATTTATATTCCTGTGTCGTTCTCTTCGTCTTACAGTGGTACATACATGCAACGTCCTGAGTTATTTGCTGTACATATTCTAATTTCTTTTTTCTACAATTTCTGCCCCATAACCCACATTGTGGCAACATATGTCCTTTAATCCTGTCTCTTTCTGTTTTCCACGTATTACTATCCTGATTCATTATGCAGAGGACTTGATTTCTTAACTAAAGAATCTACAAAATTGGCAACAGTATCAAATGCAATGTTTCTCCACGGCTCACGTTTAACTTCTCTTGCCCACTCGTACATTTAGAGAAGTTTCTTTCTCGCATTAATGGCTATATTCATTCTAGACTTCTTCTTTTCAGGAAACTTGATCATTTTGCCTGTCCTAGTCTGTCTCTTATGTCCTCCACCTTTCGTTCGTCATGTGTAACTTTGCTTCGAAGCTACCGTATTTTCTGCACTTTGTGTTGTGTTGGCAGAAGAGCCAACAACGTGTTACTAGTGGAGGCCGAAATGCACGCGTTTTAGCTCACGCAGGCTGGCGTGAGGAGGGAAGAACTATACTGACGTGAGGCCTGAAACATGGCAAGGAATTAGAATTCAGAAAGCGGACGTAATTAGTTTGATACTTAACTTTAATCCATTAATGATGAACGTCGCTCTTGACGGTACATGAGTCACAATATTATCTGTTCAGAAGACATAGTAACTGAATATGGCACCTTGCTAGGTCGTAGCAAATGAGGTAGCTGAAGGCTATGCTAAACTGTCGTCTCTGCAAATGAGAGCGTATGTAGTCAGTGAACCATAGCTAGCAAAGTCGGCTGTACAACTGGGGCGAGTGCTAGGGAGTCTCTCTAGACTAGACCTGCCGTGTGGCGGCGCTCGGTTTGCAATCACTGATAGTGGCGACACGCGGGTCCGACGTATACTAACGGACCGCGGCCGATTTAAAGGCTACCACCTAGCAAGTGTGGTGTCTGACGGTGACACCACACTTTGTATATTGCGAAATTTACTTTTTTTTGTTTGTCTACTTTTTCATACACGTTGCTTCTTAATACTTTCGTCATTCCTTAGTAAACTCACAGTCTCTCTTCTGTTGTCATTAGACTATTTTTATAATTCAAAATGTCATGTAATTTTTTTCGTACTTTCTCTTTATATACGAATATCACCGAATCTTGTCACTAGTAGTCTTTCACCCAGCATTTGAATCACACGAATGAACCATTCTTTTATTTCCATCATTGTTTTTGCCTATATATGTTGAACGATAGAGGCAGAAAACAATATGAACCTCTAATGCCCCTGGTAATTAGTTCAGTTTTTTCTTGATCTTCTACTGTTGCTTTTCCCTCTCGGTTTGTGTACATGTTGCACGTCATCGGTGTATCTCGGATTTTATGGGAATTTCAAACACCTCAGATTACATTACCTTGTCGAACGCTTTTCCTAGGTCAACAAAACTTAAGAATGTATCTTAACATTTTTATGTCTAGCTTTCAAACGTAGTCGGGCATGCCCAATTTACTTCTTTATGCTTCTCTATATTTTCCAGGTCATTAACTCTGATATGTGAGAAGTGCTGATAACGCGGTAACTTTCACATTAATGGGAGAGAAGTACTTTCGTGACCGTGTGTATGATTCCTCAAGTACCGCTTACACATGTCCATTCTTTTAAATTCAGCAGTGTTTTATAATTGTTTGGATCCTACTTTCCTCAATGAAAGTTGATATTCTTCAGAACAGTTGCTGTGCTGTGACCCTTTTATGACCAGGATCAAGAAAAGCTGAAAACAATGCATAGTCGAAATATTATCCTCGAATTTCTAATACTATCCAGGCGTGTAAGGCAGCCACATTTTCTTTCTTTTTTTTTTTTTTTTTTTAGACGGAGAAGCCACAGTTATCATATACGCAGTTTTTCGGTGCTCCACTAGTTTTACTTTTAGGGTTTTAAGAGAAATAGTATTTGGGCCTATCGAGTGTTTACTGAAAGAACACTCAGCACACAAATGATAACTTCTTGGAAGTTCTGTTACATTTAATACCTTATCCTGTTTCACATTGCAGGATTTGGAGATGGTGTGACTGCCCTAATTCTGCTGATGTAGTTAGATTGTACAACACTGTCAAGGGTGTTAACGATACATGTGTCGTTTAGCGACCGTATATACTAACTATGTGCAAGTTTGTACCAAAGAAAAGAAGAGAAGAAGTTCTCCGATCTTTACTTCTCCCTTGGCTTCAGATCGGTTTGGGAAGTGTTACGATCAAAAGGAGAAAGTGCATCAGAAGTTGCTAACTAGGGGAGCAGCGCAGCTAGGAGTGTTGCGTGCCCCTTCGGAACACGAGTCGTAAATAACTGTGAGGAACGGCCTGCGCAACTTTTCCGCCGTATCTGGAGAACATCCGTCCAGGGAGCGACGTCTCCAGCAGAGGGGCACTCCAGCCAAGCTGGGTCGCTGCTGGGGGCTGTGGTCTCCTCTCCTCCTCTCTTCTCCGTGTTGGTCGCCTCTCAGCGAGGCACTGAGAGGGCGAGTGGTCGTTCCGTGCGGGACTGAGTGGTGAAGTAATTTCTTAATTGGTCAGTTTACACCATAAAAATAGTTTTATGTTTAAAAACGGCTGTGGGTATATGTGTTCGTGATTAACAGACATCGACACCATTTTAACAGTCACCATGAAAGTTGACATAACTATATATTTTTTATGGAGTCGGGTTTTATGCTATCCACTTTGTCGTCACTCGCTACTAGACGGGGTTACAGAATATCAACTTCTACACCTTTCAGTCGATTGCAAAAGTAATATCGACATCTTAACCTCCAACAGTAACAAATTGTAATCGTGGCTACGGTTAGTAATTGGTGATTGAGTTTGGAATGGAATGCCATTTCTATTTTGTTTTGTGCTGGACGTCGATATGAGTCAGTATCGTCTTTTGCTTACAGTCGAATGACATTCGATTCTTCGTATGTTTACAGGCGAAAGAAATTTGTGTCACACACAACAAAGCTATCTTGAGACACCTCATCTATCAGCAAGCATTAAGTACTGGAATATATTGGAGACGCCACCCAAAAAATCACAGACTACAAGATAAACCAAACATACGCAGCAACTGTCAGCCAGTAGAGTTGATGAAACATCTGAAGTGTGAGACGCAAGCCGAGAACAAACAGGACCAGGGCCACTGCTTTCAGAGATGCTATGACGAAATATCAGAAGAGCGAGATGCACTAGTTGAAAATCTGCGAGTGCCAGCTTCTGCTTCACGAACTGCGGCAGTGCCCCAACAGTTCGATTCTCGGTCAATAAGGAGAATCGAACTGAAGAAAGCGGCTTACAATTATGACAAAGACTATGATCACAGAGCGCATCGAGTTGTTGTCATTGGCTCAATACAATTTTTGCTTCATTGTCACGCTTTAAAATTTTAGAATGAAACTACTGGCATATGTTGCTCCGACAACAAAGCCAATTTGCCGCCACAGCTTGAGCCTCAAAAACCAATTTCAGCTTATGTGGCTGGAGCTAATCGGAACACTTAGTAGAACATATTACGTAATGCTGCTCATGCATTCAAATGACGTGGCTCAGGAGCAGTCATTGCTTGTTGCCAGATTAAATTTAGGAAGTCCGTGTTTTTCATATGGTGAACATTTTTCTTGACCCAGAGTGGATATTCCGAAGACTATACACCAAATCAAACAACGAAAAATATTCTTTATCTACTCCGATCATGCTAAATGTCATTATTACTTTAAATGCATCTATCCAGTTATATAGCCAATGTATTAGTCAAACATACTGCTCATTCATGTGGTATATTATCAAAAAAGTATACAGTTCAACATCAGCTTATACCGATAAAAACAATGGAGTCTCATCAGTATGAAGTATTTTTCAGTTTTCCACTTTTTTCTGCAACGAAATATAGATTCTAGATTAAAACAGATTATCCTATACAGGACAAAAAAGTAAAGACAGGAAAATGTCTGACAGGTTTTGCTACTACATTATAATTCTATTGTCTTATAGTAACACACATCTGACACAGTCCTTCCTACCAAGTCTTTGGTTGAGAATTAATAAAAAAACAAAATTACAATTACAGTCGTTTACGTTTCTGTGTTCAAGCTCTTGGCATACTTAACTTAAATAGACATATTACAATTTTATTATAAAAGTTAGTGTCATTACATCCACCACAATATATGTTTCATATTTCATGAAGGAGAATTCTACACAAACACTAATATAAAAATTTTGTGATGTGCTGAAATGTTTTATGACAAATAAACAATATCAAATAATTAACGTAATTAAAATATAGTATTGTCAAGCAAGGGAAATGATGTCTGCACAACTGGTTCATGATAAATCACATTGGTAAATAATGGGGAAAATTCTTTTTGTTTTATGTTTTTAGAACAAATTTCGACAGTTTGTAACTTCAGTTTGTTATTTTTAGTATTTATTGAATTTTATAAACTTTAATTTGAAGGATCCGCTATGATCTTGGTACTAATCAAATTCTGATAGCAACAGAGACAAATCCCAAATTTCCACACTATTTGTAATACACTGTTCACTCAGAAAATATTGATTTAATTGTACAAGTGATGTTCTGCAAAATACAGGTAATTCTTATGAACTGATAAATTCAGAACAATTCATTAGAATCGTTTTGCGCCACACACTGTTAAAGCGCAACTTGTGTCGAAAGACATTAATCTTCATTTATTCTTCATATATTCCTGAGACAATGATATCCCAATCTGTAATTGGAATTGCCGATCGGGGTGTGCGAGGGTTCTAGGCTTTTCAGTCTGGAATCGCGCGACTGCTACGGTCGCAGGTTCAAATCCTGCCTCGGGTATGGATGTGTGTGATGTCCTTAGGTTAGTTAGGTTTAAGTAGTTCTAAGTTCTACGGGACTGATGACCTGAGATGTTAAGTCCCATAGTGCTCAGAACCATTTTTTGTAATCTGAATTAATAATGAAATCTGAACTCATGAAATTATTGGATACCGTAATTTGGGAATGTGAAGTGATCTTCGGTTTCTTAATCTGTAGTGTTAACACAGGACCTAAGAGATAATGGATTGCCGAATAGTATAATATTTAGCTAAAATATATTCGTGAATTAAGAACACCGTCTGGACCACTTTGTCTTTTATTATTGGTGTCCGGTTTTATCGTGATTAGCATACCATCTTCAGATGTGGCGGTGCAAGATGCAGTTTGCCAGTAATGGTAAGAATGGCGGTAGATCAGTTTCTGCGAAGTGTAGTTTCTCGTTAGCCACAATGCCATATCTCAACGACGTCCGCAAGTCAGATCGCAACCGGTCGTCCTTAATTAAAGAAACAGTGACACAGATCATGTTTTTTATTCGCAGTAACAATTGAGACCACGGTTTCCCGAGACATAGCTTCAGTTATGAAACTGCGTTCAGCTAATAGCGTGGCCGAGAGGTGCCAAGTTACAAACATGACGGGACTGTTGTATTCCTCAATTACTACTGTATATTTTTCCGGAGAGAAGTGAGCACTGTATTGAAAATCGCCTGCAAACTAAATCTGTGGGACGTCTAGAGTCGATGCGGCAGTTTCGATGGATGAGAAGCTGCGTAACTGACGAGAAGGCGTCTGGTGAAAGTGGTGTTACATCTGCGATTTCACTGTGAAGTATTGTAGGCCCACTTCTGATCTTACTTTATATAAAGGTGTTAGGAGACAGTCTAATCACGGCTTGTTTGCAGATGACATCTTCGTTTACCGTCTATAAATGTCATAAGAACAAAAATAATTACAAGTTGATTTGGACAAGATAGTTTCGGTGTAAGGAAAGTGGCAACAGGGCCTAAACAACAAAAAGTTTAAGGTCTTCCATGTGGGTACTGAAACAGTTCAGTCAAATTTCGGTTGCACTGTAAATTAAGCATAAAAGTCATTATTGCAAGTACACGTACAGGAATTACGATTATGAGCAATTTCAGTTGGCACTGTCAAATTGAAAAAGTTGTGGGAAAGTTCATCAAAGATTACGTTCTAGTGGCAGGAAATAAAGGTGTAATAAATTTACTAAAGAGTCTGCCTACACAACGCTTGTCGATCTTCTTCTGGAGGACTGCTATTTGGCATGTGAACCTTACCAGATGCTGAAGTACCGCAGATGGGACTACAAGAGAAATTACTGAATAGTTCCAGGAGATTAATGTTAACTGCCTATTGTTCCTGTAATTCCATCGGGGACATGTCTTGTGAAGAAAGCCCACGCGCAGTTCAATGGCTGCACAATGTGCAAGCCGCGTTTTCAGGACGACGCCAGAGCTGACGGTGGGGGCAGCTTTGGGAACTCTGGGTGTGTTACGTGCCATGTAGGGCACTATGGGTTTAGGGTGGCACTAACCGCCTAGTTTGGTCACGCTTCCTCTTCTCGGCGGTTAGGCGAACTCTGGTGGTGTGCGGGACATTGGCCGGCGGCAGCGTCCAGGCGGCGGCGCGAGGAGGGAGGGAGTGGCGGACGCAGTGAGTTGTCCTGTGGACGAGCAAGCGGCTGCCCGGAATGCCGGACGTTAGTATAGCCCGCCGGCTGGCCGTGGAGACTACTTCCGGATGATGCATTGTCGCTGAGCTACTGTGTTCGGCCAGCGTTACCACATGGCCTGTTTTCTGTTCATTCGTCTGTAGCGCGCCGCGCCGCTTATGGATGACAGATTTGCTTCTTGTGGGCTTGAATTATGTACCCCACGGAAGACTGGTTCTGAAGATGCTCGTTAACGAACAATAATAAAATTCTGTGTGCCATTTTGTATGAGCAGGTCTCGTGTGGATACTGATACCAACTAGTATTTACAAATAAGCTTCGTGCCCTGTCACTGCTTATGGAATGAAACACACCCTAATTAAACTCACCGTTATGGATTAGTTAATTAAAGCCTAACAGTTAGGAATAGTTTGAACATGTGCAACTCATGAAGGCTGATCGGTTAATATTTGCACGTGAGTTGTTTCGTATCAAATCCAACAAAATTAATTAGCAGAATGAGATTTTCACTCTGCAACGGAGTGTGCTCTGATATGAAACTTCCTGGCAGATTAAAACTGTGTGCCCGACCGAGACTCGAACTCGGGACCTTTGCCTTTCGCGGGCAAGTGCTCTACCATCTGAGCTACCGAAGCACGACTCACGCCGTGTCCTCACAGCTTCACTTCTGCCAGTATCTCGTCTCCTACCTGGCAGAAGTAAAGCTGTGAGGACAGGGCGTGAGTCGTGCTTCGGTAGCTCAGATGGTAGAGCACTTGTCCGCGAAAGGCAAAGGTCCCAAGTTCGAGTCTCGGTCGGGCACACAGTTTTAATCTGCCAGGAAGTTTCAAAATTAATTAGGATGTCATGTAGCAATAATCGGTACATACATTGTTGTTAAGGTTCTACATATATTGTCCAGACAGCACGAATGAGGCAGTTACTCCCTTCGTCTGACAATGTAATAACGGTTACCTCATCCCAGGTCTCCTACTGGTGTCGTCATACGCCAGTGTTCTCCACGTGGCACTGAAGGCACGATCCTCACTGCAGACAAAACCGTGCGTGCCCGGCGCGGTTGTCGCGTTTTCACGGTGCACAAACGAAGACTTGAACACATCAATAACTCACTCAGTTAATGCCATTTGCGTATTTGCTGGAAGTCAGGCCCACGGCGCTGGGTGACACGCACAGCCTTCAAACACTTGTAAATGCGGTCGGCCGTCCTGCCGAAATCCGCCCTGCTCGCTTAGCAGCCAGCAACTTACTTGCTCCGAGTCTCAACACAGACTACTTCTCTAGCGCACTCGGCGCTCGACTATCGATAGCACCTAATGCGACCTGCTTGAGGCAAAGACATATTGTTCTCAATAGATAAGGGGCGGTTGACCCCTTTCAAAAAGCGCCTGTCTTTATATACGTTGTGCGTCGCTTGCGTATAACACTGCCCTGTTGCAGGTGCAACCTAGGATGTTGTTATTATCTTTTATGAAAGAGGAGCGCCGTCAGGTATCCAAACCTACTACAAGGAAAGTGACGGAACCATTATTTACGTATATATATTGAAATATGGGTTGTTACCTCTCTGTGTAACCCTGTTCTTGATGGTTTGGACTATGTTACTTTAATGTGCCTGGAAAGTATCTGTTCCTTGCGTACTGCCTTGGTTCAGTGTAAAGTCAAGATATGACGATTATAGCCTCCAGATATCGTGTCTTCTCTGTTATGATAAATCGCTGTACTAGACAGGACGAAGTGTAGTGGTTAATATTTTTTTAAATATCTTATGATTGTTCTTAAGGCATGTGATCCAATATTCTTAGTCTACTTTTTGAGGGTAATTATTGACAAAACGGCCGATGGACCTCCATTCAATATTTTTCGGAAACTGAAGTAAATGTTACTAAAATTATTAAGGGAATCCCTCCTCCTGACTTCTTATATGAGAAGAGTCATGTTCCGCCTTTGGTGGCTTGTGTACATGTCAGCTTACTTCTGTAATAAAACTGATTTGACATACGACACTGAACTCAATCGAATGCTCCATTCTCATTCCTGTCCGATGTTTCCATTAATGTGTTTCGTGCTTCTGTTACCTGGTATATCTGGTATATCTGTAGCTCCATTTCTGAATCTTAAATTCCTTACGGTACAATTAGAAGATTTATTTGTGTTTAGTTGAGAACAGCCATGTCAATGAAAGGCACTACGTAATTATTACTGTGATCGAGATATTCCTTAAAAGGATTTAAATTTCACCTTGTGTCGTAATTGTCTGCCAACTACAGGACAGGCGGCTACCGCCAAGAAAGTGTCAATTCATGGACCCTGTATTCACACGTACCGCAGATAGGTTGCAAGAGAGCTGCAACGACAGCACATATGCCTCTGTCAGCGGCAGTGTAGGGGCGTTGTGACGTGTAGTTCTCTCTGGCAGAAGGGCTACATCGTAGCAGTTGGCCGCGAGGTCAGAGCGACACACACCTGTGCCTGTGGCACTCCTCTTTCGATGTTAATGATGTAGTGCCTCAGTTTAATAGAAAACACACCTAGAACTTCACATTAGATAGTTTCTCTGCCAGGCCAAAGCCATTCGAATTTGACATTTAGCTAGGAAACCGGTTAAAGTGTAGATAAATGATGTTATACGAACCCATTTATCAATCATTAATAATATTATCTTTCTTATATATACAAACTACGATTTATGTGAGGAAATCGTTGACCACATACCAGAGAGCGTTAATATAAGTGGATACCGTGCGATAACTGTTTATGGTCAACCTAGTACGTGCACGAGCTGCAGTTCTACACGGCACGTTCGGTTTTAGTGCATGCAGAGACGCGTAGCACGTTAAGATGAAACCACAAAAGCTCCAAAACGGACAGCCCTGGCCACCCCGTAAGTGGCAGCTGTCTGCGGCCATGTAAATTTTAAATAGCCTCCAGAAACAAGCAGCGCTGACAACTGCAAGTCTCCACCCCGAAAGAGAAAGGGACTTCCATGGAAATCAAAGACAGACCAGAAGCGAACATATGTGCTCCTCAAGAAATGGGAAAACCCAGCCTTCCATCAAGAGATCAGATGGATGTAAATGACGAATAATAAGGAGCAGTCACTGATGAACGTAATGAAGAACTACAACATCGTGATGTTATAGACACGCAAACTCTCTGTAGCCTCACGGTGTCGTTCTAAATGAAGTTCTTTATTCATTAAGAAACAGACAAGGAAATTCTGCCCCTCCGACAGAAAGACTCGCTAATCAGAGAAAATCCAGGAGTACATAATAACATACATGAAAACAGACTCGATCCTGAATTTCAACCAACTTGGTAGCATATATAGAAGAATATACTGTCGCAGAAGTGAAAGATTACATTTCGCAGAACTACCGTCAAAAGACAACGTCATCGGGAGAATAAATACGAGTATGGCCTCAAAAATCTCTATATACACGGTGTTTATTGAAGAACATGCAAAAATGTAACGGGACATAGAGAATGCTCCACTGAACAATTTGAGGTAGGTAACCTGGGGCCGCAGAAGCCAGCTTAAGGAAATTTGGAAGTAACCTTATCTACCACTTTGTCTAGCATTACCGCATTCCAGCTTATTTACAACTAACAGGCGTACAGGTTTACACGTACTGAGCTGTTTATTTGCACGTATAGTTTTTATTTCCTGCAAGGAAACAAGGAGACGCCTGATTACTAGGAAGTCATGATGCAAGTTTTGCCTACTTGTCCATAAGGTGGCTCTGTTGTATCTTATTTACATTGTCCCATGACAGAACGTGCCGTAAATAAGCGACAGAGCCATTCATTACTGAGTGCTCTGCAGAGACGTACAGTACAGCACGATGGAGCAGTACCGGTACAATTTTGAAGAACTGACTGACGTGCACCTTGTGTACGGGGAAGTACGTTGCAATACTCTCGCTGGTGTAACTCTAGACAAGAAACGATTTCCTAACAGGCGTCATCCGTCCCGATGAATGTTTATTTCTCTCGACCGACGAATGAGGGAGACCGATTCATTGGAAAGAAGAAATGAGGGCAACATGAGGACCACTCTCACACAAGATTTTGAAGAGGAGGTTCTTGAAAGTATATAGTGAACCCCACACAAGTAGTCGTCATATTGCACGTGAAATGTGCGCTGCACATACTAGAGTGTGGCAACTACTCCACGATCAACAATTACACTCGTGGTGAAGGACATCACATTAGCGTCGTAATGACCCCTCTAGAATACTCGGTGGTTGCTAGGGGCTTTGAGGGGCGTATCTCGTTCACTAGAGAATCGGGTAGGGAGGTGTCTCGACCCATACAGGTTTCTAGAAGCATGCCTCATGGTGATGAAGACAGAGCTCCTCAGAGCCCTAGATCATTCGAGATATAATGCCATTGGATTTAATGCAGTATTCTGCTGTGAGTTGACTCACCATCCCAAACAGCAGGGTGCTGCACTACATCTGATGTGATAATGGCGTTATATCTCGAAGAACATCATTCACCAAGCAGTATCGTGAATCCCATTTTGCGCTCTACTGTCCCGGTTTTCCGAGACGGAAATAAGAGGGTCAGCTAAAGCACTCAGCCAAATACCACACCTCAACATCTATATTCATGTCTACGATCCATTAACAGAAGAATCCAGTTATATCAAGCTTCCTAGGGATATGAAGAACAAGCTGACATGTGTTAACGTCCCAAATGAAAATTATAATGCTTGTTTTCCATGGTCAATCCTGGCTTGCAAAAGGAAGTAGGCAAAAGATTCGCAGCGCACATCTCAATACGGAAAAGCACTTAACATACTTGGACGTTATAACTTCGACGGTAGCGAGTTCCCCATTAAGATTCAGTACACATCAAAATTTGAGGCACAAAATTCCAGAATATCGATTCACATTTGTGTCCTGAAGAAGCAGAAAAGCAAACCAGATGAGCAGCACAAGCATACTGTAGCCAGAAAACGCTATTTTACGAAATATGCAGGTGAGTGTGATCTTCAAGTAAACATGCCGCTCTTGTCTGAAGGTGATGATCAGCATTACGTATGGATCAAAAACATGTCGCGTCTCCTTTACAGCCAGTTCTCGAAACATGAGCATAAAAAACACATTTGCTCTAGGTGTCTAAATACCTTTACAGAAGAAAAGTATGTAAAAAGGCGTCTGAAGGAACTGGTACATGTTGGTATGCCTACAGAATAAAACAAGTTCATTAAATTCAAGAATTCTCACCACCAGGAATGATGTACTTTTGTTGTATACGCTGACTTCGAATGTCTCCTTGCCCCTATCACCCACTGTGAAGGCAACTCCTTAGTCTCACATAAAATCACGTACCGAATGCAGCAGCGTACCAACTTGTATGCTCATACGATTCTTCTGTTAATGATTAGCCGCTACGAGTCTTATCTCGTGTATAATCCTGTCTGGTTGCTCACTGAGCTTCAAATCTCTCATTGCGTGTTGATAGGCCCTACAGCGCCAACATCCCCATGACGGAGAAGAATAAAAAAATTATACAATGAATGGGTTAGCTGTCATATTTGTGGACTGCCGTTAGATAGAAAAGCTGAAACTCCCCGTAGAGATGACTATCATCTTATGCGGGAGTTTCGCGGTGCAGCTCACAACGCATGCAATTAGAAGTATCACTTCCCATGGCACATACCACTTTTCTTCCATAATTGAAGTGGGTATGGCGCTCACTTTCTAGCTGAGCAATTGGTTAAATCCCGTTGGGAGAAAAATTAGGTCAGTGCCCTGCTGAGAGTGTTGAGAAGTATATTTCATTCTCCAAACGAATGACGCCAAAAATTACGTTCCGCTTCCTTGACACACTACGGTTTATGCAGGCGCCACTCCAGAAAGTCGTTGAAACTCTACCTCGGTAGGATATGCATACCACCCGATCTGCTTACCCCGACGAGGAAAAGGTTCAGCTTGTGACTAAGAAAGGAGTTTTCCCTTATGAGTATCTGGAAGTAAGGCAAAACTCGACGAAACTGGGCTACCCGACATATCTGCATTTACCAGTGCTTTCAGAGCTGATGCCAAACTAGTGCAGATTATGAGCAAGCTGTGAATGTCTGGTTTTTCAATATTTCCGATTTGGGTGAATATACAAAACTATACATGTACATCGACGTGCGCTTGCCTGCGGATGTTTTTGAAAAGTTACAGAGAGTGTGCATGGCCACGTACTCTCTGGAAACCGCCATTTACACGACACCTGGGTTGTCCTGAGCCGCAAAGCTCAAGAAAACATGGTGCAGCATCGAACTTTTGAGTAAAGCCAATATGCCTATTTTCTTTGAGCGTGGGATCCGTAAGGGACTTTTCCAGTATATCCATAGTCACGCCAAGGCAATCCACGTGAGTGTGTGGGGTTTAACGCACCTCTCGATTCAAATTATGCTCTACATTTGGATGTGAATAACTTATACAAGAAAGCCATGGGGGATCAGGTGGAAAGATAATGAGTCTGGCGGCTGATTCTCATGTAGGGTATTTGGAGGATGCAGACCTCATATACACTGTTAGGATATATGAAATGATAAGCGACTTGCCACCATCTCCAGAACAACAAGTTCCACGAGAAAGCACTACCCCTAAACTGATGGCCACTGCTGGACACAAGCAGAGATACATAATTCATTGTCATAATCTCCAGCAGTGTCTCAGCTTCGAGACGGAACTAGGAAGAATAACTCTTCCAATCAATCCCATGGCTGAAGGAGTATATTGAATAAATGCCGAAAACATGGCGGACGTGAATAGTGATTTCAAGAAAGACTTTTATAAATTAATGAAAAATTTAATTTTCCTTGAAAACCATCCAAAATGTAAGGAATGAACACGATATTTTGATCAGGATCAAATGAGAGGGGCCGTGCGGTGTAAGAAAGTGCACCGACAGACCAAATTTTAAGCCGGTCACTATTTTCAATGTGAACCTTGTTGCTGTGGAGATGTCGAAGGTTGCGGTAGAGTTTAGGAAACCTATCTATTTGGGTATGTTTATACTGGATATCTCCAAACCCGAAATGTACCGGTTGAACTATGAGTTCGCTAAAACTCATTTCGTGGAACAAAAGTTGCTGTACTTCGTTGAAGAATTGCGATCCGTGTGAAGTAAGTAGGTGCCACAGAAATGAATTCGACACATCGGGATACACAGCTAATAATCCTTTCGGTACTGTTCCTCATAACAAGAAGGTTGTCGGCGTAATGGAAGATGAGGCAGATGGATTACCGATATCCAAAATGTGTGCGTAGCGTACGATAGATGGAGCCACCCAGAGGCGGGCTTAGGATGTGCGATATGTGGCGACATCTGTCCCCACGCTCCAAGACAGCTTGTAGCGCCTGCACGGCAACCGGCCGGTGTGGCCGTGCGGTTCCAGGCGCTTCAGTCTGGAACCGCGTGACCGCTACGGTCGCAGGTTCGAATCCTGCCTCGGGCATGGATGTGTGTGATGTCCTTAGGTTAGTTAGGTTTAAGTAGTTCTGAGTTCTAGGGGACTGATGACCACAGATGTTAAGTCCCATAGTGCTCAGAGCCATTTTTGAGCCTGTACGGCGGTGTTCCCTGCGCGTGCTCTGCTGCAATCTCCGCGTGTCCTACAGCAAACAATAACCCACGTCCACGTTGCCGCAGAGAACAATCAGGTTCCTTTGCCTACGGTCCATCGTATTATACATTCAGATTTATGAAGGGAATAACAGATTTAAAGCCCTTGTCGATCAATTGTCATGAGAGAAATCTCACTTCGGGTCTTGACGATGTCGCGTCCGCAGCTCCACAGCTTTAGTCTGCATGATGTCAGATGGCGAGAACAGCTGGCACAGTTTTATGAAGACGTCGGGTACAACTGTTCTCAAAATTGAAATTGTCTAACGACAAGGTCAATACACGTGCCTGCAATAATTGTCATTTATTACAATTTGGACTGTGTTGTAGATAAAAATGTAATACGCAATGAAATTACATTGAGACACTAACCGAAATCCTTGTATTTGCTTGACATCAGCTTCTGTTCCATCGAATTTTTAAAAATGTTTATATTGCGTATTGATGAGTGTGTTTGACTGTAGTTAAATGTAATCACTGAGTATAAAAACGATTTACTGGTAGAAAAGTCTGATGCAAAAGACTGTCAGGAAAAGGTAAGTATGTGTCATATTTTTCGATGTTAACAGGTGTTATTAGTGTAAACTAACTTTTTCATCAATTCAGTGACAGACCAAATTTATTATTTACTGAGAAAGCGAACTGATGTGTTGGTAATTGTGCCAACACCTTGTAGATAGAGGAGGCCGAAATGGAAGCTATCTAACGCAGACGGGCGTGAATTCTGGAACAGGATAAGTATTGAATGCTAATAAGAAAAGTATGCAGCTCCTCGAATACTTAACTTTATTTGATACTTGTGGTACATCGCTCTTGATAATACAAATAAGACTATCTTCAGATACGGTTAATGGCGCCTTGCTAGGTTGTAGTCATGGACTTAGCTTAAGGCTATTCTAACTGCCTCTCGGCAAATGAGAGGAAGGCTTCATCCATATAGTCGCTAGCAATGTCGTCCGTACAACTGGGGCGAGTGCTAGCCCGTATCTCGAGACCTGCCTTGTGGTGGCGCTCGGTCTGCGATCACACAGTGGCGACACGCGGGTCCGACATGTACTAAATGGACCGCGGCCGATTTAAGCTACCACCTAGCAAGTGTGGTGTCTGGCGGTGACACCACATTCCTCCCCCGCAAATCGGCGAACGGTCGTGTTATAAGGCTTCCGCCCGCCGTGGGGAGGACCCCATGTTGACGTATGCGATGAGGTGGGGAGCCTAACAACAGGCGAGGCTGTGCCGCCCGCACCCGGCCATTCGGTCCGAGGGGAGCTAGGAAACGCCTGAAAACCTAGTCCAGGGTGCACGTCAACATGCGGTGTATGCGCCCGTAAAGAGACAGGAGGGGCCGAAGGGTCGACCTCCATTGCGTCGGGGTATCCGACGCGCGATGACGTCATGTGGTCCGGAGCGGGCAAGAGTTCCATGGCGGAGGACAGCTGGTCACGGGAAGCGATCAGCGGCGCGTGACCCAGGGAGGCGCTTGGCGGCTGCAGCGAAGCGTCCACTGCGGGCGGCGCCGGCTGGAGAACAGGCGGCGGCGGCGGCGGCGCGTCGCCATGGGGCAAAATGGAAGGCATCGTCGGTAACACCTGGGGATGAGGCGAGCCAGTAGATGGGTCCCCAGGGCGCTGACCGGACGGCACCGTCGCTGAAAACAGACGGGGAGCGGCAGAACCCGTGCGACGACAGAGGCGCAGCTGATTGAGATGCCGACGCACCTCACCAGAGGCCCCCAAAACCAAATACATCGCGCGGCCGTGGCAGCGAAGAATGCGCCCTGCGAGCCAACGCCGTGAACCGCGAAAGTTGCGATAGAATACTACGTCGCCTGGAGCAAAAGCAGGAGTCTGCCGCTGCACAGGAACCTGATGCGGCGGATGCAGCAAAGACATCAAGGTTCGATGAGGACGACCGTGGAGCAACTCAGCCGGCGAGCGACCATCTCGGGGCTGAGAGCGATACGATGACAAAAAGAGCAACAACGCGTCCTCCCGAGAATGCGACTGTTTCAACTTCAACATCTGTGACTTGAAAGTCTGGACCAATCGTTCAGCGGCACCGTTTGACTGAGGCGAAAACGGCGCGGATGTCAGATGTTGAATACCATTGGCCTGGCAGAATGACTGAAATTCTGCGGACATGAATTGTGGGCCATTGTCGGAAACAATAGTCTGCGGAAGACCTTCAATGCAAAAGATAGCAGACAACGCTTGGATGGTGGCAGAGGACGTCGTGGAAGACATCAGGACAACAAAAGGAAAATTACTGAAAGCATCTACCATAACTAACCATCGATCATTCCAGAATGGACCAGCAAAATCGATGTGCAAGCGTTGCCAAGGGGAAGTGACTTTTGGCCATGCAAAGACTTTCCGCAGCGGTGCGGATTATTGTTCGGCACACGCCCTGCAAGAAGAACACATATTCGTAATCGCAGCATCGATTCCGAACCAAGTACAGTGCTGACGAGCAAGTTGTTTCGTTCGCACTATACCCCAATGTCCTTGGTGAAGAAGCTGTAAGACAGAGGACTGTAACGAACGTGGGACCACGACTCTGGACTGATCATTATCAGAACGCAACAACAAAACACCACATCGAACAAAAAGTCTCTCCTTGTGAGCAAAAAATCGGCGAACCAATGGATCCTCGATCTGAGACTTTGACAAAGGCCATTGCGTAGCAACAAAACGCAAAACGGTAGCAAGGACAGGGTCAGCAGCTGTGGCTGTAGCTACACGACGAAAATAAATCGGAAACGATTCGACCACTTCATCGGTTTCCGCATCAATGAACATGCAAGCAAGTTCGGAAGAATCGAATGCTTTATCCTCAGCAACAGGCAAACGGGACAACGCATCGGCGTTTCCGTGCTTAGCAGTGGACCGATACAAGATATCGTAGCGGTACTGCGAGAGAAAAATAGACCAGCGAATGAATTTCTGCGCTGTACGCGGAGGTACAGGCTTGTTCGGATGAAAAAGCGATGTCAAAGGTTTGTGGTCTGTGATGATGGTAAAGTGACGACCATACAAGAAATCATGGAACTTAGTAACACCAAACACGAGAGCCAAGGCTTCTTTCTCTATCTGTGAATAATTTCTTTGCGCAGACGAGAGCAATTTGGACGCAAAAGCAATAGGGCGATCATGCGAGCCAACTTTGTGCGCAAGCACAGCACCGATCCCGAAATCCGATGCATCTACCATCAACAAAAGGGGGTTTCTGGGGATCGAATGGCGTAAGGCAAGTATTAGAGAGCAACGCCGATTTCAACTGGCGAACAGCGCGTTCGCATTCCGTCGTCCAGAGAAACGGAACACCTGTACGGCGTAAGCGATGAAGCGGAGCTGAAATGGAAAAGGCATTGCGCACATTCACTCACACCTTGTGATCCTAAATCATTTAATGTTCTTGCGACCTCATCACGCAATGCGTGGGGAACATTGCGCGCTCGGAAAAATTTCGGTTGCACGTTTACTTTCAGTTCCAAATGTGCTTCATAGTTCTTAGCGCAACCAAGGCCCGGTGCAAAAATGTCTGCAAATTCTTCACATAAACTAGAAACACTGTCTGAAGGCACAGTCTGATTCACTGATAGGACCTGATTTACAATAGACATGTTAAACAATTGAAATAAATCTAAACCAAACAAGTTCACTGCAGTAGAAGAACGAAGAACGTAAAATGACACAAGTTTTGTTTGTCCCTTGTATGTTGCAAGAAGAGTGCACTGTCCTAACACAGGGATCTGCTGTCCTGAATAACTTTGTAACTGAACATTTGTGGCACGCAATGCAGGTTTGCCCAGTTGTTTGTACGTGTCGCGATTGAGCAATGAAACTGCAGCTCCGGTATCGAGCTGGAATGGTATGACCTTGCCATTAAAGTCCAAATCTACAAAAAGTTTATTGTCCTGCTGAAGACAAGAGCGACTGTCTCGTGCAATTTGAACTGATACAGGTACAGCATCACTTGCGACTTGACGTGATTTCCGGCGACGTCGACGCACACTTTTTGTGGGACGAACACAGTCACTGTTAGAGAAAGTGGCACTGGGCGGAGTGGAATTAACTACATGAATGTCCATGGGCGAAGGTCCACGAGCCTGAGTACTCTTGGTTTGATTCCGGCGCGAAGCAAAGGGCCTGGAATGATTAAGAGTGTCTGATCTGAGGTTTTTCTGGCAAACACTTTGAACATGTCCTTTCTTATTACAGAAAAAGCAAATAGCTTGGCGTGATGGGCAATTTTCACGCGAATGTCTAGTAGCACACCACGGGCATGATTTCACTGCATTTGTGTGCTGGCGCGGCACAGCTGGTTTAGAGCGTGGCGGCAGCTGCGTTGGTGTGCGCGAGGGCAGTTGACCGGGCCGCACAGCGCGCCCGGCAGGCCGGTTAATGTTACACACGGCCGGCGAAGTTGCAAATGAGTCCTGAGCACAGTCAAGTGTGTCTTGCCTATCCAATATGTCTATCACTTGCTGAAGGGAGGGATTAACTAATTTCAAAATTTGCTCCTGTATACGAACATCAGAAACGTTCTGTGCAATTGCATCACATACCATAGTATCTGAATAAGGAAGGCCACAGTCACATTCAAACGCACAATCCCTAGTAAGGCCTTGCAAAGTTGCAACCCACTCCCTATTAGTTTGACCGGCCGTACGTTTTGTACGAAAGAACATATACCTCTTTGCAACTACATTAACTGTTTCTTTGAAATAGGCGTCCAATGCCGACAAAATTTCTTCGTAGGACAGAGTTGCTACGTCGCGTCGGGGAAACAATTTCACTATCACACGGTACGTTTGCACCCCTACACACGACAATAAATGAAGCTGCCGCTCGTTACCTTGAATTCTGTAGGCGGCGAGATGAAATCCAAACTGGCGGGACCACTCGGTCCACATTTCCACGTCTGGGTCGTTTTGCCTAAAAGGCGGTGCAACTGCATGTTGTGGCTGCGGTAGCGGTGAATCGGCGGCCGCCGCATCGGTTTGAATGGCACGTTGACCCTGGCCGAGCTGTCCAAGGGCATCCAATAACGCCTGCGTGTGCTGATTCATCAAGCGATAAAATTCGGACAGTACATCTGGAGATTGTGGCGAAGCCATGACACAAGTAAATGTAAGCAATTAGAAAGAACAAGACCCTTTCCCTCGTCGCCAATGATGTGTTGGTAAATGTGCCAACACCTTGTAGATAGAGGAGGCCGAAATGGAAGCTATCTAATGCAGACGGGCGTGAATTCTGGAAGAGGATAAGTATTGAATGCTAATAAGAAAAGTATGCAGCTCCTCGAATACTTAACTTTATTCGATCCTTGTGGTACATCGCTCTTGATAATACAAATAAGACTATCTTCAGATACGGTTAATGGCGCCTTGCTAGGTCGTAGTCATGGACTTAGCTGAAGGCTATTCTAACTGTCTCTCGGCAAATGAGAGGAAGGCTTCATCCGTATAGTCGCTAGCAATGTCGTCCGTACAACTGGGGCGAGTGCTAGCCCGTATCTCGAGACCTGCCTTGTGGTGGCGCTCGGTCTGCGATCACACAGTGGCGACACGTGGGTCCGACATGTACTAAATGGACCGCGGCCGATTTAAGCTACCACCTAGCAAGTGTGGTGTCTGGCGGTGACACCACACGAACAATTAACAAACTTATGCAAATAACACTAGTGAATGATGATAGATAACGATGAAAACCATCGATATCTCGACGTGTAACTGTCACTGTCGTTAAAGACATTTTTAAATTCGTGCCTTGAAAATGAAAGGACTTTACCTCTGGAAATATAGGAGTTTCTGACGAATTTTTCCACCCACATTCTCAGCATACAACATGCTGAGCAATATGTTGAACATCATAGTCTGCATACCTTACAGGATACGAATTCCTAATTAGTAAATGCTAGGAAGTTCTCGTATACCATGTGTGCAATTGATGCCCGGCTTCGAAAGAAGATATCGCAAGAATTGTTCACTGAGCTCCTTCATGAAACTGACAACATTAATTTCAGTATGGTAGCCACTGCTGTTTTTGTTACACCTAAACACAAGTTTACTCTCAGGAACTTATCTAGAAGAAAGGCCAGCATGCACAATAATTATTCGAGAACCTATTACTATGGGAACTTCAAAACTGCCATTACCACCACTCATTTCGTAACAGGTATTCCTGGAATGATTATGATTCATCTGAGTTTCATCATCAGTACTGAACTACAACCTTCTCTCGTGTCGTCCATCTTTATGAGGAATGTGGTTCGTGCTGCACCTATGTCACTTCTTTCAGCTAAAAACTCTCTTATTAACATATATGAAATCAATGTCTGTACATTGACGAAAAGTTAGCATTAAAGCCAGTTTTTTCATGCATTACTTTAACAAGTTTTTGTGAAATCGGCTACTCACCATTCACAAAGAGCACTTTAAAATAGCGCTCTCAAAACCAACTATATAAGTTACAGGTTTCTTGCGATTTCGATACCATCCACGCGGCACGAAAAAAACTTTTCCTAAGGTTTCTACAGGTCTGACACTTTCGTTTGCATTTCTTTCGACAGTTCTCTTGCCGATACCTCACGCTTCTGCAAGTTCATTCTTGTGACTTCAAATGTGAGTAGGAGTCCTGCCTTCAAATTCACGTTTAAAAAGCTATAAATCCCATAAATAATCCCCCTCGCCTACTTGTGAAGCACGTGGATCACTTCACGTTTATTGCCATAGCTAGACTTTTTTTTTAATCGCACTAAAACATTTACAGATAGAATTTCCCATTCACATCTGTATTGCTACAAGAAATGAAAAGAAAAGAAAAAAGAAACAAACAAATAAACCAACAGTTGAATGAATACTTCTGTTGTCGCTAACTACGGCAACAGTGCTGCATACAGGAGAGAGTCTCGCCCTCTAGTTGAAACTCGCGCATAGTTGCTAGGAAGGAGAATTAATCTTATTGGCTGCAAGAGGTGAATGGAGGGGGATGAGCAGAAAGGCTGCAAACTGGACTGCCTTCCTACACGACGGGGACTTTAGTATTCGATAGCGAGGTCCCGACGTGTACACTGTGTTGCAGTCTAAAGTCGGACTCTCACTTTATGACGATGAAAGTGCCATCTGTGGTAACAGTGTCAAAACCCTCCCGTACTAACACTATGTACTTGAAGCGCCAGGGGGAATGGGGGACTCTGGCGGTGTGAATGAGAGCGAGCGAGTGACTGGCTGCGTGAGGGCTTGTGCCGAATAGCATGACTCTTTTATCACAGTGTAAATATTGTACGTTGTGATGTACGGTGTGCCTGAATCTATGATTCCTTATGTGTCTGTGCATATGTTTGTTAGTGCGTTTGAGTGTGGATGCCTGTGTAAGTATGTATGCCTGTGTGTAAATACATTCTGTTTTTCTTTCTCAATAAGTAGTATACCTTGTATGTATGAATACATAAGCATGATGAGAAGGAAAAAGTTCAAAGTGTGCAACGTATATATTAAAGGGCTTAAAATTGGAGTTACATCATCAAAAATGTTAAAAAATTGTAAATTGAAGAAAAAGTTTTACCGTTTATCTCTCTTTTGCCCTTCGTGTGTGTATGTGATTGTGAGTCCATGTGTAAACAGAAAAAAACAAATAAACCAACAGTTGAATGAATACTTCTATTGTCCCTAAGTACGGCAACAGTGCAGCACACAGGAGAGAGTCTCGCCCTCATTTATTTTCAGCTACTGCAAGCTGTCCAAGTCATACTAGTTTTAAGTGTGAGTTCCACCCATTTCTTTTTAGTGCACCTGTTTGGGATGAATATCTTAAGGCCGTTCACTTCATTGTATTCATTTCAGCTGCTTGAAGTGGAAAATGTTTAGAGCCACTCAGTTCAGTGTATAAATTAAGTCTTCTGTTTAGGTGGAATTTCACTAGTAAGAGTAATAGTATTAGTGTAAGAGAAACTGTACCTCTGCAGTGGCTATAAAAAGCACTGCAATGTAAAGCAAAATTTTTTTTCAACCATTACTATTATTTGTAAAACCAAGAACTGTGAATAAAGAAACTTCAAATATTTATAAGAACTGTGATTTTAAAATCACTATTACTTCATGTCATGTAAAAAGAACAAGATTTGTAAATGTAAGGCTGTAGTACAATATGTGTGTAATATTTAATTCTGAGTAAAAAGATTTCTATTCTTTGCCATACGTTTTTGTTGTTGTTTCACAAATCCCCACTCTTACCAATGTGTATGAAGGCTATGCAAGTTGCACAGGATATTTGTTCAAAGTATGAGGGAGGTAAGGTTTAAGATGGAGGAAAACAAAATATATGTAATCATTGGAAGGGATTTCGCCTACTGTGGTGCAAGTATAGGTTTGTGGGAACATGTGGCACATGATCGTGCTCGCTTCCAAAGGCATACAGAAAACATCTATGAAATTATATCACCTCTGCTTGAACAAAGCCACAGGCGTAGGATCTGTGCGAAGCTACATACTATCTAAGTAGGAGCTAGATAGAAAGAAAGAAAAAGACAATATGTGACGTAAAAATTCATTTGTTTTCATTCATCCAAATTAAAAGGAATTTTTACATTCTCATAAGCAGACACAACACTGTTTTCACACATCTTCTTTAGCTGATGCATAGCAGGGCAGCTGTCGAGTTGCAGGTCTTGAATAGATACAAACATGAAGATTCGTGTCATCCATGTGATCTTCTTCTATCCTCTGATGTTGATGATGGTACCAGGATGATCGAATAATCGAAGTGACGTCATCATATCTTTATAAGGTATACCAGGTCCTTTCAATGGAGTCCATGGAAGAAATGTGCAAGCCACTTTGCACTCCTCCATATCTTAGCACAATTCACATCCTTGAAAAGCCACAGTGATGCAGTTCTTGTTGACAGTATCTCTATTATACCGGCATCTTCTGTGTGTACTTTGAATGCTGCATATTTAGATATGAATTATCTGCACTCATCATCATAGGAACCTTGAACGTTGGTAACGACCTGGTCATTTATACAGCACCCCGCACAACGTGAGTAAGTGGGCAACAGTTAATCACACGGTCATGTACAACTAGAGAATACGTTGCAGTGTGTTCTTGGGAATTTGAAATTCGATTCGTACATCTACTGGGCCTGATGTTGTTATCTCATTCGGTTTTCAACAGTCTATTACGATGACTGGTGCCAGCTCCTTAGACGCACAGATCTTACACATATGTTAAATGCTAGACTGTATACATTCTGGCCCCACTGTAGCAGTAAACTGTCATACGGATATGATTATGAATTCAAGTAGATCCTGGCACCAGTTAAATTACAGTGGTCAAATACGGTGGAATCATTTGCTAAATTCCCCTTTCTATTGGCCTGAAACGAAAAAATGTTGAAACTCGGTGTTTCCAGCTGCATGGTGGTTTTAATAGCCCAAGTTTGTCTGATCGCTGGATAATCAAAAACCTCCCATGTGCGGAAAGTCAATGGCAGATATGTACCGGTATTCAGAACTTTTAAAACTTCAAACACTCCTCATCTGTCACAGTCATGTAAGGCATGTTCCGTATGATTTTATTCATGATGATCTAATTGTCCTCGTGAACTCCTTGAATGCACGAGCTGCTGTTTGCTGCATTCTGTACCAGAATAAGTTCCTGTTAAGCATTCACAATAATTCTCTGAATGTCCTGAAAATACCCCATAATCGTTTTTAGAGGTATGCATGGAGCGGCACTCTTCTGCTGTTCGACCGAGCGAGGTGGCGCAGTGGTTAGACACTGGACTCGCATTCGGGAGGACGACGGTTCAATCCCGCGTCCGGCCATCCTGATTTAGGTTTTCCGTGATTTCCCTAAATCACTCCAGGCAAATGCCAGGATGGTTCCTCTGAAAGGGCACGGCCGACTTCCTTCCCTAATCCGATGAGACCGATGACCACGCAGTCTGGTCTCCTTCCCCAAACCAACCAACCAATCTTCTGCTGTTCCGCCCACAGGCTCATCTGTGAACCATCCTGCATTTTCTATACCATTCACATCCGAGGGTGATGATGAGAAATATGTTTTAAGGGTCGATTATATGCCGACATTACGTATACGATCAATCTCTACCCCATTAACTTCATATCGTATTTCGTGGAACAGGAATCCCACGGTATGACTACTATCCTCTTTCTTAAGTGATCCACCCAAATATATGAATCTCTTGCAAGGAATAGGCAAGGCCTCTTGGTGCTTGATGGCAATCCTAATTTCATCGTCCCTATTAAATGTCGCTGAAGCATAAGGTTTAAGCGAGAAGTATTTCTGGCGTATCATGCGCTCATCATTTTACACTGGGTGAGATATATTGAGCGATGACGTCACTGCGAGATTTCAAGCCTAGTGATTTAAGAAGCTCGTAGTTCCCAAATATTATCACTTTGCGGTTCTGCAGTGATGTGCTGTGCTGTGCTGTGCTGTGCACGGTGTGCTGGTTTTATACTTTGCGCCCACCCTGTCTTAGATTAGTCGTACAGTGGTTTCCTCACCACGAAAGTCAATAAACTGATTTTTCTGGTCCACAGTACGCAGCTTCTGATAATTCAGTGCCTGTACTGTCACCTGAAGGTATATAGCGTTGGTAGGAGTCTCAGGAGTCTTGTACCGTGTCCCAACTGGTGGGAAGAGTCAGTAAACTGAATGAGTCAATCTGTCGTTGAGATATGAGTTCGATGCAATGTTACACTCAACAAGGATTGTACTTACAGGGAGATCAGATTTGTAAAATTTACTGGGATCCGTCTTCAAAATCTGTCCCTTTGTGAAAGGCAGTTACGTGCCTGCTCAACCTTTCTGCTTAAGTCAATCAATGCATTCATCGTCCCTATTTCAGATTTAAGTTACTGATGTTTGAACGGAGCTCAATCCCTTTTCCAGACTATTTCAAAACTTCGTTCAAATCGTCAGTGTAGTATGCACCAATTTCGTTTTTACTGTTAACTTCAGATGAAGTTCATTGTTAGCCTCTGTGATATTTGGGATGGTGTTGCATGTCTCCACTCCAGTCAAGCTACACTCCAATCTCCAATGCTTAAATCAAGTGGTGGGAAGCAATTCGCTCTCAATACAGACGATCGCTCTTTTAAAGTCAGTGTGTACGACATTGTATCCAACCATCAACTGGTGAGTGGATGCTTAGTGGCCGTCCTTATACATCATTCGTAAACCTCATGAGGAACACGACGAATAGAACGCCACACGGAATGCAGTAACGTATTGATAGCGTCGAAAATTGTAGAACACATGTCTTCCGTCTGTGAAGTATCATTGTAATTCTTCTGGAGGTTGCAGGTCGCCGAATGAGTCGGAACAGTAGGCGTTATTTGTATTTCTTTTCTTAAAATATGCTGCCCATTGAACTCCACGTCCTCCTGCTACATCTAGATTTACAGTTTCGTATTCTCCTGATTTACACATAGTCTTCGGTAACGTATTCCGCATAAACATACCTCGGAATCTAGGAATGTTCAATTTTTTTTTTTCAACAAAGTTAAGGCGCTCCGGAACGCCCTATACTTGCAATGTTAAAATAACGCTTATAAATTACATCTTTCCTCACAAAGTATTTGAGGTAGGAAGTTGAACTGTTTACAGATTATTTATTGGAATATGGGCTACAACTTAACACAGGGATTTTACAAAAATTTAGTTCAGTTATTAAAGATGATTTTTTTTCAATTGTAATGAAAATTCACAACATTTTTTTTGCAATTTTTTATTTATATATTCAAGAATATACAGTTTTTTGGAAAAAGGCTGTGTTAAATTGTGCAGAAGGTACTGTGTAACATTTACTGAAAGTTTGAAAAAAATATGTTTGGAAGATCCTTAGAAAACATGTAATTAGTATGAGAAAATAAAAGTTTTGGCAATCGAGCGACAAAGATTGGATTAACTTTTTAGTGCATTCCAGGTCCATAGGATGGATTATCTTCATCCTCTGCAAACTCCTCCTCCAGCTTCCTCTTGTTCCTCCTCTTGTTTACTCTTGCTTGTATTTCTAGACTCTTTACAGCCCTGTCTGCAGCCCGAAGGCGTTCCTTGTCTAAAGCAAGCATCGCTCTTTGTTGTGTTCGTAGATTTTGCTACCATTTTCTTCAGTTGCAGTTACTGCAACACTGTTCCAAAAGGTGGTCATGTATGAACACTTATCACATTTCAGTTGTATTTCTCTAGCAAGTCCTACGTGCTTTATTATGGAGAGTTCCAGACCAACTTCACTACAATGAATACACCTTACACAGTTTGAAAAAATTCCTTTGAGAACCGACATATCAAATATTTCATTCACATCCGATTCGCCCATAAAACATTCATAGTTTTCACTCATTGAACCAAGCTTCTTCTGTGAAGTATTTTCTTTCCCACTTTGACTGCTATGGGCAGGTGTACTTGAGAGGTTAGGTTCACTCAGTTGGTTATCGTCTTTATTGTTTACAGTAATAACACATACCTTTGGCTTTCCAACATTTCTCCTTTTCTTAAGAGCCTTCAGAGGATTTCTAATAACTTTACTTTTACTCATTATTATACTTCAACAGAACAGAGACTCAAGAAACAGAATTAATTACGAATATTTTCGAGATAACGACAGAGTAAATAAACATGAAACAATCGACAATCACACCAGCGATATATATTGAACCATCACAGGTTAGCCACAACAAATACTTTATCTCACATCACTAAAATGTACCTGATGAACACGGACGTTAATAATAACACCATTTGACAGCAGTTTAACAGCGCCATAGTGGGTCACGCCCATGTAGAACACATTTCAAAAAAAATTTAAAAATAGTTGTAGTCTTCGGAATTGAATAAATTATATATCTATTAAAAGGTAATAGTCTGCAGATTCAGAAAACGCAAAAAAGTAAAAATTGAACTTTTCATGATTTTGAGCCTTTCCGGAGCCCCTTAAGCAGATCAGTATTTGTAAGCGCCCTGTCTGGAAGGACTGCTATGTCTCCTGCTAGTCGTTGGTATTGTTTCAAGCATGGTTCTTTTCCGATGGCTGCTGCCTCCAGCGTGCGGTTGTGTCTTCGTGCCTCCTGCAGTTGCTTCTGAGAGTTTTGTGCATTCCTGACTGTTCTTCCAATAGTCGCAGCACCACAAACTAGTGAACCCAACTCCGAGAGATCGGCCAGGGTAGGAATGATGAAGGGAATAATTCCACCCAACGCCTTCGGTATTGTGCTGTGTGGTTTAATCGATCTTCTTTTTCTCGCTCCTTTCTGCTTCAGGGCGCTTTTAGCTGCATACATCGCTGTCAGGATACGGTTTTTCATGCACTCTTTGATTGTCTGCTTCTTCCTTGGCACCCGATGCACGACGCTCCAAATTTGGCTGAATTTCTTCACACCCAATCCCAACTTAAGTTTACCACGCATGGTTTCTTCAACCCAAATGCTGCAGTGCGTTGACATATACCAATATCCCCTCCCGCACGTATTGCGTTAGTTTTATCAGTTAAAATTAGATTGGCAGTGTGACAATTTTTATTTGCTGCGTGTGAGGCGTCATGTTGCATACACGCATCAACGAGCAGATGTATCCGCTTATCACCGCATGCGATCGCGATGGACGTTTGTTCCAGGTCCACAGTAGTTATATACAGGAACGTGTACTTCGACTATTAGTTTCTCGAGAATACCACCTCCTCCTCTTATGCGTCTCTCACCTCACATATTATGCTACTGAGGTGGTTGTGGTCTGCACACCCTGTTATATAGCAAGTTTCCAGCGTCGATTCAGCTGTCTTTTGATGCAGGAAAACCATGTAACTAGCGCTCTATTCCCTCGACGCCATATAACTCTCTCTACGAGATACACATCTGGTTCCGAGCACTTCTGTAACTCTTGTGTGTAAAACAGCCGGCAGTTTCAGTACCACTACTGTCATTTAAAAGGCACGTTCTAGTATTCGTTCTCTGCACTTTGGAAACTGTAGATATCTCGTTTGATCAGTTCGGCATGTGTGACTTCTTCAGTGCTGTCTTTTGTATTGAAATTCATACTAAATCACCTACATCAAATTGCTGTTTGTGTGGATCTAGCATTTTAGTATTTATTATCACGAATATCGACTGGCCTCATATTTATTGGGCGATGCTTGGTTCTATAACACCATGCAATTATTTATGGAAAGATATCGGTCTATTTGTGTGAGAAACGAAGTTTCAGTCGCATCCACATCTGGGTTGTCACTGTTCTGTTCAGACGTTCCACGGTACTCGCCTTTGCGTGGGTGAATGTCGGATAGTGATGTATTCCATAGCGCTGCATCACAGTCTTGAAATATCTATTGTAAAGCTCGCCGCTGTGATCTGTTTGAAGGTTGTCTGGGCTTCGATGCGTCCCCATCTGCAGTAACCGCTCAAACACCTGAACGACATCCTTCCCTGTTTTCACTTTCATGGATATTGCCCAGGCAAATTTAGAATAACTATCAGTGACCATTAAAATAAATTTGAAGCCGTTATTCGTAGGTGAATATTCTCTCATGTCGACAAGGTCCGTCTGCCACATGTCGTCCAAATCTTTTATCATAACATATCTACGAAGGTATTTTTTGCGTACTGATTTGTGCAGTTCTCGAACTACAGTCTCCATACGTATTCGTTGATGTCTCTCTCCCTAAGCTCGTTCGAATGAGCTGCATTACCAACAGCAGCTGATGCCATGAGCAGTCTTAGCCAATCTATTACCTCATTGGGGTTGTTGTAATATATATGTATTTATACTGTGCGAGTCGATTGTTCACTCTTTTGTGGTGAATGTCACTACCATCACAGCTGCTATTCATTTCACAATCCAATATAGGTTTAGTATTTCACATTGCTTTGCATTTTGGCATTTTTCACCATTCAATGTAGGTTTTATATTGGACTTGTATATCGCGTTACTTTGGATTTTGGCATTCTTACGCAGATCAGTCCAAAGCAATGTTTCATGATAAACTTCCAGATCTTTAGGCGAATGATTTAAAGTTTTTGTGGGTCTTAGGAAAATGAAGTAGACCAGGCGTTCTCTGAAACTATCGCCGATCTGTATTGTGTACTTAGTTACACTTAAAGGCTGCGTACCCAGCATGTATGGTTTTACTCTGCTGACACGACTTACCTGACACAAATTACTTTGTCTCCCTTAATTCACTGTGATATATAATGAAAACGGCAATGGCATCATCGTCTACTGAGAGTTGACTGAGAGATTCTGTAACGGTCTTGAAGGCTTCTCTTAGTGTTTGCTCTCGCTTCAAATGCCATAATTTCTCTCGAATGGCCTTCCGTGCCTCGACTGCTTTATGCTTAGTACACATCTCGCTGTATACTAATTGGACTTCTGTGCAGAGTGAGGTTTTCTATATCCGCTCTTCTTCTTCTTCTTATGCTGCTCCCCCTTCTCGGTAATAGATATCTTCCCTTCAGTTAAGTAGCCTACTTTCTTTGCAGTTGAATTAACCCGTTCATACAATGTCCTCTTCTCAATAACAGGTATTTTCCCTTCATTACGTCATTTACTTTCTTTCCGATTGCATTATCCCGATCATTCAGTGTACTGTTCAGTCTCCGAAGAATATGACAATATGTCTCTAGTTCCTTGCGTACATCTCCAACTTTACGTTCGGAAGTCTGAATTTTCGCGTCGATGCACAAGCGAATGCTTCGTCTATGCACACCCGTCCTATCAGACTGAGCTCCCGGCATGTTTGTGAATTTATTCACGGTGATGTTATACCTACCATCATTCAGTTTTCTTGTTTTATCAGTAACTATAAACCCATACTGTGAGTGATTCCAGTAATTTACAAAATCATTGAATGACATATCGGTTCCTACATGAGTCCAGTAAATGTGTTTTAAATACAGAGTGTCGTGTTTGAATGCTACAATTATGTTTGCATTATCCCTCAACAGCTGTTTTGGGATTCTGGAATATGTCTGGCTCAGACAAAGTACATCGACAGCCATATGGCGACCAAACCGGAAATATCGTAGAATTTGATCATGGTACAATGGTTTTCCACAGCAACATTTACAAATACGAACACTGTGTTTGGCTTTACTTTTGGTGGTGGAGGGATATCACTGCTCTCATTGAATGTCGTGAATATCACACCATCTATACCCTGCAATTTCTCCTGTAATAGTTGTTATTTGGGCTGAAACAGTGTTTCTGAAAATACGCATGCATGTCCAAAGCGGGCTCCATCTGGATGTGTTAAAAGCGTTGTCTTGCCTACAATTATTGCACGCATGTTGTCGGGAAGTAGTACGCCATTCTTCCCTTGGTCTTCTTGTATACCGTCACAGCTTCAGTCGCTTACAAAGAAGTCTTGATGCTTCACCCAACCTGCCATGACACGTACTACGTGAGGTACTGGCGAGCAATGGGTTTTTATAGATAGTAATGAACATTATGTCCTGCCATGACACCGACTACGTTAGGTAATGGTGTGCAAAGAACTTCTATAGAAAGTAAAGGCCATTATGTCCTGCCATGATATCGACTATCTAAGCTACTGGCGTGCAATGGGCTTTTACAAAGAATTTAATTAAATGACGTAATTTCCTGCTGCTGTTGTATGTTGTTGTTGTTGTTGTTGTTGTCTTCAGTCCTGAGACTGATTTGATGCTGCTCTCCACACATCCCGTCCATGTTTCTTCATCTCCCAGTACTTGCTGCAACCTACATCCTTCTGAATCTGCTTAGTTATTCATCTCTTGGTCTCCCTCTACGATTTTTACCCTCCACGCTGTCCTCCAATGCTAAATTTGTGATCCCTTGATGCCTCAGAACATGTCCTACCAACTGGTCCCTTCTTCTTGTCAAGTTGTGCCACAAACTCCTCTTCTCCCCAATTCTATTCAATACCTCCTCATTAGTTATGTGATCTACCCATTTAATCTTCAGAATCCTGTTGTAGCACCACATTTCAAAACCTTCTATTCTCTTCTTGTCCAAACTATTTATCGTCCACGTTCCACTTCCATACATGGCTACACTCTATACAAATACTTTCAGAAATGGCTTCCTAACAATTAAATCAGTACTTGATCTTATAAAATTTCTCTTCTTCTGAAACACTTTCCGTGCCATTGCCAGTCTACATTTTATATCCTCTCTACTTCGACCAACATCAGTTATTTTGCTCCCAAAATAGCAAAACTCCTTTACTACTGTAAGTGTCTCATTTCCTAACCCAATTCCCTCAGCATCACCCGAGTTAACTCGACTACATTCCATTATCCTCGTTTTGCTTTTGTTGATGTTCATCTTATATGCTCCTTTCAAGACACTGTCCATTCCGTTCAACTGCTCTTCCAAGTCCTTTGCTGTCTCTGACAGAATTACAATGTCATCGGCGAACCTCAAAGTTTTTATTTGTTCTCCATGGATTTTAATACCTACTCCGAATTTTTCTTTTGTTTCCTTTACTGCTTGCTCAATATACAGATTGAATAACATCGGGGAGAGGCTACAACCCTGTCTCACTCCTCTCCCAACCACTGCTTCCCTTTCATGCCCCTCGACTCTTATAACTGCCATCTGTTTTCTGTACAAATTGTAAATAGCTTTTCGCTCCCTGTATTTTACCCCTGCCACCTTCACAATTTGAAGGAGAGTATTCCAGTTAACGTTGTCAAAAGCTTTCTCTAAGTCTACAAATGCTGGAAACGTAGGTTTGTCTTTTCTTAATCTTTCTTCTAAGATAAGTCGTAAGGTTAGTATTGCCTCACGTGTTCCAACATTTCTACGGAATCCAAACTGATCTTCCCCGAGGTCCGCTTCTACCAGTTTTTCCATTCGTCTGTAAAGAATTCGCGTTAGTATTTTGCAGCTGTGACTTATTAAACTGATAGTTCGGTAATTTTCACATCTGTCAACACCTGCTTTCTTTGGGATTGGAATTATTATATTTTTCTTGAAGTCTGTGGGCATTTAGCCTGTCTCATACATCTTGCTCACCAGATGGTAGAGTTTTGTCATGACTGGCTCTCCCAGGGCCATCAGTAGTTCTAATGGAATGTTGTCTACTCCCGGGGCCTTGTTTCGACTCAGGTCTTTCAGTGCTCTGTCAAACTCTTCACGCAGTATCTTATCTCCCATTTCATCGTCATCTACATCCTCTTCCATTTCCATAATATTGTCCTCAAGTACATCGCCCTTGTATAGACCCTCTATATACTCCTTCCACCTTTCTGCCTTCTCTTCTTTGCTTAGAACTGGGTTTCCATCTGAGCTCTTGATATTCATACAAGTGGTTCTCCTCTCTCCAAAGGTCTCTTTAATTTTCCTGTAGGCAGTATCTATCTTACCCCTAGTGAGACAAGCCTCTACATCCTTACATTTGTCCTCTAGCCATCCCTGCTTAGCCATTTTGCACTTCCTGTCGATCTCATTTTTGAGACGTTTGTATTCCTTTTTGCCTGCTTCATTTACTGCATTTTTATATTTTCTCCTCTCATCAATTAAATTCAATATTTCTTCTGTTACCCAAGGATTTCTATTAGCCCTCGTCTTTTTATCTACTTGATCGTCTGCTGCCTTCATTACTTCATCCCTCAGAGCTACCCATTCTTCTTCTACTGTATTTCTTTCCCCCATTCCTATCAATTGTTCCCTTATGCTCTCCCTGAAACTCTTTACAACCTCTGGTTCTTTCAGTTTATCCAGGTCCCATCTCCTTAAATTCCCGCCTTTTTGCAGTTTCTTCAGTTTCAATCTGCAGTTCATAACCAATAGATTGTGGTCAGAATCGACATCTGCCCCTGGAAAAGCCTTACAATTTAAAACCTGGTTCCTAAATCTCTGTCTTACCATTATGTAATCTATCTGATACCTTTTAGTATCTCCAGGAGTCTTCCAGGTATACAACTTTCTTTCATGTTTCTTGAACCAAATGTTAGCTATGATTAAGTTATGCTCTGTGCAAAATTCTACAAGGCGGCTTCCTCTTTTATTTCTTCCCCCCCAATCCATATTCACCTACTATGTTTCCTTCTCTCCCTTTTCCTACTGACGAATTCCAGTCACCCATGACTATTAAATTTTCGTCACCCTTCACTACCTGAATTTCTTCATCATCTGCAGAGCTAGTTGGCATATAAACTTGTACTACTGTAGTAGGCATGGGCTTTGTGTCTATCTTGGCCACAATAATGCTTTCACTATGCTGTTTGTAGTAGCTAACCCGCACTCCTATTTTTTTTATTCATTATTAAACTACTCCCGCATTACCCCTATTTGATTTTGTATTTATAACCCTGCAATCACCTGACCAAAAGTCTTGTTCCTCCTGCCACCGAACTTCACTAATTCCCACTATATCTAACTTTAACCTATCCACTTCCCTTTTTAAATTTTCTAACCTACCTGCCCGATGAAGGGATCTGACATTCCACTCTCTGATCCATAGAATGCCAGTTTGCTTTCTCCTGATAACGACGTCCTCTTGAGTAGCCCCCGCCCGGACTCCGAATGGGGGACTATTTTACCTCCGGAATATTTTACCCAAGAGGACGCCATCATCATTTAATCGTACAGTAAAGCTGCATGTCCTCGGGAAAAATGACGGCTGTAGTTTCCCCCTTGCTTTCAGCCGTTCGCAGTACCAGCACAGCAAGGCCGTTTTGGTTAATGTTACAAGGCCAGATCAGTCAATCTTCCAGACTGTTGCCCCTGCAACTACTGAAAAATGATTGCACTGAAAACACTGGTAGCAATAGCTTTTGTACTAGCAATATAATGAGAGGTAAGAAATAAAACACATACATGGTTATATACATTTTTTTCAGTAATCATACACGGGGTACCCTTCCACAACAGGATCGGTCCTCATCTTAACACCAGTACAGAACATAGAAAACAAAGTCATTTTGTAAGCAGAGAAATAGCACGTATTTCACTCAAACTAGTTTCCATTGGCACCCACCTGACCCATTGCTCGAAGTCATACACACTGTTCGTATACAGATACCATGCAATGTCTCCATACACAGCTTTAACATACGGCAGCAATCTTTTCAACGCAATCGATAGCGTCATTTACAGACCGAACAAGTTTGTAATGGTGTAGTACTGTAGATAATCGGAAGTGTGATCCGATTTCACACGAAGTGCAAAGTCATTGTACACTGTTGTAATGGGTGGAGTAAATGTCCGGAGGTGGACGGCTCGGATGATTCTCGGCGGTCAACAGCTGATTGATGTAGACTTTTGCACGACGCAGCTAATCCCATTCCACCTCCGTAAACTGCACTTTAGCACTCCTAGCTGCACTCTCGGTCTCCATCACAACACGCCACACACTGTCTGCGGATGCTTCTATACCAATATGTAAATGCTTCAAACCACTGGCGGTTAAATTATACACTGAAGTGAAGTATCTTCTCATCCACTATATCCTCACTGGAGTGAACAAAAGTGGTGCACAGGGCTTAATTGGTATCTGCTCATCCACTATATCCACGCTTTGTCCATGCAGTATCACTGCGTTGACACGTATGACGTGGTCCAGTACCGAACTGCGTCTTTCCCATTATGACCCCCGGTCCACTTTTGCGAATCAGGGTCTCGTTGGGTGTCTGCAACCGACGATAACAGCTCGCTGTCCTGCTCCAACAAGCTGACCAGGTGCGCAACAGGATGCCAGGATGCTGCCGCTGCTGCGGGTTCCGACGGGCTGGGACTCGTTGCTGCTGCAGGCCTCGAGAAGCTGGAAGACGTCGCATCTGCTGGTGAGCAAAGAAGAAAAACCGTTACAAATGATAACAGCAGCACATCGACTCCATCTTCCTCACACGACAGTAAACACGGACATTAAGCAAGGGGTACTTACTCTTCCGTGGCTTCTGCCTACTCTGCTCGTGCAGCCGGTCAGCACTGGTCGATCTCGGCTGGCGCTTCATGCTGACTGCAACTGAGGCCGCAGACCTGCTGGACCCGCCTTATATCCCCGATGTGACCGGGTGCTGCATTCCTGCCAATTTCTAGCACCTCCGATGGCATAATTGTGAACTAGACCAGTTGCTTGGCCCTCTGGATCGGATGCAGACGTCTCTTGTAAGGTGGAAAACTGATTGTGATTTACTAAAATGGCTAGCAGTTATAACCACAGAATCGGTCTAGACGACGTACGATATGTATCTTGATACCATTCTGCTGCACAGCCATTATCTGCTGGACAGTATTCCTCTTCTTCTTCAGGCACTCATCCAATGTAACTCCATTCTGCATGTAGGAGGCCATGGGCGCAGACCTCGGGTGCGTGCTTACAGGCAATGTGGCTGTTGAAGTCTTCGCAGTCAGACTGCAATAGCTCTTCGACAGAACACATCCACCGCAGTAGCAAAGACGGTGAATGAGTGATGATAGGATGTGAGGATGTGTTGGAGGAAGGAGAAGTGGGTGGGGATGAGCAGTAGAATCTCTTTCGTGGTATATATCACATATACGAATATGCTCCCATTAAAGCGAATTAGCATTAACTGCTCGCCTCTTCCGTTATGGAAGAGTGGATGCTTCATGTGGAATACCTCAGCAGTTTGCACATGCGCAGGAGCATGTATAGGTTGCAACACGCATATTGGCTCTATCCATCTGCATTGTTACAATCTGCTGAACTGAATTCTTCTGCTCCCTTCTGCTACACTCTTCCATTACAATAGCTGAAACCTGGACGTTAATATTTCTTCTGAAAGTTGGCCCCTGGTACTGTTGTGGCGTGCATGTAGAGCTCTGAGATGTCAGTATCGCGAGTAGTGGCGAGCCAGCAGTTGTTGAGAGGAGTCGGAAGTGGTCGGGCGCGGCCTGCGGTGGGGAGAAGCCGCGCCACGGGAGAGGTCGCAGCCTGCCGAGGGCGTGCCGGCAGCGCCGGAGGAGGCTTTGGTGTTAGCTGAGCATTTCTGGTGAGTTGCCTTTTCACTGCAAGGAGTTGTTGGTTGCTCGCGCACTGGACGGGTCTTGTGAGATTTGTTCAAAAATGTTCAATTGTGTGTCAAATCCTATGGGACTTACTTGCTAAAGCATCAATCCCTAAGCTAAATTATCCTAACTACACACACCCATGCCCGAGGGAGGACTCGAACCTCCGTCGGGACTAGCCGCACAGTCTACGACTGCATCGCCCTTGACCGCTCGTCTAATCCCGCGGGGCGTGAGATTTGTGTATGCAGACACTGAGAGTGATACACTACTGACCATTAAAATTGCTACACCACGAAGATGACGTGCTACAGACGCGAAATTTAACCGACAGGAGGAAGATGCTGTCATATGCAAATGATTAGCTTTTCAGAGCATTCATACAAGGTTGGCGCCGGTGGCGACACCTACAACGTGCTGACATGAGGAACGTTTCAAACCGATTTCTCATACACAAACAGCAGTTGACCGGCGTTGCCTGGTGAAACGTTATTGTGATGCATCGTGTAAGGAGGAGAAATGCGAACCATCACGTTTCCGACTTTCGTTAAGGTCGGATTGTAGCTTATCGCGATTGCGGTTTATCGTATTGCGACTGCAGTTTATCGTATCGCGACATTGCTGCTCGCGTTGGTCGAGATCCAATGACTGTTAGCTGAATATGGAATCGGTTGGTTCAAGAGGGTAATACGGAACGCCCTGCTGGATCCCAACGGCCTCGTATCACTATCAGTCGAGATGACAGGCATCTTATCCGCGTCGCTGTAACGGATAATGCAGCCACGTCTCGATCCCTGAGTCAACAGATGGGGACATTTTCAAGACAACAACCATCTGCACCAACAGTTCGACGACGTTTCCAGCAGCATGGACTATCAGCTTGGAGACCATGGCAGCGGCTATCCTCGACGCTGCATCACAAACAGGAGCGCCTGCGATGGTGTACTCAACGACGAACCTGGGTGCACTAATGGCAAAAAGTCATTTTCTCGTATAAATCCAGGTACTGTTTACAGCATCATGATGGTCTCATCAGTGTTTGGCGACATCGCGGTGAACGCACATTGGAAACTTTTATTCGTCACCCGGCGTGATGGTATGGGATGCCATTGGTTACACGTCCCGGTCACCTCTTGTTCGCACTGATGGTACTTTCAACAGTGGACGCTACATTTCAGATGTGTTACGACCCGTGGCTCCACCATTCGATCCCTGCGAAAGCCTACATTTCAGCAGGATAATGCACAACCGCATGTTGCAGGTCCTGTACGGGCCTTTCTGGATACAGAAAATATTCGACTGCTGCCCTGGCCAGCACGTTCTCCAGATCTCTCACCAATTGAAAACGTCTGGTCAATGGTGGCCAAGCAACTGGCTCGTCACAATACGACAGTCACTGCTCTTGATGAGCTGTGGTATCGTTTTGAAGCTTCATAGGCAGCTGTACCTCTACACGCCATCCAAGCTCTGTTTGACTGAATGCCCAGGCATATCAAGGCCGTTGTTCTGGGTACTGATTTCTGAGGATCTATGCACCCAAATTGTGTGAAAATGTAATCTCATGTCAGTTCTAGTATAATATATTTGTCAAATGAATACCCGTTTACCATCTGCATTTCTTCTTGGTGTAGCAATTTTAATGGCCAGTAGTGTATTTGTATGTTTGTTGAGGCCAGAGACGTGATTATTAATTGTAGACATTGTGGAATAATTGAATCTATTTTTAATTGTTGAGTCCAATAAAAGTAAAGGTCTCCGTAAAGTTTGCGTTTGAATAACAAATTTTGTGAATATAGTAAATTAAAGTTTCATTGGTTTCCCTCATTTGTACGCCGCTTAAAAATTGATGATCAGACCCCTCCTGATCATTCAATTTGTATATAAAAAAATTGGCAGTTGCTGCATCAGTAGTTGTGACCATGCACTACACTGCGCATGGATTGCTTAGCAAGTTGCTGGTCACACAGTTGCAGTGGAAAGACGAGGTAAGTTGTCTGTGGCGTACAGTAGAATTGCAGTATAGCTGTTAGAGGATTTCTTAAAACCCGCAGTCACGTACTAGATAATTAACTTTTTATGATTTGTAGGAAGAGTAATTAATTTCTGTTACTTTATTTTCTTTTTTTCTCAATCAGAATACTATCTATTGTCAGAGATGGAGCTTCACACATTTCTGTACGTCTTTCACTAGAACAAATAATAATTAGAGAAATATATTGAAGAACTTGAAACTCAACTTTCGTAGTCTTCCATCCCCATGTAGTGAACTGTGACTGTGCAGTCCTTCGAGTGCATACGTGTATTGAAAGTTGATCTATACTTTACAATCATCTCATTGATCAAACAGATTGCAATGCTTCCACAACGACAGCTCAGCATAGACTGAACACCTCGTGCCAATTCTGGTCACTTGAGCGGTGGAAAAAAAGACTCCCACCCAAATTTAAAATTCCCACCATTTTAGAAATTCTCTCCAAAATTCGAATTTCACTCCAAAATTTACAATTCCCGGACAATTTTGAAATTCTCACTAATAGCGTAGGCAGAGAGTGGGTGGAGAGGGGGAGGGATGGGGACCCACGTTTCGACTGAAGAAAACACCGACGTCATCCAGTGGTAGGGGTGGGTATAATTAGCTACCAATTTAATTAATTTCCATACCAGTTTCATTTCAAAATTCCGCCGATGCCGCTGTCGTTCCTCTATTCCCCACTACAGACTGTTAACGAGTGTACGTGCATACGGAGTGACTTCCAGATATGTGATTGGGTGGAAGACTTCTTAAGTAATAGAACCAAGAATGTGGTCCTCGACGGCTAGTGTTCATCGGAGGCAGGGGTAACATCAGGAGTGCCCAGGGAAATACAGAATTTCTAGTTGGTGTGATGAATAGCAGCTGGCTCTTTATGTAGACAACTGTAAATTAATGCCAATGAGTAGGAAAAACAAACCCGTAATGTACGGGTTGAGCATCAGTAGTGTCCAGCTTAACACAGTCACGTTGCGGAAGTATTTGTGCGTAACGTTCCGAAGCGATATGAAATGGAAACAGCATTTGAGGACTGTAGTAGGGTAGGCGAATACTCGACTTCGGTTCATTGGGAGAATTTGATGGAAGTATGGTTCATCTGTTACGGAGACCATATGTAGGATGCCAGTGCGTCCTGTTCTTGAGTACTGATCGAATGATTTGGAAACGCACCAGGTCGGATTGAAAGAACACACCCAAGCAATTCAGAGGCGTGCTGCTAGATCTGTTAGCGGTAGCTTCGATCAGTATGCAAGTGTTACAGATATGCTTCGGGAGCTCAAGTGGGAATCCCTGCAGGGAAGAAGACATTCATTTCGAAGAACACTACTGAGGAAGTCTAGATACCGGACATTTGAAGCTGACTGCAGAACGAGCCTACCACCGCAACATACATTTCGCGTAGGGACCGCGAAGATAAGATAGAAGAAATTAGGGCTCATACGGAGACATATAGATAGTCATTTTTCCCTCGCTCTACCTGCGAGTGGAACAGGAAATAAAATGATTAGTTGCGGTACAGGGTATCCTCCGCTAAGCACCGTACACTGGCTTGTGGAGTATGTACGTAGATGAATATGTGGATGTAGATGTATTGGTGCTACTAGCGCCACTTTTATGCCAGTGGCGCGAAATTTGAACGGACTTAATCTCTAGATGTAGAAACTCGCCTACCAACTTTCGTTTATGTTGCAGAGTTCCTTCTTGGTACTGTGACTTTTTTCCGTCGGTGCACATTCGGAGAAATCATGCTTCTATGGCCTTAAACAGCACGAAAAGTTTAGGTAGTGTTGCAATTTGTGAATTAAATCAAAGAAAGCTACTTAACAGTCACCGCAAGAAATTGTTCCTGTCAGAATTGAACGGAAAAGAAACGGATCTTAAATATATCAGTTTTTCAGTGTTTTAATACGCGCCATAAAATAATTTTTGTTTTAATTAGTATGTAATGTAATCCTTACTAATATCGAAACAGTGGCAGCCATGTATATGGTCACGTACTCTTTTATAGTGTGTAGATTTACAGATGAGCAATTGGAGTGGCAACATACAAATTCGAAAAAAAAAGAAAAAACGGAAAGTTCTGTGTGGATCATACAATCCACGTGAGCAAGTAGCGGGCGCTGGGCTATTGTGTATAAAGATGATGTGTATGAGTTTTTCAAATGATCGATATTGTTTGAAGATGATTTTATTACAAGCTTGGAGTGTTGCCACTTTAAACGTAAAAAGGTTCGGCAGTTCCCGGTAGTTAAATAATGATCAAGATTTTTTGTATACCACGTACATTGACATTATGGTACTAGAGGAGATGAATGACATAAATTCAGAACGAATACCTGGATATATTGCTGTAAGATATCTAGGCAACGGCTGAGGACTGGGAAGTGGGATCCTTGTTAAGGAAAGATGCAGAAACATCCGCTATAGCAGAGGAATTTCTGTCACTTTAATTGCAAGAGGTTAACTTGTCACACTTCTCCTCCCCAAATATCTCCATTTCCAGGAATCTCACGGAGTAAATCTAACCACTCACCTCTCTGCCTCTCTCAGCATTAGTTCGTTTGGAATGCAGTTCGATGATGAGTTTTGGAGATTCTATACTAATGCTTCAAATGTTTTACATAGCTTTCCAAGTAGTCTGCTTATTGCGACGGTACGACCTTGTGAACCGATTAAATACCGTGGACATCCGTTGGGAGGATTCTCCTCTGGGTGATATAGCGATACCGTTACCTGGTTAACCCTTTGAGAGCTAAAGACGTGCTCGCCACATACCGTGGCTTTGCTGCCGGCTGTCCTGAGAGGCGGCATTCCGGCCTCTGCCTGTGTACCGGTCTGGACAAACGGCTCGCCTGTGCAGAATATTCCAGCAGCACTGGGAGTGACGGCTTCCCCTGTTGCTGTGGGTTTGGCGTAGCCGACACAGGGTAAATGTAGTGACTCTGGAAACTTACGTTTCTCACTTTAAACCTCTTCTAGAAATGAAGTACTGAACAGATAAACACTCAGGTGTGTCAGTATTGTTTCAGGACTAAGAATTACATCTTTCCTGGTGTTTTTACTAGGATTTTAGAAGCCTATGACGAAAACAACATTTTGGTCAGGACTCGCCTCAGTAGCGTAGATTCGTTTCCTGGCTACTCTTCAGTAATACCTGCTGTCGTCCGTATATTTACAACTATAATAACTCAAGGGGAGGATGAATCTAGCTCTGATATGGCTCTAATACATTTCCAGCCCTTGGAACCAAAAGTAATAACTTCTTCACCCACATTTGTGGATTCCGTTTCATGAGATTTGCTCGATAATTACTTATACGATTTCAATATGAATTTTTCACTCTGCAACGGAGTGTGCGCTGATATGAAACTCCTTGGTAGATTAAAACTGTATGCCGGACCGAGACTCGAACTCGGGACCTTTGGCTTTCGCGGGCAAGTGCTCTACCAACTGAGCTACCCAAGCACGACTCACGCCCCGTCCTCACAGCTTTACTTTTCTGCCAGTACCTCGTCTCCTACCTTCCAAACCTTACAGAAGCTCTCCTGCGAACCTTTGAGAACTAGCACTCCTGAATGTGCACTTGCCAGCGAAAGGCAAAGGTCCCGAGTTCGAGTCTCGGTCAGACACACAGTTTTAATCTGCCAGGGAGTTTCACTTATATGATTTGTTTCAAATACGGTAACAAACTGAGCGTATAGTGACACGAGAACAGATCACCAAGTGATCTAACGAGATGTGGTGCAAGGCGATTACTCTATCGTATGTGTACAGTGGAGCCATGTTACACGAACTGTCAGCGACCGACTTTAGCAGACATGTTGGCTGCTAAGAAATACTTGCCATCCAGTTTTAAGGGCACTGTCTAGAGAAAAATTCGATCCTTTCGCATCTTACAGCCTGATATCTTCGTTAGATAAAGCACTGCATTTATTTTCGTTATTCTCTATAGTTTCTTAACTGCAACTAACCAAGTAAAGGCTGCACCAGATTTTAAGAGTCTTGCAGGGATGGACACATATTGAGTAGAATTTGAGTATGGTCCATTTTAGAAAGGTATTGTGCATGAGAGCAGATCGATATCTATTATTTTTCTCGAGATTTTGCCCTACATATCTACGGGAGCGTTGCATGGAGTCTGCCCCGTGTTTTGCCCATGTGCAATTTCTATCATGTAGTCATGATACCCATATTTTTCGTAAATGGTTCAAGATATTGAAATGAGGCATTTTGCAAATGATGGCCAGCAAAGTGATTCGCAGTTTTCTGTATAATTAAGACTCGAAACTGTTTTATCTGTCGAGATATGGAAATAACTACAGTTTTTTCGATGGTTCTACAAACTTCTCTTAATTGTATTCAACATTTTGTCAAATGGAATACTGTGGCACTGCACAAATTTACTATATCCTTTGCGTACTACTCAGCTATAATCGAAACCTGATTGTTGTTATGTCAGAAGATGTAATCTCTAACTAACTAGACGTTTTAAATGTTTCAGATTCTATCGATATTTTTGTTTATTTACAAACTTTAGAATGCCTTATAGCTACGTGTAATGATATCAGTTTAAGATCTAGTGTCTCTTTACCAACTAGTCTCCCCAGCAACAGTACTGAATTGGTTTTTACTTGGAGGCGTCTAATAATCTGCTTTAGTTTCTTTTATCCTATCATGCCATGCACAAAGTATAGTTGCCTGTTACTATCTTCAAGATTTCTTCCTTTATGTAACCACAACGGTGTAGCAGTTTCTCACTCAGAAATGAACATGGAAACAGCAACATAGATAAGGTCAAGCAGGCGGTTTAACACAGGTCGAACGTTGGAGGTGTGCTGAGCCCTCGGCTATTCGGCCACCCTACCTGGCGGCGTAGTGACCCACGCAGCAGGAGCACACAACAGACCTGAGTGGCCGCCCGTCTTAACACGTCGTAGCTCAGCAACACACAGATGGCGGAAGTTACTGCGCACGATCAGGTTCAGAACACTTTTCAGAAGGACTAAAGGCACGTATAAACTCGTCCACAGCACCTGAGGACCACAGCAGGGGCTCCATCAAAGAGATAATGTTGATTCTCTAGAAAATTTCTCCAATGTCATTGTCAGACAGCAGGGCTGGTGGCGTCCTAACTCTAGGAATATAGTTTCCCACTAGCTTTCTGATAATTGGCGAACTTGTAGGGACTAAAAGGAACTAATAAATAAACCCCAGCAGTAGCAAGAGTAGGAGAGTGAACTAAAGCAGATAGAGAGTAGGAGCGGCCAACGTTTTACAGCTTACTGTTGTATATATTTAGTGAACAGATCACAGAAGGCTACGAGTGACGATGATGGTGCTACGTTAGCGGGGCGCTCAAATGCGCGGTCATCAGCGCCCGTCCAAAGTCACAGTCTTTTCACAGTCCAATTTTTACACAATCCAATCTAGCCATTGTCAGGAATGATGATGATGAAATGATCAGGACTACACAAACAACCCGGGAACCCGTGATCTAGAGGCAGGAACGCTGGCCACTAGACCACGAGCTGCGGACGAAGGCTACGAGGTAAATGGTACCTGGATATGCTCTCAGAAGTGGTTACACACGTCTGCTCCTACAATCAGCAATGGGTTGTCAGGTGTAGAGGTTGTACAGCGTGCGTCTTGCTTTTGCTGCACCAGATCGACGTCTTTGCCTCTTGGCAACTAGCACAAGCTCTCAGTAACTTTTGCACTTTCCTATGCATGTCTGGAAAATAACAATATGTCCCAATTTTCTTGACGCATTTCATTGTGCCAGAGCATCTCCACTTGTAGTGAGCGTACCATTACCATCTTATCTTGCTTTCGTAATCTGCAGCGGCACAGATGCACCACTGATCAAAGTTCAGATTATGTCGGCAGAATGTACGCCGTTGACTGTTACATTGTGTTCTGAAACCCTACTTTTTTGTTGCTTTATACTGTGGCAATTACCATCTGATTCTTGCAAATTCAACAGATTTCTGCACAAATCCAAACAATATTTGCTGCGAACTTGATCGTTCACCAACAGTACTCTGAAATCTGAGAAATGCTCACTCACATATGGAATATCGCGGAAGCCTTCAGGAAGGCGTGATAGAGCATCTGCCATTATACACTCCTGGAAATGGAAAAAAGAACACATTGACACCGGTGTGTCAGACCCACCATACTTGCTCCGGACACTGCGAGAGGGCTGTACAAGCAATGATCTTACGCACGGCACAGCGGACACACCAGGAACCGTGGTGTTGGCCGTCGAATGGCGCTAGCTGAGCAGCATTTGTGCACCGCCGCCGTCAGTGTCAGCCAGTTTGCCGTGGCATACGGAGCTCCATCGCAGTCTTTAACACCGGTAGCATGCCGCGACAGCGTGGACGTGAACCGTATGTGCAGTTGACGAACTTTGAGCGAGGGCGTATAGTGGGCATGCGGGAGGCCGGGTGGACGTACCGCCGAATTGCTCAACACGTGGGGCGTGAGGTCTCCACAGTACATCGATGTTGTCGCCAGTGGTCGGCGGAAGGTGCACGTGCCCGTCGACCTGGGACCGGACCGCAGCGACGCACGGATGCACGCCAAGACCGTAGGATCCTACGCAGTGCCGTAGGGGACCGCACCGCCACTTCCCAGCAAATTAGGGACACTGTTGCTCCTGGGGTATCGGCGAGGACCATTCGCAACCGTCTCCATGAAGCTGGGCTACGGTCCCGCACACCGTTAGGCCGTCTTCCGCTCACGCCCCAACATCGTGCAGCCCGCCTCCAGTGGTGTCGCGACAGGCGTGAATGGAGGGACGAATGGAGACGTGTCGTCTTCAGCGATGAGAGTCGCTTCTGCCTTGGTGCCAATGATGGTCGTATGCGTGTTTGGCGCCGTGCAGGTGAGCGTCACAATCAGGACTGCATACGACCGAGGCACACAGGGCCAACACCCGGCATCATGGTGTGGGGAGCGATCTCCTACACTGGCCGTACACCACTGGTGATCGTCGAGGGGACACTGAATAGTGCACGGTACATCCAAACCGTCATCGAACCCATCGTTCTACCATTCCTAGACCGGCAAGGCAACTTGCTGTTCCAACAGGACAATGCACGTCCGCATGTATCCCGTGCCACCCAACGTGCTCTAGAAGGTGTAAGTCAACTACCCTGGCCAGCAATATCTCCGGATCTGTCCCCCATTGAGCATGTTTGGGACTGGATGAAGCGTCGTCTCACGCGGTCTGCACGTCCAGCACGAACGCTGGTCCAACTGAGGCGCCAGGTGGAAATGGCATGGCAAGCCGTTCCACAGGGCTACAACCAGCATCTCTACGATTGTCTCCATGGGAGAATAGCAGCCTGCATTGCTGCGAAAGGTGGATATACACTGTACTAGTGCCGACATTGTGCATGCTCTGTTGCCTGTGTCTATGTGCCTGTGGTTCTGTCAGTGTGATCATGTGATGTATCTGACCCCAGGAATGTGTCAATAAAGTTTCCCCTTCCTGGGACAATGAATTCATGGTGTTCTTATTTCAATTTCCAGGAGTGTATTTACTTTATTTTTGAGATGTATTACGTTCAAGTCGTATTTCTCAAACACCACGTATCATCTAACTAGGTGTGCCTACAACAATCTACAGTTAACATAAAAATTGATGTGTCGTGGTCGCAGTACAACTTTTTGTGTTAAACACCAAAATAATAATGAAACTTTCTAAATGCTCAGATCATTGGAGCGCTTCCAGCTTAGTGTTGAACAAGCCCTCTAAAAATCAGATTTGGCTAACAAAAGCTGTAGAATAGAATGTTGGTCTTCCATATACATTCCTCGCTAGTAACATACGCATCCCCAAGCCCACGCATGAAGCATCAGTAGCCAAACAGAAAACAACCGACATTTCTAGAGGATACAGCACCTTAGAATTTGCAAGTGTTTGTTTGATTTCTTTCAGATGTCACTTGGTAAGCCTGTGAATCGTAGCACAGCACATGTTTCCTTAGTGAGTTCAAAAGAGGTTCTGATTTTAGTAACTGGTCTCAAGTACAAAGATGTGAGTCCGATAAAGACTTCAAATTGCTGCATGTTTCTTGGAGTAAGGAAATTCGCTATTGCATTAACGGTGGCGCTGTCCAGTGGTATTCAGTGTGGTGAGATTAAACGGCAATGAAAAATAGTTTGTTGATGGATGAACTTTGATTCTTGAAGGCTGGCAGTGATGCCAACCAGCAAGAAATTTTAAGATCTTTCTCTGTTGGTGTATATGATCTGACCACGTTTGTGTTGCTATCAGAAAATCGTCCACATATAATGTCACCCGGTCAGGGAGCACAGGTTCTACTACAGAGCCAAGTGCTGCAGTGAATACACCTGAACTCACATTAAGACCGAGAGGCAAGACTTTACTCGTAACTGGCAACTCCTGCCGGCGTGAACACATGCTCTACACTTTCAAGATTCCTTTGCTATGGGAATTTGATAAATTCAGGCACAGAGATCAATATTCATTAACTACTTTACTCTGTGGAACTTCGGAATTAATTCATCCAGGTAACCCAATTATGTACGTAGGGAAAGTATAATGTGATTAATTGTTATTACTTCTAATACGTGGTAACGTGATGTTTACTTCCGGATTTGCTAGCAGAAGAAGTAGATTGCAATATGGGTTGTCTGACGGTTATACATGCCCGTTTCAAGCATTTTTCATATTTCCTTATCCACTGCGGGTATTATGGGTCATCGGATGGTGTAGGAACTATGACAGAATGTTTTGTGTGGTATGATATTCAGGCAGTATCGATAGCCACAGACTTCTATTCACACACAATTGAATAATTACGTAAATTTTTAACAATTCAGAGCGTTGGACTTTGGTTAAATAGCTTGACACTATAGCTATTGACAGTGTGCACCTCTGAGTGGAAGGAATGACCGCGTTTCGACGCTGCTGTTCATTTACTCTGTTGACCTCATTGGTAATCCACTTTATGGTATTGCCCTGACAATACTTTCCATGGACATTGTCAGTTTTCAGGTGATCCAGTGAATTCTGAATACCGTCTACTACAACAAATTAGTATGCTAGCATTTCCCCCCCCAAAAAAAAAAAAAAAAAAAGAATCAAAAACTCCATCACTAGACCATTGACAACTCCACACGTGCATCTTCTCACTACGTTCCCTAGCGCAGGTATTTTCAGACGTGGACCTACAGTAGGGACGTCGCGGTTGTTTCGTAAGAAGTTAATTTGTTTTATTTGCTGTGTGAGTAAAGGCAACAAGCAAAGATATCCGGCGGGCCAGAAATTGAGTGTTGTTACTATGGAAGCATAGCAGTTGAATCGTACTACGTAACTCATTTGTTTTTATTCGGTAACAGTCAGCCTGAGGGTCAGTTTTACAGAACACCAAAAAATGTTTAAATGGTGTCTTCTGTGATTTTTAATTTCTCTGTCAGCTTGTACAAACGTGATATTTCAAATTTATCATGCGGTTATAGTTATACGAACACAGAAAAACGCAAGAAGCATAACGACAAGCAGTTTAATGACCCCTTAACGACGTTGTGGTAGAGACGGAGCCCAAGCTCAGATTACCAAAGGGTCGGAAAAGAAATCGGTTCCCTTGAAAAGTAATCTTACCGGCGTTTGCCTGGAGTGAGTTAGGCAAATCATGGAAAACAAAAATGTGAAGGAATGGACGGGAATTTCATCAGACATCCTCCGTGATGTGAGTAAATAGTGCTAACCACTGCGCCATCTTGCTCGATGTGTAATTGGGCGTAGTGTGCCCAACAAATGAGAACTCGGCTCACACTGCACTCTCTGTGTCCCATCCAACAACGGTTCAGGAAACTTCCTGGCAGATTAAAACTGTCTGCGGACCGAGACTCGAACTCAGGACCTTTGCCTTCAGCAGGCAAGTGTTTTACCAAATGAGCTTGGGTAGCTCAGTTGGCAGAGCACTTGGCTCCGAACAGCAAAGATCCCCAGTTCGAGTCTCTGTCCGGCACACAGTTTCAATCTGCCAGGAAATTTCACATCAGCGCTCACTCCTTTTCAAAATGAAAACTTAATTCAGGATTGGTTCAGGATTTTGTAACTTTTCAGCTTCGTCTGCGACTGGTTGTAATGAACTAACTCTTTCAATTCAGGTAGTTCTCTGTTTAATAATTCAATCCACCCGTTACTGGAATCGTGCCACCCATAAAAATATTGTTCTACTGATCCTTCATGTCGTGCACTTTAACGTTTACTGAAATCGATGAATTATATACGGTTGACAGCGGCCTGTACCTTACTATGGGTTTCTTTCTCAATCTGTTCATTCCTTTCAGATGTCCAGTTCGCATACTCGACTGCAGACTGTTTCGTTTGCCCCTCAAATTGTTCAGGAGATATGTTACTATCGTGTTCGAACAAATCACGAACGATTTCAAATAATAAGATATTGCAGTGCATGCGTTATTCTGAATTACGATGCAAAGTTCCTTTGGACATGCGGAGTAGACACTGCAACGACTACAGCGGTTACGAAATAGCTGAAATGTATTCGCAATTGCGAACACGGACAACCGTCAGCTGTATAACGGAATAACGACAGTGAAAATTTATGCCGGATAGGGACTCAAACCCGGATTTTCCGCTTACCGCCGGCCGCTGTGGCTTTATTTTTCTGTTACTGGTAAGTAATTCTTTTAAGAATTTAAATTAAAAGCAATATCATGACTGTGTTCTGTGCACAGAGAATATGTTTTTCTCCCTAATTTACTTTCAGTTTTACAACCCTATTCGTTATTTCCCGGCTATTCCATTTTAACCTTCAAGCGAACTTTTTTTTCAAAACTATATGTTTTCGGTACTAAGATTTTTAAGTTTCATTAAGAGAAGTACAAATAATTATTGTCGAGTAACTGAAGTTTATGATCAAGTGTGTTTGAGAGCTAAAACGTAATTCAGTTAGGAGTTACAACTGCAAAAGTACATGGTATTTCACAATTCGAGAACTTCATCGCTTATTCCTTTCCAACGTTTTCTTCAGGAAATGAAGTGCAGGAATGCCAGAAATCTGCTCACTGATCATTTGCTGCATCCACCGTCTCCGCAGTTTGCGATTAAGACGTCGCCCGACACTCGGGTTACCAGTTAAGAGGTTTCTTCTCGCCGTTCATTTCGTGCATAATTACTCCATTCCTTGCCGCATATGAAATGTTTCGAGTTTTTGATGATAAAGTTTGTGAAGTTCACTAAGCGCAATGGATTACGAGCCAACTATTACACTCTGGAACACGAAAAACTGGCCCCGAGTATAAACTGCTCGCCAATCACACACAAATTGTTGCCCGCCACTAACAGATACAACAACAAACAGATTAACATCTAATAATTAATTAATAAAGAAATAACAGATAATCTAATGCAAATGTCTACATTTACAGACTCGATCTTGTCTTTTACATTACGTTAAATGAGGAACTGAAAATGACCCCCCTCATGCTCCAATGCACTTTTGCTCGCACAGTAACATTTTACTATGTACTTTGCGCAATTCTACCCCATCAGTTCTCAAAACTTCATTGCGAATTTTGTCGTTTATGTTGGGGGGCTTAACTGTGCGTAAAATTCCTGAAAGAGACGCATACGCATAGCAGTAATTACTGTTGTTTCAAAATACACAGGAGGGACCCACAGTCCGACCTGCTGACACGGCATACCACATCACGACTGTTTTTATCGGGAAGATGTTCCTCATTAATCGCACGGGGACTCCTTTTTGACTAGTACCTGAAGTTTTGGGAGTTCACATGTCCTGTCAGATGGAAGCAGACTTCATCACCCATGAAATACAGCAGCGAATCCAACATTCCACTCTGAGTCGTTTGACACGTAGCCACGTATATTAATCCATATGTTTTTCCTTACTTTCGTCTTTCAGTTCTTAGGGACACGTTGTTTTCATATGGCTTCATCCCTACATGCTGTAAAGCACGTTGACGAGTCCTACACGAACCATTCACTTGTTGCGACAATTTATATGTCGACTTCTTTGAACTCCGCATCATTCGTGCTCGAAATTCTGCGATCACAGCCTGTGTGGGATTGGACAGGGCTCGGGTCTTTCCTGCGTTTGTAACTGATTCTGCAGTATGCCACTTCGTTACCGTATCCAGTATACTGCTCGTTTTTCGTATGGAAACGCTAGGAAACTTCTTTGCAAAAATGCTCCGCTTTTCGTTAAATGAAACGGTGGATACCTACGTCTCCACTATTGCGATTCTTTCTGGAGGAGTATGCATCTCGCTGACGTACACTGAAGTGGCAAAGTAACAGGTATGGGCATGCATATTCAGAGATGTGTAAACAGGCAGAATAATGTATTGCGGTCGGCAACGCCTATATAAGACAACTAGTGTACCGTGAACATCAGGAATCCGGTAAAACATCAAAGCTCCGACATCGCTGAGGCCGGAAAAGATCCTGCAAGAACGGAACCAATGACGACTGAAGAGAATCGTTCAACGTGACGCAAGTGCAACCCTTCCGCAAATTGCTGTAGATTTCATTGTTGAGCCTTCAACGAGTGTCAGCACGCCAACCATTCAACGAAATATCGTCGATATTGACTTTCGGAGTTGAAGGCGCAGATACGACCGATGGCTGTACGTCACAAAGCGTTACGCCTCGCCTGGGTCCATCAGCAGTGACGGTGGACTGTTGATGAATGGAAACATGTTACCTGGTCGGACGAGTCTCATTTCAAATTCTATCGAGCGGATGGACGCGTATGGGTACCGAGACGACCTCATGAATCCCTGGACCCTGCTGACATGCAGACTGTTCGAGCTGGTGGAGGCTCTGTAATGGTATAGGGTGTGTGCGGTTGGAGTAATATGCGACCCCTGATACGTATAGATACTTGTCAGGTGATACGTGCGTAGTCATCCATTCATGTATATTGTGCCTTCCGTCGGACTCGGACAATTCCAACAGGACAATGCGATACTCCACACGCTCAGAACTGCTACAGAGTGGCTCCAGGAACACTCTTCTGAGTTTAAACACTCCCGCTGGGCACCAAACTCCCCTGACATAATCATTATTGAGCATATCTGGGATGCCTTACAACTTCAGAAGAGATCTCCAGCCCCTCGTCCTGTTAGGGATTTATGGACAGCCCTTCAGGATACATAGCGTCAATTCCCTCCAGCATTGCTGCAGACATCAGTCGAGTCCATGCCACGTCATGTCGCGGCACTTCTGCGTGCTCGAGGGGGCCTTATACCATATTAGGCAGGTGTACCAGTTTCTTTGACTCTTCATTGTATTTACTTCACACCTCTTAACCAAGTTGCAAAAGCTTTCGTACTGACAATACAAAACGTAGTCGCAACAGCTTCGCAAAAATAGGTGACAGTGGGCGGTTTCTCGTGCGCCACTCTGTATATCCTTCCTCGACGAGGTGTTGTTGAATTACGGTAGGGAAAGCGTGTCAAGTGATTTCTATTACCTCTTCCGACCGAGTGTTGGCTACCGACCACATCTGGACACACCACACCAACCACAGCCGCGCTCAGAAACGAGCCAGAGTAAAACTCACTTTTGAGCACAGAGGTGCTTATCCGCGCGTTGTTGCACTTCACGGAAGTCGCACTAGTTCTCATATCGATCGAGACGCAGCCACGTTTATGACGTTTGGAGTGTAATGTTAGTAAATCCAGACGTTCCGCAGTGTTTCAGATTTCCAGATTTGATGATATGTATCAGCAGTCGCGCAGTTCACGAAGTGGAGGAATTCTGCTACGCCGGAAGATAATTAACGCAAGATGGACTAAGCAATGAAGATAAAAGAAGCACACAGGCAGAAGCAAGGAGATCTTTGAATCGCTGTTACTGGTATAATATATGGGTCATTGCACTGTGAAGGCCACGCTGCCTAATACCGTCATGCTAAATCACCTCCCACGTACCAACCACGTACTTTTATTTTCAACCGCCTTCCCCTTGCAACGAATGAATGCATTCGTTTGGACTATGGAAAAAGTGAGCCATTACACAATCACTGCGCGTTCCGCAGCTACTAATAGTGGGAAAATAGAATAAAAAGTATTCGAGTTTGCAATTGCGTCAAGTGACGCGTCAGTTACTGGCACCAGTTAAAGACGCAAGAGGTCTCGGAACACCTGTGTTCTACAAGATACCTTGCGAGTGTTACCAGACTTAAATGGGACAAACAGTACGCGCTGTGGAAGAACGCAGGAAGGTGCGCAAGAGGTTTTATCGCTTACGCTACCCCGGGAAATCTGGTTTATCTAAGCATGTTTCACAAACGGCACCGGAATTAATTTGACGGACCGTCCGCAGTGCCTGGCACCAACGGCTTCTGTGATTGCGCATTTAATGAAGCTATTGAATTAAAAATCAGCGATAACATACTAGAGACGGCGGTCTGCAGCTGAGCACGGCGTGGGATCCACGGATCGCGCGGTTGACGTCACAGCTGGCAGCTCGTGTATACAAGGTGCGTACCAGCAGCCCGCTGGCAGTCACATCACTTGACAATGGCCGAAGAGTGAATGGCTGAATGCTCGTGTAATTTTAATCACTTGAAGCGGCTGGAAACCCGAGGACATTTTTCCATATTTTCGAAGCGAGACTCTGCATTCTTACAAGGAGAAATAGAAATCTAATATATTTTCTCTTGTTAATAACATTTTCATTAGAGTTAGAAAATGGTTCAAATGGCTCTGAGCACTATGGGACTTAACATCTATGGTCATCAGTCCCCTAGAACTTAGAACTTCTTAAACCTAACTAACGTAAGGACATCACACAACACCCAGTCACCAAGAAGCAGAGAAAATCCCTGACCCCGCCGGGAATCGAACCCGGGAACCCGGGCGCGGGAAGCGAGAACGCTACCGAACGACCACGAGCTGCGGACCATGAGAGTTACTCGCAAATTTTCTTTGAGGTCCAAAATTTGCCAGTCTTGTGTGATATTTGACGTTATCTGGGTGTTGACTATTGCATGAAGTTTCGGGATATGAGCCGGATGACGTCGGTCTCATGCAATGGTATTTCGGCTGACAACCATTCACTCATCTTCAGGTGAGTGTTTTTCACCGAGTATTGCTAGTTCACATCGCTAACTTTATACAAAATATTGGCGAGGAGACGCATGTGCAAAGGCAGCCGCTGCATGAAGTTTCGGGCTCTCTTCGAATGTTGCACATGCGTAATGTTGATTCTACTCTAGCACACTCTGATGCAATACGGGCTGGCGCATTTAAAATTTAGGTGTCAAATTAGCAGAATCAACTGTCGCTAGACGTGTCACAAGTCATAAAATGATTTCCTACTATAGACGTTAAAGAAATCAGCGGGTACCACGCCTTATACAGTTGAAAACTGCAATCGCAATCTGGTACCGCGCGCCGCGGAATTTGAATCCCCGCCAGACGTCATGGACGTCGAAGACCCCTTGAGGTCTCTGCACCATCGCACCGTAAGCTGTGGCGGCGCGCGCGTCCTGGCCCGCATTTAGTGTGAGGGCGCCACAGTGGAACACGTGGTTCCAGGGGCCAATAGCGGCGCCCCCGATAGAGTATTTAAGCGCCAGCCTCCCGCTTAGCCAGCCCCAGTTCTATAAAGCCCCCCAAACCCTCGAACGTCATGCGCTCCGCCTCGCCTTCCGCATCCAACTCCCGTCCCCCACGCGCATCCTCTACGACCTCATCCCCTTCCCCCACCTTCTCCTTTTCCTTGAACACATTCGCACACTATGTATTGTCCGCCGCCTTGATCCCCCTCACCCTCTGGTGTCTCCCTTCCTCTCCACCCCCAACCAGTTGCCGCGCCTTTACCGTTGTGTTCCACCCTCTCTCCATCTCCACACCCTCCATCTCCTTTCCCAACGCAATTTCCACCATCTAGCCCTCCCGGATGATGAGCTTCGCCCTGACATCTACCCTTCCTACAAACTCTAACCCCATCTTCCTGCCTCCTCCTCAGGACTCCCTCTCCTCCCCCTCCCTCCTCCTGAGCGGCTTCCTCCTCCTACTCCCCCTCCCCTGCCATCTCTTGTGCCCCCTTTCAGTGTGTCTGCACTCCCTCCTGCCCTGTCTTCCCTCTTCATCTACCACCCCACATCTCTCCTGCCTCTTCATGTACCCACTGATGCCCCTCCTCTCTTCATCCCTCCACTTGCCCAGCTGCCCCTTGCTCTCCCCTCCTTTTCCATCCTTTCTGACCTTTCCCTCGGCAGGTCCCACCTGGCAGTTTTGTTCGTCGTCATATGTGCTGCACGTGGGTCTTAAGTGTGCTGTTCTGGAGTGTTTTTAATACTGTGGCCGACTTATAACCTGTGCATATCTATTCAGTGTCTTCTCTGTGTTTTAAGAATCGCCAACTGTGTTTTTTAACTTTCTGGTGACTTTTTTAACTGTCCTCCATGAACGTCTCCATGTCAGTCTCTTTTTACCTCCATTTTCTCCCATTATTCTGTTTTAAGTTCCCCTTTTTTTATCGCCTTACATATGTAACACTTTATTCTTATTTTAAGTTGTCATGTCACTCGGCAGAAGAGCGGCGGATTGTGCCGCTGACAGCCCTCCGGTGTCCCATATGGGACAGGGGAACGAAATCACAATAAAGAAAAAAAAAAGCTCAGCCAGCGAGTTTAATCGTTGCGTGAGTGAGTCTCGGCACATAGCCTCGACAACAGACAGCATGTTTATCGTTCTTTGCTTTGCTTACTAGTGGACGTCTTGGGATGGTTTCGTTGTCTCTGTCACTCCATTGCTTCTTGGGTGTTGTCGTCGTAAGGTCTCTCTCCATCGTCTGTCATTGTTTCGTGTCCGTCCTTTCCATTCGTTTGTTTGTTCACGGGCCGCTCTCCATTTGGTCCCGCCACACTTTCTCAGCCACACCGCACAACAGGTTAGAACACACAATTAATATCTTCTGGCAAAAGTATTTTCATTGATTCCTTAATAACTCAATTTCAGAAGAATCTCGTCGACTGCAAGATTTCCATGGCAGAATAATCCAAGGAATGTCCTGTGGAGATACAACGCTCTGGTATGGTTGACTTACTAAACTACGTTTCACTCCCTGTGCGCGCTGTCGGCGCAATGTAGGCTTTGAAACACTGGCGAGGTGTTCTGTCGATTCGTGGCCTGCGCAGTCACAGGTCGTCCTTTGCTGAACTGAGAAGAGGACACGTCTTTATTGGTGGAAGGAAGAAAACTTTAACGTAACGTTCCCTTGAGATTGAGACCTAATTACGACGAAATGCTGCCGACATGTAGGAAGAACACCCCGGTCGTGAACCGCTCCTTCTCCTCCTGATGTTATGGGTGGTCACGTTTCTCTGCCGTTAAGCTCTGCTGATCTGATGTCGAAAATATCCATTACCTTTGAACACAGATTGTAAGTGTTCCAGATCCTTGGCACGGATGTCCTATCGTTGTCGCTGTACCAACTATCTAAGGACTGGATTGTATTCAGATTCTGCAAAAAGCGTGACAGTTCTTCTTCTCCAACATGGTATCGTAATACAAAAGTATCGTCTACGTGTCGGCATAAGAGTGTTGGTTTAATTTCTCCTGAATCAAATGCTCTCTCCTCAAATTCTATAAAAAGGTATGCTTACAGGCGGGAAAGAGGACTGCCCTCGGCAAGACCGTACATTTGCTCAAAATATTCAGTAACGAATAAAAAGTAGGTTGAGGATGGGGCTTTGGACTTACTGCTGTTAGATGAAAATGAATACATGAGAGACACCCATGTGAAGCGTGACACGACATCGAAGCTTACTTATAAGGGTCGAGCTGTAGCGACTTCAGTCTGTTACAAAGCATAGGAGTTGTGAATATGATGCGAGTACTTCTCCGTGAAATGTCTGAGGAAAGACGCAAGGTGCGACATATAATACGTCGGAGAGCACATATGGCTCACAATAGCATGTAATGGAAAACTTTCTTTGTGAACCTTTGGTAGACATTATAACTTTGATGGGGCGGAGTTGCGAGGGCTGAATCTTTCCACAATTTCTTGTGGAGGTTTCTGCTCGCCCTGTGGTATCTTAATAACCTTGCAGTACGATGGTTCACTCAACGAGCTACGAATCTTCAGGCCATATATCTCGTATGGCAGCAACGTTTCCCCGTGTGAGGATCTTATCGTAGACTACGTAGGGCGGCCCTTTCGTTGGACGAAACGTTACCCTTCTGAGCTTGAGCTCTCGTAAGTGTGCGACATGTTTCACGTCTTATTTCTTCTCCAGCGTTACTTGAACAGGTCTAACAGCTCCTTCAGCAGCACTAATAAAATCAGTTAAAGACAAAGTTTTAGGCGTAGGCGCGTAGTTCAAGCACTGACAGCATAACATTGTCTAAAAGCTTATTCATGAAAATGACCACTCAGGGCCGAAACGTATCTTCTTGCGGTAACTTTGCTGACATGCGGGCAAATTTCGAAGACTGTCTTGATGCATACTCCTTATGCTAGTCCTGATTTCTCGAACGTTTTATGAAAGTAGATAAACCACAGTCATGTTACTGGCAGTTTGGGGCTTAGTAGGAGGTGGTGATCGTTTTAAAGTTATCCTCATTCGCTGGTTGCTTGTCCAGTAATGTATCGCTTCAAGTTATGTTTGCACCACATTACTGCAGGTCACGATCTTATCCTAGACATCTATGTCTGGAAGGTAGTTGTAAACCAGGAGAAAGCTATTCCGTTAGGTTTCGGGTGTGTCCTTCAGGTGTCTTGTTCGTTACAGTTATATTTGGCAGGCGGAAGTTGTTAATGAAATTGTTGCAGTTGTTAAAAAAAAATCTTCATTGACGTCAGTCTGCGATTTTGAACTTTACTTCCCGATATGTATCATCTGGAACCATTTTCCTGTTATTTCTTCTCGTTACGTACCGCCGATCATCATACAAAATTCCTAGTAGATGATTTCGTGCCGGTTAGCGTGGCCGTGCGGTTCTAGGCGCTACAGTCTCGAACCCAGCGACCGCTACGACCGCAGGTTCGAATCCTGCCTCGGGCATGGATGTGTGTGATGTCCGTAGGTTAGTTAGGTTTTATTAGCTCTGAGTTCTGGGCGGCTGATGACATAAGAAGTTAAGTCGCATAGTGCTCAGAGCCATTTGATTTCGTGAACTAGAGTTGGACTCATTCACCCAGCTCTGATGCGGCCCGCCTCATTGAGAGCGATGTCAACCTGTGTGTAATGTGTGGAGTTCTGCCAAACTGATGTCGCGTGTTCTGTGATGCAGAAGCGTAGAGCAAGATCAGACGCAGGTAGCAGGTAGGGTATTTGGTTGTGGTCCGCATGTGGCGTTGGTAGACTATCGTATTACATTACTGCGGCCACACACTTCGAACTTCGTGTTGTCGCAGCTGTTTTCGAAAGCGAATGTGTGGTCTAGATTTACATGAGGGTCTCTAGCGGTGCCACACTGTTGTAGTTGCTCTCCAGATTTCATGCAGCCTTCTGCTAGCTTGCCTTTGAGTGAGATGTGGCGTCACACAGCGTTGAAAATTAAGGAGACTGAAAAGTTAAGAAATTAGAAGCCTCTGTACGAAAGGCAACCTATACTGGCTCTTGAGACGTCGTAAGTGTGCTTTCTTGGTATATGTGACGTGTACCTTGGAGTGTCCGCGAGTTAAGAATCTGCAGCATTTCCGTGGCACTTTCCTGACAGTCACACAAATCTGTAGCGTTCTTGTTCGTACACGTCCTGTGTCTTTCGTTATTCGGAGGTTCCTCGCCGGCGACGGCACGTCATGTAGTGACGTAACAAGACTGTTACGCCACTTGAAGTAGCCGATTGAAAGGCACGCGTACACACACGCCGACGGGCGTCAAGTCTGGAACAGGATAACTATTGAATGGTAGCAAGAAAAGTACGTAGCTGCTTTATACTTAACTTTAATGATCCTTGTGATACATCTCTCTTGACTATACAAATGCGACTCGTAAGATACATGCACTGTTACAATTGGCGCCTTGCTAGGTCGTAGCCTGGACTTAGCAGAAGGCTATTCTAACTGTCTCTCGGCAAATGAGAGGAAGGCTTCGTCCGTAGTGTCGCTAGCAATGTCGTCCGTACAACTGGGGCGAGTGCTTGTTCGTATCACGAGACCTGCCTTGTGGTGGCGCTAGGTCTGCGATTACACAGTGGCGACACGCGGGTCCAACATGTACTAAATGGACCGCGGCCGATTTAATCTACCACCTAGCAAGTGTGGTGTCTGGCGGTGACACCACACGTCAAACCTCAATAATCCGACATTCATTTCCTCACATTTATTGGTGTTCCACACTAGAGGAATATTTGAGGATGAGTCTGGCAGCTGTCTTGCAATGAATCTTCTTTGTAGACCGAAGGTCTTTTCCAGGAATCGTGCCAATGAAATGAGGTCTGTCATCATCACTATGCTGAGGGCCTTGGTGACACCACATTGGAACTCGTACTCGCAAGAACGACGACTAAGGGCCCTTTCAGTCGGCCGGAGATAGATTTTCCATGGTCTTCCTAAAACAATTAGGGCTCCGTTATTCTGTATTTGAAAGGGGCTGTTTAGTTCCCATCTGTATCCACTGGAAGTTGTGCTTCGTCATCAATAAACTTGTCGTCAGTATGTCAGAGTATAATGATCTTCCCTTACTTCCTTCCTCCCTACCTTTCACAACGAGGCACCCTACACCATCATTCCGTTTGTAAGTAGGCTGTTTAGGTTTTTTTATTGGTAACGCCACCTCTGTATGAAAATCACTGGCTGTGCTGTGTGCAGTCTGCGGCTGCTTCGAATTGTTGTAATACTCGCCATTGTAGTGTTGGGCAGCGGCAGCTGGATGTGAACAGCGCGTAGCGTTGCGCAGTTGGAGGTGAGCCGCCACCAGTGGTGGATGTGGGGAGAGAGATGGCGGAGTTTTGAAATTTGTCATGAACTGCTATATTTATATATGATGATATCAAGGTAAATACATTGTTTGTTCTCTATTAATATCTTTCATTTGCTAACTATCCCTATCCATAGTTTGAATCTTTTATTTAGCTTGCAGTAGTGGCGCTCGCTGTATTGCAGTAGCTTGAGCAGCGAAGATTTTTGTGAGGTAAGTGATTTGTGAAAGGTATAGTTTAATGTTAGTCAGGGCCATTCTTTTGTAGGGAATTTTGAAAGTCAGATTGCGTTGCGCTAACAAAATATTGTGTGTCAGTTTAAGCACAGTCATGTATAAATTGTTCTAAGGGGACGTTTCACGTTTCATATTCCCACTAATCGTCACACCCAGGTGTTTGTGTGAGTTGACTCATTCCGATTACAACTCATCGTTGTTGTACTTACAGAGTGCCTTATAGCGTTATCAGAAGAAAACTATTTTACATTTCTGAATATGTAAAGTAAACTGCCAAGCTTTACAGCACCTTCAAATATCACGAAAATCTGACAGAATCATTGTGCACCTTTTTCTGGCAGCAGTTCACTGTAGATAACTGCATCTTCAATACCTAATTACGTTTCAGTAGCGAATATACAGGGTGATTCAAAAAGAATACCACAACTTTAGGAATTTAAAACTCTGCAACGACAAAAGGCAGAGCTAAGCACTATCTGTCGGCGAATTAAGGGAGCTATAAAGTTTCATATAGTTGTACATTTGTTCGCCATTTCAGCCAATAAAGTTTTTGGTCCTTTTTTCTTCGAAGGTGCTACTGTGACTGGACTACAGTATCTGGAGGTGTTAGAGAATTGGCTGTTCCCTCAACTCGAACAAGAAGCACAACAATTCATATTTCAGCAGGTTGGATCGCCACCACATTGGCACTTATCTGTCCGTAACTACCTGAACGTCAACTAGCCGAGGCGATGGATCGGCCGCCAGGCAGCCCGTGACAGAGCACGTCATCACTGGCCTCCAAGAAGCCCTGATCTTACCCCCTGCGATTTTTTCTTATGGGGGTATGTTAAGGATATGGTGTTTCGGCCACCTCTCCCAGCCACCATTGATGATTTGAAACGAGAAATAACAGCAGCTATCCAAACTGTTGCGCCTGATATGCTACAGAGAGTGTGGAACGAGTTGGAGTATCGGGTTGATATTGCTCGTGTGCCTGGAGGGGGCCATATTGAACATCTCTGAACTTGTTTTTGAGTGAAAAAAAAATTTTTTAAATACTCTTTGTAATGATGTATAACAGAAGGTTATATTATGTTTCTTTCATTAAATACACATTTTTAAAGTTGTGGTATCCTTTTTGAATCACCCTGTACTTTAAAGATTCTGTAATACTCTGTTGTCACATTCGACGGTAGTTTCATAGGTCACTTGTTTTCCCTTCTTGCAGACGACGGTGACATCTGTCTTCTTCCAACCACTCAATACTGTTTTTTGTTTGACGGATACGCGGTGTTCAATGTGTAGCAAAAAGGTACTTCTAGGAAAGATTCATCATACACAGAGGAAGGAAACGTATTATATGGACATGAGTCCGGAAACGCTTTACTTCCATGTTTCTATAACTCTTCAAGATATTACTGGGAAACACACAGGAAGAGAACATTTCGGAATAGTGTGAAACAATTTCCTAAATGTTGTTGTGGTCTTCACTCCTGAGACTGGTTTGATGCAGCTCTCCATGCTACACTATCCTGTGCAAGCTCCTTCATCTCCCAGTACCTACTGCAACCTACATCCTTCTGAATCTGCTTAGTGTATTCATCTCTTGGTCTCCCTCTACGATTTTTACCCTCCACGGTGCCCTCCAATGCTAAATGAAAAGTCCAAAATACTGTGCGTTAGCATCAAACCGTCGTATCAAATCCTTGCTTCACCGATGTACCTCTGGAGAATTGTGTATTGTTTTATTGCCTTCCACAATACGGTACGAAGATTATGTACAGCTTGTACCGGAATACTGTTTACAGGAGCTTTCAAAAGTCACCACAAGTAAAAGTCTACCGGGCTAAGAGTGTGAAGGCCAAGCAACTGCTCCAACTCGGCCCGTCCACCTGGACGCAGTCTACCACTTAGAGTGTCTGGTAAGACTTCGCACACGACAGCACAGAGAGGGACGCTACAGCGTGGTGCGGCAACTGTCGTCGTAGGAAAGCTGGACAGCAGCAGAAATGATTAGCGAACAGATAACGTGGCAAAAAGGAGAGTATTTCTCTAAACATACGAAGACTCATTACTAGTAATACAGCAAGAAACAGAATCCAGCTATCATAATGCCAACAAGGATGAGGCACGAGCGAAGGTGTTGTAGCGAGGTAGTCCCATGCGCACGTGGTCTGTCGCTGCCGCCAGTCATTCTGCATTGTAGCGACGGAGGGCACTCGCCGTCCGGAGGCGCTGGAGGCGTGGCTCACTGGGCTGCCGGGTCCCGCACGGCCGCTATCGCCGTTGTCGGAAATATACACTTCCGTTTCCAGCCATGATTCGCCGTGGTGTGGTATTGATACCTGATACGACGTAGAGGCCTGACAAACAGTACCACTGAAATGAGGTGCTGCTCTACCGTGCATGAAGTACGTGTTTTGTCACACTGGCAAAGCCACATGGTCTAGCGGAACAGGTACAGTATTCTCCAAGAAACTATGGTACATTTATCCGTTGAGCTTGGATAGAAGTATATGAGGCCCCTACCAACAGCAACCAACATTTCTTGCCAGAACGTCCACAGAATATTTTTATTGATGGCGTGATTTCATAACTTCGTGAACATTCCCGACAGTCCATGCGTGCTGACTGAAAATTTTCAATCTGGTCACGTTGAAACGAAGCCTCATCCAAGAACAGCACATTGCATTAAGAGGAAGGTTGAGACATCGTTCAATGAACCATTCATGAAAGAGGACCCGTGTAGATGAAGCCTGCAGACTTTGTACGTGGTACGAATACTGTTCTCTTGTACCACTGTTCAGACAGTCACGTGGTAAACATTATTTGTGACAACATTGTTTTCAACTGAACGCAGAAGCTTCTCCTCAAGTTGAGGTGTCCTCCTCCTTCAAGGTCTCCTCCAGTTGCGAGTAGTCGGCTTAAAGATGCTCTGCTTCCTCAGACGACGATCAGTTGTTGCAAGCAGCCTCCTGTCGGGGCAACGACGTTCTGGAAATCCCTCCCGATACAAATGTCGAACGCCACAGTTTCTACTATCTCCTAATACGTTAGGCAAATGGGCATCTGGCAGCTAAGCATTGGAGTACACTTCTGTGGTCCCGTGCCAGAAACCAAGTCAGTGACGAACATTAAACACCTGATGCTATGTGCTTGCACACTTCCTGGTGAGCACTGAACAGTTACTACTACCTACTTGATGCTAGAAGACCAATGGCGTTAGTCGTATGTCAACACGAGCAATGAACATAGCCGCATGTCAACACAAGTAATGAAGTTAGTCGCATATCAACACAAGCAACAAAGTGAGTCACTTGTCAACACTACGTTTATTGAATTGGAGAAAGGAACTCCTGCAGTGAATCCAAGAATTAGGACTTGCTGTACATTCTAACTAAACGTAACCAAGACGGTATTTTGTACGCTATGACGTCAGAAAAAGTTTCGCATGTTGTTGGTACGTCCTGTTTCTGTGTGTTTCGCATGATTCATGTGATTATGAAGAGAAGTTGAAAATAAGGTCTAATAAGAAAATAAAGAGTTTCCAGACCCATGTCCATTCTGTTCATTTAGGTGTGAGGAATATATCCTGAAAGTTTGGTCATACCATTTATAGCACGTCTCTCTCGTGGGCAGGGATGTGGGTACCTTTACTTCTGCCTCTCAATACCTGTAACAAGACAAAGAACCGCTACCTCATTGATGATGCTGTGACATCTATACCCAGTGGATCTAAACACGAATGACAATAAAATGTGGTTCTTTGTGTTGAAACTGAAGACCACAAATTGTGTTTTTTTACTCCAAGACTGTTCCTATTACTTCCCACATAAGTAAGTAAAATTATAAAAGGTGATCGAGGGAATTAAATGGAACATAGGTCAGCATGACACAATAATTATATTTCACCTCCTGTTCGTAAAATATAGTTTTCTGGTAGATAGTTGACAAAGTTGAACCACGAGTGCTGACTTGGTTTTGGTTGTGACTTAAGCCCGAGGTTCAGCGCCCGGTGCTCCTCGGCACTGGTCGCATGGCGGATCTCCGCCTGCTACTCTCGTTCGGATCGACCTCCGCGCCTGGACTCCGAGCCCCAAAGCAAATCTCCTCCTCGGTTCACGACAGAAATTCAACCGCACTGCTCCACGGTTGGCGACCGAAACTGCTCCTCACACTTACATGCAAGTCTGCAGGAAGCTCCACGTGGAGTTTGCACCAAAAAGTTAAAACCACCAACTGAGAACTGCGCTGATTGTGCATCACTTCGTGTGCCGAACAGCCTCCCTCCATCAGACGGGGAAAGCTGTTCCTCCACTGCCAGCACTTCCCTAGGAGTCGAAAGGGCTCCGCTGTGACGGTTTCTGACGTCACAGACCGCGTTCCAATCATCACACTGTTCTTTTGCGCGCAGGATGCCGTGTAGTCCTATGCATCTATGTGAATTTAAAAAATAAAGTCACGCCACAGCATTGCTGGCCAACCAGTATCTCGCGTCCAGCATGCTTTCGCCGGTCTAGCTGATATCGATCTCACAAGGCGCTTCCCAGAAAACAATACGAGGGTCCCTGCCGAAACGGCAGAATGCACTTTGCCTCGGCTCGGGCGATTGCCGGCTGGCTCCTTCAGACGCAACTCGGCGAAAGAATTTGTGAGAGCATTGTTTTGTCAGTCTCGGGGAGAATACGCCGTGGTCGTGCACCACTGTGGCTCAGGCCGAGTCCGCTGCGGCGGCTTGCACTGTGCTAACCCGCCAGGCCGAGTGCCCTAGGCCACTTTCTCCGTACCTGTAGGCCCCCGCCCTCTCGGAACTGCCTGAATGTCTCACCTGCCGCAGTCGCGGCCGCCTCAGCAGACAAGCGCTCGTCTCCTCCACCTCAGAACAACTCCACATGCACCTGGCTACTATTGAATTCAGCATTACAACCACTCGTCAACTCTCTCCAATAGTCTCACTAACCTTGGAGCATGCAATTATGGGTTCGGTTGCATAAATAAAGTGGACGAAAGGCGGGTCGAGAGGAGCTGCCGTTTTTCAAATTTTGTTACACAGTGTGCTATGATTGTGGAAGGGGATAACTAACACGGGAATTATGTACAGATTCTGGCAGTGTTTCTTTGGACGTATGAGGCAAGTTCACGACTAGAGATTTCAAGTGTCACTTTTTCTAATCTCCGCTAACACGTTATTTGTATCACTTAGTTTCGCAGTGATACCAGGGTTGAATTACGGCAGTACATCTAGATCTCCTTTCGGAAATAGACACTTTGGCCACTGGGACAGTATTTCTACGACGCCCAAGTTTCCACACAGAGACAAGTTGCTTACTTTTCATAGCGTTGGTGTTATATGCGCTACGGAGTCTTTCTGAGAATCAGCAGGCAGATCTTGGAGAGTGAGGACTGAGTCACGTGCGAGTTGATGCACCATCCCACCTGGCACCACAGCTCCATGCGCTAGTGACCTGTACTTCCCATGTAAAAAAAAAAAAAAAAAAAAAAAAAAAGAATACATTAAATGGAAAGGAAAGAAAAAAATGTAAACGCGATGCGAACTAGCAGTAGACAGTTCTCGGTTACCCCTTAAGCTATTACCGTTTGTTGGCAGCAGTATTACCCATCTAAAGTAAGGAACTGAAAGTGGTATTAAGTCAAATGGCTCTGAGCACTATGGGACTCAACTGCTGAGGTCATTAGTCCCCTAGAAATTAGAAATAGTTAAACCTAACTAACCTAAGGACATCACACACATCCATACCCGAGGCAGGATACGAACCTGCGACCGTAGCGGTCTCGCGGTTCCAGACTGCAGCGCCAGAACCGCGCGGCCACTTCGGCCGGCGTGGTATTAAGTCAGAACTGAAGACAAAGCGAATTGTGAAATTGCGAACTGCCTACATTATGAAGAATAATGATGACTTACATTGTGGAGCAAAAATTTCATTGTGAAGTTTACATCATTATGATTGCACATTTGGTAGTTACACGAGTTTTTCTAGACACTACGATATCTGTTTACGTAATTTGTGGTGTAATACATTATTTCTGGCACCACTTTTTCTACAAAGATATAGGCTACATATTCAACAGCGAGAAATCACAAGGTAATCTACGTGTACTTAGCTGAAAATTACAGGACAATTATTGAAAAAAATATCTTCACCTTTCCTTCACATTACATTATAAATGGGATAGTTGCTATTGTTTATGATGCATTATGAAATTTCTTTTGGTAATCGGAAGCCCTCTGTGACATGAAGGGTCACATGAAGATTTTTCTGAGTTCCAGTTCCTCTGCCTTAGAAAGACAAAGAATGTTCTCTGTCCTCCGGAGGCAGAAAATGGCCTATCCACGATTCCTTGTAACGTACGTGATAGGTGTGCGGAATCCACACCTGCTTCCAAGCCCTCCGTCAGAGTGTTCCTGGTCTCTCTTTTGTTTCAGAAATCGTCCATCCGCCGGGGACACGACCACGCGCCGTCGGTCAGCGTCTTGTCAAGTTCGACCCTTAAATTTCTTTTCGTCTGCTGTTCCTTGGGGTGTTAACTACTTTTCTTAATTTCTAACAGCTTTACAATGTAATTACTTACCCGTATGTTATATGAGGTGTATCATTGTTATCTAACATCTGAAGGTGAGTAGATTCACTTTGTCAAATAAACAGCTGAATATGTACACAATGTACTGTTGGGAATGATTTACGTTGCACGCTAACAGAGCATTACGGAAACTGCACCTGTTGCTGAATTACATAACAACCTACACCATAAATTTGATTACAGCTTTGTAATTCAGGATTTGAAACGGTTTAACACGACGTTATAGCAAGCACTGTACAAGCAGCAATAAAACAGATGTTGATAATCTGTAGTTCTGCATTCAGGCCGACTGGGTCGCAAAGCCGAAAGTCAGACAGCAGGTATTACATTACTTTGTTGCTCATACGGCGCGTTTTGGAAGGTATCCATCACAGATATCCAAGAGCGACTGCACACGAAGACACGACGTTTCAAGTTGTGCACCAATCGCTTCTGGATATCTGTGATGGATACATTCTGAAACGCGCCGTATGAGCAACAAAGTAATGTACTGCCTGATGTCTGACTTCCAGCTTTGCGACCCAGTCGGCCTGAATGCAGAACTACTGATTGTTATAATAATGGTCGCATGCCTCCTTCATGACTCTATGTCACATTTATCTTAAAACAGATGTTCTTTTTGATAATCCATAATCCTCATCATTAATGCAGAAAGCGCATTCTTTCTCTTCATGATATTTCTTTTTCTTTCCCAGATAAATAGCGAACAGAATGCTGCCCGTGACGTGGGCGGTCTACAATATTCCAGTACACGACACTTTCCAACTAACGAAAAATATCCGATATATATGTTAATAACGGTTATTCGCACTGACTACAAAGAACATATTTTATTACGTTTTAATGGTACTTAGTTTAATATCCAGTGTTACAGCATTGTAACCAATGAATCCTTCTAATGCTTGAGGTGATGGAGCCTCCGTTATATAAGATTTGTGCCTGCACGTTTTGTTATGGTACAAATGGCTCTAAGCACTATGGGACTTAACATATGAGATCACCACTCCCCTAGACCTAGACCTACTTAAACCTCACTAACCCAAGGGCAGCACACACATCCATGTCCGAGGTAGAATTCGAACCTGCGACCGTAGCAGCAGCATGGTTCCGGACTGAAGTGCCTACCGCTCGGTCACTGAGGCCAGCTCACGTTTTTTGAACTTATACAATATTCGTTTGTTTAGCTAGAAACAGTTGTATATTGCACGACACTTTTCGCCCTCTGAGACGCTTATCTCCCTCAAAAATCATTTTCAACACCATTTGTTTCCCCTACAGTTTCCGCTTGGACATATTAAAATGTAGTAAGGGAACACCTCGCACGATATCTCGGAAACCAATTACAAGGCCAGAAAAAAATGAAACAAAGCAAATGTAATGCGAGATGCACAATGAGCCGGAATAATTTTATACGATTACCTCACTAACATGGAACTGGTAAGAAGCTATTGTAATGTTTCAAAGGTCATTCAGTTAAGTTTATTCTTCCCTATGAAGGAACAGCTGTCTATCGTGACAGAAGCGTATAATAACAAGGGGATCCCATACGGTAAGAGAAGACTTGATGTTAAACATGTAGGTAAACACTCAGGACCTTAATGATTGTAGCATAGATAAGTATCGAACTCGCCTCCATCAGGGCGAACGTCAGAAGCGAAGACGGTAATTATGATGACAACAACTGTTCCCGTCCGTGACATACCATAAGCTACACGTGTCTTCTGTGTGGTGCTAAAGAACAGTCACTTCAAGGCAAATGTCTAAAGCCAATAAGCAGAGGCAGCCAGGTAATCTCAACCATGTCCTGGCTAAAATGAATCTGTCGAAAGACATGTACTCACAAGGTTCTTCTCACGACCCTCCAGCTACAAACTTTGGGCCGGTCATTAAGACATGTCAAATCAACATTGAAGGCACAAGTAAATCCAAATGCCAAGTCTTACAGAAGATTTTACCAAAATATAACTTCGCTGTTGTTGTTCAGGAAAATCATACTGCTGCATCCACGGACCCAACCAACCGACCAACTCGCGCACGCGCGCCCTGACCGTGACATCGCTGGCCACAGTTGCTGTCGCGGCTGTCGGCGTCTCAGGGCGTTACCGACGACGGAAGAGGTCGCGCCATGGCTGGGCTCGGGTCCGCAGCGCCCTCTGCCTTTTGCGTATAAGGAGGAGCGCTGGCCCCGAGACGGACAGTCTACTGTCGATTGTCTATTGCTGGCCTTTCGTGGAGTTCATAGGGGAGCCATTGCAGTGTTATATTTGCTATTGTACTCGACTACGCCCAGTACACGGATTACTCTTGGATATTACTTGGACTTGTATTGCTGGTGCACGTTTCGTCAGAAATAAAGATAAGTTATCTCTTCATTCTAGCTGGCACAATTCTTGTTATTAATTATTTTTCGGCCAACGGACTTAGCTACATCCTGGTTACTACCCACGCTTTATACAATTTGTCTTGGCTGCTCCAAAAGTACCGCTGAGGACCTTGGGTTTGGGAGCCGTAACAAAACATACTGAAAATGAATAGCAAATAAATCAGAGAGGAAAAATTCCTCGCTTTGAATTACTAGGAGCTACATACCATCGTGCTTATGGAGTGGCAACATACATACAATCTTTAATGAAGACTGCACATCTATGCTCTGTATCTGATCTCAATGACATTCACAAAGTTACCGTAAAAATAGGAGAGCTAACAGTAATTAATTTATACAAACCCCTAGCTATCTCTTAGCCTCTACAGGTCATCCCAGTATCAAAACACCCCGCCATATACCTCGGAAATTTTAACAGCCATCTTACTCAATGGAAGTACAAAGAAGGTGATGGAAGTGGCAATGGTCGAGCGGTTCTAGCCGCTTCAGTCCGGAAGAACGTGGCTGTTACGGTTGCAGGTTCGAATCCTGCCTCAGGCATGGATGTGTGTGATGATCTTAAGTTAGTTAGGTTTAAGTAGTTCTAAGTCTAGGGGACTGATGACCTCAGATGCTAAGTCCCATAGTGCTTAGAGCCATTTTAACCATTTTTGGAAGTGGTGGAGCCATCGTAAATTGGGCACAAGACAAAAGCCTATGTTTGGTGTTTGATGCAAAGGATAAAGGAACGTCCATTTCAGCAGCTTGGAGACAGCAGTACAATCCCGATTTATGCTTTGTACCAACTAATGAAAATGAATTACCTCTCCAAAGTTCGCAGTTCGTATACAAGGCTTCCCACACAGCCAGCACCGTCCAATCTTAATATGGACACACATCCCACTCGTTTCATCTTTTCCACGTCGTAAAAGGGACTTCAGGAAAGCAAAGTGGGATATATTTGCTAAAAAATCTGGACAAATGTCTTGGTTGTATTCTCCGAAAAGCAAAATTCTATGAGCGGCTTGTAGGAGCTGTGATAAGAACAGCAAAGAAGGCAATGCATAGGGGCTACCAGAAGCAATAAATTCAAGTTTGGAATGAAGCTACTGAGAAACAATGCAACGAATTTCTAAAAAGCGGGCACCCACAAATAGCGGACAACCTACTTCACAACCACACCACAGTCAGATCAATTAGGTGGACACAGACTGTTGACTCACTGAAGTTAAAATATTCTGGGTTATTAGACCTAACACGGCCACGAAAGCCTGAAGACTTTGAGTCACCCAATATTCAAACATCAATCAGAAAAGCACGGCTATTATTAAGGGAGTTGGATGGAAACAAAGTTAAAGTTAGAAAAAACACTCAAATATCAGCTGACGGGATTGCTTCACATCTACTGTCCACATGAAGAGCACCAAGAGATAAAACTCATACAAGATACATCAGACGAAAACTTACAGTGCTCAAAAAGAACACGAAGGAACAATCTAACCTCTCAAGAATTTTTTGTATAACTTACATTCCCGCTGCTCTTAAAACTCTAAAACCCGTAAATGCACCAGGAAGTGACTGAATCCACCCAGAAATTCTTCTGCATACTCGGAGCTATGCAGAAAGATAACTGGTGGAGTTCTTCTCTCATATTATGATGTCTGGTTCAGTCACGCAATAAAATGAAGCAATCAAAAATCATAGCGATACTCGAGCCTGGCAAGGCACCAGGCCAGCCTAAGGACTAGCGCCCACTCGCACTGATGAGCACTAGTTATAAGTTCCTCGAAAGAATTCTATACAGTAGGAGTAGTCCAGGAACCTTTCAGAAGCTTCCTCTTGAGCAAGCTGGATTCCGTCCAGGACGGAGTTGCACTGATCAGGTGTTATCTTTAACCACATTTACTGAAGTAACATAGCAAACGAAGCAGAAAACATCAGTTGCTTTCGTCGATCTACGTGCAGCACATGATACAGTTTGGAGGAATGAATTGTTTTATAAATTATTGCAACTTTTCCCATGCAAACGGACAGCAAAACTAATTGACATCATGTTAACTGGAAGGACATTTACCGTAACTACACAAAAAGACATTAGCTGCACAAAGGTATTGGATAATGGTTTGCCACAGGGATCCGTCCTTGCACCTCTCTTGTTTAAACTAGGTCCTAACTTCCGATCTATATATCTTAAGCCACTATTTCCGCAAATCGAGGTTACAACCAAACTCAAATAAAACAGAAGTTTGACGTTTTCATCTGTCCAATAGATTGGCACACAGAGCCCTCGATGTCTGTTTTGAAGGAGGCAAACTTTTTCATAATTACGTTGGATCGGGCATTTCCTTTTAAGGAGCACTTGACACGATCATCTGCTATGCTCAAAACTAGAAAGAACATTCTCCACGAACTCTGCGGCTCTCGTTGGGAACCGTCAGCAGACACTCTCCAGGTATCAGCACTCGGTTTGGTATACTCAGCAAAAAAATGGCTCTGAGCACTATGGGACTCAACTGCTGAGGTCATTAGTCCCCTAGAACTTAGAACTAGTTAAACCTAACTAACCTAAGGACATCACAAACATCCATGCCCGAGGCAGGATTCGAACCTGCGACCGTAGCGGTCTTGCGGTTCCAGACTGCAGCGCCTTTAACCGCACGGCCACTTCGGCCGGCTGGTATACTCAGCAGCGGTGTCTTGTGCGCCTGTCTGGCTTGACAGTCCACACGTACAGCTTAACGAGGCCATGCGCATTGTTGGTGGGTCAATACGATCTACTCCCACGTACTGGCTACCAATCTTGAGCCACATTCCACCTCCTGATATCAGACGGAAGAAGACTACTAGTAACACCGACCTTCCAATAGTAGACGGCGTATTCCCTGCGCAGCGAAAAAGACTAAGATCGATACTGTCATCACAGCCAGGACTCTCATAGAAACTGAGACAGTAGACAAGTGGCGCAAATATTCATCACCAGCGTGTGACCGTGGTGCGGAACGGCAGACAGTTGATCGTGTTGTATCGTCTCATTTCAAAGATTTCCCCACAGCGACGAGTGAGGTTATAAAATTCATAAAAGACATTGACATCCGTCTATAGTTGTTGTTATTTGTTCTGTTTTATGCTGGAGAGCTGTGCGTAAATGTTGATGCGTAGTAATTTGTAATCTTTATATATGTATTGCCATACGATAAACAAATGACGGTAGGCTCTGGAACTTGTCAACGATCGTTGCAGTGGTTAGATAGAAGCACATAAGGAAAATTTCAAGCCAAGAATTCCATTCTCGTTTTTTGGTGAGTTTGATTCACAAGTTCAGAAGTTAGTTAGACCGTTGAAAGTGCTCACCAGTCCTGTTCCACTTGTGTTTCGTAAGAAGTAGCTGCGACACGAGGCAGTGATGGGTAGCGGAAGGTCTACACTGCTTTGGAAAGTGATTCTGAGCTAGACTGCTTTCCTCGTACCGTTTCATTTCACTGACTCCGCAAAAGACAGTGTGCGGTCGGCTGAGACAGGAAGAATGCTTTTCTTCCAGACATGCTGCGACTACGCGTTTTATTAACATTACTGGAACGTGTGATATTCGCTATTTTTGGCTTAATTAAAACAGCAAATTCAGCCAGAAGGCAAATACTTGTTTATAAAGAATGATTAATATATAATAAGGCGTCGCATGGCGACGGTGGAATTTTCTAGATAATGTAATTTGTCGTCTTTGGGCGGCAATAAAAACAGAAAAATACGGATAGATATACGATCCTTCACTATTTTGTTCGCTGGAGAACAAATGAAGCCTTGAGCGCTAAAAAGACTTTTACTGTTTTTCTCGAGTAAGACGGACGCAGATTTGTGGCGGTCTGATCTAATTATTTTTACTAAATAAATAAAAACGTGTTCCGTCTAAGTTTTGAGTGAAGTGCAAAGAACTGTTATAACTTACCGTGACGACGCACGAGGGACTCAAAGAAGACAATGGCTATATAAAAGAGTGCTAAATGGACATGATACGGACATAAAAATCTACCGTCATTGTAGTACTAAGCTTAAGGTACGATATGTTTTAGTTTATAATAAATATTTGTTCTGGGAATACTGAATCATTTAGCAGTGCTCATTCCTATTATCTCCTCAGTATTATTTTCATTTTAATTATGCATTTTGCTAATATTATAGACGCCAAGATCAGCAGTCCAATGTGCGTGTTACATTGATAAAAAGAAAACTGTTTTATCGTCTTCTTGCATCAGCTTTAATATTGGATTTCCTTTTGTGTGATGTTACAGTTGTTTTTGCGCCCTTAAGAACTTTCTGGTCCCTTAGGAAATTTTTTTGTCATAACAATAACTTCACAACCGGGTATGATCGTATCTACGATCATGAAGTAATTAGAAAGACGATAACGCAACTTCTTAATCAATAGCACGCTAGTTGTGACTGCCTCAAGCCACGCGAAACCGCAAGTAAAAACTATTCACATCTCATAATGCAATATTTTATGACAATGGTCAATCCATGATTCTTACGCCAATTGTGATTGATAAAACAGTTAGTTAAATCTCAATTTCCAACTTTCCATTGAATAGCAACATCACTTCTATTTTGTAACATCACACTTGGCGCCCGAACAGGGACTTGACCAAAAATTAGTTCAAATTCTTGGAAAATTTTCTATGTGCTTGTGTTAATAAATGTTCTGTCGTTTCATGTACACATCGTCTCTCTGTGAGAATAACGGTCAATAATGCAGTTTAATTACCGAGAGAAAAGAAAAGAAAAGAGACGTGAATTTGCTGAGACAACATAGCGGTATTCAAGCCATCAAAAGGTAAGTCAGAATTTTGCATACGCAGTGTAGTGCTTCAGTAGCAACGTTGCTTTTCCAAGTCGATCCACATCCTTTCTATCTCCTTCCCGCTATAGAAAATCTGCTTTATTTTATCTTTCAAAGTAAAATTCTTCGTAGTCTGATAATAGAAATTATTTCTCCCCATTGTTAGTATACCTGTATTGCATTTTCAACATGGTGGATAGTGTGCGCAATTTGCAGTGAAGAGCATCTTCATTCATTTGTCTAAAACGTTTAGGTTCCATCTTGTCTTCTCGCCAGATAGAATTTCATTTGTTGCTCACGCGAGAGTGGTGCTCTTAGCGGACTCACCACGTCACTGACAAACGACGAAAGCCTTGCGTAGCACCTGATTTACTGACGAAAATGGCAGATAGTAAACAGAGACAGGTGACAACAGGAGACGGGAGTGAAGACGTTAATAGTATTCCATACCCTTTACGATCGCGAACGGTAGGTTCCCGTGTGGAAACTGAACTAACCATGTCTGTAACAGGGGAAAGTGACCCTGAAGTCCAAACTCGTCCCGCTGCAGCTACAAATGACCTCGGTGCGTTAATGGAAATGCTGAAACAACAGTTTGACGCAGTAAATGAGAATATAAAAACACAAAATGAGACTATAAAAACACAAAATGAGACTGTTAACGCCCGACTAGATGCTGTAAGCGAATCATTAAAAACAGAGCTAGGCACAATCAAAACAGATCTGCATAAAGAAATTACGGCTGAATTAAATACCCATTTGGGTGAGGTGCAAACTAAGATCAGTGATCAAATTCAGAAAATGCAGAAACAGGTGAAAAGTGAAATAGCTGAAGTATCTGGAACATTAAACACAAAAATTCAGGCAGCTACCAAAGAAATAAACTCAGTTAGAAATGCAGTATCTGACATTGACAGTGTAGTAGAGGATCTGTCGAGGCAGATAGACTCAATCAATATCGAAGAACAGGTTAAGAGCACCGTGAAAGCACACGCGGAGGCATTGTCGGAACACTACAGTGAATGGATAAAGGGTAAAGATATTTTTATCGAAAAGAAGGTCAGGGAGGAGCTTAGGGAGACTGTCAAGGATGTAACTTATGAAATCTTAGCTGCTCCTGGTAAGTCGGGAGACACAGTAGTTTCTGAATTGGGACAGATTCGGAGGACACTTACACGGGATCTTCCCGAGTGGAAGCAGCAAGTAGTGGACGAAGTCAGAATGCTGAGAAACTGGGTAGAAAATCCGCACACACATACGCAAACTATAGGGAACAACTCTTTAGACGGTGACGAATGTCAGTCAACTCCTTATCGTTCACCGCCTGATTACATGCAAAACAACAGTCCTGTTGAGTCCCGAGTAGGGAAACTAAATGATCCGCCCACAATTGTGAGTTTAATGCAAGAGGAAAGTGTGATTAAGCATCGCACTTTTCCTGTTTTTCATCCGCAGAAGCGAGAAATACACCCCATCGTGTTCCTAAAGAATTTTTCCGGCATATTTCCCAGGAGCTGGACAGACAGACAGCGTATTCAGTTCGTCACTGGCTTTATTTCTGGTGATGCAGCATTATGGGGAACGGAAATGGTAGACACGTGTAGGAATTATGAAGAGTTTGAGAAAATGTTCTTGGCAAAATTTTGGAGTAATGGGGTACACCAAAGATTAAGGAAGGAGGTGTATGGTGCGGAAATTTTCAATGAGAAGCATGGAAGTCTCCGGCGATACTTTGAGAAGCATCTAGCAAAAATTAAATTCTGGGATTCTCCGATTTCTTCCAAGGACGTAATTATGATTCTCAAAAGCAAACTCCCTGTGTCTATTAGAGAGAAATTAGTAAATGTGTCCGAAGAAGACACGGATGTATTCCTTTCTGTGCTGGATTCCTTAGATTTATTTAGCGAGGATGTGCGCTCCAAGGTTGGCAGCGGCAAATTCTTCCCTGGCAGCCAGCAGAATGCATCGCACGCGGACAACAATGCGCCCAAGGAGAGAGCGAGCTACTGCGACCGCTGTTACCAACCTGCCAGCGGTTATCAAAACGCAAACGGCAATAACTTTAAACGGAAGCAGAAAACCAATTACAGTAATCAGCAGAGATACCACCCAATTTACAACCACCAGGTACAACATCAGTACGGAAACCCACCCTTTAATTCTGCGCCTGAGCAGTATGGAAATTCTCCACAAACGATTGGTAATTTTTCAAATGGGCCAGTGTACAATCAAAGTTATAGGTCGAAAAATAGCAAGTGGCATGGGCAAGGCGGAGGCCACCCAGCACATCAGAACAACTATTCACAGGATAGAGGACCGCGGAACAATTTTCAAATGGCACCAAATGCGAACTTTCCTTCACAAGGAAATGGTTCTGCCGGCAACCAAAAGATCGGGCGACAGCAGCCGTCTCAAGTATTTTATTCACAAGTGAATGCACCCAGTGGATTTGACCCCTTTACACCGGCATTTGTACCACATAACCAGCACCAATATGAAACGGAACAAACACTTAAGGCCATGAATGACAAACAGGTTAAACATCCTGCGGAAAATTAGAGGCAGCACCTTTCAGCCTCCTAGAGGTCGCTGCAGGTTCCAGTGGGGGTATTAACGAATACTCTGATTCTGAGTATGTTAATGCAATACGGTACGACCATGAGACCGACTTACGAGATGACCTTGCACCTGACAAAGAAGCTCAAGACATTAACAACATTTATGATGAACAGGTCCAGGCTTCGATTAAGATTTCTGTTACTAACATTCCTGTCACAGCCATTGTTGATACAGGAGCAAACATCAATGTGATGTCATCATGTCTTTTCAGACAGGTGTCTTCTGTTTCAAACGTTTTATCATTGCCGATTCAGGGTTGCTCCATATCGGGAGCGATTGGTCCATTGAAACAAAGAGTTAGTTTACAGACACAGCCTCAACTGCAGATAGAATATGTTTTGGTTTCTTGCCTCTTGCTTACTGGAAATTCCCTTGTGTGAACTGTTAATGATAAGTATTGTGTTGAACAGCGCACTGACTACATGGTAACGGCTACTACATGTCATCTTTAAGTATTAAATGCTATGTATGGAAAAATTGTTTATGATGATGGACATGAACTGATATTTCTTCAACAAGCTGAAGCAGGAAATTGAGGTTGCACCAAGAATTTCAATTTAATTTTAAGTTAGTAATAAAAAAAAAAGTGCTTGCGAGGTGATTGCCCGGAGCTAAATAAAATATGTAAAGGTGAGAAATGGAGGAGGATGCGTAAATAAGCACTTCTCTCAAGGTACAAGAATATTTATAGATTTATTTTTAGTAATGTAAGTACTTGAAGTTCTGTAGTAAAAGCCCAAATTACCTGCTTAAAAAAAAAAGGGTACATGTTCAAACAGTCCAGACAGTGGACAGGAGTAGAAGAAATAGCTTAAAGTTCAGTTAAAGCGTGCTGTTAAATGGAAAAACAAGTGGTAACCCACATGTGTTCACGCAAGGAGACAATAAGCTGTAGTAAACTAAGTTAGGTGAAATACAGTACAAATAGAGGCAAACCATGAAGCATCAATAATGTAGCGTAAGTACTCCACGAGGCCACTAATTGCTATGAAAGTAAACTATTTCCCTGTGATCTGAGCCCAATGTAAAGAGTATATGAGGAATGTTAGCTGACGAATTGATTTCAGTAGAATCGAGGTACTAAATAACCACACAGCAAGCCCCCTGTATCATAAATAAGTCCAAGTAAAGATCTTCAGAAGATCTGTAGTGTAATCTAGCGACCATTCAATACCCTAATTGAAGGCTAATCTAAAGAACAAGCAATTCAGTGATATTTAAACTTAATACTGACTATAACCAGAGTAAGACGTAGAAGTAGCAAAGCATGCTGTAATGAAAGACGTTGAAATTTATATATGTGCCTATGTTTATTATGATAATTTTATTTACATGCAGATTTTATTGCAAAAATGTCTCCTAAGACACTCCTCTTATGAAATCCATTTTCCTTGTGCCCGTTCCTTTTGATCCTGGTTCATTAACCCAGACCAAGGGTCGACTTGTAAAAAAACACGTGTGCTTCGAAGCAAAGCAGTGCTTATGAGAAATGAGACACGTAGCGTGATGAACTTCGCTAGCTTTGGTAATGTTTGTTATGGACCGGTTGCGTAAACCCAGTGAACTGTCGGTAATTCCATTCATGCAAAAAAAAATAGTAGACACGCGTTACCCTATTTTTTTTTAAACAGAGAACGATTGCTGAGTACATGAAGCGAAGAGGGAGAACTATTGTTATCCAGTCTGCCCTCAAATATAAAAAAAATTTGGCAAGCAGAAAGGAAAGCACAAAAAGAAAAAAATAGATTCAGCGTTAAATGTGTACTCGTTAAGTAGTAGATATGCTGCGTGGCAGTAGAAAATGATCTTGGGTGCACTAAAAAATACGTGTGCTTCGAAGCAAAGCAGTGCTTATGAGAAATGAGACACGTAGCGTGATGAACTTCGCTAGCTTTGGTAATGTTTGTTATGGACCGGTTGCGTAAACCCAGTGAACTGTCGGTAATTCCATTCATGCAAAAAAAAAATAGTAGACACGCGTTACCCTATTTTTTTTTAAACAGAGAACGATTGCTGAGTACATGAAGCGAAGAGGGAGAACTATTGTTATCCAGTCTGCCCTCAAATATAAAAAAAATTTGGCAAGCAGAAAGGAAAGCACAAAAAGAAAAAAATAGATTCAGCGTTAAATGTGTACTCGTTAAGTAGTAGATATGCTGCGTGGCAGTAGAAAATGATCTTGGGTGCACTAAAAAATAAATGCAACGAGTGTTGCGAAACCTGTAGTTTTAATAATGAGGAGATGAGCACTTAAAAGAAAGTTTGAAAGAATGTTTTTAGGTTCACTAGTGAAAGCCAATCTTGAGATATAAAGAGTCCATTCATAAAGCAGTTGTTCACTGGACTTAACAAAAGGAGTGACCATTAATTGTAAATATTAGCTTGTAAGTGATCTTTTGTAAATAGTAGAATATAAGTCTTTCTATACCAGTGGAGGAAACGTGCAAAATTGATTGTTTTGTAAATGAACTCCATCGGCGAAGGAACTAAGCACGAATGCTGTGTGTAGATGCACACTAAAGTGCGACGTGCATAATAAAAATAACTGTTCACTGTATACTAGTGGTAGTGTTGTACTTCAAGTGTAAAAAAAGAAGTCAAGGTTACGACAACAGGTGCAACGCAAAGTTCAGTGTTGTTCTAAGTGCAGCGACAGCTAAAACATTCGTCGTCACTTACCTGTGAGCCTCATGGGAGGCAGTTGACAGAGAAGTATGGAGGCAACTTCAGTGTCCGGCTCCTCCGATGGGAAACGCGCGCGAGGTGTTTGTATCGATGCACTCGTGTGATACGAAGTTCACAAAAGAAAAAAAAGGGAGCAATCGACGACCAGCAGCTCTGTTACAGCCTGAGCGCGAACGGATACTAAGTATTGGAGCTCACGCAACACTGTGCAGCCGCTGTGAGTGGCTGACGTGTGGGTGACGAAACAATCCAAACTTTAAACTGCTAACCGCCATGACATCAATCGTACATACTGGAGGAAAGACATTTGTGCACTTTTGTGACTACATCTTCATATGTAAATTAAACGATTTTCTTGAGTTGAAGTTAAGATGAGTGAGAAGTAGATTGTTAGATTACTCAGACCTTAAAGCCATTAATACCGGCACTCCTGAACACTGCTAAAATGAATTATAATCCTGTCTCTTGATGGACAAAGAAAATGAATGTGCACTATAGGAAGACCCTAAACTCCAGACCAGTCCCGATCCTTAACAAATGTATCCAATAGGTTATAAGTTATACTAATAATTTTCCACTTCTTCTGTTTCATATTGTAAATAAAAACCCGGGAAGCCGCATGAATTCCTGGCACCACAGCGGAAAGGACAGATGTACTGCAGGATGAACGCCGTAGACAGCTAACACAGAAAGTGAAAGCATCACGAAGTGTAGTGCTACGTTATTAAACTGTAATTGAACCACAAGGAGTCAACAGATGCTCGAACATTGTCCACTCTAGTTTAGTGAAAATAAGCACTCACTGTACTCATGTATTAGTTGTTAAGCTCAAGAGAAAGTAATTTCTGAATTCTATCCCCTGAAGAGCGAAATGAACGTTCACTTATTGTTATAAGCAAATATGGACCAAACTTAAAAATGCACATAAATGTTAGTCTTGGTATTATGGAATGAAGTGACTGATGAACAAAGAATGAAAAACTTTATTTTGAAAAATGATAAATATCTGATACATGTTTATAAATGTAATTTCAATTTAAGTACATAGTACGCCAGTAACATTATGTAAATGTCACACCAAAAATCACGAATATCTCATGAGGACATGAGGATCGAGGTAATCCTTCGGCATTCCCTCTCTCCTCATGGGAGGCAATGTGATATTCGCTATTTTTGGCTTAATTAAAACAGCAAATTCAGCCGGAAGGCAAATACTTGTTTATAAAGAATGATTAATATATAATAAGGCGTCGCATGGCGACGGTGGAATTTTCTAGATAGTGTAATTTGTCGTCTTTGGGCGGCAATAAAAACAGAAAAATACGGATAGATATACGATCCTTCACTATTTTGTTCGCTGGAGAACAAATGAAGCCTTGAGCGCTAAAAAGACTTTTACTGTTTTTCTCGAGTAAGACGGACGCAGATTTGTGGCGGTCTGATCTAATTATTTTTACTAAATAAATAAAAACGTGTTCCGTCTAAGTTTTGAGTGAAGTGCAAAGAACTGTTATAACTTACCGTGACGACGCACGAGCGACTCAAAGAAGACAATGGCTATATAAAAGAGTGCTAAATGGACATGATACGGACATAAAAATCTACCGTCATTGTAGTACTAAGCTTAAGGTACGATATGTTTTAGTTTATAATAAATATTTGTTCTGGGAATACTGAATCATTTAGCAGTGCTCATTCCTATTATCTCCTCAGTATTATTTTCATTTTAATTATGCATTTTGCTAATATTATAGACGCCAAGATCAGCAGTCCAATGTGCGTGTTACACTGATAAAAAGAAAACTGTTTTATCGTCTTCTTGCATCAGCTTTAATATTGGATTTCCTTTTGTGTGATGTTACAGTTGTTTTTGCGCCCTTAAGAACTTTCTGGTCCCTTAGGAAATTTTTTTGTCATAACAATAACTTCACAACCGGGTATGATCGTATCTACGATCATGAAGTAATTAGAAAGACGATAACGCAACTTCTTAATCAATAGCACGCTAGTTGTGACTGCCTCAAGCCACGCGAAACCGCAAGTAAAAACTATTCACATCTCATAATGCAATATTTTATGACAATGGTCAATCCATGATTCTTACGCCAATTGTGATTGATAAAACAGTTAGTTAAATCTCAATTTCCAACTTTCCATTGAATAGCAACATCACTTCTATTTTGTAACATCACAAACGGGACTGCAGAGCAACAAGGTAATCAATAATCAGCATAATTTTCCTCTAAAGTTTCAAAATGTTCGTTACTTACTGGCCGCCGTGGAAGCTACCACCGGGACACTGGGAATACGCGGAGACTCGGAAACTAGCAAGATATCTGACACTCAGACGTATGCTGTGTAACAGGCTAATTGGGAGTTACTGATACGTAACGCATTCTGAGAAAAGAGATTAAAAGTGACTCCTACAGTCATATTGTTTTTTGTCACTCAACGCTGCTTCCCATTGCATTACCTGCAAAATGGTTCAAATGGCGCTGAGCACTGTGGGACTTAATTAACATCTGAGGTCATCAGTCCCATAGAACTTAGAACTACTTAAACCTAACAAACCTAAGGACATCACACACATCCATGCCCGAGACAGGATTCGAACCTGCGTTCGTGGCGGTCAGCGGTTGCAGACTGAAGCGCCTAGATCCGCTCGCCTTCAGCGGCCGGTTGCATTACCTGCACACGAAGCCAGTTACGCTTAGTTTTTCTTGGTAATGTCTAGGAGCTTCAGTACACTACCTTGACCCCCACCATAAAATACTGAAATCCAGAACAGACTATCCAACGTAGGACATCGTTTCTTGCAACAGTAACTTTGGCATTCAATGATCTTGATCAATGGATTTCCGTGTCATACACTATTATTTGTTTATTTAATTTAATTTTACATTTAACTTCGTCTGAGTAACGCCATCACATTCTCTCTTACATCCGACTAGGGTTTCACAAATGCAGTAAAGGTTTTATATCATCGTTGCCTAAGAAACAAAAAGTTTTACATGACATCAATATTAAAATATTTTGAGTCTCCATTGTGAAAATGCGAGTAAGAAATATTGTTTATGAACTAAAATAGTTAGTAAGTTTACTACTATCACTGTTAGTGACAGCACTCAGTAATAATAATAATGATGATGGTGTTAACGACAATAATAACAATAATGAATGAGGCAGATATAAAAAGAATTTATAGGTGTACAAAATATATGTTTTCTGATATAGTGGCTTCTAGGGGAAAGGAATTTAAGGAGACTGTACAAGATATGAACACTGGGAAATAAGAAAGACCTGGTTGAAGAGAAGCATGTACATGGGAACCGAATATGTACAGGGGCATTGGTAATTATTATTGTTGCTCAAGCAGATACGCTGAAATTCAAAATTAAGTGCCTGGCTGAGGATTCATCGAACCATGTTCAAGCTATTAATCTATCATTCAAGTCTCAAAGGGCGAGCGGGAAAAACGAGCGCTTGAAAGTCTATGTGATCATCCCAATTTAAGTTGTTCATAATTGTAAACCCTGAATATTTAGCTAAATTTATGCCTTTAGATTTCTATGATTTATCATGTAACCGAAATTAAACGGATTTCTTTTAGTATTCATGTGGATGATATCGAACTTTCCACTATTTACGTTGAGTTGCTCTTTTCGCACCATACAGTTAACTTGTGTAAATCATTTTGCATTTTATTTCGAGCATCTGATGACTTTACAAGGTGGTAAAATACAGTATGATCTGCAAACGATCTAAGAGTGCTGCTCATATCATGTCGTATGTCGTATATGTAGATCAGGAAGAGCACGAGGCCTATAACACTTGCTCAGGGAACGCCAGTTATTACTTCCCTTTTACTCGACGACTTTCTGCCAGTTACTACGAACTGTCACCTTTCTGACAAGATATCACAAATCCAGACTCACAACTGAGGCAATACCCCATAGGCACGCAGTTTGATTAGAAAATGCTTGTGAAGAATGGTGACAAAAGCTTTCTGGTAATCAATTTGACATCCCCTGCCGATAGCACTCACTAATTCGTGAGAGTATGTTTTGGAGCAAAACTGTTTCTGAGCCACTCTGCATTGTTGCCAGATGTATCCAAGATGGCGGCAATGACGCCATTCAAGATGGCGGGTGTAGAATTGGCAACAGTGCATGACATCAGTCAACAAGGTGGCTGTGACATCATTCAAGATGGCGGATTTTGGTGGCAAGTTTGAATTTTGGCAGGAAGGTAGGTCAATTATGCTACCTCCACTAACCTAACCCCCCCTCCCCTCCTCCATAAAAATGGGGGGAAGTTCAAATTCCAACAGGATAATGCATAATACCATGGTTATCTCTACTGACCTAATAAAATCGTGGGAAGGTAGGTTACTTTGGTTACCTCCACTAACCTAAGTCATCCGACCACAACCTCTTCATAGGGATTCGCGGGAAAAGGACTTCACCAGTGCAGGACGTAAGTCTTTATGTTACGTGAACCAGTCTTCATTTAAACAATTTGATGCAGTACAGCAATCCAGTGTGTTCGCCACAAGGTCTGGACTCTTAACTGACCTAATACACAGTAGTACCAGCAGAGGGTGCTGTTGTCCAAGATGATGGACATGACGTCAGCTGATGGTGCAAGTACCATTATCCAGGATGGCAGGAAACAGTGTGTTCACCATGACGTCCGGACTTCAACTGACCTGGTACACAGTAACACCAACAGAGCTCACTCCCATTATGTAATCCAAGATTTCCGTTCATAGTATGTAAAAGCCAAGTCATTCTCCTCCCTACCTGCTGTCAAACACTGAGAGAGAGATGTTGCAATGCTTTCTCTCTCATGCGATTCTAATGGAGCATGCACCACGTGTATAGCACGCGAATGCGTGAATGCTGACATCACAATGTCTAGCCCGCATGCACATACTGATGTCACAGAGCATCTACTAGAAATACGCTAGCAATTCTAACGGAACAAATGTGACACATCGTGCATCTAACATATGAGTTACCTAAGTACTTAATTCCAATCCAATTTTAATGGTATTCGATAACTGACTGTATCACTTGGAGATTGAATCATCAAATGAGAACTTCGAGGTTTTCCCACTAGGAGCATGGTCATCATTCATTCATGATGTAGCTCGCCCCATCCCTAGAATGCTGCGCTCCTATAGGCTACTGCATCAGTGACGTGATTTGGCATCATAGAAGCTATGTAAGTCAAGCCATAACCGAACTCTGCCTCAGTCTGTTTCTGTACTTCTACGAGTTTTCAGAGGTCTATCGACTGTGCTTTCATCATCATCATGAAATGTACCAATAGCAGCAGCAGCAGTGGCAAGAGTCGCTGAGGAGATGAGGATCAATTACCTGGTAAGGACTTTTTTTGTGCTTAAATATCCGTTTGAGTCACAGTTTTGTGTGTTTGTCAAATATCTGTTTGGGCCACAGTCCACAGACTGCTGTGCCCTTTAATGGATTCTGTGTGTGTGTGTGTGTGTGTGTGTGTGTGTGTGTGTGTGTGTGTGTGTGTGTGCGTGCGTGCGTGCTACTGAGAGATTTTTTCCATACTGTATATTACACTCAGTCTTTTCCGTATTTCTAGAATTCATCACTCGCAAGTTGGCTGAGCTAGTCCATGAGTTGGAGGTCAAGAGGGCTGGAGCACAGTTCAAATGTAAGCTAATTTGTAAAGTGTAGTTCTTAGATAAAATAATTTCCTGTGATATATATTGGTGTTCTAAGTATCTAGATGGAGTTGTGTGAGACATATTCTTTTATTTTCTTTATAGTTGATTCTAAGGACATGGAGGGAGTCGCTGAGGGTGTCATGCACTCACTTGGGTTCATGAGATGGTGGCCTCTGCGGATGAAGAAGAATCCGAAAGGTGCAAGCGTATGACCCTTTTAGATGAGGCAGAGGAGATACCAGAGTCCGCAGCTCGTGGTCGTGCGGTAGCGTTCTCGCTTTCCGCGTCCGGGTTCCCGGGTTCGATTCCCGGCGGGGTCAGGGATTTTCTCTGCCTCGTGATGCCTGGGTGTTGTGTGATGTCCTTAGGTTAGTTAGGTTTAAGTAGTCCTAAGTTCTTGGGGACTGATGAGTATAGATGTTAAGTCCCATAGTGCTCAGAGCCAATTGAACCATTTGGAGATACCAGAGTGGGTTGGAGACCTCACTGAATGTGCTGATGAGTTGCTTAAGCCATGGAGTCAGAGTGGAGAAGGTGAATATTGTCGAACTTTTATTATTACCATTATTTAGTTCAAAATGGCTCTGAGCACTATGCGACTTAACTTCTGAGAACTAATTAAACCTAACTAACCTAAGGACAACACACACATCCATGCCCGAGGCAGGATTCGAACCTGCGACCGTAGCGGTCGCTCGTTTCCAGACTGTAGCGCCTAGAACCGCACGGCCACTCCGGCCGGCCATTATTTAGTCTTATTATTTATTGTTTTAAATCTAGATCATTAAACTTATTTTTTTTACATTTATGTTACAGGTGAATCACACGAAGTACATCGTGTGTCTAGAGCAGTGGTTACTGGAGCGGGAATTGGCGACACACCACAGATACACAGAGCGCCATGTATAGCTCCGATCACGGCTGCGCGAGACGCGGCAGTTGCAGAACCCGTCCGCGCACGCCGCAAGCCCTCTGACGCCCATGGGCAACTCAGCTGGCAGAAGAAGAAGGAGAAGGGCTTCTGTCTCCCACCATCAGGTCAGTAACGGCGACATCGGACCCCGGGAACAGCCTGGTTTTTCCCACCAAAGCACTGGTGGGATCCGAGCCACATCAGACAGTTCATCCCCACCATCAGCGAATGGTGTGTGTACCAAGGCGCACACCCCTCCCTGCAGCTGACGCGCCCTCACCAGCCCTGTCATCGACGGGACATAGTAGTAGCAATAGTAATACTGATCATTCTATGGCTAGCGGTAGTGGTCCCCCTTGTCCTATTGATTGTAAAGGACATCAGAATAACGGTATAATCAACCCTCTAGAATGCTCAACAGTTGCTCGGGCTTTTGAGGGGCACATCTCAATCACAAGAATTGAGAATACGGGAGGGAGGTATCGCGACCCTGACGGGTTTCTAGAAGCGTGCCTCCCTGTCTTAGAGACCGAGCTCCTCAAAGTCCTAGACGATCCGAGATTGAACGCCATTAAATTCAGTGCAGTACTCTGCTGCGAGTTGAATCACCTCCTAGGCATCCTTGTGACTCAGAGGCAAGAATTCGGCACTATATATGGGGTGACAATGGCGTTATTTCTCGGAGCACATCCATTGCTTAGTGGTATCATGAATCTTGAACTTTGAGCACTATTATGGCCTGATTTTCTGAGACGGAAGTAAGAGGGTCCTCTAAAGCGCTCAGCAATATAGCACACCTTGGCATCCATATACATGCCTATGATCCATTAAATGGAGGGCCCAGCTATATAAAACTACCTGAAGATGTAGCTAACAAGAAGGCATGCATTAATATCGAAAATAGAAAGGATGAAGCTTGTTTTGCGTGGTCAATCCTGGCTTGTGAGAGAAGGTACAAACACACAGATCATCAAAATTCAAATGTTTCAAATGGCTCTAAGCACTATGGGACTTAACATCCGTCATCAGTTTACTAGACGTAGAACTAATTAAACCTAACTAACCCAAGGACATCACACATATCCATACCCGAGGCAGGATTCGAACCTGGGACTGTAACAGCAGCGTGATTACGGACTGAACTGCCTATAACCGTTCAGCCACAGTGAGTGGCCGCAGATCATCTGGAGCATCCGAACAGTTACAAAGTTGATGATATTAAGACATATTATAACTTCAGTGGTATAGAGTTCCCCGTCAAGATCCAGGACATACCTAAATTTGAGGCGCAGAATACTGGAATATCAGTTCACGTTTATGGCCTGGTGAAGAAAAGCAAGTCAGATGAGCATGTCAGGCACACGGTCGTCGACCACCTCCATTTCTCAAAATTTGCAGGTGAGCAAGAGCAGTGTGTAAACATGCTGCTCTTCTCTGTAGGTGGTAATATTCACTATGCTGGGATCAAAGATATGTCCTGACTCCTTTTCTCTCAACTATCAAGTAATCGTCAGTGAAAACATATTTGCTTAAGGTGTCTGAGTTATTTTTCATCAAACGAGTTATTAGTGATACATCTATTAGATTGTGCTTCTAAGGATCCAGTACGTGTCATTATGCCCACAGAGGAAACTAACTTTATTAAATTTCAAAATGCGCACCACCAGCAGCGATACCTCTTTGTAGTGTACATCGACTTTGAATGCCTGCTGGCACCTATTACCCCTTAGCTTCAGATACAACCTTCACACAAAAACACGTATCTTTTGTTCAAATGGCCCTGAGCACTATGGGACATAACTTCTAAGGTCATCAGTCCCCTAGAACTTAGAACTACTTAAACCTAACTAACCTATGGACATCACACACATCCATGCCTGAGGCAGGATTCGAACCTGCGACCTACATTAAATTTCTGTCCGCGATTATCACGAACATTGATTGGTCACAATTTTATTGTGGTATGTTTGGTTCGACTGTACTGAACAATTATTTCAGGGCGGATATCTGTCCATTTGTGTGATCCGCGAAAGTTAAACCGCATCCACATTCGACGTTTTATTGTTCTGTTCAGAAGCTCCACGATACTTGCCTTCAGGTAAGTGAATGTTGAGTAGTGATGTATTCCATACCACTGCATCACGGTCTTTAAATGGCTATTGTAGAGCTCCCCACCGTGATTGGTTGGAGGTTGATTGGGCATCGATTCGTCCCTGTCTGTAGCTAACGCTCAAGAACATCCGCGACATTCCTACCGGTTTTGGTTTTGACATGTAATGCCCAGGCAAATTTGGAATATGTATCAATAACCATTAAAATACATGTGAATACATTATTCTCATGTGAATATTCCCTCATACCTACAAGACCAGCTTGCCATAAGTCATCCAAACCTTTAACCATAACATGGCTACGTGGGTTTATTTTGCGTGCTGATTTCTGCAGTTCTCCAACTACTGCCTCCATACTTATTCTATGATGCCTCTCACACTAAGCTCAGAGATTATTGAAACAACCTCATTCGAATGAGCTGTATTACCTGCAGCAGCTGCAACCATGAGCAGCCGTAGTCGATCTATTAGCTCGATGGGGTCGTCATAATATACACTCCTGGAAATTGAAATAAGAACACCGTGAATTCATTGTCCCAGGAAGGGGAAACTTTATTGACACATTCCTGGGGTCAGATACATCACATGATCACACTGACAGAACCACAGGCACATAGACACAGGCAACAGAGCATGCACAATGTCGGCACTAGTACAGTGTATATCCACCTTTCGCAGCAATGCAGGCTGCTATTCTCCCATGGAGACGATCGTAGAGATGCTGGATGTAGTCCTGTGGAACGGCTTGCCATGCCATTTCCACCTGGCGCCTCAGTTGGACCAGCGTTGGTGCTGGACGCGCAGACCGCGTGAGACGACGCTTCATCCAGTCCCAAACATGCTCAATGGGGGACAGATCCGGAGATCTTGCTGGCCATGGTAGTTGACTTACACCTTCTAGAGCACGTTGGGTGGCGCGGGATACATGCGGACGTGCATTGTCCTGTTGGAACAGCAAGTTCCCTTGCCGGTCTAGGAATGGTAGAACGATGGGTTCGATGACGGTTTGGATGTACTGTGCACTATTCAGTGTCCCCTCGACGATCACCAGTGGTGTACGGCCAGTGTAGGAGATCGCTCCCCACACCATGATGCCGGGTGTTGGCCCTGTGTGCCTCGGTCGTATGCAGTCCTGATTGTGGCGCTCACCTGCACGGCGCCAAACACGCATACGACCATCATTGGCACCAAGGCAGAAGCGACTCTCATCGCTGAAGACGACACGTCTCCATTCGTCCCTCCATTCACGCCTGTCGCGACACCACTGGAGGCGGGCTGCACGATGTTGGGGCGTGAGCGGAAGACGGCCTAACGGTGTGCGGGACCGTAGCCCAGCTTCATGGAGATGGTTGCGAATGGTCCTTGCCGATACCCCAGGAGCAACAGTGTCCCTAATTTGCTGGGAAGTGGCGGTGCGGTCCCCTACGGCACTGCGTAGGATCCTACGGTCTTGGCGTGCATCCGTGCGTCGCTGCGGTCCGGTCCCAGGTCGACGGGCACGTGCACCTTCCGCCGACCACTGGCGACAACATCGATGTACTGTGGAGACCTCACGCCCCACGTGTTGAGCAATTCGGCGGTACGTCCACCCGGCCTCCCGCATGCCCACTATACGCCCTCGCTCAAAGTCCGTCAACTGCACATACGGTTCACGTCCACGCTGTCGCGGCATGCTACCAGTGTTAAAGACTGCGATGGAGCTCCGTATGCCACGGCAAACTGGCTGACACTGACGGCGGCGGTGCACAAATGCTGCGCAGCTAGCGCCATTCGACGGCCAACACCGCGGTTCCTGGTGTGTCCGCTGTGCCGTGTTTGTGATCATTGCTTCTACAGCCCTCTCGCAGTGTCCGGAGCAAGTATGGTGGGTCTGACACACCGGTGTCAATGTGTTCTTTTTTCCATTTCCAGGAGTGTATATACTGAGGGGTTCGATTGTTCACTGCTTTATGCTCAATGTCAGTACCATCACCACTGCTGCTGCTGTTTTTGTTTTTTCTCCTTCAAGTATTGGTTTATAATGGTTTTATGTTTCTTGTTGCTCAGGCTTTTCGTGATCTTATGTACACCAATAATGTGCAGTGTTTCACGGTATGTTTCCCTATCATTAACTGAGTAATTTATAAGTTTTTTGGTAGGTCTTAGAAAAATAAGGTTCATTAAGCCAGCTGTTCTGTCAAACCGTCTTGCACAATCTGTCTTGTGCCATCAGTTACACTTATACAGGGTGTTTCAAAAATGACCGGTATATTTGAAACGGCAATAAAAACTAAACGAGCAGCGATAGAAATAGACCGTTTGTTGCAATATGCTTGGGACAACAGTGCATTTTCAGGCAGACAAATTACAGTAGTTACAGTTTTCAACAACAGATGGCGCTGCGGTCAGGGAAACTCTATAGTACGATATTTTCCACATATCCACCATGCGTAGCAATAATATGGCGTAGTCTCTGAATGAAATTACCCGAAACCTTTGACAACGTGTCTGGGGGAATGGCTTCACATGCAGATGAGATGTACTGCTTCAGCTGTTCAATTGTTTCTGGATTCTGGCGGTACACCTGGTCTTTCAAGTGTCCCTACAGAAAGATGTCACAGGGGTTCATGTCTGGCGAATAGGGAGGCCAATCCACGCCGCCACCTGTATGTTTCGGATAGCCCAAAGCAATCACACGATCATCGAAATATTCATTCAGGAAATTAAAGACGTCGGCCGTGCGATGTCGCCGGGCACCATCTTGCATAAACCACGAGGTGTTCGCAGTGTCGTCTAAGGCAGTTTGGCCCACCACAAATTCACGAAGAATGTCCAGATAGCATGATGCAGTAATCGTTTCGGATCTGAAAAATGGGCCAATGATACCTTTGGAAGAAATGGCGGCCCAGACCAGTACTTTTTGAGGATGCAGGGACGATGGGACTGCAACATGGGGCTTTTCGGTTCCCCATATGCGCCAGTTCTGTTTATTGACGAAGCCGTCCAGGTAAAAATAAGCTGCCCACATGCATATTGCCGTCATCAATCCTGTGCACTATATCGTTAGCGAATGTCTCTCGTGCAGCAATGGTAGCGGCGATGAGGGGTTGCCACGTTTGAATTTTGTGTGGATAGAGGTGTAAACTCTGGCGCATGAGACGATACGTGGACGTTGGCGTCATTTGGACCGCAGCTGCAACACGGCGAACGGAAACCCGAGGCCGCTGTTGGATCACCTGCTGCACTAGCTGCGCGTTGCCCTCTGTGGTTGCCGTACGCGGTCGCCCTACCTTTCCAGCACGTTCATCCGTCACGTTCCCAGTCCGTTGAAATTTTTCAAACAGATCCTTTATTGTATCGCTATTCGGTCCTTTGGTTACATTAAACATCCGTTGAAAACTTCGTCTTGTTGCAACGACACTGTGTTCTAGGCGGTGGAATTCCAACACCAGAAAAATCCTCTGTTCTAAGGAATAAACCATGTTGTCTACAGCACACTTGCACGTTGTGAACAGCACACGCATACAGCAGAAAGACGACGTACAGAATGGCGCACCCACAGACTGCATTGTCTTCTATATCTTTCACATCACTTGCAGCGCCATCTGTTGTTGAAAATTGTAACTACTGTAATTTCGAAAGTTTGTCCACCTGAAAATGTACTGTTGTCCCAAGCATATTCCAACAAACGGTGTATTTCTATCGCTGCTCGTTTAGTTTTTATTGCCGTTTCAAATATACCGGTCATTTTTGAAACACCCTGTAGGATGGGTACCCAACATGTACAGTCCTCCCCTGCTAACGCCTTTTCTATCTGTCTGACCGGGGGTGTGACGGATAATGAATTCGTCAATGGCAACACCCTCGTTATCGTGTGCTTTTGTTTTTGCTGAGAGCTGTCGGAGAGATTCAGTAGCCGGCTTAAAGGTCTCTCTTAGTGTTTGCTGTCGATCCAGATGCACTAACCTTAGCAACTGTAATTTATCAAGAACTGATTTCTGCGCTTGAATCACTTTCTGCTTCGTCGACACCTCGGTGTATACTAATCAGATATCTCCGCAAAGTAAGGCTTTATATATTCGGTCCTTTTCTTCTTCCTTTTACTATGTACCTGTTCCCCCTTCTCAACAACAAGGAACTCTACATCTATTTTCCCCTCAATAGCCTCAACCTTTTCAGTTAAGTCGGGTACTTTGTTACCGACTTCATTAACTAACCCATTTAACGCATTCACCATTCTCAAAGGAGACTGTCTCTAGTTTCCTGAGCATACCTCCACCTTTATGCACAATAGCCTGAATTTTCTCATACATGTACAGGTGAATGTTCTGTCTGTGTACATCCATTCTCTCGGATTGAGAGCTAGACAAACGCGCAAATTTGTCCATGGTGCGGCGTATACTGATGTACTAACCTCTCTTACCGCGCTATATATGCAAAAACTCTTTAAAGTTTCGCCTGTACTTACCATCACTGAGTTTTCTTGTTTTATCAATAATGTGAAACTCACACTGTGAATGATTCCAGCAATCAGCACATATCCTTAAAAAATCATTGAACGACATGTCAGTTCCGACATGTGCCTGGTACATGTGTTTTAAATTCAGATTGTCTTGTTTGAAGGCTATAATGAGGTTTGCTTTATCCCTAACCAACTGTTTGGGACTTCTGGAATATGTCTGACTTAGATAAAATACTTCAGCACCCATATGACGACCGAACCAGAAATATTTTCGAATTTGGTCCTGGTTTTCCTCAGCAACATCATCAAATATGAAGACAGTGTTTGGCTTTCCTTTCTCAGGTGGAGGAATATCACTGCTTTCACTGGATGTTGTGTGTGTAACACCATCTACACCGCGCAGTATCTCCTACAATAGCTGATATTTGGGTTGAAACAGTTTTTTTGAGAATACACAAACATGTTCAAATCGGACTCCATCTACATGTGTTGGCAGAGTCATGAGGACGTTAGTTTTCCCACAATTGAATGAACCTACAATAATTGCTCGTATATTATTGGGAAGGAAAATTCCATTCCTCTTCTTCAGGTCTTCCTTTGCATCATCACAGGATCAGTCACCGACGACAAAGTCCTTGTGATGAGTGTGTTTATCACACCCTGTCATGATACTAACTACTCCAGGTACCGACAAGTAGTTGACATATATAGAAAAATAGACTTGAATGGATAATAGTATAGTATGTGTAGCCACTATAGCTCCATCACTTGACTCATCTATATTGACTACTTAGAGAAGTTGATCAAACATTATCTCAATAGCACTGAAAAAAATATTGATAACTGTAATACTCCGAGTATATAGAGAGTGGTGTGAAATCAATAACAAACATGGTTTGAGATTAAATATAGTATTTGAGGAATATCATTACAATCTGTAGTATCTTCTTCTTTGCACCTGCACAGTATTTGCCAAATAAAGCTTTTGGACATGCAATGAATTCAGTGTGTATCTCACTCAAGCCAATAGATGCCTCACAGTACTCAGGTTTTTCACGCACACATTTAATCTGTTTCTCTTTAGGTTCAACGTTCATGTGCAAACAAAGGTGCTGCTTAGGAATATCAACTTGTACACTATGCACACGTAGGGAGTTTACAACATAGCTGTACGTAGAGTCTATGCTAGGCAGCCAACGTTTCAGTCTCTCCAATACAAGACATAACGCAGTATCCAGATCGTATAACTTCTTAACTGATACACGCCTTAGATAAACACAGTTGTCACCCGATTTCATACATAATGCACAGTCATTGTACAGAGTCGTAATAGAAAGTGTCACACCAGTAAGGCGAATGTCTGAGGGAGAACAAGTTGGATAATGCTCTGTAGTCATCTGCTGATTGATGTAGCGTTCTGCACAACATATTTCATCCCAGTCGAAGTCGGGATATGGCACTTTAACCCCCCTCAATACATTTTCAGTTTCCATTCTCACATGCAAGCCCCAGACATGATGCGCTTCTATATCAACATTTACGCGATTCGATCCACTGGCAGTTAAATTAGATACGGAAGTGAAAAGCATAGGTGCATTCGACGCCTTCCTATTTACAGTATCTGCATTCTGTGGTTGCACTATCACAGGGATGTTCTGCTGGGATGGGTCATATGTCGGTGACCAGTACTGTCCTCCATCTTGATGTTATTTAGTACCACTGCTAGTGGCAGCTTTTGAGGTGTCAGGGGCAGATCGTGTGTCATCATCACACAAATCGATGAGTGGGATGGACAGCAGCAGCTCCTTGTCCTGCTCCAGCAAGTGGGCTATATGCACTACAGGATCCCACATGGCCACTACAGATTCAGATGTGCTGGAGGTTGCTACCATCACAGGTCTAGAGGTCGCTGCAGGTCTCGACAGGATGGCAGGCAAGGTTGTTACAGGTCCAGATGTGGCAAAGAGTGGCATGTTGGCACTCGACCCAGCTGGCTTGGACGCTCTGATGGCTACTGCCATCCAGCTTGGATTAGGTCACGGAATGGACGACAGCGCTCTCTGGTGGTGGTACTGTGTACTAGACCTCATGGCGAACACACTGTTTCTCGCCATCTTGGATAATGGTACTCACATCATCAGTGGCCATCTTGGATTATCTCATGGATGAAAGTGCCCTCTGCTGGTGGTACTGTGTACTAAGTCAGTTGAGGTCTGGACCTCACAGTGAACACACTGTATGGCTGTACTGCATCAAATTGTTTAAATATAGACTTATGTTAAGCACTGGTGGAGTCCCTTTCCTGCGAAACCCTAGGAGGAGGTGGCAGTCAGGTGACTTAGGTTAGTGGAGGTGACCTTTCTTTCCCACCATTTTCCTAAGTTAGTAGAGATAACTGTGGTGTGATACATTCTCCTGTTGGAATTTTAACCCCCACCATTTTTCTGATGGAGGTGAGGGGGTTAGGTTAGTGGTGGTAGCACAGTTGACCTATCTTCCCACCAAAATTCAAACTTCCCGACAAAATCCGTCATCTTGGATGACATCATTGCCGCCATCCTCAATACATCTGGCAACAATGCAGAGTGGCTCAGAAACAGCTTTGCCCCAATTCTAGAGTAAAGAGCTAGTTGTTTTCACATGAACGATATTTTCTGACTCTGTGGTGACAGTTTCTCAATAAATCGTTTTCTTCGATGTAATTCATACTGTTTGAATAAACAAATCCTACTGAAAATCGAAATTAGTCACCTTAGTCTGTAATTCAGCGGAATTCTCTAATATAATACGTGAGGATATTCAGAGTCAGGTTTCTGCTATTGAGAAGAACTTAGAGAAAGTGACTGAACGATGGAGTGGGACAGAAAGTATTTAGCTGTGAACGGAACAGATGTTTGTGCCATGTTCCTCAGCCAACAGTGTTAATGTTGAGGAGAGATATGAGAGAGAGTGCACACTGATAAGGCAGTAGGAAACGTAGGGGGTATGGGAATCTGTGCGCTTGTCTGCAAACAGCCAGGTTATCTGTGCATACTATGGTGAAATATGATCACAGCTATTGCGAGCACAGGCATTCATAACCAGTTCCAGATGCTGTGAGCTTTCCGGGGAAAGATCTTTCAGCATAAGAACGCTGCCGGCCGGGGTGGGCGAGCGGTTCTAAGCGCTTCAGTTTGGAACCGCGCGGCCGCTACGGTCGCAGGTTCGAATCCTGCCTCGGGCATGGATGTGTGTGATGTCCTTAGGTTAGTTAGGTTTAAGTAGTTCTAAGTTCTAGGGGACTGATGACCTCAGCAGTTAAGTCCCATAGTGCTCAGAGCCATTTGAACAATAACAACGCTGTAGTCAGTAACTGAAAGTGGTTGTTCACGTTCGTTCTTAGGTCAAGAGGCAAGAGTTTTGTATTTTTGTAGGGCGTGGAGAGAGGCTGATGCGTTCTTGCATATTCCAGTTACATGCCTCGCCCAGTTAAGAGTTTTATCTCGTAAGCTCTTTGCTGTGGAGAGAAGTTGACACTCGTCCCATTTAGCGTTGAAGACGGTAGGGATTCTCGTTATATCTGGCTCATGAGCCTTGGATTTTTGGATGGGTTGAGTTTCAAGCCTACATCCCACGCCCAGTTTGTTGGAGCACGTAGGTCTGTAATGAGATTCTCGATAGCTGTCTTGAAGTTTATTGGTTTTGCACTTACAAAGCTGATGACACATCATCGACATACAGTGAAAAGAGTGTAGGACGTAATAACAAATCGCGAGGGACACCTCATACGCATTCTTCCATTGTAACTTTATAGTGCCTCACATGAAACACTGCTGACGAGACGTCAGCTGTGAACGAAATCATGGGAGAGAAATTAAGACTGTTAAATCTGGCAAGTGAAAGTCGAAGTCAGCAGTGTCAAAGGCTTTGCTGAAGCTTAAGAAGCACATGATAGTTGCCTCATGTGGCTCCATGTCTAGCTTCAGGTCATGTGTTAACTTTGTTAAGGCAGAAGTTGTGCTGCGTTGTTTACAGAAACCAGACTGGTATTTGTCTGTTTGGTAGCTTGTAGGTAAATATTTGAGTCGTGGACCATACGTTATAGGGCACTGAACAATGCGGGAAGGGTGCAAACACTCTTCGCTGAAGATGTTAAACTTTGCACAGTTCTCTTCTGCGCACTGATTTCACACTTTTAGACTTGTACATGCTAAATCTATATTTGTTCCAATGATTTCCCATCTTTTGAATATTTAGGAGTCACTGGTCTGCAGCATGTCAGTCAGCGTGAAGTGCGTGAAACATAAATGTGTAAACCACACAAAGTAGCCGTACATTTGAAGGAGTGTATCCTCGATATTTTATGTTATTTGTCTGCGTACTGAAGCAACTAACCCTGTCCATTCTTGAGAGTTAAATACACGAATGCTGAGGCACTGTCGCCAAAATCAATGGCCTGTTGCACGTAATGCCACCTCATCGAGGGCGGCGACTGGGAACGCAGCAGGGGACTCATCACGTTAACAGGGTCTGTGCTGACCGCTAATGTGTCGCTTTAACGTGGCGGCCAAACTGTATTGAACTGGCCACATTATCCAACTACCCGTGTCCCATTTTGCTTAATGGAAACCCTGTAATGTGATTGAAGATAAATGGAATCGGGATAGTACACGGCTGTCTGTGTATTCGAACGCGCGTGATACTATGCGTGTGGAAATCAGTATGCTCTAGAGTAATATTGAAGATGTCAAGTGTTATTATGATAACTCACAAATTACTTCTGTAGTAGCTACACCATTTACAGAGTCACAAGACTGAATTCCGAGCAGTTCTGAGTGTTATGAAAGTCGTTGTTTGGAAATGAGATCGCTCTACTTGGGGAAATATCTCAGTTCCCCTTACATTCTATGTCGCGCATTGTAATACACAGTCAGTGGTGTCCATATCGGTAAGCATGCAACAGCGTGCGTTACCTAATATGTTCCAAAACACCACGCATAAAACCGGGGTTTCTCCGGGGCTCATATTCGGGCTCTATTGGTGGTGCAAAGATAGAGATCATTTGTATATCCAGTCGAAGGATCGTCTTGCTGTTGCTATCCTAAGTACAGCGTCAAAGTTTCAATAGTACACCCTTCCTCCAGCATAGGTGGATGAAGCAAAACAGTTGCTTCTTTTTCTAATTGTATGTGGCCCATGGATCGCCTTAAGGGGCCTATGGAGACACTATTCAGTTCATGGGCAGTTCCTGAGAAAATACGAAAAACTTGGTCTCTAGTTACCAAAACCGAGCCACGCACTACAAGACGGTTATGAGCAGCAAACAGCTGAAAGTTTTACGACACTTTTCCAAGACCCCAATCTCGAACAACCCGTAAAATTATCTTGATATCTTTATCCGTTTCCGAGATACAGACGTTCAAAGTTACCCTACATCTACAGGTAAAATACCAACGTTACATGTGCTGTGGGGCGAAAACGTAGCCTTTAAAGTGAGGTATCAAGGAGAAATATACCGTAAAGCGTCTCCGTTATCATTATGGGAACCCCTCGTTACAATAGTGAAGTACACACAAAATTTTTGTTCGCTTAGAATCCTGTCTGCAGTGTAAAATTAGTTTTGCATTATTTCAATTTCAAAAATTTATTAATCCATAAAACTCTTTTCATATTAATGACATGGTCTGAGTGGCAGGGAAAAGATGGGAACCGGCGTAAAACTGTTCCTACAGCACCACAAAAAGGCTAATACGGCCCTTCTTAAAAGACTCTCACTGAAAACTGAGATACTAGTTACCTCATTACGTCCTCTTGAGAACCTTTAAAAATTATCAAAAAAATTTTGGCATGTGGATTTATTCATGCTTTTCATGATGAGAGACAACGAGACAGTGTCAATGGAGAAGAGACGGAAAGCTAATACATACTGGGAGATACACACATCAAAAAACTTCTGAATCACCCACGTAAACAACCATGCAGGAGCAGCGGCTGTGACACGAGGGGGTCCGACAGCCGAGCAGTTCCAGTCATTCCACCAGGAAGGAGGTACACAGCTCGTGTTGTTTGTACTTCAGTCATGCCTAGACGGTCAATATCGCAGTTAGATATCGTACGCATAGTGACTTCATGCCAGGAAGGGCTCTCAACAAGGGAAGCGACCAGTGAATCAAAGTGATGTTTTTCATACATGGAGGAGATACAGAGAGACAGGAACTGTCGATGACATGACTCGCTCAGGTCGCCCAAGGGCAACTACTGCAGTGGATTACCGCTACCTACGGATTATGGCTCGGAGGAGCCCTGACAGCAACGCCACCAAGTTGAATGCTTTGTGTGCAGCCACAGAACATAGTGTTACGACTCAAACTATGTGCAATAGGCGGCATGATGCGCAACTTCACTCCCAACGTCCATGCCGAGGTGCATCTTTGCAACCACGACACCATTCAGCGCGGTACAGATGGGCCCAACAACATACCGAATGGACTGCTCAGGATTGGCCTTCGTTCTCTTCACGAATGAGTGTCGCATACGTCTTCAACCAGGCAATCGTCGGAAACGTGTTTGGAGGCAACCCAGTCAGGCTAAACGACTTAGACACACTGTCCAGCGTGTGCGGCATTCGTGGAGGTTCCCTGCTGTTTTGGGGTAGCGTTATGTGGGGGAGGTCATGGAAGGCGCTTTAACGGCTGTACGATACGCGAATGCCATCATGTGACCGATAGTGCAATCATATCGGCAGCACATTAGCGAGGCATTCGTCTTCATGGATGACAATTCCCGCCCCCATCGTGCACATCTTGTGGATGACTTCCTTCAGGACAACGACATCGCTGGACTAGAGTGGCCAGCACGTTCTCCATACATGAACCTTATCTAACATGTCTGGTATAGATTAAAAAGGTCTGTTTATGGACGACGTGACCCACCAAACAATCTTAGGTATGGGAGAATCTGGTCCAACAGTGCGTTGATGAACTTGTGGATAGTATGCCATGACGAATACACGCATGGATCAATGAAAGAGGACGTGCTACTGTGTATTAGAGGTACCGGTGTCTACACCAATCTGGACCACCACCTCTCAAGGTCACGCTGTATCGTGGTACAACATTCAATGTGTGGTTTTCATGAGCAATAAAAAGGGCGGAAATGATGTTTATGTTGATCTCTGTTTCAATTAGCTGTACAGGTTCCGGAAGTCTCGGAACCGAGGTGATGCAAAACATCTTTTGAGGGTTGTATTAGACAGTGGTTGTCGTAGAGAAAGGCGGAGGAGTCAATGGCAGTGTGAGAGAAAGCGAGGGACACAGTGGCAGTGGAACGTGGTTGACAGCGATAGAAGAATGCAAGGAAAAGAGTTAGCATTTCAGTACCAGTGTAAGAGAAAGAAAGAGAAGGACAATGTGGAAGTGGGTGAGAGAGCTGCTAATAATGAGAGACACAGGCTATGAAAATGAGAAAGAGGAAGAGAGAGGTAGTGACTGCAAGATGAGACAGCGACGTGGGAAGGAATGAATGAAGTAGTAGCAGCAAGAGAGAGAAAGGGGGAGACAATGAGGTGAAGGGAGACAGTAGTAGTAGGACAAAACGTAGGTGCCTGTGGCTGAGAGACAGGAGACAGACACTGAAAGACACAAAGAGATAATGACAATGAGTTGGATTGAGGGAATGAGTAAAAATGAGGAAGAGGTAGTGGGTGTGTATAAGCGACATGTGATCACGGACTAGTGGGTGTCAGCGAGTTACAGTTGTAAGGTGGTAGATTAAATGAAGGTCAATTTCGCACCTTCCATGACAGCTTTATCCATCGTAATGGGAAGGTAAATATGGTACATAACTTACTTCGATGGTAATGAGCAAAGTGGGAATTTGTGGTAAGTTCTATGGGACCAAACTGCTGAGGTCGTTAGTCTCTGGACTTACACACTACTTAATCTAACTTAAACTGACTTACGCTAAGGACAACATACACACACCCATGCCCGAGAGAAGACTCGAACCTCCGTCGGTGGGAACCACATGAACCATGGCAAGGCGCCCTAGACTGCACGTCAACCCCGCGCAGCGGTAATGAACAGATTTGCCTACAAGTACGTAATGCAAAAGGGATGACACTCAATCGACGGTATTAACACACCGCTCCTATATAATGCATGTCAGTGAGCAGAAGGTGAAACAGGCAGTGAAAGGAAATGTTTTGTGTGGAAGGAGGCACAGGCAGAAGCAGAGGCTGCAACATGGGAGGCGCCACGAAAACCTCTTGGGGGCGTCCTGTGGTGGGAGTCAGTGACTGGACAGGTGACGCATACTGGGGAGCAAGTAACGGGCCACCAGAAATAGGGCAGAAAGAAGCTTTAGAAAACTGCGTTTCGGAATTCCAAATCGATATGAACAAAAACAGTGACGTAGTTGATCACCTGAACAGCGAGTGGTACACATGTGATGTACACATGTCATTTTTAGGCATCTGGAGCGGGCACAAAACACCCAATTGGCAGAAACGAACTAGGAAGGAGAAAAGTTCCGAGATTTCGATGCAGTTTAATAGTAGGGCCCTTGCGATTGGCAGAGAGGGTTTCCACAGAACAAGAGGAACGCTTCTACTGCTCCAAACAAGCCGTGACGTGGAGAACGAAAGAACCCAGGCGGGGAGACAATTCGGCTGTGAGAAAGGCAAGAACATTTTCTGGGATTCTTCTCTGAACTGGTATCAAGTGCAGAACGGGGTGCATGGCGCTCTGTACGACGCAGAGGAGAAATTTGTGTGAACACTGCGTTCACTGCGGCTGGCATTCAGCCAGACATCAGCTGTAGTGTGGTTGAGCTCCAACTGTGGAGAAACGAGCCAGCCAGTTACTTGATTGTTCTTGCAAGGACTGAGAGGGCATTTTAAATGCACACTGCTCCAGCCATGTGCGTGCATATCGCCGTATTCCAAGAGCAGGGATGAGTACGTGCTTTCTCGCACAACGAGAAACATAGGGAGAGTTTCTGCTGGAAAAATCAGGAGAGACTTAATTAGTTTTTATAGAAATTTCAAAGGATGAGAGGAGCCATGCAGATGACAGCTCGTGACAGCTAAGGCAAATTCCACGAGCAGAGGTGTAAACTTGATTTTTCACCAGCTTGTGTCCACTGTAAACTCGGATGATCTTGGGTAATCTTTTGCTCAACTTGTAACAAAACTAACCATCCTCCTTAGACTTAATTGTCGTCCTAAATAGTACGGAACTTCGAACCAGAATCGGATGATTTATAATAGTACTAGCCAACATCATGATGTATTTGTGAGAAAAAATTTGTATAGAAACTTCTAGTTAAAATTTACCACTGTTGTGTTTAAGATTATTTCACTTTCTGAGGACGAGATGCATTCGTTTGACAACTGTTATAACATAGTCACATTGTAAACTGAGTAAATGAGCGTATTACTGTGATGAGATTGCAACATTAAACCAAAAATATTTACAGCTTACACAGTTGTTGTTCTGTCCTCAAAACCCTACAGAATGACGACCCTGCCAGGATGACAATTGGTATGCCTGGATGGCAATTAGTCAAAGTAGAAGCAGAAATTAAAATTTTGGAATTGAAATTTTTTTAAATTTTATTTTGTTGTTGTGGCGAGGTTACCCAATGTATGCGTATGTATAGTGGTCAGAATACAGTAGATGTGTGATCCCAAGTGTAGAAAAGTGGTATTAATAAATAAGTTAATGTTTATGTTTGTGTAAAAGAAGCTTGTGCATGATTTAGCTGGCGCGTGTGAAGTTATTCACGGCGTTGTTGAGTTGGTTTCAAATTCTACAAGCAGTAAACGGCGTTGTGTACATAGTCTAAGAGACTCTCTGATATTTTGGAAACGTGTAAGGTCATGTAAGTTGATGTTGACGAGAGCTCAGGCTCGCGCAGTTCGAAAAAGACAGAGGTTAGTTAGACGATCGGAGATGGTGGAAGAGCGGAGGTTATCGCAGATAGGACAAACTGAAGCTCTTGACAGGATATAGACTGATGTACATCAAGCAGTATGGAGTGCGAGTCACTGAACGAAACGTAATGATAGTGCAGAGGGAATGGGATAGTTTTTCGATTGGCATCACAGTCTGCACAAAAACAAACAAATGACGGATGTAGTGGGTCAGAAGCAGAATAAGAGGACGAGCAACTTCAGTACGTTGAACCAAATATAGTAATTCTAAATCATACGGGACAGTTCCCAAGAGAAAGGATGTGCGCAAGCGCGTCCGCACTGTGTACGGAAGTCGGTGAGACGCCACGTAAAAGACGCGAGCCGCAAAATTCACATCACATAGTGACAGGTGACGTTGGCGAAGAGTCAGATAGTGTGTTCGCAATATTGAAGCAACTCAGTATGTCGTAAAGCAGACAAATGCAGGGTTAGCAAACTTAAAACTTGAAGCAAATGTTGGGTTAGCAGATTTAAAAACGGAAACAAATGCAAGGTTAGCAGATTAAAAAACAGAGACAAATACTGGCTTAAATAGTCTCAAATTTAAAACCTACGCTGGTTTCGAAAAAGTCCGCGAAAATCAGCAACAACTACGAACGGAAATTAATGAGCAGTTCACTAGAATCCGGAGACAGGCGAGAGACTCGCACGAGCTTATACAATCGTTAATGCCTGACCAAAAAAGATGCGTTCTGACGTTGACCAAGTGCACGAAGCAGTGTATAATGTTAATCAAAGAGTTGATAATTTAGCACGTAAGACATCTGGTAAGGCGCAACAAATCGTGGAAGAGCTCAATGTCAGAAAACGTGTCACGCGAGCCGCATTAAAAGCATTCGCTTCACGCATTGAAAACATCATCTCGAAACATCGGAAATAGTATGAACAGCTTCGTACAGAACTGTAACAGTGTATCGAGAGCCGTACAGAAAGCAGTAGTGAGGCAAAGGAATCGGTAGTATCATTCGACATAGTGATGGACAGAAATCCAGAAGTAAACATGTCAGTTGTGCAATTTTCCATAGCAGCAGCGGAAACACAGAAAAGTCATGAGATTCTAGTCGTATATACACAAGATGGCTCTGAGCACTACGGGACTAAACTTCTGAGGTCATCAGTCCCCTAGAACTTAGAAGTACTTAAACCGAACTAACCTAAGGACATCACACACATCCATGCCCGAGGCAGGATTCGAACCTGCGACCGTAGCGGTTGCGCGGTTCCAGACTGTAGCGCCTAGAACCGCTCGGTCACGCCGGCCGGCTATACACAAGAGGTTGCGTCAATAATTATAAACAGAAGCAAATGGGAAGAGAATAATTATCACAGGTGAGCGAAGCAGGTAATGTGCGGTCACAACAGACAATGGAGCGAGAAACGGTAAATGCGTGCATTCCAACAGAGCGGCAGCCGACCCTCCTAAAGTACGCGAGTGACGCGAGAACAAAGCAAGTTGCGACGACACATGTACCAATTTCTAAATTTCCAAGCCATAGTACAACAGGTTACAGGCCGCAAGTCAATCGAATCAAATAGGAATAAAAAACACTGATCCAGTGACGGGAAATTTAAACGAATCTTTCAGTCCGATACACTAGGAACGGTACGGTTTAGATAACTGCGCACCACTGCGTAGATGCGATGCTAGATGGGCGTAAATTTGTCATCTCAGGACACAAATATGGTAGAACGAATACAAGAAAACATGACCCAGTTGATGGGAACGGGTAATTTTGTGAAAACACAAACGCCGTATGGTGGAATAGAAAAATTTGACAATGATAACTTTTTGACAGTCAGAAAATTCCAACAAACCAAAAGAAAGTGGGAACGGCTTACACCCACGCACATTTATAAATAAATTCCGCATCGGTTTACCAGAGCACTGGCCACTTAGACATAAACTTGACTCATTTGTACTTCGCAATAGGGGAAACCGTGCAAAGAGTACCTGCAGACTGTCAATCATATGAGTAATTTAAATCCGCATTCTTGGAGCGATACTGGTCCACGGAAACCCAAAGCAGAATAAAGTGTGAATTGTTACAAAAAGTTATTCGAAAATTCAGGAGAGAAGAATCCAGTTAGATTTTTCGAAGAAATGACAAAAAAGAATGAGTGTTTCGATAATCCACACAGTGATGGGGAACTGATACGTATGTGCACAATGAATTTAGTGTTACGTTATCAGCAGTCATTGGTTGGTAGGGCAGGAGATAGTATATAAGGATTTAAAGGGATGCTAAGAGAAACTGAATTCATCTTCAGTGAAGATGACGCGAAGAAACAACGTACAGTGAGAGAAAACAATGGCAGGGGGGGGGGGGGGAAATAGCGGCCGATTAGGCATTAATAATAATTACAGTGGCAATAATAACGTAGGAAAAGGTAATCGTTTTGGAAAGAATGGTAACCGCCCGTGGGATAACAATAATAACTATGGTTTTGGCAACTCACAGAGATCAAATACTAATTATGGTTTTGGTGGGCAGCGAATTACATTAGTGGATTTGGTCCAAGAAACTATGGTGGAAACTATGATCCGAGATATAATCACCGTGCAAACGAGGCAGGAAGGTTTAGAGGTTTTCAACTACAAAATCCAAGTTACTCAGGTGGAAAGGGAGTGGGAAGAACGCAGAAAGTTTGGGAACACAAAGCTTTAGCAGGACAAAACACGCGATTAAATCAGTACAGGAAATCGAGTTGAGGCCACCAAAACGAGGTAAAAGACAGAACTGATGAGATGAGCGGTACGAAGACCTGTCACAAAACGCCCGCAAAACCCACTGGGCAGAACAGGTGATTAGGATTGTGGAAAGGGCCAAATAACGTGTCGATCAAGTTCACTCAAAATTGCAATTTATTGTAATCTAATAACAACTTTAAACCAAAACGGCACATAGCCGAAAGCCGAAGCTTTAGAACTACAAGTTTCAAAAAGGCAATTATTTCACGGCTGAAGGCCTCCAAACAAGGAATGTAATAGCAACAAGATAATTCTCAGATGGTAAAAACATGCAGTTAAAATTGCAAATAAAATAATTAACATATATATATACAGGGTGGTCCATTGATCGTGACCGGGCCAAATATCTCACGAAATAAGCGTCAATCGAAAGAATTACAAAGAACGAAACTTGTCTAGCTTGAAAGGGGAAACCAGATGCCGCTATGGTTTGCCCGCTAGATGGCGCTGCCATACGTGAAACTGATATCAACTGCGCTTTTATAAATATGAACACCAAAATTTTATTACATATTGGTGTAGTACGTGAAGAAATATGAATGTTTTAGTTGGACCACTTTTTTCGTTTTGTGACAGATGGCGCTGTAATAGTCACAAACATATGGCTCACAATTTTAGACGAACAGTTGCTAACAGGTAGGATTTTTAAGTTGAAATACAGAACGTAGGTACGTTTGAACATTTTATTTCGGTTGTTCCAATGTGATACATGTATCTTTGTGAACTTATCATTTGTGAGAACACATGCTGTTACAGCGTGATTTCCTGTAAATACCACATTAATGCAAAAAATGCTCAAAATGATGTCCATCAACCTCAATGCATTTGGCAATACGTGTAATGATATTCCTCTCAACAGCGAGTAGTTCGCCTTCAGTAATGTTCGCACACGCACTGACAATGCGCTGACGCATGTTGTCAGGCGTTGTCGGTGGATCACGATGGCAAATATCCTTCAACTTTCCCCACAGAATGAAATCCGGGGACGTCAGATCCGGTGAACGTGCAGGCCATGGTATGGTGCTTCGACGACCAATCCACCTGTCATGAAATATGCTATTCAATACCGCTTCAACCGCACGCGAGGTATGTGCCGGACATCCATCATGTTGGAAGTACATCGCCATTCTCTCATGCAGTGAAACATCTTTAGTAACATCGGTAGAACATTACGTAGGAAATCAGCATACATTGCACCAGTTAGATTGCCATCGATAAAATGGGGGACAATTATCCTTCCTCCCATAATGCCACACCATACATTAACCTGCCAAGGTCGCTGATGTTCCACTTGTTGCAGCCACCGTCAATTTTCCGTTGCCCAATAGTGCGTATCATGCAGGTTTATGTTACCGGTGTTGGTGAATGACGCTTCGTCTCTAAATAGAACGTGTGCAAAAAATCTGCCATCGTCCCGTTATTTCTCTTGTGTCCAGTGGCAGAACTGTACACGACCTTCAAAGTCGTCGCCATGCAATTCCTGGAGCATAGAAATATGGTACGGATCCAATCGATGTTGATGTAGCATTCTCAACACCGACGTTTTAGAGATCCTAGATTCTAGCGCAGTTTGTCTGCTACTGATGTGCGGATTAGCCGCGACAGCAGCTAAAACACCTACTTGGGCATCATCATTTGTTGCAGGTCGTAGCTGACGTTTCACATGTGGCTGAACACTTCCTGTTTCCTTAAATAATGTAACTATCCGGCGAACGGTCCGGACACTTCGATGATGTCGTCCAGGATACCGAGCAGCATACATAGAACACGCCCGTTGGGCAGTTTGATCACAATAGCCATACATCAACACGATATCGACGTTTCCCGCAATTGGTAAACGGTCCATTTTAACACGGGTAATGTATCACCCGCCCGTTGGACAGTTTGATCACAATAGCCATACATCAACACGATATCGACGTTTCCCGCAATTGGTAAACGGTCCATTTTAACACGGGTAATGTATCACCCGGTTCAGCAATAGATTTATCAAGATCTCGCCACGGGCATCATCCACATAACTGGAAAACACTGATTGTGCGTTATAACAACAGTGCACCCTCTGAAAAACAAACGAGCTTCAAGGGACGTAGCAGGTGCTGGGAGTCAAGTTAATCTATAAATATTGGTGCTGAGAATACTGAACAGTGAGGTTGTAGATAAGGCAAGAAGTACACATAACAACAAAACTCACAGCAACTGGAGAAGATATTACGCGTAAAATGGAATTGGCAACCTAGTTGAATAACTGAAAGTAATGCTAAATGCTATCAGAGTGCTGAAAAAACAGTTTTCTAAGCCTTAATTATTTCTTCTGTAGCCCAGCCCAACAATGTCTAATGTCTTAATCACAAATCTAAACATGCACCCACTTCTCGAGAGAACTGAGTGTTTTTGGTGCACTACTTCTCAGTGACATATCAAACATCACACAAAGGGAAAACCATATCCACAGTAGCTTTCGAGCTTTTCTCTTTTCCTGGTAAAAGTACACACACAACAGACAGACAATGACGCAGGCACCCACACAAACACCTCTGTGGCGAGACTGATTACTGAATTACTGAAGGCAGTTGCCTGGCGGATATAGATAGGAAGGATATAGGGAAGTATTCACAAGCCAAGGAGGGAACACATGGATACAATGAGGCATGTCTCAGTGCCTGCACAACAAGACGAAAGAGCACAGAGTGTAGAGCATACAAGAGATAAAGAGAGAATGCGACCAGAGGGGTGGGGGGGGGGGGGGAGGGGGGATAACAGAAAATGAGAAAAGTGGAGAAGAAGAGGGAGACAAGAGATGAAGGAGAAAGAATGCATGCCTGTCTTGTGGGGGGGGGGGGGGGGTTGCAAGTACATGATCTGGATGGGAAAGGAGCACTGTGGACAGAAGCAAGAAGGGAAAACATAGGGTGAGGCGTGGGAAACAGTTTAGCAGAGGTTTAGGCCACGGGATTGCAAGAGTGCTGTATCTGATGGAGAGAGAATTACCATCTGCATAGTTCCAAATGGCCCACACAGCGGAGCAGCTGCCGAAGTTATTTTAGTTAGGTGTGTAGCATGTTAAGCAACTGGAGGACCAAGTCTGCAGTTTGTATCCAAACAGAATGCCATACAGTAATTGCAGCATAACTAGTATGAAGGGGTCGGCAAAAGAAAGTGCTTCCTCACCAGAGGGTAATTTTGAGTTGCTATATATTATGTGTCCGCAGCTCGTGGTATTGCAGTAGCGTTCTCGCTTCCCGCGCACGGGGTCCCGGATTCGATTCCCGGCGGAGTCAGGGATTTTACCTGCCTCGAGGTGACTGGGTGTTGTTGTGTTGTCTTCATCATCATCATCATCTTCATCATCATCATGATTCATCCCCATTACGGTTTGAGGAAGGCAATGGCAAACCGCCTCCACTAGGACCTTGCCTAGTACAGCGGTGCGGGTCTCCCGCAACGTTCCCCTACGCTCCTCGGAGTATGGGAACTCATCCTCATCCGTATATCACGAAGCAAATACCGTCCACACTGGCGGAATGTTACACGATACCACGTACTTATATGTTTGCGACTATTACAGCGCAATCTATCACAAAGAGAAAAAAGTACTCCAACTAAAACAGCCATATTTCTTTACGTACTACATGAATATGTGATAAAAAAATTGGGGTTCCTATTTAAAAAAACGCAGTTGATATCCGTTTGACCTATGGCAGCGCTATCCAGCGGGCCAACCATACCGCCATCTGGTTTCCCCCTTCAAGCTTAACGAGATTCGTTCTTTGCAATTTTTTGGTTTCATCCTTATTTCGTGAGATATTTGGCCCGGTCACTATCAATGGACCACCTTGTATTTACAGAGAGGCTGAGAGCCTCAACGCAAAGGTGAATAGACAAACATAAACAAGATGCATTACAAACGGCTGAAGGCCCACAACAAAATTTTCAAGATTTTAAAACAAATTAATATCGCCTTTCAAAGGCAGAAGGCTGCAATGTTTTTTATTTATTTTTTATTTTTTGGAATATGGATTTAAGTGGCTGAAGGCCCACCAAAATTCATAAATACATAAAATCAGGTAAAAGGTAAATCATTGGATATTATAGATTATAAAGAGGCAGTTAGACACAGCTGAGAAGGGCAATAAAGAAAACCACACTCAGAAGCCTCCAGGGAGGCCCGTCTGCTCTCGTTCACTTAGGTGAGACAGGTGGTGAGCCTAACTACACTTGATCCGTCGGAACAAAAACCCGGGGACAGCCATCGATAAACCGACAAACCGATTTGCTTGCGACCAATCGGTACATGAGAAATCAAACACAAAAGGCTACGAGTGTGATTGTCCGCAATGAATTATGTATTAGCTGTCAAAACTACACACCATGTTGGACAGCGACGACAGGTGAGGTAAGGACACTGCATGAAATTAGGTTAGTGGCCAGGGCAGGTAACCGGAACACTAACGGCCACAAGGCAGAAAATTCCGCTGGTGGACTTGAATTTGAAACACCTTACAGGAACACTGCCTGAACTTACGTCTGTGGCCAGGGCAGGTGACCAAAACGCTGATGGCCACAAGGCATAAAATTCTGGTGGTGTCCTTGAATTATAGTCAACCAATATTATTAATTGCACCGCATGGCGGCTAAATTTTGTAACGTACCCTCTCTGTTATGTTATTGTTGTTTTGTGTTATTGTAGTTGTAGAGATATGAAGTTATTGTAGTGGCTTTCTTAGTCAGCCGTACTTCGGAATTTTTTGACATTAAACGGAGCCTGAAAGTTGCGTAACAAATACTTCGCGTTAAGTGCGATTTGCGGCATAAACAAAAATTAATTGTGGAGATGCAAGCCACTGAATATTAACAGAAAAGCTTTAGAACAATGCGCACGACTCACTAGACACATTCAGAGGGTACGTAGATTCGCGTGCGAGTGATTGCGATCTGATGAGAAAGACCTATCTTAATTTTTCTTTTCGTAAAATAATTACGTCGTAACACACTCGGAGATTGCGAACGTACAATCAGGGTAGAGGCACGTACGGTCCATCATTCCCCGTGGCCTGGGTAAAAGAATTGCAATTATTTAAATTTAAGAATATTTCTTTTTCTATCGGACTCCTAGTTTGATACAAAAAGGAAGATTGCAGATTCTGAATGTCTCGGCAAAAACACATCTTAGCAGCCACCGAAGGAAAGCAGTGAGCACGATCACGTACCTCTCTGTTGTTGAGCAGCGCCGTCGTAAAGATCGTCGCCTCCACCTAAAATTCGCCTTCTCGAATTAACAGAATAATTTGTACTCCACTGGTATGGGATTTAGGCTTGATCTTGACAGAAATTATAACACATTTTTCGTCGTTTAACACCTTCATTTAACACACACAGAGACGTGAAATTATACAGTACGTCTTTACGCCAGCACATCAGAACAAAAAGTAGTTAATACTAGAAGTAATGAAAGAATCTCGAAATTAGTCCTTTGTCTATCAAGGATAAAATAGTTTTTCAGAGTATTCCTCTGGTATGACAGTCGAACAGATTTTCTTGTATCTTTGAGATTAAATTACAACATTTCTTAGTTCCTTTTCAGTTTCAGCAATAGAAACACTCGGTGTTGCTCAAAGGAAAACCTCCCCAACAGCGAACCACCAAAACGAACCACACAACATGAATGGACGTGGGTTGGGTAGTTGAAACCACTACTGAACTTTGACGTCCTGGGTCGGTGAACCACGAAGCTCGTAGTGATCGGACAGCTCCACACACGCTCTGACACTGCGCAGGGACCGCCAGTGGACCCAGCCGACAGCACCGCGCGGTGATAACTTCCCTGGTCCGCAGCAACCGACCGACTGCCTGCTGGTCCGTCCTCGACTGCTGCTCCGTCGCGACTGCACTGCTGGTGCGTCTCCCACTCACTTCCAGGCACACGACATCGGAAATACTGGGTCAGACCCAACCATGCAGAGGAAACACGCCCACTGGCTAAACGACATCCCTGCACCAGGAAAGGACCGACCCATGTTGCACAAGATGGTAATCGAAAGGGGCCAGAGGCGCTCGGAGAACCAGTTACACATCGCCCGATGAGACGATTGACCTCTCAGAGGCAGTACACCGACAACATTTAAGATCACTTATCAAAAGAAATAACGCCAACTACACACACAACCTGACAACACACACACACACACACACACACACACACACACACACACATACACAGCCGACTCATGAACGATCGGCGAGCCAAAACGCGTCGTCCGGTAGGATGACCAACCGACGATCCACCAAGACCGTGGCCCGGCTCAAGTGATGCGTGGCAGCAACGGTCGGGCGAGCCATGTCGATGCGGACCTCACTACTCCAAACCGACTGCACTAGTGCTGCATTGCAAACTCCCCGACTGGGAGGTCCGGACTGCGCTCCAGACTTGTTGCAACTGACTGGTAGCCCAAACTCACGACCTGAACTTTCAACGGCTTACGACAGACAAGGATCGGGAAGTAATAGCAGCCGACCAAAGATACTATGAGAGGGTAAATATCGATATGCGCTGCTAACGCCGCTCACGGTCAGGCAAAGCAGCAATTCAGTCGCAGTAATAATTTAAATTAACATAGGTAGGTAGAAGTGCGTTAAAAACAGGATGTAAAATACATGACGGTGGGAACACGAGCCATGCACGGCTCAATGCAAATAGCCTTTGTTTTGATCAGCAAGATTCTGAAATAGGTTTAGGGGGTAATCGGATACACGCTGGCATTCAATTGACTGGAAATCGACCGATGACGAGGAACAGGAGTTATTAACGGTGAATATATGAACAATTTCTAAAATATGTATCTCATTTATACGAAACAGACAGAGATAGTATGCTAAGAGGATAAAGTACCATTGATAACACCAATAGTGATACCCAAGTTAGAAGTGAAGTCCCACTAGCACCTAAAATATAACACCGACATCAAGTAAAATTTGCACCAGGCAGTAGGAAGTTCACGGCGTTAAAAATAAGTTCTTTGTTATATAAATGGCTCCATGGAAGTGAGTAAAGTAGTCCATGATAATGCTGATTAACCCAAAAACAGGAAATCATTGGGTTTGCACCATGTGAGTCATTTGAAATTGTATAAAGGGTAAACAAAAGAGAGAAAGAGTAACTCCACACGAGAATTTAGTTGTATTAAATGTCCAGAAATGAAAGAGTATGAAAGATAACAAAATGCATACAGATAAAACTTTTAACATGTAGTTATCTCACTTAAATAAATAAAACAAATTGCGTTGGAAGGTAAAAGGATATTATGAAGGAAAGACAGGAAAGTAACAACTAAAGTAACTCTTCTGCAAACGAAATGTGTTCTGGGGAAAGAGTAGAAGGCAAGGAGGAAGATAGAGATCAGCATGTGGATAGTTGGTCGAGACAGTAGTGGATTCTCTTTTAAAGACCTAGTGTAATGGATAGAAATAAAGAATTAGGTAAGAAGGAGTTAGTCATTTCTAATTTGTTCCGTCGAGGACGGTGAACAAATAACTGAGGACATATTTTGGGGATATATGTGAAGCATATATGATTTGAGGATGGTACCAAAAACTGATATTGAAATAAAGATATGAGGGAAATAAATATAAGAAGTCGTTTGGAGGTAATAATTGGGAAAGAGAATTGAATTATTAAGCTAAACAAGAAGCATGTTATGTCGTGGAAGGAGGTAAACTGTAGGAAGTAAGATTAACCCAGAAAAGATTTCAGTAAGGAAGATTATGACTGAGAAAGGACGGAACATATAAGTTTACCATCGAGAGAAAGGAGAAAGGGATAAGCACAACTGAGAAAAAATTTTAAGCTTTAAAATAATGCAATAGAACAATAGAGAGCATTTTTGGAAAGGAAAGGAAAAGAGGAGAGATATATATTATATTTTGAAGTTCTATCACAGCTAATGCCAAAAAGAAAGGATTGCAGAGAAAAAGACGTGGGAGTCAGAGTCAAGTTGTGAAGTTTTCAAAAACAATAAGAAGTACTTGTAGTTAGAATAATAATAGAATTCAATAATTTACTAACCGTCATCACCATCAATTCTACTCCTACTATGTATCGTGATAAAGATGAGGAAACCATGACCTCTATATTAAGAAAATCAGCTAGAATGGGGAGAAGAGATGAATAAATAAGTAATAAGAAAAGAACATTTTTATAGAGTAAATGACAACTTTTTTAAGGTTTATTAAATAATTTAATGTTTGTAAAGTCGTGGCGTAATTTAAGAAAGTAAGTGTTATAATAAAATAGATAATAATATCATGTGAAATAGTAAATAGGTGGGGATGTAAGAGAAGTAAGATAATCAAATTAGGGACAAACATTGTATTGGATATGAAGTCAGCAGACGAGGTGCAGCCATCATTGCTGCTAGATCGACGGCAGAACTGAGGAGAGCGGTTAGGTGTGAGTGGAAGGGACACTGAGTGTGAGTGCATGGTACGTCACCTTACGAGATGACGAAAGAAGAGGCCTTGGTGGAAGCAACGGTCCAAGAGGATAACACGTCTGTGGAAAAGTTTGGAGAGCGACAACGCATCTTGGATACAATCAACATGTACTCTCAAAAATGGTTCAAATGGCTCTGAGCACTATGGGACTCAACTGCTGAGGTCATTAGTCCCCTAGAACTTAGAACTAGTTAAACCTAACTAACCTAAGGACATCACAAACATCCATGCCCGAGGCAGGATTCGAACCTGCGACCGTAGTACATGTACCCTCACATGAGCTTTATACGAAAGCCACATACAAGCGTTATAATAATGGTTTTGCGAAAGTGTTAGATATTTGGCACTTCTATCGCGAGCTGTTTAAAGCTGCATATGGAGAGATGACAGATGTCCACCGAACCGGAACGGAGGCGGACATATTACAGCAAGGACGAGCGGGTATTTAAATTCATCACAGGATGAAGAAGAGACGCGTTTCTGTAACTCAACATGCAGGATAGCTGAAACTGTTGTCAGGTTATATGTAATTCAACAATTGCGAAACAACTCCTGAATACTCATGGGACGAAACAAGAAAACGATGTAAGGCTGTCCAATCTATCTAGATGAACAACCAAATACAATAAAAGAATACACAAAAATTCGAAGGAAGACATCATAAGAACGGATTAAACGACAATGAGATTAAACAGGTCTTCAGTCCCAATTCCCGGTACAGAGAAGAACGAAGAGACAAGTGACAAGAGACAAAGATTCACCGAGAACAGAAGATGCCACTCAGAAGATTTGGAAGAAAGAAGACCCTGGACCAGAAGAGATCAAGAACCCTTTTCAGATCCCTTTCCATACAAGACCATTATTGCATTTACCCAACAACGATAACCCAATTTAACTATTCTAGCAGTATAAATATCTGATATTCCTTATGGAAAATTGCAACATCCTCAGATGCCATACCGAGATATAGGAGATGACTACCCGCATGAATACCTAGAGACGAACAGACAAACAATGAACCGACATAAAGAACGACGAATGAAGAAGAAAATTTTTATGCTGCTAAAAACGGATCTCCAATACAACTTCACCATGGGCACATGAAAAATGGAACAAAGGCAGCCATGCATTCACAACACGCTCAGACCTTCAGCAGCCTTTCTCTCTGCCGACCGTCATTCCATGCTCAGCAGAAACAAAGTCAGGTGAATGCCAGTCGTCATTCTATCTTCAACGGAGACACGGCGAGGCACACGGCCGAGCGTCATTCCATGTTCGACGGAGGCACGTCGAAACACATGAAACAAAAAGGAAAAGTAGAAGAATGAACTGTCTGCGACAGACTGCTATCTGAAAAAAGGGGTAATTTTTACTATTGTGTTACGAAATATTTGTATTTGAAGACTTTTAGGTGCTGGCAATAGATGTTTCCTAACAATGTTTTTAAAACATTAATCTTGACGTATCAATAACATTTCCTTGTATTTCATATTTTTCAACATGTTTAAATGAGGAGAACCTAATATTAACACTTCTTGGGAGGTTAAGATCCTAATGTGTGGTATGTTCGTCAAAAATAGAGGCTTTATGGATGTAAATGATGTCAGTTTAAATTTTGTAAAGTAATTAGAAGGACTAGAAATGTAATACGTTGGTAAAAGTCAAATCTGAATATTTTTGTAAAGATATAATGCATAGATTTGAGATTTTTGGGGAATATAAACATGTTTATGAATAGGATTATGCCTGTAAAGTCATGGGAATGAGTTTAATATAAATCATAAGGCTTCACTGTACTAAATGAAACTTTCTTAGATTATGATTGATATGAAAGCTGGAGATAAAGTGAAAATTGTTGAAAAAGGGGAGAGCAATGATAATTGAAGGTTTCCTCAACTACAATACATATCCATCATCATTTAACATAAATCAGGTAAACAAAGAACAGATCAGCCTCAAAAGCAATTAGGGATGATACAGATTTATAGATAAGTTCAAATTGTTTGAATTTAAATTAAAATGAAAATGTAGACAACTATATCAAAAGAAAAATATCTTAGAGTAGTTAAATAGAATTGTACAAAAACCAGAAAATTAGAAAGAATGTTAAATTTTGAAAGAAAAAAGAACTTCACTTAGGACCTCACATCTGTAAATATGAAATCATGTACAATGTAAAACGGAACTATAGGGGGAATAGATCGAAACTCTGTGTAAGGTATACAAAATACTAAAATAGGAAGATGGTCAGTAAATACGTCAGTAGCAACAGTCAGCAGTTGCCAACAATTTTTCACTGACATCAATTAATTTCTCAACTATTGATTGACCCAGCGCAAAATTGAACATTGAAGGAGGAGGATATGTAAGGTGGCAGAATAAATGAACGTCAATGTCGCACCTTACATAATAGTTTTATACATCGTAACGGGAAGTTGAATATTGCACCTAACTTACTTCGGCGGTAATGAGCGGATTTGCCCATAAGTATGTAATGCAAAAGCGATGACACTCAATTGACGGTATTAACACACCACTCCTATATAATGCATGTCAGTGAGCAGAAGGTGAAACAGGCAGTGAAAGGAAATGTTTTGTGTGGAAGCAGACATGTGCAGAAGCAGAGGCCACACCATGGGAGGCGCCAAGAAAACCTCTTGGAAGCATCCTGCAGTGGGAGTCGTGGCCGGACAGGTGACGCACACTGGAGAGCAAGTAACGGGAAATCAGAACTAGGGCAGAAAGAGGCTTTAGAAAACTGCGTTTCGGAATTCCAAATGGATACGAAGTCAACCAGTGACACAGTTGATGATGTGAACAGTGAGTGGTACACATGTGATGTACGCATGTAACTTTTAGGCATCTAGAGAGACCACAAAACGTCCGATTGGCGGAAACGATCTAGGAAGGAGTAAAGTGCCGAGGTTTCGACGCAGTTTAATTAGAGGGCCCTTGCGATTGACAGAGAGTTTCCGCAAAATAAGAGGAATGCTCCTATTAGTCGAAAGAAGCTGTAATGTGGAGAACAAAAGAACCCAGGTGGGGAGACAATTCGGCTATGAGAAAGACAAGAGCATAATTTTCAGGGACTCTTCTCTGAACTGGCGTCAAGTGCAGAATGCTGCACATAACGCTCTGTATGATGCAGAGGAGAAATTTGTGTGAGCACTGCGCTCACTGCAGCTGACATTCAGCAAGATATCAGCTGTAGCGTCGTTGAGCCCCAACTGTGGAGAAACGAACCAGCCAGTTACTTAACTGTTCTTGTGAGGACTGAGAGGGCATTTTAATCTGCATGCTGCTCCAGCCGTGCACGGGAATAGCGTCATATTTCAAGAGTAGGGATGAGTAAATGTTTTCTCGCATAACGAGAAATGTAGAGAGAGTTTCCGCTGGAAAAATCAGCAAAGGCTTAATTAGTTTTTATAGGAAGTTCAGAGGAAGAGAGGAGGCACACAGATGACAGCTCGTTGCAGCTAAGGTAAATACCGTGAGCAGAGGCATAAACTTGTTGGTTCACCAGTTTGCGTCCAATGTAATATCCAACGGCCTTGGATAATCTTTTGCTCAACTTATCACAAAACCTACCATCCTCCATAGACTTGGTTGTCATCCTAAATAGTACTGAACTTTGAACCGGAATTGGATGATTTATCGTAGTACTAGCTAATATGATGACATAGTTATAAGAATAATTTTGTGAAGAAACTACTGGTTAAAATTTACCACTGTTGTGTTTAGGATTATTTCACCTTCTGCTGACGAGATACTTTTGTTTGACAACTGTCGTAACATTGTCACATTGTAAACTGAGTAAATACGTGTATTACTGTGATAAGATTGCAACATTAAACCAAAAATATTTACAGCTTACACAGTTGTTGATCTGTTCTTAAAACTGTACCCACTTACGGAAGCTGTGATATGTGAATATCTTGTTAAGGAGCATAGAATAAGTCACGTCTTACACCACTTTCCAGTCAGAGACTTTTAAAAAAGGCGCGGGTTAGCCTACTTTGTGCTCCGATATGAGATTTTTTGCACTGGCATCGTTTATTTTCAAACACTTTATGTCATTCGCATTAGACGAAATTGATCGCACGTAATCAGACATTGTCGCTATTTCATTTCAGTTTCAAGATTGTGGGGAATATTGATGTTAACGATCAGTCACATTTATTTTGATTTTTTTTTAAATTGCCAAGGTGAATGACCGCTATCATGGCTGGTGTGATTTGCTGTGAAAGGTCAGGATGTCTGCAGCTTACAACTGTGGGCGTGGCAGCAGAGTTGTGGTGGCAGGTGTCATATCCGCCATGAAACAAATGGTTATAACATGCTTTTGCAGCATTCGCGGTACTGGGAAGGTACCCAGTGCATTCCAGGACATAATCTCGCGTCGTTGTGTAAAATGGGCCTTTGTCGGCAGCGGCCTGGTGGACGGGCTGCGCACGTCCCCCTCTGTCAGAATCGGTGACAACCAGCAGAGGTGGTGCTGTCACCAAGGCGGCTGCAGCGCTGACTGGTGCCGGAGCCGAGTGTCGTGCGCCGGAAACTGAGCGACTGTTCTGCCCCTGCTGCAGCAGGCAAGGCAACACCAGACAGCGGCCACCAGCACGGACGACAGCAGTGGTGGCACGGGCCTGCACCTGTCTACAAGGTCAGGCAGCCAACCGCGGGTGACAGTCACACAGCAGGTGGACCACCGGTGGAAAGGCGCAGCTTCCAGCACAGGCAGCAGCTAGTCAGTGCATAGTCTGGCGGTGGCAGTTTACTCGCTGTTCTTGCCTCATAGATTGGTGTGGAGCTCGCCTCGTGACTAGTGCCTGCCAATCACTGCACTACGATTGTCTAAATTAGGTGTCACACACTGATGAGCCAAAGCATTATCACCGTTGCCCACCACAAGTTTGTGTGCTTCCTCATGGCGTTGAGGGCACGAGACGCAGGAAGAAAAGTGTATGACTGGAGCAGAGATGAATGGGGAATCATTCCCGAGTCGATAAGAGGCGAAAATGCGGAAATCCGCCGACTTAAGCGCCTTTGGCGAAAGCCAGATTGTTGTGACACGGCAAAGGTGATCGGCTGTTCGCTTGCTACACTCGTGAGCAAGTATGGAAAGTGGTTGTAGAATGCTGAAACCACAAATAGGTGACAAGAAGTTGGACGTCCGTACCTCACCAGAAGCTTGCCCAGTCTCTGAAGCAGGATAGGTGGCTATCTGCGGCAGATATGACCGCAGAATACAGTGATGACGTAGGCACAGGTATTTTGGAGTACACCATTCATTGCATAGTGTTGAACATGATGTTCCGTAAGAGAAGACCACTACGTATTCCCATCGTGACCCAACAACATCGTTAGTTATGATTACAGTGGGCAGGGGATCATAGAGACTGGACTGCGGAGCAGTGAAAATTTGTTATCTGGTCGGATCAGTCCTGTGCATTCTTAGACAAGGTCGATGGTCGTATCCAGATACACCGTCATCCAGGCGAACAGCTGCTAGAAGCATGCAGTATGCTACAGATGCAGGTTGCTGGGAGCGGTATTAAGTTCTGTAGGACATTCACCTGGGCTTCCATGGGACCTGCGATAGTAATCGAATTCTCCATGACAGTTACAGACTACATGATATTATTAGGGACACCTATAACCCCTTATGCTTAATGTCCTCCCCAACAGCGACGGTGTCTTCCATGTCACAAGGCCTGAATCGTGCTGCAAGGATTTGAGGATCATGATAGTGAACTCACGTTGATGTCTTGGCCATCCGAATCCAATGAAATCCAACTGGGACGCTATCGGTCACCAGATCTGCGCCCACAAACCCACAACTCACGAGAGGTCGAATCCATGACATGCAGAATCACTGCTGAATTGCATTCGTGAGGTGGACAAACACCATTTTAAGCAAGTAACCTTAATGTTTTGGGCATCAGTGAATATGCACAGCAGCGCTTCAGGCCTTTTTTTTTTTTGGTCATCAGTCTACTGACTGGTTTGATGCGGCCCGCCACGAATTCCTTTCCTGTGCTAACCTCTTCATCGCAGAGTAGCACTTGCAACCTACGTCCTCAATTATTTGCTTGACGTATTCCAATCTCTCTCTTCCTCTACAGTTTCTGCCCTCGACAGCTCCCTCTAGTACCATGAGAGTCATTCCCTCATGTCTTAGCAGATGTCCTATCATCCTGTCCCTTCTCCTTATCAGTGTTTTCCACATATTCCTTTCCTCTCCGATTCTGCGTAGAACCACCTCATTCCTTACCTTATCAGTCCACCTAATTTTCAACATTCATCTATAGAACCACATCTCAAATGCTTCGATTCTCTTTTGTTCCTGTTTTCCCAGTCCATGTTTCACTACCATACAATGCTGTACTCCAGACGTACATCCTCAGAAATTTCTTCCTCAAATTAAGGCCGGTATTTGATATTAGTAGACTTCTCTCGGCCAGAAATGCCTTTTTTGCCATAGCGAGTCTGCTTTTGATGTCCTCCTTGCTCCGTCCGTCATTGGTTATTTTACTGTATAGGTAGAGAATTCCTTAACTTCATTGACTTCGTGACCATCAATCCTGATGCTAAGTTTCTCGCTGTTCTCGTTTCTACTACTTCTCATTACCTTCGTCTTTCTCCGATTTACTCTCAAAACATACTGTGTACTCATTAGACTGGTCATTCCGTTCAGCAGATCATTTAATTCTTCTTCACTTTCACTCAGGATAGCAACGTCATCAGCGAATCGTATCATTGATATCCTTTCACCTTGTATTTTTATTCCACTCCTGAACCTTTCTTTTATTTCCATCATTGCTTCCTCGATGTACAGATTGAAGAGTAGGGGCGAAAGGCTACAACCTTGTCTTACACCCTTCTTAATACGAGCACTTCGTTCTTGATCGTCCACTCTTATTATTCCCTCTTGGTTGTTGTACATATTGTATATGACCCGTCTCTCCCTGCAGCTTACCCCTACTTTTTTCAGAATCTCGAACAGCTTGCACCATTTTATATTGTCGAACGCTTTTTCCAGGTCGACAAATCCTATGAAAGTGTCTTGATTTTTCTTTAGCCTTGCTTCCATCATTAGCCGCGACGTCAGAATTGCCTCTCTCGTCCCTTTACTTTTCCTAAAGCCAAACTGATCGTCACTTAGCGCATTCTCAATTTTCTTTTCCATTCTTCTGTATATTATTCTTGTAAGCAGCTTCGATGCATGAGCTGTTAAGCTGATTGTGCGATAATTCTCGCACTTGTCAGGTCTTGCCGTCTTCGGAATTGTGTAGATGATGCTTTTCCTAAAGTCAGATGGTATATCGCCAGACTCATATATTCTACACACCAACGCGAATAGTCGTTTTGTTGCCACTTCCCCCAATGACTTTAGAAAATCTGATGGAATGTTATCTATCCCTTCTGCCTTATTTGACCGTAAGTCCTCCGAAGCTCTTTTACATTCCCATTTTAATATTGGATCCCCTATCTCTTCTAAATCGACTCCTGTTTCTTCTTCTATCACATGAGACAAATCTTCACCCTCATAGAGGCTTTCAGTGTATTCTTTCCACCTACCTGCTCTCTCCGCTGCATTTAACAGTGGAATTCCCGTTGCACTCTTAATGTTACCACCGTTGCTTTTAATGTCACCAAAGGTTGTTTTGACTTTCCTGTATGCTGAGTTTGTCCTTCACACAATCATATCTTTTTCGATGTCTTCACATTTTTCCTGCAGCCATTTCGTCTTAGCTTCCCCGCACTTCCTATTTATTTCATTCCTCTGCGACTTGTATTTCTGTATTCCTGATTTTCCCGGAACATGTTTGTACTTCCTCCTTTCGTCAATCAACTGAAGTATTTCTTCTGTTACCCATGGTTTCTTTGCAGCTACCTTCTTTGTAACTGTGGTTTCCTTCACAACTTCTGTGATGGCCCTTTTTAGAGATGTCCATTCCTCTTCAACAGTACTGCCTACTGCGCTATTACTTATTGCTGTATCTATAGCGTTAGAGAACTTCAAACGTATCTCATCATTCCTTAGTAATTCCGTATCCCACTTCTTTGCGTATTGATTCTTCCTGACCAATGTCTTGAACTTCAGCCTACTCTTCATCACTACTATATTGTGATCTGAGTCTATATCTGCTCCTGGGTACGCCTTACAATCCAGTATCTGATTTCGGAATCTCTGTCTGCCCATGATGTAATCTAATTGAAATCTTCCCGTATCTCCCGGCCTTTTGCAAGTATACCTCCTCCTCTTGTGATTCTTGAACAGGGTATTCGCTATTACTAGCTGAAACTTGTTACAGAACTCAATTAGTCTTTCTCCTCTTTCATTCCTTGTCCCAAGCCCATATTCTCCTGTAACCTTTTCTTCTACTCCTTCCCCTACAACTGCATTCCAGTCGCCCATGACTATTAGATTTTCATCCCCCTTTACATGCTGCATTACCCTTTCAATATCCTGATACACTTTCTCTATCTGTTCATCTTCAGATTGCGACGTCGGCATGTATACCTGAACTGTCGTTGTCGGTGTTGGTCTGCTGTCGATTCTGATTAGAACAACCCGGTCACTGAACTGTTCACAGTAACACACCCTCTACCTTCCTATTCATAACGAATCCTACACCTGTTATACCATTTTCTGCTGCTGTTGATATTACCCGATACTCATCTGACCAGAAATCCTTGTCTTCCTTCCACTTCACTTCACTGACCCCTACTATATCTCGATTGAGCCTTTGCATTTCCCTTTTCAGATTTTCTAGTTTCCCTACCACGTTCAAGCTTCTGACACTCCACGCCCCGACTCGTAGAACGTTATCCTTTCGTTGATTATTCAATCTTTTTCTCATGGTAACCTCCCCCTTGGCAGTCCCCTCCCGGAGATCCGAATGGGGGACTATTCCGGAATCTTTTGCCAATGGAGAGATCATCATGACACTTCCTCAATTACAGGCCCATGTCCTTGGATACACGTTAGTGCAGTGGTTTCCATTGCCTTCGGCATCCTCATGTCGTTGATCACTGCTGATTCTTCCGCCTTTAGGGGCAATTTCCCACCCCTAGGACAAGAGAATGCCCTGAACCTCTATCTGCTCCTCCGTCCTCTTTGACAAGAACGTTGGCAGAAAGAGGCTGACTTCTTATGCCGGAAGTCTTCGGCCGCCAATGCTGATTATTTATCAATATTTAGGCAATGGCGGGGATCGAACCCGGGACCGAAGACGTTTCGGTTACGAATCAAAGACGCTACCTCTAGACGACGGGTAAATTTTCAGGCCTGTAAGTCAATACAAATCTTAGGCGCCAGGTGTAATCGTTGGGGGACTATGACATCATTTGCCTCAGCTTTCCCCACATGTCAGCTCATCCAGAAGCCGTGAGGCTACTTCAGTGTGCAGCAGCTCATCTATAGTGAGTCCCTGGGCGGCGCAGTGTCAACTTACTGAACGCATTACACTGCGCTAGTACACCTATTTACTTAGCTGTCTTGCGACTGAGTCAGTCACATCAGCCATCTGCTTTCCCCAGCTTAACTACGGTACAACAAAATCATGACAAATTTCATGTAATTCATGCTCATCTTTTGGAAGTATATATTGATAACATATTCTTGCACACGGTGCACACTTATTCAGTCACACAGTGTGGGATGACAAAAAATTGCGCCCTGTGTGGCGCATATTACAGTCCATAGAAAAGAAACGAGGCACCGCGGAGGAATTATTCACATGAGTTGTAAATCGGTAGGTGTTATATACATCTACAGACAAACAAATTGAAAGGGTCCTGTAGCCACCTTTCATTAGTTCGGTAGCCCAATTTCACAAGTATTTCTCTTTCTTTTCCTTGTTTCTCTTTTCTCTTTACTCTCATAGTGGAGTGATTGAATGAATGTGGTTGTGTGTCACGTTGCTAGACGGTGGCGTAGTCTGCTGCAGAAAGTCTGCGATAGTCGTACAGATTCAGCAGCAGTTGTACAGAATAGCCAACTCTCGTAGTGGTCAAGTAGGCAAAGAGGTTTGCGCTACTTGTGAGAAATCCACCTGCGTTAGGTTGGTGGCGGAAATGGCATCGTTGGGCTTTCCGGTCCGCGCGGAGCGTGGAGGAGGCTGGAGAGGAAAAAAGGGGGCAGTCTGCCGCCGGTACGGGAAACGTCCACAGCTGTGCTCCAGTCAAAGAAGGGTGAGTTAGACTGACTGCGTGGCGCGTTGTTACTTGGCGAGGGGAGAGCTGTTAGCTTTTGGTCTCGCTTTTCAAATCTGGAAGATTGCTTTGCCTTGTCGCAGCAAGGAATGCTAAACTTTGGCAGATTTTTCTATTAGCAAATTTCTGTAGCAGACTTGGATCGGCCGGGAGAGCGCCACCCAAAGGTGTCGATAAGAAGTGAGCACTCGCTTCTGTATGAATGTCTGTTTGCCTTCAGCTGTGCCTGCATAAGCTTTCACCTTTCTAAACATTTAGAGCTTTGCCTTCTCGTATATTTTCCTTCCATTATGTGTCTTTCGTCCGTAGGGAGCCAACCACGTGGTAGAACATTATAGTTGTTGGGCAACCGGCATCACTAACTGTCCGATCGCATGTTTGTTTTAGATAATGTTAACATGATTCAAATGGCTCTGAGCACTATGGGACTTAACATCTGTGGTCATCAGTCCCCTAGAACTTAGAACTACTTAAACCTAACTAACCTAAGGACATCACACACATCCATGCCCGAGGCAGGATTCGAACCTGCGACCGGAGCGGTCACGCGGTTCCAGACTGAAGCGCCCAGACCGCACGGCCACACCGGCCGGCTGTTAACATGATCGTGTGATGTGATATTGTTGGAATTTGGCACTATACCTAGAAATTGTGTCTCCACAAACCATGTGTTATCAGGAATCGTGTACATGCCTCACATCCTTATCTTAGGAATAAATGATTTTGTCTACAATTTTCTCTTGTGTTCCGAGATTACGTTTTTGCACCTAAGCCACTCACCTCGTAGCTTTCCTGTTAGCACAGGTCCAGTGATTAGTCTCCTCTTGTATTTAATAACAAATTCTTTAGGTTAAGTCTTATTTTCAGGTGTGTTGCTGGGAGCTGATCTTATGCAGTGTTCATGCATTTTATATTTTATTTTAAATGTTTGATTGTCGTGAACAGTGCACGGGCAATACTATTAATTACATCGTATCCGCTATGAGCGACCTCACAATGTATGCATTTTTGTGAGTTTTTGGTCTGTGATCAAATTAATTTATTTTCCGACTGGATTAGTTGTATGGTTAGAGTCGGTGGCGACCCTAATCTTCTCAAGTTAACTTCACAAGCAATAAGCATTTACATTCCCAATAATAACGTAATAACCCGTAGTAACCGGTTAGTTACAAAATAATTAAAATTTCAGAAAAATTGGATGCTTTAGCGATAACGCTTCATAAATTGAGCAAGTCAGCGACACACTGCGCCACCTCTGGCTCTCACGCAAGCCGTTATCTGTCTTGGCACTGACTGATAGGTTTTTTCGATGTTCTGAGGGAAATCTGTCGCATGCTGTCCAATTGGAGAGTTAGATCATTAAAATCCCAGGATGGTTGGGAAGCCCCTTCCCATAACGATCCAAGCGTTCTCAGTTGGGGAGAGTTCTGGCCACCATGCTGGTGAATACTGTGCTTGGCAAGCACCAAGACCAGCAGTAGAAACTCTTGTCGTGTGTGGGTGGGGATAATCTTCCCGTAATGTAAGCCCAGGATGGCATGCTATGAAGAGCACCAAATGAGGTACAGAATATAGCAGATTTACCGTTGTGCTGTAAATGTGGCATGAGGCGACGCCCGAAGTGCTCCTATTGCACGCTACACTGTCACTCGTGGCTGTCAGGTAGTATGGGGGGGGGGGGTGACAATAAGGTTGGTATTCCACTGCTCTCCAGGGCAAATCCAAACAGTCTTCACTAGTGACTGGGGCTCAGTCGGAAGTGGGATTCATCACAAGTCTACTTCACTCAGTGAGGTTGCAGTATGAACTGGAGATGCCCAAGAGAGTGGTGGGGTACCAACCTGACTGTCCACTGCCAAACGGCCCGACATCCAGGAATGATGGTCCGGGTGCCACTTCTTTTCATAGCTGCACCTCTTCGGTTGTGATCCACAGCACCTTTACAGCACGGCAGTACGTCGACGATTTTCTACACCCCGTATTGTTGCTCTTCATGGCAAGCCATCCTGGTCTTGTATTTGAAGAAGGTATGTTCACCTTCAAACTGTACCTTGGCCAGCAAGGTTGCCAAATCTCTCTCTCTCAGGGATCCCAGGTCGGTATTTTGACGAGTGTGCCAAGTGGACATAACTTGGGACGATATCGCTCAGGAGGAAACCCAAAAATTCTGTCAATCTCTGGTGAGCCGAATAAATGCAACATAAGGGCCGGAGGTGGACCAACACTTTACTGACCTGCTGAATTTCCGAAGCTCTTTATCTTGAATTAATCATCCAATGTTTCTGAAATTGTAATCATTTGTCTGTCTGTGTATGCACATCACATCTATCGATTTCCGTCAGATTCAGATAATTCCTTCGTGTTGAATCGGTTTTTGTTCCTTAGAGTTTATTAAATTAAGTACTGGAAAGTAACTGAACTTACTTAGATGTTTCTATAAAAAATGAAATGTTCGTGTGGCATTGTTGGCCTGGAGGCCCCATCCGCGGAAGTTCGATAGTATTCTTAAATAAGAAAAGAAAACAGTGATAAATAAAAATATGTACATTTGCAAATATTTATATGCAAATAATTATTCATACTATATACTATTAACGTCCTCTGCTTGAATGAATATTATGTCACATTCTGTAGACCATAGAAAGCTATGTCTGTTGACTGTATACAAAAATGTCTTTGTGACTGTGTTGTGTTGTGTTTGTTCATATGCTCTTTTAAATTTTACTGTGTATGTGCCCATCGGTGTAACGTGGTGGATGAACGTCCTAAAACACTACCGAATAATTAAAAGATTAATGTATTTATTTACTATATATTTAGTATTAAGCATACGATACATAACAATGTATACTTCAGTCTCTCTGCAGCCTCTCTCCCTATTCCGCTAGTGGTGGATTAAAGTAGTCACTATCAGTTGGAGTAGCAATAACGTGATGCTGGTTCGTAGTCTCACTGCGCTGCCTCTTGTGTGCTCAGTATGATCTGTGACTAATCTGGGGATAGTCTCAGGCTGAGTTCTGAGCGTGGCGGTCCTCATAGTCGCGCCGGCCGATCGCAGGTGCAGGCAGCGGGCCGGCGTGAATTCCGCGTCCTCTGGTGGCGCGTGTAGAGCCGGCGAGCGTTCTGTGCCAACAGTTCGCGGTGGACGGTTTAAATATCTCATCTGAAGAGATGTGACAGGAGCGCGACTCGCCGTATGCAGTCGACGAAGGCAACGTCGATACCACACTGTGCGCTATAAATTGTATGAGAGGTGTTTAACAGGTGTAGCTTTCTGCTTAAGTGAGCTGCAAAACAACCGTAAGTATTTTTTTCCAAATTTCGATCTTAACTCTAGATGTAGAGTCATTACGAATTACAAATTTGTGCCTATATATATATATTACAGCGAAGGCAACGCAAGAGTACAGCTCGTACACATCCGAAACGTTACGAATAAGTGGCACTATACACATAAAATACACCTGTAAGTGGGAATGATTTCCTGAAACGCGTCACGGAAGAGATGAATGAAAACAGGATCATCACTGGTAAGAGACAAAGTTATTCTACGAGGAAACTCAGGGTATTAATTTTCAGGAAGAGTAGGTATAAGTTTTGAGGATTTTCGATGACATGTAATTCTGTCAGAGACAGAAAATAAAAGCTAAACGCATATTGACAGCATCTTGGAAAGACATAAGATAAATACTGACAAAAGTAAAACAAATGTAACAGAACATATTCGAAACAAATCAGGCGGGACTGGTGGAATTATATGAGAAGAGGTACACTAAAAGTAGGAAATTAGTTTTGCGTTTTCGGCCTTAAAGTAACTGACGATGGCCGAAGTGGGATGATATAAAAAGGTAAAATGGTGTCAACTCTATTAAGAGAAACGTTTCTGTAGAAAATAAATTTCTTAACATCGATTTTTTTTTTTCAGTCTAGTTTTGTATGGAAGCTCAGTATGTACGTGACAAACGTTTCAGACAGTCTAGTGTAGAAGGATTTTAACTGACAGTAGTACGTCTTAAGTCGAATCAGTTTAAATTCAAATTCAGCTACATGAATTACATAGCAACAATAAAACAGCTCATTAAATAATCCAAGTATACTACATTAATAAAGCACAGCTGAACAAAAATTCATAATGTTCTCTCTATGAAGATGAATCACACTAAATAGAAGACTGTGAAATTGATGATACGAAAGGATACAGAAAAGACTATGGGTAGCTTGTATAATTAGTAAAAAGGTATTAAGTCCAACTGACGAGAACAGACTTACGATACAATATGACTGAGGGAAGAACTCACTTCACGGGACACCTAATTGAGCATCAGCGGATTGTGAATTTTGTAACGGAGCAAAGTGTGGTGATGTTAGGTGACTGTATTTTCCAAAACTGTCTCATAACGTGTACAAAATCAGAACTTAACGACCCATTACGTCAGAATAATTAATCGATACTAAGAAATTTAATGTGGAGCATTGCTAGTAACTATCAGTAGTAAATATCTGTAATTTACATTTATTCGAATTTGCTTGCTTTATAAAAGTAAGAGGACGCTGAAAGCAGATTGGGATGCGGTGACGGTGCTTGGGGAAGCACTGGAGTCACGTAGGCAAACAGAGAAGCCACCCTCAGAGCAGTTCTCAGAAGGATGCACGGGAGGGGCGCGGGCCAGCACCATACGGTCCACCAGCCTCTTTTGTGCTGCCACCCTTGTGTGCCAGACACATGCGGACAACACAGGTACGACCTCCTGTGGTCTAGGGCAACCAGCGACCGTTTTAAGGCCCAGAAGTGGAAAGAGAAAGTATTCTGTTTTCAGCAAGGTCCAGTGCACAAAAGGCAGAAGGCTGTGTTCTTTTGGAACGCACCACACGCTGTAAATAACATCTACGGAGTGGAGTGGGGACCCGCAGTTTTGGGTGCCTATGAAAGTACCGCTGGTTGTTGGGTTTCACAAAAACAAAATGTTTACGCAACATAAGACTTGCCAGGTTTGGCTTATGTAAATCAATTGGTGGTCAGAGAGGCAAACTCGACTTTGCCTACGATAACTCACATCACTGGTCACAGAGAAAGAAAGTGAATGAGATGCTTTTTTTCATCACGAAATGCTAGAATACACATTACTGATTAACTGCCTGAGGGAAAATTCAGGGAAGGGGCCAAGAATTTTCTAAGGAATGTTTTTAAGTTCGGCATTAAGAAGAATCGTAGCCCAACCAATTCCAAACTGAGTAAAAAGTCCAAAATGCAGAAACACAAGTTCTTGTTTTAGTAAGCAATCGATACAAAATTACTTCAAGTGCATTACTTCAAGAGCATTCATCACTTGATCTCCGAGAGCCTCCAGTGCCGCTGTCCTGCGACGTTTTCAGAACAGACAAGCTGAGGGGTTTGGACAGATTTCGATCTGATTTCTTTCGGCCACTGGCGCAACTCGTTGGGCCGTCGCCAATGATTCATTCTGCTGCCGTTTCAGCCTCCACCTACAGCGCGCTATGATGATGTCGAGCCACGGCTATGAGGTGATGCATAGGGACCATATAGTCATTTTTATAGAATTTCAATAACCTGAAGCTTCACTTTGAAGACTTACATTCAAATCCAAATGACCAGTTTGCTTTCAACTCTTACCACAGAAACAGTGCACTCCCTTTTTTTAGTATTATTTGTCTTTTTGATTAACATCACGAAAATCAAAGTACAATTTCACTACTGCATTTTTTTCATTCATGCGATTAATGGAATCTTATCCCAGACCCTTTTATCACACGTACCAAGGTTTTACTTTAATATTATTGTTCGTCGAACTGTTTACGAGTCAATTTAATGAAATAAACCGAATTAATTGTAGTTATTGTTTCATTTAGTAGTCATAGAATTACTGATTCATTATCTTGAAGGGTGTCTAATTAATTCATGTCAGATCACAGGATAAATTTACATAACACCAATTTAAAAGACCACCTGTTCCCCTATAGTGAGGCAAAAATTGTAATTGATGATCAAAACTTGATGACAGTAAGTTGTACCAGGTCCACAGGAACAAAAGCTCTGCGTAGTGCTCTCTGATGTCCAGTCTTCGGACTAAAGACCATAACAACTGGTAGCTGTTAAACCATAATCTGCAGTAGCACAGTTGTTACAGGATTGGACGGCGCCGTTTACGTTGCGTAACGACCATGCACGCGGTTCTGCAAGATGACCCAATGAGGCAATACGTAACGATGGTTTCGTAAGCTACGAATGATGATTTGACAATACGATGTATTTTCTACACGAAAAAATAGGGTCGGTCGTTGTGTTTGCATTACATGTAACATGGCATTGTTAGCTGGAATACAGTAAGAAATTTTCATTCAAGTGGGAAAAAATTTGTACTTTCGCTTTAAATGGATTTGTTTTGTGGTAGATAGAGGTACTGAAAATGTTTTGAGTGCCGTGCCCTAATGTAAGTTGTTGATGATGGACGAGGATCAAACCTGGTAACGGTAAACAACATTTTCTCTTGCACAGTGACGGAGGTTACCAGTTGCAACTATTACATCGGCACAGACACGGTCTCACATCTTATGACGTCACAGTCAAGGAAATCTGAGGCAGTTACAGTCTCTTGACACAATTTATTGCACATTAGAATGCGACAGATTTGATGGAATATGATGAGGAGAACCTACATATTTTATGTCTCTTGATATGCGCCCGACAAAGTGGTTTTGTTCCACAAAGAATGAAATTCTCGCTGTAATAAGAGATGATTACATCGCTTATTGTGAAATTTGTATGGCTGTGATTAATAATTTAAATTAACGTGTTGAAAAAATGGAATTGCTGAATAATAGAAAGTGTACGACTAGTGGATAGTAGAACGGATAGAAACAAAGAACTGCGTAGTCACCTTCAATTGTGCTACTTTATGGATGTGGAATACAATAAGCTGAATTTCCGACTTGTGGCCGTCATCATTTCCCAGGAAAGAACCTTGTTATACAACGATACACTATGCGTGCAAACTGTCAGTGAATTTCTGTTTTACGATTTTTGAAAGATTTGGAATTTTCTCACTTTTCTGAAGGTATTGTCAATGCAGCTAAATAATTCCCCTGAGACATTTCTTACATACCACCTACAACAGTTTTTCTCGTAATGTGCAATATCAGTAAGGGTGGAACACTACAAATTCGAGATGAAGATCAAAGAGCATGCCAGTTAGACGAGTTTATTATTATTATCATTATAGTTTGCGTATGCGGATCACGCATTACATTTATTATTCGCCTTTGTAATACCCCATATAACTTTCATTCTTTCGCTATGTGCTTTCTTCCTTTCTTCTGACCACTTGGTCCCTGATCTTTTAGAGACTTCATTCTCTGGCTTCACTACCCAACTATTTATCTTCTGACGGTAAAGTTTCCTGTCTAGTACGTCCGATGTTCCTATTTGTGACATATTTGACTTCTTCTACCCATGGAATGTTCTTTAGTTTAGCAGTGTATGTCAAAATCTTGTGAGTTTGCCTTGAAGATGCGAGTCTATGAATGTGCCCACAGAATTTCAGCCTCCGTTTCCTGATATCTGCGGCAAGGCTGGAGAGTTCTTCTGTTGCTTTGCGCGATTTGAGCTTATAACCTTTTTCTGTTTTATTTGGTCCCAGCATTTTCCTCATGGTATTTCTTTCCTTCAAGATGTTCTTCAGATTGCCTTTTCTATTAAGTACCAAGTTTTCACTCGCGTACAACACTTCAGGTTTAATCACTGTATTATAATGTTTGGTCTTTGTATGACTGGACATACATTTCTTGTTGTAGATTTCACGAGTTCTGCCATATGCTCGTTTGAGCTTTTGTAACCTATCTTTCTGTGCTTCCTTTTCGAACCCTGTTGGTTCTATAATCTTACAGAGATGTTTGAAGTGTGGAATTCGTCTGATCTGCTCGTACTTTGTGTTCAGTTCCCGAATGTCGAATAGTGCAAATGAACTTGGTCTTCTCGAGTGAAATTTGTAGTCCAGTTTTCTCAGCGCATACCTTGAGGACTTCAGTCTGTTTGATCACTGTATTTCAGTAGGCCTCTGGTATCGCTAGGTCGTCTGCGAAAACTAAGCGACTGACCTTGAAGTCATCATTCCGTCGTCGGAATGGGTTTCCAGTGGTCCTGGGTTTTCAATTCTCTGTCCCATTCTCTGACGATTTTATCCAGAACAGGGTTGAAGAGCAATGGTGACAATCCATCACCTTGTCGCATACCGGTCTTTATATCAAAGTTCTCTGACAATTCGCCCATGAACTTCACTTTTGACTTCGTGCCCGTAAGTGTTTCCCTGATGAGTCTTAATGTCTTTCGATCAAGTCCTTGTTCTTCTAAGATGTTAAAGAGTGACTGTCGATCGACCGAATCATATGCCTTCTTGAAGTCGACGAACATACAGATGATATGAGAGCTCAGGGTTGCTCTGTATTTCAATACCATCTTCAAATTGAAAATTTGTTCAACACAATAACGCCCCGTTCGCAAATCAGCTTAGTAGTCACCAATTTTGTTTTCAAGCTGTTCTCTTGTTCTTTGAAGAAGGCACACGGATACAATTTTGTAGGTGACTTCGAGGAATCCCTCCATAGTTATTGACATCTATTCTGTCACCTTTCTTCTGTAAAGGATGGTTGAGTGCACATTTCCCTTCTTAAGGTACCTTTTCCGTTTTCCAGATGTCTATGGTGATTTGCGTGAGCTCCTCAAGTGTATTTGGGCCTATGTTCTTCAATAGTTCTGTACCTATACCATCTTCTCCAGATGCCCTCTTATTCTTGAGTCTGAAGATGTGTCTATGGAATTCTTCTTTCGTAGTTGGTGTAGATTCTGGGTATACTTGTGCGCGAGTTTCTTTGGGACATCTTGATATGGGCTCCGGTAATTGAGTAGCTCTGAGAATTATCGAGCCAATTTTCTACAATTATCTCGGTTGGGCAGCGCGAGTTTGCCGTCTGGTTGTCGGAAACACAAGTTCTGAGGGGTGTATCCTCGAATGCTCCCTGCGAACGTTCTGTAAAAATCTCGCGTATCGTGATCGCGGAAGTTTTTTTCTATCGAGTCCAACTGGTCCTTCGTGTGCCTCCTCTTTGCTTGTCTCATAATTTTTAGGCTTCCTTTCTGGTCTGAAGATAATGTTCTTGAGTCTCCAGTGACTTCTTAGAGTTATATTTCTGGAAAGCACTCTTTTGTTCTTCCAATGCTTCTTCACATGCGGAGTCCCACCACGGGTGTTTCGTATTCTTCTTCAATGGTACTGCCTGTTTGGCTCTCTTGATTATCTTGTTAGGGAACTGATGCCAGGTGGCTGCCTTTTCCTTTTCCCATTCCTCTCTGATATTTTTGGAGTCGAATTTTTTGAAGATGATTTTTCTTGTGGTGCATTCTTTTCGGAGTAAATTTCACTTTGATCCGCACTATATAGCGGTCAGAGTCAATGTTGGCTCCTCTTCGGACTTGCACGTGATGAATTTCCTTTTGTGAAGGGTGTGTGATGGCCACGTGGTCGATCTGATATTCTCCGAGTGACTATATAGGAGGTCCCCGAGTCTTCTATTTTCGAGATGTTTCCTCAGGGAGGTGGACGTTATTTTCAGATTGTTCTGTTGGCACAGTTCAATAAGTCTCATGGCACTCTTGTTGGTGAATTTATAGGCCGGGAATTTCCCTACGGTCTTTTGGTATTCCTTTTCTCTGCCAATCTGGGGATTGAAGTCGCCTGGTAATATCTTTGTGTCTTCTTTGGGGACTAATGCCATAATCTTCTCGAGTTTGGACAAGAACTGCCCTGCAGATCTCTTATTTTCAGTGTTCGTGGGTGCATGCACATTAATTAGTGTGTATTTTTTGTTTGCACTTTGTGTGCGCAATGTCATTGGTCTATTACTTACGTGGGTGACTTCTGTAATCGAATCAAGTATGCTCTCCTGAACGACAAATGCCATACCCAGCAGTGGGGTGCCACCTCTTCCTATCCTTTTGTCTCTTTTAGTTACGAAGATAATTACCATAGTCTAGTGAGTTTTTATCCGTAAATCGTGTTTCCTGAAGCTGTACCTTTTGTCGATCTAATTCTGTTGTTAACATGTGTAGTTTAACTGGTTGTCGTAAGGTGTTGATGTTGAAGGTCCCGATGTAAGCGGCTCTCTTTGACGGTAGTTTGCCAGAGAACTCCGACTTTCTCCGTGATCGTGGTAGTCCACGTTCCCCAGAATCCGAAGACCCTGTTGCCGCCCGTTGACGGGTAGATTTGTTACCACCTGGGGTAATTCTGTTGTTACTCTCATGAATCATAATTGCTTGTAATCGAAGAGTTGTCCAGTGTTCCCACTGGGAGTTTAGAACCAGGGATTTCTAGTTCCTGGAATGTAAGGTGTGCAGCCGTACCTACTAGGTAAACAGGCGCTAACCACTTTGCCGCTCGATCCAAGTCAGATGCAAAGTGGATATGAATTTCGATTCTTCGTCCCTCTCTGCCATTGAGACATATGCCCTCTTCTGCCATTGAAGCCGTTGACCATTTTCTGTTCACCTCGGTTGATCCGCGGGTGCTTATTTGGCTAGGCCTTATTCACACCTGTCCTGCATATCTACGGGAGATTCCCCTATCAGCCATTGGGACGCGCCGTGTCAGGGTCGAGCGCCCCCATTCCAGTGTCTCATGTAGTGTTATGTCTAGCCCTTGTTCAGTTCGGGGCTAAACCTCCACGCAGGCTAACCAGGCACGGTAGACGACTTTACTTACATATGAGCATTTATCTGATGGTTGGTTGGTTGGTTTGTGGGATTAAAGGGACCAGACTGCGATTGTCATCGGTCCCTTTTTCCAAAAAAGTAAAACCGCCCAAAGAGAATAAAAAAAAACGAACAGCAGGAAAGACGTCAGACGACACAGGACGGGAAAGACTCCGACAGAGATCAGACAAAACAAATTAAAACACAGAGTGTGACGGTGGTTGGCCGACCATACAGAAAAAAAAGAGGAAAAGCCAACCACCAAGAACACATTAAAAGCTCAGTGTAAAATCAGAGGCTAAAAGCCAGAATCAACACAAAAAAACCTCAGATTAAACAATAAAAACCCCCTGCCCGAATAAAACGCAAAACTAAGTCCACCATGGCAGAGTCATCTAGTAAAAGGGCAGGGAGCGTATCAGGCAGCGCAAATTTCTGCCTGAGCACAGTTAAAAGCGGACAAGTTAATAAAATGTGCACCACCGTCAAAACCGCCCCACAGCGACAGAGAGGCGGGTCCTCACGACGCAATAAATAACTGTGAGACAGTCGGGTGTGTCCAATGCGGAGCCGACAAAGAACAACTGAATCCCTGCGAGTGGCTCGCATGGATGACTGCCACACAGGCGTCGTAGCCTTGAGAGAACGGAGTTTGTTTGGCGTGGGCAGATTGCGCCATTCAGTGTCCCAAAGCGAGAGAACTGCGCGGCGGAAGACTGCCTGCAAATCAGTCTCCGGGAGGCCAATGTCCAGGGTGGGTTCACTGGTGGCCTTTTTGGCCAGGCGGTCAACACGTTCATTGCCCGGGATACCGACGTGACCGGGGGTCCACACAAAGACCACAGAGCGGCCGCAACGCGCACGAGTACGCAGGGACTCATGGATAGCCACCACCAGACGAGAACGAGGGAAACACAGGTTGAGAGCTCGTAAACCGCTCAGGGAATCGCTACAGATAACGAAGGACTCACCTGAGCAGGATCGGATATACTCTAGGGCACGAAAGATGGCGACCAGCTCAGCAGTGTAAACGCTGCAGCCATCCGGCAAGGAACGTTGTTCGGAATGGTCCCCTAGAGTTGGCGCATACCCGACACGACCAGCAACCATCAAACCGTCAGTGTAAACAATTCCAGAGCCCTGATACGTGGCCAGGATGGAATAAAAGCGGCGGCGGGAGGCCTCTGGAGGGACTGAGTCCTTCGAGCCCTGTGCCACGTCGAACCGAAGGCAAGGGCGAGGAACACACCACGGGGGTATACGCAGAGGTGCCCGGAAAGGAGGTGGAACAGGGAAAAACCCAAGCCCGCAGAGAAGCTCCTTGACGCATACGGCGATCGGACAACCCGACCAGGGCCGACGGTCTGGCAGATCGACGACTGACTGCGGGAATAGGACACGGTAATTTGGATGCCTGGGCAAGCTAAAAACACGGGCAGCTTAAGCAGCCAGTAATTGTTGGCGTCGTAACCGCAGTGGAGGGGCACCTGCCTCCACTAGTATGCTGTCCACAGGGCTGGTGCGGAAAGCACCAATGGCAAGGTGTATCCCGCTATGGAGGGTTGGGTCCAGCACCCGCAACGCAGATGGGGAAGCTGAGCCATAAGCCAGGCTCCCATAATTCAGACGAGACTGGATTAACGCCTGGTAGAGCCGGAACAGGGTAGATCGGTCGGCGCCCCAGCGGGTGTGGCTCAAACATCGCAGAGCATTGAGATGCCGCCAACACGCCTGTTTGAGCTGCCGGATATGAGGCAGCCAAGTCAACCGGGCATCGAAAACCACCCCCAAAAACCTGTGTGATTCCACCACTGAAAGAAGTTCGCCGTTAAGAGAAAGCTGCGGCTCCGGGTGGATAGTACGTCGCCAGCAGAAATGCATAAAGCAGGACTTGGCTGCCGATAACTGGAACCCATAAGCTACAGACCAAGACTGCGCCTTGCGGATAGCGCCCTGTAGTTGAGGTTCAACAGCTGCAATGCCAGGAGAGCTGTAGTAAAGGCAGAAGTCGTCAGCATACAGGGAAGCGGAGACAGAATTTCCCACGGCCGCAGCGAGCCCTTTAATGGCTATTAAAAACAAGCAGACACTTAGAACCCTGCGGCACGCCGTTCTCCTGGACGTGGGAGGAACTATAGGAGGTTGCGACTTGCATGCAGAAGGTACGATACGACAGGAAATTGCGGATAAAAATCGGCAGAGGGCCCCGAAGACCCCATCCATGAAGCGTAGAAAGGATTTGATGACGCCATGTCGTATCGTATGCCTTCCGCATGTCGAAAAAGACAGCGACCAGGAGCTGACGGCGGGCAAAGGCAGTACGGATGGCCGACTCCAGGCTCACCAGATTGTCGACGGCGGAGCGGCCTTTACGGAACCCACCCTGAGATGGAGCCAGACGGCCCCGAGACTCCAGTACCCAATGCAAGCGCCGGCTCACCATCTGTTCGAGAAGCTTGCAAAGAACGTTAGTGAGGCTAATGGGGCGGTAGCTGTCCACCTCCAAAGGGCTCTTGCCCGGTTTCAAAACGGGGATGACAATGCTCTCCAGCCATTGCGATGGAAACTCACCCTCGACCCGGAGACGATTGTACAGGTCGAGGAGGCACCGCTGGCAGTCCACTGAAAGGTGTTTCAGCATCTGACAGTGGATGCCATCTGGCCCAGGAGCAGTATCAGGGCAAGCGGCTAGGGCACTGCGAAATTCCCACTCACTGAATGGAGCATTGTAAGATTCTGGGTGGTGGGTGCAAAACGAAAGGCTTCGACATTCCATCCGCTCTTTAATGGAGCGGAAGGCCTGGGGGTAATTCGCAGAAGCGGAACTCATAGCAAAATGTTCTGCTAAGCGGTTTGCAATGACGTCGGAGTCAGTACAAACTGCTCCATTCAGTGAGAGCGCAGGGACGCTGACAGGGGTCCGATAGCCGTAGACGCATCGAATCTTGGCCCAGACCTGCGATGGAGTGACATGGAGGCCAATGGTGGACACATACCGGTCCCAGCACTCCTTCTTGCCTTGGCGGATAAGGAGGCGGGCCCGCGCACGCAGCCATTTGAAGGCGATAAGGTGGTCTATGGAGGGATGTCGCTTATGACGCTGGAGCGCTCGCCGGCGATCTTTAATCGCTTCAGCGAACTCAGGCGACCAAGGCACAGCCCTCCGCCGAGGGGATCCACAAGAACGGGGAATGGCAGATTCGGCGGCAGTAACGATGCCGGTGGTGACCGATTGAACCACCGCATCAATGCCATCATTAGAGAGAGGCTCAATAGCGGCAGCGGAGGAGAACAAGTCCCAGTCAGCCTTATTCATTGCCCATCTGCTAGGGCGCCCAGAAGAGTCAAGCTGTGGTAGTGACAGAAAGATCGGAAAGTGGTCACTACCACACAGGTCGTCATGCACACTCCATTGGACAGACGGTAAGAGGCTAGGGCTACAGATTGAAAGGTCAATGGCGGAGTATGTGCCATGTGCCACACTGAAGTGTGTGAAGGCACCATCATTTAAAATCGAGAGATCGAGCTGCGACAATAAATGCTAAATGGTGGCGCCGCGACCTGTTGCCACTGACCCACCCCACAGAGGGTTATGGGCGTTGAAGTCGCCCAATAGCAAGAAAGGTGACGGCAATTGGGCTATCAGCGTAGCCAGGACACGCTGCGCGACATCACCATCTGGTGGAAGGTAAAGACTACATACGGTAACAGCCTGTGGCGTCCACACCCTAACAGTGACAGCCTCTAAAGGTGTTTGGAGAGGTACAAACTCGCTGTGAAGAGAGTTAAGGACATATATGCAGACGCCACCAGACACCCTTTCATAAGCTGCCCGGTTCTTATAATAACCCCGATAGCCACGGAGGGCAGGGGTTCGCATTGCTGGAAACCAAGTTTCCTGAAGTGCAATGCAGAAGAAAGAGTGAAGGCTGATAAGTTGGCGGAGCTCAGCTAGATGGTGGAAAAAACCGCTGCAGTTCCACTGGAGGATGGTAGTGTCCATGCATGGGAAAGGCGTGAATGGACTGGGGAGGCAGATTACGCCTCCTGGGCCCCCGCTGCTACTGGGTCACCACCTGTATAACAGCCATCCATTGCGTCCGAGGGACTGTCGAGATCCAGGTCCTCAGCGGACGCCAGAATCTTCACCTCATCTTTGGACGCAGAGTGAGAAGGTTGCGGTGCGACAGGTGCCACTGCAATGTCAGGATGCTTGGGAGCCTTTTTCTTGGACTGCTTTGCGTGCTGTGCCTTAGGTGGTTCTGGCTGGGAGGGCCTCACTGGGTCACTCTCAGGGACTGAAGACGACTGTGACGCCTTACGACCAGCGACTGGTGGTTGTTTGAGATACTTGCGGGTGTCTGCTTTGGCACTGGGCGAGATGACATGTGCCCAAACTTCCAGCATTTAAAACACCGCATCGGAGGAGGGATATATGGCTTCACATCACAACGGTAAGCCATCTCCTTGACCTTTTCGGGTAAAACATCACCTTCAAAGGCCAAGATGAAGGCACCGGTGGCTACCTGATTATCCCTCGGACCCCGATGGACGCGCCGGACGAATTGAACACCTCGTTGTTCGAGGTTGGCGCGTAATTCATCTTCGGACTGCAGAAGAAGATCCCTGTGGAATATAAGACCCTGGACCACGTTGAGACTCTTATGCGGCCTGATGCTAACTGAAACATCCCCCAACTTGTCACATGCAAGTAACCTGCGTGACTGGGCGGAGGATGCCGTTTTTATCAAAAATGACCCAGAGCGCATTTTGGACAAGCCCTCCACCTCCCCGAACTTGTCCTCTAAATGCTCCACAAAAAACTGGGGCTTGGTCGACATAAACGATTCTCCATCAACCCGCGTACACACGAGGTACTGGGGTGAATATTCTCCACTGCCTTCTTTAGCAAGACGTTCCTCCCATGGAGTAGCTAGGGAGGGAAACGATCTCTGATCAAATTTCTTCCCGTTGAGGTTAGACCTCGATCGCTTAGAGACTGCCGGTGGAGGCCCACCAGCGAGAGATGATGTACCACGCTTCATTGTGGGTCATCCGCCCTGATGCCACCTACTCCGACCAAGGGCCCTCCCCACGGGCGCCACCCAGCCGCAGCAATAGCCACCTGGCAGGATGGCCATTTGCGGGAGTCCCGATGCCCCAGGGAAATGGGCATCTACTCCTTGGCATACGTGGGGAGTGAATGGCGCAGGCATCAGTAGAGCGATCCCTGTGTTGTCAGGGGGCTACAACCAACAGGGTACATGGCGGCCCCACCACAACGGACTGGCTACCGTGCTGGATCTTAGGTGCAAAAATGTCCAAGGTAGTCGTCGCAGTTAAAAGCAACACCGCAGAGTGCAGTGTGGTAATCGCACCCAGGGACGTATCCTCGCCCAAGAGATGGAAAACGAGCGGGACACCATTGCAACGACAAAAAAGCCGGCTAAAGGTCTCAATGCACGACGGATACAGTGCACCATGTAAGGCGCCCTTCCCCAATTGGCTCGCTCTTCGGAATAATTTAGAAAGATGGTGGTCAAACCCGAGAGGGGACCATCACAGAAGGCCGAAACATTTGAGACTCCTTTTAGTCGCCTCTTATGACAGGCAGGAATACTGCGGGCCTATTCTAACCCCCGAACCCGCAGGGGGGATTTATCTGATGTCGTTACCTATTTCTTCTGTGGTCTTCATCTATGGCATAATATTCAGATTTTCCATGTCACAAACTCGTGGTGTTGTTACTCAATCTGGATTTCTTGTAGCAGTTTCCAGCCATGTCTCTCTGCCTCGCGACTGGGTGTGTATGCTGTCCCTGTCATCATTTCATGGTCACTGAAGCACATTTCACCGGTTTCAAACAAAAGAGTTACTTACATCAGGCGGCCCACCATTCCAAATGTGGTGTCCCGGCCAGTAAGCCATACACCCATTGTTTTTTATCATTTTGAGCTATCTGAGAGCTTTGCAATGATGTTATAAGAATCATCTGCCGTCTCTATACCCTATTTCGATGGTAGATTGCTGTGAAAAAGTGGGAACGAATTCTGCCTTATTTTCTTCTTTCGCGACACAAACATTCATGTAACAATAGTATAATCGACGGGAATTTCGGAACGTTGATTCCTTGGAGGTGTGCTCTGACACGTTTCAGGTGGCACGTGCAGGCAGGGGGCTACCAAAACCAAAACATCACCGTCCTTACGCTCAATAACTTCAAAACAATGTCGTGTTAATATAAGAGCCTTACAGTAAACTGGACAGAGTTCTGAATGGCTGTTTTGACTGGGAATATATGCAAAGAACATGCAAGATGCATTTTCTGAGTGGTATTCCATCAGTGTACCGCGTCGAAATCAATAGATCTAAAGCTAATTTCGGAGGTATCTCGAGGGAGTTTTACTGGGCTGTTATTGTTCCTGGATCCAGTGCAGCCGGCAAGAGTGGCCGAGCGGTTCTAGGCGCTACAGTCTGGAACCGCGCGACCGCTACGGTCGCAGGTTCGAATCCTGCCCCTGGCATGGATGTGTGTGATGTCCTTAGGTTAGTTAGGTTTAAGTAGTTCTATGCTCTAGGGGACTGATGACCTCACAAGTTAAGTCCCATAGTGCTCAGAGCCATTTGAACCATTTTTGATCCAGTGCGTAAGGTAGGAAGTTCGTTGAGACTGTTTGCGGAAGGTGCTATCGCCCTTTGGGTTTTGTGGCGAAATACATCAAGACATGCGGAGGATAGGCGATTGGTGAGGAGACTTGATGTAGACGTTGATCGTGAATAATGTAAAGTGCATGTAAAGGCGTAGTGATTCATTAATGTCTGATTACGCTATTTGTGATAAACGGTTGGAAACAGTTAACAATGGTAAAGTACTAGGAGTAACCACTTAATGCGACCTAAACTGCGGTGACAACATGGAAATGGGTGTGGAAAACGCTGAATCAACGCTGAAATTTGTTCGAGACTGTTAGGAAATGGAATAAATCGGAATACCAAGTGGCATCAGATACACTCTGTCTACCGGTCGTCAGCGTGCGGCAGTTAATAAATGCTATTTATAGAAGAGATACAGAACTTCCAACCAATAGCGACGCGTTTCATTACGGGGTCGATCAGTAAGTGCGAGACGATGTATTCAACAAGCCAATGGCACACGCTGCAAGAGAGGCGTTTTCGCGACGAAGAGGTTTATTGTTGAGGTTTCTGGGCGTGCTTTTCAGAGCGAGTTGTGGAACGTAGTACCTTCACAAAGACACTTGCCGCGAAAATAACCACAACGAGAAAGTATGTGCTCGAACGGACATTTTTCCGCACATTCTCCCTTCCATTTGAAAATGGACAACGGAAGGGCGCAAAGTTTCGTGATACCAAATGTGTCCTCCGCCACCCGTGCAGAGGAAGCCTTCGGAAGGTAGATGCAGAAGTGGATAAAGTAATACCGCGTAGATAAGGTGAAACTCAGCTGCCAACAGCAAACGAGGAAAGGTAGGAGACTGTGTCTTAAAGTCCTGCGAAGGTGATATCATTACAGACAAACCTGCAGCTGGAACAGGACCTGCTGGGGGACACGTCACCTGCAAAGGAACGGAGCAAGGAGCCCGAACTGTCCCAGTATTCGATTTAGGCGATTCTCAGAAATTCCGCTAAACTTAAATCGGGAAGGACAAACTGCCTTGCCGAACGTGAGTTCATTGCCGTGCCACTTGCCCTATTAGCTTCTCCTACCCCCTCCCCCCTCCAGCACAGAGAACCCCCAGCACAGCCGCTAAGACGTTGTCGAATTTCAAACACTTTCACCGAGCGAGGTGGCTCAGTGGTTAGCACACTGGACTCGCATTCGGGAGGACGACGGTTCAATCCCGCGTCCGGCCATGCTGATTTAGGTTTTCCGTGATTTCCCTAGATCACTTCAGGCAAATGCCGGGATGGTTCCTTCGAAAGGGCACAGCCGATTTCCTTCCCCATCCTTACCTAATCCGAGCTTGTGCTCCGTCTCTGATGACCTCGTTGTCGACGGGACGTTGAACACTACTCTCCTCCTCCTCCTCCTCCTCCCAAACACTTTCATAAGCGGACACAACAACTCTGACGGCATGCAGGTGAACTTCACCCAGCAAAATTCAACTGCCTTTCACTGGAACTTACTACCCTCATTTCAGTCTTTACATTTAGTTGTAATTTTGTGTTCGTAAATAATACATAAGCCAAAACATTATGACAACTGCCTACCGTGACGTTGCATGTCGCCTGATGGTGTTGCGGGGCGTGACGAAGGAACAAAAGTATGTAAGGGGAGTAGACACGGACGGGGGCAACCTAGAGAAGACACGGGCTGAAAATGGGCAAATACATTCAGATAAGCAACTTTCACAAAGGGCAGATTATTATTACGCAGAGCCTGTGAACGAGTATCTCGAAAACGCCGAAGCAGATCGAATGAACACGTGCTACAGAAAGAGGTAGAAGGACAGCGAACCTATCACTAGGCCCTAATGGTTGGGCGTCCACGACGCTTCACAGAACGTGGGGTTCGGAGGCTTGTCTGCTCTGTAGAGTACTGGCGTCTCTGAGGAAAAAGCACAGTGCTGGAGCACGCGTACGTGTTTCGGAGCTCATCGTTCTTCGTACATTGTGGAGCTTGGAACTCCACAGCAGACTACCCCTAAATGTTCACGTGTTGACCCAATGACATCGTCAATTACGATTGCAGTGGCCACAGGACCATCGGGATTTGACAACCGATCAATGGAAATATGCCGGTTCTTCCAGAGAATCACATTTTTGCAACACTAGGTCGATGGTCGCCTCCACAACCGCCGCCCTCAAGGTGAACAGCTGCCCGAAAAGAGCAGCGGGCCACGGACGCAAGCTGGTGGGGCTGATATGGGAGACATTCTCCTGCACTTACATGGAACCTGTGGTAGTAGTCTAAGACACACTGACAGCTGCGAAACACCTCCATCCCCTCGTATTTGGTGTCTTCCTCGATGCCAAACTCATCTTTCAGCAGCATAGTTGTCCGTGTCTCGGAGCCAGAACCGTGCTGCAGTGGTATGAGGAGCATTATAGTGAACTCCCCTTGTTGTCTCGGTGACCAAATTTGCCTGATGTAAATCCTATACCACCCATTTGGGTCGCTATCGGATGCCATCAGCGCGTGCGCAGATCAACGGCCCGTTATTTACCCTAATTACATTACCTGTGTGTAGACATCTAATGCCACACACCTCCATAAATATACCGACAAACTATTGGATCAATAATACGCAGAATCAGTGATATATACCGTTCCAATGACGGACAAGCGAGGTATTAAACAGGTGGTCATAATGTTTTGGTTCGTCAGTATATGTGGAAATGCTCCTTATTGGAGCACAAAAAGGGCGAATATGCTCCTCTTTAAAAGAATCTAATTGAGAAGTGAGTTACCAGCTGCCACATTCTACCTTTGTCACCACGTTTAAAAATTTCCCCAACACTCATGCCCATTTTCACTCACTCATTCACGGCAACTTTTTGTCATGATCTCATTGTGTCTGTAACTGTTTCCTGGCTCACAGCCACTGTCTCCTCTGTTCTGTCCCAGTGCTACTCTCTCCTCCCACTGCCACTATGACCCTCTTGCTCTCCCATACTGTTACTACCTCATTCATTCCTTCCCACTGCTGCTCCACCTTCCCACTATCACTATTTCTCTTTTCCTCGTTGTTTTTTTCACAGACGCTGCTTGTCATTATCATTGGCTCTCACCTACTTCCATTTCTCCTCTTTTATTGTTTCCCCACTGGCACTGTCTCCTTCAGTTTTTTTGTAGCAGTGTCAACTGCCGTTGTAACCTTCTCTTTCTCCCACACTAGCATTGTCTCCTTTTCTGTCACTGTTTGCTGTCTTCCAGTATTTATTACTTTTCCGTCTGTTTTTCACTGCCACTGACTCCTTCTCTCTAAGCATAAAAAGCGCGAATATCCTCGCATGTCGAAATTTTTGAAGGTGCTGACCGTGGTAGATTGAGGCACCTGCTATCCCACTTCTCTTTTAAACAGGAGCGTAATCGTCTTTTAGTGCTGCGACAGCAGCATATCTCCTCTGCATTCCTCCTTTTGCGTCCTACAACAAGCTTATAACTCAAATGAATAGAACTTTATAGGTCAGATAAAACTTTGATGGTTTCCTTATGTGAAACTGAAATAACACGAAACTAATATTACACCTCAGACAGAATTTTGTGCACACAAATATTTTGCCATGTGCTTCATTATTACATCATGGTGTTTCCACAACGCTTCTGATGACAACGGAGAAGGCTTACAGCATGCTTCTGTGTGGTACGTCACTTCATGAACTACGGTTTCGCCTCACACCGAATTTTACGTGTACAAGCAGCGTAAATCTGAAAGTCTGTATCTCGGAATCGGATAAAGATATCAAGGAAACTTTCAAGACTGTTCGAGATCTGAATCTTCGAAATATATCTTATAAATTTCAACAATTTGATCTGCATAGCCACGGCTCGGTTTTGGTACCCAAAATCAGCTTTTTACGGTGTTTCTGGACAACCGAAAAAGATTTTTGAAAACTGTACGTTAGCACTTGTAAATAAATGTGAAGAGAATAGACTGTTAAAACTCGGGCACTGTTATGCTGTTAGTTGTTTAGACATCAGCTGCTGATGGTAAAAAAAAATGATGAAAATGCGTTTTTCGATTTTTTTTCAGGAAGTGCTCGTGATCTAAATGGTGCATCCAAAACCTCCTGAAGGTGCAGTAGAACCACATCTAATGCTCCATTTGCCTAAGCTGGAGGAAGTGGGTAATATTTTAAAAAATGATCGTGCACTGTAGGAGAGTTTCAGTGAGAGGATCCTTCCGTTGAGGATACAAGTGGTGGCTAGCCCAAAGGCTGCCCAAAACTTGTGATTTTACGTTTCTATCGCCAATAGAACCCCGGAAACTCTCGTTTTCATACGGGGCGATTTGGAACATATTTCTAGCGTATGTTGCCACATGCGTACAGATAGGTCATGAAATTAGTTTTATACGAAGGCCATTCAATAATTACTGAGACAATTGGTCTGGGGAAAAGCGGTTAGTGGGGAAAGTTTGGTACTTTTATGGCTTCACTGGGATGATCTCTGATCAGCTGATGTATCGACACCGTTTTGTTTATAACCTCAAAAATACATTTCAAGATGCGAGTGCGCTTGAAAAGTCCACATTAGTTGAACAACGTTCTGTTATTCGTTTTTTACTTGCTGAGGAAGAGAAACCATTCACTATATACTGTAGATTGTCTACAGTTTATGGTGAAGGTTGTATGAATCGTGCAAATTTTTTCAAGTGGGTAGAGCAGTTCAAAAAATGTTGCGACTTAGTGACTGACGAACATCGTACTGGCCGATCAGCTGCAGTTTCAACTACCTCACTCGAAAGCCGAATTGTTGACATTATTCGTGCCGAGCACCGTGTGACTGTGGAAATAATAGTTGATAATGTTCAATTTAGTACTGATACGATTCATAACATTAGCTGTAACAAGCTGAAGTACCGCTAAACATGTGCAAGATGGGTCCCAAAGGAGCTGACGCGGCTATACAAGGAAACAGATGTGTGAATCCCTAACGGACCGAACTACTGAGGTCATCTGTCCCTCAACTTACACACTAACGTATGCTAAGAACAACAGACACACCCATTTCCGATGGAGGACTGGAACCTCCGGCGGGAGGGGCCGCGCAATCCGTGACATGGTGCCTCAAACCACGCGACCACACCGCGGCACACAAGAAAACAAGGCTGAGAGTGTGCACAGGTCTACAGGAACGTTGTGAAAGAGAAGGTGAGCACTTACTCAACAAAATTTTTACTTGTGGTGAAACTTGGGTTCACTATTATGAATTTTTAACATTTTGCAGCCCTCTCAGCCAAAATAATTTGGCCTTATTCAGAAGCCAGTGACACAAAACTACTGCACGCCAAAGTTTGGCCATCTCAGGTATATAACTGCAGCACCGTAGTAGCCAGTCATAAATCTACATTACTTGGGCTGAAGACAGACAGCAGGCCCCACTGCGCGGACGAGGTCGGCAGGCCGCGAGAGCTGCGCAAGGAACTTAACGGAGCGAGCAGCTGTGTGCCGAGAACCGCTGATGGTCATGCGCGTGCGCTACCTGGACATTAGGAATTCTATTAATATAACCATTAAAACCCTTAACGGCGTGATACGTGAAAGAACTTACTTCTCAGGTGAATGATACCCCTATAACAGATTCGGAGCCCGTAAGAAAGGCTACCTATTACTCTGCAACATTATTTCTGAATTTTGAATACATTACTCAAACTTTATCAGGTTAATTAATAAACGTATGTGTGGCTATTTACAGGAGTGATCTGTAATATCGTGGAGAGTACATGAGTATGACTAAGCATCAATAAAGGCAACAGTGCCTAAAAAGTTAAAAGTAGATGCACTTTAATTAACATAGCATTAGTAGCAGTAATGAAGATAGCATTAACAAAATTGCGTAGGGTAGTTAGAAACTGGGTAAGCCTAGCACAACATACAGGTAGTAACTTAACATGATGTACCACGTTAATCGCGGTACTGAAAAGTAAAAAGCTGAGTGTTAGGTTTCCGAGCACCTTCTTATAAATTTGGCGTATAACGCCGTAAAAACAATGGAACAATGTACATGCACTTATGTTGTGTCAAATTACATATTCTTAGTAAAACATGATGGTTGAGAGAACGAAAGGCAGCAGTACCTAAATATTTTATACTTAAATAATAAGTTAGTGTCCAGGTGTTTTACACCAACATTGTCTAACACTGACTAATGAAAGAACAGAAGTTAACTATCAGTATCAGTAAGACTGGGCGCGCAAAGCCACAGTCCTCAATTGTAGAAAATTTTTGAGTTACATTGGGTCAAATTTGCATTTAGGCATTTAAACATGCCTTTCTGCTTAAATGGTTCAAATGGCTCTGAGCACTATGGGACTTAACGTCTGAGGTCATCAGTCCCCTAGAACTTAGAACTACTTAAACCTAACTAACCTAAGGACATCACACACATCTATGCCCGAGGCAGGATTCGAACCTGCGTCCGTAGTGGTCGCTCGCTTCAAGAGTGAAGCGCCTAGAACCGCTCGGCCACACCAGCCGGCGTTTCTGCTTACGAATAACATATCACTGTGATTGGGCGCCACAATAATACCAAAAAGTCGAGGTTACATTTGCACACATAAACATACATTTCTGCCTATGAACGACACGCAGAATATTGTGTCATTACGTTTACTTAACGGCTGATGGTATGACAAATGGGTATGTATCCCACAGTCATATTCCAGATTGGATAGAAGCATCGAGACTGGCTACAAGTAACAGATAATTAATATCTAACAAGTTGGATAGAAGAGATCGTTTCACATAGGTGCTAGTAAAACTTAAGTGCTGATGAAAACATGAGTGGGCTTACAATTCCAAGGTACTAATAACATACAGACCCATTCTGGTCAAACGTTAATTGCAGGCTGTAAGACGCTCTTCAAATGGGTAAATTTTAACGTGTCGCTAATGTGGTTTAGCATTAATCATACGTAGCGTACACGTAGTCCATGTACAGGACACCCTGAAATAGTCTAGATGCAAAAGTAAGTCTTTCTTACGGGCTCCGAATCCGTTTACAGGGTAGCCGTTCTCCTCAGAAGTAAGTTTTTTTTACATATTACGCCATTAAAGGTTTTCATGGTTATATTAATCCAATTCCTAATGTAAAGGTAGCTACCGTCGTGTATCTATATTTCCACGTGCGCATGCGCATGACCATCAGCGGTGCTCGGTACACAGCTGCTCGCTGCGACTGGTTCCGGCGCAGCTCTCGCGGCCTGCCGACCTCGTCCGCGCAGTGGGGCCTGCTGTCTGTCTTTAGCCCAAGTAATGTAGATTTATGGCTGGCTACTACGATGTTGCAGTTTTATACCTGAGATGGCCAAACTTTGGCGTGCAGTAGTTTAGCGTCACTGGCTTCTGAAGAAGGCCAAATTATTTTGGCTGAAAGCTGGGTAAAGATTGTTTTGTGTTTGCAACTGAGCCTGACGTGTTACATGTTCAATAATATGAGCCAGAATCAAAAAGACAAAGAATGGAGTGGAGGCACACCAACTCACACGTCAAGAAAATATTCAAAACGCAAGCATTAGTAGGAAAAGTCATGTTGATGGTGTATCGGGATGCTGAACATCCAGTTTTTTGTATTTATCTCGAAAAGCAGCGTGCAATGAAAAGGCAATACTACTCGGATTTGCTTTTAAACAAGGCGAAACCATCGATGAGAGAGAGACGTCATGGATCTCAGAGGAGAGGTGTGATTTTCCAGCAAGACAACGCACGTCCTCATATTGCTCAATTAACCCACGAAACCATCGACAAAATGGGCTGGGAAATGCTGCCTGATCCCCCTTTCAGTCCTGGTTCAGGACATAGTGATTTCCATTTGTTTGGTCCACTGAAGGAGGCATTAAGTGGGAAGAGGTTCCAGGACAACAAGGACGTGAAAAAATGTGGGAAATTGGTTCAAACATCAAGATAAAGAATACTTTGGAGCGGGAATAGAAAAGCTGGTAGCTCGTTGGAACAAGTGCATAAATGTTCAAGGGAATTATGTTGAAAAGAAGAAAAAGTATTGTTTTGTAAAAATAAACGCTTCTTTTCTCGAGACCATTTTGTCCCTTTTATCACTGAATGACCTCGTAAGTGTCGACAATTTTATTCTGTTTAGAAATCGAGATAAAACAAACGACTGCAGGTGCCCTGCCGAATCATATGTCACTGGCTCTACAAGTGAAGTCCTCTGTCGCCATCATTTCTCACTGACAACAGTTTTGCTGCAGTATACAGTCTGTCTTGCAAATTGTACACTATGTTAATCATGCCTAATATTCAAAAGGCAACTGAAAACTTTTAGAAGAGAACAAATTTGTCAGTCTCTCAAAATGACGTCGCAAGTAGCATTTAATACATCGTTCCGATATTCACCACTGCACGAAGCGATCATTATTCCTCATGATTGTCGAAAGCAAAACAACATTTTCTGTGTGATAACGCGGCACTGACTCTACAACTGCACTAGTATGGAAATTGCTTCTCAAATGGCTACCAGTAATTAAAATGAAATGGTACATCGAGCACACACCGCACGTTAAACATTTCCAGACCCTATCACCTCAACCAAACTCCGTTATTCATTACGAGAGGATATTTGCGAGTATCGTTCCGGTGTTTATTTGCGGACGCAGTGCATCACAGTTGGCGTGACAGCTGATAGTGCTGCGACTGTGTGGGGCGCGCAAACAGCGGGCGTATTAGCAGCGAGCAGCGGATGCAGACCGCCGCCGCCTCGCGGTGCCGAATCGTGATCTGGAAATGGAATGCTGATGGCCTCCTCTCAAAAGTAAACACGTCGCGAGACACGTTTGTAATGTCGTTACCAAAATAATGCAGATACATACTGGCGTGTTGGCGAAAATTCTTCCTCAGTGAGCTAAATTAAACAGCGCATAATTTCGTATTTTTTAAACCGCAGAATGCTAGGTTGTCTATTACGCATTATTCACTGTAATTCGACAGATGTTACACAACTAAAATATACGATTTTTTTGGCTTAAAATGATCGAGAATTATCTGAAAATGCGTATTTGCGGCAAGAGAGCCCTGTATAGTTGTCGCAAGCCATGTGTAGGCGAGGTAAAAGATATGCGCAAGACTGGATATAATATCTCAAAGGCTTTCACGAATATCATTCCACGGTGACCTATGTTTTCGCTATTTGATGAGAGGAACTGTACGGTTAACGTGATGGAAGACCGGGCTCAATCGGCTATAAAGATGAAGTTTCAGAAATTAACTGCACAGACCTAACAGTTATGGAAAGGTAAACGTCATAAAGGCGCACTAGGCATCAACTTAGGTAATGGCAAGAAGCTGCAAAAGTACGAGCGAAGAGCATGCTCGGACAAGCCAGCATTCTCGTTATTGGATTTATTTACCGCGACTTGCCGTATTGTGGCCTACATTATGATGCTATTACTTTGAGACTTATTCCTTGGCAAATTCATCGTCAACGTCAATCTTTGAGTTGCTAGGATGCATCCTGTTGTCCAGAACTTATAGCTTTTCTTCACTTTCCTTATTCATGTTTTATATGGAGAAGATTCTGGTTAGCATAGCCATCACAGCCGGTGTTTAAATCCTTGGGGTGTCTAGCATTTTGGCGTTCGAGTGCACACTCACCCTAAGAACGACTCTCGGGATGCTTTTCAGCTGATTTCGACGATCGCCTGTGCTCAGATGGTTAAAAGTGTGCTATCAATTTTCTTGGTAGCAGCCAGATTTTGTGTATGTATGTGTGGACACACATTCCACCGGCACACGCATGCCTCTGCTCACCACATCCCACAAGGTGCAGAGATGAGTGTGGGGGGGAGGAACATGGTCTGCACTAGTCTCTCTTGGTGCACGAGTCCGTCGGGCACCAAACATGGTGCCCTGCTTACCCCCCTCTACACTACTGACGAGCCAGAGCTCAACCCCCTCCTGCCCCCACCCTACCACCACCATAACTCCCTCCTGTACGTCACTGTAAGTATGCTGACGACACCAGTTTCCACCCTCCACAAATCCTAAACTCCCCTTCAGCTTCGTGACAACCAGTTTAACCTCCGGTTCAACTACATGATTCTCAGTATCAACCCATCCGAGACCCAAACAAAAGCCCTTGGTCACACATAGCTTCCATCTCGGTGATCATCATTTACAGCCGCCCTGTCTAACTAACACACAAACTTCTCACTAGCCCTTTCCCGTAATCTGTCACGGAAATAGTACCTCCCAACTGAGCCGTGTCGGCTCGTATCGATTGCGGTTTGTATGTCGTATCTCTGGTTGGTTTCCCCGCTGGTCGCCAGATGGACCTCTTGCACCGCGTCTTCTGGTTTGAAATGTTTGCGAGGCGGGCGACGGTAAAACTGACAGTCACCGGAAGATGAGGGCTAAGGAAGTCAGTTGGAGGAAACGTGTGCACCGGTGGTCGGTGTCTTGACCGATTCACTCCGAGGCTGCTACTGAAACGGGAACGTCTTTGATTATGATTAGCTGATTCCGATTCTCTTTCCTGTCGTCAGACCGAGTAGTGTGATTCAGTTTTGCGTCGTTAGAGGGCTCTGTTGTTACTGCCCAGTGATTCGTGCCCGAGTTGTTAATTTGTGCTTTCTGGGAACTTTGGATCCGCCACTGTCTGGTCTGCACCGCTTATAGAAAATGTTTGAGCGTGCCCACCTCACTATTCGTTGAGCATCCCGTGTTGCTTTCCTGAAAAGAACTTAGTTGTGATCCCCGTGTGTAACGCTAGTGGTGATAGGTTTTTACTTGGTTTTAATAGTATTTCTGCTTGCCAAATGATGCCTAACATTATAACTGTCACCGTCTGTGCAAGCAGCGGGAATGTGACGGCGGTTGCAGTTGGTGCTGGTGCTGGTGCTGGTGCTGGTGCTGGTGCTGGTGCTGTCATGAACGTTTATTGTTAGAGCTCTCCTTTAATTACGTTTTAGATTCTGATGTGGCCATATCTATTAGTATACTGCGTGCACAGCCAGAGAGCAGTAAAATTTTCTGTGTTGGTACCCTTTGTTGTTGTAAGGCGAGTTTCTTGGAGCTTGACCGTTGCAATATTAATAGAACCAGGATTTGAACGCGGAAGGGAAGTTCAAAATTGTTGTTTAAAAACTACTTAAACTGTGTTTCACCACCGCCCTGCTGTCGCCTGACAGGTCAGCTACTGTTTCTGCAGTCTACGCGTGCAGTTGACCCGGCTTGGCAAGCGTGCCTGTACCGGCGGCACAGTATCATTGTTAGCTTGGACAATCAAATTGTTTAAACACTTTACCTGGTACCAAATGTGCGCTAGTCGTTGTTATGTTTGAATTTTAAAAATCTTGGTTTAAATTTGTCAGCTCTCTTAAAGTATGGTGTAAAATTTCTGTCTGTTATTGAAAACCATCCTGTTAGCATGGTCATTTAAATACGTTTGAACATTTTTACCTGTTAATACATTTTAAGTTTTAGTAAATCTATGCTAGCCGTTATTACATTTGACCTTCAAAAATGTTGGTTTGCAATTTCAAACCATTTTGTTAGCTTGGTATCATTCTGTTATTGCTATTAAATTGATTAGGCCATTGTGCTCTTTTGAATTCAAAGCATCCACTCTAAGAACTGTTGATTTCTAAAACATTATTTCATTGAATTTTACTATTGTTGTTGTTCTTTAAAACTGTTTAATAAATGTGAATCACTTGACAGATAATGAATAATGTCCTAACTTGGAGCCCAGGCCTTCCGTAAATTCCTGTTAATCCCACTTTCTCGAGCTCAAGTGGTAACCCAGAGAGTGATTATTTGTGGCGGGCTAAGAGGGGGATGGGCAGAGTTGTGTTCCTTTGTCGACTTCATTCATTGTTTGAAAATTTGAACTGTCTTGTTTCCAAATTTTACCAGATCTGTTTCAGGAAAAGAACATACGGGGATGAAGCACAGGGGTTGTCTTGGCCTGGCCCATTTGAAACGGGAGTAGCTTCGTAATGCACTCATATTACGGCAACAACCGATAGAGGGAGGCGTTGCAAAATTGGCAACAAGCTTACACGAATCGTTGGACAACCCTGTTCATATTCCCCCCTGACATCAGTGGCGAGGTAGCTGCTGGTATTTCTTCTTGCTCGTGCGCTTTTGGGTGAACTGCGTCGCAATATTCAGTTCCTCGAGGGTAGTCAGCCTACCCGTAAACAGGTATGTAAAGTTTAGGCCACCTGTTTCAAGGGGATAAACGTCTCGCCGGTCTGTAGCTTAGTAGGGAACCAAAAGATGCGGTTAATCAATTGCTCGGACAGGAGAAGGACTTACAATTTAGCTTAAGCGCATTGGGTTCAGATGGGTAGGCGATTGGTATGGAGGGCGGTAGCCCCACTGCGAGTCGATTGGATTGGGCTATTGAGGACCTAAATGTTTTCAATAGGTCAGTCTCCAACTTGTTCGTAAAGTTACCAGTTCCGATGACGCATATCGAGCGCGTCGTCACAGCTGCCACCACTTTACAGGTGCGAGTCAAATAACGTGATAGCGTTTTAAATGTCTTGCAGGGAATGAGGCCAGAAGATCGTTCGCGGATCACCTTCGCGCGAAACCCCACCACCTTTCCTGAGTTGAGCGACTTGATTCCCTCTGCGGAGGCTTTTAGGTTCGCCGACGAGCAGCGTGAACGACGCGAAGGGCTAGAACCCGCGCCACAGTTCTGAGCTCGACCGGCCCGCTAATTGTTCTGGTCGCCAATGTTGCTTCCTGTGTGGGAGAGGGGGATCATTTCGTGTGCGGATCCCATATCGAGCGAGGTCCAAAAGCTAATGGATGTCGCCACAGGGGCGAGTCAAGCCCATTCCCGGTAAGCCTCCTGGTTGCTGTGCTCGCGTTCTCGCTCTTAATAACTCTTCCCTTCCTTACGTAAGTGCTCAGCTCAGTCAAAAACCCGTTTGCGGACTTTTGGATTCGGGGAGCTCCGTTTCCACATTCGACCGCGATTGGTATTTGGAATATGGTGGTTTACATGAAATGCCTCCCTTGTGACCTACTTTTCACGGACGCCGGGTGGTGAAGGGGCAGGGGTTTCCTCTGATGGTTGTATTTCCTGCACAACCTGTATGTGGGATGTTGTCATATATTCCCAGATACATGACTAAGTTAGTCGTAGAAGCTCTCTGAATACGTTTCCACTTGATACTTGGTGTCTGTCTGCTGGCGTCTGCCACATCTTTCAACATCGTCGTGACATTCTGCCATGGGTAAAACAAACCTATGACCGTACGTGCTTTCATTTCATTAGTCCTATTTGGGATGGGTCCCGTACACCTGATGGCACGAATGTTTCGAATACAGTCTCTTTGTACCCTGATTCTGTTTGCCTAGTATTCTACCAATCAACCACATCTGCAAACCGATTTACCTACAACTGAGACTATGTATTCATTGAATTTTACGTACATACAAATTTCTATTTTCACGTATCTGCATAATTTGACCGATTCCAACTGTGACTCATAGGATATTATATATTTTAGTTTTGTATATTGCCCAACTTTACACGTGTAAATATTTGAAGAAAGTCACCAGTCTTTCTCTCACCTTGAAAACTTACCAAGATCTGACTGAACATTTGCTCATCTTCATTCTGACAGCACTGCATTACAGAAAACTGTATCGTCTGCGAAAACTCTGAGGTTACTATCATTATTGTCCGCAAAGTCATTCACACAGTATGCACCATGAACAACAAAAAGTTCCAGTACAATTCCACAATTTGCTTCCACATTTGTCGATGATTCCCTATTCAAGAGAACATGCTGCGTCCTCCTTAAAAAAATAGCCTCACTCCAAACTCGAAGATCGCTTGATACTCTATACTTCTTATAACGGGCATAGGTGCGATAGTGAGTCAAATGCTTTTGAGAAATCGAGGAGTACTGCATCTTCCTTACTGCGCTGGTCCATCGTTTTCAGAACGGTAAGTGAGAAAAGTGCCACTCGGGTTTCACACGATCTATTTTTTTTCGGAACTGATGCCAGCTGGCATGGAAGAGGCTATTCTGTTCGAGATACGTCACGAAGTTTCGGCTCAGAACACGTTGTAAGATTCTACAACAAATGGACGTTAAGGATATTTAGCAGCATTTTTGTGGATCACTTCTGCTACCCATCTTGTACGCGTGTGTGGCCTTCGCTTTCTTTCAACTATTGCCCACAGCGTAAATTATATTTGAAAGAGGGGATAACCCAGCCGCAAATTCAGTACAAAATCTGATAGAGATACTGTCGAGCCCTATAGTTTTGTTCAATTTTAACGATTTCAGCTGTTTCGTTATGCCACTGATGTTAATATCTGTTTGATGCATCTTTTCAGTGATACGAGAATTATTTGAGGCAATACTCTTCAGTTTTCCTTTGTAAACGGTGTCAAGCATTTCTGCTTCTGTTTCAATGGCCTCAGTTTCAGTTCGTATCTTGTCTGTGAATGATAGCACAGTAATTTTGCTGCCCTTATACATGACAGGAATTTCTTTGTGTTCAGTGAAAGACCACTCGACAATATTCTGCTACGGCAGTCATAGAAGGCTTCTTGACAACTCTATCGTTTCATCCCTGATTATCAGTCCTTGTACTTTGTCGTGTTTTTAGTAACATAGCCCCACACCTTACTTAAAGCTACGCACATTCAAACCCCTGATCCAAAGAAAGTTTAGCCAGCACTTCCTATCTGACCACGAAATGCACCCTTAGTTGTGCCCATTCTTCCAGCTTTAATAGTATATTGCTATGCCCCTAATTCCCTTCCTTCGTTTCGAAATGTTGGGTCGCTTTCTTCCTTCCCATACCCTTTCCACAAGATTCTTCTTCGAACATCCCATCCCACCTGCTGATCACTTCTTTTAACTCAAGCAGAGAGAACTACTAAGTTTTTCTCGATTTTGAACGAACAACTATATCATCTACAAAATCTTGTATGTCCAACCACCCGCTTTAAAGGCTGTAAAAATATGTACGTATAGTGTATTGTTAATATGTTAAGGAATCTGTGATTGTATATGTCACTGATTGTCTTTGCTGACGAGTGGCAGTATGCTGGCTCACAGTTGTCAAGGGCGAGGAAATGAAATGCCAATAAAAAATAAATAAAAAATGGTTCAAATGGCTTTGAGCACTATGGCACTTAACATCTTCGATCATCAGTCCCCTAGAACTTAGAACTGCTTAAAACTAATTAACCTTAGGACAGCACACACATCCATGCCCGAGGCAGGATTCGAACCTGCGACCGTAGCAGTCCCGCGGTTCCGAACTGAAGTGCCTAGAACCGCACGGCCACTGCGGCCGGCAATGCCAACAAAAGAAAAATAGTAACCCCTCCCCAACTTCTAGCAACACAAACCTCCTCTAAGAATTAGAAAGCGCTCCACAGCCACGCTGACGACAACGACGGTCCCTGCTACCTATTCTTACACAGTAATCATCCTTTGCCTGACAACCTAAGCAAAGCTAATCACCTTGCGCCCAATATCTCCAATAGATAAATGATTACGTAATTCCGTAAGTCCAAGAGGACTTGAACGCACCGACTCCTCATTCATACCTGTAGTTCACAGTTTCCCGAACGTCGAAATCAGACGAAGAATAGAAGATATCTGTTACAGGGCATAAAGAGGATGCTTCACACAAAATGCAAGAACCCAGCTTGTCGCGACTGCACTGCATATAAACACGTAAATAAAGGCTCCGGTTCCTTGCCGGTGATCCTTGTCACTCGCTTCATTGTTTTCTTCTGCAAAGATTTCTGACGTTAGCTATGCGAAACTTCCCAAGCCCTACCCTTCCTGCAGTCACCATAAACGTCAGTAACATCTCCTCTTCCCGGCTGAGGATCTCACCCTGGAGTTCAAAAAGGTCACCGAATCGTCTCCGTTTCAACGTATGCATAAACACCTAGTGCACCAACTTCCCCTTATTTTTAATCGATAGTGCATCTGGCCCAAATTCTCAACTGATAACCAACTCCTGCAGGTCACATCCCTCCTATTCCATAAGCCTAGCAACCAAAACCCGCTACTCCTTCTACCGCTTGTCTGAGAAAAAGGCTGTGACAGAGCGCAGCATTCCGCTCTTATTTTTAAACCAGAGAAATACCTGCTATAAATCATGCGCACATTGAGAACGAAAAGAGCTATCGGAAGTAATGCATTAATTATACCCGCACCCTATCTCATCTGACTGTCACGAGGATGGGCTCTTTCCAAAACACAAATAGTGTCTTCGAGGCCTGTAACAGCCTTAAACAGAATTCAGCGGCCGCTCCTGTCCCACCCACCACCGACGGCGTGACGTCAACCGGCTGAAAAACGGCAGCGAGCAACCGGGCTATCAATTCCGGATCACAGCCCTCAGTTAGTTGGCGCATTATTGCCAACTCGCAAACAAGGTGGTCCTTTCTGAGCAGGCCAATCCCCAGACACTGAGTGCCATTACGATAACCACCTGAAACAAGTAACAGCCAAAACAATATGGTGCCACAGAACACAAACGAAACAAGAGTGAAACTGGCAGCAACCAGAATGGCAAGCACAAGCGCAACGACGCTCTGCTACCAGTGAGACGCCCTGCTTAACCCGCAGGATAGGACAGCTAGTTTAAATTATGGAAAAGGGCCAAAATAAGGGGCTGTCAGTTACAGTCGAGCATACAACTTTATTGCTTGATCAAATATTACAAGAGCTCTCCAAAAAATTTTGTTTTTAAACACAAAGCTTTAATCTTTGGGACTTAATTACCAGCTGAAAGCCGCTTTAACTTAAAAACTGCTGAAGGCCAATAACTTAAAACGCAAGCGTAATCAGAAATTTAAAAGGCAAGCCTTATCTTACACTGCCGGCCGGAGTGGCCGTGCGGTTCTGGGCGCTACAGTCTGGAGCGGAGCGACCGCTACGGTCGCAGGTTCGAATCCTGCCTCGAGCATGGATGTGTGTGATGTCCTTAGGTTAGTTAGGTTTAATTAGTTCTAAGTTCCAGGCTGCTGATGACCTCAGAAGTTAAGTCGCATAGTGCTCAGAGCCATTTGAACCTTATCTTACAACAGTTCTTTATTTAGGCTGAAGGCCCAAAGAATCAGATTTTCAGAGCAAACAATTGAAAATAGCCTAAGACTTAAAGCTAATTTAAAAAAAAGGCCTTACGTAAAACAGTTCTTAATTAGGTAAAACTCAAACAAAACAGAAAAAATGTAAATCCTTATCTTAAAGCAGTTCTTTAGTTAGGCTGAGTGCCCAAAGAAACAGACACTTCAAGAGCAAGCAAGTTAAATTCAAATCGGCTCAAGGCCTCACACTTAAAATTCAACAACATTAAAATTTTTACAATGCCAAACGCCTTATGTGAAACGGTTTTTTAGAGTAGGCTTAAAGCCTAAAGAATCTTACGCCTTAAGGGTAAAACAACCTTCATTTAAAAAAACGGTTAGAAGACATACAAGTACTCACAACAAGAACAAGTAAAAAAGTGGCAGTTAACCCAAGGGCACTCAGATGTTCGTGGGTCGACCTGGAATTCATACATTAACGCTGGCTTAGGTGAGACAGGCAGTCGGGCCAACCATTCACGATCCGTTGACAACCCAACTGACCGACAGTCAACGGACCCACCAACAAGATAACTTCCACTTCATCCCACTAGGGCACAACAGGGAGTTCAACGGAACAACGTAGAAGATGGCGTCCACAACCAATCATACGTGGAGCTGCCAAACTACACAACGTACTAGACAGCAACAACACGATGAGGAAACTACACTGCCTGAAATTTACGTCAACAGCCAGGGCAGGTAACCGGAACGTTAGCGGCCACAAGGCAGAAGATACAGCTGGTGCACTTCAATTCACCACCGGAGGGTGGCTAGAATTTTCCAACTTGGAAACCACGTTGTTGGCCGCGGAAATAACGCAACAGCCGACAACGAATTCCAAAAGACACAATGTGAACAGTCTTGACATGCTGGTAGATTAAATCAAAACTCAACTTTCGTGTCCATCGTTGGTGAGCCACGGACCCCGTAGCAATGGGAACAGCACCACACAGTCCGACACCGCGTAGAGACCGCCAGCGGGCCCCGGCCAAACTACATCCCGCCGAAAATTCCTGGCTGCTCCACGCCAACCGACCGACTGGTCAGGCCCGGAAAAGGTGAAAGGACCAAATATACGTCGACCGATGAGACGACCAACCGAACGACCAACAAACGGTCGTCCCGCTCCAATCTCCCTCCTTCGGACTGTTCGTGTGTGTCGCCAGCGGTCGGCGAGCACTGGCTGTCGGCGCCTCACCGGCGCTCCGTCCCCGACTTCACTGCCGCTGCGTCCCGACTCCACTGCCGTTCCGTCCTGAGCTGACTGTCTGACCCACGACGACCCGGAAGTACTATCGGTCGCTCCAGAGATGGTATGACAGTGCGCAAGTAAGGGAGGAAGTTAGTGACCCCAGTAAATGGAATAAGAAAACGAGGCGGCAGTACCGTAATAGAAGATGACAAACAATAAATGGCACGGCTCACACGTAACTAAATATTTTCTGTGTAATGACTCACCTTTCGTTTCCATAGGCACCACCAGCTGTATATTCGATGCTTGTTCAAGAGACTTCCAAAGCCACACTGTCTCCCGTTCTATATATTCTTATACTACTGACATACCTAAGCTGTACACCAACGACACGACCCCCATCCTACTTCTACAAATACACTCCATTCAGTTCGTAGCAATCAGTTCACTGCTTTGTGCAACCTGTGGTTCATTAATATAAACTCACTGAAAACCCATGTAACAATTCCAGAAATAACCACGTACAACTCCTAAGAATAAATAGCATTTTTGCTCAATATCTTCCTAAACGGTTCGGAATACAAAAGAACGTCAGCAGCAGAAGCGATCACCGGTACCTATCGCCGTGACACAATACCTTTGAGACTACGTGTGTTTTCTGTCCATGTAGCTTAAATATGTAAGTCATGGAAAGAAACTGTCTCTAAAGACTATCTCGAAAATCCGCTTTTCGTGTGTTGCTGACTGAGGATACCTACATCTACATCTACACTATAATCTGCAGGCCAGTTAATGGTGTGCGGCAGAGGTACTTCTGGCAACACTTCCCTGTTCCACTTGCGAACGCCGCGTGGGAAGAATGATTGTTATCAAATCTCTGTGTTAGCTCCAATTCCTAGAACTTTCACGTCGTGGTCATTTCGTAAGACGTATGTGGGTGGAAGTAATACAGGGTGGTGGGGCAGTACGTGCCTCTACTGTGTTCACTGGTACCTTAGTACAGGCGGACAGTTATTGAATTATATGAAAATGAAACGAAAATTAGTTAGAAACTACAAAGTGCGCAACATTTATTCAAAACGTAAATGTCACTACAGATATTCGGTTTTAGGTTTTGACATGTTCGATTTGCCCCCCGTCATTGGAGATGATGTGGAGCAGACGAATAGAGAAATCCTGCATGACATATCGATGATGTTGACGACCTTCTGGATGTCTGTTTTCAGTTCAGCAATGGTTTTGGGGTTACTGCTGTGCATCTTGGCTTTATTGTAGAGCCGCAGAAAGGAGCCGCACGTGTTCAGATCCGGAGAATATGGCGGCCGATCGAGGCCCATGCCAGTGGTTTCTTGGGTACCCCAGAGCCATAATGCGTCCCCAGAGTGCTCCTCTAGGACGTGAAACACTCTCCTGTTTCGATGCGGTCGAGCTCCGTTTTGCATGAACCACATCTTGTCGAATCAGCGTCACTTTGGATAATGGGGAGAAAATCATCTTCCAAAACCTCCAAACCTCGTTCGGTAGTGACCATGCTGTCAACGAATGTCTCACCGGTAATGCCAGACTTGATGCTGCGCAGCACACAGTCACCCGCTGAGGGTGAAGCGACTTCTCGATGTCGAAATACGGATTCTCAGTTCCCCAAATGAGTCAATTTTGCTTTTTGATGAAACCATTCAAAGGGAAGTGCGTTTTGCCGCTAAACCAAACTATACAGTTCATACTAATTCCCAACATTCCCCGCGGCCAACTGCGCACTTCACAAGTTATGACAATTTTCTTTCATGTAGTTCAAGTGCCACCCAGCATGTACCCACTTCCGTGTGTTAAATGCTACTTCTGTGCATCTAACGGTATTCTCGGAAACACATAATTTACCACATGATATTTTCTACACAGTCGGAGCTGCACCAGTAAGTAAGCTACCCCTGTTTGTATACAGTCACCATTTTGCATCCATGCATCCACACTCCAACACCTGACTTGCTCCTCACGGGAAAATAAGTATTAATGGCTTGTCCTTGACACATGTACTTGGAGGTGCTAACCAACCTAAAACCATACTACTCTTAGCAGCTATAGTTATTAGATTGAAAATGAAGTAAATATTTATGTAATGTTCTTCAATACACTGTCACCAGCCACTAATAAAAACATCTGCACTCATACCCCTAACACTAGTAGCATTTTCCAGTAGGACCCAGCTCACTTTTTGATAAGAATACTCGTTCGCTCATTCAGTCCCTCACTCACTTTCTTATTTACCCAGAACCTACTGAAAAATGTTACTTTATCCACTTTTTCAGCTATGTCTCACCACTTTTCTTATACAAACTTGTCTCTTTTCTGAAAAAGTGACTGTAAGGAAGAAATTTCAATTAAGAAACTATGGGAAATGAACCGTTTCTTTTTTTAATTTATGGATTTGGCCAGCTATGGACTGCATACGACTTAAGACTTATGGTGTTTCTTTTTCTTCCTTTCTTTCCAATACGTCTTCATTTTCTCTCCAACTGCTCATCTCTGCTCATCTGTCCACACTCTCTTGGATCGAGGTTTTGACTCATCCTCTTCATAGTTTGAGTTTTCTATCAGTAGCCTGAAGTGATTCCTGTCACATATTATTTCTTCTGTAACACCCATTTTGTTGCCATCTCCCTTTACTGCTTCTATCCATCCTACAGTTTTTTTCAGCTTACTAACGTAATTAAAATTTTTCTTTGTAGTCAGTGTTTCTTCCATTCTTTTTAAATGTCCATAGAATTTTAGCAGTCTCTTCCTCGTTGTATCTGTGATCTTTTCTGTATTTTGATATAAATCTTCATTTCTCCTTTTAATCCACATATTTTCATTGTTTCTCTCAGGACCCAGAATTTTTCTTAGCATTTTTCTCTCAATTTTTCCTAGTTCTCTTAATTCGCCTTTTGTATTTAATGTTACGCACTCTATTCCATATGTTGCTTGTGTCCTAATAACTGAATTATAATGTCTAATTTTCGCTTGTATGGATACTGATTTCTTACTGTGATAGTTTTGTGTTAATTTATATGCAAAATCTAACTTTTTTATTTCTTCATTTGTTGTGTTATCCAGTCCATTGGCTTGGATCCACTCCGCCCGATATTTGAATTTATCAACTCTTTTAATTTTTCCATACTTTGTTTCCATAAACTTTTCTGTGTTATGCTTATGTTCCATACACTCGGTTTTTTCACAGGATATTTTTAGCCCTGTCTTTTCAACAATCTCGTGTAACAGATCAAGCATAACTGCTGCATCTGTTCGGTTTTCAGTTATCAATGCCATATCATCCGCAAAGGGTAAACATTTCACTTCAAATTTGTTCTTTCCTTGGCTCATGCTTGTACCCTTTGTGCCTCTGTTTTTTAATGTGCTTTGCCATGTTTTTACTATTTTGTCTAAAACCAAGTTAAAGATAATTGGGGACAGTCCATCTCGTTGTCGAACTCCTGTTTTCATTTTGAATGGTTCAGGAATTTCGCCTTGAAACTTAATTCTTGCTGTTGTATCTGTTAACGTTTGTTCAACAACTCTTCTGCTGTTTTCGTCCATCCCTGATTCATAAAGTATCTGGAATAGCATTTGTCTGTCAACTGAGTCGTAGGCCTTCTTGAAGTCTACGAAAGTAACTCCTGTATTTTTATTTTGTATATCTCTTAGTCTCAAAATTGTTTTCAAATGAAAAATCTATTCTGCACATGATCTACCTTTTCTAAATCCTGCTTGATAATCTTCTATATTAGGTCCTGCTTGTTCCTCTATTCTGTTTGAAAGTGCTTTAGACAGTATCTTGTATGTTACTGGTAACAAGGATATACCCCTGTAGTTGTTGGTATCTGTTTTATCTCCGTTCTTATGGAGAGGATGGATCAATGCTTTTTTTTAGTCACTGGGTATGATTCCTTTTGCCCAAGTGTCTTTAATTACTTTGTGAATTTTCTGTCTTGCGGACAAGCCCCTACTTTCCAAATTTCTGCTAGTATCCCATCCTCTCCTGGTGCTTTGTCATTCTTCAATTGTAATCTGTCATTAGGCTCTTTACAATTTAATAGATTTTCAAACTATTCAGCTAAAATTTGGCAGTTCTCTTTATTGCATAAACCCATGTTTCCCTTTTTATCTTTAAAGTGTAAGCTTGGTGACTGGAATCCTGTTAAAACTTCTCTGAAAGTCTTATAGAAGTCTCTAGTGTTGTTCCTTTTAATGTCTGAATCCATTTCTCCTAATCTGTCTTTGTCGTATTTTCTTTTCACTGATTGTATGATTTTTACTGCCTTTTCCTTTTATTCTTTAAACTCTTCCCAGTATTCTTGTTTCATATTACTGTTCCATTTTTTCCATGCATTTAGTCGATTATCAATTGCTTCATCTCACAGCTCGTTCCACAATCTGTGTCTTGGTATTCTCCGTGCTTGTCCCATTTCTTTTACTGACTCTAGCATTGTTACGTTAATTTCTTCCCAATTATCCATCAGTAGTATATCATAGAATTTGTCCCGATTTTGCGTGAGAAATTTAGTGTTTCCTCTTGGAAATCTTCTTGGTTTTGGTTTCGGTTTCTTCGGTGGGAACATGATTTTCATTTCAGTCAGATAATGGTCTGAGATTATGTTTAGGCCCTTCCTCATTCTGACATCCAAGATTTCCTTGTAGTTGCGAGTCGTTATTGTCACGTGGTCCAATTGATACTCACGTTGATTTTGATTAGGTGATACCCACATTTTTTTCTTTCCTGCAAGTTTCCTGAAAAATGTCAAAATTAGTTTTAGGTTAAAATTATTACAAAAATCTATGAGCCTTTCCCCATTTCTCTTGGTTCTATCATGTGCTAGATAATCTCCAACTACTGATTTAAATCTTATTTCTTTGCCAACTTGTGCATTAAAGTCGTCCACTAAAATTTTGGTATGTTCTTTTGGTAATTTCGATGTTTCGTGTTTTAGAATTTCCCAAAAATCTTCCACTATGTCAACATTTCTTCTGTTATGTTGGTTGATAGGTGCATGTGCATTTATAATGGTGTAACGTTTATTGCCTGACTTGAACGTCAGAAATGAAGTTCGTTCTGATGGTGAGCTAAAATTAGTTATTGATTCTGTAAGTTGCTGTTTGACTATAAATGCTGTCCCTAATATAATCGTGTTATGGGAATTTTTAACGGCTGGTTTTCCTTTGTAGATCCTGTATCCATGTGACTCAAATGCGTTTTCATCCAAATACCTCGTTTCTTGAAGTGCTAATATCAGTGTGTTATATTGATTGAGAGTGTCCATTAGGTGTTTTAGTTTTCTAACTTTCATAAGTTGTAGATGTCCAGAGTCCCAAGTAGGTGTTCTTTCTTGGATCTTATCTTTGAAGAAGTACTAGGAAGCTCCGACTCTTCCTTACATGATGTTCTAGGCTCTCCAGAATCCAAAGGGCCTAGTTGCGCCTCCATGAACAGCGATGGAAGATTGGTTACTTCCTGGAGTAGTTTTCATTTTGAAATTTACCGTCATGTCTTAGGTTAAAGTTTAGTTTGGGGAAAGATAGCTGAACCTTTCCATGATAAAAATTCAAGGATTTAATTTAGAATTGTAAGTGAGGCAGCCACTAACATGTGAGATAGACGCCTTTTGTAGCCATCGACTGCGGGAACAGACGTAACAGTCTTGTGCTTTTATACAAAACCCTGCCTCTTCCGCCAGTTCCGCCATTCTGATGATCGTCATCGCCGCCTTCAGTTCTGCTGAGGTCTTCACCGTTTCCCTGGCAACGGACCCTCACGAGGTACTACCACCTGGGTCAGGTGAACCAGGGTTCTTTGAGGAGGTGTTACTCCTCCCCTTCCTCCTTTCTCACCCGGGCTTGGGAATGGCTTTGGCGGAATTGAACCGCCTTATTACATATAAATATTATTTAGTCACAATCTTACTAAATAAAATTTTTGTTGAACACAATAGAAATTATTCCAAAAATAAATTCAGTCTCAAAAAGGACAAAAACCTTCAGTGCCTTTTGAAGGAAAGCTGTCTAGGGATTTCTACTGGTGGTGCTCTCTTTGTTTCACTATCCCCAGAAGGCTTCTTTTGTTGAACATCGTTGTTGCACTGCGACTTGGATGCTAAACGTCGTCCACCCATCTTCTGCTGCGTCTTTTCCAGTGCACATTGGTATGCGCTTGATGAGATGCTTCTGGTGGTTTTCTTCGTTTACTTCTTGATGGGCCCGATCTATGGACGACGATAGAAAGTACAGTGGTACTGGCTGGCTGAACCAATCCTACAGCTATTCACCTGTGACCTGCAGCGGAAGAAAATAACGTCCGCGAGTTGTATATGTAGTTGGTATTTGAAGAACGGACCTGATTCGAGAACAAAAATGAGACATCATTTTGCGGATTTCTGAAGTAGGAAACTATTGTTTGATGGAGCCCTGGAGATGGAAGTCGCATTGCACTCAGTCTCAGAGAGAGGACCTCGAGTTGCCAGCTGGCATTTCCATCTTCTGTTACCGCTCACCCTGCGGAAACTGCTAATACATGAAACAACTGTTGAAGCGAATTTTTTTTTTTTTTTTTTTTTTTTTTTGTCATCAGTCTACTGACTGGTTTGATGCGGCCCGCCACGAATTCATTTCCTGTGCTAACCTCTTCATCTCAGAGTAGCACTTGCAGCCTACTTCCTCAATTATTTGCTTGACGTATTCCAATCTCTGTCTTCCTCTACAGTTTTTGCCCTCTACAGCTCCCTCTAGTACCATGGAAGTCATTCCCTCATGTCTTAGCAGATGTCCTATCATCCTGTCCCTTCTCCTTATCAGTGTTTTCCACATATTCTTTTCCTCTCCAATTCTGCGTAGAACCACCTCATTCCTTACCTTATCAGTCCACCTAATTTTCAACATTGGTCTATAGCACTACATCTCAAATGCTTCGATTCTCTTTTATCTTCCGGTTTTCCCACAGTCCATGTTTCACTACCATACAATGCTGTACTCCAGACGTACATCCTCAGAAATTTCTTCCTCAAATTAAGGCCGGTATTTGATATTAGTAGACTTCTCTTGGCCAGAAATGCCTTTTTTGCCATAGCGAGTCTGCTTTTGATATCCTCCTTCCTCCGTCCGTCATTGGTTATTTTACTGCCTAGGTAGCAGAATTCCTTAACTTCAATGACTTCGTGACCATCAATCCTGATGTCAAGTTTCTCGCTGTTCTCATTTCTACTACTTCTCATTACCTTCGTCTTGCTCCGATTTACTCTCAAACCATACTGTGTACTCATTAGACGGTTCATTCCGTTCAGCAGATCATTTAATTCTTCTTCACTTTCACTCAGGATAGCAATGTCATCAGCGAATCGTGTCACTGATATCCTTTCACCTTGTATTTTTATTCCACTCCTGAACCTTTCTTTTATTTCCATCATTGCTTCCTCGATGTACAGATTGAAGAGTAGGGGCGAAAGGCTACAGTCTTGTCTTACAGCGTTCTTAATACGAGCACATCGTTCTTGATCGTCCACTCTTATTATTCCCTCTTGGTTTTTGTACATATTGTATATGACCCGTCTCTCCCTGTAGCTTACCCCTACTTTTTTCAGAATCTCGAACAGCTTGTCCATTTTATATTGTCGAACGCTTTTTCCAGGTCGACAAATCCTATGAAAGTGTCTTGATTTTTCTTTAGCCTTGCTTCCATTATTGGCCGTAACGTCGGAATTGCCTCTCTCGTCCCTTTACTTTCCCTTAAGCCAAACTGATCGTCACCTAGCGCATCCTCAATTTTCTTTTCCACTCTTCTGTATATTATTCCTGTAAGCAGCTTCGATGCATGAGCTGTTAAGCTGATTGTGCGATAATTCTCGCACTTGTCAGGTCTTGCCGTCTTCGGAATTGTGTAGATGATGCTTTTCCTAAAGTCAGATGGTATGCCGCCAGACTCATATATTCTACACACCAACGTGAATAGTAGTTTTGTTGCCACATCCCCCAATGATTTTAGAAATTCTGATGGAATGTTATCTATCCCTTCTGCCTTATTTGACCGTAAGTCCTCCAAAGCTCATTTAAATTCCAATTCTAATACTGGATCCCCTATCTCTTCTAAATCGACTCCTGTTTCTTCTTCTATCATATCAGACAAATCTTCACCCTCATAGAGGCTTTCAATGTATTCTTTCCACCTATCTGCTCTCTCCTCTGCATTTAACAGTGGAATTGCCGTTCCACTCTTAATGTTACCACCGTTGCTTTTAATGTCACCAAAGGTTGTTTCGACTTTCCTGTATGCTGAGTCTGTCCTTCCGACAATCATATCGTTTTCGATGTCTTCACATTTTTCCTGCAGCCATTTCGTCTTAGCTTCCCTGCACTTCCTGTTTATTGCATCCCTCTGCGACTTGTATTTCTGTGTTCCTGATTTTCCCGGAACATGTTTGTACTTCCTCCTTTCATCAATCAACTCAAGTATTTCTTCTGTTACCCATGGTTTCTTGGCAGCTACCTTCTTTGTACCTATGTTTTCCTTCCCAACTTCTGTGATGGCCCTTTTAGAGATGTCCATTCCTCTTCAACTGTACTGCCTACTACGCTATTCCTTATTGCTGTATCTATAGCGTTAGAGAACTTCAAACGTATCTCATCATTCCTTAGTACTTCCGTATCCCACTTCTTTGCGTATTGATTCTTCCTGACTAATGTCTTGAACTTCAGCCTACTCTTCATCACTACTATATTGCGATCTGAGTCTATATCTGCTCCTGGGTACGCCTTACAATCCAGTATCTGATTTCGGAATCTCTGTCTGCCCATGATGTAATCTAATTGAAATCTTCCCGTATCTCCCGGCCTTTTCCAAGTATACCTCCTCCTCTTGTGATTCTTGAACAGGATATTCGCTATTACTAGCTGAAACTTGTTACAGAACTCAATTAGTCTTTCTCCTCTTTCATTCCTTGTCCCAAGCCCATATTCTCCTGTAACCTTTTCTTCTACTCCTTCCCCTACAACTGCATTCCAGTCGCCCATGACTATTAGATTTTCGTCCCCCTTTACATACTGCATTACCCTTTCAATATCCTCATACATTTTCTCTATCTGTTCATCTTTAGCTTGCGACGTCGGCATGTACACCTGAACTATTGTTGTCGGTGTTGGTCTGCTGTCGATTCTGATTAGAACAACCTGGTCATTGAACTGTTCACAGTAACACACCCTCTGCCCTACCTTCCTATTCATAACGAATCCTACACCTGTTACACCATTTTCTGCTGCTGTCGATATTACCCGATACTCATCTGACCAGAAATCCTTGTCTTCCTCCCACTTCACTTCACTGACCCCTACTATATCTAGATTGAGCCTTTGCATTTCCGGTTTCAGATTTTCTAGTTTCCCTACCACGTTCAAGCTTCTGACATTCCACTCCCCGACTCGTAGAACGTTATCCTTTCTTTGATTATTCAATCTTTTTCTCATGGTAACCTCCCTCTTGGCAGTACCCTCCCGGAGATCCGAATGGGGACTATTCCAGAATCGTTTGCCAATGGAGAAATCATCATGACACTTCTTCAATTACAGGCCACATGTACTGTGGATACACGTTACGTGTCTTTAATGCAGTGGTTTCCATTGCCTCCTGCACCCGTACGCCGTTGATCATTGCTGATTCTTCCGCCTTTAGGGGCAATTTCCCACCCCAAGGACAAGAGAGTGCCCTAAACCTCTATCCGCTTCTCCGCCCTCTTTGACAAGGCCGTTGGCAGAATGAGGCTGACTTCTTATGCCGGAAGTCTTCGACCGCCAATGCTGATTATTTATCAAAATTAGGCAGTGGCGGGGATCGAACCCGGGACCGAAGACGTTTTGATTATGAATCAGAGACGCCACCCCTAGACCACTTATTTTATAAATTCAAAATGTTGCCATAATCTAAACGAAAAGGGGTATTCAAATTAGATAGCTACTTTTCGGTGTAAGAATTCACAGTTAAATTCTGTGTTTTGCTTGAAAAGTGAGTTTGTCTTTACCATACATTAATACAGATAGAATTTTTCATTAAAAACTGCAACTAATTTCATTGTTATCTTCTCAGTTGTTACAATATTTTTTCTGTGGTCATGTTGATCACATAGATATTATATGTAGTTCGTTACGAAATTATATGGACTTATGTCAGTGTCTCCTTTGAGTAGTGTAACTCGTTTAAAATCGGGAAATGAATGATATAGTTTGAGGAAATTATTAGGTGGATTAAATTCCACAATGCTTGAAGTAAAACTTGGTCTCTTCCATTTTTAATGCATATATTCTGTAGTTTAATGTAGTCGCATAATAAGGAATCAAGCAATTGGATGTTTTTAAGATTTGTTTGAAATGCAACTAATATGAAAGATGGCATATCAAGCTCTACAGGGATGTAAAAATTCGTAATATCTAACTCCAAGCTTTTCGTATCACTCAGTCCAGCAACAACTACAGTTTGCAAATCATAAAAAGGTATCGGAATTTTAGGATTTTCCAGTATGCTTTCTCATTGTTCTAGCTCATAATTTGGCTCATATTTAACAATTGGTAAACTAATTTCAGTAGATTATACTCCAATATTATCTTGTTTCGGAAGTGTGTCCAAGAAGAGCATCTTCAGCACTGGAACACCAAGTAAAAATTTCAGTAAAATCTCCTTCACATAAAATTTCTTTATAGTCCTTAAAGAAACCAGTGGATAATGCACTTCACTTTTCTTACTTTTACTTTGCCAATATTGGGTATTGTCCTTCTACACTCATTTTTTGATAACAGAAAAAGTCAAATACTTGTAAATTACTTACTATGGCTGTTAAAATTTATTTCTCTGTTTGGTTGAGCTTCTCTTATAATATACTTTAACTCGTTAAATATCTCTCTCTTTGCACAAATTTTGAATCCTTAGATTTAAGAAGTTCTTCTAAGGCTATCCTAACAACATTCAACTTATATGGATATTATTCATAAATGCAGTTACTTCCTCTTTAGATAAATCATGTAACACAATTTTATTAATTATCTTATTCTTTGCTTTTGTTGTGTGGTCTTGAGTGATGATAACATGTTGAAATAATCTACTGGTGTCAGTATATCGTCATATAACTTAATTTTAATTTCTTCTCTATTAAAATCTTCTTTATTAAATAGTAAATAGTTTCCTTCCGCAACAAGACTACCTACATAATATTTTATATTATCAAATTTGATAATATGCAGTTCTGTTCCTTCATCATTCACAAATCACTTAAAACTAGATTTAAACTTTCCTTCGATTACTTCATAATTTATACATTCTCTAAAAAGAATGTAATAAAGTTATTTATCTGGGTGTTCACTGGTATTATATATTGGTAACATTGTCTTCATTAATTTGATTGTTCCTCCAATTTAAAGTAGTGATTCTTTTGTAAATTATCTGTGGTAATAATATAGATGGTATCATTCAGTTCTGTTTTAATTGTCTTATAGTTTACCTGCCTCAGTTTTTTTATTTTTGTATTTTTCTTCTTCAGAATCTATAGCAAGTTGTTGTTTTTGTTCTTCTGCTATTTTTACTCTGATTTCGAATTCAGTGTCTAGTTGTTGAGACTGAATGACTTTATATTCATCCGTGTAATGCACAGGAGCACAGTTTCATAGTAATCACGTGTTACATCACCAGCTACTCTAGTTGTCAAATACATTTAGAAGATCGAAATTAAGAAATGGCACTAAAAGCCAGTTACTGAACTAAATTTTGAGATGCAAGTGATTTAATTTCATTTGCAGTGTATTCATACTCTAAAGCTAGTGGGTTATCATATTTTATTTCTTTGTATACCAGATTATAACTATTAAAAGATTTAAGAGAATTTCACTTGATTTTATTAATTTTTCCAGTCCCTATGGCTTTAAAACCTGCATTGGTGGTTAATACATAATGAATAAAGCAAACAATTGCATTTGTGATCAACATATTCTTTTTTTCAAACAATGGAAACCAAATTCTTTGAACCAACTCCCCAAATTTAAATACTGTAAACTTCGAGAATGTCCTACACTTGCCTGACACAAACTTCCTGTTGAATATGTTGAAGTAAAAAATTACGAAAATTGTGAATGATAATCTAAAAGTATATAAAGCTTGACAGTAACTTTTAAAAAAATTTTATGGGTGCCACATGCAGACAAGTGAAAATATTATGGATTTTAAGTTCCAGACACAAATTCATAGGATAAAATATAAAAAATAGCTGATTAAAAATTTTAAGACTGAGAAACTAGATGTTTTATAAAAATTGACTGATTTTCAAGCACAAGCTTACAGCTGGACTGTAAACAAAGTTTTTATGAATAGATATATTCCACTGAGAGGATTATCTTACGTAGAATTACCAGGAAATATAAAAAATAAGAAAATGTGTGTTAATATTAACATGAATCATGACGTACTTGTGGCCGCACATGTGCCGCCCCCCTCCCCCTCCACCCACCCACCGGTTCCCCTTGGTCCCAAGGTCGCTATGGCGCCTGTGTCTGTGGTGCTGATGAGATAGTTAGCTTTTTAAGCTGGCTATCTGGGCAAGCACCCACGCCAGCAAAAGGGTGGCGACAGAAAGAAATCACGTGTAATCAGTCACAGCCATATGTGCCATGCAGTGACAGATGTTGCTGTTACGTATATAAATGCAGAAACTAGTAACATTTATTTGGTCAGCACAATGTCTTGGTTAAATGAGTATTTCAGCACAGGACAACATGGTTCAACAGAGAAACTTTATATCCAGGACCAGTGGACGATATTGAAATGGTGGAATGGGGAAATGTTTTTAAATTTAATAGGAGTAATAGTATAAGGACAATGTTTCGCAAAGATGCTACAGATGAAATTAGGTATGGAGAAAATCCAGCATACGATGATTTAGACGAAGAAGTTGTTGAATTTGAAATGGAGGCAAGGCTGACAGAAGATTTAAATACTGTATTGCGCCAGTGAGCTTCATATCAGTATGGTGAAGAAGGTCATACAGCAATAGAAATAGATGCATCTGAAAATACCCCACTTTTATCTGGGCAGAGTGTGCACACTCTGTAGATTTCATTAGTCCCAGAAAAATAAAAACATTCATCATCATCATCACTTAACTGGAAAATACAAAAAAGGGTTATGTAATAATTTTAATCTAAAACTAACACATCAAAGTTTTGTACCAATTTATTTGAATATTGTATCCATGCATTACTCAAATTTCTTTGTGAAAGAACTAGTTTATGGTAAAAAAGCAAATAGATTTGATACCCAACAATGAAAACAGATACATTAGTTTGGGCAAGAAAACAGAAAATTTGAAGATACATTCAGATTTATGGCTTCTTCACTTGACAAACTTTCATCAAATTTGAAAAAGAATTAAATTAAGTTATTCACCTTAGAAGATTTTTTCAAGCTAGTGATCAGAAAAATATTTCTATCCATACAAACACATGGATTCTTGGAAGAAATTTGAAGAGACACAACTATCAACAAAAAAAGAACTTTATAATAAACTGAATTACTGTGAAGTAAGTAAAGAAAATTATTAACACGGAAAATTTGTTTGGGAAAAAATTAATATAAAAAAATCTTGATGAATATTGTTATCTGTGTGTTGAGACTTACGTTTTGTTATTGGCTGACGTGTTTGAAAATTTTAGAAATTTTCATATAGAAGCTTATGATTTAGATCCATCTTGATATTTTACTGCACCAGCATTACCTTGGGATCTGATGCTGAAAATGACTAGACAACCACTGGAATTATTACATGGTTATGATACACTCCTGCAAATTGAAATAAGAACACCATGAATTCATTGTCCCAGGAAGGGGAAACTTTATTGACACATTCTTGGGGTCAGACACATCACATGATCACACTGACAGAACCACAGGCACATAGACACAGGCAATAGAGCATGCACAATGTCGGCACTAGTACAGTGTACATCCACCTTTCGCAGCAATGCAGGCTGATATTCTCCCATGGAGACGATCGTAGAGATGCTGGATGTAGTCCTGTGGAACGGCTTGCCATGCCATTTCCACCTGGCGCCTCAGTTGGACCAGCGTTCGTGCTGGACGTGCACACCGCGTGAGACGACGCTTCATCCAGTCCCAAACATGCTCAATGGGGGACAGATCCGGAGATCTTGCTGGCCAGGGTAGTTGACTTACACCTTCTAGAGCACGTTGGGTGGCACGGGATACATGCGGACGTGCATTGTCCTGTTGGAACAGCAAGTTCCCTTGCCGGTCTAGGAATGGTAGAACGATGGGTTCGATGACGGTTTGGATGTACCGTGCACTATTCAGTGTCCCCTCGACGATCACCAGTGGTGTACGGCCAGTGTAGGAGATCGCTCCCCACACCATGATGCCGGGTGTTGGCCCTGTGTGCCTCGGTCGTATGCAGTCCTGATTGTGGCGCTCACCTGCACGGCGCCAAACACGCATACGACCATCATTGGCACCAAGGCAGAAGCGACTCTCATCGCTGAAGACGACACGTCTCCATTCGTCCCTCCATTCACGCCTGTCGCGACACCACTGGAGGCGGGCTGCACGATGTTGGGGCGTGAGCGGAAGACGGCCTAACGGTGTGCTGGACCGTAGCCCAGCTTCATGGAGACGGTTGCGAATGGTCCTCGCCGATACCCCAGGAGCAACAGTGTCCCTAATTTGCTGGGAAGTGGCGGTGCGGTCCCCTACGGCACTGCGTAGGATCCTACGGTCTTGGCGTGCATCCGTGCGTCGCTGCGGTCCGGTCCCAGGTCGACGGGCACGTGCACCTTCCGCCGACCACTGGCGACAACATCGATGTACTGTGGAGACCTCACGCCCCACGTGTTGAGCAATTCAGCGGTACGTCGACCCGGCCTCCCGCATGCCCACTATACGCCCTCGCTCAAAGTCCGTCAACTGCACATACGGTTCACGTCCACGCTGTCGCGGCATGCTACCAGTGTTAAAGACTGCGATGGAGCTCCGTATGCCACGGCAAACTGGCTGACACTGACGGCGGCGGTGCACAAATGCTGCGCAGCTAGCGCCTTTCGACGGCCAACACCGCGGTTCCTGGTGTGTCCGCTGTGCCGTGCGTGTGATCATTGCTTGTACAGCCCTCTCGCAGTGTCCGGAGCAAGTATGGTGGGTCTGACACACCGGTGTCAATGTGTTGTTTTTTCCATTTCCAGGAGTGTATAATTCTTATGGGTGAGAAAGAAATAACAGGTGGTACACCACACTGCTGTAAAAGACATGTAAAGGCCAATAACAAATACATGAAGAATTATAATACAAGAAGATATCAAAATATTTCACATATTTAGATACAAACAGTCTGTATGGGTATGCTATGAGCCGATATTTACCACACGGTGGATGTGACTGGGACAATCTTTTGGCTGTGCAAACATTAGCGAACTTTGGTCTATTTGCATAAAAATTTACTACTTACACCAGAGGATAAGCTTCTACCCAACACTAAAGAAATTGAGTTGTTGAATACTCTTGCTGACAAAAATAATTATGTACTTCACTTCAAAAATCGTAAATAATACTTGTCTCTAGGAACAAAGATAACAAAAATAAATAGATTCTTTAAATTTAACTAGTCTGTTTGGTTAAAGAAACATATACACTTGAACACAGAAATGAGAACTAAGAGGAATAATGATTTTGAAAAAGTTTACCACAAATTAATGAGTAAGTCAGTATTTGGTAAAACGATGGAAAGTAGATGAAGCAGAGTAGACATCAAATTGGCTTCAGGTGGCAGAAAAATATGATAAACCTGTATCAAAGCCAAGCTTTAATGAGACAACAATATTTAACGAAAATCTTGTTGCTATCCAAATGAACAAGACAAAAATCGAATTCAAAATCTGTCTATGTCAGCATGAGTGTACATGGTTTGCCTGAAGAACTGATTTATGATTTTCTCTAGAATTATGAAACCAAAATATGGAGAAAATATCGAGCTGGATTGTTATTCAACATGCAGATAATTACCTCTAAAATAGGAAAACATAGAAGTCTTTATGAAGACATGAAATCCATGATTGATCTCTTTGATACAAGTGCTTATCCAGTAGATAATATTTACAGTATTCCTCAAGGACTCAAGAAAGTTTTATGAAAAATGAAGGATAAAAGTAATAGAAAAACAAAGGACTAATTCTGTGGTTTGAGAGGAAAAATGTATGGTTATAAAATTGGTGACAAGGAAGCGAAAAATCAAAAGGAATGAAGAAATGTGTTGTTAAAAATAAAATGAGCTTAGATGAATATAAAGTTTGTTCGCTCAACTATAGAAAACAGTACCAAACAATTAATATGATACAAAGTGAAAAACACGAATTCTACAAGTTGAGATGAACAAGGAAGCATAGAGTCCTCATGATGATATAAAATATCTTTTGGAAAATAAAACAGGTACGTTAACATACAGACATTATTTATTATTATCACCTTCTTATAATCCCAATAAAAAATTTTCTATGTAAATGGAAGCTCCTAAGAAGAAGCTCAGTAATGTAAATCCCTCTAAAGAGATAACAAGAAAATTGAATGAAATGTAAATGTTTTATATAATATTATTGGCTGCGAACATTTGAATACTAGATACAGAGAGAAACTACATTTGGAACTCGATACTGGATTTGAAGTTATTTTATCAGACAGATATCTGGAAATAATTAATGGTTAGGGATTTCAGTTTTCTGAAGATGGACAGATGAAACTGCGGTATAAAGCAATGAAGAAACGTAAACATAAAAATAATGAATTTCACTAACTGGAATTCAGTACGTGAATTCCTCCAGTATTTCATACGAAATGCGATGTGGAGTTCTGTGAATTTTTTTAAATTTTATTTTCTCCTGTTGAAATTTATAATCTTCAAATGGACATTACCAAAGAGCTAAAGCAATGTGGTGAATCTCTGAATAAGAAAGAAATACTGAATAGTTTTATAAAGCAAAATATTCAATGCATGGAAATTGCCGCGTATGTAAAGAACGTAAAAAATATTGTCAGCGAATTAGTTACATGTTACATGAAATGCAAAGGTCCCGACTTCGAGTCTCGGTCCGGCACACCGTTTTAATGTGCCAGGAAGTTTCATATCAGCGCACACTCCGCTGTAGAGTGAAAATTTCATTCTAGAAACATCCCCCAGGCTGTGACTTAAGCCATGTCTCCGCAATATCCTTTCTTCCAGGAGGCTCGCAGGAGAGCTTCTGTGAAGTTTGGGAGGTAGGAGACGAGGTACTGGCGGAATTAAAGCTGTGAGGACGGGGCGTGAGTCGTGCTTCGGTAGCTCAGTTGGTAGAGCACTTGCCAGCGAAAGACAAAGGTCCTGAGTTCGAATCTCGGTCCGGCACACCGTTTTAATCTGCCAGTAAATTTCACTGCATATGTTGTCCAACTCTTCCTAGATAGTTCTCATTCGAAATTTTCTTAGTAAACCTCTCCATAAATGGCAACACCTACCTTTATAGTCTGCCACTAGAGTTTGTTGAGCATCTCTGTAACGCTCTCGTGCCAACTAAACGATCCTGTAACGAAGCTTTGGATCTTCTCCATCTGTTATATCAGACCTACCTGGTAAGGGTCCCAGATTCATGAGCAATACCCAAGAACCGGTCGAACAAGCGCCTTGTAAGCCACTTCATGACTGAGTTAGATTTATAAAGCTTCTTCCTATGAATCAGAGTCTGGCGTCTGCTTTCCTTATTGCTTGTTTTACGCAGTCGTTCCGCTTAAGGTCGCTGTGCATAGCTCCACCTAGGAAGTGGATTTCTTTTCGTATGTACGAGCAATATGTTACATCTATTTGCGTTCAGGGTCAACTGCCACAACCTGGACCATTCATCAATACTCTGCAGATCATTCCGCAAATCGATACCGTCTTCTGGCATTGATACCTTCTTACAGATAACTGCAGCGTCTGATAACAGTCTTAATTCCGACGCTTTATAGTACATCTTTCATATACACTGTGAAGAGTAATCGTCCTTAATAGTTCAATGGGACTCTCCGAAAATTACTCTTATATCTGTGGATTTTGTCCCATAAAGAGCGACATGTTGAGTCCTCTGTATTTACATCTACATCTAGAAAGGTACTCTACAAATCACACTTAAGTGCCTGGGGCAGTGTTTCTGTTAAGTTTTGTAATTCACATGTTTTAAAGATCCTGCTACTAAGTTGTCACAGTGGTCAAGTAAGAATAAGAGCTTTACTAAAAAGTGGGAACGATGAAATAACTTTTATGTCATATGGATAACTATTGTAAATTTGTATCGCACTGTTTATAACGGAACTTTTATAAGCCAATATCCTTGTGGACTGGACATGGTACTTTCATTTTGGCAATGTAATGTTTTCGCGGATACTGTAGTTTTTATTTATGTACATATACTACAGACGTAAATACCTGTCCAGCAGGCAGACAAGTACTTTTTAACAGAGCTAATATAGGAATTTTAAGCCAGTCCATTTCATTTATGAGGCAGATACAACCGACAACTGCCGCTGGTGCGTGTTGCCATCGCGTATACCACGTTTGGGGCCCACGTATCGTGTGCACAAGTCGCCTCGTTTCCGAGCGTTCAGCAGCACTCTGAACACGGCACGCTCAACGTTGACGTTCGCCAGCACGGTCCGTGTGTCGACGCTTCAGTTCTGTCTGGTGGAAAAACAGCAGCAGAAGAGAATCGAAGCATCTGAGTTGCGGTGCTATAGACGAATGTTGAAAGTTAGGTGGAATGATAAAGGAAGGAATGAGGAGGTTCTGAGCAAAATCGGAGAGGAAAATATATGTGGAAAAAACTGAAGCGTGATAGGACATCTGTGACTTCCATGGTACTAGAGGGAGCTGTAGAGGGCGAAACTGTAGAGGAAGACATGGTGGAATACATCCAGCAAATAATTGAGGACATATGTTGCAAGTGCTACTCTGAGATGAACAGTAGAGTAATTCGTGTCGGGCCGCATCAAACCAGCAGAAGACTGATGCCAAAAAAAAGGAGGATCCCAAACCGCGAAGCAGTACTCCAAAAGAGGACGGATAAGCGTAATGTAGACGGTCCCTTTATACTAAGTTCTGCCAATAAAGCGCAATCTTGGTTCTCTGCAAAGAGTCCTGAACACAGTCGGATATGTGGTCCGGCACTCGGTACGCTCGAGTTTTTCTCACTAATCGGCAGCGTGGGACGGGGTGTCAAATGCCTTCCTCAAGTCAAGCAGCACACCATCAACCTGAGGCGTCGTTGTATTCAGCGATGTGGATCACATGGAGAAACAGATCGAGCTGAGTTTCGCAAGATCTTTATTAGTGGACTCCATGTTGATTTCTATAGGCGAGATTTTCGTTCAACAAAGACGTCACAATTCTTGGACATGAAACATGTTGCTTAATTCTACAACAGACTGACGACAACGATAGAGGCCTATAACTAAGGGCATCTGCCCTAGAACGGTAACAGGAAAACGGGAATGACCTGCGCCTTTTTCCAGTCGCTAGGTACCGTTCCTCGCTCCAGCGATCTACGATAAAGTGCTCCTAGAAAGAGGGCAGGAATAAGCGTTGGTCCTGGAATGGAGAGTAGTGGCCGCAGATGCTGGACGTGGGAGGTCCCTGGAGGGCGCGGGAGGACTGACGCTATCAGCTGCCCTCCGACAATCCATTTCCCCCAGCTGTCTGCGAAGCACGAGTCTGTCTGATTAGCGGCTGTCCGGGAAAGCTGCCGAACTTTCTCTAAAACTCGCTGAATGTTTCTACTGGACACGAGGCAGGAGTGCAGTAGTGGGAAATTCAGACGCTGTACATTTACACTGAAAAGCTGTCCAATGTGTGGGTGTGACAGTGTTCTGCCTGTCTGCATCCACTGCAATGAGCAGACAATCCGTTGACGGGTAATTTTTGAAAGAATTCATCACATTAGAGGATGGTCACTAAATCTCCGTGTCAATCAAACTCTCGTTATGTTATTCCGTTGCCACCCAAAATATGATTGCTTTTTAACGCTATCATTTTCTTGCAAGCTTGGCGAATATCCTTACTGGGTATTGAGATGTCGTGGTGTCCGAGTCTGTTTTACAAACAGTAGGGGCTGCTTGGAGTGGCACGCTTGGTGCGGCACCACGGGCAGCCTTTGTATACAGTGCACTCCAAAATTAACAGTGGGAACTAAAAAACTAAGCTCCTCTTGAACAGACCATGAAGGTTCAACTGTACTGACCGGCGGCCGTATCATCCTCAGCTCATAGGCATCACTGTATGCGGATATTGAGGGGCATGCGGTCAGCACACCGCTCTCCCAACCGTATGTCAGTTTCCGAGTCCGGAGCGGCTATTTCTCAATCAAGTAGCTCCTCAGTTTTCCTCACAAGGGCTGAGTGCACCCCGCTTGCCAACAGCGCTCGGCAAAGCTGATGGTCACGCACCCCAAGTGCTATCCCAGCCCGATAGCGCTGGGTAGTGGAAATGGATTAATAATTGCTTGAATAATTGGAAAATTAACTGGAAAGAATAAATGAGAAAATTTTGAAGGTATAAGGGTCGTTCAAAAAGAAACAAGCCAAATTCTTGAATGCGCCAACCGGTGACAGGAGAGTAATATAGTGGCGAGTGTAACGAGGTGTGGTTCCGACCACAGCATGGAAGTTCACAGCACGTTGCTAGAAGGCACGTGTGCACGTCACGTGATTACACAGAGCTAGCAGCAGCATGCATCAATCGTCCAACGCTCCCAGCCGCAGTGACATGGAGGCGTCAGAAGAAGAGCAAAGAGGTGTTGTTCGTTTTCTGACAGCGGAAGGAGGAACGGACATTCATCAACGAATGTCACAAATGTAATGCGAACACTGTGAAAGGGCTCTGTTGGATTCCTTTCTTATTAAATTCTTGAATCTGTTGTCATTTACGGCATACATTCCACTTTTAAATTTACTGTGGTGTTCCTGACTCTCTCTGGGAGGAGACTGAGCAGTGGAACGTGTTACTTTTACACATAAACAAGAACGATCTGTCACACTACTGCACTTTAAAACACAGTTTATACGTAATTCATATCACACAGTCTCATATGGAACCTACATTCGCTTTCTTTTATGTAGTGTATATGATAAGATACTGTCATCCCCATTCCCTTCTGTGTGAAAGCATGAATGAGCAAATGTATTTCTAGTTGCATGCTTGATGGTAGCAGACAAGCCTGTCTGCTAGAGAACAGTAGGACCAACGTCAGAACAGGTAGCTACGCTTTCTAAAAGCAAAGAGGTTTGTATTCTTAGTATGGTCCTGTCCGTCCCTTGTCATATTGGTATAGGAAGCTGCCTCTCTGGTCACTTCCGTTTGTATCTGTTAAGCACGCTCGGTAGTAGCCCAGTCAGTCGGTCCGTGGCGAGCGTCTGAAGTGGTAAGATCTCCGGCTAAGCGCGTCTCTGCTAAGTCCGTAGGACAATGGCTTTCTTAAGTTCAGCCTAACTGAAAATTTAATCACCTTTATTTTAGGTTTAGCTCTAAAATATCTAATGTTATCTTAAATTGCAGCGCAGTGTAATTCGAGTGTGAAGTTCAGAATATCTTCCAGTATTTGCTTTGTCACTACTTTGTGAGCAAAGTGGAGCCACGTGTTGATGATCCGTAACTCTAACTAAGATCATCAATATTAAATGCGAATGTGCGTGAGATTATAACGTCTTGTCTTGACAATATTCTCAATATTGCAACTTTTCTTTGTGTTCAACCCACGTGGGGTGTACTTTGTGAGACCAGTACCACGTGCTTATGTAATTGTTTGAGCCATCAGGTTAATAGTATGACGATAGTAACCAGTTCGAGGTTTTTCTTTTGTAAATTGCGTTTCGATGTAATTTATTTTTATTATCAAAATTATTGTGGAGTTACACTCTTTGTGTAAACCAAGTTGACCACGTGGAGCATGTGGTGTAATCATCAAAGTAGCCCTGAGCTATTCTTCTTTAGAAGATTTCACAGACAACTAGTATGAATTTAGTATACCAGTCTGTGTTAATTTCATGAGGGACAGGATTGCGCTACGACCGTATCTTCTTTGGGTGAAAATTGCATCGGTTGGTTGTGGTTAATTTCCTCTTGCATATGTTTCAACGTTCTTCGTGTGTTGTTTTATGAATGCAGTGTTGTATGCAGTCTCCCAATCTTAGCTCCATATTTGATGTGCTCCGTAAGATTACAAACTCACATTTTCACAATCCTAAGTAAGGCACCAGTTTAGTTATGAACCAAGTTTAATTTGCTCAAATTTTAACGGAACAATGATCAATGTAAAAATGTTCAAATATAAACTGATTTTTTTTTATTTAACTTTTTTTTTATATATATATAGTGGAAGTATCCAGGGTCATCACCACCAACAAAAGCCAAGGCCATTCACACGAATGAAGGGAATGTTACGCTGAAGTTCTTCTTTGAACAAGATGGCCCCCTTCTGATTCTCTTCCTGCAGCACGGGACAACAGTCAACGTCCAGCGTTACTCGCAAACCTTGCCCACCATTCGCCAAGCGATCAAATCAAAACGAAGAGGCAATCTCACCCGTGGGGTCATTCTGCTCCAACACAATGCAAAGTCTCATACGGCAAACACAGTCGGGCACTCCTGCAAAAATCCAAATTGAGGTTCGCGACCACCCTCCACACAGTCTGGACTTCTCTCCCTGTGATTACGCCAATTTTGTTCCCCTAAGAAAGGCTGTGAGGGGCAAACGATTCACCTCGGATGAAGATGTCCAGCTGTATGTGCAGAACTGGTTAACATTGCAGCCTCGGGAATTTTATGAAACAGCAATTTACCACCTTGTATCACAGTGGGACAAGTGTCCCAACAGCCAGGGTCAATACTTTTACCATACAGGTACTGGTTTCTGTAGTTATGCCGCCGGCTCGTTTCTTTTTGAACGCCCCTTATAATTTATGAAGATGTGCACAATTTTGGGTGAGCTTTAACTGATACCAATATCAGCAGAATTCGAGTATCATTACATTCAATGCTAAGAAACGTAATTTGCATTACGTACTGCTGCTTCCAATGGTGTGCAGAACCAAATAATCACCGCAACTATTGAAATTGTCGATCTGTCTATAAGTTCTTAAACACACGAAGTACAATATTTTTAGTATCAGTAAACCAAGTTCTGTAGACACCTTTCAAGTCTGAGTCATTACCTTCACATTTATTCTATTGTGGAACTTTCCTCCACATACGGCGTTAATTACTCTTGTCTGCACCGAACCTCTTGATGCAGGATTTCTGGGGCGCATGAAATGATAAAAAGATAGGAGTTGAACTTACAACCGTCCGAATAAATATTCGTTTACTAATAACTTTTTTATAATACTTTTAGTGAACGGTGAAATACACATTTCTAACAATGCTGATACGACGGATCCAAGCATACGCCCGTACCCTACCACTTCCCGAAAAAAAGTTGAAGGTACATGAATTAATAATTTGAAGATCGTATTTCTTACTTTGTTTTATACAGATATTTAACGATGTGTCGAAACATTCTCCTTGCCACACAACAAATAGTTAATTTACTTCTGGCAGTGTCCAGTTTATAGCTCATTCAGCTTACATGAAGCTTACATATAAGAAAAGAAAAAAAATAATATCATGCAGTGCAATTGTGCACTGACATCATACGGAGGTGTAGAATCGTTGATCTTATTTCCCTTTTTGGGGTTTGATAATACTGGCCGATGTGGGCACAGCTTTTAATTATGGCCATTGGAGTTACCCTGGATGGTTAACAGTTTAGTCCCATTATTGTCAGTTAGGATCTGCACAGTATTTTAGTTTGCAAAGTATGCGCATGCAGCCCAACGTCCGTTATGGTCACAGTTTGCACTCACACGTCCTGTACGACGCCAGAGTGTCCGTTAGGTAAGGTTAGTGTCTTTTTTAACGTCCCGTCGACAACGAGGTCATTAGAGACGGAGCACGAGCTCGGGTTAGGCTAGGCGCAAATTGAGACGCGTATAGCGCGTGTGGCGCGACGCAGCGCAGCGCGCTTTTTTGTAACATCACAGGTTCAAATGGGACCGCGCAAATTGCGACGCGACGCGACTGGGACGCGACACGCGCCTGCGCCAGGTCGCGCGGCGTTGTGGTTGAGGCACAGTTTCTCGCTCCGAGCGTCGGGCTTGCCTCGCTAGCACCGTGGGAAATTTGAGGCGGGGAGCGGAAAAGTATCCCGGCCATATGCTCACATCGGAACGGTTCATATGAGCAGTGGTAATATTGCCCATACGATAAACTTTGCCTTACAGTGTACTGAATTTTATTGCCTTTGGTAGTATTTCGTTTTTTGCCATTTAAACGCTCCAGCTTTCTTCGTTAGCACTTTATACTTTTCTGTTACCTATATGTGCATAGTTTTGTTTTGTTTTTCTTCCGTCAAGAAAAATGTATACTTCAGTAACTGACGAGCCATTGGCCACTGGAATTGCACCGTATGCCTCCGCGATGAGAAAAAGCATTTCAGTTGTTGCATGGACACTATCAGCATTAATAAACTAAATATACAACAACAGGCTACACAAATGAAGAAAATGGTATTATTACGAAAGTAGGAATATCCTAAAAGAGTGTTATGATTAAATATATTTAATTTGTTGAAATGTGCTGCTGACAAAGGCAGATCTACTTTCATGACAATGTTTTTCGAACTCCATCTCACAATGCACACATGGCTAGCTTGTGCATTCCTGTCGCGCGCATTATCCTTCGCTGCTGACAATACACTCACCATTGTGTTGTGCGACAGATCAATTGTTTATTTTTTTCAATAACAACTATTTTATTCGCGATCACGCATTGTCAGTTTGGCAAGCCCTAGGGAGTAAACAGTATCTGGAATGTGCCTATCATTCCGCCTGAAGGAACGCTCATCATTATTTTAATACTGCTCAGATCAAGAGAAGGAATAAAATCCTTTGGTAAGTTTCCATTCCAGTCGCTCAGTCTTAAAAATACGATGGGTTACGGGGATTCCACCAAAATTCCAACAGAATAGCCAATCTGTTTTTGAGTGAGCTGTTAACCGTTTCTCATTCGAAGAAGCATCACCATTTATGAGTAAAGGCCACATGTCTCTTGCTGACTGGTTTAATTGTACTTCCTTTGTCACAATGTAATTTGCCAAACTCATCTCACATCAGCTATTGAGACAGAATTCCGAAACGGAGTGCCTCATTAAACAAGTAATTGGCAATCACAGAGCTCAATAGCTTACGAAAAACCTCATAGTGTCGGTTTGCAGTAACATAAAAGAAGAAATTTCATGTTTTTCATACTAGGAACTCTTGTTTCGCTAACTGTCGATAACTCTTTAAAAATTACAGTCACTGGAGTGAAATAAATAAAAAGAGAAGTATAAGTAGCGATATATCGCCATAGATAAGAAAGTTCCGTGTGTTTAATAATTGGCAAAACACTCTCCTCCTTGTGTGCTATCATTCGCCAAACTTTCGTTTCGATGTCTCGAGCGGTTTAGGAGATACGAGAGATGTTGCGAGTATTTCATTCTCGCGGGCGTGAGATCGGAAGTGAGCGCGCTACATGGGATCCATTTTCTCGAGATAGGAGGCAGATAGAGATCTCCTCCCAAGTCTAAACAAAAATTCAGCGTGTTAGCTGAATTTCATACGCAGCAACATATGGTGTAACACGCACAAAACGCAAAATCAAAGCGACCCCTAATTTTCGTTGCAAACGTTTTGAGTTTTGCGTAGTGTCTCACTAAAATGTGTACATCACAATAAGAATGGCCATTAGCGAGGTGATGGGCACTTGGTCACGAAGCTGACATATAAACGCTACAAGTAAGGCAAAAATCATATATTTTCAGAGAATAGTTTCTGTAAAATCGTTTGAGAAAGATAAGAGGTTGTGCGCGCTTCGGTTCAGTCAGCGCATAGCGTCGCCAGTCGGCGCGTGCGAAGTATGGTGTACGCGTCGCAATATGCGCTGGACCCGCGCGACCCGTGCGGCACGTGCGTGTCGTGCTGTAGTCTAGTGTCACGTCACACGTGCTATACGCTTCTCAATTTGCGCCTAGCCTTAGGGAAGGATGGGGAAGGAAATCGGCCGTGCCCCTTCAAGGGAACCATCCAGGCATTTGCCTGAAACGATTTAGGGAAATCACGGAAAACCTAAATCAGGGTGGCTGGAGAGTGTACGTGTCGTTCATTCACAATGACTTTCTGTGCACAAATTTGTGAAGTTCGTGTTCAGCTGCGCGATCCTTTGTGGCATCTTCGATGTGGTGACAACTGGTTTCCATATCAGTGGCCCGAGGGATTTACTTCACCTCGTCACCCTCGTTCATTCAGTGGGGAGAGCAGCCGTACGTCCGATATCCGTTGACAAGTTCCTGGCTGATTCTGCGACGTTGTCGAGTGCAGAAAATTCATGTTACACGAAATATTACAATTTTTAGTTTACCACGCGCACACCCACGTATTGATTTAACACATGTTGACTTAAAATTGGCAGCCAGGTTTCGTATGTTTTTGCGCTTTGTTTTTGAGCGTCTTTCATATAGTTGCAATACATAAAGTTTCCGTAGTGTCCTTCCACATACTGTACACATAACATATTAAAATACAAATACAATTACAAAATACACTTATCCTATTCATTTGCTGAGATGCCATTATCGTCGTTCATGCACATTTAAGTCTGCAACATATTCTCTCCCCTCTTTATAAGTAGGGTTATTACTTGTCCTTTGGTTTTAGTACATTCTGTGAGATTTCTTTTTCGTTACATTATTCGGTTCTGATTATATGACTACCCATTTTTTCTCGTATGGTTACACATGCTTCATTTATGGCATACATTTTATTTCAGTTTACAGTGACTTCTTGTTGGAGCATATTTATCAGTTCAAAAAGAATCAAAGAAGTAATCAATAGCCGCTACAATGTATGCTACGCACTTCTCAGGTAACTACGCATGACTTCGCCTCGCTAGGATTGTCCAGGAAGGATCTAAACACTACAGAATTGCGGAAATTCCACGCAAAGGCATTTACGTGTTCAATTACGTCTCGATAGTAGACTTAACAGTCATCCCAAGAACAAAACAGTTTATTGTTTCTAAGCACAACTCAAATCTGACGATACCAATCGTACCAATTATTATTCAGTGTTTAAAAGTGCCGCTCATTATCTACTTATTATGTTGATTGTATAAAGGATAACCATTTCATTTGCTGAGGTTTACGGGTTTTACCATCAATATGATATGTTACATATAATGAGTGTAAAACAATGTTTACGCAAGTAACAAACGTGCATAAAAATTTCAGTGTAATTCACGTGTTTGTCGCTTTCGTGGGTAGTCAACGCTCACAGTAGTTAGGTTTCGACACCCTGATTATTTGATAGTACTCACCCTTACTTGAGCATCGTGATATGTGACGTATTGCAACTGTTTTCTTCTTCACATACTTTCACACTATCACATTCATACGTATCATAAACTTACAACTACATTTCCTTGCGGTGTGGTCCTATCGTATGTTTATATGGTACCTAACACTCTACAAGCATATTGAAAATGGTTCTAACAAGTCACCACTAGAAAACATTGCTCTGTATCGCAGTAACTCAAGATGTAAAGTAATACCACGATACTGCAAATATCAGGGAACCCCTTATCACAGATAAGACTGTCCTTACGGCTTGAAAGCTCACGTTTATTACAATAAATGACATACCTGAAATGTTACCACTCTCATTATAACGATTATATCGTCAGATAGGTAATGTACGTAGCACGTTCGTCGTATTCATGATTTCCTCTTCAAAGTAACATACCGTACTTATTATTTAACACAAAATGTCATTATAATTTTTAAATTATTCACGAGCAGCTAGTTGAGAATATGTATGAACTTCAAATGACACGACGAACCGTCTCGTTCTGCATATGGATTCAAACCCAGGTGGACTAAGCAAATATTTTGTGACGGACAGAAAATAACAGTCATTCCTGATTAGGCATACAGAGAGTGATATACCTCGATTTTAGACAGTATCAGTTAGCAATATCAACTTTAAATTACATAACGCAAACATTCTTAACGGACGCGATTTCCTACCCTGCATCTAGTGTCCGTGTTAACGAACTACGAGAGATGTTAAATACTGCTTCTTCACAAGTAACTTACTTGAAATGCCCTGAGCTAAAGCTTTGTGTTAGACAGGGATTCGAGCCCAGAACCTAATCGGATTGATATCGAAGCACAAACAACTGTGACATATCGGTTTTTCTCGGCAGTAGCTAGATGTTCTAACTGAGATGACGAGACGAAACATTAACTTTTTCCTTCACAGGACTCCAACCCGGCACCTATCGCTGTTATATTCTAGAGAAAACGAACGTAAAAATATGGGTTTGTTGCACCAGCAGAGACATGTGAGCATGTTGAACTAAGAATAATATGACGGAGAGTTCAGTGCTGACTGGGAATCAAACCCCACACATATCGTTGTTGACTACACACAAAGAGACGTCAGCTGCCGAATTTTTGTCCACCAACAGCTCGGAATAACATCTTGAACTTACAGCTCCCGCGAATAGTTCTGTGTCTCACTCGGAGTCAGGAACGTCAGATATCGTTAGTGTTGACAACGAATGAAAATACATTAAAAATCGAAATCATTATCCACTAGCAGATAGGTGTTCTGATGCTAGAGCTTCATAATGCATAATGAAATCATTAGTGCCGGGCCAGACTTCGAATTCATTCGCGCGCAATATGTGGAGATGTTGAGGAATCTACAGTTTTGAACAGACAAGAAATTGTAGCCGAGCTGTATTGTCGAGCTGCATTCCCAGTTCAGAACCAATTTTATCGACATACGTAAGCTCAGATAAATGATGGAATAAGTGTCCTGTGACCGTACATAGCGTTTGTTTCGTCACTAGAAATAAATAACGAGTATAAGATAGGTTACTAGTGATAGAATTTCTACATGTCGCCACTCCAGACTTTATTGTGGCTCAACCTAACGTCTACTTGGTAGAGAAGGAATACCATTTTTAATGTGAATTTCAGACCACAATGCCACTATATCTTCTTCACTTGGTGTAGCCAGAAGACAATGGAATCTGTCTCTCCCTATCTAAAATCATTGACAGAAGTTGGAATCGAACCCAGACCATAGGTATATGAACCTATCATCAGTCCAACAGACCACCAAATCCGTCTATGACCCATTTTTCTATCGTAACGCCGTTGCACCGGACTGGATGAGAATACTGACATACAGGCTCCCTGCAGTAATTTGCAGCATGCTCAGTAAATTCATTAACTTGGTTGATCAAATCACCATCAACTAGCTGCCACAGCTACCCAGTGCATACATTCGACACTATCATTTTGGAATCACCGAAATAGAATCACGTAACTGCCACCTACACAGAACTGCCAACAGTGTAGGATGCAGAAATTTAAATAGGAAGTGTTCCTTTCCACTTGAGCTACTCTATTGAGCTATCTGTTTGTTGAAATCGTCATGCAGTGCAAAAGAAAAGCTGTAACTGCTTGTCTCTCAGAATTCTAGACCCAGCCATATGCATTATCTCACAGCACTGTGAAATGCAGGAGTTCTGGAAGAGTTGTTGTTGAATTCTGGAGCTGTTGTAGCTACGTGTCAGTTAATAGCGTAATGGTAAGTGTTGTGCATCGTAGATAAGATGTCGCGATTTCGACTACGTTCGCTGCTACATGTTTTAAAACGACATTCTGCTGTCTGCTGACGTTATCAATTTAATGGAACTTTGAACATAATTTCCTTCACTTCTAACCCAAAATAGTCCCATGTGGAAAAAGGGCTAACTTCTGCGACATTGTGTTCTTTTCAGGTTTAATACACAGCCGGGCAGCAGATGCATCTCGAAACTTTTGTATTATGCATGGGGAGAGCGCATCGTGCCAGAATACGCCAGGAAAGTATTTTCTATATTAGCTGTCGTCTGGTAGTGGCCCTTTATTCTTCTTCAAATCTTGTTTGACATCTTTAACTCAGAACAAGTTTTCTACATGCATGTAATCAATGAACTGATACTTAAGCTATATTCGTAGATGCACGGTAGGTGTGCAGTTCGATTGTCGCTTAGGCACAAAAGTTTGTATCCTTAGTTTAGATTCAAACACCTAGCAGCTGGTAAGAAAAACCAATACGTAACATTAGATTACTTGTTGGGTTCGTATCTACGTCACAGAACTTCACATCATGCACTTCATCTTTAAATGCATGCGCAGTTTGTTACTTCAGAATGGAGGTATTTCAGACATCTTTCGTGGTTAGATAACAGGGACGAAAGGGTATTGATAGGAGTCCCGGTTTATTACAGAAATTGTCGTCTTTTATTTTCAAGTTTGTATTTGGTTACTCGTATTGGCAAAAGTTTCGGTAATTCATGACTCTCCATGGCTAGTCATCAATATTATATGATTAGATTAGATTAGAATACATTAGATTAATTCTTGTTCCATAGATCATGAATGCGACATTTGGTAATGATGTGGAACGTGTCATCTTAATGAAAGATTTCTTTACATACCATGATTCAATTTCTTTACAACAATTTTTTACTCTCTCCTCTCTAATTCTTTTTGATTTTTATCTCTCTCTCTCTCTCAGTGTCACACACACACGCACACACACATATTATATATTTTTTTTTTATTTGTTTGTTGTGCTCGACTATCGGCGATGCACGAAAACGGCTGAGAATGAGTTTCTTAGTTTTGAGTACACTTACGAAAGAAATATAAAAACAGCTTTGAGAGTTACTGATTTATGATGCTTAGTTTTCAGTCAGTTCTGAGTATTATTAGTAACTCCGCTCTAGTCCCTAAACCTAGTTACAGAAATGCGAATCAGACGCATTACGTATTCCAGGCCGTAGCAGCCGCGAGTTGGAGACACCAGCTATGGTCCCTTCCCAGCCCGAGCCCGCTGTAGGATCATATCGGTTCGTCTTCTTCCTGTCGGTACTGTAACTGGGATTTGGCAACAAGACAAGGTATGTTTGGCAACTCTGTGATCGACGAGTTACTTCCTGGTATGCACGGAATTAAGCCTCAAAGTTCACTTGATTTTACCTGTCATTTCCACTGAATAATCTAAGTTATTATCGCTTGAGGTGTAACTAAAGATTGTAAATTTACGGTTTTCAGCCCAGGAAAGTAAAGTCGTTGCACGTGAAAATCGCAACTAATCTCGTCCTTTAAATAGCGGTTTACGAGTTCTAGCCACTATTGGCCTCGTAAGAGAAAGATAAGGCGCATACATCTTCGCCAGCTCCGTGGTAAAGTGCTGACCTGTGAGAAAGCGTCTGTAATGGTTAGTAGTTCCAGTCTCACTGACTGTAACGTTTTTATCCCTCCTGTGAAAGAGCTACAAGCAGTCAGTTCAAACATCGACAAGGAAATCGCAAGAAAATTCATTCAGCTCATATTACAATGGTGAAAATCTTACAATGCTGCACAACAGGTAACGCATCTTTCCGCTGCTGACAAGAAAATTTTGGGTTTCTAGGAATACATAACTTTATTTATGAAATTCCACATTTGAATACCTCTTGAGTATGGCACAGCATAGCATTTAAACACAGACCCAATCAGAATTTACGTGAGTAGTATTTTACTAATTCGTATCGATAGAGGCACGCTTGTATCCAGATACTCGTTTTATTAAAACAGACTTTCGCCGCAAGGTTATCGCGGGTAGTTTACTTTCATTACTTATAATACAGTGCACAATTTTCATAAGGGTTCCTTTAGTGTTGCTAAAACAACAGTAAACACGAGAGAGACATTAATCATCAACGATATATGCGAATTCTCTGATGTTATCTATAACAGTCTGACAATGCACATGAAGTTTATTGATTACATGCATGTAGAAAACTTGTTCTGAGTTAAAGCTGTCAAACAAGGTTTGAAGAAGAATAAAATGCCACTCCCACACGACAGCTAATGTAAAAAATACTTTTCTGGCGTATTCTGGCACGATGCGCTCTCCCCATACATAACACAAAAGTTTCGAGATGCATCTGCTGCCCGGCTGTGTATTAAACCTGAAAAGAACACAATGTCGCAAAAGTTAGCCCTTTTTCCACATGGGACTATTTTGGGTTAGAAGTGAAGGAAATTATGTTCAAAGTTCCATTAAATTGATAACTTCAGCAGACAGCAGAATGTCGTTTTAAAACATGTAGCAGCGAATGTAGTCGAAATCGCGACATCTTATCTAGGATGCACAACACTTACCATTACGCTATTAACTGACACGTAGCTACAACAGCTCCAGAATTCAACAACAACTCTTCCAGAACTTCTGTATTTCACAGTGCTGTGAGATAATGCATATGGCCGGGTCTAGAATTCTGAGAGACAAGCAGTTACAGCTTTTCTTTTGCACTGCATGACGTTTTCAACAAACAGATAGCTCAATAAAGTAGCTCAAGTGGAAAGGAACACTTCCTATTTAAATTTCTGCATCCTACGCTGTTGGCAGTTCTGTGTGGGTGGCAGTTGCGTGATTCTGTTTCGGTGATTACAAAATAGTAGTGTCGAATGTATGCACTGGGTAGCTAAGGCAGCTAGTTCATGGTGATTTGGAAACCAAGTAAATGAATTTACTGAACATGCTGCAAATTACTACAGGGAGCCTGTGTGTCAGAATTCTCATCCAGTGTGGTGCAACGGCGTTACGATAGAGAAATTAGTCATAGACGGATCTGGTGGTCTGTTGGACTGATGATAGGTTCATATACCTATGGTCTGGGTTCGATTCCAACTTCTGTCAATGATTTTAGATAGGGAGAGACAGATTCCATTGTCTTCTGGCTACACCAAGTGAAGAAGATATAGTGGCATTGTGTTCTGAAATTGGCATTAAAATGGTATTCCTTCTCTACCAAGTAGACGTTAGGTTGAGCCACAATAAAGTCTGGAGTGGCGACATGTAGAAATTCTATCACTAGTAACCTATCTTATACTCGTTATTTATTTCTAGTGACGAAACAAACGCTATGTACGGTCACAGGACACTTATTCCATCATTTATCTGAGCTTCCGTATGTCGATAAAATTGGTTCTGAACTGGGAATGCAACTCGACAATACAGCTCGGCTGCAATTTCTTGTCTGTTCAAAACTGCAGATTCCTCAACATCTCCACATATTGCACGCGAATGGGTTCGAATCCTGGCCCGGCACTAAAGATTTCATTATGCATTATCAAGCTCTTGCATGAAAACACCTATCTGCTAGTGGATAATAATTTCGATTTTTAATGTATTTTCATTCGTTGTCAACACTAACGATATCTGACGTTTTTGACTCTCAGTGAGACACAGAACTATTTGTAAGAGCACTGTAAGTTCAAGATGTTATTCCGAGCTGCTGGTGGAGAAAAATTCGGCAGTTGACGTCTCTTTGTGTGTAGTCAACAACGATATGTGTGGGGTTTCGATTCCCAGTCAGCACTGAACGCTCCCTCATGTTATTTTTAGTTCAACATGCTCACATGTCGCTGCTGGTGCAGCAAACCCATATTTAACGTTCGTTTTCTCTATAATATAACAGCGATAGGTGCCGGGTTGGAGTCCTGTGAAGGAAAAACTTAGTTTCGTCTCGTCATCTCAGTTAGAACATCTAGCTACTGCCGAGAAAAACCGATATGTCACAGTTGTTTGTGCTTTAGCTCAGGGCATTTCAAGTAAGTTACTTGTGAAGAAGCAGTATTTAACATCTCTCGTAGTTCGTTAACACGGACACTAGATGCAGGGTAGGAAATCGCGTCCGTTAAAAATGTTTGCGTTATGTAATTTAAAGTTGATATTGCTAACTGATACCGTCTAAAATCGAGGTATATCACTCTCTGTATGCCTAATCAGGAATGACTGTTAGTTTCTGTCCGTCACGAAATATCTGCTTAGTCGACCTGGGTTTGAATCCATATGCAGAACGAGACGGTTCGTCGTGTCATTTGAAGTTCGTACATATTCTCAACTCTTGAATAACTTAAAATTTTTAATGTCATTTTGAGTTAAATAGTAAGTACGGTATGTTACTTTGAAGGGGAAATCATGAATACGACGAACGTACTACGTGCATTACCTGTCTGACATTATAATGAGAGTGGTAAGATTTCAGGTATGTCATTTATTGTAATGAATGTGAGCTTTCAAGCCTTAAGGACAGTCTTATCTGTGATAAGGGATTCCCTGACATTTGCAGTATCGTGGTATTACTATACATCATGAGTTATTGCGATACAGAGCAGTGTTTTCTAGTGGTGACTTGTTAGAACCATTTTCAATAGTCAAACGACTGTACCAATGAGTGAACAGAGGACCTGCTAGACAGCTGCGTTATGCGGGTTGCATGCGAATCAGGTGAAATGCAATTCTGGTCGGTCGGATACTTTTGAGCACGATTGTACGTTGCCCTCTGTCAAGTATTCCTGTTTATCCTCGTTGCTTTGGTACAGACCATCTTTCACGTCACTACAGTGATCGTACCTGATGAAACAAGTGTCGATCAAGCTCGTGCCCCACTCTGCTGCCAGGTCACAGAACGGGAGCCTACCGTGACCGGTTCAAGTTTTCCGGCGTCGCAGTGGCATCGGTCTCTGTGATAGGCGTAACTTCTACTATATGGACTGTTGGTGTTCGATTACGCCAGTTAGTATCCTGTGAGGGTCTCGACTAAATTTCTCTTTGTCTTTGCGTGTTATTCGGCATATATGCGTTACTCTGCTAGCCGAATTCTGCTGTCCGTGGATTACTGGCGCTCTGGTATTCTGTTGTGTTTGCCTAGCGATCGGCTAATTATTTCCGGTAGCTTGTGTCTGTACATATTGCACAGGCTGGCCACACGCTACTTGCTCGTTGGGTTGTTTTTGTTAAATTTTTGCCCATTTCTTTTGTATCCGCCCTTGAATTTTCGTCTTTTGCCATTGCCTTTGTGGTTACCGCTACCGTTACCATAAATCTGTGTAGGGTAAGGCTGCCATCGGCGTTCTACTACGAATCCGTTGTTCACATCTTGGTCCGTAAATCCCTATGGCACTATCTGCGTATTAACAGGCTTGGGTTGTACCGGTCTCTCTTCGTATATCAAATCTATGCAGTCCAGTACAGATAAAAAGTGTACAGTGTTAAATTTTTTTTTTTGTGGAATCTAAATTTTAAAAACGTCTCTCACACCGGCCTGATTTATCTTCACTGATCAGGATAGTAAAAACATGTGTATGTTAAGGGAATTTTCATTCACAAAGCAGGCTTATCACATTCACACAATTTAATACTGTTCTATCCTGATTAAATTGAGCTTAACTTAAGTTCCATAAGGCAGTGAAGCAATTGCGAAGTCTCGGTGCGACGAAAATTGTCAGTCGATCTCCTGGAAACATTTGTAATAATTATTAACTTTCGGTGATCACATGGGGAAGACCGGAGATCTGCTGGTAAGACCGTGTTAGCCTATTTATTTGAAGTAATTGAATATCTTGAGCATACAAAACGGCAGGTTCGTCCAGTGTAAATCAGACGTTACCCACTGATCCCGTGCAACACAGCGTAGTAAGCAGACACTGTCAATAATAATCAGTTAAATAATACGCGAACACACTTACTTTAGTTTAGTTCATGTATTAAATTCCTTCTCATACAGAATCTCATTAAGATGGCGACTAGCTCAACAATGCATACATATACATCCTCCTTCTTTCACGACTAATCGGCAAGAATTCCTTCGTTGTTTTCATAAGAGAAAACATAGATAGCAGAGAGGCTATTCCATGGAGTAAATGGACGCTCCAGGGAATAATTGGGCTTGAAACTACTTTTCATTGATAATCGGTAAGATAAGAAGAGATATTTCGAGATATATACTGAGTTATATAACTTATAAAATTTCTGAAAATATCGCGGAGAGACCGCTGCAAGAGACATTACAAGTGTCGTATTCGGGAATGGTAATGAGTTTTTCCCTAATGTGGGCAGGTCGACGGGATACCGGGGTCTTCTAGTATCTGGTTTTATCTAAATATTTTTCCAAATAGCTTCTTAAGCTTCCATGTTCGGTACTGAATTGAGCTAGGTTGAATACTTCACGTCTGAGCCTTTCGCGTACGGCCTCAGACCAATATTTACCCAGAAAGACTCTCTCAAACTGTTCGTAGTAGTGGCAACGTTCCGCATGTCCATAGCCTGTAGCGGAACGTCAACCTGTGTGTATCCAACGACAAATGTAATTGTTTGGGCTTCGGTCCAGGTAAGAGGTAAAACATTTCGCAATGCTATGATAAAGACCACGGGGTTTCTCCTTTTCCTTTCAGAAGTAAATACCGGAAGTGTCGATGCTTACGTAACCATTCATCTGCAAGTAATGTTGACAAACACACCGCGCTGTCAGTGACAGGCGTGTTTACGTTCGTTTGTGGTGTAGCGCATGGCAACTGCCCTTGCTCGACAGGTACAGCTGCCGGCCAGTGTTGTTGCATTCCGAAACCTTTGCTATTTTCCTTCGACGGGCTGGCCACGTATCGTGGGTAACCAGTGAAAGTGTCTAACTTCTCTAAAAGCATGGGCTAATTTTCTGTCAAATGTTGATTTGGAATGTCAGTAGTTGTTTCAGCATTACTGCCTAGTAACCTTTCCTCGGCTTCCTTTAAAACTGAATCTATTTTAGCTAGAAATTTACTTTCTATCTCTTTTAGAGCATCTTCTACTGTATCTTGTACTCTGACTCCTTTACAGCAAGGGTGCTGCCCTTGTGCAGCATCCCGGCTTCAGCTTTTAGAGTTACTTCCTTTAAGTCTGCACATATCTTATCTCTCTGTTCTTTGTTGTTTTTTTTTTTGGCAGCTTTTTACTCTAAACTTAATTGACCCACTCTTAGAGTTAACTTTTGTACTTTGTAGGTAAATTTTTGACGTCTTGCGTCCTGCTGACTGCGTCCGTCACATTTTTTACCTTTGCATCCACTGGGGACTGCATCTCCTGAATTTGAGAGTATGGTTCACTGAGATTTTGTAACCCACATCCAAGTTCTTCCTGTTTATCGTCTACTGATGATATTCTTTCTGTTAACGTATTTATATTGCGGGATAAGTTGGTAATTACGTCTTGTTTTAGTTGTTTGCGTAGCTCTATCAACTTCCCGGATTGTTCGTCAGTTACTTCAGTGCGTATCGTTTTCCTCACTTCACAGACCTCTTGGCTAATGCTGTTCTTGAAATCGTTAAATGCCTGATTTTGCTGTGTAAACTGTTGTCCTTTGTTTTCCTGATGTGAACTGCTGTGTCATACCCTTAAATTGTTGTTCGGTAAGCCGTTGTGTTAATGTTGCGTGAGTTGTGCCAGATGTGTGTCTCACTAGTATTGACATTGTTTTAACGAACTGTTCCCTGTTCTTGCGTTCGCGATGACATAATGAAGTAGTCAAAGGAAGTTTCGCTGTCGCGCCCTTCACTTTCACAGTTTTAAAAATATTTCCCGGTGAGAACTGAGAAATTATCTCATCGAGCGTCATAAAACTGACATAGTGATTAGTTATATTAAAAATGGCATTATTTATTCACAGTGGGACGCCAACCTAGTTGTATACGTTGCCATCGGCCAGTTTAGGAGTTGGCATATTACATTTTGTAAAAAATTTTCAACCATGACTATTTCCTTTGACGCCATTGTGAACAGTTTTTAACAAAATTATGAATAAAATTTTTCAAAAATGAAATTTTGTCTTTATCGCTACTTTTCAAGTAAAGTAGGGTCATCTGCCTATTCACTGATGAACCTGGTTTTATTCGTCACAGTCTTACAGAATTGAAATGACTTATCTTGCACTTTAATGATGACTTTGTACGAATTTTCGTATTCTCTGTAGAATTGAGCTTTCCGAAAATGATATTAACTGGAAGGAAGAGAGATTATCTGCGGTCAGAGAAACGGCGCCAAGCGCGGCCATACAAGCGTACAGCGTAGCGGCTTGCTACCTTTACCGCTGAAATCACCATTCCCGTCTCGCCTCGTTTGTAGGCGGAACTTCATTTTAATCTGCTTCTTCAGTGGTTTTATCATTCTCATACTCATGCACATGTAACAAATACAATGAAAGTTGCATTAGTTCCTTGTAGCAATAATATGAATCGTATAATTACACTCCTGGAAATTGAAATAAGAACACCGTGAATTCATTGTCCCAGGAAGGGGAAACTTTATTGACACATTCCTGGGGTCAGATACATCACATGATCACACTGACAGAACCACAGGCACATAGACACAGGCAACAGAGCATGCACAATGTCGGCACTAGTACAGTGTACATCCACCTTTCGCAGCAATGCAGGCTGCTATTCTCCCATGGAGACGATCGTAGAGATGCTGGATGTAGTCCTGTGGAACGGCTTGCATGCCATTTCCACCTGGCGCCTCAGTTGGACCAGCGTTCGTGCTGGACGTGCAGACCGCGTGAGACGACGCTTCATCCAGTCCCAAACATGCTCAATGGGGGACAGATCCGGAGATCTTGCTGGCCAGGGTAGTTGACTTACACCTTCTAGAGCACGTTGGGTGGCACGGGATACATGCGGACGTGCATTGTCCTGTTGGAACAGCAAGTTCCCTTGCCGGTCTAGCAATGGTAGGACGATGGGTTCGATGACGGTTTGGATGTACCGTGCACTATTCAGTGTCCCCTCGACGATCACCAGTGGTGTACGGCCAGTGTAGGAGATCGCTCCCCACACCATGATGCCGGGTGTTGGCCCTGTGTGCCTCGGTCGTATGCAGTCCTGATTGTGGCGCTCACCTGCACGGCGCCAAACACGCATACGACCATCATTGGCACCAAGGCAGAAGCGACTCTCATCGCTGAAGACGACACGTCTCCATTCGTCCCTCCATTCACGCCTGTCGCGACACCACTGGAGGCGGGCTGCACGATGTTGGGGCGTGAGCGGAAGACGGCCTAACGGTGTGCGGGACCGTAGCCCAGCTTCATGGAGACGGTTGCGAATGGTCCTCGCTGATACCCCAGGAGCAACAGTGTCCCTAATTTGCTGGGAAGTGGCGGTGCGGTCCCCTACGGCACTGCGTAGGATCCTACGGTCTTGACGTGCATCCGTGCGTCGCTGCGGTCCGGTCCCAGGTCGACGGGCACGTGCACCTTCCGCCGACCACTGGCGACAACATAGATGTACTGTGGAGACCTCACGCCCCACGTGTTGAGCAATTCGGCGGTACGTTGACCCGGCCTCCCGCATGCCCACTATACGCCCTCGCTCAAAGTCCGTCAACTGCACATACGGTTCACGTCCACGCTGTCGCGGCATGCTACCAGTGTTAAAGACTGCGATGGAGCTCCATATGCCACGGCAAACTGGCTGACACTGACGGCGGCGGTGCACAAATGCTGCGCAGCTAGCGCCATTCGACGGCCAACACCGCGGTTCCTGGTGTGTCCGCTGTGCCGTGCGTGTGATCATTGCTTGTACAGCCCTCTCGCAGTGTCCGGAGCAAGTATGGTGGGTCTGACACACCGGTGTCAATGTGTTCTTTTTTCCATTTCCAGGAGTGTATTTATGTTTAAGTGCGAACATTTTAGGTTAGACTTTACCGTGACTGTTATTGACGGTTAATTGAAACAACAAGTTTACTGTTACCACTCACTATTTATTTATCACGACGACGCGTTTCAAAGGTTTAAACCTCCATCATTAGGTGAATTTGCATCTCTAGTATAATATTAGTGAGTGTGTTGTGTTACGATTTTTTGGAGGAGCTTGTGGCAATGTAGTGGACACAAGTTCCTTTCGCTGTCGTAACATCAGTAAGTGACTCTGGTACTTATGGCATACCTGAAGACACTTGTGGCTCTCTTCGTAGCCGCATGGTGAGCATCATACTGCGAACATGATGCAGGGCTATATTTTCGGGAAACAGTGTAACAATTCACGAAGGTAAGAGCATATGGAGTAATTTCACAGATATGTGAGTGACTCGAAGACTTCTTAAGTCTTTCGGGAATGTTAATTATTATGTTTCACCTGCTGCTTCAAATAGTCCTAGACAGCGTCTGTAGACTGGGTGATTTACCGAGACAGTTGAGATGGTTGCGGTACCTCAGTATTCGTCAGACCAGAATGTCTGAACATGTCTGTCGTCATGTTCGAAAACTGGAGTATCTGCAGGGTGATTTTTTCCACTGTGTACAAACTCTAGGGATTGATGTATGAGAGGAGACGGAACAAATAAACGTGTAATGAACTTATGTTCGGAAATGCATCACTTATGCACCACTTATTCAATCATACTGTTACAGAGACTGTGGTTTAATACGAGCTGTAGCTTGCAGCCATAGAGTATGTGTTGAAAATGATTTCCGTAAGCCTCAACGCATGCGTGCACACGCCGTAGCTTGTTCTGTCTCCCGCGTTCACATCGGCTAAGCTGCATCCGAACAGTGTCAAAGGCAGAATGAGTACGCAGATCCAGTGTCTCTTCATCTGGAATTGGTTCTGCATACACGATACTTTTGGGATGGCCCATAACCAAAAATCGCACGGGTTGAGATCCGGTGAACGAGTAGGAAACGCAACTTTATCCTCTTGTCTGATCCATCGACCAGGGAAGATATGATTAAGATGCGTCCAACTGTTAACGGCGAAGGAGCTGGAGCACCCTCATGCAGCAGCCACATAGTCCTTCGAATCATCAGTTGCACTTCTGGCAGAGAACTCAAAGTCACCCGCAAGATATGTAGATAGTTCCGGCCTGTTAGGCGACATGGAAGGAAGACTGGTCCCAAAACACGGTCGCTAGTTATCCCGGCCCACACATTTCGGCTGCACCGATGCTGATGATTCGCTGTCACCATACCGTGGGGGTTGTGCATACTATCACACAGATGACTGTTATGCAAGTTGGAGATACCAGTCCTCTTAAATGTGAATTTGTGAATAGGATGGATGATACAAATCCCGGTATCGTGGTTGCCGGGTGAAAAAACCAGTGACAAAACTGTTTCCGACGTGGAAAGTCTCTGGTTAGCAAGCTCTACACACGCTGAAAGTCATAAGTGTAGTAACAATTGTCATGGAGAATGTTTCACACGGTCGTCTGGCTCAGCCTGTACTTCCTGGTACTGACACGATGGTCGCCTTCCACAGTGTTAATCAATATTCACTCAAGTCGGGTGTCCGAACATTTCGGCTACGTCCTTCATGATTTCCTGCTTTCTGAAACGACACTGTCTCACACAAACGGAGAAACATTGTTGGAGTCATTGAATGCTGTGGTTGTTGTCGAAGGGCGTAGGTGGTGATACAACCTTGCTGCCCGCCGCCCGTATCCATTTTTTTTTCCGTATAGAACACCATGCCGGCAAACTCTCCAATGTGGAACCATTGTGTACAACGCTGTATCACGTCCACCACATGGTGAGTCAGAAAGAGAAGTGAGTCGGACACAACATTACCAGTTTACTATATAGCAGGAGGGGGCGCTATCACGTGACGTATGAGGAACAGTACCGCCCTGTGCGAGGAATCCATGCATACTGTAAGACACAGCGCGTGTTAGACCCCCAATCTCCGTAACAAAGTATGAGTAAATAAACGGTGTCTAGCATGGAAACCATGCATTTCCGGACTTAAGTTCTTTAGCTCTTTTCTGTTTCGTTTACTCTAATCGATCAATCCCTAGAGCTTGTACACGGTAGAAAAAAATCACCCTGTATAGCGCTATCATGATTAAGATGTAAAAGAAAAGGTGACGCTTGATCGCTGAGAACGTTGAAAGAGAGATCTTTCTTCACGTTAGTGGTAACTTGAATGAGTGAGCAAGAGTCATGTTACGAAAAACACACCCAAAACACTAGAGAATCACCTCCGGCGTGATGTATACCCTCCATTCACCTTGGGGCTAACACCTCATTTGGAGGTTGATGAATTTGACGCGTTGCATATGTGAAAGGAGGCAAAATCGCGTCGTCGGAGCAGACTAGACGCCTCCAGTCATCTGGTGTCCTGTATCTGAGTTGTGTACTTCATTACAGACGCGTAAATTTCTATGCGCCTGTGAGCAATGGCGTCTTCCGAGGTATCCGACTGCAAATCTCCATTGCATGCAGCCACCTTCGCAATGTTCCTCGGAAACTTTCCGCGACAGCAACAACTCCTGTTGGATGTTGAAACCGATTGTGAATGATAAGATGTGCAATTCGGCTTTAGCCCCTGTTGGTTATGATCTTCTTGCGACCGCTGTTCTTTCGTCGCTTTACACAGGTGCCAGTGGCACAACATTCATACAGGCACGTTGGTACGTAAACTGGCCAGCTTCACTCACAGTGTGGCCGCGGACACGATCAAACACCGAGGCCTCTGCTGCTGTTCTGTGACTTCTCCAGGACGTCTTGTCCTACTGCGCTCATTCCATACAACGAAAATGTACCTAAGACACTACCGCATTGTAACAAATTTCGTGCCAGTTCTGTAGAGCCTACAGTGCTCTGAAGCCCCAGTCTCCTCCTTTAAAAGGTTAACGTTTTCAGGGGCGAGTTTATAACATGAAGTGCTTAAAAGTTGTATTTCTTTCTGGGAGTATGAATTCTGGAGCACAAACATCAGCACCCAAGCCAGTAAACTGCCTACTCGTACCGATCACTGCCGCTACACCTTCTTATGGAAGTAAGGTCTTCGCTTACTGTGCCGTCAGGGCCGATGATGTATTGGTTTCAAGACATGAGCAGCTTCGTAAATGTCAGCATGGAACTCAGTGAGCCGTCTGGCGGCCATAGCGCGAGGCAAAGCAGTCTCTTACCATCGGCATCGGCTCTCTACAGAAAGGATGGCGCGCAGGCAATGCAACGGCACGCACGATATTCCTGATAAAGGGTCACAGCAACCAACGCGTGTCCGACCTGCGGGAGACGGCGGGCATGTGTGCGTGAGGTATGCTTGCTTGTGCGAGTTAGTGCGTGCGTGTGTTTCCTTTCCTGAAGAAGGCTATGGCCGAAAGCTAAGTCCTTAACAGTCTTCCCGCTGTGTCAGTCTGCATCTCAGCGTGTCATACTTACGGTGAATAGCAGTCTATCTTTTTCCTTATAATGCTGTTAACCCAACCTGAAATTTCAACACAATTTAGAGCTTTATCGACACACCTTAAAATAGGGGTATTAGAGTAGTAAATCTAACACTGATTAAGAAAATTGAAGTTAAGATAAGCTAGTATGAATGGCATAGTGAATGCGTTATTATAGGCAAGACAGAGACAAAGCCAACTACCACCATATTCATACGACTTAGTATACCGACCAGCTCCACAGATGATGAAGAGAATGAAAAGAATGTATGACCAGACAAAATAAATTATTCAGATAGTTATGGAAGGCGAAAATTTACGTGATGGAATACTGGAATTCGAGAGAAGGGAAAGTGACACGTGGAAAAATAGGAAACACGGGCTCAGAGAAAGAAAGAGGTAATGCAGCTCAAGTGAATCACTGCGCAAGACTCGATATTGGAATCACGACAGAGGGCTGTGTTCATGGAAAAGACACGGAGATTGCGCAGGATTTCAGATCATTATCATAAAAGAACTTGGAGTACTCTTACAGTTCTTGCAGAAATAATAATTAATGAAAGAGTGTTTTTTTTTCCTGGAAGGACATAGTTTGTATGTTGTTAAGTTGCCAAATATGTCTCACCATAGTTGTGGCATCTTCAGTGGATTTTCCTTTTATTATTTCTGAGATACAAACAGACAAATCTTATGTATATTAATAATATGTTGGCATTAGATTTTGTTGTTTAGATTACATTAGAACTTTATTCCTTTTTGTATCATGTGTGCGCCGTGACTGACAGCAGAAATCAGTTAAATGTCTCAAGTAATACAGGCTGTCGTGCGCAGTACAACAATGTTCTCACAACGACTGAACTGAATTTTTTTGTATATTATAACTTTCAAACTCTGCATATACATACTGGTAAAATAATGGCTTGTGCCGTTTCGTTTGACGCTTACCGATCTGTGCTTGACCTGTCCTGACTTATACTTGAGTTTCATCTCTCTGTTATCAGTTTTATCATTACTCCTTTATGTCTACAATGACCTGTGAACATCGGTAAAATTTCACGATTTTTTTGTTCGGAACGCTACGTGGATGCGGTTTGCTACATATAGAGTGTGTTGAGGATTTTTAACAGCGCTTAGTTTCGTTTTCTCGTGCTCATCGGTGAATTTTGGATGCTACTAAATTGCTGCGGCTCAGACACACTTTTCGCTGCAAATTTACGTTACAGACGCGTTGTTCACAGTCGTTTGTTTCACTGCTTAGTTTTCGATATGTGACCTTGAAGTTTGAATTTGTTCCGATGTGTTTTCATTTTTTTTGTGTATGTGTTTGTGTGTGTGTGTGGGGGGGGGGGGGGGGGGGGTGTATATCAGGGAGAGAGAGTTTAAGTTTACGTGTGAGTTTTATTCTGTGTTGTTTGATGATTCACTTAGAGTGTTGGATAATGTTCTGTTGGAGAGTAATGGTTGATCATTACTGACATTTCTGTCCTGTGGTTCAAATGGCTCTGAGCACTATGGGACTCAACTGCTGAGGTCGTAAGTCCCCTAGAACGTAGAACTACTTAAACCTAACTAACCTAAGAACAACACACACATCCATGCCCAAGGCAGGATTCGAACCTGCGACCGTAGCGGTCGCGCGGTTCCAGACTGTAGTGCCAGAACCGCTCGGCCACCAGCGGCCGGCTCTGTCCTGTGCATTAGCATTTTGGACGTAATAATTTTCTTCTATTATTAACAAGTGGTACAGGTTATTACAGTGTTTTAAGATCTACAGGTCTGTTTTATTCCACCAAGGTGATGGTTATATTCAATGACGTGGTCTGCAAATGTGGAATGTGTGTTGTCACTTTTCAGTGCTCTTAAATCTACATTATCTTATTCTGAAACTGTGCCATTGCCCCACAATGTTGTAATGTTACAAGAAATTCAAAAGTGCTTGATATTGGTGTTACAGAACAGTACACAAATTGTTACAAAAATTCAATTTTATTAGTGCTTAAGAAAGATGAAAGTGTAAGAATAGTTCTGCTTGTGATAAAATTATGACTATTACCTTACCGGGGATCATCATAAAGCTAGGAAAAAATACTTCAAATGTTCCGTAAAACAAATGTCATGTCTAACTCTATTTGACTGCTAGCTGATGGCAAGTGAAGTTCTCTGAGCGCCGTAGAAATTATACAGTTTTTCTCTGTTTTAGGCCGAGTAATCAGTTTCATAAACTGCCTTTTCGCTTTAATGTAGCTCCTGCAGCAATTATTCCTACCGTTGATTTTGTCTTAGGCGAAGACCTCAGAGACTCTTTACGTATATGATGTACTCGTCACTGAGCATAATTGTGATGAGAGTAATTGGTTGGTTGACGAGATACCTCCAGCATTTATGAAAACTTGAATAATTGTTAACGTCAATGAGAAGACGGTGACCACGAGTTAAGGACGCAGTTATTCCAAAACTGAGGGTTGCAGTCCTCAAATATATCTCTTCATGAACATTAAATTTTTGATCTCCGATTTATTAAAATCTTGTTGTACTGATAGTTTCATTTACACTTCTGTTAAATATGGTTTAAAAGCATTTCAAATTTCAGTCCTTATAATTATTGTGACTTTTAAGTTGGGTGTAGAGCTACGAAGAGCATTGCCTTGGAGCCCTACAATAACCACTGAGTTGGATAAATCAAACGTACGAGCCCCTCATCAGCTAACAGCATTTTCGTGAAGCTATTATATCATTTTTCCTGATTCTTAAGTCAGCCAGCTTCAAATGCTGTGTCTTGGTTTGCAATTGTAAATGCATGATTTGGTTAGGGAGCTAATTGTTTAGACAGGACTGTTAGTTTCCCTTGATATGATCCTGGTTGGACTGAGAAAGAGAAATGTGAGTAATACTTATGGTTTACGGACTTACATTCAAGTTTAATTTAATTCAGTTTCCATTGTTTATGATGTTGTGTAAAGTTCTTAGCATCAGATTTCCTATTCTATAAATATCGAATTTTCAAAAATACATGTGTATAATTTTTAATTTTAAAGAAACTGGCATATCTTGTTTGCTTCAGAAACTATAGTTTCGAGCACAGAAGACGGATCACAACTCACGTTTAACATGAAGACTATAGGATCAGTGCTCAAGTGTAAATGTTGCATACGTTTTGCAGTCAGATTAGACATAAAAAATTAAACCACTTATCGCAATAAAAGTAAAACTTGACATAAACATTAGCAGATAATAATCCATTAAGGATGTGCATCACGGCGACGGTAATGAATAAAGATTTCCAGAGATAACTGCAGTTCATCGCCTTTTGTTATCCTTCAATCGCCTAGCCACTAGAAACGAGTCGTCTCTTGACAAACCTGTAAACCAATCGTATCCGTCTCACTGTCTGTTTTAAGTCGGTAATCTCCAAAACTTCTAGACGAATTCTTATGGGGTTTTCACAAGTAACTTGAGCGTATTTTGGAGCAACATACAGCGTTATTTCATCTCAATGGGAACAAGAAAAAGAAAAATATCATAATTCGCAGCTATGTCTAATTTCGTCTGCTCATGTTAGTAGTTTGGATGTTTAATCATCACGGTGAAGTAAACCAAAGAACCAACAGAGAAAAAAAAATGTGTGTGAAATCTTATGGGACTTAACAGCTAAGGTCATCAGTCCCTAAGCTTACACAATAATTAAGCTAAATTATCCAATGGCAAACACACACACCGATGCCCGAGGGAGGACTCGAACCTCCGCCGGGACCAGCCGCACAGTCCATGACTGCAGCGTCTGAGACCGCTCGGCTAATCCCGCGGGGCGAACCAACAGAGACCGCAGGTATTTTCATAGTACACCAATAAATTAATAGATGCAGCTATTAGCCTTTTGAGACAGTTGACGACAGTGAGAAAAATAAACACAACAATCTTTTCTTTACGAATACAAAACAACAGTGGAATTACTTGACTGGGATATACGGATTTACTGATTTCACTTTTTATTTATATTCTCTGCTAGGAACAACGAAGCTGTCGACCTAAGAAACCTCCGTCTGATGCCCTCCCTATGGCCCTATATCTCTCACCTTGGCGTTCAGCAAGCCCTTGGAATCCATCCTTACCCGGCGCATCCATCACCATCTCCACCGACACCACCTCCTCCCCAACACCCAATGAGGCTTTCGACCCTCCTTCTCTGCCGACGGCCAACTCCTACGCCTCACCCATCTCCTCTCCCTCCAGCTTAACTCTCGTCGCCCCGTCACATTTGTCTCCTTAGACATCGAAAAGGCTTACGACCGCGCATGGCATCCCGGTCTCCTGTTTAAACTCCAGACCTACGCCCTTACTATCAATTATGTCCGTCTGCTTCCTTCCTCTCCCACCGCCACTCATACGTTACCGTTCATAACACCGATTCCAGCACCATCTACCCCTCTGCGGGTGTGCCCCAGTGTTCTGTCCTCTCCCTCCTTCTCTACCTCCTGTACCCAGCAGATATGCCTCACCACCCCCCTCCAGTCCAACTCCTGCATTATGCTGATGACACCGTCTTCCCTGCCCTTGCTCCTACCCTTCAACGGTAGCAACGCATTCTCCAGAACCACCTTGACCTTTTTGCCACATGGTGTAAGCAGTGGGTCCAAAAAATCAATCAATCCAGGCAATCATCGTTGGTCGTACCACTCGCACCTTCTGGCTCCTTGATTTTTCCCTTACCCTCTGCGCCCGTCCTGTCCGCCTCTCCCCCACCCTCATGTATCTTGGACTCACCTGGTCCCTCATCTCCGCTCCATCCAATCCAAAGCCCACAACCACCTCCATCTCCTTAAACTCCTGTCTCGTCGGACATGGGAGTTGAATGCCTCTACCATTCTCCACACCTACAAATCCCTGATCTGCCCCATCCTCTGTCTGCCAGTCCAACCTGGATATCCGCCCCCCCCCCCCCCCCCGTCAAATTCTATAAGTCCCTCCAGATCGTCGAGTGCCATGCACTAGCCTTGCCTTCAGTATACGCCTCCCATCCCCCACATGCATCCTCTATGACCTGATTCTGTTCTCCCATTTGCTCCTCTTCCTCGAACATATCCGCAGTCTCTACACCTCCTGCTGCCTTGATCTCCCTCATCCTCTGGCTTCTCCTCTCAACTCCCGCCCACTGCCCCTACCTTCACCATTGTGTCCCACCCACCCTCCACCTCTGCACCTTACATCTCCTTTCCCAAAGTGGCTTTCGTCAACTCACCCTCCTGGATGATGCCCTCTCTCCCTCGATTTATCCCTTCTATCAGTTCTGATCCTCACCTCCCCCTCCCTACCTCTGTCCTTTTCCCAGGCTCCCTATTCCTCCCCCCTTCCAATGTACTTTTCCCCACCTACCCTCTCTTTGCCTCCATTCTCTCCCCCCGTCCTTTTGCTTTCCCCTCCTCTGCCTTCTCCACTCCTCCTCACGTCCGCCCCCTTTTTATGTGTCCTCTCCCTCCATAGGTCCCCCCCCTTTTGCCTTTTCCTCTCCTCCCTTCTTTTCCGCCTCATGTATCCCAGTCTTCCGGCCGTTGTGGCCGAGCGGTTCTAAGGGCTTCAGTCTGGAACCGCGCAACCGCTACGGTCGCAGGCTCGAATCCTCTCTCCGGCAGGGATGTGTGAACTATTATCCCAGTCCTCACACTGCCCTCCCCCCCCCCCCCCCCGCCTTACGCTGTGGTGTGTCATCTTCGTTTCTACTCTATAGTGCATTCTTAACGTGAGTGTTCAGTGTTGTGTGTCCCCTTTTTTAAGTGTTGCGAACAAACACCATACTTTCACTAGGTGTGTTTCTTGTCACTTGCGAACAGAAACCAAACTGTCGCCGTGTGTTTTAATTCTGCCTCTCTAATTAGCATGTGTTTTAATCAGCATCAGAAACCCTTTGCTTTTATATTTTCACTTCCACAACTGTTCGCTATGTTACGGTTTCAAAAAGTCGCCGTTTTAACGCCTGTTTCTATCGCTTGTAGTCTTCTTACTGGTCTTTAACTCTTCTGCAGGCTGCAGAACGTCATATCAAGCTGCTGCAAGCGCCCCCCCCCCCCCTCCCTCTTAGAGGGGGAGGGGGAAATCGAAAGTCAATAAGAAAAAAGGAATAATTAAGTTTTTTCCGTGATTTGGATGCCTACTTATTATATTTTGATTTCGGTTTACGAATAAAAATGACTAGAAGACGGTCGAGTTTTACTCAGTACACTAGAACGGCTAAAAGACAGAGGACTAGGCTGTCTCAAGAATGTAATGAACGTCGTGAGGGGAGACTTGCCGTTGTTCGAAAACAGCAGGCCTTAGCTGTCTCTACAGAAACTCCTTCCGCAAACAAAGCTCGACGCAACTATTATGTCTGTTATTGCAAAATATAATTGAGAGCGTCAGGAACTGTCTCGCTCCTCAGAAACCTTCGCTCACAGAGGCTTAAAGATGCTTTCGTCCCTTACTTGTTTCCAGTGTAGGATCATAGAAGTGGAAATTTTGATGGGAGGCTGCCCAGACGAGCGAGGTTTTATTCACCGAATCCCGCTTGTTCCAAATAATTTGCTCTTTCGCTTTGACATGTGCAGTCCCCAGTGGTCTTGCCATGACGATAAACAAAGCACAAGGCCAGACGCTGCGTGTTGCCTGCGTGTAGCTCGGTGTCAGTCGCATGGCCGCCTCTCTGATGTCAGTGAAACAAACAAACTCTTTGTTCGTACCCACAGTTGTATTACTTCAGGCGCTGTACGCAAAGAAGATTTGTAGCTCACAAATATATTCCACATGGACGAAGTCTCAGGCACAGCTATGAATAAATATCTGGGAAATGCTGGGTTTCACATCTAGTAGTATATAAAAATTGAAGAATTACAGAAGGCTAAAGGATGTAATTATTGATGGATGCTCTTAGTAAATAGTTCTTAAGCGACAGAACAAAGTTTCAAAAGTCGTGCAGTTATTACCTGTGCATGAGATTCATGAAGCAGTAACGTATGTGTCTGACTTGGCCAAATAACTGTACAGTAGTTTCATTACTGTCTGCTACGCCGGTAGCTGGTTTTATATACGGTACACAAGGGTTCTTTAAATGAAGTGACTCTCTATTCAGTGCAGATAACGATAGCTCTAAGAGTGTGTGAAATATTATTGGAAACTCCAAACAAACCCCCGCCTCTCGCCCCCACCCTCCCCACCTTACCCTTCCCAGGTAACGTTGTCCAAATGCGCATGACCTACCGCCAAGTTACTCATACCAGAGATCCGGAGTTTCAGGTACACGGTGTCCATAATTAAAGGTCCGGTTTCAAAACGCTTTAGAAACAGAACCACTGCTCAGAATGACGTCAAGTTTGAGCCTCACATTACTGATGTAAGGAGTGAAGAGATGAAAAAAATTGCAATATATGGTGCTGTAAGCGTCTTAACCGTAAATGGGGTCAGTTACATACGACAGCTGAATTAAATACGATGGATACGCCATCCGTGGTGTTCAATGTGCATGTCTGGACGAGTACGACAGTCAAAAATTGTGGCACTGTTTGTTCGGTAAACCCTTCATCGGATCGCTAAAATGGGTATTTAGCTGTCCTCTGACCAAAAATCGCAAAAAATTCAAAATAATATACGTTTTTAATTCTAATGAGACTGGAGCAACATATGTTTAACATGCTTTTCACCGTTGTCTGTCTCAAGCTGAAATCGAGAAACAGCATGTTCCACAACGGATCGGAAAGTCTCGGCGGTCGCGTTCAGATTGCGTTGCGCAATGCGTAACTTCATTTCAGCTACGGAGCACTGAACACATCTTTCACGTAATCCCACAGCCAGAAGTTAGCAGGCTTAAGATTAGCTGATCTAGGCGGCCAGGCCGTAGGGAAATAACTGCTGATAATTCTAGCATTTCCGAAATGCTACTGCAGCAGCCGCTTCACTGGCTGTCTGTTCAATGTGCGAAGGAGCGCCATCTTGCATAAAACGGTCCTACTTATACATTCACGTTGTTAAAGGGTTGGAATGACGTTGGTGCGCCAAAGGCTCTCATAGCGTTTACCAGTGAGGGCACTGCTAACGGGACCCACAGCACTCATCGCCTAGAAAAAATACGACCCTACGATAAACGATACCGTCAACCCACACCACACAGTCACCTTTGCACAATGAAGTGGTACCGACTGATGTACTTTCCGATTTTCCGATGCCCAGTTTCTGCAGTTCTATATATTGAGATGTCCTTGAAGATGGAAGTAGGCCTCGTCTGTCCACAGAATTATCCATGGGCATTCATTGTCCACAGCAGTGAGCGCAAGACATTCCAGATTGAACGTCTGCCTCGCTGGCAGGACAGCAGAAAGCAACTGCTGAACGTGGGTGACGAGGTATGAACGGCGAGGCTGGATGTTCCGTAGGATTTCATGCACCTTGTTCTCAGGCGTGTCCAGAATTCGGGCGATTCCCCGAGCACAACAAGTTTGCACACGGTCGCCCGACCCTTCCTGCAAGCTGCGGCCACATCTCCCACACACTTCGGACAACTGATTTCCTCCCTCTGCGAGGAACAGCCGTGTGTCACGCGATTGTTGGTGTGCATGTTCTGAAGCTTACAGCGTTACCTATTGGTCCATTTTTTAAAATATTTTCTTTGTGTTTCATGACGTTTCTGCCCGAGTCAATAACATGCTTTTCAAATGTGACGTCGTTCTGAACAGTGCTTCTCTTTCTACAGTGTTATGAAGCTGGAACTTTTGTTACGGACAGCCCGTACCCCTAGAAAACAGTGTTCACCAAAGTTTGTGCCAAATGAGTGGAGCTTAAAGCAAGCTACTACTACTACTTCCTGTGTTAGTTTTACAGTCTTGTGACCTGAAAGTATCATCGGAATGCACTCTTAGGGTGGGATGGGTTGAGTCCAATATATATATCGATACGTCGGCGGCTGTCGACGATGTCACCCGGCTGCCTTCCCGTAGGTTGTTTCAGCACTGTAGGCACGGGCAGAAACTGACGTCTAACAAATGTTTGGTTCTTTACTGGCGCTTCACCAACGCCAGCCGGGCGTGAGACGGACACGCGCACACCACGCCGCTATTGACAACCACGTCCTAGGGTGGTGGTTCACAGCAGCCTGACCTTGACCAGCCCGCAGCTACCACCAAAAGTCATGTCCGACACCAGGGAATTACAGTATGATACGTCAATGATATTATTATTTTATCACGACCATTTTTTTTCTTTCCTGAATGTTTATTATCGATGTAAAAAGTAAACAAAAGCTTACATCTCATTTGCTTTGAAATCAATGTATGTAAGGAATTGTCAGGATACAAAAAAATTAGCTTTTCGTAATATTTGCTTCATACTGTCCGAGTAGCCAAGAGCACTTCAGTTTATATGTTGTTAATTTCCTATGTGACGACCGATGACCTCGCTGCCTGGTTTCCTCCCCCAAACAATCCAATCCAGTCCTATGTGACATTACTGCAGCAGTAATAAATGACAAGCGCAAAACAGACGTGTTGTAATTCGGCTGGAAAGTATCTCTGCTCCTTGCTGAAAAACTCTGGAGGTCGTTTACCTTAAAGACGGACTACGTCCCATACAGTAATTCGTATTTAATAGCTCGTCGTTTCCGAGGAAGTATAAAAGAGATCTTACATAACAGTTTTTTGATATCTCCTCAGCAGACACATTCGTCTTCTTTCCGAGATCTGCTGGTTTATGTTCCCCTAACGAGAAAACTTTCCCCATTACGTCTTTGCTCCACTGCCCTTTCTGCATCTAGTCATTCGAAAACGATTTGGAAAACCTGTCAGATGTTCTGTGCATGATACCAAGTGATTTCTGAGTTGGACACTTATGGCCAGTAACCGTGATATTCCCTCATTTGTTCCATGACGCAGTCAAACACGTTATTAATTCTAAAGTCAGCTCGGTTTGTTGATTTATGCTATTCAGTTTCGTAATAAGTTTCCATGTGTTTCTTGATATGTAATTCGACATATTCGTCGCTTCGGTGAATATTTCTTTCCTTCGAAAGGAAGACACAAACTGTAACTGGTCGTAGGGTTCATATTCACCTGAACAGTTTACCATAACCCTACCTAACTGCTATAATCAGAACGTAGGATAGAAAATATCATCTCTAACTACAGGCAAAATTCTTCGAAAATGCATTCCCATGTACCTGAAAATAGCGGTTGACGAAGAGCACTGGATGAGGAATTATATACTACAGACTGAAGCTTAACTGTGACTTTTTCGGGAAAATTTGTACGTAATTGGTAGAAAATGCAGATCCACTTGTTGTTGGTGGAATGTAAACGACTTTAGCCGTACAGTGTTAGGGTGCTAATTCATTAAAAAATGAAAAAAAAAACTCATGAATCAGCTACGTAATACGGTTGCGGAGAGCCCAGTAATTGTAATATTTTTTTAACGGAGGGTACAAGAACCTTCAACCTGATAGCGCAGTTTATCAGCTATGTTGGATTCTCATTATGATCCCAAACGGACCAGCTTCATGAGAGAGGATATGTGGAAAAGACTCAAAACCCTTTGTTCATTTTGCTGATTACTCTTTTAACTACTAACAGACCAAATATTGCTTTTTTAAACTCGCGCATTTGCCTAATACCATTGATTTATATTATTAATGCAATTAACGTATGACTCCGAATATTAGTATAAAATTAAATCAGAACAGTTTAAAAATGACACATCGATTAGAGAAGGCTTTTAAAAGCAATTTGAATTTCCAGAAAGCGCCGCTAATGTGAGCAGGATTTCTGTCTCACGGTCTTCATACGCCACGAAACGGTCAACCTCACATAGGCGAAACCCCAGCAAGTGAATTCTCAGAACTAACACTACATTCATATATATCTATAGGGTGTTCAAAAAAAGTGTCGAATACTTTGAGAGGGGTTAGTACTCTCGAAACTAGAAAAATACGTCCAATGAACATGCGTCCGGGAAAGCAAAATTTACCAGATAAAAGCATGGTTGCGGATATTAGCACAGTTGTTCATTGGCGCTCCGTCAAATGTGTCGGCAGGGTATTTTGTTGTCTTACTCACAGTACTCTACCTAACGTTAGGTGGTCTACAGACAGTTGCTTGGTTCGAGTCGTGTTGTGGGCTATGGCAGCTCTCATCGTGTTTGCGTGCTCGATTGCACAGTGCTCTCAACACCGATTTGCTTACGTGTTTATTGTTATTGCGTTGTTTGTTCGTACAAATAGCGAAGTATATTTACATTTTCACTCCTCCATCACTTGTTAGCAGTAGAAGCCAACTATTCGGCAAGTGAAATGGCAGTTATGATATTCTGCTACGGTTTAGCAAATGGGCGTAGCCTGCGAACACGTGTCCTCTACGCTGAAAAATATACACAGCACAGAGTGCCCTCTGATAAGCTGTTCATCAGACGTTTCCATCGTCTGAGGGACACAGGTACGAAGACTGAGAGTGGAAGAGCCGGTACAGTTTGCACGCCTGACATGGAGGAGCATGTGCTACGTTCGGTGGAAGAAAGCCTGGGACTAGTGTGAAACAATTAGCAGCAGCAGAAGATGTGACTCACTCTCATATCAGGGGGGTACTTTGTGAACAGTTCCTGTACCCGTATCATTCCACAGCACGCCGGCCGCAGTGGCCGAGCGGTTCTAGACGCTTCAGTCTGGAACCGCGCTGCTGCTACGGTCGCAGGTTCGAATCCTACCTAGGGAATGGATGTGTGTGATGTCCTTAGGTTAGTTAGGTTTAAAGTAGCTCCAGGGGACTGCTGGACTCAGATGTTAAGTCCCATAGTGCTCAGAGCCGTTTGAACCATTTCCAACGCGTGTTCCGGCTCTAAGACCACAGAATCATTGTGGCAGACGGCGCTTCTTTCGATTGCCGTTGCCGAAGTGTGCCGCAGGTACACTGTTCACATACAAGATGTTTTTTACCGATGAGGCAGAGTTCAGAAGAGATAGTGAATTTCCATAAACAGCATATTTGAGTAGATCAGCCGTGGTAAAACTGCTGTTTTGAAGAGCGCACCTTGGCCTGCTTGTTCCCCAGACCTCAATCCCCTGGACTTCTGGCAGTTGTGGCCGAGCGGTTCTAGGCTTCACTCTGGAAACGCGCTGCTGCTACGGTCGCAGGTTCGAATCCTACCTCGGGCATGGATGTGTGTGATGTCCTTAGGTTAGTTAGGGTTAAGTAGTTCTAAGTTCCAGGGGACTGATGACCTTAGATGTTAAGTTTCATAGTGCTCAAAGCCATTTGAACCATTTTGAACCTAGACTTCTGGTTATGGGAACACTTGAAGGAATTTGCCTACGCCACAGCAAGCAACGATGTGTGGACACTACAGGGTCGCGTCTTCATTTCGTGTCAGCATGTACTACAATAACTAGGTATACTTCAAAAGGTGTGTAATTCCTTACGTCGGAGGGCAGAGGGACGCATTGTCATGAATGGACGCCACGTTGAACACCTGTTGACACGTGCTTATCGCAGAAAGTATGCACTTCTAGACCAAGATTTATTATACTTACTCTTCTTCTTTCGATGTGTACCACCACCTCTCAAAACATTCGGCATTGTGTTTAAAGTCCTTTTCAACGAATTTAGCACAATAATTCAAAGTTTTACAAAACTTATTCTCGCTAACAACCCTTACAAAGTGATGGAAAGAAAAGTACATCGCTTACTACGAGGTTTGTGCGGCAAGACTGTGGAATGAAGCATGACGTTTTAATTTATTACTTCTGTACTACTACCTGTTTTGCGACATATTCTGCAGCCATTATTCACATATACCATTGAATGTACCAGCAAAATCATACCTTTGTTAACTTTGTACGACACAATGTTCAGGGGATATGACTTGATAAACAGTGACATACGCAGAAAAACTGCCGCATCATGGAAGACATTTAACACTTTTACATAGTGCTACTGACTCTGTTCGCAACGCATTTCGTAGACTGTATCCTTATATATCACTGAATATACCTAAAACAATATATCATTGTATGCCCGCATCTCGTGGTCGTGCGGTAGCGTTCTCGCTTCCCACGCCCGGGTTCGATTCCCGGCGGGGTCAGGGATTTTCTCTGCCTCGTGATGGCTGGGTGTTGTGTGCTGTCTTTAGGTTGGTTAGGATTAAGTAGTTCTAAGTTCTAGGGGACTGATGACCATAGATGTCAAGTCCCATAGTGCTCAGAGTAAACTAAACTAATATCATTGTATGAAACACAGTTGAGGAGATATGACGTCATAAACATTGTGTTGCTTGAAAAACCGCCGCATCATGCACGGCATTTTAATTTAATACTTGTTTACCACTAAGTCTATTCACAACACATTTAGCAGAAAATAGCCACACACACCACTGGACGTAACTGCGAGATTATGGGATTGTCCTGCACACATATGACATCATAAAAATTGAGCTGTGTGAAAATGAAAGTGCAGGGCGAAATTCACTAAACATACAGGTGAAATATGTTCACAAATAATTGTTAAATATGTTAAATATGCGTGTAATTTGACATGTGGATAGGTGGGCAAAGCCACGGGTACAAAGCTCGTTGCAAACACCTGGAACGATTTCAATCACTTTCGGTACACAGATACTATTTGAAAAGAAATACTGTTTGTTACCACCAGTGTCCTGATGTAGAGAGGGGAGGAGGAAATGGAGAGAGAAAAAAAAGAGTAGAAGATGAACAGGGAGGGGGGAGAAGGAAATCGAGAGAGAGAGGATGCAGGAGGAGATGGACAGAGAGAGGGGAAAGAGGAGATGGACTGATAGGAAACGGGAATAAATACACATCTGGGCAACGTCACGTACTCTGATAATCAATGATAGATCCAGTGCATTTCCACAGCATTTATTCTCACAGGTTGCTAACAAAACTGCTTGGATCGCAGGATCGCAACCATTGCCCTAATTAAAAAAAAAAAAAACAAAAAAAAAAAGACAAAGAATCACCAGAACTGGCGGCTACATATTTCTGGTACAAGGAGTCACTCTCGTTCTGACAACGGTGTTTTCAAAGAGGGTGGAGGAACAAAAAGAATTTCGGGGAAGTTCTTACCTTTCGGGTGGCAGACTGCCCCTAAAGGCGGAAGGATCAGAAATGACCAACGGAATGAAGCTACAGAAAGCAATGGAAACCATTGCACCACCGACACAAAATGTATATGCATAAGACAAGTTGGCGGTAACTGAAAAAACAAAAAGCATTGTGACGATCTCTTCTCAGTTTAAAGATTCGGTGTTTGTCACTAATTGTTATATGCTGGAGGGAGACTGCGTAACCAACACAAGGGCTACACTCTACGAGTTGGTGGCGGGACGTTAGAAATCTGAACGTTGTATGGAAACTTCTAAATCTGAAAAGTAAAATGCAAATGATCACTGTAGGTAAAATGGTGGTCAGCGAAGTCAAATGAAAACAATATTAGGATTTCTGCTGAAATGAATCGTTCAAATGGCTCTGAGCACTATGGGACTTAACATCTGAGGTCATCAGTCCCTAGAACTTAGAACTACTTAAACCTAACTAACCTAAGGACATCACATACATCCATGCCCGAGGCAGGATTCGAACCTGCGACCATAGCGGTCGGGCAGTTCCAGACTGGAGCGCCTAGAACCGCTCGGCTACAGCGGCCTGCGCTGCTGAAATGAGTATAGGACAGTATCATCAGGGGCAAGGAACAGGGTAAGAGGAGTACGATTCCTCAAAAATACGTGGCAGGACACACAGTTAGCTACTATAACGCGTTTGGGGACGGGATTGTTCTTATCTGAACTGACAGAGAACAGATGAGAACATCATTATTTCAGATATACTTCCCCAAGTCAGAAGCGGAAGTTTAACTGATAGGGAGAAAGAATATAAGAATATTAAACGTGTATCCGAGTATGTAAGGGTGAAGAAAATCTAGTAATCATGAGGCATTGGAACACTGTAATAGGCAAACGAATAGAAAACACACTTACTGTAGAATATGAACCTGTAAGCAGAAAAGAGAGAGCATAAACATTAATAGAGTTATGCAATAATTTTCAGCTTGTACCAGGGAATATATTGTCCAAAAACACAAGAGGAAAAGATGTAAGTGAGACGCCCTCAGGACAGGACACGTAGTTTAAATTGTGGAAAGGGACCAAAATAAGCGACGGTCAGTTACACTCTAACATACTACTTTATTCATTTGATCAAACATTAAAAGAGCCAAGAAAAATTAAAAAAAAAAACAGCTTTAGTTTTGGAGTGGGCCATACAATCACATGCCTTAAGGCCAAGACCACTTTAATTTAAAAACGCCTGAAAGCCAATAACTTAAAGCTCAACCAAAATCAGAAATTTAACAGGCAAAGCCTTATCTTAAAACATTTCCTTAAATAGGCTGAAGGTCCAAAGAATCTAACACTTAAAGAGCAATCAATTTAAATTCAAAATCGGCTGAAGGCATACCCTTAACACCCAATAACATTAATTATTAAAAATGCCAAAGGCTTTACATAAAATAGTTCTTAAATTTGGCTGAAGGCCCAAACAATCTGACGTCCTAAGGGCAAAACAACCTTAACCTAAAAATCGGCTACAAGCCATACATGTACAAACAACAAGAACAAACAAGAAAAGGCAGAACACCCAAGGGCGCTCAGAAATTCCGATGGTCGGCGTGGAATTCAAACATTATTGCTCACTTAGGTGAGACAGCCAGCTGGCCCAACCATTCTCAATCCGATGACAACACAACTCACAGACAGTCAATGTACCCACCAGAAAGATAACCACCGCTTCACCCGACGAGCACACAACAGGGAGTTCAATGGAACAATGTAGAATGTATTGACGCCCACAACCAGCTGTACATTGAGCTGTCAAACTACACACCGTCCTGGACAGTACAACACAATGTGGAAAATAGACTGCCACCAACTGCTCAGACCAGGAACAATGAAAGTACCAAATCTATGTCGGCCGATGAAACGCCCAACCGAACGACCAATCAACGGTCGTCCCGCCCCAATCTCGCTCTCTCAGACAGTTCATGTGTGTCGCCAGCGGTCGGCGAGCACTGGCTGTCGGCGCCTCCCCGACTTCATTGTTGCTGCGTCCTGACTGCACTGCTGGTCCTTCTCCAACAGACTGCCAGACCCAGAAATACTATAGGTGACCCCAGAGGTGGTACGACAGTGCACTTGTCGATAAGCGCTGCTGCTGCCGCTCACAGGCGAGTAAGGCAGCAAGTTAGTGATGCTAGTAAATGGCGTAAGAAAACGAGGCGGCAGTACCGTAATACAAGATGATAAACAATAAATGGGATAAACACGAGCCGTGCATTGCTCAGTGAGAAGAAAACTCCACCACACACCTGAAGAATTCAACTGTATTGTATCATTGTCACAAAGGTGTTCCTAAATCAAATGTTGGACTGTAAGGCGGCCCCACGAGGGGATATAACTAGTACGGTAAACTATGTTCCAGTAAGTTTTGTGAGTGTGGGCTGCATATGTTCAGGGAAGCATACATTCAGGGGCAGCTTTGACTGATTTATGACCTTAATGTATTGAAATGCTAAATGATTTATGATTTCCTGGGGTTTGATTTATGACACCCTGGAGATAATTCGTTCTTCAGAGAGACCCATCAAACCTCCCCTCCCTCTTCTCTTTAACAGCCTCTCTGGGATTTCCCCAGCCCCCTCCCCCTCACTGATGCAAGCACAGTTTTGATATCAAATTAATTGACTAATTAATTAAATTGTTCAAATAATTACTCCCCTTCATGGGAATCCTCCTATCCTTCCCCTTTCCCCACTTCCCCTACGCACCCAGAATCAAAATGGTGGGAAAATCGCTAAGTGTGAGCAGAGCTGTTGGAGTGGAAGGTACAAATGTTACTCTGTCCAGCAACCACATGTCCTGTTTACATAATTACAATGCTGAGGATTGGAGGTGTTGTCTTTTTGGAAAATTTTAGGGTGTGTGCGTTTACCTTGATATACAGGGATCGACTGAGGTAGTGCACAATACCACCACCAGAGAATGTCCCACCCCTACCTGTCAACCCCCATTCCCACCCCTCCCAGAAAAAAAATTGTGGGAGAAAGACTCAATCTATGCTGCAGCAGAAAGAGCTCAGCATATGAAATTCAAACCAGTGTCAATAATATATTGATGTGTACCCTTTATTTAATAGGTTTGCAGAAGACAGGGCACCCCAGTTGGGTAGAGGTCACTTCTGCAGCCCCAACTCGACTTCCAATGACATAATAACTGTATCAAGGAATGGAATGAAGTGTGGCATAGCATTAGCCATTTGAGGTCCCCCTTGCATGTATCTGTCGTCCGGGCGATGTCATTGAAGTCAAGAACCATAAAACCGTTCCGTGTCCTAATTACAAATCACAATACTAAATGCCACCGGCCAGGGACCGGACATAGGCCGGCTTTGATTTTGCGGGCCCATACAAAGGATCAACTGGTGGCGTTCGGTTGGATGGGAAATTCCAGACCCGTTTCCTGTCTCTGTCTCTCACACGGGGCTACTTCCCATTTGTGTGTTTCAACCAATGGTTCCAAGCACACAGATGGAAGTTTCCTCTCTCCTCAGAATACATTGTTTCTATCGGATAATGCTGGAGACAAATGGAGAGCTGACACAATTTCGTTATGTCTGAGAATACAAGCGCCCTCCGCCACCACAACGTGTCCATAAAACATATTTGCTGAAATAATCCGGCTGATAAGCCCACTCGTAATTGTAAAGAGTGCACCGTCTGCTGAGGGCATCCAAATGTTGGCACTACCAAATGCTGAGATGGCAGACAAACTGTCACCAAGCACTCAACTGATCAATTTACATGGGGGCAGTAAGTGTCCAGTGCAAACACCCATCATATTGAATCGTCTGATGGAAGACACACATCCACTTTTGTCGCCACTCACCCAGCATACTGCTCACTTCCATAGTCAGCTATCCATGGAACGCCGCCTCTGAGACTTACCCCACTGGGAAAGACCCAAAATGTCGGCGTATTCTTTGCAGTTAATCCACAGCCACTGGTCAACTGAAGCCTCGTGCTCACCCCTGCCGCTGGCCACAGTGCACTTCAAGACAAGTAACAGTGGCTTGGATATATAGTTCTAACTGCAGTTTCAGCTCAACATAGACTCTTTCAAAAGATCCACTTTGCCTCATCCGAGACAGGGATGTTGTTCACCATACACCCCAACTTTCTCACACAAAAAATAGATTTCTCTCTTTTATATGAGTTATTTTCAAAGACAGTAGAAACTGGGGCATACACTCATATTCATATTGCTAAAATATCACAGCCTGTTGTAAAAATCCTGTAACAGTATGGCACAGGCTATATTTCCTTTAAATATTCTCTCGGCAGGTAATAAACTCTGCTAAAATCAGCTTAATTGTTGTTAGTCCTACATCACAGGACTAGACTATTTAACTCATTTTTGGCTCATGATGGAGTTCTAAAATCTATCTCTGTACACGTTGCTTCCTCACTTTGAAACTCTCTTTTGTAGCGTACGAATTCTCTTAAAGTGACAGTACAAAGAAGTTGTAACGAAAAAGCTCCTTATTACTGCTCAATTCCCAATCATATCAGTGGTACTCTAGTCCTCGCCTCGCCTCACCTCGCCTCACCTCGCCTCACCTCCACCGCCGGACAGCATGCAAGTGACATCAAATTGATAGGCTAATTAATTAAACAGAACATGAGAGTCACTTTGCACCGTGAGTAATTCTTTCCAGTTGTCGGATTATACTCATCACGTAGCTAAAATGGGAATTCCTGAAAGGAAGACAATTTTTATGAGGAACGCTATTGAGAACCGAATTCGAAGCTGACAGCAGAAGGAATACACTGCTGCCAACATACATTCTGCTTAATGACTACGAACATAAGACATGAGAAATTAGCGTTCATAATGAGGCATATAGACCGATTTTCCCTCACTCTATTTTCAAGTGGAATAGGAAAGGGAATGGCTAGTAGTCGTACAGTATACCCTCCGGCACTCACCGTACGACAGCTTGCGAAGTAAACTTATAGGTGTAACTGTAAATTTAGTCTACCTATTAAGATTGCACTCCATCCATTTACAGGCCCAAAAGCTAAGGTAGGAACATTGTCTCTTATTTATCGAGAAACCAAAAGATTCAACGTCTGCTGATTGTCTGTCGGTAAAAATCTTTCATTAACCCATAACTTTCTAACTGCAGTCGCTTTACGAGACATATGTGAGAGGTTGTAGTATGTGCGCCCGCAACAGTTAGAAGAAGCGGTATAGAGCTCCGTTCTGAATTCCCTTTTCATCAGAGTATCGCTTACCTAATGCTTCCTCAAAAATCTCCCAGTCTTCGTCGTATATAGCATTTGAATCCACATGCTTTCCATGAGTAAGATATGTCCCCCTCATGTCCCCCTCTCCCCCCCCCCCCCCCCAGCCAAGCCACAGACCCCTGCTAATTCTCTCAAAATCTCATCACGTTAGCCACGCAGAGTGGCCGCGCGGTTAGAGACGCCATGTCACTGACTGGGCGGCATCTCCAGCCGGAGGTTCGAGTCCTTCTTCGGGCATGGGCGTGTGTGTTGTTCTTAGCATAAGTCAGTTTAAACAGTGTGTAAGTCTAGGGACCGATGGCCTCAGCAGTTTGGCCCCTTAGGAATTCACACACACACACACACACACACACACACACCATCACGTTCCAACAGCACCACTCCATTAGTTAGAAGGCTGTCTAGTCCTCCATGTGTCACTGATTCGACAGAGAGCTATCAGAACTAGGAAAATAGCACACTAATGTAGAGGAGAAAATTCACAACAATCCATAGTAGATAAAAACTGCACAAATAAATTCGGAAGCCTAACATCTACAATTCATAGAGTTTTGTCCCCCATACCGTAGGAGGACTATATCCTTCTGACTAACATTCCCTAGGCAGCGTTCTTGTGTTGTTCTTTCATAATTAGTTGGCCACATTGTTTTACTGGTGTAATATATACAAGCAGGGTATGACTGCAGTTTTGTACACCGTTATCTGGCTCCTTTGCTGACTGGTAACATGTTTGCCTACCATGCACTAGGACTGGATTAGATTCCCGTCTGGGTTGGAGATTTTCTCTGCTGGTGGACTGGGTGGTGTGCTGTCCTCATTATCACTTCATCATTCCCAATTGCCAAGTCGTCCAATCTGACGTTACCTGAAATAACACTTGCACCCAGCTGCCAAACTTCCTTGGATGAGGCATCCCAGCCACCAATGCCACATGATCATTTCATTTCGCTTGTACACCGCCACATATTTTTTCTACCATGACTTTGAGGTCTATTTCATGTGCTAAACCGACATTAACATGTTCCGATCCATCGGCTCTCACAGAATGATGGACACTGCACGGTGTAAGTTTATCTGCTCCCACAACACACAGGATGATTGAAATAAAGGACAACGGCAGTGTTGTGGAAGACATCTCAATATATTTAATCTAATTTTCCACAGGGATGGGGTGGAAGTTATCTCAGTGTTCTTTTTTCGAAGAGACAGGGCATTGATTCCTCATATTGGTGTTACATATTGCACCCAGGTATGTGTTTGCTTTTTCGGTGTATTAGATGGTACTCATCCTGGCTCTGAAAACTTTGGACACTGAATCATCCATTTTTATGACTTGCAATGCACAACCGCATATTGAGCAAGCAAGGGGGTATTTTGGAGAACTTAAATCCATAGAGCGTGGATAGAATGCACCATCAGTTGTCAATCTCACAAGTGGAGGGATGGAATGATTTTAATACACCGTCATCTGTCCACATTTTTTTCTTATTTTTATAAGTTTCAAGTATTTTCCATCAATTTTTGTAATTTTACCAGGTTTTCTGTAATTTCAACTCATTTTCCTCTATTACTTGAGGTCCAAACCACTAATCTCAACGAGTTCAAAATGTCTAATCCCATCGATCTCGTGATGCTACCAGCCAATGACATTGCAGCATGGATCTCAATTTCCGTATCATTGCTAAGCCAACCCCTCCATGCACATCTGGATATATTGCAATCTGCCTACATCACATCACACAAATACTGTTTCTTAGTGTAGAAAATAGCCGTCAGCAGAGCGAAGGTGTAATAACTACATTCCTTAGCTAAAAAGCTTTATAAGTTCAGTAAGATTTTATTACGATTGGCCTTCGGTCCCTGTCACAAAGTATTCTTGCATTCATGAACCCTGAGCAAAAATCTAGGTGGTCTCCCTATGCATCTTGTAACTGTTCCCCTGTCTTCAACAAACCTAACCCCCTCCCAAACTTTCACCATTGTCTCTGATTTAATTTGGGACTGACCAGATGCAGGTGTTCATTGTACCTACCACATTCGACATCGCGCCGGCCGCGGTGGTCTCGCGGTTCTAGGCGCGCAGTCCGGAACCGCGCGACTGCTACGGTCGCAGGTTCGAATCCTGCCTCGGGCATGGATGTGTGTGATGTCCTTAGGTTAGTTAGGTTTAAGTAGTTCTAAGTTCTAGGGGACTGATGACCACAGATGTTAAGAACCATTTGAACCATTGAACCATTTGAACATTCGACATCTCGTTAAGGAATAGAATGAGCTGAGTTCCACGTTATCAATGCAGATCGATATTTTGCTCTGTTCCAAACATGCACAATCAAGCGACACCTGTGACATAGACCAGTATTCTCATTATTATACCACAACTAACATCCTGCGCAGACTGCTCTGTACCAATCTTATTCACGTCTCTGATCCAATTACACAAGATCTCTCTACACTCACACTGAGGACAATAGCATCCATCAATGGTGCTGCGCTATTTTTCTTCTTGTGATAGATCTCCGTCTAGTCAGTGACGGGTGAAGGACTACTAACGAATGGAACAGTACTGTCGGAAAGCGATGAGATTTTGAGAGACTTAGCTGGGTCTGCGACTCACCGGGGAACATCTCTTACTCGTGGAAATCATGTGAATTCATCTACATCTACATTCCCATGGATACTCTGCAAATCACATTCAAGAGCCTGGAAAATGCTAAGACTGGTAGATTCGTGAGAATATGTAAGGTAAGTGAAAGGGAATTCAGAGGTGAGCTCAATAACGTTTCTTCTAAATGTTGTGGACATAAATATTACAACCTGTCACATAGATCTCACGAAATGACTGCAATGAGAAAATTAGAGGCTAATACGAAGATTTTTCCGAGAGACAATGGCTTGGTTCAAATGGCTCTGAGCACTATGCGACCTAACTTCTGAGGTCATCAGTCGCCTTGGACTTAGAACTAATTAAACCTAACTAACCTAAGGACATCACAGACATCCATGCCCGAGGCAGGATTCGAACCTGCGACCGTAGCGGTCGCTCGGTTCCAGACTGTAGCACCTAGAACCACTCGGCCACTCCGGCCGGCCGAGAGACAATCAGCAGCAGTAGTCCCACTTTTGCTTTCTCGATACAGAAGAGACAAAGTTCCTTCGTGAGGTTTGTTTGCCTGTAAATGGATTGAGTGATATCTTCATACGTAGAATAAATTTACTTGCTTCGCAAGCCATCGCACGATTTGTTGTGGAGGGTACTGAGTCGCGCGTGGCTCGTGTTCGTGCCATTTCTTATTTTACATCTTGTTTTTACCGTACTGCCACCTCGTTATGTTAATTTTCAATTACTGGTGTCACTGAGTTGCTGCCTTGCCTGCCGTGAGCGGCAGCAGCAGCGCTTATCGATATATAATCTTCGCCGGACTGCTATTACTTCCCGGTCGTATTGTGTCGTGCAGTCAGTCGGAACGTGCCAGCAGCTAGTTCGGACCTGGCAGTGTTTGAGCTGGCACGCGGCACAAGTTGAGTCGTGGCGCGGCAGCAGTGAGGTCCGGACCGCCAGGACTCGCCCGATGGTTGCCGACGCACGTGACTGGAGCGGCGACGACTCTGGTTGGTCGTCGGTCGGTCGTCTTGCCGGACGACATTTATTTGGCCGGCGATCGCGAATGGGTTGGCTGTGTGTGCCGAATCGTGATTCGTCCCTGTTATTGTACAGGCACTGCCATTAGCATTGTCTAGTTCTTCGTGCAAGTGTGCGTGAAACTTTGTATAGTTTGTGTGATTTGACATACAAGTTATTTTAAGTGTCGTCGGCGTACTGGCTCTGTCTAGTCGGTCGACTGGTGTGGATCAGCCAGGAAATCTCAAAGCGGCGCGTTGGGCCGGGCGCCCTGGCGGTCTCTCCGCAATGTCGTGGTGTGTGGGAGCTGTTCCGATCGCTACGAGCTCAGTGGCTCACCGACCCTGGACGCGGAAGTTGAGTGGTGATTTAATTACCGAAGCCACATTGTGCCGTTGGTTTTCATGGTTGGCTGTTGGGGGTATTCCCGGATAACAGCAAGTGTTAGAGTTGCCGAAAGTTTGGCCACCATTCGGTAGAGTTTAACTGTATTTTGGTTATTTGAAGTCCAAGTGCACCAGCGGTATTTTCTGCCTTGTGGCCGTTAACGTTCCGGTTACCAGCCCTGGCCGCTGACGTAAAATTCAGGCAGTGTCCTTTCCTCACCGAGTTGTCCCTGTCCAACACGTGTGTGTTGTTTTGCCAGCTTATGCTCACTTGGTTGTGGGCGGCTACGCCTTTTACGTTTTGGCTTTGGAGTTCCTTCTGTACCGGTCGGGTGGAAAGCAAGTCGTCTGGTCAGTGGGTCCGTTGGCTGTCTCTTGGTTGGGTTGCCGGCGGATCGTACATAGTTGCGCCGACTACCAGCCTCCTCTAAGCGAACGTTAATATTTCAAATGCGGACCGACCCCCGGAAATTTCTGAGCGCCGCCTTTTCTTATTGGTGTTTGATTGTGTATTTTAATGGCTGATAGCCGGTGGTTTTAATTTGTATGCTTTTAGTTGGGTTTTAAATAATGGGGCTTCAGCTGCTTTAAAATTGAAAGTTCCTTACTTGTCAAGTTTTGCATTGTTTGGGCCTTCAGTCTCATTTAAAATATTTTTTTGAATAAAGCTTTGGGCCTTCTGCGTTTTGAAAATTTATTGTAGTTGTGTTTTTCAATTATGGGCTTTTAGGCATTTTAAAATTAAAATTTCTTACTTGTCAAGCCTTAGATTGTTTGGGCCTTCGGCCTCATTTGAAATATTATTTAATGATAGAACCTTGAGTGTTCCGCCCGTTGAAACTTTATTGTAGTCGTGTTTTAAATCATGAGCCTTGAGCCGTTTTAAAATTTAAAGAGGTTGTGCCCTTAAGCCATAACATTGTGTGACATATTCAGTCGATAGTTAAGCTCGGAAATTTGCGCTGTAATGTTTGGGCAACTAAATAAAGCTATATGTGTTCGAGGGTAACTGACAGCCCCTCATTTTGGCCCCTTTCCACAATTCCAACTACCTGTTCTCTCCTGCGGATTTAAGCAGACGTGTCAGGTACTCTGTACCAGTATTAGGCATTCCCTTGGAAATACAGCGAGTGAAGACTGTCTATATGACTCCTTATGAGAGCAAATTTGTCATATCTTATGTTCGTTGTCTTTACGCGAAATGTAAGTTGATGGCGGTAGATTCCTATCTGCGTTCACCTCCAGTTGTCTGTTATCAATAAACGTTCCTCGAAAAGAACATCGCCTTCCCCCCAGGGACTCCCATTTGAACTACCTGTTGAGTGTAATCCAACAGCTGGAAAAAAATTAGTCACCGTGAAAAATGACTCTCAGGATCAGTTTAATTAATTAAGCTACCAATTTGAAATCAATGACGTGCCTGTGGGTGGGTGGGATGAGTACTACTGGTAAGATTCGGGAACGGAGCGGTGACCATGCGTGTCTTTGTTGTGGTAAGGTCCGTTAATGAAGTTTCAATCTCCCACCAACACAGGGAGAAATGAACATCCTAATAAAATCAGCTATATAATCGAATTTATCACGTGGTACTCGTACAAAGTATAAACCTGATATCTAAATCTTCTCTGTGTTTTTACCTTAGGACACTTCGTATGTGACGAAGCATTTCATTATTTGAAGAGAGCTCGAAATAAGGAGGCATCCTGTGAGGGAAGTAGATTTTCTGCTTCGTCATGTGCTAAAAATTTCACATTCTAGTTTTGTGATGCAGGATATAATAGACATTAATTTGATTAGAACAGATAGTTTTACACGATGAAAGAATACTTAGAGGAAATATAGGCCATGGCATTCTGCTACAGGATTTTCACAACAAGTTATGATACTTTAGCGATGTGAACATGCTTGCATGCCGCGATACCTTCTGCCTTCGGAAATAACGCGTTTAAAGTGAGAGATCTGCATTTCGTTTCGCTCCCTCTGATTGGGTAAAGTCGGTCTTTTATCCTGGGGAGAGTCTATGTGGGGGTGGAACTGCAATTAGAAGTACACGTCCAACCCGCTACTGTTCGTCTCGTGGTGCGGCGGCAGGGGTGGACAGCACGAGGCTTCGATTGGCCGGTGGCTGCTGATCAGTTGCAAAGAATGCGCCGACCTTCTGGCTCTCGCGAGTCGGGGACAAGACGCGGAGGCGGTGTTCCTTGGATGTCTGACTATGGAAGTGCGCAGTATGCTGGGTGAGTGGCGACAACAGCGGACATGCGTGTTGCACGAGAAGATTCAATGTGAAGGCTGTTTGAGCTGGACGATTATTTCTCCCGTATGAACCGATCGCTTGACTGATTGGTGGCAGCCTCTCTGACGTCTGAGCCTTCGGTAAGGCCTGTTGGTTGATGCCGGGGGACACGCGTGCAGCTGCCGACATGGCCGATACGTGTGCAGCCCTCTGGCGATGCTGACCGGCGTTCGCGATACGATGCGACGTCACAGCCGGGGACCGGCGGCCGTGGCACGGCTGCCGGCAGTCGGCAGGCGCTGCGCCCTTCACCATCATGAGAGTGTGCGAACGGTATGATTTATCAAGAGATATGTTCAGTGGAAACGTTGTGGTCGTGGAGGTGCTTGTGTTCTCAAACATCAGATATACTTAGCGCTACGATCTACATGTGGCTTAATTTGAATTAATTGATTTGCATTATCCAGAATGAGATTTTCACTCTGCAGCGGAGTGTGTGCTGATATGAAACTTTCTGGCGGATTAAAACTGTGTGCCGGACCGAGACTCGAACTCGGGACCTTTGCCTTTCGCGGGCAAGTGCTCTACCATCTGACCAACCCAAGCACGACTCACGCCCCGTCCTCACAGCTTTACTTCTGTCAGTATCTCGTCTCCTACCTTCCAAACTTACTAGCAGAAGTGAAGCTGTGAGGACGGGGCGTCAGTCGTGCTTGGGTAGCTCAGATGGTAGAGCACTTGCCTGCGAAAAGCAGAGGTCCCGAGTTCGAGTCTCGGTCCAGCACACAGTTTTAATCCGCCAGAAAGTTTCGAAATGCATAACGTTTGCATGTGATACTCAAACGTTGAAAATAAGTTTTTATTACAAAGAAGGATCATCATAAGTTGGTGGTGAGTGTTTCAAGCGGTCTGTTTCACTCCTGCAAATTGTTAAACGATTAATTTGATTGGGTAGAGTAGACAGACTATTTACTAATATTTTTGGTATCGAAACTGGGTCAGCTATCCGTTTAGTCCCTGCATTATACAGTAGGAACAAAATATTCTAAGGTGAGATGAAAATCTCCGTCTGCGTGTTTTGAGAAATTGGTTCGTACACACAAACAAGAAGTAGCCGATCGACAGAGCCGGCCGAATTGGCCGAGCGGTTCTAGGCGCTTCATTCTGGAACCATGTGACCGCAACGGTCGCAGGTTTGAGTCCTGCCTCGGGCATGGATGTGTGTGATGTCCTTAGGTTAGTTAAGTTTAAGTAGTTCTAAGTTCTAGGGTACTGATGACCAAAGTACTAAGTCCCATAGTGCTCAGAGCCATTTGATCCGATCGACAGAGACAGAGACGGGAAGAGAGTCTGGAAATTCCCTATCAACGAAATGCCGCAACTTGATGACGCTACTAATGGTTCGATCCGCAAGTTCAAAGGCCCCTGGTTAGTGACGTTTAGTATCATGATCTGTAAGTAGAACATTGGAGTGTTTCTGACGTCCGTGGAAGCGTCCCGACGACAGATATACGCATGTGGGACCCAAAAGGTGGCTACTCTCCCCACACCGCATTTCATTCCATTCCTCGATGTTTATAGTTCTTATGTTGTGGGAAGCGGGCGTTTTGGGCGCAGAAGTGAGCTCTACCCAAGTGGGGGACCCTGTCTCATCCAAACTGTTTAAATAATGAATACACATCAGTATGTTACTGACACTGATTTGAATTTCACGTGGTGAGATCTTTCCTCTCCAACACAGACTGATTCTTCTGCCCGCCAATTCACTGTCGGAGGACTGTGGAGGGAGGAGGCGAGGGGTCTCGGGTTGGCTCATCCTCTGGTAATGGCGTTGTGCAGTGGCTCAGCAGTCCCTCCACATCGTGGTTTACTTTTTTATCTAAACATCAAATTCCGTAAGACCAAATTGAGGAGCAAATCTCCAAGGTCATGGAACGTGTCAGACCTGAAATTACAACACAAAAGTAATAACAGATAAAAATAAAATGTTTATGAACCAGAAAAAAGTTTAAGTAAACGCATTAAACAATACAACAACAATTAGCTTAATTTTTCGAGGAACTCCTCGACAGAATAGAGCGAGTGAGCCATGAGGAAAATCTTCAGCTTCGATTCAAAAGCGCGTGGATTACTGCAATTACTGTGGTAGCTTATTGGAAATGGATGCAGCAGTATACTACAGACCTTTCTGCACGAGAGTTAAGGAAGCCCGATGGAAAAGCAGGTTTGATTTATGCCGAGTATTAACTGAGTGAAAGCTGCGTATTCTTGGGAATAAGCTAATATTACAAGAAATCACAGTATGGAATACATATGGTACACTGAGATGCCAATGTATGCAGATGAAAAGAGGTCGACAAGATGTTCGTGAACTTACACCACTTATTGCCCGAAACGCCCGTTTCTGAGCCAAAAATTATCCTTTTACAAAGTGAAGAGCTACCCCAAAATACAATACCATACGACATAAGCGAATGAAAATAAGCAAAGTAGACAAATTTTCGTGTCGAAAGATCACTCACTTCAGAGACCGTTCGAATAGTGAAAATGGCACCATTAAGTCTTTGAACAAGATCTTGAACGTGGGGTTTCCACGACAGTTTACCGTGTATCTGAACACCTAGAAATTTAATCTGTTCAGTTTCAGTAATCATATGACCATTCTGTGAAACTAAAACGTCAGTTTTGTTGAATTGTATGTTACAAACCATAAAAACTGAATCTTACCTTGATTTAGCGTTAGTTTATTTTCTACAAGCCATGCACTTATGTCATGAACTGCACTATTTGAAACCGAGAAGATGTTGCACACAACATCCTTTACTGCCAAGCTAGTGCCATTAGAAATATTTCAGAGTTACCCGTAATACTAGAGGGCATATCATCTGTATAAATAAGGAACAGGAGTGGCCCCAGCAGTGATCCCTGGAGAAACCCATACTTGACCGTACCCCACTCAGCCATTCTCAAGACTGTGAATAATGACCTTTTGCTGTCTGTTGCTACAGTAAGAGGTGAACCAACTGTGAGCTACTCCCCTCATTCCGTAATGGTCCAACTTCTGCGGCAATATTTTGTGATCGACACACTCAAACTCCCTAGTTAAATTAAAAAAATATTCCTAGCGTTCGAAACCTTTTGTTTTACCCATCCAGTACCTCACAGAGAAAAGATAATATAGCATTTCAGTTTTTAAACGACTTCTAAAGCCGAACTGTACATTTGATAGCAAATCTTGTGACATAAAGTGATCAATTATCCTTGCATACACAGCCTTTACAATAACTTTAGCAGACACAAGAAAATTGTCCAAAAAGACTATACCGCCAATCCTCAGCAGTGTAATTAGGTAACTAGCACACGTAGTTGCTGGATAGGATAATACTTTCACCTTCCATACAAACAGCGAGCGGGCCGGAGTGGCCGAGTGGTTCTAGGCGCTACAGTCTGGAACCGCGCGATCGCTACGGTCTCAGGTTCGAATCCTGCCACGGGCATGGATGTGTGTGATGTCCTTAGGTTAGTTAGGTTTAAGTAGTTCTAAGTTATAGGGGACTGATGACCTCAGATGTTAAGTCCCATAGTGCTCAGAGCCATTTGAACCATGCTTGGACAGACAGTGATTTTCCAGTGCCACCTACCGAGGAATGACTGGTAGTCAGACACGCGCACGGTGCGTGTTGTATCAGTGAGCGTGCTGCCCGTGTGTAGAATGGGAAAATCGCGCGATCTGTCTGGGTTTGACCGAGTGCAGATTGTGTAGGCCCAGAGGCTCAAGTCGAGACATGTGTTCGAGTAGTACTATATTGAATGTCTTCAAAACGTGGCGAAACAAAGATGAAACCACGTCGAAACGTCATATGTTTGGTAGCCACACCTCGTTTCAGACGTCGGACGTCGCAGGCTGGACAAACTGGTAAAACAGGACTGACGGCGAACTGTGTCGGGCAGAATACCAGTGTGGCTGAACACACAGTGCACCCAAAGCCGAAATAGGTGTCCCTGCAGCCAACGACCAATGCATGTGCCAATATTAACACCACGACATCGGCAACTGCGAGTGATATGGGCACGTGATTATTGGTCCAGGACACTGGCGCAGTGGCAGATCGCTGCATGGTCTGATGAATCCCGATACTTTGTGAGTCATGCCAATGGGCGGGTGCGAACCCATCGTCTTCCACGGTAGCAGCTCCTCAACACCTGCACTGCGGGACGGGGACAAGCTGGCAGCGGCTCCATTGGGCTCTGGGGAACGTTCAGTTGGGGATCCATGGGCGCAGTGGAGCTCGTGCAAGGCACCACGAAGGCCAAGGAGTATCGCACACTGGCTGCAGACCATGTACACTACTTCTTCAACAAGATAATGCGCCGTGTCATAAGGCCAGGAGTGTAATGGAGAAGTTCGAGTAACACAATAGAAAGTTGTAACGTTGTTGCTTTAATTTGTTTTGAAAGCGGTGCTGATTGACAATAAAAGCGGGTTAAAAGCTGTGGGCTGTCTGGGGAAGTTAACCTTGCATTACTGCGCAACTGTTTCACCAGGTATCCAGTCTAGCTTACAAAATTCCCAACCAGACTAACATTAATTATAATCTTAATAGTCATACGACAACCGGTGATGTGTATATAAAGAAAGAGTATTTAAATAAAAAGAAATAAATCAGTTTATATGTGGAAATTTATTTTAACGTTGATCATTGAAATTTCAGCATATTAAATTTGATTCATAAATAAACTAGTGCCTTATTTAGGATTGTGGAAAATGTGTGTTTGTAATCTTACAGAACACAACAAATATGGGGCCAAGATTGGGAGACTGCATACAACACTGCATTAATAAAATAACACACGAAGAACGTTGAAAAATATGCAAGAGGAAATTAACCACAACCAACCGATTCAATTTTCACCCAAAGAAGTTACGTTCGTAGCACAATCCTGTCCGTCATGTAATTACCACACACTGGTATACTAAATTCATATTAACTCTTTGTGAAATCTTCCTGAAAAGAAAAGCTGAGGGCTACTTTGATGATTACACCACATGCTTCACGTGGTCAACTTGGTTTACACAAAGAGTGTAACTCCACAATAATTTTGATAATTAAAATAAATTAGATCGAAGAGCAAATTACAAACGAAAAACCTCGAACTGGTTACCATCGTCTTACTATTAACCTGATGGGTCAAACAATTGTATAAGCACGTGGTACTGGTTTCACAAAGTACACCCCACGTGGGTTGAACATAAAGAAAAGTTGTTATATTGAAAATTATTGTCAAGACGAGACGTTATAATCTCACGCACATTCGCATTTAAGACTGATGAACTTAGAGTTACTGATCAACACGTGGTCCCACTTTACTCACAAAGTAGTGACAAAGCAACTACCGGAATATATTCTGAACTTCACACGAGAATTACACTGCGCTGCAATTTAAGATAACATTAGATATTTTAGAGCTAAACCCTGAAATAAAGGTGATTAAATTTTCAGTTTGGCTGAACATAAGAAATCCATTGTCCTACGGACTTAGCAGAGACGCGCTTAGCCGGAGGTCTTACCACATCAGACGCTCGCCACGGACAGACTGACCTGGTCCCTTCCTGAGGGTTGGCTCACAAATACAAACGGAAGTGGCCAGAGGGGCAGCTTCCTATACCAACATGACAAAGGACAGACAGGACCATACTAAGGATAGAAACCTCTTTGCTTTTAGAAAGCGTAGCTACCTGTTCCGACGTTGGTCCTACTGTTCTCTAGCAGACAGGCTTGTCTGCTACCCTGAGGCATGCAACTAGAAATACATTTGCTCATTTGTCCTCTCACACAGAAGGGAAGGGGGTTGACAGTATCTTATCATATACAGTATATAAAAGAAAGCGGATGTAGGTTCCGTATGAGACTGTGTGACATGAATTACATATAAACTGTGTTTTAAAGTGTAGTAGTGTGACAGATCGTTCTTGTTTATGTGAAAAAGTAACATGTTCCACTACTCAGTCTCCTCCCAGATAGTCAGAAACGCCACAGTAAATTTAGAAGAGGAATTTATGCCGTAAATGACAACAGATTTAAGAAATTAACATGAAAGGAATCCAACAGAGACCTTTCAAAGTTCCATTTGATGTTCTTGTCCCACAGCTCGGCAGATCTGAACACGATCGTTCACATCTGCTATGTTATTGAACGTGGGGTCAGAGCTCATCGCTCCACTCCCCGGAATTTGCGGGTTATTAGGTGAGTTGTGGGTTCAGAAGTGGTGTCACCCCGCTCCATCGACCTACCATGGCGTCACTGCTTCCATGCCAATACGAGTCGCCGCTGTTATCCCTGCCAAAGCTGGACGTACCGACTGTCAGATAGACTGTCATAATGTTCTCGTTGATCGTTGTAGATATGAACCTAAGGCAAAACTGGTGCGGAAAAGTGTGAAGAAATCGAAGCGAAGTAGCAGTCAGAAGAAAATGGTTCAGCATATGGAGAAGGCAAGACAACCAGCGGTGGAACTACGAGTAAAAGCGAGGGCGGAAGAGGATATCAACGTCGATAAAGAAGTCAGTGAACACCCGTTGTTAGGTTCTGATGCTTTGGATGAATTGCGAGGAAGTAAGGTGAAAGGCATAAATAACAATCCTTTTGAATTTATAGGGGAATTGACAACTAAGGGAATATTAGAGTTGGTTCTTGGAGCCTACGATTAATGAGGCATATCACCAGACTTTCAGTAAACTATCTTTCACAAAATCAAGAAAATATTGAGGTCGAATAACTAGTGAAGTAGTCCACAGTCAACCTCACGGCTAAGGCATGCAAGATAATGCCAAGAATAATATACAGAAGCATGTAAATAAATACTGAGGATCCACTGGATGATTAGAAGTGTGACTTTAGCAAAAGAAAAGAAGAAGACTGACAATTCTAACGCTGTGTTTGATAATGTAGGATGTGGCGGGATCGAAAATGCATTTGACAATGGCGAAATGGCGCACATATTTCATAATTCCGAGAAGAACAGGAGTAAGTTTTAGGGAAAGACATGTTATATCTAACCAAGAACGAACAAAAATAATGGAAGACTAAGAAAAAAGTGCTCTGATTCAAAGAGGTGTAACACAGGGATACTTTCAACCCCACTGTTCAATTTTTATGTTGTGGAACCAATGACACACATGAAAGAAACATTCAAGAGTGATGTTATAACTAAGGGTGAATAGGTGTCAATGATAAGATTCGCTGATGGCATTGTTATCCTCACTGAAAGTGTGGAAGAACTATAAAACCAGCAGACTGAGCAATATAATAAGTACAGACTGTAAACTGGGAGGAAACCAAGGGTAGACGAAAGTAATAAGGAGTAACAGAAACGATAGCAACGATAAACTTGACGTCAAAATCAGTGACCATGATGTGGAAGAAGTTAAGGTATTTTGCTGCCTTGGAAGCAAAATAACACATGAGAGACAGTGCGAGAAGGAGGTGAAGTGTAAACGAGCACGGGGGAGGAGCCCAGTGTCGACAAATGAAGTCTACAAGTATCAAGTACGTGCCGCAGTGTGAAGCAGAAATCTATAGGAATGTACGTATGTTTGCAGAATAGCATCGTATGCTAGCGAATCACGGCCTTTTGGTGAAATAGGAAAAGAAGAGAATCGAGGCGTCTGAGATGTGCTGCTGTGTGAGGATGTTGAATGCAGAGTTTCTCTAAATGTATTCCACTGCGCAGCTCCGGCATCTATGTTTCTGAATACTGTTGTACCTTTACGTGTGGCTGTAATATCAAAGTCTGGTTCTCCTACACTGTTCTCGTGGTGTGTCTAGAGCGTATTTACATATCTGTCCAAATATTCAATTCTCTGTCCATAGCCTCTGAAACAACTCTCACACGACGTGTAAAAGAATATGTTGTTGCTAATTTAGGCACATAGTCATTAATATGGATTGAATATGCATTGTCCAGAATGTGTACCAACGGCGGTTTAACATTACTTTTCGTGTTACCAGTAGGATTTTTATCGCACACTACCGCTGAGTACCATGTGTTACATTTTCGTCTTGCTCGCACGTTTCAATAGACCGTGAGTGTAAAATATTATTTAGGTCGAAATCTGTCCTTTGTTAAGCATAATAAATAAAAAAGGAGCTTCTGCGCAGGATCGGAGTGAAAGAAACTTGTGTTGAGTCACACTTGTGAAATACGTGTGTAACCGGTGCTATGAAGCCTTACCGTAATAACTTTGGAAAATAACGGATAAATTAACTAAATTTTTGGTATCCTTAACATCAAAGCTGATGAATCAATGGCTATAGAGACTCAACTACTGGTTAGCATATTTTCTTTTGGTTCACTAATTGGTATGAAGACGTAATGAAAGGGCCGATGTCTGCTAGAAATTCGACTAACGACTCATAAGAGTTACAAGAATGTGCAAAAACAATAAAACGTCTTTTTTTTTAGCGAAGGCGTGCAACCGTTGGTACATTTCGTCGATTTGTGGCTCGTTTGTCATCTACTGTACCACTGTGTACTACGGTAATCTATAAGCGGCACCTTGTTGCTAAGACTTCACGTGGGATACTGTATGAATCTGTCTATGTTCCAGTTATATTCGAGAAATTGAACGAGTTCAACATAAAACTGCAAGTAGCCAAAACAATTTTCACGAAAGCTAGAGGAATATAGGTTTCGTCATTTTTTCACTTTCACCGTCGTTCCGTAGTTGTTTCGAAATCCTTGGTGGTATATTCGGTCTTTGCAACTAAATGAAAGGCAATCTGTTTTTCCTTTGCCATATTAATTTCGCTTCTTTTATTTGTGAAGCATCTTCTGTGGCGATTTCCGATTGTTTTTAATCCACGTGTATCGTCTTGGATAGATATTTTACTCGACCATCTGGAGGATGCAGTCCTTCACGATAATAGTTTCATTCATTGATTAAATGAATCTTCACGCTAGTAACTTGAATGCGCGCGAACCTTCCGAGCCGACAAGAAACTGCACAAAAGGGCATTAAATCTTTCCGACGCGTATTTCCATACGTTTTGAAAAACCAAACAACATATACAAAGCAGATATGATGATCTAAACACAGTTCAAATACCACCGTAGGTAGGCAATCTATTTCCTTGTACGTAAGACAATTTCATCAGAAATTGCCAGAGGAATTAATTGACTTGAAACTCGACTGTAGTTCTTTAGTAATGCTTTAGTAAAAGCATGCGAATGGGTCGAGGTGAAAGGCAAAAACATTCCTACAGTCTTTTGCTGAAAAACGATAAGTGACATATTCTATCTGTTGCGTCTATCTACTGAATGGAGAGCGGATTCATAGTTGTGCGTGAACACTTGCAGGAAGCAAGAAGCAAAGCGCAGGTTTGTTAAATTGCTGATGTACACTCCGGTCGGCGAGGACGGGACAGATAGAACGAAATGGTCATCGGATACAAAGGAGACACGGATGACATGGATTCACCTAATAACTGTAACAAACATTACTATCATCATAACACCTGGTTAAAGTTTACTGCTGTAGCGTTTCATATTAAATTTCAGACCCCCGAACAGTAATTCATATCTCCCATTTCGTTTCTACATTCTACGTTTCTATCAAGTAAGAATTAAAGTGCGAACATTTACTGTTTAAAAAACTATTTTCCTATTAGAGTTTAATAATTATTGTATACACTGATTAAGATACCCGTTTGACTCTGTTCCTAATTAATGCAGATCTGATCAAATACCACATTTTACGAAAGTATATTTTAATATTATAAAATAAGCAACTTAGTTTTCTAAAAAGGAAGTTCTGAATGGTTGAAATGAAATAACTTGAAAATGTTTATGACATTAGTGAATTTAATTTTAATGTTAATGTTAAGAATAAATCGTTTACACACTCCAACTGTGTTGATGATAATACTTTATACATGCGGGAGGCTGCATAAAAGGTAAATTTTGACTGAATTTATATCTGAAAGTCTTAGATGACGATGGTAGGTAGGAATATGGGCAAGGACAGTCGGAAAGGAGCGCCGAGCTCAAAAACGTAAAAAATTACTAATCTGGAATAAACTTTTCTATAGTCAGCAGAAGAAACTATGGATTTGAATAATGTGAAAGGTTCAAAGAATCCCTTCAATCGAAACCGGTGGAATGATGCAAAACGCCGACATCTGGTAAAGTACAAAGCAGCGTGTTTCTTCATTGTCAGCAAAGTTCACTGTCAATACAGATGTTTAATTTGTATATTGTGCGTGTAATGAGGGAAGAGAAGTTTTGTCTGGTTGTTGGAGTTGTTTTTCATGTACAGTCGTGGACAAAACGAGCGAGACCCCTCGCCGTTTCGTTATGCTGATCCACTCAGCATTAAAGTCTGCTACACAGCATAGCAGGCAAGGCGACGAAGCCCTACCAACATACTATGCACAGGCGTGAAGCTGAAGAACCATCCGAACTTTGTCAGGCTGTTTTCAATCATGCGAAAGACTATATTAATGCTGATTAGTGTGCTAAATACAACACGTAAATACAAGATGTAAATAAAAGAAGAAACGCTAATTAGTATGTACTGTACTAATAAAAATGAATTTCAGCTTATCGAGACAACATAACAGTTTTAGTAAGACAAAGTACCGCAGACCGTTACGAATTAGCAAAATATTATGCACATCCGGCCGCGAAACGGTCTGTGTCAACGTTCAGACCAGTCATATTGGATTACCGTTGCTGACCTACCATCAAAGTGTGCATATTTAGCAATAGGTGAAGATTCACACAGAAATTCAGTTAAAAATCATTCAGTGTCACACTAAATTAAATTCAATTATTGACAGAATCGGAAAAAATGGGCAGTAAAAAGTATGAAGATTTACAAGAGTTTCGTATTGATATCCACAGGGTGCCGGTACAGAGTAAAGGTAGCAATACAACGTATTGGGGACGCGAGAGTTTCTTAAAATTTCTTCACTGATAGTCTATCTGCCTCCATCGAGATTAGAACCGAAAACAAACCAGACCTGCTTTGCAGTAGCAAACACCTTTCACTACGCTAGCAGACAACCCAGGCAAACAGCCCTCTATTATTACCCCAGACATGAATAAGGTGGCAATTTCGCAATGAAAGTGGCAAAATGATCTGCAGCTTCTGTTGCATGGAGCTCTCTGGACTCAAAAACATGAATTTCATTCCTTTATGTCACCGCTTATGTCTCAGTCATTGGGGATGTTTATCGAATTAACAAAATACTGTTATTAGCGAGTAAATTTAGTAGGATAAGTTTGTACCACCCTAGGAAATAAACTGCGACATAGCTGCAAACGTAGTCTACAATCGAGAATGAGATTTTCACTCTGCAGCGGAGTGTGCGCTGATATGAAACTTCCTGGCAAATTAAAACTGTGTGCCGGACCGAGACTCGAACTCAGGACTTTTGCCTTTCGCGGGAAAGTGCTCTACCAACTGAGCAATCGAAGCACGACTCACGCCCGGTCCTCACAGCTTTACTTCTGTACCTCGTCTCCTACCTTCCAAACTTAACAGAAGCTCTGCTGCGAACCTTGCAGACCACTTGCCCGCGAAAGGCAAAGGTCCCGAGTTCGAGTCTCGGTCCGGCACACAGTTTTAATCCGCCAGGAAGTTTCGTAGTCTACAACGTTTCGAATTTTCCATTAGACTCGCCACAGCCAGAGAACATTCATCAGCCGAAGTGTTTCTTAAGCTAGCTAACAATGGGTATGTTCGCACTTCTAAAACGTGGTGGCATTAGTACTGGGATCTGAATTACCACGTGTATAGGCAGATGGATTTTATTTGCATTCCTGTAAATGTGATTTGAATGGAAAGCGTAGCTACGCGTAATATGCTGATGTATCGCCTGTAACTAGAACATTTCGAATAAAGAGTAGGGGGAATTATTTATGCGGCCCTCATCTTCAGTAACGGTCGTAACTATTTTCGTTGTTAGGATTTCGTCACCTAAATCGGTAAAAATGGAACCCTACCAGTCTAACTTTCTTGACCGGCTATCTGTCTACCCAACCCTTAAATCCTGTTTACCTCGAGTACGGGTAAACACAATAAGCGGAAATGTATCGCACTTCCTGCGGTATACGGTCCCTTGGTGGTGTAAAAATGTGAACTTCTATGTCAACGTAATCTAAAGATGCCCGAGGTAGGATTCCAACCTGCAACTGAAGCAGCCGCGCGGTTCATGACTGAAGGGCCTACAACCGCTCGGCCACCGCAGCCGGCAAAAGCCTTTTCACGTCATGTATAATGATAATATATACTGTCTAGTGAGGCTAAACTGTATTCGCCAGTAACTCATTTGATCACGGCACTTTTACGAAGCTACATTCAAATTTTTTCGATGTCGTTGGCAATATACACTTATAAACACCTTAGGAACGTCGTACGCGATATCCACTTGTGAAGAAGCTGGCAGTACCAAAACAAGTAGTTAAGAAATTATTGTTATTGGTCCGTGCATGACATTTTATTTCAGTATCTATTTAACGCACCTAGGTGTTTGTCTATGGCTGAAAATAATGAGCAAAAAATAAATAAACAGTAAACAACTTCGATGTTCAAATTAAATGTAACTCGCATGTCGCAATTACAACATAATTTCGTTGTTACATCTACATGACTACATCTACAGGATTTCTTTGCAATCCAGACCTACGTGCCTGGCAGAGGGTTCATCGAATCACCTTCGGACTATTTCTCTACCGTCCCACTCTTTAACAACGTGCGGGAAGAAGGACCACTTAAATCTTTTCGTACGAGCCCTGAATTACATTACTACTATGGTCACTTCTTCCTGTGCAAGTTCTCAAGGAAATAATGTTTTGGCATTCAGGACAGATGTTGGTGACTGAAATATCGTGAAAAGATCTCGCGGCAGCGAAAAACGCTAAATGGCCCATCTGGCTGAGGCAGACAAGGGCGCTGTAATGGCACTCCATGCAGAGGGATCTTCAAATGGCTGTATAGCAATAACTATGGGTCCTCACATGTCGACGGTAGCCAGGTGGATTAGACGAAAGGAAGAGGGTGGTAACCTGAATGGAAGGCGTCATGGCCGTCGCCGCAAAACAACAGAAGCTCAGGATTAGCAGATACGCCGTTTCAGTGAGAACCACCCATTTGTCAACGCACGACAAATTCAGCAGACATTGTCTCGATGTTAGCAGTAAGGCCGTCACTCGTCGTCTAAGGGAAGGTGGACTGAGAGCAAGAAGTGATACTGTCAAAGAGACATTGACTGTTTCCCACAGACAAGCCTGCTTTCCTTTTGCTGCTGGAAATGTCGACGAACCTCTCCAGTTTTAGAGGCGAATGATTTTCACGGACGAAAACGTTTTCTTTACGGCATCAACAGGAAAAGTACTTGTATACCGGTCAAAAGGTGCCAGCTATAATCCAAAATATATTTACAGTTGCCGAAGGAGTGGCAGGGACTCGGTAACAGTATAGGCTATCAGTAAAGCAATTTTAAGAAACTCTCGCGCCCCCAATACGTTTTATTGCAACCTTCATTCTGTACCGGCGCCCTGTGGATGTCAATATGAAACTCTTGTAAATCTTCATACTTGTTACTGCCTATTTTTTCCGATTCTGTCAATAATTGAATGATTTTTAACTGAATTTCTTTATGAATCTTCCCGCATTGCTAAATTTGCACACTTTGGTGGTAGGTCAGCAATGGTAATCCAGTATGACTGCTCTGAACGTTGACGCAGACGGTTTCGCGGCCGAATGCGCATAATATTTTGCTAATTCGTAACGATATGGTGTATCTGTCTTAACTAAAACTGTTATGTTATCTCGATAATCTGAAATTCATTTTTATTAGTACATTTCATACTAATTAGCGATTCTTATTTCATTGATATCTTAAATTAATGTGTAACAGTACCAGCGAAAGATAGTTGCTACTCACCATATATTCTGAGTAACAACTTACCTTCTCTGGTATTGTTACATTCCATTCTGGATTTTCCATTGTTTGATCATATTTACGTGTTGTGTTTAACTCACTAATCAGCTTCAATATAGTCTCACACATGACTGAAAACAGTCTGACAAAGTTCGTGCAGTTTTTCAATTTCACGCCTGTGCATAGTATGTTGGTAGCACTTCGTCGCCTTGCCTGTTATGCTGTGAAGCAGACCTCTAAAGCTGAGCGGGTCAGCATAACGAATTCGAATGGTCTCGCTCGTTTTGCCCACGACTGTACTTAAAACAGGAGTGATGCAGTTGTCTGGCGACACTGCAGCAGAGACTGTAAGTAACGGCAACTCTCTAGTGTGTTAAACGAAGTGCGACCTGCGCTGGGAGCCAGCTTTAACACCGTATGTATGCAAACAAGGAAGGGTATGAAAAGGGTGCGCTGGCGAGCTAAATGTCAGAGGCAAAATTTCCCACCTCAGAAGCGGAAGAAACAAAGAAAGTCACAAAAAGACACGGTAGCGAGGTTTGCACAAGGCAAAACGGATTTACATGAAGAGCAATAAGTTAGCTACTGACACTGAAAAATATAAACTTGGGATCAGAGGAAGATGCATAACACCTGTGCCCCGACCACGGCTCTGTGTGCGTAAGGAACACAGACCTCACGAACGACAGAAATGATACAATTAGAAGACATGAAAACAGGATACTTTGGAAAATAAGAAGGAATGATCAAGTGGTTAGTTATTTTCATTTGAGATGGGTAATTTGTGAGGTTAATAGTAATTATGTGGAACAAATCATTTTACAATCATGTTACACATTCATTAGTAAAAATGGCTGCATTCTAACATTTTCTTTTTATACAGAAACGAATTATCATTTACATTTATATTACGGCAATGCCTGGTCCTTCAGACATCCATGCATGTGACAGGCATTGGTGATGATCTGCTGGTGTCGTACAGTGTGATGTTACATCCGTAGTTTCTATATCTGTACTAATAGTAACAAAACTGTGAAACTGTCGTTTTTTGTGATGGTCTGCTTGAACGTGCTAATCTCCAAAACCACCAGACTAATTTTCAAGGAGTTTTAACAGGTAACTTGAGGGGAGCTTGGGAAAACATAGAGGCCTCAGTTCATCAAAATCGGGACACTGTAAAGAAATGACAGGTGGCATGCCACTCCCTCTAACTACGCTGTCGTTCAGATTAATAATCTTATTTTTACGTCGTGATCTCTCTGGTACCGAGCGAAGCGGGTTTCGAATCCGCATGGACCCCGATTACCACTAGAGGTGTCTCCAGCCGTCGCAGCGCAAGGCGCCACTGCGCGCTCGCTCCTGCCCCACGTATAACGTGAGGGCGCCGCGGTGGACCACGTGGTCCCAGCGGCCAATAGCAACGTACTCTATCAGGTATTTAAGCGCCTGCCTCTCGCTCAGCAGGAAGTCTGACATAACCGTTAGTCTATCGACATCTCGCCTACAGACAGCGTGCTTGCTTGGTTTCCGTGTACGAGTGAAGGTTGCGGATTCGTGAGGTTTTGCTTGTGACCCCGTTGCTATTTGCGTGTTGTTGTTCATTGGGTCTTGCTCGGTCGTCCGTCGTTCTTCGTGTCCGTCTTTCCCCGTTCGTTTTGTTTGTTCGCTGCCCGCTACCGCCGCGCTTTCGTTCCTGGCAACCCTTGTTCCCCAGTATTACATTTGGTGTGTGTGCCTTATGACTTTTTACATTAGGAAATTGTGGGCAGAATGTTCGTACAATTGCATGTGTAGCCTGTAGAGAACTTATACCCGAGGGGCTGTAGTAGAGGCAACGGAGAACAGCGAGAAATATGGATTGTGTGCCATAAAAGTTGTGTCGAGGGACCTGGCTGTGCGACTGATTGAGGGAAGCTGCGCACCGTGAATTCTACGTGCAGCGGTACCTCAGGCCATAAACTCCACTCTTCCCACTTAGGGTCGCAGAGAGCGCGCCTCGCAAAACATTTTATCTGGGCCAGACGACTGTCTATCGCGAAGGCAGCCAGATGGCGGAAAGTGTCTGGAGGAAGACGTTTAAGACAGACTGATGTAATATGAACTTTTGTGCAAACGGTGGAACAGAGGTAAAACTACAAGCATTCTCTTGTTAGAGGCTGGGACGGTAGAAACAGAACGGCTGGAACACGTGTTTAGTGGAGGCATGACTTTAACTCCCATGAAGCCAGGACTCGCCAGGTTCTATAAGCGAGCGGCAAAAACATTTAGGTCGCACGCACATCTGTCTGGGAAGCTTAACGACCTTCTTTTATAAATTTGAAATGGTCTACCAGGAAATATAATATGTCTCCATAAATGTGGGACTGTGGTCCCGTCTAGGAAGACGTTTTTCCCCAAAAAATGGCCATGATTACAGTGAGAACAACGCCTCCCTACATTAAAATCCTCTATTTTCAGACAAGACAGATTATGAGTAGCTGATTGGTTCCCGTCAGGATATTCAAAGCGGAGGCTTGCTCCCCCATTAAGGGAACCCCCCCCCCTCCTCCCCCACACCGTGCTTTGTCTGGATTGACTACCAGGCCAACAGAACAGTCAAGAGGGGAGGTTCAGTGAGTAGAGGATTGTTCTATTGGTGTGTTCAATGTGGAGGCACTTTTTCTGGCAATTCGGCTCCTGTACCGAGGTTTGGTGGTCAGTGTTCGTGATTCTTTGCTTTCTTCGTCTTCTGGTCCCCCCTGGTGGAGAAGTTCAGGTCTTTCTATAGTGGGTGCGAGTTGTGGTCTGTAGGGATCTGAGGGCTGCGACAGGGAAGTTTGCCGTGTTCTGATAATCAGAACTCCAGTCCGCTTAGTTTGCAAATTTTCGTGGACGCGGATCTCATTGCCCACCGCGTGCCGTTTTCTGCTGCCGCCTGAATCAAGATGACAGCGTACCGTTGTTGAATTGTAGTCATAGCTCCCTGTACTCCGAGAACCACAGTTTTTGGTGCACTTGGTCGTACTTGATTCCATTTCAATAGAATTGGGCCTCACAGTGGATTAATGTAAACAAAGATTGCAATTGTAAAAGGGATTAATTCAGGGAAGAATTTGTATTTTTTTCACCCCAGTAAGTGCTTTGCCGATCAAACACCATTCCTTTTTTCTGTTTGTCATTTTTTGTAAGATTTATCAGCTCGATTGTAATTATAAAATGATGAATAAAACTCATCATTATTATTGTAAAATTAAATACGCTACTGTCCTCATTCATACTTCTCCAATCGTTCACAGTTTTAATTGTGACGTCGTATTAAATTAGTGAATCTGATTACTACTTCGGTTACTGAAAGTGAGCCGCAGACAAAGGCAATAAAAGTGTCGTGAGTAAATTCACTATTTCACAAATAAAATTTAAGGGTGTAGTTCACGATTTGGAGATTGGTGAGAAGATAATACTTTTCTTTATGTGAAGATAATAATATTTAGCATCACTTGAGCATATATTTGTCATTAAAGCTAGCAACCGTTTGCAGTCGGCGACCCTTGAGTAAACTCTCGAATCGTGGCTCTTTTGTGGAGTAGTCAGTGCATTATCTTGCCGAACAGGCGCATGTTTTTCCTTTCTTTTTTTCAAAGTGAGACTATGGTGCACTGAGAACGTGTAGACTCGGTTTTGGCGCTATGCGTTGTATCTCAGAAATTCGTGGTATGTCGAAATAATTTTATTTCAGTGTACGTATTGTGTGTGTCATCTGTTTCTGCCTGTTGTTGCGTTGGTGCTAACAGCGTGTTGCAACCTCTTGTGGAGCTCATTTGTTTGTGGTGGGTGCACGCGGTACTGTAGGGTGGGTTCTGTTTCAGCAGCTTAGGCATAAATGTGTGCAATATTTGAAAGAAGGTCAGGGTACAGTTATGGTGTGTGATGCATTAGATTCGGAAACTTGCGGAAGTAACAATTGGTTTGAATCCTTACGAGAAGCAAAGCTTGTGTGTGTGTAGCGAGAAAGGCTGCGAACTTGTGTCGTCCAAAATGGAGCACGCGCCAGTCATTGATGCAGAACAGGATACGCGGAAGAAGTTCATTTTAATCACTCTGCAAACAGGTTACAAATGTCAGATGCAGAATACTCCGATGATGAGAGATGAAAGTTATAACGATGCCGAGGGGGTTGGTCACGTAGGTTCTCCAAATACGGAAGGAGATACAGTCAGGGAGACTAACAGTCTGATTTCGCGGGCAGTGCGCCATAGAGCAGTTGAGTCGCGAGCGTCTAGTCCTGGGTACGTTACTGGAAGTGCACGGTTAGAATCGATCATTCACTTTATCTCATTAATGAGATAAGGGAAAATTCAGAAGCGACAAGACAAGAAGGAAAAGACACAGGACGAAGTAATGAAGCAGATTAAGTCAATTCAAAGGACGGTTCTTGATGTTGTTTTTTGGGGGAGGAGAACAGACAACTAGGTCATCGGTCTCATCGGATTAGGGGAGGAGGTCAGACGTGCCCTTTCAAAGGAACCATCCCGGCATTTGCCTGGAGCGATTTAGGAAAATCACGGAAAACCCAAATCAGGATGGCCGGACGCGGGATTGAACCGTCGTCCTCCCGAATGCGAGTCCAGTGTGCTAACCACTGCGCCACCTCGCTTTTTTTTTTATTATCAGAATGACTTGGTACTATCATGACACTTCAATAGACCATAGTCAAATCATCATGTAATAAAGGCTGCATCTACATCTACATCCATACTCCGCAAGCTACTTGACGGTGTGTGGCGGAGGGTACCTTGAGTACCTTTATCGGTTCTCCCTTCTATTCCAGTCTCGTATTGTTCGAGGAAAGATGGATTGTCGGTATGCCTCTGTGTGGGCTCTAATCTCTCTGATTTTATTATCATGGTCTCTTCGCGAGATACACGTAGGAGGGAGGAATATACTGCTTGACTCCTCGATGAAGGTATGTTCTCGAAACTTCAACAAAAGTCCGTACCGAGCTACTGAGCGTCTCTCCTGCAGAGTCTTCCACTGGAGTTTATCTATCATCTCCGTAACGCTTTCGTGGTTACTAAATGATCCTGTAACGAAGCGCGCTCCTCTCCGTTGGATCTTCTCTATCTCTTCTATCAACCCTATCTGGTATGGATCCCACACTGCTGAGCAGTATTCAAGCAGTGGGCGAACATGCGTACTTTAACCTACTTTCTTTGTTTTCGGATTGCATTCCCTTACGATTCTTCCAATGAATCTCAGTCTGGCATCTGCTTTATCGACGATCAACTTTATCTGATCATTCCATTTTAAATCACTCCTAATGCGTACTCCGAGATAATTTATGGAATTAACTGCTTCCAGTTGCTGACCTGCTATATTGTAGCTAAATGATAAGGGATCTTTCTTTCTATGTATTCGCAGCACATTACACTTGTCTACATTGAGATTCAATTGCCATTCCCTGCACCACGCGTCAATTCGCTGCAGATCCTCTTGCATTTCAGTACAGTTTTCCATTGTTACAACCTCTCGGTACACGACAGCATCGTCCGCAAAAAGCCTCAGTGAACTTACGATGTCATCCACAAGGTAATTTATGTATATTGTGAATAGCAACGGTCCTACGACACTCCCCTGCGGCACACCTGAAATCACTCTTACTTCGGAAGACTTCTCTCCATTCAGAATGACATGCTGCGTTCTGTTATCTAGGAACTCTTCAATCCAATCACACAATTGGTCTGATAGGCCATATGCTCTTACTTTCTTCATTAAACGACTGTGGGGAACTGTATCGAACGCCTTGCGGAAGTCAAGAAACACGGCATCTACCTTGGAACCCCTGTCTATGGCCCTCTGAGTCTCGTGGACGAATAGTGCGAGGTCGGTTTCACACGATCGTCTTTTTCGAAACCTATGCTGATTGCTACAGAGTAGATTTCTAGTATCCAGAAAAGTCATTATACTCGAACATAATACGTGTTCCAAAATTCTACAACTGATAGACGTTAGAGATATAGGCCTATAGTTCTGCACATCTGTTCGACGTCCCTTCTTAAATCCTTTGGAACGATACGCTCTTCTAGAGACCTACGGTACACTGCTGCAAGAAGGGGGGCAAGTTCCTTCGCGTACTCTGTGTAAAATCGATCTGGTATCCCATCAGGTCCAGCGGCCCTTCCTCTTTTGAGCGATTTTAATTGTTTCTCTATCCCTCTGTCGTCTATTTCGATATCTACCATTTTGTCATCTGTGCGACAATCTAGAGAAGGAACTACAGATTCCTCTGTGAAACAGCTTTGGAAAAAGATTTTTAGTATTTCAGCCTTCAGTCTGTCCTCCTGTGGTTCAGTACCATTTTGGTCACAGAGTGTCTGGACGTTTTGTTTTGATCCACCTACCGCTTTGACGTAAGACTAAAATTTTTTAGGATTTTCTTCAAGTCAGTACATGGAACTTTACTTTCGATTTCGTTGAACGCCTCTCGCATAGCCCTCCTCACACTACATTTCGCTTCGCGTAATTTTTGGTTTTCTGCAAGGCTTTGGCTATGTTTATGTTTGCTGTGAAGTTCCCTTTGCTTCCGCAGCGGTTTTCTAACTCTGTTGTTGTACCATCTCTTACGATCTTGTTTGGCACATACTCATCTAACACATATTGTACGATGGTTTTGAACTTTGTCCATTGACCCTCAATACTATCTGTACTTGAGACAAGACTTTTGTGTTGAGCCATCAGATACTCTGAAATCTGCTTTTTGTCACTTTTGCTAAACAGAAAAAAATTTCTACCTTTTTTAATATTTCTATTTACGGCTGAAATCATCGCTGCAGTAGCCGCCTTATGATCGCTGATCCCCTGTTCTGCGTTAACTGTTTCAAATAGTTCGGGTCTGTTTGTCACCAGAAGGGAGAAAAAATTAATTATGATAACAGAATAATAATTAAAAGGAAAAAAACCGAGAACATAGCCGACGAACCACCACCAAGCACACAAGATATGTATCAACAATTATTTTTGTATGTTTTATACTAATTTTTAATTTTTTTAGATTTTTTATTTTGCGTTTTTTGTGTATTTTTATAGTTCGTAACTGAATCTAAAAGTAGAAGGAAAACGAAACAAGAGTACATGTGAAATACACAAACCAAGAAAAATCCCAAGTTGAGTGCAGTGAGTGTATAAGCTCACGTGGACCTATGGTTCATCGATAATACACATTTGACAAGGCGAAGCAAATAAAAACACTTATCATCAGAATAAATTAAATTAACCAACGGAAAACAAGATCTAATATGTTGGCGAAGAGATCTCGATATCGAGGCACTCGCAAGCATGTCCAATAGGCCGTGATCATGTAATGCATGAAGTTCATGTGTTCTTCCCCCTCGCCTTTACAACATAATGAACGAAGCGTCCCAGAAACCACATAAAGGTATGGGTTTTCTACCGTGGAAAGAAAGAAGAATCTGGGCGCAATGCGATGTCCGTAGTGTAGGCAGTCTCAGAAGATCGAGTAAGGGAGGCCTGTTATGTCCTGATCCACCACCAGTTTGCCACATGACCTCCACAAGTAAAACGATGTCGTATCGTATCGGGAGACATACAACGACTACATAAATCCACGTTACTAATCCCAATACGGAAAAGTTGCTTGTTGGTTGGAATCAAGTTATTTACTACCTTATACCACGAAGATGCTACGCAAAATCGGAATACTGATATTGAACCAAACTGTCGTCCAGATTGTTTGCGGCGAGTCTCTTTCAACGAGGTTCGAGCAAGGAACTGCTTCCACACGAGTCTGTAGGAATTTCACGGTGAGGACGGGTCTCCATAAGGTGTCAGCCCAGAAGTAGCTCACCGCAAGATAGAAGTCACGATTGTGTTTTAACTGATAATTTATGCGACCAACATCAATAGCGGGGTTCAAGACTAGCAGGACGGACGCAGAGAAATAAATGAGACGTGAATGTGTGTCAAAATAGTACGTCGCACTTATAGCATCTGCGACATCCTTCGTATATGTCAGGTCCAGCCCCCAAAGGAGCGAGGCTACGTGATCACCTCATACCATAAGTGAAAGATATGTCTTTCCCATAAGAATCGACCAGACAATTGTTGTAGTTTCTTCGCTATCATCGAATGAAGCGGATAAACATTAGCCACGTAATAAGCTTTGCATGAGACGTATGTATCCAGTATTCGGACTTTCCGGAGCAGTGTAAGAGAACGCATTTCATGCTCAAATATCGCTCCCCGAATTTTTTCCGTAACGGACTTCAAGTTGAGCGCCGCCATTTTGAGTGGACAACGATCAATGATGATACCGAAAGACGTATTCCGATCCATTTCAGTAGCCCATGCAACATCAAAACCTCGCAAGGGAAGAAGCTTGCATTTACCTTCATTAAGATTTGCACCCGAACTCCGACAAAAATTATCGATGACAGCCATCAGTCGAGGTATCCCAGCAGAATTGCGAAGTAGAACCATCACGTCATTCGCGTATGCACGAACAGCTATAGTCCAGCCGGAAAGCGTCCAGCCTGTCAGCTGGGATGCTGACAACAACTGCTGGAGGACTGTCTTCAACAAGGCCGACACTTTGTCATCTGCTGCCCCATCTCTGGTCTGTCAATAGTCCCGATGCGTACCTGTTGCTGCCATAGACTAGAGACAGGACCTGCCCCTAATACTGCAGCCACCACTGAGGATGTTTAGTAAAACGGTAACCTCTCTCTTAGCACAAAATCACGCGCAACACCTGCAACATCCAACTTGTTACATGCCTTTTGAGTGTAGTGCTGTGTTTACATGTCACTCCAATGTTCAAATTAATTTTTGGACTCCCTAAAGACCCTTGAGATGGGAGTGGGGTGTTATTTAATTCTCAAATGGTTCAGAGCACTACGGGACTTAACTTCTGAGGTCATCAGTCCCCTAGAACTTAGAACTAATTAAACATAACTAACCTAAGGACATCACAGACATCCATGCCCGAGGCAGGATTCGAACCTGCGCGGTTCCAGAGTGTAGCACCTACAACCGCTCGGCCAGCCCGGCCGGCTTTATTTCTTACTTTTGTGTGCCTTGCTGTATTTATTTTATTAGGTTAAATGCAATCTTTTAAGGGACAACACTATTTTTAGATGTGTACTGGGGTACAAGGTCACTCTCATCTAAAATCTAAGACTGACAAGAGATCGCTACAACAAATATACTAACAATGAAACCATATTTTGAACTTGACTCATGCATTTATTTTTCTACATTTGTGTAAAGTCTCACTATATTACACATGTCACAAATTTTGCTTATTTTGCATTAACACCATTTACTCTGTTGTACTAAAAGGACTAGTTTTCCTAAATGCTTGGATAGAATTGGTCATGTTACTGTCTCTAAGGAAGACTGAGTCACTTGAATGCTTGGGCAAGGGTAATAAAATGTCTGAGGCAGAGAATGCTCAATGCTCAACGATACTGTATTGTGGTCAGGGAAACGAATCATCTCTGACCTCAGGTTCGGTATGAATGGGTTAGTTAAACGTCTGCATGACCTTTTAACCGTTAAACTTTTGCAGACATGCAGCAGTGATTGTGTGTATGACACCTGGTTGAATGAGGTCAAGACAGGGTGTGTTTTTTATGTATTTTTGGTTGACTAGCCTGTCGTGGGCCAGCATGTCACTCTCTGAGACCCAGTTAGAGTGTCATAATTTCTTCTGCTTCATGTCACACCGACCTGTTTATTGAAGTGTGACACTCCCCAGGCAAAATTATTCGATAATGGGGAGGTAGTGAGAGATGGCAAGCCACTCTCTAACTTTAACTACATTGTTGGTCAGTTAAATATTCGTATTCTAGGTCATGATCTCTGTGTTCCGCCGCACTACTTTTAGTATGTGTGATTTATGACTTTCTTAGCCGGCCGGTGTGGCCGTGTGGTTCTAGGCGCTTCAGTCTGGAACCGCGTGACCGCTATGGTCGCAGGTTCGAATCCTGTCTCGGGCATGGATGTGTGTGATGTCCTTAGGTTAGTTAGGTTTAAGTATTTCTAAGTTCTAGGGGACTGATGACCACAGATATTAAGTCTCATAGTGCTCAGAGGCATTTGAACCATTTTTTGACTTTTTTTACATGAGGAAATTGTAGGTAGAATGTTCATATAACTACATATTACTTGACCCCCATGGGCCATGTGGAGGCGATGGAGAACAGGGAGGAAGATAGACTGCAGGCCTTAAGTATTGTGTCCAGTGACCTGGCTGTGTGAATGATTCGAGGCAGCAGCGCTCCGTGAACTGCACCTGGAGATGTACGCTGGGCCGTGCCACTCCACTCTCACCACATAGGGTCAGAGCAGGAGGGCACCAGATAGCAAATCATTTTACCTGGGCCAGGTGGCAGACCTATGGAAAGGTAGTCAGCTGGTGGAAGGTGGGTGGAAGAAGCCATTTAATAGAGACTGATGTAATCTGAGGTTTTGTGGAAATGGTGAGGCAGTCATGAAACTACAATCATTCTCATGTTAGAAGTTGGGACGATACAAACAGAGCAACTGGTGCACGTGTTTAGTGGAGGCAAGTCTGCAGCTCCCCTGATGCCTGGAAGTCGCCAGGTTCTTTTAGCGAGCAGCAGAAACGTATATTTCATGGGGACGACTGCCTGACAAGCTCAACAGTCTTCTTTCAGAAACTGGAAGTGGTTGACCTGGAAAGATTAGATCTGTCCATAAATGAGGGGCTGTGGCCCCACCTAGGTAGACGTTATTCGCCGAAACATAGCCATGTATACCGTGACAACGACGCCTTCCTCGTCTAAAATCTTCTTTTTCCAGACATAAGAGATTTTGAGTCGCTGATTGGCTCCCCTCAGGGTATGCAAAGCGGAGGCTTACTCCCCCAGCTTGGGAACCCTGGTGTTGTGTCTGGATCGGTTACCAGGGCAACAGAAAAGTCAAGAGGGAAGATTGAGTAGAGGAAAGTTCGATAGGTTTGTGCAACATGGAGGCGGTTTTTTCTGTTAATTCAGCTCCTACGCAGAGACTTGGGGGTAAGTTTTTGTGATACTTTGCTTTCTTCGTCTTCAGGTCTTCCCATAAGACTTGTGATCTGTGAGTAGTGTTGGACTAAGAGCCAGTGGCAGTTTACAACTCTGTACCCAGAGTGGAACTGCGTCTCGGGCACATCGTGTATCACGAGGGTGAACTTATTCGCTCTGAGTCGGCCGTCTGAGGTTTGACGATCCCAGCACGCGCAGTCGTGCCTGTGAGTCAAATTGGTTGGCCAGGCCAGCGAATGGGTGAACCTCACACTAAAAGCTGCCCTGATTTCAGGACTCCGATAGGGAAGTGTCCCGCGTTTTAATAATCAGAACACCAGTACGCGTAATTTGCAGGTTTTCGAGGACGCGTGCGAACTTTAAAACTGCCGCAGCGTGACGTTTTCTGCTCCCGCTTGAATCAAGATGAAAGAGTAAGTATTGCTGCACTGGCGTAGGGTCGTTAAATGATATTTTAAGCTCCCTGTTCTCTGTGAACCACACTTGTTTGTGCACTTGGTCGCAGTTGATTCCATGTGAATAGAACTGGGCCTCACAGTGATTCATGTAAACAAAGTCAGACTGCGATTGTAAGAGGGATTAGATTATTTCAGGGGAGAATTTGTACTGTTTCCGCCCTAATAAATGCGCTCCCAATCGAATACCATACCTTTTTACTGATTTATGTTTGCCATTTTTTGTAAGGTCTATCAGCTAGATTGTAGTAATAAAAGGATGAATAAAAACTTGTCATTATTTTTGGAAAGTTACGATACTATTCTCACTGATATTATTTTATTGTGGCGATACATGGATACAACAGCAATTCAAAATTCTATCTTATTATATTGGTTAATTTGATTATTTATTTTTCTGAAAATTCCCTCAGATATAGGCAAGAAAAGTGCCAAGAATAAATTCACTAATTTCATATATAAAAATTATGATTTAGCTCACAATTTGAAGACTGTTGAGAACGTAATACTTTTCTTTATGTAAAGATAATAACGCTAGCACCACTTGGACAGAAATCTATGATTATACCAAGCGACCACTTGCAGAAAACCGTAGTAATTTAAAGTCCTAACTAATATCGCCTGATCAGCTCATTAATTCGGATGTTTAATCATTACGGCGTAGCACACCAAAGAACCAATTGATGACGCTGTAATTTTTTTTGTGATAGAAGTACTTCTGTAAGTACACGTCAGTGGCAGAATTAAATGCCATGATCTTACCTTTACAAACTACCTGTACTACGGATTAACATTCAATTTACTTAGCTAGGATACATGTTTGACCGTATTCGTCTTGTCTGTTGAAAATTTGACGACGTTGTCTGCTACTTTCGACAGGTTTTGTAGGTATTCCTTCCTAGAAACACGAATTTATGAAGTTTGCATTGTGATATGGATTCCTACTCATTACATTTTCATAATCAAAAATGCATAGAAATAGACAAGAACGGCTAAGATACTACGCACTATGTGATCTCCAGAATCCAACATAAGTCCTGAGTCCAGACTTTTTTGCGGCTCGAAGACATGAGGCCTTCACTCGCTCTCTGGAAATTCCTTCAAAACGTGAGTCATGGCTTAACTCTGATCGAGAGCATCATGAATTGTCTTGATCGTTAGAATCTTTCGCTCACAGAGGCTTAAAGCTCCTTCTCTCCCTTACTTCTGTCTCGTGTATTATCTGCGTCAGGAGCTTGCAACTTCCGTCAACGAAGCGGGAAAGTCTACCCAGTGTTATGTGTATCATGTAATACTAATACCTCCACCGATTTTGAGAACAGAATAAAACATTCGGAGGCACTACTTTCCAACACGCGCTCGTATTAGTGTGTGTTTGGTGCTTAAGATGTTTTTCTTAGTTATAAATGCCTAGAAACAAGAAGTAAAATAGAATGAGCTATACATATAGATAATCTTCTAGTTGAATTTTTTGAGCAAAGCGCAATGCATTCATAAAAACGTTCTGCACCTCAAATCAACAAAAGTGTTTCTCGTTCGCTGTATAATTGTAAGCAGCACGCTTCACAAAACGTAGAAAAGCATGACTACAATATCGATGACAGATACTGGGCATTAGCCACTTCATAATGTAAACTACCTCACGTCCTTGTAGCTTTCTGATTCCATGAAAGTATGTCTTCATAAAGATTCACTGAGCAAATGCCCCCTTCTAAATAAGGTTTTACCAAAGAAATTGTAACGCAATCTCATTATATTTCAGAAAAAATATTCAAGAGTTCGTAGTGCTTACTTCGCGCAACAGATAGAGTTGAGAGCAGCCGGCGGCCAGAGAACAGAAGGTAAATGTCGCAGATGTGTGGGCCACTTACAGCTTTTGAAAGGTTAGGAGAGGAAGTAACCGTAGTGCAGTGGGCTCGGCAACAGGACTGAAGAGGGCGGCGTGGACAGCAAAAAGCGTGCGACGGTCGTAGTAATTTCAGTCCTGTCAGAAAGTGTGTATTTCGTTGTTTAATGTTTCTGAAACGAATAGTGGGTAGAATGGAACCCTGCATTTCTGTGCATTAAGCTAAAAACGGAAAAGTAGATGAGGAAAGTGGATTTTATGAAACGGGAAGTAGTTTAAATCAGTCATTCACTGAAGGTCAAATTCAGGAGGATAATACGTCCGTGGGAGTAGTGGAAAGTCCGTTGAGAAATGGCAGGAAACAGAGTGGCATTGAACAGTGCGGGAAACATGGGAACGAGACACAATAGAGAAGAAAATACTAGTTAAAAGGGAGAAGGCTGTAATATAATTATAGAAACACATCTGCCCCAATCCGACGCCTTGGGTCCATTGTCCTCAATCGTCCTGCATGGAGCCCCGACGTGGTCCCATCAGATTTTCATCTGTTTCCGAAACTTAAAGAAGAGCTTCGAGGATTTCACTTTGATACTGATCAAGCGGTACAAGCAGAGGTGAGGCTGTGGTGCCGTCAGCAAAGCCAAACGTTCTGCGGTGACGGTATCTCTCGTCGGGAGAAATGTTTTCGTTGTTAGGGTGACTATGTTTAGAAATAAATACGCAGAGATGGAGAACAAAGGTGTAGAATTTTAATGCAGATGGTTTTGTTCAAAAAGCTGTAAGACATTTCACGTAAAAGATTAGGAGGTATTACTTTACAGCACACCCTCTTCGATGTCATAAAATCCTTGGAAAAGTCATCTGCATGGAGTATACTGCTCTGCGGAACTGAAACTCGGACTGTGGGTGAATTATAAAGAAAACGACGTGAGGATGCTGGGATGTGGATTTGGTGGAAAATGACAAGAATGAGCCAAACGAAACAGAAACAAAAAAGAAACACTTAGGAGTCTGAAGCGAAGATTGGTCATTAAACGAAATGGAAAAGAGAAAAATAAAATTTATTGGACATGTTCTCAGAGAGAAAAACTTCACCATTAATATCACAGGAGGCAAGTGCTGAGAGAGAAAGGGGCGGCGTAGGATATAGTTCTTGTAAGACGCCGAGAAGGGGCTGGGATCTGACGGTTACAATGAACTGGAACGACCAGTCATTGACAGAAGAGAGGAGTGCTATGTTTGTCAAGCATTTCTGTTTCCCTACTAGCACATTCTAGTACCTGTACCGAGTAATAGTTTGACAGCTGGCTTGAGCTGAAAAACTTTATACACATTTTACAAATTCTTGAGTCGTGGAGTAGAACTGATTAGCTAATGGAAAAGTTTTTTCCTGTGTATTCCTGCGACATGAATTGATACCGGTTACTTAATAAAAGCCTTTTTTATGGAAAGTAATGTATATACTGTCGAAGGAACACTTTTATTACTGAGTTTGCATATCAACGCAACTAAAGGTTCAAGAAACTTCCTACACACCGATTGAAATTTACTTCTATAAAAGCAATATTTGAGAAAAGCTGGACTGAGTTTACTGAAAAGATTCTTTTCCATTAATTTCTTAGTGAACAATGATGGAGGAAATGAGAAACACAAGTTTTTCAGAGTGTGTTAATCGTCGTTTGGAGTACAAAATCAGCAGGCCCCTCTGTCCTCTACTTTTTCCTCCAGATCTGAGGCGGAAAAGGCGAGAAAATCGCCGGTGGTGTATATCGGATTATGCGCCGAGAGCGTCTCCTCTCATCCTGATGGGAAGTTCTCGAAAGCGTCGGGCGATCCGGCGCAGCTGGCAGTTGGCACAACACCATTAATTAAGAAGTCCGCCGGGGGAGATTACTTCGTTAGGGCTCCATTAATTGCTTTCTGGTCCGCCGCCACGAGGAGCACTGCCGCACTCGGCAAGCGCCGTCTTAGCCGTCACCATCAAGAAAAATAATTATAACTTAATCTGCCGGCAAGATTTACCACAGCCCGACGCCTCTGACACAGCAACGTGAATATTCGCCGCGTTAGAAAACTCCACCGTCGTGCTACTTCACAAAAACTCGAGGGGAAAAAGAGCGACATGCCAGATGCTTAGCGATGTTCATACCTCTATAGACTTTTTGCTTATGACTAACATTTATAATCACATGTTGCAATATATCACGATTCTCTCCTGAATTAACACACCAGCATTTGCAGAAACTGACGCTTTCCTAATGTGCCTTGCCTCCCTACTGCTTACCGTCAGTATCTTTCATTTCCTACTGTTATAAGGATATTCATTCCTCATAGGACGAATGTGTTGATTGTGTCCCTGCATTCAATTGGAATTTGTCATTAGAAAATTTCCACCACAGCTGAATTATATGACCAATGGTTTTTTGTTTCTTTCCTGGATGCTTTTGGGTACTAGTTCTTTCGCAGTCCTCAGTCAGAAATATACTGTAGATTTTCCACATGCGCCATTTCCGCCCTTACATGAGAGATCATTTCGTCACTTTTCACATTTCGCTATATGCATGATTCAAATACATAGCCTAAAGTGCATCAAATATCCATCTTCAACACTTCTTTGATTTTATAATTTATTCTCTTACTTTATGCATTTTAAATAATTACTTTTCTAAAAAGTACGAGTTCATTTATCTTGTTTGAGAGCTGTATTTTGTGTTTTCGTATTTTACAGGTACCTGCATAATATACACACAACAACCAAATTTTACGTCACCTCGGTTCCCAGAGTGCCGGAACCTGTACCGAAAATTCGAATAGGGATCAACATAAACATCATTTCCGTCCTGCACCTGCAATACCCACTAGCAGGTCCTCGTGCATTGATGCGTACCAGCATTCGTCGTGGCATACTATCCGCAAGTTCATGAAGGCACTGTTGGTCCAGATTGTCCCACTGCTCAACATCGATTCGGCGTAGATCCCTCAGAGTGGCTGGTGGGTCACGCCGCCATCAACAGCCCTTTTCAATCCATCCCAGGCATGTTCGATAGCGCCCACGTCTGGAGGACATGCCGGCGCCTCTAGTTGAGCAATGTCGTTATCCTGAAGGAAGTCATTCATAAGATGCGCACGATGGGGGCGCGAATTGCCGTCCATGAAGACGAATGCCTCTCTAGTATGTTGCCGATATGGTGGCACTATCGGTCGGAGGACGGCATTCACGTATCGTACAGCCGTTACGGCGTCTTCCATGACCACCAGTGGCGTACGTCGGCCCCACATAATGCCACGCCAAAACAGCAGGGAACCTCCACCTTGCTGCGCTCACTGGACAATATGTCTAAGGCGTTCAGCCTGAGCAGGTTGCCTTCAAACACGTTTCCGACGAGTGTCAGGTTGAAGGCGTATTCGACACTCATCGGTGAAAAGAACGTGATGCCAATCCTGAGCGGTCCATTCGACATGTTGTATGCCCATCTGTAGCGCTCTGCATGGTGTCGTAGTTCCAAAGGTGGACCTCGCCATGAACGTCGTAAGTGAAGTTGCGCATCATTCAGCCTATTGCGCACAGTGAGTCGTAACAGGACGTCCTGTGGATTTACGAAAAACATTATTGAACATGGTGATATGGCTGTCAGTGTTCCTCCGAGCCAGTGGTCATCGGCTGCAGCAGTAGTCCTTGGGCGACCTGAGCGAGGCACGTCATCGACAGTTTAGGTCTCTCCGTATCTCCTCTATGTCCGAACAACATCGCTTCGGTTCACTCCGAGACGCCTGACCACATCCCTTCTTGAGAGCCCTTCCTGGCACAAAGTAACAATGCGGACGCGATCGAACCGCGATATTGACCGCCTAGGCATGGTTAAACTACAGACAACACGATTCCTGGTGGAATGACGGGAACTGTTCGGCTGTCGGACCCCCTCCGTCCAATAGCGCAGCTCATTCATGGTTGTTTACATCTTTGGGCGGGTTTAGTGACATCTCTGAACAGTCGGGGGACTGTGTCTGTGATACAATATCAACAGTCGGCGTCTGTCTTCAGGAGTTTTTGGAACCGCGGTGACGCAAAACTTTTCTTAATGTGTGTATGTATCATTGTCGATGTAGCTATGTTGCGTTTTTGCTTAGTTTATCATAATAACGCATCAGTCACAATTCTGAACCTATACTCATACCTATTTCTGGACCTCCCTGGGTAACAATACCATCAGCAAATTTAATGCATCATGGTGAGCAGCAATTAAATTTGCTTCCTTTTTGTATTTTTTCTTATTTGCTTTACACGTTTGATAAACGAATTAAATTTATAGGGATAATAGGGAACGGTATATTGATAATTTTTACTTATGGACCGTCTGACAGCAATTGAATAAAACACAATTTTAAAGGGTGTATGTATCATTGTCGATGTAGTTATGTTGCGTTTTTGCTTAGTTTACCATAATAACGCATCACTCACAATTCTGAACCTATACTCATACCTATTTCTGGACCTCCCTAGGTGACAATACCATCAGCAAATTTAATGCATCATGGTGAGCAGCAATTAAATTTGCTTCCTTTTTGTATTTTTTCTTATTTGCTTTACACGTTTGATAAACGAATTAAATTTATAGGGATAATAGGGAACGGTATATTGATAATTTTTACTTATGGACCGTCTGACAGCAATTGAATAAAACACAATTTTAAAGGGTGTATGTATCATTGTCGATGTAGTTATGTTGCGTTTTTGCTTAGTTTACCATAATAACGCATCACTCACAATTCTGAACCTATACTCATACCTATTTCTGGACCTCCCTAGGTAACAATACCATCAGCAAATTTAATGCATCATGGTGAGCAGCAATTAAATTTGTTTCCGTTTGTACTTTTTCTTATTTGCTGTCAGACGGTCCATATGTAAAAATTATCAATATACCGTAAATTATCAATATACCGTAATATTACACGCAACTGAGGAAGACAGAACTACAAAAGTTGAAGATGTTGATAATAGGGAACAGCTAAAGACGCGTACGATTCATTTAAGATACACATGCATTATGTAATCGTGCTCCTTGTAATATACAATCTAATGTGGGAATATATATCTGTATAAGAATCTGGGCCTTAAATCTGTACATAAAACTCTCATATTGTGTATTTATTTATTTATTTAACCTGATCAGATTAGGGCCATTAGGCCCTCTCTTACATCGGACCAGTGTTCCACACATGCAGCATTTCACACATCATAGTTACATCATGACAATAGTTTAAATAAGAAAATTAGATTACTCTAGTGACAATATGAATAAAGAGTAATGACTAAGACCTAATAAAGTAAATGCTGTAAGTTTTTTTACAACAGGTGCTATACATACAAATTATGATAAAAGCAATAATATTAACAGTAAAAAAGAAAATCAAATAATAATGATAAACACGAGAAAAATTGGCAATAGTAATGAAGATTTGTGCAGATGTACATTAATATCTTGGTGTGTAAAGTAGATGTTTACTAGTGTAGCGAGTTTTGGGGAAGGGAGATTGAAGGAGAGGGAAAGAGGGAAGTAATGAGGTGAAGTGCATTCATGTACAGAGGAAGGCATTACTGTTGCTGAAGTAGATACGTCACTAACTGTTTTTTGAAGCCGGACGTGTTTTTAAGTTCTCTAATATAACGAGGGAGGTTATTCCAGAGTCGGGTTCCCGCCACTGCAAAGGACTTGGAGACAGTGACTGAGCGATGCAGTGGAACAGAGAAGATTTTATTATGATGGGAACGTGTGTTTCTGTCATTTTGTTTCGACATAAGTGTAAAGGACGAGGAGAGATATGAGGGACAGTGTACATATATAAGGCAGTAGACGAGACAGAGTGTAGGGAAATCTCTGCGTTTGTCTGCAAGCAGCCAGGACAATTTTGCATGTGCTGGTGAAATGTGATCAAAAAGTCGAACGTCACAGATATATCGGACGCAGGCATTCATGATCAGTTCCAGAAGTCGCGAATGTTCTTGAGAGAGACCTTGTAGGATAATATCGCTGTAGTCAATGATTGGGAATATAAGCGTTTGTACTAATTTCTTTTTGAGATCGAAAGGGAAGAGTTTTTTATATTTTTGTAGGACATGAAGGGATGCTGATGCTTTTTTGCACACTGCAGTTGCGTGCTCTGTCCAATAGAGATTTTCGTCTGTTATGACTCCAAAACTAATTGCTGAGGGAGAGAAGTTAATATTTGTTCCATTTAGGATAAGAGATGGTACGGATTCCCGATGTTTTGCGCTAATGAACTTAGAGTGGCCAACAAGTACCGCTTGGGTTTTAGATGGGTTTAGTTTTAGTCCTATGTCCTGTGCCCATTTTGATAGTGCATCGAGGTCAGTATTGAAATTTTCAATAGCTTTCTTAAGATTGCTTGGTTTCGCACTTAGATACAACTGAAGGTCATCAGCATACATATGATATTTGCAAAAGGCCAGAACAGATGACACATCATTGACATACAGAGAGAAGAGTATAGGACCTAATACTGAGCCTTGGGGAACGCCTGACACTACCTGCCGCCATTGTGATTTTATATTCCCGGACAGGACGCGTTGCTGACGAGACGTCATGTATGAGCGAAACCATTGCACTGCACTTGGTGAGAAATTTAGACCGCTAAGTTTGGCTAGTGAGATGTCGAAGTCGACAGTATCAAATGCTTTGCTGAAATCTAAGAAGCAAATGAAATTCGCTTCTTGTCTGTCCATGGCAGGTTTCAGGTCATCTGTCACCTTTATCAGTGCAGATGTTGTGCTTCGATGTTTACGGAAACCTGATTGGTATTCGTCTAGTAGGTTGTTAGTAGTTAGGTAGTTGGTGAGCTCGTCATGGACTACATATTCTAAGGCCTTTGATAGTGCAGGAAGAAGGCAGATGGGGCGGTAGTCAGTGGGTGCTGTGGCGATGTCCTTTTTAGGCAGTGGCTTAATTTGTCCCAGTTTCCAGGCCTCAGGGAAAACACTTGTGATTGATGAATCGTTGAAAATGTCTGTTATAGAGGGCAGTAGTTGATCAATAATACGTTCTACCATCTGGATAGTGATGCCATCATGTCCAGTAGATGCTGATCTAATCCGTATTGTGGCTTTCTTGACAGTATTGCAAGTGACGTGCCGTAGATAGAATTTTTCTTTGCTACAGTCGTTCATCTCCATGAAGTAATCAATGACTTTCTATTTTTTTTTTTTTTTTTTTTTTGCGGTTCAATTGTGGTTGTAAGTAAAGTGAAGATTCGGTTTAGTTCTTCAACTGGGACCATGGGATTTTCTGCAACTTTTATTTTACCTAAACCGAGACTACGGAGATTTTTCCACCGGATAGCTGGTCTACATCTATTGTCAGCTAATGTACGGGCAGCATGCCTGAGCTTAGCGTTTCTCACCGCTTCCACTTGACTGACTATGTATCGTTTCTGCAGTATGATTTTCAGGTGTAGGGTGTGTCTTGTATGCTTGATGTGCAGCGTCTCCGAGATTCATGAGCTGTTTTAGTTCATCAGTCAGCCAAGGTGAAGGTTGACTTTTTACTTTTCTGGTCTTTATTGGAGCATATTTGTCATATAGTCGAGTAATTTGTGAGAAGCGCATATTCCTCCATGTGCCCTTGTTTTAATAGAGTACATAGCTTAAGAAAGTAGGTCTGTAAGTTAACTTCGGTAATAAATTTAGCTGTTGATTTATTCAGAACCGTTCACATTATTTTCGTAACCGCGTGATGAAGAGATTTTCTTGTCAATTGGTAACACTTACTCAAGAATGAAAGTAATGCTGTAGTTCATAGTTGATTCCATGTAATAGTTATGTGATGCAACTTATAATAAAGAAAACTTATAAAATTTTTGAAATTTGGTGATTTAAGGATATCAACTACATTGTTTCTCAAACTGCATGTCCTATTTGGACCGGCGATTTGCAAACTACACTCCTGGAAATTGAAATAAGAACACCGTGAATTCATTGTCCCAGGAAGGGGAAACTTTATTGACACATTCCTGGGGTCAGATACATCACATGATCACACTGACAGAACCACAGGCACATAGACACAGGCAACAGAGCATGCACAATGTCGGCACTAGTACAGTGTATATCCACCTTTCGCAGCAATGCAGGCTGCAATTCTCCCATGGAGACGATCGTAGAGATGCTGGATGTAGTCCTGTGGAACGGCTTGCCATGCCATTTCCACCTGGCGCCTCAGTTGGACCAGCGTTCGTGCTGGACGTGCAGACCGCGTGAGACGACGCTTCATCCAGTCCCAAACATGCTCAATTGGGGACAGATCCGGAGATCTTGCTGGCCAGGGTAGTTGACTTACACCTTCTAGAGCACGTTGGGTGGCACGGGATACATGCGGACGTGCATTGTCCTGTTGGAACAGCAAGTTCCCTTGCCGGTCTAGGAATGGTAGAACGATGGGTTCGATGACGGTTTGGATGTACCGTGCACTATTCAGTGTCCCCTCGACGATCACCAGCGGTGTACGGCCAGTGTAGGAGATCGCTCCCCACACCATGATGCCGGGTGTTGGCCCTGTGTGCCTCGGTCGCATGCAGTCCTGATTGTGGCGCTCACCTGCACGGCGCCAAACACGCATACGACCATCATTGGCACCAAGGTAGAAGCGACTCTCATCGCTGAAGACGACACGTCTCCATTCGTCCCTCCATTCACGCCTGTCGCGACACCACTGGAGGCGGGCTGCACGATGTTGGGGCGTGAGCGGAAGACGGCCTAACGGTGTGCGGGACCGTAGCCCAGCTTCATGGAGACGGTTGCGAATGGTCCTCGCCGATACCCCAGGAGCAACAGTGTCCCTAATTTGCTGGGAAGTGGCGGTGCGGTCCCCTACGGCACTGCGTAGGATCCTACGGTCTTGGCGTGCATCCGTGCGTCGCTGCGGTCCGGTCCCAGGTCGACGGGCACGTGCACCTTCCGCCGACCACTGGCGACAACATCGATGTACTGTGGAGACCTCACGCCCCACGTGTTGAGCAATTCGGCGGTACGTCCACCCGGCCTCCCGCATGCCCACTATACGCCCTCGCTCAAAGTCCGTCAACTGCACATACGGTTCACGTCCACGCTGCCGCGGCATGCTACCAGTGTTAAAGACTGCGATGGAGCTCCGTATGCCACGGCAAACTGGCTGACACTGACGGCGGCGGTGCACAAATGCTGCGCAGCTAGCGCCATTCGACGGCCAACACCGCGGTTCCTGGTGTGTCCGCTGTGCCGTGCGTGTGATCATTGCTTGTACAGCCCTCTCGCAGTGTCCGGAGCAAGTATGGTGGGTCTGACACACCGGTGTCAATGTGTTCTTTTTTCCATTTCCAGGAGTGTATTTTATAGCTGCTTAGTGTGAGGTAGCTAAAATATTTCAAATTCTACATTTTACGATTGATACGCGACTCTGTGTAGTCCTACTTGGAACAAATGCATTTCAATTTAGTTAAAGCATTTGGAGTGGTTGATTTATAGGTTCCTGTAATGTTTTCACGCATTTTTTTATATCGAGTCGTTCGGATGTTATCACGTTGCACTACACTGACACACAATTTTTTCTCGTTTACGTGTGTTTATACACTAGTATTTACGCTCACCTCCTGAACTATCTGTGTTCCAATGAAAACGTGGATATATATAAAGACTAGGAAACATCGTTTTTAACTGCAGTGACAACGCCTATGAGCAGAGGAATGCACGGAAACAAGGTAGGGGCCAAAAACCTGAGCACTAAATTTGCTTTAAATAAAGCAAAACGGGTTTGGTGAAATAAGACAAGATACAGACGCAAAAGACGGTGTGACTCCCATGTTACTAGTAAAACTGTGACAGCGGAAAAGAGACCTAAAGAAGAAAAACCAACATATATCGTCTGTACTTGTACATTGATTTCGCTGTGTTTCGTAAATGGACGAACAACATTTAGACCGACTGCCTAACCAAATCATTATGAAGATGAAGACTGTCAAATTTTTTTAGAAACAATAGAAAATTGCTGGGAGTGGGGGGGATACTATAGAGGAAGGAAACTAATGTCCCACAGCTCAAACAATGTCAAAATGGATACCGCTTTCGTGCTTATTTCAAGATTTCCTCTTCTAGTCGTTTTCTGTCTTTCATAGATCTCATAAACCCCATAAAATAGTTATTTGGTATTATTTGTCATAAGTATTATTCCTGAAATTAATGCGAAAGAAAGAAGTCCATCAGAGTTTTGTCAAAGAGCAGAGTGCCTCAGACGTAGAGGTGCAGTTTTTTGTTTTGATTTCTCCATCGTTAATCTTAAATTAAAATATCTGATTTTTTGTGATGTACTATAATTTATTTTGGGGCTGACTTGGTAACGTATTTTCTTCAGGTCTGTTTCACTGTCCCAAAGTCCTCTTTTCAGCAACTACATACACGCCAAGAGGAAGGAAACTGATTTGGAAGGAGTGGAACAAAGGAGCCTGCATTCATATGCAGCAAGATTCCTTGGAACCAGGCTGCTAACTGTCAACCAAACTTTGCTCACCTAATAAATTTTGACCACAGTGCCGACACGGGTATTCTGTCACACTAAATTATACTAAATGGGGATTTCTGACGTAAATTAGTTTCCAGGCCAGAGCCTCTATTTTAAACGTGGTGCACGTTATTAGTGCTGTAAAGCGGATATGGCGTACTTTTGTCATCAAATAGCCAATTAATTAAACATCAATTAAACCACATCTGCTATATGGTATATGACCACCTGGGATTGATTTGTGGACCTCTGGGGTTTGATTTGTGACCCCTGTGGATAATCTGCCCTTCCGAGAAACCTCTCATCCCTCCCCCTAGCCTCCACCATCCCAACCCCTCTGTTCTTGTCACCCCTCCCAATTTCAGTACTGAGCCACTTTGCACGCACTGGATAAGTATCCCAGCTCTCCGCTCCTCTCCTACATATCTCCTCTCTGCTCCCTCACCTGGAAATTGGTAGGAAAAAGCCACATTCTATGTTCAGCTGTAGGAGTGGAATCAACATGAAATTCGTACGTTACAGAGGGCGTAATAGTATACTGTTCAGTTCAGTTTGCTGACTGTTCTGATCGCTGTGGACGCCTGTGAACTAAGGGTACACCCCGATGCTGCGAGTACCAGCACGTACTGCTAGTGTCTTCACGTGGCGACTGTCGTAATTAACGCTAGATCGTACGTGTGTGAGTTGCCTGTCCTCCTTGACACACAGAGAAACCCCTGTGGTGGCCACACACACCGCCACACAGAGACTGCTGTTGTAGGCCACACAGCCTGCCAACACTGAGAGCCATACAAACCAATAACAGTCTGATTTTTATCATGCCTACCCGACTGAGAGACCTGCATTTGTTCTTGCGCCCACCGATCAAAGCATCAGGTGGTGGAATTCCTTTGACCAGGAAATTCCTGACTCGCTTCCTACCTGTCTGTCTCTCTCTCTCTCTCTCTCTCTCTCTCTCTCTCTCTCTCTCTCACACACACACACACACACACACACACACACACACACACACACTCGCAAATGGCGGGAAATAGTCCACGTGCACTATCCTATAAAATTAACTGTGTAATAATTTGCAGAGATTAAATAGATCGCTTGAAGCACTCACCACCACATTATAGTGATTCTTCTTCATAATAAAAACGTAGTTTCAACGTCTGAGAATCACACACATACATTTTGCACGCCAGGTAGTTAAAGTTTAGCCACAAATAGGTCATACCACTAATTGTATCTGAGGTTTGTATGTTCTGACGTTTGAGAACAAAAGCATGTTCGCCCACCATAAGATTTCCACTAAACATATGTAACGAAGAGAAAAAATTCACAGTCATGAAGTGCACTATTGTCTACCTACTGCAGGACTGCAGCAGAGCCATTGCCACGCTGGCCGTACCAGTAGTTGTGCGCCCATCTCCTAGTATCAAAATGTTGGCTGTACCACGTGCTCCACCACGCACCACATGATTCCTTCTGAATTATGCACATGTAAATCTATTATGCTTATTAAGATGCTAGTCCGTATATTTATAGGCACACAGAGCTCACAAAAGAATGTTGTCGCTTATTTATCGAGATCACAAAAGAGAGAACTTCTGCTGCTGATTGTCTCTCGGTAAAAAATCTTCATATCAGCCCCTAATTTTCTAATTGCAGTCACTTTGCGAGACATATGTGGAAGGTTGTAGTATTTTTGCACCTAACACCTAGCAAAAGAGATATGTAGTGCTTACGTCTCAGCTCTCATTTCGTCAGAGTATCGCTTACCTGCCATTTCATCACATATATTCCAGTCTTCGAAGTATAGCGTTTGAACCCACCTGATTTCAATGAGTAAGAGATGTCCCGTCCCCACCAAGCACAGGCTCCTGCTAATTCTCTCGAAATCACCTTACAGTGTGAGAACACTATTCCGTTAGTTAGAAGGCTGTCTAATCCTCTATCCTTCACTGGCTAGGTAAAAAGATGTCTCAGCGAGAAAAATACTACACTACCATACAAGATGACATTCACAGCCTTGCAGAGTATATGTGGGCAGCACAAAGAAATTGAAAAGCATAGCATCTAGAATTCATTGATAGCAAATTATTGTCTGTAAATATCCCCTGCGTGTGTCCTATCACCGTTTATCATATCCATATTATTACTACGCTAGAAATACGATGGTGTAACGGTCTCATAGTCTTCATTGACAAGATAGTGTTTCGTGATAAGTATATCACCTTTTCTTCCAATGGATCGAAGCTGCGTAATGCGAACCTAACAGTATCACAGAGTTTCCAACACACTATTCATTACATCATTCACATTGGCGCAACAGCCTCGGATCTCCATGTATAATTCAAAGCTACTGCAAGAGTAGGAGGATATTTTAAACTTAATCACAGCATTGCTCATTTCTTACCGCCATGTGCTGTTAGATACTGGGACGATCATGACACAGTATTATGTCTAGAGCAGAGTCCATCCACATAGGTAACAGGCACATGTGTAGGTCTAGTTATTTATTTGAAGCGAGCCCACTACTTATATCTTTCAAATGGTTCAAACGGCTCTGAGCACTATGGGACTTAACATCTGCTGTCATCAGTACCCCAGACTTAGAACTACCTAAACCTTAAACCTTAAACCTTAAACCTAACACACATCCATGCCCGAGGCAAGATTCGAACCTGGGACCGTAGCAGCAGCGCGGTTCCGGACCGAAGCACCTAGAACCGCTCGGCCACCAAGGTCGGCACTTGTACCTATACGCAACTACCTTACATTGTAAGCCAATTAATCAAGAAGAACAAGCCAAACCAGTCAATGTTTCCTCCAGTAATAGTACCTCTTACACCTCAATCCGAATTGTAATGTCACAATCTCCACGTGACATACCGGAAGGATTTGCCGTCACTTGCCTCCTACACCATCACATCTAAGTGGGCAGATCACTTAAAAATTCATGCCGATGAATTTGAGCCAGACAAATTCTTCTCCTTTATGTCAAAAACTTGTCAATTCTTAGTGTTTGGGTTGTTTCCTTAAGATTCCTGTGTATGAATCCAAACCTGACGTAGGCATTCTGCTCCAGCTTGCTCGAGATGCTTACTACGTACTAGAAATTTTACGGGAGTTAATGTTTCCGATGATATCATCCGGGATTTAGATTTCTAATAGTGTGCAATAGAGGCCAACAACGAGCTTCACCATAGGCCTTCCCCCTTGCTTGCAGACAACTCCATCATCTACGAACATTCCACATGTAAGATACAATGCAAGCCACTGTACAGTGTATCGTCGAGAATACATCGCAGTAGTCTTATCAATTACACATCTATACCAATCTCGCACGCTGGCGGAGTAAAAATGTGCCCATATAGGTACTTCCGTACATACTACAATCCACCCTATGCTTTTGGAAGAAATACGTCGTATTTCCCAGAGAGTTTTCTTTTCCGTCACATGTGAGCATTGTGAGCAGCTTCCACAATCACGTGATGCTCTGTTGCTGCTTTCAGAAGATTTGAAGGGGGTTTCATGTACCGTGGGTTGGCTTTTACTCTGCCCAACACTGAGTTGCCACGCCGTCACACCAGTGCTGGCATATTTTGTAACATGACCCTGTAACCGTATGATTCACCTACCAGCAATGAATGGAGCACATCTTCGATACATTTCTCTCGCCATAGTATTGACAATATTCGCTGAATAGTAAATTTTGACTAGGAGCAGTTGGTATGCATATGCCCTTTTAAGGCTGTTGCACCTGATGATAAGCTCTAGGCTGCAAAACTGTTTGTGTTTTAATGAGCAGGAGTTGTACCAACTGTTTGCGGAATTCTTTCTAACATGACGATTTATGTAAGTTCGATGAAGCATTGAAGTGATGTCTGATATATTGTTGGTCATCGGTCTCATTGGATTAGGGAAGGATGGGGAAGGAAGTCGGCCGTGCCCTTTCAGAGGAACCATCCCGGCATTTGCCTGGAGCGATTTAGGGAAATCACGGAAAACCTACATCAGGATGGCCGGACGAGGGGTTGAGCCGTCGTCCTCCAGAATGCGAGTCCAGTGTGCTAGCCACTGCGCCACCTCGCTGATATATTGTTGTTTTGCAGTTTTTATTTTATCTTATGGTTAAGGAAATTCAATGATCTAGCGCTGTATGATAAATCTGTATTTTTTTCAACACCATCTCTCTGTTAGAAATCAACAGTATTCAAACAAAAGCTGCGCGGGGTATCCGATCGGTCAGGGACGCCTTGTCACGGTCCGTGCGGCTACACCCGTCGGAGGTTCGAGTCCTCCCTCGGGCATGGGTGTGTGTGTTGTCCTAAGTTAGTTTAAGTTAGATTAAGTAGTGCATAAGCTTAGAGACCGATGACCCCAGGAGTTTGGTCACATAAGATCTTACGAAAAATTTCCAAAATTTTCAAATAAAACGTGAATGAAACAGTGACTGCTTCAATTTCGCTGTATATAGTGTTTATTTTTAAATAACAGACATGAGGATAATTACGTAGGACGGAAATATTCCTTAGGTTTCCTGGCCCTTTGTATATCCTTACCCAGTTTCTAGATGGTTCACCAGTCGCGGTTTTTTGGGGAATCTAGTAATACACTGATCACATATCGTAAACTACGAGACAGTTATTAGGTAAAACCCGACAAGTATGTAACACATGTAACGCACAGGTAATGCAGGTGCGACCCTAAGTACCAAAGCTACCAGGGAAACTACTGCAGTCTACACTTACTTATGATAGTCCGCGGTACCCTGCGGTAGTTTCACCACTCTGCTTACAGTTCATTCGAAGATTCTTCTGCAGTAAGGACTCATCGTGAGATACAATCTGGGTATGTCGTTTCACAGTCGAAAAGAAGTACACTTTGGAACCTAAATACAACACTTGAGTAAGCCGGCCGAAGTGGCCGTGCGGTTAAAGGCGCTGCAGTCTGGAACCGCAAGACCGCTACGGTCGCAGGTTCGAATCCTGCCTCGGGCATGGATGTTTGTGGTGTCCTTAGGTTAGTTAGGTTTAACTAGTTCTAAGTTCTAGGGGACTAATGACCTCAGCAGTTGAGTCCCATAGTGCTCAGAGCCATTTGAACCATTTGAACCAACACTTGAGTAGACGTCCCATCTGTCGCAAGCTGGTTATCTCCTTGTCATACACTCTAAGGCAGCTGAATTAGTGGCACATGCTAAGGTGAAGACTGTGCACAGCTCCCCTTCAGTGAGTCACGTGACTGGAACGTCAGCAAGCGTCGTGCTAATAGACAACAATATCTGTTTTCCATAACTCGCCATAAACTGTATTGTGGAGGTACTCCCTTCAGTGTGTAACACCAAAAATGCAGATAGAGTATCTTCTGCACTATCCAAAATTTTTCTCCGGTTAATACTTGTTGATAACCTGTAATATACTGCTATTTCTGAAACTGTAAGCATTATTGCAAAAGCTACATTTTTAATACGTAAGTCATATAATAGTGTTTCTTTGTGAACATGTTTAACTGACTCTAATTATAATGTACATATTGTAAGTCGACGGGTAATTGTCAATGGAACTTTGATTAAATGTATCGACAGCAACAACGAAATTACAGTATCTGTACCGTTGTTTACCTTTGCGTATAGAGAATCTCTGTCGCGCTGCGAGTACACAGAGAATAATAGCAGTTTGAATCTTGAAAGAGAGCGAAAGTGTTTGCTAGGTGCTCCCGCAGGCCCGGTGTGCACTTATGATCGCGCCAATGTAGGTGCATGTATTTTATTAACCAGCGAGTATTGAGAGCACGGTCAGAAATGACAGTTGCAGATGTAATTCTAGCTATTGCATGTTGCATCATTTTTCCATGACTTTGGAGATGACTCGTGGTTCTAAACCAGCAGCAGCGGCAGCTCACCATTGTCGTCCACTACATTCTTTGTTTTCTGCACAGTACAGTATCATAAGACTGTTAACTAACAAAGTATAACTAATACTGTACAGGTATTACTTAGTGACGTCTCTTAAATAAACTTTAATGACTATCTTTCTTCAACGATACCCTGCAGTAGTTAAAACTTGGAGGGCATCTATGTTGTCAATGTCCTCAGGCAGTATAATCAACAACAGTTCCTTCCCTTCACATGCAATCACTGAGTGTCATAAAAATATGAAACATAATTCATTTTTTACTGCCAGTTTTGTTTGTTTGCTAATGACCAGTTTCAGTCCAAATTTTGCTGTCTCAGTAACTGTCCATTCTGGTATTGCATAACACAGGCTTAACTAATTTGTAATTCTGAGTAATTTATTCTGTAGTTAGCTTAGCTAGTGACTTCCGCTGCCGTGGTAGATATTTTATTGTCCTTATTTTACAAATAAATCAGTTGCTCATTTGCTTACAGTAATTGAATTCAGTCTTTCAATAAATAACAGTAAATTACTTGCCTTCTTCCAAATGTTGCACTGCGTTAAGATGAGGTTACTGAGAGTCATTTCTTACGTAACCAACTTCCAGCTATAGTCAGTCATTTATTTAACCAACAACTTCATTTAACCTTGCTTTAAAAATTTCGTTTTTCAGAATGAGTAACTGCAAACTCAGTGCTTTCTGATTCATGTATTTTCTCGTGAACTATCATGTTGTGGAAAAGCGCAACAATCTTCTGTTGCTGTGCCAGTGATTATTTTCTTAATTTTATTTCCCATTACCTTCTTAGGATTTTGGATATTCATTGTCCTAGTGGGCTAGCGACCGTTTTAATATGCTTTTTTAAAATCAGTATTTGTGTATTAAATATTATATGGCACCCTCTTTTCCTCTTTGTGTGCGATTACACTGAATTCCACCCAGTTCAAAATTGTTATCAGTCTTTAAATCAGGTTTAGAATAGATGCTTCCTTCAGAACCGCCCGTTGTCCACTTTCCTCCCACTAACATGTAATACTTTCCTTCGATAACGATAGCCTTACTCTCAGTAAAATTTCATTAGCCATACGCAATTATGGTCATTTACATCGAGATCCAATAGGCCGATTAGGAAGAGGGAGAGGTTACACGTGGCGACACTAGTGGCAGAACAATATCGGTTTGGTATTGTTCCAGGGACGAATTTCGTTTTGTGCAGATTCGTAGCTAGTTGATCCCTTTCACTAAGAATAAAGTCGCTCACACACAGCAGTAGTAAATGGTGTAAATAAGCCGCAAAATTTCTAAATCTCCATGAATAAGTAAAACAGGCAACATGATGAACATAAATGAAACTGATAATTTGATTGTACCGAACGCGGAAGAATCGACAGAACAAAGGAGAACGCTGGCAGCGGAACCCACTGTTGAGCAACCACCGGCTAGCATCACAGACGCTACCGTTGAAACGCAGGAACTGACAACGATAGAATTCCTGGCATTCGCAGATGCTACGAATTCGGAATAAAAATCAAAACCGAAGCCATTGACGATAGATACGAGGAAACCATTAAGAAAGAAACAGAGCCAAAAACTCTAACATCTGGAAACGTAAACTATTTGTTGTGCATGTTGATCAGTAAAATTAATTCTCAGTCCGAATCAATGAAAACTCAATCCGAATCAGTTAATCCTAACATTAATGCTCAATCCGATTCAATAAAAGATCAGTCCGAAACAATTAACAGTAAAGCTGGTGCAAAATCAAGAAAAATGGATGATCAGAACAAAGCAATCAATATTGCTAAAAATAATACTGAAGTTGTTAACTGAAAAAGGGATGAAATCAAGAAATAAATAATTGTGATGACTATCGAAATCGGTAATGTTAAGCAGAATGTGACAGAGGTCCAGTGAAAAAATAGGAAGCATAAATAGTCGTTCTGAGACGGAAGCAGAGAGGACCGAACAGAAACTGGAACAGACTGTTGATCCAATTACTGAAAATAGAGTAATTGAAATGATAGAATTAGCGCGTAAAGACGATGGTGAAAAGGTTGCGAATTTTTCGAACTTCAGTATCAAACTTAGATAGAGAAACAGTCGACTACGTGTGATAAGAAAAAGAGGGAACTGTATACGTTAGCTACAACCACTTGCCAAGTAGTTACGAAGTAACCGAACTAGGAAAGAGGTTAGACGAAAAGAAGCACTGTGTGTAATGCCACGCACGTAATACTGAAATCTCAGCGGTCCCCTCGAAAATCAGGGTGGATTGCGCGCTACCGACTTCATTTAAAATTGCGAAACGGTGCTGCCCGATTCCTGGACGGATAAGAGAAAAATTAACGCAGTAGTGGACGTGCTAGCGGGTGAGGCTAAGCGTTGGATCTTAAAATCTTCACGTTGTGAACTTGAGCTTTCAAGAATTAAAGAATGTAGCCTTGAGAGAATATTAGTCAGACCAGAAGCAAGGGAGTGTAGGACACGATTTCGTAGAGTCATGTTTTTTGCTCGTGTATCATGTCATTTCTGGAAACCCAGAAACTACTCTGTAGGAATCAACACGGATTCCGGAAACAGCGATCGTGTGAGACCCAACTCGCTTTATTTGTTCACTAGACCCAGAAAATATTAGATACAGGCTCCCAGGTAGATGCCATTTTCCTTGACTTCCGGAAGGCGTTCGATACAGTTCCGCACTGTCGCCTGATAAACAAAGTAAGAGCCTACGGAATATCAAACGAGCTGTGTGGCTGGATTGAAGATTTTTTAGCAAACAGAACACAGCATGTTGTTCTCAGTGGAGAGACGTCTACAGACGTTAAAGTAACCACTGGCGTGCCACAGGGGAATGTTACGGGACCATTGCTTTTCACAATATATATAACTGAGCTAGTAGATAGTGTCGGAAGTTCCATGCGGCTTTTCGCGGATGATGCTGTAGCATACAGAGAAGTTGCAGCATTAGAAAATTGCAGCGAAATGCAGGGAAATCTGCAGCGGATAGGCACTTGGTGCAGGGAGTGGCAACTGACCCTTAACATGTATAATGTATTGCGAATACATAGAAAGAAGGATCCTTATTGTATGATTATATGATAGCGGAACAAACACTGGTAGCAGTTACTTCTGTGAAATATCTGGGAGTATGCGTACGGAACGATTTGAAGTGGAATGATCACATAAAGTTAATTGTTGGTAAGGCGGGTGACAGATTGAGATTCATTGGGAAAGTCCTTAGAAAATGTAGTCCATCAACAAAGGAGGTGGCTTACAAAACATTCGTTCGACCTATACTTGAGTATTGCTCATCAGTGTGGGATCCGTACCAGGTCTGGCTGACAGAGGAGATAGAGAAGATCCAAAGAAGAGCAGCGCGTTTCGTCACAGGGTTATTTGGTAAGCGTGATAGCGTTGCGGAGATGTTTAGCAAACTCGAGTGGCAGAATGTGCAAGAGAGGCGCTCTGCATCGCGGTGTAGCTTGCTGTCCAGGTTTCGAGGGGGTGAGTTTCTGGATGAGGTATCGAATATATTGCTCCCCCTACTTATACCTCCCGAGGAGATCACTAATGTAAAATGAGAGAGATTCGAGCGCGCACGGAGGCTTTCCGGCAGTCGTTCTTCTCGCGAACCATACGCGACTGGAACAGGAAAGGGAGGTAATGGCAGTGGCACTTAAAGTGCCCTCCGCCACACACCGTTGAGTGGCTTGTGGAGTATAAATGTAGATGTAGATGGAGAATCTTACAACGCAAACTCGCGCTGCTCAGTGAAAGAATTTTGAGAAAATTCCGCAAATTAGAATATTTGCGTGATCGACCGACCGAGTAGGAGATTGTTGGGAGTTGTGGAAGAAGCATCCAGATGATTCAATGAAGTACGTGGGCATTAGTTACTGAACAAGTACTGCATTCTGAACAATAAGCACTATGTGGACGATGTGTCCTATTCTACACCATATTTGAAATCTATGTGACGATGCTATGCTGATTATATTTGTATGTTTTGACGATGCCATTATGACCGTATCACTTTAGTACATGGTGTAAAACAGATCTGAGGATGGTCATTACAGACTGAAACCGGTCATCGTCTAAAGAATTAATTTGTGATCGGAGACTGGAATAATAAAGCAATTTATAGATGTGTATGATGTCCCTAGGTTAGTTATGTTTAAGTAGTTCTAAGGGACTGATGACCTACCACAACAATAAGAGTCAAAGTGAGGACAATACTGGTGGAAATGGCACAGCGCAGTATCAAGTGATTATGGTACGTGGTTCTCAGCAGAATGACAGAAGGCAGGAGCAAAATCAGCAACTGCGACAGCCTGATAGAAACGGGCCTGTCGCACTTAATTGTGAGAAACGATTAACCGCGATGGTTTGCGACACAACGGGGCGTTGGAAGACGTTGGGGACCCAGAAGAAAGCCTAGGCAACATCGCTTGTACAGATCCTAATGGATAAATCGGCGATGGGTGTAAGAAGACAGAACGACTAACACAGGCGCGGTAACAATAACTGAAATTGAAACGGCAGTCGACAAAACGATCACGTCCGTAATGACGGTGAAAATATAGAGTAGGCCTACTTTTCATTACGGAAGAGGCGGTCGGTGTTAAGTAACAACGGTATCACATGTTCGAATACAGTATAATTCGCCGGCGGAATTAACCAGTCCGATTTCGGGAAAAACTTCAGTTAACGCGAAGGGCAACGCGGAAAGCGAGACGGTGTGGCTGCGTCAGTTCGGTCGAATATACAACGAACTGAAGAATTATAGAGGATGTATGGGAGGTGTGCTCATTAGGAGAGCGGACAATATTTGACACATCTCAGCCCGCTTGAAATTAGCGTTTGTGAAGAAACGGAAAGCTCTGCATCGAAGAGACAGGCTAGTCCAAATGCAGTAATTGAAGAAGCCAACCCCAGCGACGTTAGTCCTAAGTTTCAGAGGATGATGACCAGGTATGATTAATAAAGCCACGTGGATTAGGCTACATCGACAACGTTGAGGCTGATGCCACAGAGTCTGACGAGAGAGTTGAGTCTTGCGTGACCTCGGGAGAAGAACTACAAGGGGACACAGAGCACATTTCTCCAAGTAATTTGGGAAATGATGCTATCTTTCCGAAAAAAAAAAAAATTACCTGGCTCGACAGTTAGCGAATTTTAAGTAAAACAAGGTTCGTTAATCGAAGAAATTGATAAAAAGGTTACACTCATGGGGTCAAAACGGCTTCAACAACCGCAGGACAGGAAGACAGAAATTAAGAACGTTCAAAAACAGAAAATTAAAAAACCACCAGATGCACCGCTATCGGTAACAGAGCCAGATGGATTTATCTGGAAAGACTTTCATGTGGATGAAAATTTGTCAGGAGAAAACCAAGAACTAGAAACAGACGAGTGTAGACAAATAGTAGTGCCCGTCGATATGCACGGCTTACAAATGCGCGTTTTCATTGATAGTGGGGACCGGCTAAGTGCAATGTCCGGAAAAATTTTCGATTTGTTTGAATAAAGAACATGACTCCCGTAAAGACTACCGGAAAGAGTAGCAAACGTATAACCCACCAAATATTTGTCTCTTTCGATACTCAAGAGGAATAATTTGAGCATGAATTTATCATCTTGCCAAATTTGAGCACCGAGATAATAATTGGCTTAGATTGACTACTGAAATACCACGCACTAACTGAGTGCAACAATAAAACAATGATGTGCATTTCAAAAGATAACACCGAAATTAGTTTGAATTTTAATGAAACAGCTGATGATGTGAGTAGTTAGTACCAACCTAACGAAATTGTTACTCGACCTGATGAGACTGATGGAATACTACAGTATGCGGAATCTAAATATTGACAACATGTTGGAAGATCAGTTAGTATTTGCAAAAATACGTGTCGTCATCAAAGTGAGAACGGGTGCTTGCAAACAGTGAAGACCAAGTATGATGAAAAGAATGAAAACGTAGAAAAGTTGAGAAACGGCAGATTATTATCATTTAGCCCTAGCCACAGCGGACCAAGGAAACGTAAAGAGAATGTAGTGTCACCGCCAGACACCACACTTGCTAGGTTGTAGCTTTTAAATCGGCCGCGGTCCGCTAGTATACGTCGGACCCGCGTGTCGCCACTATCAGTGATTGCAGACAGAGCGCCGCCACACGGCAGGTCTAGAGAGACATACTAGCACTCGCCCCAGTTGTACGGACGACTTTGCTAGCGATGGGTCACTGAGAATTACGCTCTCATTTGCCGAGACGATAGTTAGCATAGCCTTCAGCTACGTCAATTGCTACGACCTAGCAAGGCGCCATTTATCCTTTGCTATGTATCTAATGAAGCATGTACCGTAACAAGACCAATGTTCACCAATTGTGGATTAAAGTTAAGAATTCCAGCAGCTATCTACTTTTCTTTAAAGCATTCATTACGTATCGTGTTTCAGACCTCACGCCAGCCTGCGTGAGTTTAAGCGCGTGCCTTTCGGCTACTTCCGAGTGGCGTGGCTGTCTTGCTACGCCACTACAGAGAAAATGGCTGAAGTTGAGTATTTTAATAACATATTAAAGAGAATAACGGATAGGATAAAGACTTGCGATACGTGGCAGAGGGTAAAAGTGACCAACTGCACAAATCGTGGTCCTATGCACATCCTAATACCTGACGATATGCTGGAGTGTGCACGGACCTCTATGGCTCCCTGCCAAAGACCTCAGGTAATCTCTCCTGCATATTTGCAGTCGTCGAGGTACATTAAGTTCTATCCGTTAAGAAGAGCGACAGCTAAAACCGTTTGTAACAAACTTGCAAACGATTACTTTGTGCACATTGGAAATCCAAAAGCGATCTTGTCCGATAATGGGGCACAGTTTACTTCCAAACTATGGAATGAAGATGTTGGTAGCAATGAGGTTGAAGTGGTACACATATCGGCCTATTGCCCGGCCGAAAATCTAGCGGGACGGTACTTGCGTGATCGGGGGCGACTTTGCCGAACGTATTGACACCTCAGTCACAGGACGTAGGACGAATATATAAACGATTTTGAAAAGATTACGATGCTTTGACGCAGGAATCTGTAGGGTTCACTCCAGAGGAAACGCTATTAGACCATAAGTCTAAGAGCTTTGTGGAAGAGATAACTGATTTCCCTCCGCGACCTGGTACTGATATTGAATTGAAGAATGAACGTTTACGAGAAAAGAAAGCCGAAGCACGAAACGGGCGAGACCGATAATGAGATTTCAGAGTTTAAGTCCATTCATAATTAAGCTTACTATTTAACTTTTCCTAATTCTGGGATGCTATTAGATGGACGTAACATTGTGGACTAGAAATTTTATCACTCAATAACTGATTAATCTGAGAAAAAATTTCCAGTGATAACTTAATTATTATTGTAATTTTCAAAATTTATTCCAAATTTATTTCTTGGAGCAGGCGGTCATCAACGAATTCCCAAAAAGTGTAACGAGAAATTTAGCTCGGGGAGTAACTGTTCTGAAAGTAATTATAATGAAAGAAAAACCCAAGGCATGACTAGTTTCTATAAACATCAGTCTGGTATATGTATCATCTGTAATTTTGTAAATAATAAGTTGTAAAACAATTGTTTTGTTCCATGAATTATGTAAGTCAACCATCGATGCACTGAGACAGTCAGGCCTGCGTATACATGTGAATATGGACAGTGTTGAGTTATCCGCTGTGATAGAAATATAACGACTCTTAGAGATTAATCGGCAGTGAATTTTCAAAGCATGCCAGCAGGCAGGTGGACGTTCTGGAATGCCACTGCACAAACAGAGAGAGCAAGCGTGCTTCTGTGGCCCACGCAACAATGCCATGTTTGGACTGAGCTGCTACGGGCCCTTAGGACGCAGCGGCTTCCTTCTTAAATACGCGTGTGGAAGGCAGCGTTTTTTCTTTTTTTTTTTTTTTTAGCTCGACGCTTCCTTGAAACACATGAACTCTCGTAATGAGAAACGCAATGTGTTAATGATTATGGTATTTATGACAACTATGTAAAGTAAACCCTGGAACTAGTGATTTATTTATTATCTTGTTTCTTGTCCTCTTACTTATTCTTTTGTGCACCTTTAATAGTGTTACTTATGTTCTCTTTTGTAGTAATGACGTACTTTTCGTAGCAAGTGAACCATTTCACACGTCATGCCGTTTTGTAACATGTAATTTTGTTGTTTAAAATATGTTATGGTGCTCTATGGAGTTTTTAGTTACAATGACACACTGTTGTCATACGAATTACGTGTCCACATATAATTATTATAATTAATGAGAAGAAGAATGAGTGATTGACACAAATTACGTACACAAAACCGAATGGATTTACGCATTAGTAATTCCGTTTGTATTTCTTCGGACATTCCCTGACTCTGCTTCCTTTTAGGAGAAACTCGTAGAATGTGAGGCACATAGGATACGGAAAATGCATATAAAATACCTTCTACACCATCCAAAAGTTTTCGCCGTTTAATACCTGTTGATAACTTGTAATATACTGCTATGTCTCACTCTGTAAACTTTACTACAGAAACATTATTTAATACATAATGGACGTAGTAGTGTATTTATTTGTGAACATATATAATTGATTGTAATTGTCATGCAAATATTGTAAATTGCTAGGTAATCGGCAAGGGAACTTTGTATAAATGTATCGACAGCAACGAAGCTGTGTCGTTGTTTATCTTTACGTACATAGCGTCTCTCTCGCGCTGCGAGCAAAGAGGAAGCAGAGCAGCTCGAGTCACGAAAGAGTGGCGACGTGCTTGTTAGGCGCTCCTGCAGGCGCGGTCAGGTTCTGCTTTATATGCCAGCAAATATTGAGAGCACGGTCGGAGTTGACAGGCGGAACAAGCTGTAGTTCTAACTACTGCCTGGTCCATAGTTAACCATAGATGCGGAGGCGACTTGTAGTTCTCTACCAGTAGCAGCAGCAGCAGCTCGTCGTTCTCGTCGCCTACATTCTTCGTCATTCGCACAGCTATAATAGCGTAAGATCGTTATCTGATAGAGTACAACTAATATTTCAGAGGCATTACAAAGTGGCATTTCTTTAACAAACTTTAATAACAAACTTTCTTTAACAATAACCTTCAATAGTTAAAACTTGTGGGGCACATGTGTTGTCATTGCCCTCGTACATTATTACCAACCAGGGTCCCCTTCCTTTACATGCAATCACTGAATGTCAAAAATATGAAACTTGCTTAGCTATTTACTGCCAGTTTTGTTTGTTTGCTAACAACTAGTTTCAGTCTAAATTTTGCAGCCTCAGTAACTTCATTCTGGTACTGCAAACAGAGGGTTAACTAATTTGCAATTTTGAGTTTTGAATCCAATCACTTAAAGTAATGTAAAATTTCACCTGCAAAATAAATAACTAAAGATGTAGCATGAATTAAGAGTGCACATTTTCATTTATTCTGTTTTTAGCTTAGCGAGTGACCTCTGCTGGCGTAGTACGTACATTCTTATGTTAAAATTAAATCTGTTGCTCATTTTATTACAGTAAATTCGATTCAAGCTTTCAATAATTAACAGTAAGGTTACTGAAACTCATTCCTTATGTAACAAAGCTTCACTTATTTAGACAACTTCATTTAACTTTGCCTGCAAAATTTAGTTTTTCAGAATCAGTAACTGCAATTCAGTGCTCTCTGATTCACGTATTTTCTCGTGAACCGTCATGTTGTGGAAAAACGTGACAACTTCCTGTTGCTGCCCTGGTGATTATTTTCTTAATTTTCTTTTCCATTACTGTTGTTAGGATTTCGTATGTTCATTGCCTTAGTGGGCTGGCGACCGTTTAATTATCCTGTTATTGCTAATCAGAATTTTCTTTTTGCTAAATTTTTCGTGGTACCCTGTTCCTGCTGTGTGATTCAAGAGCGGCTGCACTACATTCCACCCATTTCAAAATTATTATATTTATATTAGGTTTAGAATAGGTTCTGCCTTCAGAAGGAACCGTTGTACTGTTTCATCCTTCTAGCTGGTATTAGTTTCCTTCGATAACGATAGCCTTACTCACCGTAAAATTTTATTTGTCGTACGTGATCATAGTCACTTACATCACAATCGAATAGGCGCATCGGGAAGGGGTAGGTTACAAACGCATCCAAAAATTTGGTGCCAGACAAGAAGATCAAGATATCATTATTACCTACCTGTCGCCACGACCCGCTAGAACAAATTACACTCCCGGAGGAGGGTGCATTGCTCCTTTCGCTACTGATTTTAGTGTGAGACTGTATCAGGCACTGTATGCCAGGGTAGTCGAGGAGTTGTCAGGAGGCACCACAAACGCTCGACTTTAGGACAATTAAAAACCATCCACCCGCGTCGTCTGGTAGTTACCCAATGTAGTGGTTTATTACCTGAAACAGTCTTGGATATAACTGTATGTTTTGTACGAGAAGGTAGGTGGCTGCTGGGAACTGAAGATCACTAACCAGGAGAGATCCGAAGAGATTCCGGGATGCAGTAAGCACGGCGTACACACAGTAGCAGCACAGACTGTAGCATGAAAACTGACCACTTCAAACCAATACCAGGTCGCTAATGATCGATAGTTTTGTATTTTTCCGCAGTGAGCAAAAAAGTGGATATCGAACGACGAAAAAGAGCTTCACATGAAGGGAAATTTTTTGTAGACCGTGAGCCAGTGATCAGTGTACTTCCCCGTAATTACCAGCGTCGTATGAATTCCTATTGATGTGTTTGGTGCAACGCATCTATACGATTATGGATTTTAGTTTTATAGTTCCATATTCTAAACTAGAAAGGGCACAAATTGCTACTGTATTGCTGATGTCTCTTTTGAAAATGGGAGACTTTTTAATTCAAATATTTTCATGCGCTCTTACTTCGTAAAGCTGTTAGGAAACTGTACGTACAAGACTTTTCAGATGGTCAGTAATTTGTTTCGGTGTCACTAGTTCTTTAGTGCTGTACATTTGATGTAATCACTTCCTCCGTATTGTTTAGTTGTTACATTACAGTTAGGTTAAGAATGTAATTATGTCTTGTTTTTTATCCAAGGTGCCTACTAGGGACGTGTGAAAGTGGTCATAATGCGTGACTGGCTTGAGACTGTTGCCGTTCAATAAATATAGTAAAATTCGTTGCTGTAAAAAGGTGTTCCATACTATTTCTGTAATTCTCCTGGAGTTCCACAGGCATCTACCAGGCCTCCGGCATTCCCACTACTCCGTGCTGCGTTATTCCAGCCGTAAATCTTTGGTTTAACAGGCTCTCTGCCGTTCACTCGCAATCACATTATCCGCGCCGCATTTCTCTCGGATGAGCGGCCCTAATACTCCCGCATCCGTTGCGGAAACTAATTTGCGCCGCGCCCTCTGCTCCAATATTGGCGCAGGCCGTGCAGAGCAGTGTTTTACTCCCGACCGACGGCATTCCCGCGTCCGCTCCATTTCTCCGCGTTTCAATTAAAGCGACTGCGGGGCTTATATGTCGGTACCTGCTGAAATGTTGACACTACCGTCACGCGACGAAAACAGCCTGTAGTCGATGCACAACGTAAGTTGCGCTTTCCGATGCAAGCTAATTTTTCAGATTCGAGACTACTTCTGGTACAGGTACTATTAACGTGCCAGGAACTCTTGGCTTTCTTTAGGCATGCTGCCCGTGAAGTAAACACAGACAGCTACTAGTTGTAGGGTGCTATGAGGACAGATAACGGTCTTACCTCAAGGTCACTTCCAGAGTCCTGTCTGCTACACCTGAGACAACTGGGCTCGTTGTCTTGCCGCGGTACTGGCCACGCGGTCGCACGCGCCATTATGGAACTTGTGCGTGTTACCGTCGTAGTCAGTGCGTAACGTGATACCACGTCCATTAATTTTTGGCAAGTTTGTGACACAGTAGGAGTGAAAGTGGAGGACACTCCCTTCACCCTTGTTCTCTGAGTGAATGGGAACACATTTAAAAGGCGGGGAACCCCTCCTCGAAAAATGGCTCAAATGGCTCTGAGTACTATGGGACTTAACTGCTGCGGTCATCAGCCCCCTAGAACTCAGAACTACTTAAACCTAACTAACCTAAGGACATCACACACATCCATTCCCGAGGCAGGATTCGAACCTGCGTCCATAGCGGTCGCGCGGTTCCAGACTGAAGCGCCTAGAACAGCTCTGCCACTCCTGCCGGCAACCGCTCCTCGCCCCCTTCTTTTATTACTAGAACAAATGCATAAGATTCGTCATTCGAGGTGTGATCAACACAGCGAGAGGATCACGTGTGCTATGAATAATAATTACAAATTAACAGTAATTTTCCATTCCTCCTTTTCTCTCTGTAACAATTGCATGAAACTACTTATTTGTACTCTGTACTGAAAGGATCCGGCTCTTCTGTATGTATTAACATCGATATGCCAAACTGTAAGCTATTTTGTAATAAAATATTCAATTTTTTGGTACTTTAAAATGACCTAAATATATAGACACTATTTCAAACCAATAACATCAATTTACATCATACTTGTTACATACATACACATACACACAGTAAATAAGAAGCATATATATAATATGTCTCCCATGTATATGTTATTTTTTACTGTTTGCTTTTTATGCAGTTCATTTTTCCCTTTTTTACAAAAACCATGTTGTATCTGCATAAAATACATACACGCGTACAATATATGGGAAATGTGACTAGCAGCAGATGCAGCAAAACACACACGCGCACACCCACCCACACGCGCGAGCGCGCGCACACACACACACACACACACACACACACACACACACAGAGAGAGAGAGAGAGAGAGAGAGAGAGAGAGAGAGACAGAGAGAGACGGTCATGGACATAGACACTCAGACATGAACTTAGTACACACACATTACATACTATTTACCTGGATACATTGTGTCCAGTCAATTAACTCAAGCCTGCATATGCATAAGCACTCTCCTGTGAGAAATGGTTCATCTCACTATTCCACAGACATCCAAGCAAACATATAGTATCTACAAACAAACACCGAGCCACTCGCTATCACTCAACTGAATAGTATGAGAACAGAACAGTTATCGATCCCATCCTCACGGATGAGCGATTTTCCCTCGTGGCATGACTGATCGACATTCAGCTGCGATGCAGTTTGCATCATGTGCGTAGGTCGATATAGAGCACTGTCCATGCCATGAAGAAGGCACTTCTTTCAATCTTTTATCATAAGAGCCACTGAGGATGCTCAATGCACGCATTTAGCTCACCTTTGGCTGGCGCCTATATCTGCATGGTATGCATATACTTTGGATCAGAGCCCCACAAACTCCAATACCTGCGACCCATTCGCCTCGCGTTTCATCAGGTCGATAATCTATTTATTTGAAACATTATGCCATAAGGATTATCTCCCGCATATCCAGACGCGTACATGGTTCCTAATTATGTCATATGGATCACAGTCTTTCACCCAATACATGAAACTGTCTGTATCCATAAGAAGTAACCAACTTGGGATCATGAAAGCAAACTCAAGCGAATTCGGTATACACAGAGTTAGGAGAGGTCCAGTGTACACATCGACAGAAAGTATTCGTTAACTGCACGAAAACCTCAGCCATCTCCACAGCGACTAGTCCTTGATTCGGGATTGCGCCACAACGTCCATCCCAGACATGAACTAAATGAAATACTCGGTCGTTTCTTAAATTTTCCATGGTTTTCCCGAATACAGAGTTTTCATTAATTTAAAAAATCCTTTCCAAAGTCTCACGTCACGATGTTCCACTTTTTAGTTTTAAGCGTCTAAACACTAGTTCACCAGCATTGCTAGATAAAGGAGATTGCGCAGTTGACTCTAACAAATTTCGTCAGCAAATTAAGACATTGCTGGAGATTTGTATAGTTCAGAATGTATCTTTTTTTTCCACACTAATCAGCAGTTTGGCGATGTAAACCTCGCTCGGGACTAGGCATTCCTGAAGCAACGGCATCTCAGTGTAGCACGTAATGGAAATCAATATGATGTGCTACGCCTTCGTCCACGACATATCCTTCACCAGAATCCGCAGCCACCCACCAGTCGGCGGAATTTATTGCATGGCTACCCGTATAAGTTCTTCAACGTCTGAATCATGATGCAGATCCACGTATCATAACTTATGCTCAGTTAAAATCCCAACTTAATGCCTATTACACTTCACGCGGTGATTTTTGTGCACATGCGCCCATCACACATTCTGAGGCGTCTTCCGTTACTAAACTGGCCTCCTTGTCAGTCCTCGGTGCTCATGCACATCTTTCAGGACCCTACAGGACTCTCTGCCCGCCCTCAATGCTCATAAGCACAATAGAAATTCCTAGCCGTCTTCAAAGACAAACCACAACTCCCTGCCAGTTCCTAGCGCTCCTACACACTGCAAAAATTCAAATTTTTCCCCACGACTTAACAGGGCTCCATGCCAACCTTGCCTCCTTCTCGTATTCTTCATGCTGAACTTTACACTCCAACGTCTGTGACGTCACTCCTGACGCTCCTGGCATCCCAGCTTGTTCTTATCCAACATGCGCCCTCTGAGTGCAACATGTCTGATATCATTCATTTCATTTTGCACCACCACAAACCCAGGGGGCACAACATATTTCTCAACTTTCACTGTAAGATGTTCTCGCAGTACTCCCCTGTGGCGCCACTACTGGCACTCAGTCCTTTCCTGGACAGATTCATTCATCTGCGGACTGATACCATTTCAGTTTTGCTTCCAGTACCTGAGCGTATGCACACACCATGTTTACGTCCACTCTGTTCGCAGGAGATATTTCTACACTATCCTCTGACAGTCGTTGCAGCTTGTCAGTTTCTGTGTTAAGTGGTGTCACTGCCACACATTCACGTACCAATTTTTCAGTTCCGGTACTACTTCCTGCACTCCATAAAGCTGCCGTTAGGGTGTTAAATTCTTTGAGAGTGATAACCAACCTTCCCGCTGTGGAAACCACGTATTTTCTCTTGCTCCATCATTTGTGGGCTATCAGAGGGGCTAAGGACCTCCTGTCTGCAAAGTAGCATCAGCCGTGGTTCACATTTCTATGGATGTCTCTCCAGGTCCAGCATGTGCCGATGATTCTCTAAGCAAAATGAGGGAGCGCTCTGGGCTACATGTAGATCATGGTTGTGGTTGATCAATCAGAGACTCGGTAGAGCACCACCAGGAGCTTTAACGCCATAGGCTGGCCAGCGAACACTGTTGTGTGTGGCCACCATCACCATCACCAGGCTTTGCACCAGAAACATCTCTGGACTTCGATATTGAACTTTGTGGTGTTTCATGCAACTAACTCTTCCCAAGTCACAACAACGGCTGGGACACACTTCATCATTTACTGTTTTCAATTAACGTTGCCCATCTCATGCGATTCTCATACTTTCAGACAGAAAATTCGGCCAGATGCAGCCTGTTGGCCTGTGGTCCACATTGGTTTGGTCCATATGACGTGAGTCTTCAGCAGGATGTTAACCTACAGGGTAGCCTCACCTCCCTCAGTCAGCCACAGCTGTGCCTCATGACGACCTATGCAGGCCACCAGATAGACTTCCCTGGCTTCATCACGCTGCCTCTCGGAAATTTATACACAAAGAGACATCATATATAAAGAATCAGTGGCGATGAGCCTTACCAGAACAGTGGCAGTGCATTCTTTCTTTTTTCAGATGCATTCCTCATCGGTCCCTTCCAGACCAGTACTATGCCACATGTGGACCATCTAGACCAGTGTCCAGAAGCTTCTTCTCGCCTGCACGTCTATGTTTTCAGGAACAGGGACTCAGCCACCAGAGGTGCCCACACCACAGAAAGCGACAACGGCTCTGAGGATCCTCATTTCTTTTGATGCCCCGTCGACGCCACGACTTCAGTCTTTGAGCTGGCACTGCCATCTCATCCCTCGTGCGGGAAGAGCCTGGATCTCCCTCTGACATCAAGATGGCTCCACTATCTCCCCTCTGGAGGGGAGGAATGATTTATCCAGGGCCTTAGCCTGCAGCCAAAGCTACCGTCACTATAGGCATGGTCTGAAAGTTTTCCACGGCCCAGTTCTGCAGGATACACTTCCTTGTCAGGCCCAGATGGCCACAATATGGCAGCACTGTGTAGCAACCTTAACAAGCTGGAATGTGTCCTAAATAATCCGGCACCACAGAAATATGCATCCACCTCGAGACCAGCACCGCACTCACTCCGGTCAACAGCGCCATAATCAGAAGCTCTGCTTGGACTTTGTAAATCACATGCCATTCAAGCATTCAGATTTCACTCCACCGGGCGTGTAGTTAGGACAGTGCCTAGCTGCTCCCTGCCCGTTGAGCTGTCATCCATAGCTGCCGTCCATATACTACCAAATGGACTTTGACTTTGTCACACTACCTGAATAGGGGCTAGTGCTAGTTGAACATAAGACTTTCTGTCCCTAACGTAGTTCACTGACTTCTGTCATTTCCTTCTGTGGGACTTAGATTAGTCGGTTTCATCCAAAACGACTAACTGATTAAAAATGTTTTGCTTGTCGTTTATTTGTTTCTTTGTCAGAATGGCACACTGAGTCAATGCTAGGCAAGTTTGTATTTTTGTGTGGAATGAAAATAAATGTTAAATAAACTACGACATGGGACAACCAGATATTGAGTGTTTTCTACCACATAAGACACATAACAGTTAATATTTACGATGCATGTAGCGTAATTTAATAAATTTTTATGATGGGATGTGTTTATTATACAGCTATAAGTTACTCTTGTAATTATACTTCATGGGTAAATCACTGATAAATGTAAGTGTATGTAAAAGACACAGTTCACGTTCCGGTTATTGGGACTGTGATGACACATCTTTGCACCAATTCAATGCGAATTACAAGTTGGGCGTGCAGTGTTGATAATGTCTAAGCCTCAGTTCCCCATCTCGTCCTTGGAAAGACTAGTGTATTGCATATTCCATAATAGTGACCTGCTTTGACTATGTATATCGATCTTGGAACCGTTCATAATTAATGTTGCTTAAAATAAATATGTAATATTTGTCTCAGTGTAATTAAAAATTGTTCACATTAATTTCATTAGGCTTGTGCCATTTTGACAATGTAAGAAGTGTTAGGTATAATATATTTCAGTACGTAATACATAACTATCCTTATACGGTATGTTAGCAAACTATTCAACATGCATGGACATAAAGTATCGATAGACTTGTGCAGAGTTACTACAGGTTATTACAATTTCAGTGTGCATCCTGATGTTACTAGTGTATTATTTGTGGATTGCACATGAAATGATGAGGTGCTGTAGCGATTGGATGATATCCTCATACTCAGGTTGTACTGTACACGGATCATTTACATATTTCACACTTTTCTCGATTTATTGAATACCGAGCATGTTGTTACTCACAAGTGGATTGAAAATTTTAGTTTCGTGCCACATCTCGAGCGACATGGTGCACTATGTTACAGCAAATGACCGATATAAATATACAACCTCTTCTTTTACGAGGTACATGGAGGCTGTGAATCCACATACTAACCAAGGTCGTCAATTACATTGGTGTTTCGCAGTTGTGTAGGCGGCTGCACTGAATACGCAGAAGTTAGATTGAACACGTTTTCAGTGACTAATATTTCTTCTTTACTACACTGCACTGTACACTTCAGGCGATATGCATCAAGTGTATCTCAAGACTTACCTTAATTTTGTTGCTCTTGAACGAGATTGTTCTTCAGAATAGTGCTTTCGTAAGATAAATTGGGCTATTGCGAAGAAAGAAACTTTGTACAATCCAGTGGTGTTGCAGAATGTGGCGGTTTCAATTTTTGTCATATAGATCGGATAATTCGATATTTAGAGTGACTCTCAACCAGCTGGTGGCAATGATATTTTCTATGGCAGAAGGAATGGCCATCTTACATATCACTTTCCTGCGTGGTCCCACACAACGTGATTTGAACTCTGGTGAAGTAATGGAACCCTCAGAGGCCAACCAATTTCAATAAAAACTAATTATATTCATGATTTCACACATTAAATCACTTGATCATTTCCATAAATTTCGGATAACCACCCCAATTATGAGGGCTAACTAACCTAAAACACTTCTTCATATGATGGGCCGCATAACGCCATAGCTTATGATACTTATACAGCTCCACCAGTTTCCCTTATAGCTTACAGAAAGCGATAACATGTATTGTTTGAACTGTTCTATTATCCTGAGTATTTGTCATTATATTGTTCTACACTGTATTTTTCAGGTTCGTGGTAAGATTGAATACCACATAGGTTTGATAGGCAACATCCGTGGTGCAGACGGAGGAAATCTTCTCATTCAAAAGGCTGATAATACGGGCATGATGGTTATTACTGTAAATGTTCGTGTCACCCCCTGAGACGATGCAACAAATCCAGCAAACGTCGTCCTTTTCTGGATACCCATGAGATACACATGGCTGTCATGTGACTGTTATCACTCGAGATCAAAAGTTCCGATCACGCTTTGTGGATTATTTAGCGATTGGATCATATAAATAATTTCTTAATAATACCAGGACGGTTCATTCAGAAAAATCCACGTCTGTTTCCGCCTTCCTTTTTGACCGACTTTTTCTGTGTTACCAGTATAGGTCCTGATACAATGGTGTGACTGACTTCGGAAAGTTAGACGTATATTACAACAGCCCTTTAAATGGATCCCTGGGTCAATTTTGGAATCCACGTATTTCAGTAAAATTGTGTAAAGTTTCTTATATTTTCTGACCAATGACTCGCGCAGTGATTTTACTTCCGCGCATGAGGAAAATTCTTCCGACGTCTTTTTATAACCACGATGTTTCACCTCTTAGTTCTTTACTGTGTCTCCTTGATTTTAAAGTAATGAACTTTTCTTCTTCTTAGCATTGCTTAATGAGGAGGACAGAACTTAATTTTCTTTCCTTTGCAACTGTATTCTTGCAACAAGTACAGCTGCGATACAATCGATGCATTTATTATCTTCGTGATACAATAACTTTTGTTTATTACTCAAAATTGACTTTTGCGGTAGCAACTTCACTAGTGCTAACGGAAAAAGCCCAAATAATGCAGTATGGTGTTCATAACACTATATGAAATATCGTGTCTTTAATAAGCAACCGTCTACAATATAAAGTATTGTTTCACAGTAATTATTCATTGACACAGAACCGTGTGCAGCAAATTTTATATTTTATAAGAGTAAAAATTAAAATTTTCTTAATTGGTTTTCTTTCTCATTTGGGATCTATTTGCATTGGTTAGGACGAATTCCACAATTTTAGACATCAGCATACAGCAGGTGTCGTGCACTTAAACGTTACATTATAGAATGAGAACTGTTTCCGTAAGTCCAGCAGAAATAAGACATTAATTTAAAACTAGAAAACAGCAATCCCTTATCTCTACAACATTATAAAACTCCTATGACATGGCAAAAATTAAACATGGCGACACAGTTTCTGAAAAATAATACGTGATCACACTTGGAAACTGTGAAATTCACATAACGACAGAAATGTTTGGCATTGCACAAGGTGAAGAGAATCAGCAGTGAGTTTATTCAGCGCCGCAACACAGTTCACGCCGATACTTAAGGACCTGACGATGTCGTCCACGAACTGAGTTGGAAAACCTACATTTTAGTGTTGAGAAGATATTAAGATCCGACAAGGGACTATGGGTAAGTATTCTGATAAGAAACGTTCTCTTTGCGAATACGATTTTGCGGGAGGATCGATCTGCATACAGTGAACTGATTCTCTTTTAGATTAATTAATAACGTATGGCATTCAGAATGAGATTTTCACTCTGCAGCGGAGTGTGCGCTGATATGAAACTTCCTGGCCGATTAAAACTGTGTGCCCGACCGAGACTCGAAGTCGGGGCCTATGCCATTCACGGGCAAGTGCTCTACCATCTGAGCTACCGAAGCACGACTCACGCCCGGTATTCACAGCTTTACTTCTGCCAGTATCTCGTCTCCTACCTTCCAAACTTTACAGAAGCTCTCCTGTGAACCTTGCAGAACTAGCACTCCTCAAAGAAAGGATATAGCGGAGACATGGCTTAGCCACAGCCTGGGGGATGTTTCCAGAATGAGATTTTCACTCTGCAGCGGAGTGTGCGCTGATATGAAACCTCCTGGCAGATTAAAACTGTGTGCCCAACCGAGACTCGAACTCGGGACCTTTGCCTTTCGCGGGCAAGTGCTCTACCATCTGAGCTACCGAAGCACGACTCACGCCCGGTACTCACAGCTTTACTTCTGCCAGTATCTCGTCTCCTACCTTCCAAACTTTACAGAAGCTCTCCTGCGAACCTGTGAGTACCGGGCGTGAGTCTTGCTTCGGTAGCTCAGATGGTAGAGCACTTGCCCGCGAGAGGCAAAGGTCCCGAGTTCGAGTCTCGGTCGGGCACACAGTTTTAATCTGCCAGGAAGTAACGTATGGCATTGGTGACCGGGCGACCCGTCGCGGGGTGGTTCGGCGGCCGCTCCACAAGTTCTTTAACGCCACTACGGCGACTTGCGAGTGAATAAGGATGAAATGATGATGAAAGGCACACAACACCGCCGACCGCGTTGGCCACGCGGTTGTAGGCGCTGCAGTCCGGAACCGCGCGACTGATACGGTCGCAGGTTCGAATCCTGCCTCGTGCATGGATGTGTGTGATGTCCTTAGGTTAGTTAGGTTTAAGTAGTTCTAAGTTCTAGCCGACTGATGACCTCAGATGTTAAGTCCCATAGTGCTCAGAGCCATTTGAACCCAACACACAACACCCAGTCATTTCGAGGCAGAGAAAATCCCTGACCCCGCCGGGAATCGAATCCGGGTCCCCGTGCGCGGGAAGCGAGAACGCTACCGCAAGACCACGAGCCGCGGACTTTTTGAGATGAGACGTGGGAATGCAAAAGATGCCACGTAGACTGATATCATCGCTTTTTACACTGCCATACAGATGTCCTCATAGATACACGTAAAGCAATTTATTCTGTTTCCCTCCACAACAGTCTTCGGCTACACTCATTCATGTCTTTCCTAACGACTTTTAATTCCCATCCATTAACCTATGTTTCGGTATTTTCGTACCTCATGTAATCCAGCAGTAACTTCCTCCGCTCACTTACTATCCAATCATCTGGTTATACAGGGTATGACAGAAGGACTGGTCGGTAGTCAGGGATATGACAGGAATGATCATTCGAAGTCTATTAAACAACTGCTCTAAACTGCATACCTCACGAGCTATGAACACGTCCTGAGTAGAAGAAATGTGTTTCACAATAGCGAAGTTAAGCAAGTGTTCATAGCTCGTAAGGTACGTAGTTCAGAACCAATGTTTACTGAACGTTTTTGTTTTGGTCCATAAAACCATCTCTCATAATGTGGTAAGCATTGAGCTTGCAGTAAAGGAGATTTGTTTCACAGTATCGAAGATGCAGTAGTGCTCCTGGTCTGAGGTTAGTATTTTAGAGCCCATGTTTACAAGACTTTTTGTTTCAAACGAACGTTCCCGTCATATCCACGAATACTGACCATTTTTCCTGGAACATTCTGTCTGTCGAATTCACCTCATTTTTCCATATGACTATAATTTATAAACATCTTACAGTTGAATTTCTTATGCCATCATATTTTTTGTTTATCTTTCCCTCCTAGTACATTATCATGCATCTTTCAGATGCGCGCCTTTCTTGAATATGTTTCGCATTAAATTGCATTGGAAGACGCGGCAAGCGGAAGATGTGCTGAGCTGATGCTCCATGATCTTCGCTGTTTTCAGGATAGTACATTGAAGCTAAAATGTTCATATTTAGTACCTTAATGAGCGAAGTGACATAAATCGAGCTATGTAAAGTATTCGTAGGACGCACGTAAGAGCATGTAAATCAAGTTCCGGTTTTTCCTTTGTGTGAGGATAATAGCGTCAGGAAGATGACATTTCACACTCTAAATTCTGATATTTTAATATTCCTATCGTTTCCCTACAATGTTTCATTGCTTAGGTCAAAACTCGTGTGTACCGTGATGCATTACCTAATTTAGAATATTTGCGAGCGGCATGAAAGCTGGTACTATTTCTTGATCGAAGAAAGGCAATTCCACTTGTAGAAATTTTTCCAGGCAGTATTGCAGCACAAAAACAACCGTTTACTGTTAATTTCATCGTGCATTTATGTGATAAAAGAAATTTTTTGAGAATTATTGGACGTTTGGGAGTGCTCAAATACATTGTGTAGTAAATTGTGAGTCACAGCTGTGTGGACTGTAAACGTAGGCAACAATGTTTTTCTGAAAATCATTTCCCCATTTCCCAGATGACGGGTGGAAATCTGTATTCTCGTGTAACAGTTCCATGCATCAGTTATTACAAGCACATTTTCCTGACTCTACACGGTCAGTGAGCAGAACTTTACGTTCGAGGCATAAAAGCAGTTCATATCAAATAAATTTCTTCTGCGTAATACTGTGTTTTGCTCGCATTTGGCACACCTTTTCAAGGGATCCACGTCTACAAAAATGGAAAGGTTATAGGGTAGGTTTGTTGTCCATCTGTCTGTCTGTTTGACTGTTAAGAGACCTTTTACTCAGGAATGGGTAGACGTACGAAGCTCAGATTTATGCCACATATTAAAGTCTACGGTCCCTTGGGGGTATAAAAATTTTACGCTTCTAAGTCAATGCAGTAAAAAGATCCGGCCATTTATGAACATTGATTGATACTCGAAAACTCACTTATGAAAACCTGTAGGGTACTTCCCGTTGACCTGGTGAAATTCAGGAAGAAGCAAGGTTTCACAGTACAAGTTTAGCAAAAAACCTAAAATTTGTTTAATTGTAACTTATCACATAAAAATATCCTTTTGTATCTGAACATACATTGCATTTATCATCTGTCAAAAGCATGATACCTGTAGACGAACTTTACTGCATGCAAACATAAACCGTAAGTTGTTGTCACGCTTTAACGAGTAAATAACAATCTATCATTAAATTTTCTTTCTCAACATATAGAAACTTAAGCCCCCTCTTCGCTTCTTTTTGTATGTCTGGGATAGTCTCAGGAAGTAGAGCAGATGTTTTGATACGGTCTTCAAATTCCCACGACGAATGTCTTGTCACTATCTGTATCGATAACGCGCGAAAATCATTCAGATTCTCTACTCCCAGGATGGATGAACTATACAGGGCAAACATTAATAAAACCGACAAACGGCAGGGACGGATTCCTGACTGCAAACGGAGGAAAGAAGGTCCACGAACATATGTCCATGTAGATGGAGCTGACCACTGCAGCTTGCAGGATGAGTGATTGACGCAGCGTACTTAAGTAGCAGAATTGTCCGGTACCCATGTCGGGAACGAGCTGACATGGTGTCTGTGTAGGGCCAGAGAGATGGAAACGGTCGAGGGGCAGCACGGCTATACCAAAACAAGTACCGTCACGTGCAGCAACCACACCACGCATCATGTGAAGCTCTTTTTGGGCGTTTATGTGATCGTGAGTGCTTTCAGAGAGACGAAGTGCAGGGAGGCGGCAGACTGATTTGGAGGACCGGGTTCTGCAGGGTACTGAGACGAACACTACCAAAAGCTCCCTGTGCGTTGGGCAGGACGCGGAAGACCTGTAGCATGGCGTGCTGGATCACAGGACTTAAGCCGCCTGGATTTTCACCTCCGAGGGCATCCGAAGTGTTTCGTGTGCTGAAGTAGTTCCTTGTGTGCGGACCCATCAACAGCGTGTTCACACGTCTGTGACGCTTTCGTAGAGAGGCCGGAACGTGCGAAAGAGCGCGGCAATCCGTGACGCGACGTGTGGACGTGTGTGCACTGCATCCAGTGGAGGCCACTTTGGACATCACTTGTGATGTGGAGGCGACGCAGATCGTACTGTGTTCCGGGATGATTCATTGCCAGTGCAAGCACACACTCCAGTTTCGGACATATGTTCGTATGACGTTTTTCAGGAATCCGTCCATCCAGTTTTGCCGGTGTTCACCCCGTATACATGCAGAATACATAATTAAATTCGTACGAAGCCCTAACTGCTTGAGTTCAGCTCGCACTTGCCCCCCCCCCCCCTTTTTTTTATTTTGTTACGAGGATCCTGAAACAGGGAATGGATTCGTCTTGCTTCAGACCTTTCCTGGCAGTAATGTATCATGCTCATATAGATTCCTGTGCCATTTTCAAGAAATTATAAAGCGGCGAGCAACGGCGAGTTCTGGAATGAAAGTTCTGCTGCGAAGTAGACCACAGAGGAAGAGTAAACGCGCCACCTGACAAACGGAAGAATGCTTCTCGCCGTATTTTCGTCCCTCTGCCACCGGCAGCTCAGGGAAGGGAGGGGGAGGGGTAGGGGATGTGGCGCGTGGGCTCCAGGACAGCAGAGGACAGGGCAGGCCGGGGCCGCGGCACGCACGAGTACCCCCCGTATCGGCCTCCCGGGCGCTCCCGTTGCTCGTGGCTATCGATTTCCGATACGGGCTTTCTACGACTGCGGACCATTATCGGCATATGCCAGCTAGCGCACACACGAGTCGACTTGCAGCAGGTAAAGAGGTGGAACATCAGATATCCGCGGCCAATCTCTACGTTGCTAAACAACTCTCCCCACGACTCTTCTACTTTCACACACACACACACACACACACACACACACACACACATACACAACTGCGAATACGTTTCACGTAATTCATAACGGCTGCAGTCGCCGCAGCCTGTTCCTTCGAACACGCATACACGCCAGAGGAGCATTCCATAGTTTTTCTTAGCAACACAAGCCCTGAAATATCGTATTTATTCGCCGATACCAGGCAGCGACTTTCCTACACTGTACCGTAGCCGCGTAATGTGTGTGCGACTACAGGGTGCAACACAGGAAGAACCGCATGTGGCACCGTGTCTGACTGTGAGTCGTACAGGGATACCCAAAGCGGTTAAGGTGGTCGCTCGCGTAGAACGCAAAATTCGGGTCCGTGTTCCGGTCCGACACAAATTTCCAGTGTCGTCATTCCCTCATACAGGTCACGGTTGTTCGTATTCGCAACTGCGAGTACATTTATTGAAACAGTTAAAACTTAAGTGTTACGTTGATAAAGAAGAGAGTAAACAATTCTTATAGTCATAATATTTCTTCAATGAAGAACATCTATTGTTTTTAAGATAATGAACCGGTAATGTACTAATGCTCTCAAAAACACTACGTGAACTGCACGGTATTGGGAGATACGTGTGAGGTAGCAGAGACAAGACGACATTGGCAGGACACTTTTTAACTGCGAAAAGGACAATAAAGATGGTCCCAAACATACCTAGCATTCGTCGTAATTCTCAGACAACAATCATTATTTTGCGAGACACACTGCTATTAGTATATTTTTAAAGACAGTGAACAGTTCACCGCATGAGGAAGCCGTACTGGAGGAGAAGAAATAAATCAGATATTTGTACTTCCGGTATTCCTTTCACGTTCTTTGCACTAAAGTAATCGATCTTCCCTATTGGGCAAAAGCAGACTTTTGATACTACCGATACCGCAATGAACGAAATTAGCCTGTCCAGAACTAGGTCGTTGGTTATATACTCACCTCCACACGAGGATACATTTACATGTCTGATGGGAACTTATGAAACAAATAATAAATTGAAAATCAAAAAGCTGTTCCATAACGTCATCTCTATTGAGATTAATGGGTTTGTTTTCGTCCGGTTTAATTTTACCTTTCAGTGGGAAAATGAATTTCATACGTCTCTGCTAAACTCTAAATCCGATAGATATTCCTCCCATCAAACGCTTTTTTATTCTTATTTTTATTTATTTATTTATTTATTTACTTTTACAGTTTGCGGGTCACAAAAGTTGTACAGTGGATAAATTTGAGATTCGGTGGTCGTGGATGTATTTCGAAATCCACCACGAACACTTCACCACACATCGCCGCTTCTGCGTCAGCCAGCAGCCTACGCTCACGGCTCGTCGATACGTCACACAGACGACCACCCAAACGCTGCCAGTAAGTTATGCTAACTTGTCAGACCGAAACGACTGTCGGCAGCTTTTCCGCTCACGAAGTGGTTCCGAATTTTTGATGTTCGATCTCATCAATGCCACCTCACAGATTTTACTGTATTTTTCATCAATTTCGGATAGTTAAGACACAAGTTGTCTACAGTCATATTACGACACAGGATGTGTTCTAGAGGATGCTACAAATTGCCGACTACAAAATAGAAATATCCTTTCCCAAAAGATCACAGTGCTGTGGCTGATTAAGCACTGCGCCAAATCTATAAATGCCATTCAAATAAAAACAAAGCAGATGGATAGATAGAAAGTAAACTGTGCATTACTCCAATAGCAATCTACGTGACTGTTAATACGTTTATCCCATCGACAAGCAAGACGGAGAAAAACCTTCAAGGAAAAATGACTGCGGTTGCCTACGGAACAATGATTGTACCCAGGCGTGAACCTCTTCGTCCAACGCAAATCCACTGCCACGAATGTCTTTCTTCAAGGCTCCGAAAATCTGGGAATCACGTGGGCAGACATAGGGAATGCATGGAGGATGTATAAGCGCTTCACATGTGAGCTGGTCCACATGTTGGCAATGTTGTTTGAACTAAGCTGCTGGAGTTTCGCAAGGTAGCCCTTATACACCCTCATAAAGTCGCGATCTGCCCCCCATGCGATTTCCATATTTTTGCTTCCCTGAAGAAAGACATTCATGGCCGTCGATTAGCTTCGGACGAAGATGAGCATTGGTGGGTACAAACATAGTTACGTATGTAAACGCAAACATTTTCCCGTGATGGCTTTGATCGTCTTGTCTCACAGTGAGATAAATGTGTTAATACCAGTGGTTACAGCGATTACTATTGAAATAATAAACAGTTTAATTTCTCTTTACGGTTCCGTGCCTCAACAGGTGGAAACGGAACCCTTATATGAGCACCGTGTTGTCAATCCGTCTGTCTCCCTGTCTGTCCAACTGCCGGAAAAGCTTTCTGTCAGTAATGGGTAAATGTGTCAAGTTGAAATTTACGTCACATGACAAGGTTTACAACAACTTGGCGACGTAAAAAACTTAAGCTTCTAAGTCAATTCAATCAGAAGCTACGCCCATTTATGTCACATATTTTAATCCTCGAAATCTCACTCGTTAAAACCTTAAGGGTACTTCCCATAACCTAAAATCATGAAATTTACCAAGAAGGAAGATTTCATAGTATAACAAAAGGAAAAGAAATCCCAAAAATTTTAATTTGTGATTACGTCACACACACACAAATGATTTAATCATTTCGTATCACACTGGCTGCCAGACAGCCTGTTAGGACTCCTTTTTCTCGGAAACGGGTGGACATATGAAGTCGAAATTTATGTCACGTTGCATTCCTCGGCAGTATAATAAATGTAAGCTTCTAAGTTGATGCACCCAAAACATAGAGCCATTTAAGTTTTGAATGTAGTGCGGTAGCGTTCTCGTTTCCCATGCCCGCGTTCCCGGGTTCGATTCTCGGCGGGGTCAGGGATTTTCTCTGCCTCGTGATGGCTGGGTGTTGTGTGCTGTCCTTAGATTGGTTAGGTTTAAATAGTTCTAAGTTCTAGGGGACTGCTGACCATAGATGTTAAGTCCCATAGTGCTCAAAACCCTTTTTAAGTTTTGAATGTAGAAAACTCACTCATTAAAGCCTATCAAGTCCCGTTGACGTGGATTCATGAATCAAGTTTTCAAAGCAAAAAGGGCAAAAAATTGTACAGTTATTAAATTGAATTTATATCACACGAAAAACTTATTTCTTTTGTCATTTGCGAGTCGTTGTCAAAATTGAAACTAAAAAATTCTCGAAAGTCTTGCAATTCTGCGACATCAATGTCGATAGCACGCAAAAATCTTCGACGTTCTTGATTCCCGAAACGGAGGAACTGTCTACACGCATTGTTGAGTTTGTGCGTAACAGCCGGTGCGTGGGGCCTCACTCTCATCCGGCCACTTCTGCTCTCCATCTGCCTGCCTCGTCTTCATTTCACTGCCCCTTCCTTATACATCCACTATTACCTCAATGTTTCACTTCAGCAGATTTCGCAGTAACTGATATTTGATGCCTACTATTAAATACACCTGAATCTTGACGGAACAGTCGTCTGTGTTAATACCATGAGCTTCATCTATTTCTTCCCTAGAAGATTTAGAAACTTGATAATCTGCAGTTCGCATAAGAATGTTTATAGTACTTTCCACAATGAACGGTCGTAAAGTATTTATTTCGCCTCAGTTTTTGTTATGGTCACGGACTGTTCATCGTGTTTCTTCTCTATTGTAACATACATATTTACTACTGCACGTCATCCTTTTTGATCCAATTCCACAAAAAAAGTGACACTGCGGCGCATATTCGTTGTAGTCATTTCTTTAAAACAACATCTTGTGATCTCTTTCAAAGTCAAGCAACTGAAACTCCTTTATTTAAATGAGTCTGTCTGCACTTAAATTGCAGAATGACTGAGAAGATGAAACTTCTGCATTATTTGATTCTGAAACAGCTGAGTGAAACTCAACGTACTGAGCCTATTTTCTCTTTACTTTTTCTTACCATGTCAACACTGACCCACAATATTCTAGCGCAACACAGTCTTGAAACGTTCCCTTAGAAAAGTTATACAGGACTGTGCTTGAACTGACACACAATATTTTTAGCGCAACGCAATCTGACTTTCAAAACTCCCTACAAAAGAATGGCCCTGACTGACATTAACCTATACCTTTCACAAATCACTTACCTCACAAAAATCTTCGTTACTCGAACTACTGCAATACAGCGAGCGCCACTACTGCCAGCTAAATAAAAGATTCAAACTACGGAAGCCACTAACTACTGATAGGCATAGTTAGCAAATGAAAGATTTTAATAGAGAACAAACAATGTATTTACCTTAATAGTGTTGAAAAATCATAATATACATAGCAGTTGATGACATCCAGTCTTACAAATTTCAAAACTGCGCCATTTCTCTCCCCACATCCACCACTGCTGGCGGCTAACCTCCAACTGCGCAATGCTATGCGCTGTTAACATCCAGCTGCCCAACACTACAATAGCAGACAACAATGCAAACTAGCCACAGACCGCACACAGCACAGCGAGTGATTTTCATACAGAGCGCTTTGTAACGTTGCCAATAAGAAAACATAAACAGCCTACTTACATAGCCCCCATGCTCCCCACATACGTGCAAACACTATCAGTCTCTACATCTCACATATTATCCATACACTATGACCAACAGAAATGTGCGCAGTGAAATGTAACTTACAAGTTACTTAATCTGATGAACTGGTGTCCATTACAATTTTATAACATAAGAATACAACTACAAAGATACAGACTACATCATTAAAGATCATAACAATAGAGATAACATTTGTAGTAATAGAGACCTTACAAAAGAATAGAAATAAACATATACATCAGTGTTACAGGAATTATGACATAAGTAAATACATAAAAGATCAGAATAACTTTTGAAACATCAACTTCACACACGAGCATTAAAACAAAACAGAATAAATAATGTCTAAACATCTTTACAAAGTGAATAACATATTATCAGAAAAATTATACAATGTAACTCTCATCAGATAAACACATAAAGACAGGAAGAACACAAATACCCAAGGGAACACAAACACATAGTGGGATAACACAAGGAAAGGACAGGGTTTGTTTTACTGCAGTATTTTGCAAACAAAACTTTCTTTACTTCTCGGAGATCTCCCTTCGTTCTTCATTATTTCCAAAATGTCCCATCTATACCTGTTTTCCATACGTTTTTCGTATAACTTCTCAATGCATTTCTTCCAATGCATCGCAACTCATTCCCTTATAAAGTCTACCCCCTATTAAGCTAACTTAAATCTACTGAGCTCAGATGCTAAACTAAAGGACGAGGCAATGCAGCAGTGCAAAACAATTAATACAAACAGCAATTAAAAAAATGGAAACTGTCAAAGCAAGCTACAGTAAATCTAAATTACCAAGCAAATGCAACATTACAACTAATACGAGCCAATGTGCAGCATCAAGGAAAATAAATCAGTAGTAAAACTGGCTTAACAGAGTAATACAAAGTGAAATTTAGTAGCACTATGCCTGGCAAACAGCAGCAGCAAAGCAATAACTTATATCTAAACATGACAAAGCTCAAGTAGAAAAATATAACAGTAAAGACCACAATGCAGATAAGGGAAATGTCTATTCACATCTTAATGTCAATGTCATTAAAGTGGTGCACCACAAAAACTTATTCTATAAAATAAATTACCAAATACTTGAAAAGAAAATTATGTATGCAGTTCTTGTGAAGGGAAATGTCTTTTTGTGCTCCCTCATTCGTTTTGGAAGTATCACAAAATTATTATTTACTGGATCTGTAGAAAGAAAATATCTATATTAGTACATCTATAAAATTTTATTTTAACCAATGCTGCAGTGCAGCTAGAAACTAGATATTAAACAAAATAGGCAAAGCAAGGCGTGAAACATTATTCACTAGCCATATGGCATTTCATAATGCAGTAAACAATCTTTCAATTAGCAAGACAAAAGACGTGAAATGTTTCTCATCATTTCATTTCAGTAAATATCATAAATTAAGAACTCTACAGTGTAATCATGTTTTCAAGTTTGAGGGTGTTGTATTTACGATGCTTTCTACAAAGGAATGTCAATAGCGAGGATAATGGCCTCTTCTCTTTTTTTTTTCCTTCTCCACCTGTGCCTCTGAAAGGCACACACTAATGGCTTTTTTCCAGGTGTCTGTCACGCAGCTGGGTGCCCACAACGAATTACATGAAGGTAGTCACTTAACTTTCTTACCGAAATATTTACGACAGCAGTTTCCGCTACAGTGACAGTCTCATACAAAAATATTTCACAGGTCAAGAATTTGCGTGACAAATCTGTAGAAACAAAATCCTATTGATATAACAGTGTCCAAAAAATTTTCGTCGGCATTGTAATACATTCACGCATTTACATACATTTCATAACTCTTAAAGTACGATTCTTGGTTTCACAAACCAGAGTCCCTAACCACTACTCATTATTCCTTACCTCATTCGTCGACACTTCTTCAATATATCATCATAACAGATACGTAGCATAATCAAATAACTCATATAGCATCAGCTTATTGATCATATACATACCACAACAGCATAATACACATAGTCATCGTAATAATAACATCATAACACCTCAGTCAAATCTCAAAAACGTCATAGCTTTCTGCAATAATGTCAGAACCTAAATAAAAAACCTCTGCTCATTTCAACAGTGTCATCTACCTTCAACATACTTTAAAAATCATGATCCCATACCAAATACATTATTCAGAGCTCTCATAGTATCACAATGGTTCCGAAAAAATACGAACAGCTCACAAAGTACAGACGAAATACAATTTCATAAGTGTGAAGTTAACCATCAGCGTAATTGCGTAAACATGTGTCACTGATGTAGTAAAAAATGTTTGTTTCTCTGTTAAATAATCAGATAGCTGTGGAATTTATGTGTTGGAGAAATATGGTACCGATGTGTAAAGTTGTATAAGCAAATACCATATTAGCTAGGGCTCCTTGTGCTTGCCAAACACATGGTACACAAAGTAGGCGTGTAACCCCTGAGGATTAATGTAATTATACCCTCAGGTGCTACAGATTACAGCAATGGAATGAAATGTATCACAGAAAACTTTCTTTGTAATTCAAAAATGTTTAAAAATAAATGTTTTAAGCACAAAAGTAATCACTCAAATGCGTGTCCTGTAGCGCTAAATGTGCGTCTTGCTGTAAGATAATTCTGTGGAAGTGTCGTAGTTATCTTCCTCTGTAAGCAAAGTTCTGCTGAAGTCAATGCACTCACCTCATCATAAACAAAAGTGAAATGCTTACCATATAGATATCTTAGTTATTACACTTATTGCCGTGATGAAGAAAGTACTGTGCTGTAATTTATTGTTGTGCTATGAAAAAGGCTGTCTCATTGTAGCTATACCACAAAAGATACTACTAAAACATGTTTTACTAGCCAGAAGAATTCAGAAAAACTGTGCAGATATAAAGTAGATACAGCACAAAAGCAACAATGTAAATTGTGTCACACATTAGTAGCGTCGTGATACAATCGTGTAGCTGTCAAAGAAACCAAATGCTAAGTCATCTTTAATCTCACAGGAAGTACTCCAAATAAAGAATGTCTTTTCAAGTACACCAAAATGTTGCATTAAAATCTCATTAGCAGTACTGGTATATTCTAAGTATGTGAGCCTTATGGTCGTTACGTAAACTAACAAGCAAGAATGTACAAATATCAACACTGTGTCATCTGTTCACTATAACAATGCATTCGTAATTGATGTTTAAATAAGTTCTCTTGGTTCTTGACTGGATATTTAACTTCAAACATTGTTGCATGTTAACAGTTTCTAAGTCTGACAAAGCATACTAGTAGCGTGAAGTGAAAAATTTTATGGCAAAGACAAAGTTAAAAAGGAGATTATCATTCAAGAAACGGTTTTACATGTGAAATGTGGTGTAAACCTTTACTCTTCCTAGTACGCAGAATTTCAACTTCAACGCAATTATCATGTTGTATACGTCGGTAAGGAATGCTAAAATTTTTCTCAAGGTTAGCGTCTATGTTACTTTTCGCTGAGCCAGCCGGCGCACGTGGCTGCCTGCGGTGCGAGTTATTGTCTGTCTCTTTGTTGGCGCGCATCGTTATTAGGATTAGGAGACCTAACTTCAACAAATTCACCTCGACGAGAAGGCCCTGCCCTGTTTGCAGCTCGCCAGTTCTGATGGAATTCAGGTCTGTCGTTTTGTCGGAAGTTTACATAGTTTCTTGTTTGTGGGTCCTGTGGTGGAGAATTTCTTCCAGAACCGTAACTGCATGGTGGACTGTTGCGTCTAAAGTTATTCTGTCTCCCTTGATAATAATTATTTTGGTTCCCGTATAGTCTGTTTCACTGATTGTCTCTGTGATAGTCATTACCGCGGAAATGCGATCTTTCTCTGTAATTATTACTACTCTGCCAACGGTTGTCATACGGGTGGTGTCTGTTTTGGTCACGATTTGTGTTGTGACAATAGCTTTGTCGTGTCCAGTTATTATTTCTTTCATCGCGGAATTGCGACGGATGTGACCTGTAATTGTTATGTTCCTGTTTTCGCGTTCCGCGATTGTCAGTGTCAATTTCTAATTCTTGTAAGAGTCCCTGAGAAGCTTCAATGTCGTCTTTGCAACGTCCTGTCAAAATAATATGTCGTAAATGTTCAGTGAATTTGATTAAGCAAATGCGGATGAGTTCTGAGGGGCTGTATGGGTTTGACAGGTACTGATTCTTGTGCAACATGTCTTCAAAATATTTCACAAGACTGGAAAATTCAGATTGTTCGAAATGTTTCATCATTATGATGCTATGTTTTACTCGATCTTGTGTAGCTTGAGACCAATATGCTAAGAGGAAGGCATGGTAAAATTCTCCTTCACTGTGACAATCGTGAATGACCGATCGCATTCTTACAGCTGGTTTATTCTCTAAATAGCCACACATAAATTCTAATCTGTGCTCTAATGACCAGTTGGGAGGAAAACAATGAGAGAATTGATGGAGCCACGCTTGTGGATGAATGTCGTTGACAGAATTCTTAAATGTTTTAAATTTACGTGTAGTAATGAACAGCTTATAGTCAAAATCATCATGTCGGCGAGTCGCATATCGGTCATTGTTACGTCGTTTCGGCGTTTCCATTTCAAAATTCGGTGCACCTTGCCAATTTCTTTCATAATTTCCGAAATGCGCTGTGTTATTATTTTGTGGCTGTTCAGTATTTCTATGTCCCTCTTCCCGTATTGTGGCGCGAGTATCCTCTGAAATACGTAATTCTTGTATTACCTGTGTCAGCTGATCTTGTACTTCCAGGATTTCTCTTTGGTGTTGCGTATTAATTTGATTCTAATTTTGTTTGAATTTCCTAATTTGTTCGCACCATTCTGTGTCATTAAAGACTACCGGTTTTGTGTCATTCAGATTATCATCTACCTTCGTAGATATATTATTTGGCTGATCCGAAAGTTCAACTACTTTCTCTGATAATGAACTAATTTCCTCCATGTGTCTTTCTGAACCAATTTTCAGAGTATCTACTGTGTCCGTTAAGTTTTCCTGAGTTTTTGCAAGTTGTGTAACCGAACCGGTAGATGCAACTGAGTGAATTTTAGCTTGCAAGGTCTCACGATTTTCATGAACAATACTTTGCAGTTCTTTTGTGGCTGCTTCGTAATGCATTTTCATGACGCGAAAAAATGGTTTGGAAATGCTCACAAATTTGTGTTTTTACGTCATTACAGACTTTTTGACATTTCGATTCGATTTTATGTAACTCAGTAGTTAAATCTTCACGTGTTTGCTCAAGCGTGGTGTGAAGATCTTGTTCCATTGCGTCTAACTGTTGCTGTGTTTGTCTCTGGTGTTGTTCCATTCTGTCTAACTTTTGAAGATTTTGTCCCATTTGTTTCTGATTTTGTTCAAGCGTTGTGTCTAACTTTTGTAGCCTTTGTCCCATTTGTTGCATTAACTGTAATAACAATGCACTGGTGTCTGAAACATGTTCCTCAGTGCTTTTCGGCAGTGAAGTTGCACCGGTAACATTCACATTTTGACAAGCAGAAAATGTGTCTTGACTTGTTTGAGAAAACGGTGAGGACCCAAAACCTGAATCTACAGTATTTGCAAGATTGTGTCCTGTCATTTCGGATTCCTGAGGCGAACTGTTGCTGACCGATCGATCGATAATGCTTCCCTGTTCACTAATTGTTTCACTGTCTACACCATTACTTGCCGCTCGCTCCATTTCCCTACGCACAATTACCTAATTACTACTTTGAATATTAGTTAATTCATTACTCGGTGGCGCTAATACACTGCTTTCGTCTTCACTGTCATTTCTCAGTTTACTTTGGAGCCTAGTATTACGTTTTTCACACGCCATTATTGTTACACTAACACAGAAAACCACAATTTGAAGAGCAAAATAAGAAAACACATTAACATAGCACTGAAAATAACATCTAGTTAATTTCAAGCGCAGCTGCGAAATACTTGGTGCAAATCTACATGCATGCCACAACAACAGTGAAAGACTGCAACTTCAAAGGAGATTCTCTCTACAATTACGCGCTAGCAATAAACAATAGCTACACTAACTACACAAACTGCAAGAAAAAAATCAGAAGATTCCAGTGAGGTATCCTCGGCTAAGGGTCGACATATGAAACGTCGCCTTAGAAAAATTATACATGACTGTGCTTAAACTGACACACAATATTTTTAGCGAAACGCAATCTGACTTTCAAAACTCCCTACAAAAGAATGGCCCTGACTGACATTAACCTATACCTTTCACAAATCACTTACCTCACAAAAATCTTCGTTACTCGAACTACTGAAATACAGCGAGCGCCACTACTGCCAGCTAATAAAAGATTCAAACTACGGAAGCCACTAGCTACTGATAGGCATAGTTAGCAAATGAAAGATTTTAACAGAGAACAAACAATGTATTTACCTTAATAGTGTTGAAAAATCATAATATACATAGCAGTTGATGACATCCAGTCTTACAAATTTCAAAACTGCGCCATTTCTCTCCCCACATCCACCACTGTTGCGGCTCACCTCCAACTGCGCAACGCTATGCGCTGTTAACACCCAGCTGCCCAACACTACAATAGCAGACAACAATGCAAACTAGCCACAGACCGCACGCAGCACAGCCAGTGATTTTCGTACAGAGCGCTACGTAACGTTGCCAATAAGAAAACATAAACAGCCTACTTACAGTCTGAGTGCTCAAACAAAATACCACCTGACTTGGAATAATTAATTCAGAAGAATGATGATGGGGTCCCATACTCCGAGGAGCGTAGGGAACTACGCGGGGGACCCGCACCCACCCTTAGGCAAGGTCATAGCGGAGGTGGTTTGCCGTTGCCTTCTTCCGACAGTAATGGGGATGAATGATGATGATGAAGCCAACACAACATCGAGTCATCTCGAGACAGGGAAAGTCCCTGATCCCGCCGGGAATCGAACCCGGGACCCCGTCCTCCGGAAGCGAGAACGCTACCGCAAGACCACAAGCTGCGGACTTCCAAAGAAACGCCCTGACTAAAAAGAAATCTTAACAATAATCTATACACTTCATTAAGCACTTACCTCACAAAAATCTTTATTATGCAAACTACTGCAATCAGCGAGCGTCAATACTGCCAGCTAAAGAAAAGACTAATTACTAATGGGCATATGGTTAGCAAAGGAAAGATTTTGTTGTAAACCAAGTAATGTATTTTTTAACCGTAACAATGTGATCCAGTTCAAACACGAATATAAATCGTCGTTGACATATAGTACAAATCATGAATAATATTCAATCTCCAAGTGGAACATGTACAGATCGTTAGCCCACGCTAACACTTCAGATCTCTATCCTCCATCAGTGCTAACTTCTCACATCTAACATCCATCACTGCTGGCCGTCCACCTCCAACTGCCCAACAGTACTTCCATCACTGCTGGCGACTAACTTCCAACTGCCCAACAGTACTGGCAATTAACTTCCAACCAGCCACAGAGTCTCTTACAATGAGAGTGCAGTCAGAGATTCAATGCAAAGCGCTATACAGCGCTGCCAATGCAGAAGCAGCCCACTTACACAACCACTGTTGACATTAAAATGGAACTTTCTGCCTTCGGAAATGGGCAGTATTTATAGTTTCTGTACTGAAATAAATTTTCATTGGTGTTTAGTAACGCAGCTAACTTCCCACAACAAAACTGAAAATACACTGCCCTGAAAGGCTATTGTGTCAGGTTACAAGACAGTTGCAAACTTTATGCGTATTTGACGAAGTCAGAACACACTATACACTGAGGTAACAGAAGCTATGACACAGCAACATGTATATATATATATATATATATATATATATATATATACAAGGCGGTAATACCGCCTACGCAAGGTGTGATAGGGCAGTGCACAGCCATAGCTGTCACTTGTATTCAGGCGATTCATCTGAAAAGGTTTCCGCTGCACGACCGGAATTAACAAACTCTGAACGCCGAATGCTATTTCGAGCTAGACATATAGGACATTTCGTTGCGGAAAGCTTTAGGGAATTCAATATTCCGAGATACGCAGTGTCAAGAGTGTAGTGAAAATACGCAATTTCAGGCATTACCTCTCACCACGGACGACGCAGTGGCCTATGACCTTCACTCACCGACCGAGAGCAGCGGCGTTTGCGTAGAGATCTCAATGCTAACATACAAGCAACACTGCGTAAAATAAATGCAGAAATGAATGTAAGACGTATGACAAAAGTGTCCATTAGAACAGTGCGGCGGAATTTGTCGTTAATGGGCCAAGGTAGCAGACGAACGACCTGACTGCCTTTGCTAACAACATGACTTCGGCTCCAGCGCCACTACTGGATCATAACGATTGGACCCTAATCGACTCGAGAACCTTGGCCTGCTCGGATGAGTCCCGATGTCAGCTGGTAGGAGCTGATGACAAGGCTCGCGTGTGGCGCATGGTTACATGGAATGCACTGGGTCCTTTTAGGCAACGGAACCGATAATTAACCATAAACGGTTACGTTCGGGTACGTGGAGACCATTTGCAGCAATTCACGGACTTCGAGTTCCCAAACAGCTAGTGGATGACAATGCACCAGGTCACCAGGCAACAGTTGTTCGCGATTGGATTGAAGAACATTATGGCCAATCGAGCATATGATATGGCCACCCACACAGTCCGAAATGAATCCCACCGACCAATCACGAAACATAATCGGGAGGTCAGTTCGTGCACAAAATCTTGCACCGACCTCTGGTCTAGCGGTAGCGTCTTTGATTCATAATCAAAACGTCTTCGGTCCCGGGTTCGTACCCCGCCACTGCCTAAATTTTGATAAATAATCAGCATTGGCGGCCGAAGACTTCCGGCATAAGAAGTCAGCCTCATTCTGCCAACGGCCTTGTCAAAGAGGGCGGAGGAGCGGATAGAGGTTCAGGGCACTCTCTTGTCCTAGGGGTGGGAAACTGCCCCTAAAGGCGGAAGAATCAGCAATGATCAACGAGATGAGGATGCAGAAGGCAATGGAAACCACTGCATTAAAGACACGTAACGTGTATCCACAGGACATGTGGCCTGTAATTGAAGAAGTGTCATGATGATCTCTCCATTGGCAAAAGATTCCGGAATAGTCCCCCATTCGGATCTCCGGGAGGGGACTGCCAAGGGGGAGGTTACCATGAGAAAAAGATTGAATAATGAACGAAAGGATAACGTTCTACGAGTCGGGGCGTGGAATGTCAGAAGCTTGAACGTGGTAGGGAAACTAGAAAATCTGAAAAGAGAAATGCAAAGGCTCAATCTAGATATAGTAGGGGTCAGTGAAGTGAAGTGGAAGGAAGACAAGGATATCTGGTCAGATGAGTATCGAGTAATATCAACAGCAGCAGAAAATGGTATAACAGGTGTAGGATTCGTTATGAATAGGAAGGTAGGGCAGAGGGTGTGTTACTGTGAACAGTTCAATGACCAGGTTGTTCTTGTCAGAATCGACAGCAGACCAACACCGACAACGATAGTTCAGGTATACATGCCGACGTCGCAAGCTGAAGATGAACAGATAGAGAAAGTGTATGAGGATATTGAAAGGGTAAGGCAGTATGTAAAGGGGGACGAAAATCTAATAGTCATGGGCGACTGGAATGCAGTTGTAGGGGAAGGAGTAGAAGAAAAAGTTGCAGGAGAATATGGGCTCGGGACAAGGAATGAAAGAGGAGAAAGACTAATTGAGTTCTGTAACAAGTTTCAGCTAGTAATAGCGAATACCCTGTTCAAGAATCACAAGAGGAGGAGGTATACTTGAAAAAGGCCGGGAGATACGGGAAGATTTCAATTAGATTACATCATGGTCAGACAGAGATTCCGAAATCAGATACTGGATTGTAAGGCGTACCCAGGTGCAGATATAGACTCAGATTACAGTATAGTAGTGATGAAGAGTAGGTTGAAGTTCAAGACATTAGTCAGGAAGAATCAATACGCAAAGAAGTGGGATACGGAAGTACTAAGGAATGACGAGATACGTTTGAAGTTCTCTAACGCTATAGATACAGCAATAAGGAATAGCGCAGTAGGCAGTACAGTTGAAGAGGAATGGACATCTCTAAAAAGGGCCATCACAGAAGTTGTGAAGGAAAACATAGGTACAAAGAAAGGTAGCTGCGAAGAAACCACGGGTAACCGAAGAAATACTTCAGCTGACTGATGAAAGGAGGAAGTACAAACATGTTCCGGGAAAATCAGGAATACAGAAATACAAGTCGCTGAGGAATGAAATAAATAGGAAGTGCAGGGAAGCTAAGACGAAATGGCTGCAGGAAAAATGTGAAGACATCGAAAAATATATGATTGTCGGAAGGACAGACTCAGCATACAGGAAGGTCAAAACAAACTTTGGTGACATTAAAAGCAACGGTGGTAACATTAAAAGTGCAACGGGAATTCCACTGTTAAATGCAGAGGAGAGAGCAGATAGGTGGAAAGAAAACATTGAAAGCCTCTATGAGGGTGAAGATTTGTGTGATGTGGTAGAAGAAGAAACAGGAGTCGATTTAGAAGAGATAGGGGATCCAGTATTAGAATCGGAATTTAAAAGAGCTTTGGAGGACTTACGGTCAAATAAGGCAGAAGGGATAGATAACATTCCATCAGAATTTCTAAAATCATTGGAGGAAGTGGCAACAAACGACTGTTCACGTTGGTGTGTAGAATATATGAGTCTGGCGATATACTGTAAAGGATGAGCCAGACAATAGGAGATTTTACTTTATTATATGAGCCTCCAACTAGTAACTTCATTACTCCATTACGGCCAAGCCACGGCCGCCAGTGTTAGCTGCCTGTAAATTCTTTCGTCCCACGGTCTAGTAACAGGAAGTCAGCACCGATGAAGGGCACCTTGTTCACGCGCCTCTCTCATGTGCTGACGAGGTAACGCCGCCCCAGGCGTCGCTTAGCAGGCAACGCTCTGGAAAGTTCCATGCCGCCCGCACGGTTTGCTCGGTCCTGACCAATCAGGGCGGAGGAAGCCGCGTGGTGCGTCGAACATACCCGGCCGCCCGTCGCCGGGCTCGCTCTCTGGTATTCTTGCTCACCCGCGAGTCGGATGCGCGCCCTGTAGCATTGATCATCTCCCGCTTCTCCCGGTGCTGCGGCACTGTGGACTTAGTTTTGGCAGACAACCACTTTCGGTAGCTTCGCGAACAATGTTCGCCAAATTGCAAGCTCTGGCTCACCCTCACCTCCCTCATGTTTTAGCCAATAAATGGCCTTTCTCTAAAAATTACACTATTATTCCAAAACGCCCACCGCCTGCCCATACCCGCCATCCTGTACAATTGGTATCAGAAGTGTGGATCCGTTCCCGTAGTGACTTTGTCGCTACACTAAATTTCTCCCGGCAAGACGCCGAACACTTCGCGCATGGAATGCGCCAACCGGCCGCCACGTTTGCTCCACGTGGGCCGTGGCTGCTCCACTAAACACGCACAGGGCGCGCGCTGCAGCGAGGCAGCCCACGCTAGTCAGCCACGTGAGCTGGACGCCGCCGCGCTGCCCGCTGCTTGAGTTGGAGGGGCCTGCGCTGCGCTGCGCTGCGCTGCGCGACGGGGCCGGGGCGCCGTCATCCGCCGTCGCCGCGCCGCCCACCGTCGCCCGCCGCTGTCAACGACGCGCCAGGGGCTGCCGCCATCGCCGACCGGCAGAGCCAGCGCCGTACGCCGCCAACACATTTGCCGCCGCCCACGGGTCCGGACGCCGTCGCCGCCGCCCGCCGACCACCGCTCGCCGCCACTGCACCATGCCGTCGCCGCCACTGCACCATGCCGTCGCCGCCACCAATGCGTCGCACCATCGCCATCACCATGTAAGTCGCCGCGATGCTTACAACTATATCTTCGACGATCTTCCGCCGCTGGATTGAGAATCTTTGTGGCCGTCCTTTTTTTGTAACAATCATTACTTTTTTCTGGTCACTAGCGTCCCATAAAATTGTAAACATGCCGATAGGGACACGAGCGACGGAACGGGATACCCCCGTAGAGGCATCTGTCTCGCAAGACCCGCTCGAGGCCATAAATGCACAAATGCGCCAGTTATTCGCACAAAATCAGGAGCTACTTGAGCAAAACCGCGTCTTGAAACAGACGCTGGAAGCTAGTGCGCGAACTTCCATACCTGTGGCTAGCTCCACCCCTGTAACAAATGCTCAAACAGACGCAACTAACACTAATTCTGTCTCTAATACAAACGCCACAATTTCTGCTAATATGGCGACTGTAAGCAATTTTCCTGCTGCTGATTTCATTCCCACCTTTTCTGGGAAGTCCCACGAAAATGTAGCTATGTTCTTACAAAATATTCGTGATGTGGGTCGCACGTGTGCCTGGCCGGACGATCTATTGGTCAATGTAGCCAGACTGAAGTTGACGGGGGAAGCCCGAATGTTCATAGAAACAGTGGACGAATTGCGTGACACGCACGAATTTGAAGTATTGGCCCGCGGATTGACTACGCGTTATTCCGATACCAGAGGTACCGCATATTACAGAGATCAATTATCAACCCTTAGGCAGAAGCCTAATGCGGATTTTGATGCCTTTGCAGATCGCATACGAGCAGTATCTTGTCGTACCTACAAGCTAGGTGAAAATGCCAGTGAAAACAGAATTTTGCGTTCAGAAGCCGAAGCGCGTGCAATTGATGCATTTGTTCGCGGTATTGACCCCCGCATCGGAGGAGAAGTCAAAGCTGCCTCCCCCACTTCTCTGTTTGAAGCTGTTCGTTTGGCAATGCTACGCGAAGAGGTGTTGCGTTTTTGCGCTGCCGCCCCGCGCCCAACGAACCCAGTACCGGTCCCAGCAAAAGAAGTATTTTGTCAGCGTTGTGGGAAGCCCAACCATACGGCAATGCGCTGTCGCGCGCCGTATTGCACTATTTGCCAGACAGTAGGTCATGCTAATAATATTTGCTCCACAAAGTCACCGTTTTCAAATCAGATGCGCGGCCACCGCCGCAACGCGGGGTCGAATCAGGGAAACGCTTGGGGGGCAGGTTCCGCCACCCACCCGCGCCCCCGACAAAAATAATACACCCGGTTAGGACCGAAAAATGTAAAGAGGTGGAACACGTTAGTCTATTTGGCGTACTCGGGAACAAATCAGTTAGAATTTTAGTTGATACTGGTGCTCAAGTTAGTGTATTGTTTGTGGAGAAAAATGATCGAAGGGTGTTACAGCCACCCCGGTACCATATCAGTGGCCTTGGAGAGGAAGTAATTGTCCCTGCAGGTTCGTGTGTAGTGAACCTGCAAATCGACGAGGGTAAATACAGTCAGATGATGGAGGTAGTAAGGCTAAAGAAGGGTGAATTTGACATCATACTAGGGAATGACTTCCTGCACCGTTATCAGGGGATAGTGGATTATCGAACGCGAACTGTGCAGTTCGGCGAAGCAATTCACCGATTTGGCAGTGCGCACCCCCGTCAGACGCGAGGGAGCTGCGAAAGGCGCCGTTCACAGTCTCCCATAAAACCGCAGATGTGGGCGATAAAAACCACTGACCCTGTGAGGATAAAAGGCGGAAGTGGAAAGATTCTCTGGATGGATGTCAAAAATCAAGAACAGCCTAATACAGACATTCTGGTTGACCCGCTCACCCAGAATGATGTTTTAGATCGTCAGTCAGTACATATAAAGAGAAGTATCTGCCGACCGGAAAGGAGACAGAAGGGTTTTGCGATACCAGTAAGTATAGATAATTTTGGTGTAGAAGATGTTGTGATACCGAAGGGTACTATTGTTGCCAGTGGTCAGGAAATTTTTGAGGAAATAAGAGGAGCTGAGAAGCAGCGAAATAAAGATAAGAAAGGAAGGAAAGGAAAGAAATGTTCAGTTAGAGAAGTGCGATATGTCGCGTCGACGATAAGGAGTCAGTTAGCAGAGAAGTTAGGTAATTTAAACAGTGAGGAAAAAGGATGTTGCAGCCGGTATTAGAGGAATTTTCGTGGTTGTTTGAAGAGAGGCAATTTCTACCGGCTACGGATTTGGTTCAGCACGAAATTCCGACCGGAGAAGCTCGGCCAATTGCACAAAAACCTTACCGTATACCATATCATTTGCAGTCTGTAGTTGAAGATACGATTCAGCAGCAATTAGCTGCAGGAATCATACAACCCTCCTCGAGTGCGTGGGCGTCTCCCGTGGTCGTTGTGCCAAAGAAATCAGTAAATGGGGAGAAAGTCTATCGCCTATGTGTCGATATGCGGGCAGTAAATCGGGTAACGACACCAGACACATATCCGTTGCCGCGCATTGATGAAACATTGGACCGATTGGGCAACTGTAAGTATTTTACCACCCTTGATTTGCGTTCTGGGTACCATCAGATCCCTGTTGCACCCCAGGACCGCCATAAAACTGCTTTTGTTGTACCTACAGGATTGTATGAATTTGTAAGGATGCCATTTGGATTGAGAAACGCCCCTGCCACTTTTCAAAGATTTGCAGACTTGCTGCTGCGTGGGTTGAAACCTACAACCTGCTTGGTGTATTTAGATGACATTATTATTTTTTCTAAAACGATAAAAGAACATGCAGAAAGACTGAGGGATGTTTTGCTAAATGATCACACAACGATAATAACAAGAATAAATACGTCCAAGTTAAACAACAAATCGGCTACTCTAAAGTAAAAGGAGTCTTCCTGAAGTGCTATTTTATTGTTTTCATGATGCGATGTTGAACAGACAACGAGGTAAGTTTTTTGGTACCACGTATTTCTGTATATTAAATGCCACGGAAGGAGTGCGTAAATACCTCCACTGTGGTCTACAGCTGTTCACATGCGCCGAGTCCCGCCCCTCACTGTCAGCTGGCGACGCGGCCCCCTTCCCTCCCCACCCACCGGCCTGCCGAGAGAGCGGCTATTGCAGTTCCCCCTTCCCCACCCACCGTCTCTGTCCATGGTGCGTGCAGCATCTGCACCTCTCCCCTCGCCCCTCCTCACAACCCAACCATCGCCCTGCACGCCACGTGCGTCAGCCACGCTGCATCTTTGTACATTCGTACGTTGCAGTTTAAACAGCAAACCTAAAGTGATAGTTATAAAAATAAAATCACCAGCTTAATATTGCCCTACAGATTTTATTAGTCTTATTTAAAGACGGGAATCTATGTGTATTGTCTATTTGAATTTTCAGTATGGAACAAAAATCGTAAGAGAGAACTTTTTCCTGGTACGCATTGTGGAAACTATCAGGATTAGAAAACATTGGAATTTCAGATCGATCTCCGGCTATGTTGTATTACCACCACGGTTAATAAACGGATCTATATGGTGTCAAGGAAGCCGGCACTTGCCGCTATATCCGTCCTGTAAACGACCGCTGAGTGGGGAACGCGTTGGCCAAGGAGTTGGGTTTGGAATGCCATTGCAAAATATAGTTTATATAGAAGTCTAACACCTGCCATTTACCTAAATTTTGAGGAACAGAGTGTTTAAGTAAAATAGTTGTAACCCGATAGTTTTGTGACCTCTAACGATTGAAGTTATTAGAGTCCCTTAGAAAAGAACATCCTCCATGCATAACTGTCGTGAACAACATAAGATAACTCTGGAAGGAAATTTTGTGACTGTACCGAGAGACAAACTCCATACGTAGTAAGAGGACGGACCCAGCGTGAACGCCAGTTATGCAGCCGAGCCAGCGAAACCGGACGCAGCCGTAGTGTCAGCTGTGCTGTCAGCAACTTACAATCTCACGAGCGCGACGCGTGTCGCACCTCAGCACCTCAAGCTGCACTGAATCTCAACACAGAAATTCTTAACCATTATATAACGAACCCTATGAATAACGTTATGCACATTTTCAATAGTCAGGAACTTACTTTGCTCCCTACACACTCTTTATATGACAAATGAACTCTAATTTTATAAAAAACCAAAGCACCGACAGGTAAGTCATATCGACGTCTTCCGAGATGCAACTAGCTTCGTCGAGCCGCCAATATTGATTATATGGAAGCAGGTAAGTGAGAGAATGAACAAAAAAGAACAACAAATACACACCGGAACGATTGACTGGGTGACTGATAATCACAAATATTTGCAAAAACAAATCAACACAGGAAACGGTTTATCACACGTTTAATAATTGTTGGTTTGTCCATTGAAGGAGACATAAAATCATTTTTCATCAGAATCTTGCTAAAGGAAGTATTAACGTGACACTACACTATTCCACAGCATTACACACAACATTGCCATTGCTTAATGACAGTTTTCCTGTGGGTAGAAGTACCAAAGATCGGTTGGAATGAAAATACAAACGAGAGCTTAAAGGAATACCAGGGGATGCTTACATTCATTTTGCTACGAAATGTAACTGGAGGATAAGGAAGTTTTGTTTGAAGGAAATAATATTTTAAACTTTTGCTTTTGTTACGGTTTTGCCACCGCTTATATCACTATGACGAGTTGCCAATTACTTATGTCAAATTGCTTGTGTCTAATTGATTATGTCCAATTGCTTATGTCCAATTACTTACATCCAATTAGTTATGTCTAATTACTTAAGTCGATGTATTATTTTTACTATTGTTCATTTTGTCCAGGTCTTATTTATGCTATTATCAAATGTTTAGACAGTTTTAGCTAGAGTTTGCCAGCACCAGTAATTTAGTATTTGTATCAACCTAGTGTTTCAATGTGTCGCTGTGTTACTATACTGATGAAGATAATAATTTTGTAGGATTTCAAGCATGCTAGAGTAAGTCCCCGAGTACTGCCAATTATTTGTTTAACAATAATGATGTCTTAGGTGATAAATTGTTTTGGAAGAGTAGTTTACGATGTAACCATGCTTTATTATCATTTTTATTTGAATGTTTATCAGGAGGAACATACCAGATGCCTACCCCCGTGACAGATAACGTAAACAGAGTGAATCATACCCCCAGAACGAGCAAGTTTTGGCTATATACCTGGTCTGTTGGATGAACAAGAGAACCACACCCGCAAGGGCACGTACCTTACGTGACGCGGCTGGCACCCGCGCGAACCCTTAGCTGTCTGTGTCGTTTCTTCACTTTTCGGTTTCGCGACATAGTCCATCCTACCCACTTTCATCTTTCCTCTCTCAACACAACACATGAAGAGTCATGCTCCACCCGCAAGGGCACGTACCTTACGTGACGCGGCTGGCACCCGCGCGAACCCTTAGCTGTCTGTGTCGTTTCTTCACTTTTCGGTTTCGCGACATAGGCAATCCTACCCACTTTCATCTTTCCTCTCTCAACACAACACATGAAGAGTCATGCACCACCCTCAAGGGCACGTACCTTACGTGACGCGGTTGGCACCCGCGCGAACCCTTAGCTGTCTGTGTCGTTTCTTCACTTTTCGGTTTCGCGACATAGTCCATCCTACCCACTTTCATCTTTCCTCTCTCAACACAACACATGAAGAGTCATGCACCACCCTCAAGGGCACGTACCTTACGTGACGCGGTTGGCACCCGCGCGAACCCTTAGCTGTCTGTGTCGTTTCTTCACTTTTCGGTTTCGCGACATAGTCCATCCTACCCACTTTCATCTTTCCTCTCTCAACACAACACATGAAGAGTCATGCTCCACCCGCAAGGGCACGTACCTTACGTGACGCGGCTGGCTCCCGCGCGGTCCCTTAGCTGTCTGTGTCGTTTCTTCACTTTTCCGTTTCGCGACATAGTCCATCCTACCCACTTTCATCTTTCCTCTCACAACACAACACATGAAGAGTCATGCTCCACCCGCAAGGGCACGTACCTTACGTGACGCGGCTGGCACCCGCGCGAACCCTTAGCTGTCTGTGTCGTTTCTCCACTTTTCGGTTTCGCGACATAGTCCATCCTACCCACTTTCATCTTTCCTCTCTCAACACAACACATGAAGAGTCATGCTCCACCCGCAAGGGCACGTACCTTACGTGACGCGGCTGGCACCCGCGCGAAACCTTAGCTGTCTGTGTCGTTTCTTCACTTTTCGGTTTCGCGACATAGTCCATCCTACCCACTTTCATCTTTCCTCTCTCAACACAACACATGAAGAGTCATGCACCACCCTCAAGGGCACGTACCTTACGTGACGCGGTTGGCACCCGCGCGAACCCTTAGCTGTCTGTGTCGTTTCTTCACTTTTCGGTTTCGCGACATAGTCCATCCTACCCACTTTCATCTTTCCTCTCTCAACACAACACATGAAGAGTCATGCACCACCCTCAAGGGCACGTACCTTACGTGACGCGGTTGGCACCCGAGCGAACCCTTAGCTGTCTGTGTCGTTTCTCCACTTTTCGGTTTCGCGACATAGTCCATCCTACCCACTTTCATCTTTCCTCTCTCAACACAACACATGAAGAGTCATGCACCACCCTCAAGGGCACGTACCTTACGTGACGCGGTTGGCACCCGCGCGAACCCTTAGCTGTCTGTGTCGTTTCTTCACTTTTCGGTTTCGCGACATAGTCCATCCTACCCACTTTCATCTTTCCTCTCTCAACACAACACATGAAGAGTCATGCACCACCCTCAAGGGCACGTACCTTACGTGACGCGGTTGGCACCCGCGCGAACCCTTAGCTGTCTGTGTCGTTTCTCCACTTTTCGGTTTCGCGACATAGTCCATCCTACCCACTTTCATCTTTCCTCTCTCAACACAACACATGATGAGTCATGCACCACCCTCAAGGGCACGTACCTTACGTGACGCGGTTGGCACCCGCGCGAACCCTTAGCTGTCTGTGTCGTTTCTTCACTTTTCGGTTTCGCGACATAGTCCATCCTACCCACTTTCATCTTTCCTCTCTCAACACAACACATGAAGAGTCATGCACCACCCTCAAGGGCACGTACCTTACGTGACGCGGTTGGCACCCGCGCGAACCCTTAGCTGTCTGTGTCGTTTCTCCACTTTTCGGTTTCGCGACATAGTCCATCCTACCCACTTTCATCTTTCCTCTCTCAACACAACACATGAAGAGTCATGCACCACCCTCAAGGGCACGTACCTTACGTGACGCGGTTGGCACCCGCGCGAACCCTTAGCTGTCTGTGTCGTTTCTTCACTTTTCGGTTTCGCGACATAGTCCATCCTACCCACTTTCATCTTTCCTCTCTCAACACAACACATGATGAGTCATGCACCACCCTCAAGGGCACGTACCTTACGTGACGCGGTTGGCACCCGCGCGAACCCTTAGCTGTCTGTGTCGTTTCTTCACTTTTCGGTTTCGCGACATAGTCCATCCTACCCACTTTCATCTTTCCTCTCTCAACACAACACATGAAGAGTCATGCACCACCCTCAAGGGCACGTACCTTACGTGACGCGGTTGGCACCCGCGCGAACCCTTAGCTGTCTGTGTCGTTTCTCCACTTTTCGGTTTCGCGACATAGTCCATCCTACCCACTTTCATCTTTCCTCTCTCAACACAACACATGAAGAGTCATGCTCCACCCGCAAGGGCACGTACCTTACGTGACGCGGCTGGCACCCGCGCGAACCCTTAGCTGTCTGTGTCGTTTCTTCACTTTTCGGTTTCGCGACATAGTCCATCCTACCCACTTTCATCTTTCCTCTCTCAACACAACACATGAAGAGTCATGCACCACCCTCAAGGGCACGTACCTTACGTGACGCGGTTGGCACCCGCGCGAACCCTTAGCTGTCTGTGTCGTTTCTTCACTTTTCGGTTTCGCGACATAGTCCATCCTACCCACTTTCATCTTTCCTCTCTCAACACAACACATGAAGAGTCATGCTCCACCCGCAAGGGCACGTACCTTACGTGACGCGGCTGGCACCCGCGCGAACCCTTAGCTGTCTGTGTCGTTTCTCCACTTTTCGGTTTCGCGACATAGTCCATCCTACCCACTTTCATCTTTCCTCTCTCAACACAACACATGAAGAGTCATGCTCCACCCGCAAGGGCACGTACCTTACGTGACGCGGCTGGCACCCGCGCGAACCCTTAGCTGTCTGTGTCGTTTCTTCACTTTTCGGTTTCGCGACATAGTCCATCCTACCCACTTTCATCTTTCCTCTCTCAACACAACACATGAAGAGTCATGCTCCACCCGCAAGGGCACGTACCTTACGTGACGCGGCTGGCACCCGCGCGTGAACCCTTAGCTGTCTGTGTCGTTTCTCCACTTTTCGGTTTCGCGACATAGTCCATCCTACCCACTTTCATCTTTCCTCTCTCAACACAACACATGAAGAGTCATGCTCCACCCGCAAGGGCACGTACCTTACGTGACGCGGCTGGCTCCCGCGCGGTCCCTTAGCTGTCTGTGTCGTTTCTTCACTTTTCGGTTTCGCGACATAGTCCATCCTACCCACTTTCATCTTTCCTCTCTCAACACAACACATGAAGAGTCATGCTCCACCCGCAAGGGCACGTACCTTACGTGACGCGGCTGGCACCCGCGCGAACCCTTAGCTGTCTGTGTCGTTTCTTCACTTTTCGGTTTCGCGACATAGTCCATCCTACCCACTTTCATCTTTCCTCTCTCAACACAACACATGAAGAGTCATGCTCCACCCGCAAGGGCACGTACCTTACGTGACGCGGCTGGCTACCGCGCGGTCCCTTAGCTGTCTGTGTCGTTTCTTCACTTTTCGGTTTCGCGACATAGTCCATCCTACCCACTTTCATCTTTCCTCTCTCAACACAACACATGAAGAGTCATGCTCCACCCGCAAGGGCACGTACCTTACGTGACGCGGCTGGCACCCGCGCGAACCCTTAGCTGTCTGTGTCGTTTCTTCACTTTTCGGTTTCGCGACATAGTCCATCCTACCCACTTTCATCTTTCCTCTCTCAACACAACACATGTAGAGTCATGCTCCACCCGCAAGGGCACGTACCTTACGTGACGCGGCTGGCACCCGCGCGAACCCTTAGCTGTCTGTGTCGTTTCTCCACTTTTCGGTTTCGCGACATAGTCCATCCTACCCACTTTCATCTTTCCTCTCTCAACACAACACATGAAGAGTCATGCTCCACCCGCAAGGGCACGTACCTTACGTGACGCGGCTGGCACCCGCGCGAACCCTTAGCTGTCTGTGTCGTTTCTTCACTTTTCGGTTTCGCGACATAGTCCATCCTACCCACTTTCATCTTTCCTCTCTCAACACAACACATGAAGAGTCATGCTCCACCCGCAAGGGCACGTAACTTACGTGACGCGGCTGGCGCCCGTGCGAACCCTTAGCTGTCTGTGTCGTTTCTTCACTTTTCGGTTTCGCGACATAGTCCATCCTACCCACTTTCATCTTTCCTCTCTCAACACAACACATGAAGAGTCATGCACCACCCTCAAGGGCACGTACCTTACGTGACGCGGTTGGCACCCGCGCGAACCCTTAGCAGTCTGTGTCGTTTCTTCACTTTTCGGTTTCGCGACATAGTCCATCCTACCCACTTTCATCTTTCCTCTCTCAACACAACACATGAAGAGTCATGCTCCACCCGCAAGGGCACGTACCTTACGTGACGCGGTTGGCACCCGCGCGAACCCTTAGCTGTCTGTGTCGTTTCTTCACTTTTCCGTTTCGCGACATAGTCCATCCTACCCACTTTCATCTTTCCTCTCTCAACACAACACATGAAGAGTCATGCTCCACCCGCAAGGGCACGTACCTTACGTGACGCGGCTGGCTCCCGCGCGGTCCCTTAGCTGTCTGTGTCGTTTCTTCACTTTTCCGTTTCGCGACATAGTCCATCCTACCCACTTTCATCTTTCCTCTCTCAACACAACACATGAAGAGTCATGCTCCACCCGCAAGGGCACGTACCTTACGTGACGCGGTTGGCACCCGCGCGAACCCTTAGCTGTCTGTGTCGTTTCTTCACTTTTCCGTTTCGCGACATAGTCCATCCTACCCACTTTCATCTTTCCTCTCTCAACACAACACATGAAGAGTCATGCTCCACCCGCAAGGGCACGTACCTTACGTGACGCGGTTGGCACCCGCGCGAACCCTTAGCTGTCTGTGTCGTTTCTTCACTTTTCCGTTTCGCGACATAGTCCATCCTACCCACTTTCATCTTTCCTCTCTCAACACAACACATGAAGAGTCATGCTCCACCCGCAAGGGCACGTACCTTACGTGACGCGGCTGGCTCCCGCGCGGTCCCTTAGCTGTCTGTGTCGTTTCTTCACTTTTCCGTTTCGCGACATAGTCCATCCTACCCACTTTCATCTTTCCTCTCTCAACACAACACATGAAGAGTCATGCACCACCCGCAAGGGCACGTACCTTACGTGACGCGGTTGGCACCCGCGCGAACCCTTAGCTGTCTGTGTCGTTTCTTCACTTTTCCGTTTCGCGACATAGACCATCCTACCCACTTTCATCTTTCCTCTCTCAACACAACACATGAAGAGTCATGCTCCACCCGCAAGGGCACGTACCTTACGTGACGCGGCTGGCACCCGCGCGAACCCTTAGCTGTCTGTGTCGTTTCTTCACTTTTCCGTTTCGCGACATAGTCCATCCTACCCACTTTCATCTTTCCTCTCTCAACACAACACATGAAGAGTCATGCTCCACCCGCAAGGGCACGTACCTTACGTGACGCGGTTGGCACCCGCGCGAACCCTTTGCTGTCTGTGTCGTTTCTTCACTTTTCCGTTTCGCGACATAGTCCATCCTACCCACTTTCATCTTTCCTCTCTCAACACAACACATGAAGAGTCATGCTCCACCCGCAAGGGCACGTACCTTACGTGACGCGGCTGGCTCCCGCGCGGTCCCTTAGCTGTCTGTGTCGTTTCTTCACTTTTCCGTTTCGCGACATAGTCCATCCTACCCACTTTCATCTTTCCTCTCTCAACACAACACATGAAGAGTCATGCACCACCCGCAAGGGCACGTACCTTACGTGACGCGGTTGGCACCCGCGCGAACCCTTAGCTGTCTGTGTCGTTTCTTCACTTTTCCGTTTCGCGACATAGTCCATCCTACCCACTTTCATCTTTCCTCTCTCAACACAACACATGAAGAGTCATGCTCCACCCGCAAGGGCACGTACCTTACGTGACGCGGCTGGCTCCTGCGCGGTCCCTTAGCTGTCTGTGTCGTTTCTTCACTTTTCCGTTTCGCGACATAGTCCATCCTACCCACTTTCATCTTTCCTCTCTCAACACAACACATGAAGAGTCATGCACCACCCGCAAGGGCACGTACCTTACGTGACGCGGCTGGCACCCGCGCGAACCCTTAGCTGTCTGTGTCGTTTCTCCACTTTTCGGTTTCGCGACATAGTCCATCCTACCCACTTTCATCTTTCCTCTCTCAACACAACACATGAAGAGTCATGCACCACCCGCAAGGGCACGTACCTTACGTGACGCGGCTGGCTCCCGCGCGGTCCCTTAGCTGTCTGTGTCGTTTCTTCACTTTTCCGTTTCGCGACATAGTCCATCCTACCCACTTTCATCTTTCCTCTCTCAACACAACACATGAAGAGTCATGCACCACCCGCAAGGGCACGTACCTTACGTGACGCGGCTGACTCCCGCGCGGTCCCTTAGCTGTCTGTGTCGTTTCTTCACTTTTCCGTTTCGCGACATAGTCCATCCTACCCACTTTCATCTTTCCTCTCTCAACACAACACATGAAGAGTCATGCTCCACCCGCAAGGGCACGTACCTTACGTGACGCGGTTGGCACCCGCGCGAACCCTTAGCTGTCTGTGTCGTTTCTTCACTTTACGGTTTCGCGACATAGTCCATCCTACCCACTTTCATCTTTCCTCTCTCAACACAACACATGAAGAGTCATGCTCCACCCGCAAGGGCCCGTACCTTACGTGACGCGGTTGGCACCCGCGCGAACCCTTAGCAGTCTGTGTCGTTTCTTCACTTTTCGGTTTCGCGACATAGTCCATCCTACCCACTTTCATCTTTCCTCTCTCAACACAACACATGAAGAGTCATGCTCCACCCGCAAGGGCACGTACCTTACGTGACGCGGTTGGCACCCGCGCGAACCCTTAGCTGTCTGTGTCGTTTCTTCACTTTTCGGTTTCGCGACATAGTCCATCCTACCCACTTTCATCTTTCCTCTCTGAACACAACACATGAAGAGTCATGCTCCACCCGCAAGGGCACGTACCTTATGTGACGCGGCTGGCTCCCGCGCGGTCCCTTAGATGTCTGTGTCGTTTCTTCACTTTTCCGTTTCGCGACATAGTCCATCCTACCCACTTTCATCTTTCCTCTCTCAACACAACACATGAAGAGTCATGCTCCACCCGCAAGGGCACGTACCTTACGTGACGCGGCTGGCTCCCGCGCGGTCCCTTAGCTGTCTGTGTCGTTTCTTCACTTTTCCGTTTCGCGACATAGACCATCCTACCCACTTTCATCTTTCCTCTCTCAACACAACACATGAAGAGTCATGCTCCACCCGCAAGGGCACGTACCTTACGTGACGCGGTTGGCACCCGCGCGAACCCTTAGCTGTCTGTGTCGTTTCTTCACTTTTCGGTTTCGCGACATAGTCCATCCTACCCACTTTCATCTTTCCTCTCTCAACACAACACATGAAGAGTCATGCTCCACCCGCAAGGGCACGTACCTTACGTGACGCGGCTGGCACCCGCGCGAACCCTTAGCTGTCTGTGTCGTTTCTACACTTTTCGGTTTCGCGACATAGTCCATCCTACCCACTTTCATCTTTCCTCTCTCAACACAACACATGAAGAGTCATGCACCACCCGCAAGGGCACGTACCTTATGTGACGCGGCTGGCTCCCGCGCGGTCCCTTAGCTGTCTGTGTCATTTCTTCACTTTTCCGTTTCGCGACATAGTCCATCCTACCCACTTTCATCTTTCCTCTCTCAACACAACACATGAAGAGTCATGCTCCACCCGCAAGGGCACGTACCTTACGTGACGCGGTTGGCACCCGCGCGAACCCTTAGCTGTCTGTGTCGTTTCTTCACTTTTCGGTTTCGCGACATAGTCCATCCTACCCACTTTCATCTTTCCTCTCTCAACACGACACATGAAGAGTCATGCACCACCCGCAAGGGCACGTACCTTACGTGACGCGGCTGGCTCCCGCGCGGTCCCTTAGCTGTCTGTGTCGTTTCTTCACTTTTCCGTTTCGCGACATAGTCCATCCTACCCACTTTCATCTTTCCTCTCTCAACACAACACATGAAGAGTCATGCTCCACCCGCAAGGGCACGTACCTTACGTGACGCGGCTGGCTCCCGCGCGGTCCCTTAGCTGTCTGTGTCGTTTCTTCACTTTTCCGTTTCGCGACATAGTCCATCCTACCCACTTTCATCTTTCCTCTCTCAACACAACACATGAAGAGTCATGCTCCACCCGCAAGGGCACGTACCTTACGTGACGCTGTTGGCACCCGCGCGAACCCTTAGCTGTCTGTGTCGTTTCTTCACTTTTCGGTTTCGCGACATAGTCCATCCTACCCACTTTCATCTTTCCTCTCTCAACACAACACATGAAGAGTCATGCTCCACCCGCAAGGGCACGTACCTTACGTGACGCGGCTGGCACCCGCGCGGTCCCTTTGCTGTCTGTGTCGTTTCTTCACTTTTCGGTTTCGCGACATAGTCCATCCTACCCACTTTCATCTTTCCTCTCTCAACACAACACATGAAGAGTCATGCTCCACCCGCAAGGGCACGTACCTTACGTGACGCGGCTGGCTCCCGCGCGGTCCCTTAGCTGTCTGTGTCGTTTCTTCACTTTTCCGTTTCGCGACATAGTCCATCCTACCCACTTTCATCTTTCCTCTCTCAACACAACACATGAAGAGTCATGCACCACCCGCAAGGGCACGTACCTTACGTGACGCGGCTGGCTCCCGCGCGGTCCCTTAGCTGTCTGTGTCGTTTCTTCACTTTTCCGTTTCGCGACAGAGTCCATCCTACCCACTTTCATCTTTCCTCTCTCAACACAACACATGAAGAGTCATGCACCACCCGCAAGGGCACGTACCTTACGTGACGCGGTTGGCACCCGCGCGAACCCTTAGCTGTCTGTGTCGTTTCTTCACGTTTCGGTTTCGCGACATAGTCCATCCTACCCACTTTCATCTTTCCTCTCTCAACACAACACATGAAGAGTCATGCTCCACCCGCAAGGGCACATACCTTACGTGACGCGGTTGGCACCCGCGCGAACCCTTAGCTGTCTGTGTCGTTTCTTCACTTTTCGGTTTCGCGACATAGTCCATCCTACCCACTTTCATCTTTCCTCTCTCAACACAACACATGAAAAGTCATGCACCACCCGCAAGGGCACGTACCTTACGTGACGCGGCTGGCTCCCGCGCGGTCCCTTAGCTGTCTGTGTCGTTTCTTCACTTTTCCGTTTCGCGACATAGTCCATCCTACCCACTTTCATCTTTCCTCTCTCAACACAACACATGAAGAGTCATGCTCCACCCGCAAGGGCACGTACCTTACGTGACGCGGTTGGCACCCGCGCGAACCCTTAGCTGTCTGTGTCGTTTCTTCACTTTTCGGTTTCGCGACATAGTCCATCCTACCCACTTTCATCTTTCCTCTCTCAACACAACACATGAAGAGTCATGCTCCACCCGCAAGGGCACGTACCTTACGTGACGCGGTTGGCACCCGCGCGAACCCTTAGCTGTCTGTGTCGTTTCTCCACTTTTCGGTTTCGCGACATAGTCCATCCTACCCACTTTCATCTTTCCACTCTCAACACAACACATGAAGAGTCATGCTCCACCCGCAAGGGCACGTACCTTCCGTGACGCGGTTGGCACCCGCGCGAACCCTTAGCTGTCTGTGTCGTTTCTTCACTTTTCGGTTTCGCGACATAGTCCATCCTACCCACTTACATCTTTCCTTTCTCAACACAACACATGAAGAGTCATGCTCCACCCACAAGGGCACGTACCTTACGTGACGCGGTTGGCACCCGCGCGAACCCTTAGCTGTCTGTGTCGTTTCTTCACTTTTCTGTTTCGCGACATAGTCCATCCTACCCACTTTCATCTTTCCTCTCTCAACACAACACATGAAGAGTCATGCTCCACCCGCAAGGGCACGTACCTTACGTGACGCGGCTGGCACCCGCGCGAACCCTTAGCTGTCTGTGTCGTTTCTTCACTTTTCCGTTTCGCGACATAGTCCATCCGACCCACTTTCATCTTTCCTCTCTCAACACAACACATGAAGAGTCATGCTCCACCCGCAAGGGCACGTACCTTACGTGACGCGGTTGGCACCCGCGCGAACCCTTAGCTGTCTGTGTCGTTTCTTCACTTTTCGGTTTCGCGACATAGTCCATCCTACCCACTTTCATCTTTCCTCTCTCAACACAACACATGAAGAGTCATGCTCCACCCGCAAGGGCACGTACCTTACGTGACGCGGCTGGCACCCGCGCGGTCCCTTAGCTGTCTGTGTCGTTTCTTCACTTTTCGGTTTCGCGACATAGTCCATCCTACCCACTTTCATCTTTCGTCTCTCAACACAACACATGAAGAGTCATGCTCCACCCGCAAGGGCACGTACCTTACGTGACGCGGCTGGCTCCCGCGCGGTCCCTTAGCTGTCTGTGTCGTTTCTTCACTTTTCCGTTTCGCGACATAGTCCATCCTACGCACTTTCATCTTTCCTCTCTCAACACAACACATGAAGAGTCACGCTCCACCCGCAAGGGCACGTACCTTACGTGACGCGGTTGGCACCCGCGCGAACCCTTAGCTGTCTGTGTCGTTTCTTCACTTTTCGGTTTCGCGACATAGTCCATCCTACCCACTTTCATCTTTCCTCTCTCAACACAACACATGAAGAGTCATGCTCCACCCGCAAGGGCAAGTACCTTACGTGACGCGGCTGGCACCCGCGCGGTCCCTTAGCTGTCTGTGTCGTTTCTTCACTTTTCCGTTTCGCGACATAGTCCATCCTACCCACTTTCATCTTTCCTCTCTCAACACAACACATGAAGAGTCATGCTCCACCCGCAAGGGCACGTACCTTACGTGACGCGGCTGGCACCCGCGCGAACCCTTAGCTGTCTGTGTCGTTTCTTCACTTTTCGGTTTCGCGACATAGTCCATCCTACCCACTTTCATCTTTCCTCTCTCAGCACAACACATGAAGAGTCATGCACCACCCGCAAGGGCACGTACCTTACGTGACGCGGCTGGCTCCCGCGCGGTCCCTTAGCTGTCTGTGTCGTTTCTTCACTTTTCCGTTTCGCGACAGAGTCCATCCTACCCACTTTCATCTTTCCTCTCTCAACACAACACATGAAGAGTCATGCACCACCCGCAAGGGCACGTACCTTACGTGACGCGGTTGGCACCCGCGCGAACCCTTAGCTGTCTGTGTCGTTTCTTCACTTTTCGGTTTCGCGACATAGTCCATCCTACCCACTTTCATCTTTCCTCTCTCAACACAACACATGAAGAGTCATGCTCCACCCGCAAGGGCACATACCTTACGTGACGCGGTTGGCTGCCGCGCGAACCCTTAGCTGTCTGTGTCGTTTCTTCACTTTTCGGTTTCGCGACATAGTCCATCCTACCCACTTTCATCTTTCCTCTCTCAACACAACACATGAAAAGTCATGCACCACCCGCAAGGGCACGTACCTTACGTGACGCGGCTGGCTCCCGCGCGGTCCCTTAGCTGTCTGTGTCGTTTCTTCACTTTTCCGTTTCGCGACATAGTCCATCCTACCCACTTTCATCTTTCCTCTCTCAACACAACACATGAAGAGTCATGCTCCACCCGCAAGGGCACGTACCTTACGTGACGCGGTTGGCACCCGCGCGAACCCTTAGCTGTCTGTGTCGTTTCTTCACTTTTCGGTTTCGCGACATAGTCCATCCTACCCACTTTCATCTTTCCTCTCTCAACACAACACATGAAGAGTCATGCTCCACCCGCAAGGGCACGTACCTTACGTGACGCGGTTGGCACCCGCGCGAACCCTTAGCTGTCTGTGTCGTTTCTCCACTTTTCGGTTTCGCGACATAGTCCATCCTACCCACTTTCATCTTTCCTCTCTCAACACAACACATGAAGAGTCATGCTCCACCCGCAAGGGCACGTACCTTCCGTGACGCGGCTGGCACCCGCGCGAACCCTTAGCAGTCTGTGTCGTTTCTTCACTTTTCCGTTTCGCGACATAGTCCATCCTACCCACTTTCATCTTTCCTCTCTCAACACAACACATGAAGAGTCATGCTCCACCCGCAAGGGCACGTACCTTACGTGACGCGGCTGGCTCCCGCGCGGTCCCTTAGCTGTCTGTGTCGTTTCTTCACTTTTCCGTTTCGCGACATAGTCCATCCTACCCACTTTCATCTTTCCTCTCTCAACACAACACATGAAGAGTCATGCTCCACCCGCAAGGGCACGTACCTTACGTGACGCGGCTGGCACCCGCGCGAACCCTTAGCTGTCTGTGTCGTTTCTTCACTTTTCCGTTTCGCGACATAGTCCATCCTACCCACTTTCATCTTTCCTCTCTCAACACAACACATGAAGAGTCATGCTCCACCCGCAAGGGCACGTACCTTACGTGACGCGGCTGGCTCCCGCGCGGTCCCTTAGCTGTCTGTGTCGTTTCTTCACTTTTCCGTTTCGCGACATAGTCCATCCTACCCACTTTCATCTTTCCTCTCTCAACACAACACATGAAGAGTCATGCTCCACCCGCAAGGGCACGTACCTCACGTGACGCGGCTGGCACCCGCGCGAACCCTTAGCTGTCTGTGTCGTTTCTTCACTTTTCGGTTTCGCGACATAGTCCATCCTACCCACTTTCATCTTTCCTCTCTCAACACAACACATGAAGAGTCATGCTCCACCCGCAAGGGCACGTACCTTACGTGACGCGGCTGGCACCCGGGCGAACCCTTAGCTGTCTGTGTCGTTTCTTCACTTTTCCGTTTCGCGACATAGTCCATCCTACCCACTTTCATCTTTCCTCTCTCAATACAACACATGAAGAGTCATGCTCCACCCGCAAGGGCACGTACCTTACGTGACGCGGCTGGCACCCGCGCGAACCCTTAGCTGTCTGTGTCGTTTCTTCACTTTTGAGTTTCGCGACATAGTCCATCCTACCCACTTTCATCTTTCCTCTCTCAACACAACACATGAAGAGTCATGCTCCACCCGCAAGGGCACGTACCTTACGTGACGCGGCTGGCACCCGCGCGAACCCTTAGCTGTCTGTGTCGTTTCTTCACTTTTCCGTTTCGCGACATAGTCCATCCTACCCACTTTCATCTTTCCTCTCTCAACACAACACATGAAGAGTCATGCTCCACCCGCAAGGGCACGTACCTTACGTGACGCGGCTGGCTCCCGCGCGGTCCCTTAGCTGTCTGTGTCGTTTCTTCACTTTTCCGTTTCGCGACATAGTCCATCCTACCCACTTTCATCTTTCCTCTCTCAACACAACACATGAAGAGTCATGCTCCACCCGCAAGGGCACGTACCTTACGTGACGCGGCTGGCACCCGCGCGAACCCTTAGCTGTCTGTGTCGTTTCTTCACTTTTCGGTTTCGCGACATAGTCCATCCTACACACTTTCATCTTTCCTCTCTCAGCACAACACATGAAGAGTCATGCTCCACCCGCAAGGGCACGTACCTTACGTGACGCGGCTGGCTCCCGCGCGGTCCCTTAGCTGTCTGTGTCGTTTCTTCACTTTTCCGTTTCGCGACATAGTCCATCCTACCCACTTTCATCTTTCCTCTCTCAACTCAACACATGAAGAGTCATGCTCCACCCGCAAGGGCACGTACCTTACGTGACGCGGCTGGCACCCGCGCGAACCCTTAGCTGTCTGTGTCGTTTCTTCACTTTTCGGTTTCGCGACATAGTCCATCCTACCCACTTTCATCTTTCCTCTCTCAACACAACACATGAAGAGTCATGCTCCACCCGCAAGGGCACGTACCTTACGTGACGCGGCTGGCACCCGCGCGAACCCTTAGCTGTCTGTGTCGTTTCTTCACTTTTCCGTTTCGCGACATAGTCCATCCTACCCACTTTCATCTTTCCTCTCTCAACACAACACATGAAGAGTCATGCTCCACCCGCAAGGGCACGTACCTTACGTGACGCGGCTGGCACCCGCGCGAACCCTTAGCTGTCTGTGTCGTTTCTTCACTTTTCGGTTTCGCGACATAGTCCATCCTACCCACTTTCATCTTTCCTCTCTCAACACAACACATGAAGAGTCATGCTCCACCCGCAAGGGCACGTACCTTACGTGACGCGGCTGGCACCCGCGCGAACCCTTAACTGTCTGTGTCGTTTCTTCACTTTTCCGTTTCGCGACATAGTCCATCCTACCCACTTTCATCTTTCCTCTCTCAACACAACACATGAAGAGTCATGCTCCACCCGCAAGGGCACGTACCTTACGTGACGCGGCTGGCTCCCGCGCGGTCCCTTAGCTGTCTGTGTCGTTTCTTCACTTTTCCGTTTCGCGACATAGTCCATCCTACCCACTTTCATCTTTCCTCTCTCAACACAACACATGAAGAGTCATGCTCCACCCGCAAGGGCACGTACCTTACGTGACGCGGCTGGCACCCGCGCGAACCCTTAGATGTCTGTGTCGTTTCTTCACTTTTCGGTTTCGCGACATAGTCCATCCTACCCACTTTCATCTTTCCTCTCTCAACACAACACATGAAGAGTCATGCTCCACCCGCAAGGGCACGTACCTTACGTGACGCGGCTGGCTCCCGCGCGGTCCCTTAGCTGTCTGTGTCGTTTCTTCACTTTTCCGTTTCGCGACATAGTCCATCCTACCCACTTTCATCTTTCCTCTCTCAACTCAACACATGAAGAGTCATGCTCCACCCGCAAGGGCACGTACCTTACGTGACGCGGCTGGCACCCGCGCGAACCCTTAGCTGTCTGTGTCTTTTCTTCACTTTTCGGTTTCGCGACATAGTCCATCCTACCCACTTTCATCTTTCCTCTCTCAACACAACACATGAAGAGTCATGCTCCACCCGCAAGGGCACGTACCTTACGTGACGCGGCTGGCACCCGCGCGAACCCTTAGCTGTCTGTGTCGTTTCTTCACTTTTCCGTTTCGCGACATAGTCCATCCTACCCACTTTCATCTTTCCTCTCTCAACACAACACATGAAGAGTCATGCTCCACCCGCAAGGGCACGTACCTTACGTGACGCGGCTGGCACCCGCGCGAACCCTTAGCTGTCTGTGTCGTTTCTTCACTTTTCCGTTTCGCGACATAGTCCATCCTACCCACTTTCATCTTTCCTCTCTCAACACAACACATGAAGAGTCACGCTCCACCCGCAAGGGCACGTACCTTACGTGACGCGGCTGGCTCCCGCGCGGTCCCTTAGCTGTCTGTGTCGTTTCTTCACTTTTCCGTTTCGCGACATAGTCCATCCTACCCACTTTCATCTTTCCTCTCTCAACACAACACATGAAGAGTCATGCTCCACCCGCAAGGGCACGTACCTTACGTGACGCGGCTGGCTCCCGCGCGGTCCCTTAGCTGTCTGTGTCGTTTCTTCACTTTTCCGTTTCGCGACATAGTCCATCCTACCCACTTTCATCTTTCCTCTCTCAACACAACACATGAAGAGTCATGCTCCACCCGCAAGGGCACGTACCTTACGTGACGCGGCTGGCACCCGCGCGAACCCTTAGCTGTCTGTGTCGTTTCTTCACTTTTCGGTTTCGCGACATAGTCCATCCTACACACTTTCATCTTTCCTCTCTCAGCACAACACATGAAGAGTCATGCTCCACCCGCAAGGGCACGTACCTTACGTGACGCGGCTGGCTCCCGCGCGGTCCCTTAGCTGTCTGTGTCGTTTCTTCACTTTTCCGTTTCGCGACATAGTCCATCCTACCCACTTTCATCTTTCCTCTCTCAACTCAACACATGAAGAGTCATGCTCCACCCGCAAGGGCACGTACCTTACGTGACGCGGCTGGCACCCGCGCGAACCCTTAGCTGTCTGTGTCGTTTCTTCACTTTTCGGTTTCGCGACATAGTCCATCCTACCCACTTTCATCTTTCCTCTCTCAACACAACACATGAAGAGTCATGCTCCACCCGCAAGGGCACGTACCTTACGTGACGCGGCTGGCACCCGCGCGAACCCTTAGCTGTCTGTGTCGTTTCTTCACTTTTCCGTTTCGCGACATAGTCCATCCTACCCACTTTCATCTTTCCTCTCTCAACACAACACATGAAGAGTCATGCTCCACCCGCAAGGGCACGTACCTTACGTGACGCGGCTGGCACCCGCGCGAACCCTTAGCTGTCTGTGTCGTTTCTTCACTTTTCGGTTTCGCGACATAGTCCATCCTACCCACTTTCATCTTTCCTCTCTCAACACAACACATGAAGAGTCATGCTCCACCCGCAAGGGCACGTACCTTACGTGACGCGGCTGGCACCCGCGCGAACCCTTAACTGTCTGTGTCGTTTCTTCACTTTTCCGTTTCGCGACATAGTCCATCCTACCCACTTTCATCTTTCCTCTCTCAACACAACACATGAAGAGTCATGCTCCACCCGCAAGGGCACGTACCTTACGTGACGCGGCTGGCTCCCGCGCGGTCCCTTAGCTGTCTGTGTCGTTTCTTCACTTTTCCGTTTCGCGACATAGTCCATCCTACCCACTTTCATCTTTCCTCTCTCAACACAACACATGAAGAGTCATGCTCCACCCGCAAGGGCACGTACCTTACGTGACGCGGCTGGCACCCGCGCGAACCCTTAGATGTCTGTGTCGTTTCTTCACTTTTCGGTTTCGCGACATAGTCCATCCTACCCACTTTCATCTTTCCTCTCTCAACACAACACATGAAGAGTCATGCTCCACCCGCAAGGGCACGTACCTTACGTGACGCGGCTGGCTCCCGCGCGGTCCCTTAGCTGTCTGTGTCGTTTCTTCACTTTTCCGTTTCGCGACATAGTCCATCCTACCCACTTTCATCTTTCCTCTCTCAACTCAACACATGAAGAGTCATGCTCCACCCGCAAGGGCACGTACCTTACGTGACGCGGCTGGCACCCGCGCGAACCCTTAGCTGTCTGTGTCTTTTCTTCACTTTTCGGTTTCGCGACATAGTCCATCCTACCCACTTTCATCTTTCCTCTCTCAACACAACACATGAAGAGTCATGCTCCACCCGCAAGGGCACGTACCTTACGTGACGCGGCTGGCACCCGCGCGAACCCTTAGCTGTCTGTGTCGTTTCTTCACTTTTCCGTTTCGCGACATAGTCCATCCTACCCACTTTCATCTTTCCTCTCTCAACACAACACATGAAGAGTCATGCTCCACCCGCAAGGGCACGTACCTTACGTGACGCGGCTGGCACCCGCGCGAACCCTTAGCTGTCTGTGTCGTTTCTTCACTTTTCCGTTTCGCGACATAGTCCATCCTACCCACTTTCATCTTTCCTCTCTCAACACAACACATGAAGAGTCACGCTCCACCCGCAAGGGCACGTACCTTACGTGACGCGGCTGGCTCCCGCGCGGTCCCTTAGCTGTCTGTGTCGTTTCTTCACTTTTCCGTTTCGCGACATAGTCCATCCTACCCACTTTCATCTTTCCTCTCTCAACACAACACATGAAGAGTCATGCTCCACCCGCAAGGGCACGTACCTTACGTGACGCGGCTGGCACCCGCGCGAACCCTTAGCTGTCTGTGTCGTTTCTTCACTTTTCGGTTTCGCGACAGAGTCCATCCTACCCACTTTCATCTTTCCTCTCTCAACACAACACATGAAGAGTCATGCTCCACCCGCAAGGGCACGTACCTTACGTGACGCGGCTGGCTCCCGCGCGGTCCCTTAGCTGTCTGTGTCGTTTCTTCACTTTTCAGTTTCGCGACATAGTCCATCCTACCCACTTTCATCTTTCCTCTCTCAACTCAACACATGAAGAGTCATGCTCCACCCGCAAGGGCACGTACCTTACGTGACGCGGCTGGCACCCGCGCGAACCCTTAGCTGTCTGTGTCGTTTCTTCACTTTTCCGTTTCGCGACATAGTCCATCCTACCCACTTTCATCTTTCCTCTCTCAACACAACACATGAAGAGTCATGCTCCACCCGCAAGGGCACGTACCTTACGTGACGCGGCTGGCTCCCGCGCGGTCCCTTAGCTGTCTGTGTCGTTTCTTCACTTTTCCGTTTCGCGACATAGTCCATCCTACCCACTTTCATCTTCTCTCTCTCAACACAACACATGAAGAGTCATGCTCCACCCGCAAGGGCACGTACCTTACGTGACGCGGCTGGCACCCGCGCGAACCCTTAGCTGTCTGTGTCGTTTCTTCACTTTTCGGTTTCGCGACATAGTCCATCCTACCCACTTTCATCTTTCCTCTCTCAACACAACACATGAAGAGTCATGCTCCACCCGCAAGGGCACGTACCTTACGTGACGCGGCTGGCACCCGCGCGAACCCTTAGCTGTCTGTGTCGTTTCTTCACTTTTCCGTTTCGCGACATAGTCCATCCTACCCACTTTCATCTTTCCTCTCTCAACACAACACATGAAGAGTCATGCTCCACCCGCAAGGGCACGTACCTTACGTGACGCGGCTGGCACCCGCGCGAACCCTTAGCTGTCTGTGTCGTTTCTTCACTTTTCCGTTTCGCGACATAGTCCATCCTACCCACTTTCATCTTTCCTCTCTCAAAACAACACATGAAGAGTCATGCTCCACCCGCAAGGGCACGTACCTTACGTGACGCGGCTGGCTCCCGCGTGGTCCCTTAGCTGTCTGTGTCGTTTCTTCACTTTTCCGTTTCGCGACATAGTCCATCCTACCCACTTTCATCTTTCCTCTCTCAACACAACACATGAAGAGTCATGCTCCACCCGCAAGGGCACGTACCTTACGTGACGCGGCTGGCACCCGCGCGAACCCTTAGCTGTCTGTGTCGTTTCTTCACTTTTCGGTTTCGCGACATAGTCCATCCTACCCACTTTCATCTTTCCTCTCTCAACACAACACATGATGAGTCATGCTCCACCCGCAAGGGCACGTACCTTACGTGACGCGGCTGGCTCCCGCGCGGTCCCTTAGCTGTCTGTGTCGTTTCTTCACTTTTCCGTTTCGCGACATAGTCCATCCTACCCACTTTCATCTTTCCTCTCTCAACTCAACACATGAAGAGTCATGCTCCACCCGCAAGGGCACGTACCTTACGTGACGCGGCTGGCACCCGCGCGAACCCTTAGCTGTCTGTGTCGTTTCTTCACTTTTCCGTTTCGCGACATAGTCCATCCTACCCACTTTCATCTTTCCTCTCTCAACACAACACATGAAGAGTCATGCTCCACCCGCAAGGGCACGTACCTTACGTGACGCGGCTGGCTCCCGTGCGGTCCCTTAGCTGTCTGTGTCGTTTCTTCACTTTTCCGTTTCGCGATATAGTCCATCCTACCCACTTTCATCTTTCCTCTCTCAACACAACACATGAAGAGTCATGCTCCACCCGCAAGGGCACGTACCTTACGTGACGCGGCTGGCACCCGCGCGAACCCTTAGCTGTCTGTGTCGTTTCTTCACTTTTCGGTTTCGCGACATAGTCCATCCTACCCACTTTCATCTTTATTCTCTCAACACAACACATGAAGAGTCATGCTCCACCCGCAAGGGCACGTACCTTACGTGACGCGGCTGGCACCCGCGCGAACCCTTAGCTGTCTGTGTCGTTTCTTCACTTTTCGGTTTCGCGACATAGTCCATCCTACCCACTTTCATCTTTCCTCTCTCAACACAACACATGAAGAGTCATGCTCCACCCGCAAGGGCACGTACCTTACGTGACGCGGCTGGCACCCGGGCGAACCCTTAGCTGTCTGTGTCGTTTCTTCACTTTTCCGTTTCGCGACATAGTCCATCCTACCCACTTTCATCTTTCCTCTCTCAACACAACACATGAAGAGCCATGCTCCACCCGCAAGGGCACGTACCTTACGTGACGCGGCTGGCACCCGCGCGAACCCTTAGCTGTCTGTGTCGTTTCTTCACTTTTCCGTTTCGCGACATAGTCCATCCTACCCACTTTCATCTTTCCTCTCTCAACACAACACATGAAGAGCCATGCTCCACCCGCAAGGGCACGTACCTTACGTGACGCGGCTGGCACCCGCGCGAACCCTTAGCTGTCTGTGTCGTTTCTTCACTTTTCCGTTTCGCGACATAGTCCATCCTACCCACTTTCATCTTTCCTCTCTCAACACAACACATGAAGAGTCATGCTCCACCCGCAAGGGCACGTACCTTACGTGACGCGGCTGGCTCCCGCGCGGTCCCTTAGCTGTCTGTGTCGTTTCTTCACTTTTCCGTTTCGCGACATAGTCCATCCTACCCACTTTCATCTTTCCTCTCTCAACTCAACACATGAAGAGTCATGCTCCACCCGCAAGGGCACGTACCTTACGTGACGCGGCTGGCACCCGCGCGAACCCTTAGCTGTCTGTGTCGTTTCTTCACTTTTCCGTTTCGCGACATAGTCCATCCTACCCACTTTCATCTTTCCTCTCTCAACACAACACATGAAGAGTCATGCTCCACCCGCAAGGGCACGTACCTTACGTGACGCGGCTGGCTCCCGCGCGGTCCCTTAGCTGTCTGTGTCGTTTCTTCACTTTTCCGTTTCGCGATATAGTCCATCCTACCCACTTTCATCTTTCCTCTCTCAACACAACACATGAAGAGTCATGCTCCACCCGCAAGGGCACGTACCTTACGTGACGCGGCTGGCACCCGCGCGAACCCTTAGCTGTCTGTGTCGTTTCTTCACTTTTCGGTTTCGCGACATAGTCCATCCTACCCACTTTCATCTTTCCTCTCTCAACACAACACATGAAGAGTCATGCTCCACTCGCAAGGGCACGTACCTTACGTGACGCGGCTGGCACCCGCGCGAACCCTTAGCTGTCTGTGTCGTTTCTTCACTTTTCGGTTTCGCGACATAGTCCATCCTACCCACTTTCATCTTTCCTCTCTCAACACAACACATGAAGAGTCATGCTCCACCCGCAAGGGCACGTACCTTACGTGACGCGGCTGGCACCCGGGCGAACCCTTAGCTGTCTGTGTCGTTTCTTCACTTTTCCGTTTCGCGACATAGTCCATCCTACCCACTTTCATCTTTCCTCTCTCAACACAACACATGAAGAGCCATGCTCCACCCGCAAGGGCACGTACCTTACGTGACGCGGCTGGCACCCGCGCGAACCCTTAGCTGTCTGTGTCGTTTCTTCACTTTTCCGTTTCGCGACATAGTCCATCCTACCCACTTTCATCTTTCCTCTCTCAACACAACACATGAAGAGTCATGCTCCACCCGCAAGGGCACGTACCTTACGTGACGCGGCTGGCTCCCGCGCGGTCCCTTAGCTGTCTGTGTCGTTTCTTCACTTTTCCGTTTCGCGACATAGTCCATCCTACCCACTTTCATCTTTCCTCTCTCAACACAACACATGAAGAGTCATGCTCCACCCGCAAGGGCACGTACCTTACGTGACGCGGCTGGCACCCGCGCGAACCCTTAGCTGTCTGTGTCGTTTCTTCACTTTTCGGTTTCGCGACATAGTCCATCCTACCCACTTTCATCTTTCCTCTCTCAACACAACACATGAAGAGTCATGCTCCACCCGCAAGGGCACGTACCTTACGTGACGCGGCTGGCTCCGGCGCGGTCCCTTAGCTGTCTGTGTCGTTTCTTCACTTTTCCGTTTCGCGACATAGTCCATCCTACCCACTTTCATCTTTCCTCTCTCAACACAACACATGAAGAGTCATGCTCCACCCGCAAGGGCACGTACCTTACGTGACGCGGCTGGCACCCGCGCGAACCCTTAGCTGTCTGTGTCGTTTCTTCACTTTTCGGTTTCGCGACATAGTCCATCCTACCCACTTTCATCTTTCCTCTCTCAACACAACACATGAAGAGTCATGCTCCACCCGCAAGGGCACATACCTTACGTGACGCGGCTGGCACCCGCGCGAACCCTTAGCTGTCTGTGTCGTTTCTTCACTTTTCCGTTTCGCGACATAGTCCATCCTACCCACTTTCATCTTTCCTCTCTCAACACAACACATGAAGAGTCATGCTCCACCCGCAAGGGCACGTACCTTACGTGACGCGGCTGGCTCCCGCGCGGTCCCTTAGCTGTCTGTGTCGTTTCTTCACTTTTCGGTTTCGCGACATAGTCCATCCTACCCACTTTCATCTTTCCTCTCTCAACACAACACATGAAGAGTCATGCTCCACCCGCAAGGGCACGTACCTTACGTGACGCGGCTGGCTCCCGCGCGGTCTCTTAGCTGTCTGTGTCGTTTCTTCACTTTTCCGTTTCGCGACATAGTCCATCCGACCCACTTTCATCTTTCCTCTCTCAACACAACACATGAAGAGTCATGCTCCACCCGCAAGGGCACGTACCTTACGTGACGCGGCTGGCTCCCGCGCGGTCTCTTAGCTGTCTGTGACGTTTCTTCACTTTTCCGTTTCGCGACATAGTCCATCCGACCCACTTTCATCTTTCCTCTCTCAACACAACACATGAAGAGTCATGCTCCACCCGCAAGGGCACGTACCTTACGTGACGCGGCTGGCACCCGCGCGAACACTTAGCTGTCTGTGTCGTTTCTTCACTTTTCGGTTTCGCGACATAGTCCATCCTACCCACTTTCATCTTTCCTCTCTCAACACAACACATGAAGAGTCATGCTCCACCCGCAAGGGCACGTACCTTACGTGACGCGGCTGTCTCCCGCGCGGTCTCTTAGCTGTCTGTGTCGTTTCTTCACTTTTCCGTTTCACGACATAGTCCATCCGACCCACTTTCATCTTTCCTCTCTCAACACAACACATGAAGAGTCATGCTCCACCCGCAAGGGCACGTACCTTACGTGACGCGGCTGGCTCCCGCGCGGTCTCTTAGCTGTCTGTGTCGTTTCTTCACTTTTCCGTTTCGCGACATAGTCCATCCGACCCACTTTCATCTTTCCTCTCTCAACACAACACATGAAGAGTCATGCTCCACCCGCAAGGGCACGTACCTTACGTGACGCGGCTGGCACCCGCGCGAACCCTTAGCTGTCTGTGTCATTTCTTCACTTTTCCGTTTCGCGACATAGTCCATCCTACCCACTCTCATCTTTCCTCTCTCAACACAACACATGAAGAGTCATGCTCCACCCGCAAGGGCACGTACCTTACGTGACGCGGCTGGCTCCCGCGCGGTCTCTTAGCAGTCTGTGTCGTTTCTTCACTTTTCCGTTTCGCGACATAGTCCATCCGACCCACTTTCATCTTTCCTCTCTCAACACAACACATGAAGAGTGATGCTCCACCCGCAAGGGCACGTACCTTACGTGACGCGGCTGGCACCCGCGCGAACCCTTAGCTGTCTGTGTCGTTTCTTCACTTTTCGGTTTCGCGACATAGTCCATCCTACCCACTTTCATCTTTCCTCTCTCAACACAACACATGAAGAGTCATGCTCCACCCGCAAGGGCACGTACCTTACGTGACGCGGCTGGCTCCCGCGCGGTCTCTTAGCTGTCTGTGTCGTTTCTTCACTTTTCGGTTTCGCGACATAGTCCATCCTGCCCACTTTCATCTTTCCTCTCTCAACACAACACATGAAAAGTCATGCTCCACCCGCAAGGGCACGTACCTTACGTGACGCGGCTGGCACCCGCGCGAACCCTTAGCTGTCTGTGTCGTTTCTTCACTTTTCCGTTTCGCGACATAGTCCATCCTACCCACTTTCATCTTTCCTCTTTCAACACAACACATGAAGAGTCATGCTCCACCCGCAAGGGCACGTACCTTACGTGACGCGGCTGGCTCCCGCGCGGTCCCTTAGCTGTCTGTGTCGTTTCTTCACTTTTCCGTTTCGCGACATAGTCCATCCTACCCACTTTCATCTTTCCTCTCTCAACACAACACATGAAGAGGCATGCTCCACCCGCAAGGGCACGTACCTTACGTGACGCGGCTGGCACCCGCGCGAACCCTTAGCTGTCTGTGTCGTTTCTTCACTTTTCTGTTTCGCGACATAGTCCATCCTACCCACTTTCATCTCTCCTCTCTCAACACAACACATGAAGAGTCATGCTCCACCCGCAAGGGCACGTACCTTACGTGACGCGGCTGGCTCCCGCGCGGTCCCTTAGCTGTCTGTGTCGTTTCTTCACTTTTCCGTTTCGCGACATAGTCCATCCTACCCACTTTCATCTTTCCTCTCTCAACACAACACATGAAGAGTCATGCTCCACCCGCAAGGGCACGTACCTTACGTGACGCGGCTGGCACCCGCGGGAACCCTTAGCTGTCTGTGTCGTTTCTTCACTTTTCCGTTTCGCGACATAGTCCATCCTACCCACTTTCATCTTTCCTCTCACAACACAACACATGAAGAGTCATGCTCCACCCGCAAGGGCACGTACCTTACGTGACGCGGCTGGCTCCCGCGCGGTCCCTTAGCTGTCTGTGTCGTTTCTTCACTTTTCGGTTTCGCGACATAGTCCATCCTACCCACTTTCATCTTTCCTCTCTCAACACAACACATGAAGAGTCATGCTCCACCCGCAAGGGCACGTACCTTACGTGACGCGGCTGGCACCCGCGCGAACCCTTAGCTGTCTGTGTCGTTTCTTCACTTTTCGGTTTCGCGACATAGTCCATCCTACCCACTTTCAACTTTCCTCTCTCAACACAACACATGAAGAGTCATGCTCCACCCGCAAGGGCACGTACCTTACGTGACGCGGCTGGCACCCGGGCGAACCCTTAGCTGTCTGTGTCGTTTCTTCACTTTTCCGTTTCGCGACATAGTCCATCCTACCCACTTTCATCTTTCCTCTCTCAACACAACACATGAAGAGCCATGCTCCACCCGCAAGGGCACGTACCTTACGTGACGCGGCTGGCACCCGCGCGAACCCTTAGCTGTCTGTGTCGTTTCTTCACTTTTCCGTTTCGCGACATAGTCCATCCTACCCACTTTCATCTTTCCTCTCTCAACACAACACATGAAGAGTCATGCTCCACCCGCAAGGGCACGTACCTTACGTGACGCGGCTGGCTCCCGCGCGGTCCCTTAGCTGTCTGTGTCGTTTCTTCACTTTTCGGTTTCGCGACATAGTCCATCCTACCCACTTTCATCTTTCCTCTCTCAACACAACACATGAAGAGTCATGCTCCACCCGCAAGGGCACGTACCTTACGTGACGCGCCTGGCTCCCGCGCGGTCCCTTAGCTGTCTGTGTCGTTTCTTCACTTTTCCGTTTCGCGACATAGTCCATCCTACCCACTTTCATCTTTCCTCTCTCAACACAACACATGAAGAGTCATGCTCCACCCGCAAGGGCACGTACCTTACGTGACGCGGCTGGCACCCGCGCGAACCCTTAGCTGTCTGTGTCGTTTCTTCACTTTTCGGTTTCGCGACATAGTCCATCCTACCCACTTTCATCTTTCCTCTCTCAACACAACACATGAAGAGTCATGCACCACCCTCAAGGGCACGTACCTTACGTGACGCGGTTGGCACCCGCGCGAACCCTTAGCTGTCTGTGTCGTTTCTTCACTTTTCGGTTTCGCGACATAGTCCATCCTACCCACTTTCATCTTTCCTCTCTCAACACAACACATGAAGAGTCATGCACCACCCTCAAGGGCACGTACCTTACGTGACGCGGTTGGCACCCGCGCGAACCCTTAGCTGTCTGTGTCGTTTCTCCACTTTTCGGTTTCGCGACATAGTCCATCCTACCCACTTTCATCTTTCCTCTCTCAACACAACACATGAAGAGTCATGCACCACCCTCAAGGGCACGTACCTTACGTGACGCGGTTGGCACCCGCGCGAACCCTTAGCTGTCTGGGTCGTTTCTTCACTTTTCGGTTTCGCGACATAGTCCATCCTACCCACTTTCATCTTTCCTCTCTCAACACAACACATGAAGAGTCATGCACCACCCTCAAGGGCACGTACCTTACGTGATGCGGTTGGCACCCGCGCGAACCCTTAGCTGTCTGTGTCGTTTCTCCACTTTTCGGTTTCGCGACATAGTCCATCCTACCCACTTTCATCTTTCCTCTCTCAACACAACACATGAAGAGTCATGCTCCACCCGCAAGGGCACGTACCTTACGTGACGCGGCTGGCACCCGCGCGAACCCTTAGCTGTCTGTGTCGTTTCTTCACTTTTCGGTTTCGCGACATAGTCCATCCTACCCACTTTCATCTTTCCTCTCTCAACACAACACATGAAGAGTCATGCACCACCCTCAAGGGCACGTACCTTACGTGACGCGGTTGGCACCCGCGCGAACCCTTAGCTGTCTGTGTCGTTTCTTCACTTTTCGGTTTCGCGACATAGTCCATCCTACCCACTTTCATCTTTCCTCTCTCAACACAACACATGAAGAGTCATGCACCACCCTCAAGGGCACGTACCTTACGTGACGCGGTTGGCACCCGCGCGAACCCTTAGCAGTCTGTGTCGTTTCTTCACTTTTCGGTTTCGCGACATAGTCCATCCTACCCACTTTCATCTTTCCTCTCTCAACACAACACATGAAGAGTCATGCACCACCCTCAAGGGCACGTACCTTACGTGACGCGGTTGGCACCCGCGCGAACCCTTAGCTGTCTGTGTCGTTTCTCCACTTTTCGGTTTCGCGACATAGTCCATCCTACCCACTTTCATCTTTCCTCTCTCAACACAACACATGAAGAGTCATGCTCCACCCGCAAGGGCACGTACCTTACGTGACGCGGCTGGCACCCGCGCGAACCCTTAGCTGTCTGTGTCGTTTCTTCACTTTTCGGTTTCGCGACATAGTCCATCCTACCCACTTTCATCTTTCCTCTCTCAACACAACACATGAAGAGTCATGCACCACCCTCAAGGGCACGTACCTTACGTGACGCGGTTGGCTCCCGCGCGAACCCTTAGCTGTCTGTGTCGTTTCTTCACTTTTCGGTTTCGCGACATAGTCCATCCTACCCACTTTCATCTTTCCTCTCTCAACACAACACATGAAGAGTCATGCTCCACCCGCAAGGGCACGTACCTTACGTGACGCGGCTGGCACCCGCGCGAACCCTTAGCTGTCTGTGTCGTTTCTCCACTTTTCGGTTTCGCGACATAGTCCATCCTACCCACTTTCATCTTTCCTCTCTCAACACAACACATGAAGAGTCATGCTCCACCCGCAAGGGCACGTACCTTACGTGACGCGGTTGGCACCCGCGCGAACCCTTAGCAGTCTGTGTCGTTTCTTCACTTTTCGGTTTCGCGACATAGTCCATCCTACCCACTTTCATCTTTCCTCTCTCAACACAACACATGAAGAGTCATGCTCCACCCGCAAGGGCACGTACCTTACGTGACGCGGCTGGCACCCGCGCGAACCCTTAGCTGTCTGTGTCGTTTCTCCACTTTTCGGTTTCGCGACATAGTCCATCCTACCCACTTTCATCTTTCCTCTCTCAACACAACACATGAAGAGTCATGCTCCACCCGCAAGGGCACGTACCTTACGTGACGCGGCTGGCACCCGCGCGAACCCTTAGCTGTCTGTGTCGTTTCTTCACTTTTCGGTTTCGCGACATAGTCCATCCTACCCACTTTCATCTTTCCTCTCTCAACACAACACATGAAGAGTCATGCTCCACCCGCAAGGGCACGTACCTTACGTGACGCGGCTGGCACCCGCGCGAACCCTTAGCTGTCTGTGTCGTTTCTCCACTTTTCGGTTTCGCGACATAGTCCATCCTACCCACTTTCATCTTTCCTCTCTCAACACAACACATGAAGAGTCATGCTCCACCCGCAAGGGCACGTACCTTACGTGACGCGGCTGGCTCCCGCGCGGTCCCTTAGCTGTCTGTGTCGTTTCTTCACTTTTCGGTTTCGCGACATAGTCCATCCTACCCACTTTCATCTTTCCTCTCTCAACACAACACATGAAGAGTCATGCTCCACCCGCAAGGGCACGTACCTTACGTGACGCGGCTGGCACCCGCGCGAACCCTTAGCTGTCTGTGTCGTTTCTTCACTTTTCGGTTTCGCGACATAGTCCATCCTACCCACTTTCATCTTTCCTCTCTCAACACAACACATGAAGAGTCATGCTCCACCCGCAAGGGCACGTACCTTACGTGACGCGGCTGGCTACCGCGCGGTCCCTTAGCTGTCTGTGTCGTTTCTTCACTTTTCGGTTTCGCGACATAGTCCATCCTACCCACTTTCATCTTTCCTCTCTCAACACAACACATGAAGAGTCATGCTCCACCCGCAAGGGCACGTACCTTACGTGACGCGGCTGGCACCCGCGCGAACCCTTAGCTGTCTGTGTCGTTTCTTCACTTTTCGGTTTCGCGACATAGTCCATCCTACCCACTTTCATCTTTCCTCTCTCAACACAACACATGAAGAGTCATGCTCCACCCGCAAGGGCACGTACCTTACGTGACGCGGCTGGCACCCGCGCGAACCCTTAGCTGTCTGTGTCGTTTCTCCACTTTTCGGTTTCGCGACATAGTCCATCCTACCCACTTTCATCTTTCCTCTCTCAACACAACACATGAAGAGTCATGCTCCACCCGCAAGGGCACGTACCTTACGTGACGCGGCTGGCACCCGCGCGAACCCTTAGCTGTCTGTGTCGTTTCTTCACTTTTCGGTTTCGCGACATAGTCCATCCTACCCACTTTCATCTTTCCTCTCTCAACACAACACATGAAGAGTCATGCTCCACCCGCAAGGGCACGTACCTTACGTGACGCGGCTGGCACCCGCGCGAACCCTTAGCTGTCTGTGTCGTTTCTTCACTTTTCGGTTTCGCGACATAGTCCATCCTACCCACTTTCATCTTTCCTCTCTCAACACAACACATGAAGAGTCATGCTCCACCCGCAAGGGCACGTACCTTACGTGACGCGGTTGGCACCCGCGCGAACCCTTAGCTGTCTGTGTCGTTTCTTCACTTTTCCGTTTCGCGACATAGTCCATCCTACCCACTTTCATCTTTCCTCTCTCAACACAACACATGAAGAGTCATGCTCCACCCGCAAGGGCACGTACCTTACGTGACGCGGTTGGCACCCGCGCGAACCCTTAGCTGTCTGTGTCGTTTCTTCACTTTTCCGTTTCGCGACATAGTCCATCCTACCCACTTTCATCTTTCCTCTCTCAACACAACACATGAAGAGTCATGCTCCACCCGCAAGGGCACGTACCTTACGTGACGCGGCTGGCTCCCGCGCGGTCCCTTAGCTGTCTGTGTCGTTTCTTCACTTTTCCGTTTCGCGACATAGTCCATCCTACCCACTTTCATCTTTCCTCTCTCAACACAACACATGAAGAGTCATGCACCACCCGCAAGGGCACGTACCTTACGTGACGCGGTTGGCACCCGCGCGAACCCTTAGCTGTCTGTGTCGTTTCTTCACTTTTCCGTTTCGCGACATAGTCCATCCTACCCACTTTCATCTTTCCTCTCTCAACACAACACATGAAGAGTCATGCTCCACCCGCAAGGGCACGTACCTTACGTGACGCGGCTGACTCCCGCGCGGTCCCTTAGCTGTCTGTGTCGTTTCTTCACTTTTCCGTTTCGCGACATAGTCCATCCTACCCACTTTCATCTTTCCTCTCTCAACACAACACATGAAGAGTCATGCACCACCCGCAAGGGCACGTACCTTACGTGACGCGGCTGGCACCCGCGCGAACCCTTAGCTGTCTGTGTCGTTTCTCCACTTTTCGGTTTCGCGACATAGTCCATCCTACCCACTTTCATCTTTCCTCTCTCAACACAACACATGAAGAGTCATGCACCACCCGCAAGGGCACGTACCTTACGTGACGCGGCTGGCTCCCGCGCGGTCCCTTAGCTGTCTGTGTCGTTTCTTCACTTTTCCGTTTCGCGACATAGTCCATCCTACCCACTTTCATCTTTCCTCTCTCAACACAACACATGAAGAGTCATGCTCCACCCGCAAGGGCACGTACCTTACGTGATGCGGTTGGCACCCGCGCGAACCCTTAGCTGTCTGTGTCGTTTCTTCACTTTTCGGTTTCGCGACATAGTCCATCCTACCCACTTTCATCTTTCCTCTCTCAACACAACACATGAAGAGTCATGCTCCACCCGCAAGGGCACGTACCTTACGTGACGCGGCTGGCACCCGCGCGAACCCTTAGCTGTCTGTGTCGTTTCTTCACTTTTCGGTTTCGCGACATAGTCCGTCCTACCCACTTTCATCTTTCCTCTCTCAACACAACACATGAAGAGTCATGCACCACCCGCAAGGGCACGTACCTTACGTGACGCGGCTGGCTCCCGCGCGGTCCCTTAGCTGTCTGTGTCGTTTCTTCACTTTTCCGTTTCGCGACAGAGTCCATCCTACCCACTTTCATCTTTCCTCTCTCAACACAACACATGAAGAGTCATGCACCACCCGCAAGGGCACGTACCTTACGTGACGCGGTTGGCACCCGCGCGAACCCTTAGCTGTCTGTGTCGTTTCTTCACTTTTCGGTTTCGCGACATAGTCCATCCTACCCACTTTCATCTTTCCTCTCTCAACACAACACATGAAGAGTCATGCTCCACCCGCAAGGGCACATACCTTACGTGACGCGGTTGGCACCCGCGCGAACCCTTAGCTGTCTGTGTCGTTTCTTCACTTTTCGGTTTCGCGACATAGTCCATCCTACCCACTTTCATCTTTCCTCTCTCAACACAACACATGAAAAGTCATGTACCACCCGCAAGGGCACGTACCTTACGTGACGCGGCTGGCTCCCGCGCGGTCCCTTAGCTGTCTGTGTCGTTTCTTCACTTTTCCGTTTCGCGACATAGTCCATCCTACCCACTTTCATCTTTCCTCTCTCAACACAACACATGAAGAGTCATGCTCCACCCGCAAGGGCACGTACCTTACGTGACGCGGTTGGCACCCGCGCGAACCCTTAGCTGTCTGTGTCGTTTCTTCACTTTTCGGTTTCGCGACATAGTCCATCCTACCCACTTTCATCTTTCCTCTCTCAACACAACACATGAAGAGTCATGCTCCACCCGCAGGGGCACGTACCTTACGTGACGCGGTTGGCACCCGCGCGAACCCTTAGCTGTCTGTGTCGTTTCTCCACTTTTCGGTTTCGCGACATAGTCCATCCTACCCACTTTCATCTTTCCTCTCTCAACACAACACATGAAGAGTCATGCTCCACCCGCAAGGGCACGTACCTTCCGTGACGCGGTTGGCACCCGCGCGAACCCTTAGCTGTCTGTGTCGTTTCTTCACTTTTCGGTTTCGCGACATAGTCCATCCTACCCACTTACATCTTTCCTTTCTCAACACAACACATGAAGAGTCATGCTCCACCCACAAGGGCACGTACCTTACGTGACGCGGTTGGCACCCGCGCGAACCCTTAGCTGTCTGTGTCGTTTCTTCACTTTTCGGTTTCGCGACATAGTCCATCCTACCCACTTTCATCTTTCCTCTCTCAACACAACACATGAAGAGTCATGCTCCACCCGCAAGGGCACGTACCTTACGTGACGCGGCTGGCACCCGCGCGAACCCTTAGCTGTCTGTGTCGTTTCTTCACTTTTCCGTTTCGCGACATAGTCCATCCTACCCACTTTCATCTTTCCTCTCTCAACACAACACATGAAGAGTCATGCTCCACCCGCAAGGGCACGTACCTTACGTGACGCGGTTGGCACCCGCGCGAACCCTTAGCTGTCTGTGTCGTTTCTTCACTTTTCGGTTACGCGACATAGTCCATCCTACCCACTTTCATCTTTCCTCTCTCAACACAACACATGAAGAGTCATGCTCCACCCGCAAGGGCACGTACCTTACGTGACGCGGCTGGCACCCGCGCGGTCCCTTAGCTGTCTGTGTCGTTTCTTCACTTTTCGGTTTCGCGACATAGTCCATCCTACCCACTTTCATCTTTCCTCTCTCAACACAACACATGAAGAGTCATGCTCCACCCGCAAGGGCACGTACCTTACGTGACGCGGCTGGCTCCCGCGCGGTCCCTTAGCTGTCTGTGTCGTTTCTTCACTTTTCCGTTTCGCGACATAGTCCATCCTACCCACTTTCATCTTTCCTCTCTCAACACAACACATGAAGAGTCATGCTCCACCCGCAAGGGCACGTACCTTACGTGACGCGGTTGGCACCGGCGCGAACCCTTAGCTGTCTGTGTCGTTTCTTCACTTTTCGGTTTCGCGACATAGTCCATCCTACCCACTTTCATCTTTCCTCTCTCAACACAACACATGAAGAGTCATGCTCCACCCGCAAGGGCACGTACCTTACGTGACGCGGCTGGCACCCGCGCGGTCCCTTAGCTGTCTGTGTCGTTTCTTCACTTTTCCGTTTCGCGACATAGTCCATCCTACCCACTTTCATCTTTCCTCTCTCAACACAACACATGAAGAGTCATGCACCACCCGCAAGGGCACGTACCTTACGTGACGCGGTTGGCACCCGCGCGAACCCTTAGCTGTCTGTGTCGTTTCTTCACTTTTCGGTTTCGCGACATAGTCCATCCTACCCACTTTCATCTTTCCTCTCTCAACACAACACATGAAGAGTCATGCTCCACCCGCAAGGGCACGTACCTTACGTGACGCGGCTGGCACCCGCGCGAACCCTTAGCTGTCTGTGTCGTTTCTTCACTTTTCGGTTTCGCGACATAGTCCATCCTACCCACTTTCATCTTTCCTCTCTCAACACAACACATGAAGAGGCATGCACCACCCGCAAGGGCACGTACCTTACGTGACGCGGCTGGCTCCCGCGCGGTCCCTTAGCTGTCTGTGTCGTTTCTTCACTTTTCCGTTTCGCGACAGAGTCCATCCTACCCACTTTCATCTTTCCTCTCTCAACACAACACATGAAGAGTCATGCACCACCTGCAAGGGCACGTACCTTACGTGACGCGGTTGGCACCCGCGCGAACCCTTAGCTGTCTGTGTCGTTTCTTCACTTTTCGGTTTCGCGACATAGTCCATCCTACCCACTTTCATCTTTCCTCTCTCAACACAACACATGAAGAGTCATGCTCCACCCGCAAGGGCACATACCTTACGTGACGCGGTTGGCACCCGCGCGAACCCTTAGCTGTCTGTGTCGTTTCTTCACTTTTCGGTTTCGCGACATAGTCCATCCTACCCACTTTCATCTTTCCTCTCTCAACACAACACATGAAAAGTCATGCACCATCCGCAAGGGCACGTACCTTACGTGACGCGGCTGGCTCCCGCGCGGTCCCTTAGCTGTCTGTGTCGTTTCTTCACTTTTCCGTTTCGCGACATAGTCCATCCTACCCACTTTCATCTTTCCTCTCTCAACACAACACATGAAGAGTCATGCTCCACCCGCAAGGGCACGTACCTTACGTGACGCGGTTGGCACCCGCGCGAACCCTTAGCTGTCTGTGTCGTTTCTTCACTTTTCGGTTTCGCGACATAGTCCATCCTACCCACTTTCATCTTTCCTCTCTCAACACAACACATGAAGAGTCATGCTCGACCCGCAAGGGCACGTACCTTACGTGACGCGGTTGGCACCCGCGTGAACCCTTAGCTGTCTGTGTCGTTTCTCCACTTTTCGGTTTCGCGACATAGTCCATCCTACCCACTTTCATCTTTCCTCTCTCAACACAACACATGAAGAGTCATGCTCCACCCGCAAGGGCACGTACCTTCCGTGACGCGGTTGGCACCCGCGCGAACCCTTAGCTGTCTGTGTCGTTTCTTCACTTTTCGGTTTCGCGACATAGTCCATCCTACCCACTTACATCTTTCCTCTCTCAACACAACACATGAAGAGTCATGCTCCACCCGCAAGGGCACGTACCTTACGTGACGCGGTTGGCACCCGCGCGAACCCTTAGCTGTCTGTGTCGTTTCTTCACTTTTCGGTTTCGCGACATAGTCCATCCTACCCACTTTCATCTTTCCTCTCTCAACACAACACATGAAGAGTCATGCTCCACCCGCAAGGGCACGTACCTTACGTGACGCGGCTGGCACCCGCGCGAACCCTTAGCTGTCTGTGTCGTTTCTTCACTTTTCCGTTTCGCGACATAGTCCATCCTACCCACTTTCATCTTTCCTCTCTCAACACAACACATGAAGAGTCATGCTCCACCCGCAAGGGCACGTACCTTACGTGACGCGGCTGGCTCCCGCGCGGTCCCTTAGCTGTCTGTGTCGTTTCTTCACTTTTCCGTTTCGCGACATATTCCATCCTACCCACTTTCATCTTTCCTCTCTCAACACAACACATGAAGAGTCATGCTTCACCCGCAAGGGCACGTACCTCAAGTGACGCGGCTGGCACCCGCGCGAACCCTTAGCTGTCTGTGTCGTTTCTTCACTTTTCGGTTTCGCGACATAGTCCATCCTACCCACTTTCATCTTTCCTCTCTCAACACAACACATGAAGAGTCATGCTCCACCCGCAAGGGCACGTACCTTACGTGACGCGGCTGGCACCCGCGCGAACCCTTAGCTGTCTGTGTCGTTTCTTCACTTTTCCGTTTCGCGACATAGTCCATCCTACCCACTTTCATCTTTCCTCTCTCAACACAACACATGAAGAGTCATGCTCCACCCGCAAGGGCACGTACCTTACGTGACGCGGCTGGCACCCGCGCGAACCCTTAGCTGTCTGTGTCGTTTCTTCACTTTTCCGTTTCGCGACATAGTCCATCCTACCCACTTTCATCTTTCCTCTCTCAACACAACACATGAAGAGTCATGCTCCACCCGCAAGGGCACGTACCTTACGTGACGCGGCTGGCTCCCGCGCGGTCCCTTAGCTGTCTGTGTCGTTTCTTCACTTTTCCGTTTCGCGACATAGTCCATCCTAGCCACTTTCATCTTTCCTCTCTCAACACAACACATGAAGAGTCATGCTCCACCCGCAAGGGCACGTGCCTCAAGTGACGCGGCTGGCACCCGCGCGAACCCTTAGCTGTCTGTGTCGTTTCTTCACTTTTCGGTTTCGCGACATAGTCCATCCTACCCACTTTCATCTTTCCTCTCTCAACACAACACATGAAGAGTCATGCTCCACCCGCAAGGGCACGTACCTTACGTGACGCGGCTGGCACCCGCGCGAACCCTTAGCTGTCTGTGTCGTTTCTTCACTTTTCCGTTTCGCGACATAGTCCATCCTACCCACTTTCATCTTTCCTCTCTCAACACAACACATGAAGAGTCATGCTCCACCCGCAAGGGCACGTACCTTACGTGACGCGGCTGGCTCCCGCGCGGTCCCTTAGCTGTCTGTGTCGTTTCTTCACTTTTCCGTTTCGCGACATAGTCCATCCTACCCACTTTCATCTTTCCTCTCTCAACACAACACATGAAGAGTCATGCTCCACCCGCAAGGGCACGTACCTTACGTGACGCGGCTGGCACCCGCGCGAACACTTAGCTGTCTGTGTCGATTCTTCACTTTTCGGTTTCGCGACATAGTCCATCCTAGCCACTTTCATCTTTCCTCTCTCAACACAACACATGAAGAGTCATGCTCCACCCGCAAGGGCACGTACCTTACGTGACGCGGCTGGCTCCCGCGCGGTCCCTTAGCTGTCTGTGTCGTTTCTTCACTTTTCCGTTTCGCGACATAGTCCATCCTACCCACTTTCATCTTTCCTCTCTCAACACAACACATGAAGAGTCATGCTCCACCCGCAAGGGCACGTACCTTACGTGATGCGGCTGGCACCCGCGCGAACCCTTAGCTGTCTGTGTCGTTTCTTCACTTTTCGGTTTCGCGACATAGTCCATCCTACCCACTTTCATCTTTCCTCTCTCAACACAACACATGAAGAGTCATGCTCCACCCGCAAGGGCACGTACCTTACGTGACGCGGCTGTCACCCGCGCGAACCCTTAGCTGTCTGTGTCGTTTCTTCACTTTTCCGTTTCGCGACATAGTCCATCCTACCCACTTTCATCTTTCCTCTCTCAACACAACACATGAAGAGTCATGCTCCACCCGCAAGGGCACGTACCTTACGTGACGCGGCTGGCTCCCGCGCGGTCCCTTAGCTGTCTGTGTCGTTTCTTCACTTTTCGGTTTCGCGACATAGTCCATCCTACCCACTTTCATCTTTCCTCTCTCAACACAACACATGAAGAGTCATGCTCCACCCGCAAGGGCACGTACCTTACGTGACGCGGCTGGCTCCCGCGCGGTCTCTTAGCTGTCTGTGTCGTTTCTTCACTTTTCCGTTTCGCGACATAGTCCATCCGACCCACTTTCATCTTTCCTCTCTCAACACAACACATGAAGAGTCATGCTCCACCCGCAAGGGCACGTACCTTACGTGACGCGGCTGGCTCCCGCGCGGTCTCTTAGCTGTCTGTGTCGTTTCTTCACTTTTCGGTTTCGCGACATAGTCCATCCGACCCACTTTCATCTTTCCTCTCTCAACACAACACATGAAGAGTCATGCTCCACCCGCTAGGGCACGTACCTTACGTGACGCGGCTGGCACCCGCGCGAACCCTTAGCTGTCTGTGTCGTTTCTTCACTTTTCGGTTTCGCGACATAGTCCATCCTACCCACTTTCATCTTTCCTCTCTCAACACAACACATGAAGAGTCATGCTCCACCCGCAAGGGCACGTACCTTACGTGACGCGGCTGGCTCCCGCGCGGTCTCTTAGCTGTCTGTGTCGTTTCTTCACTTTTCCGTTTCACGACATAGTCCATCCGACCCACTTTCATCTTTCCTCTCTCAACACAACACATGAAGAGTCATGCTCCACCCGCAAGGGCACGTACCTTACGTGACGCGGCTGGCTCCCGCGCGGTCTCTTAGCTGTCTGTGTCGTTTCTTCACTTTTCCGTTTCGCGACATAGTCCATCCGACCCACTTTCATCTTTCCTCTCTCAACACAACACATGAAGAGTCATGCTCCACCCGCAAGGGCTCGTACCTTACGTGACGCGGCTGGCACCCGCGCGAACCCTTAGCTGTCTGTGTCGTTTCTTCACTTTTCGGTTTCGCGACATAGTCCATCCTACCCACTTTCATCTTTCCTCTCTCAACACAACACATGAAGAGTCATGCTCCACCCGCAAGGGCACGTACCTTACGTGACGCGGCTGGCACCCGCGCGAACCCTTAGCTGTCTGTGTCGTTTCTTCACTTTTCCGTTTCGCGACATAGTCCATCCTACCCACTTTCATCTTTCCTCTCTCAACACAACACATGAAGAGTCATGCTCCACCCGCAAGGGCACGTACCTTACGTGACGCGGCTGGCTCCCGCGCGGTCTCTTAGCAGTCTGTGTCGTTTCTTCACTTTTCCGTTTCGCGACATAGTCCAACCGACCCACTTTCATCTTTCCTCTCTCAACACAACACATGAAGAGTCATGCTCCACCCGCAAGGGCACGTACCTTACGTGACGCGGCTGGCTCCCGCGCGAACCCTTAGCTGTCTGTGTCGTTTCTTCACTTTTCGGTTTCGCGACATAGTCCATCCTACCCACTTTCATCTTTCCTCTCTCAACACAACACATGAAGAGTCATGCTCCACCCGCAAGGGCACGTACCTTACGTGACGCGGCTGGCTCCCGCGCGAACCCTTAGCTGTCTGTGTCGTTTCTTCACTTTTCGGTTTCGCGACATAGTCCATCCTACCCACTTTCATCTTTCCTCTCTCAACACAACACATGAAGAGTCATGCTCCACCCGCAAGGGCACGTACCTTACGTGACGCGGCTGGCTCCCGCGCGGTCCCTTAGCTGTCTGTGTCGTTTCTTCACTTTTCGGTTTCGCGACATAGTCCATCCTACCCACTTTCATCTTTCCTCTCTCAACACAACACATGAAGAGTCATGCTCCACCCGCAAGGGCACGTACCTTACGTGACGCGGCTGGCTCCCGCGCGGTCTCTTAGCTGTCTGTGTCGTTTCTTCACTTTTCCGTTTCGCGACATAGTCCATCCGACCCACTTTCATCTTTCCTCTCTCAACACAACACATGAAGAGTCATGCTCCACCCGCAAGGGCACGTACCTTACGTGACGCGGCTGGCTCCCGCGCGGTCTCTTAGCTGTCTGTGTCGTTTCTTCACTTTTCCGTTTCGCGACATAGTCCATCCGACCCACTTTCATCTTTCCTCTCTCAACACAACACATGAAGAGTCATGCTCCACCCGCTAGGGCACGTACCTTACGTGACGCGGCTGGCACCCGCGCGAACCCTTAGCTGTCTGTGTCGTTTCTTCACTTTTCGGTTTCGCGACATAGTCCATCCTACCCACTTTCATCTTTCCTCTCTCAACACAACACATGAAGAGTCATGCTCCACCCGCAAGGGCACGTACCTTACGTGACGCGGCTGGCTCCCGCGCGGTCTCTTAGCTGTCTGTGTCGTTTCTTCACTTTTCCGTTTCACGACATAGTCCATCCGACCCACTTTCATCTTTCCTCTCTCAACACAACACATGAAGAGTCATGCTCCACCCGCAAGGGCACGTACCTTACGTGACGCGGCTGGCTCCCGCGCGGTCTCTTAGCTGTCTGTGTCGTTTCTTCACTTTTCCGTTTCGCGACATAGTCCATCCGACCCACTTTCATCTTTCCTCTCTCAACACAACACATGAAGAGTCATGCTCCACCCGCAAGGGCTCGTACCTTACGTGACGCGGCTGGCACCCGCGCGAACCCTTAGCTGTCTGTGTCGTTTCTTCACTTTTCGGTTTCGCGACATAGTCCATCCTACCCACTTTCATCTTTCCTCTCTCAACACAACACATGAAGAGTCATGCTCCACCCGCAAGGGCACGTACCTTACGTGACGCGGCTGGCACCCGCGCGAACCCTTAGCTGTCTGTGTCGTTTCTTCACTTTTCCGTTTCGCGACATAGTCCATCCTACCCACTTTCATCTTTCCTCTCTCAACACAACACATGAAGAGTCATGCTCCACCCGCAAGGGCACGTACCTTACGTGACGCGGCTGGCTCCCGCGCGGTCTCTTAGCAGTCTGTGTCGTTTCTTCACTTTTCCGTTTCGCGACATAGTGCATCCGACCCACTTTCATCTTTCCTCTCTCAACACAACACATGAAGAGTCATGCTCCACCCGCAAGGGCACGTACCTTACGTGACGCGGCTGGCTCCCGCGCGAACCCTTAGCTGTCTGTGTCGTTTCTTCACTTTTCGGTTTCGCGACATAGTCCATCCTACCCACTTTCATCTTTCCTCTCTCAACACAACACATGAAGAGTCATGCTCCACCCGCAAGGGCACGTACCTTACGTGACGCGGCTGGCACCTGCGCGAACCCTTAGCTGTCTGTGTCGTTTCTTCACTTTTCCGTTTCGCGACATAGTCCATCCTACCCACTTTCATCTTTCCTCTCTCAAGACAACACATGAAGAGTAATGCTCCACCCGCAAGGGCACGTACCTTACGTGACGCGGCTGGCTCCCGCGCGGTCCCTTAGCTGTCTGTGTCGTTTCTTCACTTTTCGGTTTCGCGACATAGTCCATCCTACCCACTTTCATCTTTCCTCTCTCAACACAACACAGGAAGAGTCATGCTCCACCCGCAAGGGCACGTACCTTACGTGACGCGGCTGGCACCCGCGCGAACCCTTAGCTGTCTGTGTCGTTTCTTCACTTTTCCGTTTCGCGACATAGTCCATCCTACCCACTTTCATCTTTCCTCTCTCAACACAACACATGAAGAGTCATGCTCCACCCGCAAGGGCACGTACCTTACGTGTCGCGGCTGGCTCCCGCGCGGCCCCATAGCTGTCTGTGTCGTTTCTTCACTTTTCCGTTTCGCGACATAGTCCATCCTACCCACTTTCATCTTTCCTCTCTCAACACAACACATGAAGAGTCATGCTCCACCCGCAAGGGCACGTACCTTACGTGACGCGGCTGGCACCCGCGCGAACCCTTAGCTGTCTGTGTCGTTTCTTCACTTTTCGGTTTCGCGACTTAGTCCATCCTACCCACTTTCATCTTTCCTCTCTCAACACAACACATGAAGAGTCATGCTCCACCCGCAAGGGCACGTACCTTACGTGACGCGGCTGGCTCCCGCGCGGTCCCTTAGCTGTCTGTGTCGTTTCTTCACTTTTCGGTTTCGCGACATAGTCCATCCTACCCACTTTCATCTTTCCTCTCTCAACACAACACATGAAGAGTCATGCTCCACCCGCAAGGGCACGTACCTTACGTGACGCGGCTGGCTCCCGCGCGAACCCTTAGCTGTCTGTGTCGTTTCTTCACTTTTCCGTTTCGCGGCATAGTCCATCCTACCCACTTTCATCTTTCCTCTCTCAACACAACACATGAAGAGTCATGCTCCACCCGCAAGGGCACGTACCTTACGTGACGCGGCTGGCTCCCGCGCGGTCCCTTAGCTGTCTGTGTCGTTTCTTCACTTTTCCGTTTCGCGACATAGTCCATCCGACCCACTTTCATCTTTCCTCTCTCAACACAACACATGAAGAGTCATGCTCCACCCGCAAGGGCACGTACCTTACGTGACGCGGCTGGCACCCGCGCGAACCCTTAGCTGTCTGTGTCGTTTCTTCACTTTTCGGTTTCGCGACATAGTCCATCCTACCCACTTTCATCTTTCCTCTCTCAACACAACACATGAAGAGTCATGCTCCACCCGCAAGGGCACGTACCTTACGTGACGCGGCTGGCTCCCGCGCGGTCCCTTAGCTGTCTGTGTCGTTTCTTCACTTTTCCGTTACGCGACATAGTCCATCCTACCCACTTTCATCTTTCCTCTCTCAACACAACACATGAAGAGTCATGCTCCACCCGCAAGGGCACGTACCTTACGTGACGCGGCTGGCTCCCGCGCGGTCCCTTAGCTGTCTGTGTCGTTTCTTCACTTTTCGGTTTCGCGACATAGTCCATCCTACCCACTTTCATCTTTCCTCTCTCAACACAACACATGAAGAGTCATGCTCCACCCGCAAGGGCACGTACCTTACGTGACGCGGCTGGCACCCGCGCGAACCCTTAGCTGTCTGTGTCGTTTCTTCACTTTTCCGTTTCGCGACATAGTCCATCCTACCCACTTTCATCTTTCCTCTCTCAACACAACACATGAAGAGTCATGCTCCACCCGCAAGGGCACGTACCTTACGTGACGCGGCTGGCTCCCGCGCGGTCCCTTAGCTGTCTGTGTCGTTTCTTCACTTTTCCGTTTCGCGACATAGTCCATCCTACCCACTTTCATCTTTCCTCTCTCAACACAACACATGAAGAGTCATGCTCCACCCGCAAGGGCACGTACCTTACGTGACGCGGCTGGCACCCGCGCGAACCCTTAGCTGTCTGTGTCATTTCTTCACTTTTCCGTTTCGCGACATAGTCCATCCTACCCACTTTCATCTTTCCTCTCTCAACACAACACATGAAGAGTCATGCTCCACCCGCAAGGGCACGTACCTTACGTGACGCGGCTGGCACCCGCGCGAACCCTTAGCTGTCTGTGTCGTTTCTTCACTTTTCGGTTTCGCGACATAGTCCATCCTACCCACTTTCATCTTTCCTCTCTCAACACAACACATGAAGAGTCATGCTCCACCCGCAAGGGCACGTACCTTACGTGACGCGGCTGGCTCCCGCGCGGTCCCTTAGCTGTCTGTGTCGTTTCTTCACTTTTTGGTTTCGCGACATAGTCCATCCTACCCACTTTCATCTTTCCTCTCTCAACACAACACATGAAGAGTCATGCTCCACCCGCAAGGGCACGTACCTTACGTGACGCGGCTGGCTCCCGCGCGGTCCCTTAGCTGTCTGTGTCGTTTCTTCACTTTTCGGTTTCGCGACATAGTCCATCCTACCCACTTTCATCTTTCCTCTCTCAACACAACACATGAAGAGTCATGCTCCACCCGCAAGGGCACGTACCTTACGTGACGCGGCTGGCACCCGCGCGAACCCTTAGCTGTCTGTGTCGTTTCTTCACTTTTCGGTTTCGCGACATAGTCCATCCTACCCACTTTCATCTTTCCTCTCTCAACACAACACATGAAGAGTCATGCTCCACCCGCAAGGGCACGTACCTTACGTGACGCGGCTGGCTCCCGCGCGGTCCCTTAGCTGTCTGTGTCGTTTCTTCACTTTTCGGTTTCGCGACATAGTCCATCCTACCCACTTTCATCTTTCCTCTCTCAACACAACACATGAAGAGTCATGCTCCACCCGCAAGGGCACGTACTTTACGTGACGCGGCTGGCTCCCGCGCGGTCCCTTAGCTGTCTGTGTCGTTTCTTCACTTTTCGGTTTCGCGACATAGTCCATCCTACCCACTTTCATCTTTCCTCTCTCAACACAACACATGAAGAGTCATGCTCCACCCGCAAGGGCACGTACCTTACGTGACGCGGCTGGATCCCGCGCGGTCCCTTAGCTGTCTGTGTCGTTTCTTCACTTTTCCGTTTCGCGACATAGTCCATCCTACCCACTTTCATCTTTCCTCTCTCAACACAACACATGAAGAGTCATGCTCCACCCGCAAGGGCACGTACCTTACGTGACGCGGCTGGCACCCGCGCGAACCCTTAGCTGTCTGTGTCGTTTCTTCACTTTTCCGTTTCGCGACATAGTCCATCCTACCCACTTTCATCTTTCCTCTCTCAACACAACACATGAAGAGTCATGCTCCACCCGCAAGGGCACGTACCTTACGTGACGCGGCTGGCTCCCGCGCGGTCCCTTAGCTGTCTGTGTCGTTTATTCACTTTTCGGTTTCGCGACATAGTCCATCCTACCCACTTTCATCTTTCCTCTCTCAACACAACACATGAAGAGTCATGCTCCACCCGCAAGGGCACGTACCTTACGTGACGCGGCTGGCACCCGCGCGAACCCTTAGCTGTCTGTGTCGTTTCTTCACTTTTCGGTTTCGCGACATAGTCCATCCTACCCACTTTCATCTTTCCTCTCTCAACACAACACATGAAGAGTCATGCTCCACCCGCAAGGGCACGTACCTTACGTGACGCGGCTGGCACCCGCGCGAACCCTTAGCTGTCTGTGTCGTTTCTTCACTTTTCCGTTTCGCGACATAGTCCATCCTACCCACTTTCATCTTTCCTCTCTCAACACAACACATGAAGAGTCATGCTCCACCCGCAAGGGCACGTACCTTACGTGACGCGGCTGGCTCCCGCGCGGTCCCTTAGCTGTCTGTGTCGTTTCTTCACTTTTCGGTTTCGCGACATAGTCCATCCTACCCACTTTCATCTTTCCTCTCTCAACACAACACACGAAGAGTCATGCTCCACCCGCAAGGGCACGTACCTTACGTGACGCGGCTGGCTCCCGCGCGGTCCCTTAGCTGTCTGTGTCGTTTCTTCACTTTTCGGTTTCGCGACATAGTCCATCCTACCCATTTTCATCATTCCTCTCTCAACACAACACATGAAGAGTCATGCTCCACCCGCAAGGGCACGTACCTTACGTGACGCGGCTGGCTCCCGCGCGGTCCCTTAGCTGTCTGTGTCGTTTCTTCACTTTTCGGTTTCGCGACATAGTCCATCCTACCCACTTTCATCTTTCCTCTCTCAACACAACACATGAAGAGTCATGCTCCACCCGCAAGGGCACGTACCTTACGTGACGCGGCTGGCTCCCGCGCGGTCCCTTAGCTGTCTGTGTCGTTTCTTCACTTTTCGGTTTCGCGACATAGTCCATCCTACCCACTTTCAACTTTCCTCTCTCAACACAACACACGAAGAGTCATGCTCCACCCGCAAGGGCACGTACCTTACGTGACGCGGCTGGCTCCCGCGCGGTCCCTTAGCTGTCTGTGTCGTTTCTTCACTTTTCGGTTTCGCGACATAGTCCATCCGACCCACTTTCATCTTTCCTCTCTCAACACAACACATGAAGAGTCATGCTCCACCCGCAAGGGCACGTACCTTACGTGACGCGGCTGGCTCCCGCGCGGTCCCTTAGCTGTCTGTGTCGTTTCTTCACTTTTCGGTTTCGCGACATAGTCCATCCTACCCACTTTCATCTTTCCTCTCTCAACACAACACACGAAGAGTCATGCTCCACCCGCAAGGGCACGTACCTTACGTGACGCGGCTGGCTCCCGCGCGGTCCCTTAGCTGTCTGTGTCGTTTCTTCACTTTTCGGTTTCGCGACATAGTCCATCCTACCCACTTTCATCTTTCCTCTCTCAACACAACACATGAAGAGTCATGCTCCACCCGCAAGGGCACGTACCTTACGTGACGCGGCTGGCTCCCGCGCGGTCCCTTAGCTGTCTGTGTCGTTTCTTCACTTTTCGGTTTCGTGACATAGTCCATCCTACCCACTTTCATCTTTCCTCTCTCAACACAACACACGAAGAGTCATGCTCCACCCGCAAGGGCACGTACCTTACGTGACGCGGCTGGCTCCCGCGCGGTCCCTTAGCTGTCTGTGTCGTTTCTTCACTTTTCGGTTTCGCGACATAGTCCATCCTACCCACTTTCATCTTTCCTCTCTCAACACAACACATGAAGAGTCATGCTCCACCCGCAAGGGCACGTACCTTACGTGATGCGGCTGGCTCCCGCGCGGTCCCTTAGCTGTCTGTGTCGTTTCTTCACTTTTCGGTTTCGCGACATAGTCCATCCTACCCACTTTCATCTTTCCTCTCTCAACACAACACACGAAGAGTCATGCTCCACCCGCAAGGGCACGTACCTTACGTGACGCGGCTGGCTCCCGCGCGGTCCCTTAGCTGTCTGTGTCGTTTCTTCACTTTTCGGTTTCGCGACATAGTCCATCCTACCCACTTTCATCTTTCCTCTCTCAACACAACACATGAAGAGTCATGCTCCACCCGCAAGGGCACGTACCTTACGTGACGCGGCTGGCTCCCGCGCGGTCCCTTAGCTGTCTGTGTCGTTTCTTCACTTTTCGGTTTCGCGACATAGTCCATCCTACCCACTTTCATCTTTCCTCTCTCAACACAACACACGAAGAGTCATGCTCCACCCGCAAGGGCACGTACCTTACGTGACGCGGCTGGCTCCCGCGCGGTCCCTTAGCTGTCTGTGTCGTTTCTTCACTTTTCGGTTTCGCGACATAGTCCATCCTACCCACTTTCATCTTTCCTCTCTCAACACAACACATGAAGAGTCATGCTCCACCCGCAAGGGCACGTTCCTTACGTGACGCGGCTGGCTCCCGCGCGGTCCCTTAGCTGTCTGTGTCGTTTCTTCACTTTTCGGTTTCGCGACATAGTCCATCCTACCCACTTTCATCTTTCCTCTCTCAACACAACACATGAAGAGTCATGCTCCACCCGCAAGGGCACGTACCTTACGTGACGCGGCTGGCTCCCGCGCGGTCCCTTAGCTGTCTGTGTCGTTTCTTCACTTTTCGGTTTCGCGACATAGTCCATCCTACCCACTTTCATCTTTCCTCTCTCAACACAACACATGAAGAGTCATGCTCCACCCGCAAGGGCACGTACCTTACGTGACGCGGCTGGCTCCCGCGCGGTCCCTTAGCTGTCTGTGTCGTTTCTTCACTTTTCGGTTTCGCGACATAGTCCATCCTACCCACTTTCATCTTTCCTCTCTCAACACAACACATGAAGAGTCATGCTCCACCCGCAAGGGCACGTACCTTACGTGACGCGGCTGGCTCCCGCGCGGTCCCTTAGCTGTCTGTGTCGTTTCTTCACTTTTCGGTTTCGCGACATAATCCATCCTACCCACTTTCATCTTTCCTCTCTCAACACAACACACGAAGAGTCATGCTCCACCCGCAAGGGCACGTACCTTACGTGACGCGGCTGGCTCCCGCGCGGTCCCTTAGCTGTCTGTGTCGTTTCTTCACTTTTCGGTTTCGCGACATAGTCCATCCTACCCACTTTCATCTTTCCTCTCTCAACACAACACATGAAGAGTCATGCTCCACCCGCAAGGGCACGTACCTTACGTGACGCGGCTGGCACCCGCGCGAACCCTTAGCTGTCTGTGTCGTTTCTTCACTTTTCGGTTTCGCGACATAGTCCATCCTACCCACTTTCATCTTTCCTCTCTCAACACAACACATGAAGAGTCATGCTCCACCCGCAAGGGCACGTACCTTACGTGACGCGGCTGGCTCCCGCGCGGTCCCTTAGCTGTCTGTGTCGTTTCTTCACTTTTCGGTTTCGCGACATAGTCCATCCTACCCACTTTCATCTTTCCTCTCTCAACACAACACATGAAGAGTCATGCTCCACCCGCAAGGGCACGTACCTTACGTGACGCGGCTGGCTCCCGCGCGGTCCCTTAGCTGTCTGTGTCGTTTCTTCACTTTTCGGTTTCGCGACATAGTCCATCCTACCCACTTTCATCTTTCCTCTCTCAACACAACACACGAAGAGTCATGCTCCACCCGCAAGGGCACGTACCTTACGTGACGCGGCTGGCTCCCGCGCGGTCCCTTAGCTGTCTGTGTCGTTTCTTCACTTTTCGGTTTCGCGACATAGTCCATCCTACCCACTTTCATCTTTCCTCTCTCAACACAACACATGAAGAGTCATGCTCCACCCGCAAGGGCACGTACCTTACGTGACGCGGCTGGCTCCCGCGCGGTCCCTTAGCTGTCTGTGTCGTTTCTTCACTTTTCGGTTTCGCGACATAGTCCATCCTACCCACTTTCATCTTTCCTCTCTCAACACAACACACGAAGAGTCATGCTCCACCCGCAAGGGCACGTACCTTACGTGACGCGGCTGGCTCCCGCGCGGTCCCTTAGCTGTCTGTGTCGTTTCTTCACTTTTCGGTTTCGCGACATAGTCCATCCTACCCACTTTCATCTTTCCTCTCTCAACACAACACATGAAGAGTCATGCTCCACCCGCAAGGGCACGTACCTTACGTGACGCGGCTGGCTCCCGCGCGGTCCCTTAGCTGTCTGTGTCGTTTCTTCACTTTTCGGTTTCGCGACATAGTCCATCCTACCCACTTTCATCTTTCCTCTCTCAACACAACACATGAAGAGTCATGCTCCACCCGCAAGGGCACGTACCTTACGTGACGCGGCTTACTCCCGCGCGGTCCCTTAGCTGTCTGTGTCGTTTCTTCACTTTTCGGTTTCGCGACATAGTCCATCCTACCCACTTTCATCTTTCCTCTCTCAACACAACACATGAAGAGTCATGCTCCACCCGCAAGGGCACGTACCTTACGTGACGCGGCTGGCTACCGCGCGGTCTCTTAGCTGTCTGTGTCGTTTCTTCACTTTTCCGTTTCGCGACATAGTCCATCCGACCCACTTTCATCTTTCCTCTCTCAACACAACACATGAAGAGTCATGCTCCACCCGCAAGGGCACGTACCTTACGTGACGCGGCTGGCTCCCGCGCGGTCCCTTAGCTGTCTGTGTCGTTTCTTCACTTTTCGGTTTCGCGACATAGTCCATCCTACCCACTTTCATCTTTCCTCTCTCAACACAACACATGAAGAGTCATGCTCCACCCGCAAGGGCACGTACCTTACGTGACGCGGCTGGCTCCCGCGCGGTCCCTTAGCTGTCTGTGTCGTTTCTTCACTTTTCGGTTTCGCGACATAGTCCATCCTACCCACTTTCATCTTTCCTCTCTCAACACAACACATGAAGAGTCATGCTCCACCCGCAAGGGCACGTACCTTACGTGACGCGGCTGGCACCCGCGCGAACCCTTAGCTGTCTGTGTCGTTTCTTCACTTTTCGGTTTCGCGACATAGTCCATCCTACCCACTTTCATCTTTCCTCTCTCAACACAACACATGAAGAGTCATGCTCCACCCGCAAGGGCACGTACCTTACGTGACGCGGCTGGCTCCCGCGCGGTCCCTTAGCTGTCTGTGTCGTTTCTTCACTTTTCGGTTTCGCGACATAGTCCATCCTACCCACTTTCATCTTTCCTCTCTCAACACAACACATGAAGAGTCATGCTCCACCCGCAAGGGCACGTACCTTACGTGACGCGGCTGGCTCCCGCGCGGTCCCTTAGCTGTCTGTGTCGTTTCTTCACTTTTCGGTTTCGCGACATAGTCCATCCTACCCACTTTCATCTTTCCTCTCTCAACACAACACATGAAGAGTCATGCTCCACCCACAAGGGCACGTACCTTACGTGACGCGGCTGGCACCCGCGCGAACCCTTAGCTGTCTGTGTCGTTTCTTCACTTTTCCGTTTCGCGACATAGTCCATCCTACCCACTTTCATCTTTCCTCTCTCAACACAACACAGGAAGAGTCATGCTCCACCCGCAAGGGCACGTACCTTACGTGACGCGGCTGGCTCCCGCGCGGTCCCTTAGCTGTCTGTGTCGTTTCTTCACTTTTCGGTTTCGCGACATAGTCCATCCTACCCACTTTCATCTTTCCTCTCTCAACACAACACATGAAGAGTCATGCTCCACCCGCAAGGGCACGTACCTTACGTGACGCGGCTGGCTCCCGCGCGGTCCCTTAGCTGTCTGTGTCGTTTCTTCACTTTTCGGTTTCGCGACATAGTCCATCCTACCCACTTTCATCTTTCCTCTCTCAACACAACACATGAAGAGTCATGCTCCACCCGCAAGGGCACGTACCTTACGTGACGCGGCTGGCTCCCGCGCGGTCCCTTAGCTGTCTGTGTCGTTTCTTCACTTTTCGGTTTCGCGACATAGTCCATCCTACCCACTTTCATCTTTCCTCTCTCAACACAACACATGAAGAGTCATGCTCCACCCGCAAGGGCACGTACCTTACGTGACGCGGCTGGCACCCGCGCGAACCCTTAGCTGTCTGTGTCGTTTCTTCACTTTTCCGTTTCGCGACATAGTCCATCCTACCCACTTTCATCTTTCCTCTCTCAACACAACACAGGAAGAGTCATGCTCCACCCGCAAGGGCACGTACCTTACGTGACGCGGCTGGCTCCCGCGCGGTCCCTTAGCTGTCTGTGTCGTTTCTTCACTTTTCGGTTTCGCGACATAGTCCATCCTACCCACTTTCATCTTTCCTCTCTCAACACAACACATGAAGAGTCGTGCTCCACCCGCAAGGGCACGTACCTTACGTGACGCGGCTGGCTCCCGCGCGGTCCCTTAGCTGTCTGTGTCGTTTCTTCACTTTTCGGTTTCGCGACATAGTCCATCCTACCCACTTTCATCTTTCCTCTCTCAACACAACACATGAAGAGTCATGCTCCACCCGCAAGGGCACGTACCTTACGTGACGCGGCTGGCTCCCGCGCGGTCTCTTAGCTGTCTGTGTCGTTTCTTCACTTTTCCGTTTCGCGACATAGTCCATCCGACCCACTTTCATCTTTCCTCTCTCAACACCACACATGAAGAGTCATGCTCCACCCGCAAGGGCACGTACCTTACGTGACGCGGCTGGCTCCCGCGCGGTCCCTTAGCTGTCTGTGTCGTTTCTTCACTTTTCGGTTTCGCGACATAGTCCATCCTACCCACTTTCATCTTTCCTCTCTCAACACAACACATGAAGAGTCATGCTCCACCCGCAAGGGCACGTACCTTACGTGACGCGGCTGGCTCCCGCGCGGTCCCTTAGCTGTCTGTGTCGTTTCTTCACTTTTCGGTTTCGCGACATAGTCCATCCTACCCACTTTCATCTTTCCTCTCTCAACACAACACATGAAGAGTCATGCTCCACCCGCAAGGGCACGTACCTTACGTGACGCGGCTGGCACCCGCGCGAACCCTTAGCTGTCTGTGTCGTTTCTTCACTTTTCGGTTTCGCGACATAGTCCATCCCACCCACTTTCATCTTTCCTCTCTCAACACAACACATGAAGAGTCATGCTCCACCCGCAAGGGCACGTACCTTACGTGACGCGGCTGGCACCCGCGCGAACCCTTAGCTGTCTGTGTCGTTTCTTCACTTTTCGGTTTCGCGACATAGTCCATCCTACCCACTTTCATCTGTCAACTTTCAACAGACACAAAACTATTCAGCCCAGACTTTGATCTTCCATGTCGAAGAAGAGTTCATGAGAACAGTGTTCTCTCTGACGACAGCTGATCAGGCAACGTCAGATGCGAACCGCGTCTAGCCCGCAGCTAAACGCCAGTAAGCGGAAATCTCTGTTCAAAACCTTGAGCCTTCTTTGTCTTCCCATTGTATTTTCCGAAGGAATACCGACTATTGAAGAAGTAGCATTTAACTGTATGACGTGTCCCAGGACACTGCGAGATAACCAATGATAGACGGAGTTTTAAGCAACCAGCTGGGCCCAAGGAGGCCAGCACCATGGTGTTATAGAGACGGCGAGTTTAGTCGCAAAATGTTGAGAGGATGAAGACGGCGAATTTGGTCGCAAAGTAAAGTTAGTCGCAAGATGTTGAGAGGATAAAGACGGCGAACTTGGTAGCACAGTAAAGTTTTTTTTTATGTAAGAGATGTCGAGTTTGAGAAAGAAGTATGAAGCAGCTATTTTGGAATCGCAGAATTGTCGTATACACAGTTAAGTAGGCGATAATGTCGTGTCAACGATGCGCCTTGCACTGTACCTTCATAAAGGGAAAGTCCTTCAGGAATTACGCTCAACTTAGTTGTCTCTAATTCAAATCCTTACACTTTCTGTTCCCACTATGGAAATCTCTAGATTCTTGTCGAGTTTTGTTTTTCTCCTCTTGTTAGCATCAGCGTTGACATCCTACGACACCATCTATGTTCCACCTGCACCAAACTGGTGTCACTTTTCTTCGTCACTCTCACTTAATGGCGTGCAGCAAATATATTGAGTGACGAGAAAATTCTTCTCAAAATGTGAATGTTATTACACGTAGAGGGTCAGCCCAAAGAGGCACTTAACTTTCTTTGTTTACCGATATGGAATATGCAGTAAATTTAATATGATATTTGTGTACTTCACGTTTATATTTTCATGTTTTTATAACAATTATGTTTGGGCTAAAATGGATTTCATAGGAACTTGGTTACGAACCAACTTACTAATGCATAATGTAATTTTAAACAGGACCCACTGTAACAGCTCATCTAGCTTTATGTCACGCGTAATCCCACTTCTATTTTGTTGCATTTGACAGTCGTAGACCCCTCAGCTGCCGCGTGCAGCCCCGACGCCGCGCTGGCCTTGGAAATTATCTGCAGCGCGCCTTTCTGACTTAGCGCGAGATTCGGCTTTGCAGTCAGCTGCCACTCTGACGTAGCCTCCGCGCAGATCTTTAGCAAACGGTTCCTGTTGGAACACCACTTATAACCTTTCATGCCACTACGCATTACTTAGTATTTACACCCCTTTAATTACGTTTTTTATACCTGAAAGCCTATTCATGGTTCCTCTGTCAGCTAACTTGCCAGCTTTATCTAATAAATCAAATGATCACCTATCGTCAATTGATGACTTGCTAAAACATGAAAAGGACAATTTTCTTACGTTCGCCTGTTGGCACTTAAATGAATGGTAAACAGCCACAAACTAAACTCAACAATAAAGAGAAAACAAGAACCTATCAGGCATGTGCCCTCCCTTAGTTTTAAGAGTGAAACTGAGATATCAGTTAATGTGGAAAAACTAGCGTAGTGTAGTGAAGTGTATCCTTAGTAATAACTCCCTTTTCAACTGTGTTTTGAAACGTGTGAATCTCCCCTCATACTCCCCCTGCGCTGAGTTCCAGTGCACGGACCTGGCCACGGCCACGCCCCCTTCCCGCCGACAGCCTGCGAGCTGCACGCTGAGGACAACACACCACACCGCCTCGCGCCAGGCGCCCCCTCCGTGACTCATCAGTGGTGATGTGTTTAAATTTTCAATTTATTCTAACAAAAGCAAAAAAAAGACATTTTTACCTCAACTTAACAACAAGAACACTTGACATGTTTATCTAATTCACACTGCTAGGTTTTGTTCTAATTTTATTTTGATGTTTTATGATGTTTTGATGTTTTATGATGTTTTGATGTCTTATGATGATTCTTGCATGCACACAATATTGTTGATGTAAGTCCCCTTGCGACCCTTAGGAGGTCTTTAGAGTCTCTATACCCTCCCATAGATTAAGACCCCTGCCGTCTTCCGTGAGAGCCAATGTTCAATTTCTTTTGCAAGATAAATTTAAATTTGTTTACATTCAAATAATAATTGCATTGAGCGAATTCACATACGTTCTCCGCTCCCACGGAAGGGGGAGGAATGTAAAGGATGAGCCAGACAATAGGAGATTTTACTTTATTATATGAGCCTCCAACTAGTAACTTCATTACTCCATTACGGCCAGGCCACGGCCGCCAGTGTTAGCTGCCTGTAAATTCTTTCGTCCCACGGTCTAGTAACAGGAAGTCAGCACCGATGAAGGGCACCTTGTTCACGCGCCTCTCTCGTGTGCTGACGAGGTAACGCCGCCCCAGGCGTCGCTTAGCAGGCAACGCTCTGGAAAGTTCCATGCCGCCCGCACGGTTTGCTCGGTCCTGACCAATCAGGGCGGAGGAAGCCGCGTGGTGCGTCGAACATACCCGGCCGCCCGTCGCCGGGCTCGCTCTCTGGTATTCTTGCTCACCCGCGAGTCGGATGCGCGCCCTGTAGCATTGATCATCTCCCGCTTCTCCCGGTGCTGCGGCACTGTGGACTTAGTTTTGGCAGACAACCACTTTCGGTAGCTTCGCGAACAATGTTCGCCAAATTGCAAGCTCTGGCTCACCCTCACCTCCCTAGGCCTATGTAGCCCCTTTCATCATGCTTTAGCCAATAAATGGCCTTTCTCTAAAAATTACACTATTATTCCAAAACGCTCACCGCCTGCCCATACCCGCCATCCTGTACAATACCATCTGACTTTCGGAAAAGCATCATCCACACAATTCCGAAGACGGCAAGAGCTGACAAGTGCGAGAATTATCGCACAATCAGCTTAACAGCTCATGCATCGAAGCTGCTTACAAGAATAATATACAGAAGAATGGAAAAGAAAATTGAGAATGCGCTAGGTGACGATCAGTTTGGCTTTAGGAAAAGTGAAGGGACGAGAGAGGCAATTCTGACGTTACGACTAATAATGGAAGCAAGGTTAAAGAAAAATCAAGACACTTTCATAGGATTTGTCTACCTGGAAAAAGCGTTCGACAATATAAAATGGTGCAAGCTGTTCGAGATTCTGAAAAAAGTAGGGGTAAGGTATAGGGAGAGACGGGTCATATACATTATGTACAACAACCAAGAGGGAATAATAAGAGTGGACGATCAAGAACGAAGTGCTCGTATTAAGAAGGGTGTAAGACAAGGCTGTAGTCTTTCGCCCCTACTCTTCAATCTGTACATCGAGGAAGCAATGATGTAAATAAAAGAAAGGTTCAGGAGTGGAATTAAAATACAAGGTGAAAGGATATCAATGATACGATTCGCTGATGACATTGCTATCCTGAGTAAAAGTGAAGAAGAATTAAATGATCTGCTGAACGGAATGAACACTCTAATGAGTACATAGTATGGTTTGAGAGTAAATCGGAGAAAGACGAAGGTAATGAGAAGTAGTAGAAATGAGAACAGCGAGAAACTTAACATCAGGATTGATGGTCACGAAGTCAATGAAGTTAAGGAATTCTGCTACCTAGGCAGCAAATTACCAATGACGGACGGAGCAAGCAGGACATCATTAGCAGACTCGCTATGGCAAAAAAGGCATTTCTGGCCATGAGAAGCCTACTAATGTCAATTACCGGCCTTAATTTGAGGAAGAAATTTCAGAGGATGTACGTATGGTGTACAGCATTGTATGGTAGTGAAACATGGACTGTGGTGAAATCGGAACAGAAGAGAATCGAAGCATTTGAGATGTGGTGCTATAGACGAATGTTGAAAATTAGGTGGACTGATAAGGTAAAGAATGAGGAGGTTCTACGCGGAATCGGAGAGGAAAGGAATATGTGGAAAACACTGATAAGGAAAAGGGACAGGATGATAGGACATCTGCTAAGACATGAGGGAATGACTTCGATGGTACTAGAGGGAGCTGTAGAGGGCAAAAACTGTAGAGGAAGACAGAGATTGGAATACGTCAAGCAAATAATTGAGGACGTAGGTTGCAAGTGCTCCTCTGAGATGAAGAGGTTAGCACAGGAAAGGAATACGTGGCGGGCCGCATCAAACCAGTCAGTAGACTGATGCCCAAAAAAAAAAAAAAAAAATAGTGTCAACATGGCTCAATATTTCTGCGGGACTAGTTGAGTTAGTGCGACGTCGAGGTGCTGACTATGACGGATGACGGGCAAAAAGAAGTCCGACACGATATTAGCAGGTATCCCGCCGATTTTGTCACCTCCGTGTAATGGCAAGCACGTTTAGTAGCCTACTGCATCGCCTGAACCGTAACTCGTGCTCACCAGAAAGAAAAATTTCATCATATCGATCTCGACCTTTGCCATGCAGCGTACGTAAGGTTCTTTCTGCCTCTGTGGCTAACGGTGAGACAAGAGTGTGGACGGGATCAGAAGCTACTGTGTCAGTGCGGGCCTCAAACAGAACGGCCCCTGCCTGTCGCAGGGGAGACGGCATGCGTCTCCTCTCCGGTCTGACCGCACAGAGCGGCAGAGCCTGCGTGCTCGCGGCTGTCAGTGGCGACGCGGTTCCTCACACCGCTGCAAAAAAAGAAAAAAACTGGAGGCAGCTTAGGTTCCTCTTTTCTTCACAGTAAGAGTCTTTCTTTACTCACTGCCTTTTAAATAAGGAGAAATAATTATTTTACTAATCATTTACTCTGTAGGGCCGAATTTTGGGTAGAGTGGGATTTGGAGCGGGGAAATGTGCTGGTGCGGATTAATTTTATAAAAGAATTTATTAACAATGTAAGTATTTTCAAACAAATACAATGGCAGTAATACACTGAAGAATCAAAGAAAATGGTACACCTTCCTAAAATTGCGCAGGAGTGTCGCAACACGATGTGGCTTGGACTCGACTAATGTCTGAAGTAGTGTTGTAGGGCTGTCCATAAATCCATAAGAGAACGACGGCGTGGAGATCTCTTCTCAATAGCACGTTGCAACGAATCCCTGATATGCTCAGTAATGTTCATTTCTGGGGAGTTTTGTGGCCAGCCGAAGTGTTTAAACTTAGAAGAGTGTCCCTGGAGCCTCTCTGTAGCAATTCTGGACGTGTGGGGTGACGCATTTTCCTGTTGAAACTGCTCAAGTCCGTCAGAATGAACGGTGGACATAATTACACACCGGTGATCAGACACGATTGAACCGTGATTTATGTTCAAAGAATATTCTTAAGAATTTATTTTATTTACTAGCGATTCATCAAGAACATTAACACATTTAATCACACTACATAAGCATGGAAGTAGTTGCCAGGGAGTAACTGATGAAATCATAACCAAATTCCTTTTACCAAATGGGAATTTTATTCACTTTAATAGTGACTAAATTCATTTTGTAAAAGAAACAGATTTAAAATTATAACCAGAAAGCACCCTCTACATATCGAAATTACAAGAAACAAGAAATTACAGAATTACAGAAAGAAACAAGTTTCGACTGTATGAGTTTTTGGGCAGAGAACCTTGCCGCCCCCTTTTGACATGGCCGTAGTTACGACCGCTCTCAACAGCCTCTGAAAGACTACACTGGTGCAAATCTGCAACACACCAGATTACTTTAACCTAAGAGTTTTAGCAATTTACACAAGCACACAACTATGCACCCCCCTTAGCAGGGATGGAAATGGTACAAAACACTAAGAATTAAAATATGAACGTTGCCACCGCAGGTGCAACATGATTTTAACTTCTAAGGAAAGTCTTACGGTGAAAGGGTGGCAACTTTATATACTAAATGATCATTTAAATAAAAGCCCATGAAATGCAATCTTACATAAAACTGTACAAGGTTGGCCAAACAATAGTTAAGATAATCAAAATATCCACGGGTATGCTGCCGGTCTATAGTGTCTAACGGGCACAATATTTCGGCGATCAAACATGTCGCCATCATCAGGTGAACTGACGGACTGAGCTCCTGTGAACGTGCCGGCACGGAGATCCGTACGCTATGGCTGCTCAGAGGGAACTGGGTTCGGTCGCGGCGGCGGCCGATTTAAATACCCTCCGCCCGCGGCGCGCTCCCTCCGCCGTCCGCGCCCAGCGCCACGGTCGTGCGGTGGAACAGATTGCGACGGCGTCTGAGATGACGTCGGTGTGATGGCTCTGTCCACCGTGGTCGTCACAACTATACGTCTGCTCGATTTACTCTTGATTAACCCGATCGCTGGTTCCCAAGCCTTGCTAAGATTATAGCCACAGTCACGGTTTATGAGGTCGGCATTGGTGCGAATTTCGATGGCCTCTCTAACAACGCTGTCCCAGTATCTCGACGTCTGTACCAGAATCCTCGTGCGGTCATACTCCATGGCGCGATTTTCCGACAAACAATGTTCAGCGACCGCCGACTTGCTCGGATACATCAGTCGAGTGTGCCTCTGGTGTTCACGGCATCGATCCTCGACGGTACGCATCGTCTGACCAATATACGACTTGCCACATTGACACGGAATCTGGTACACGCCGGCCTTCCTCAAACCGAGGTCATCTTTGGCGCTCCCCACCAGTGCACGAGTTTTATTTGGAGGACAAAACACAGTTCCGACCTTGTGTTTCTTCAGAATGCGGGCGATTTTTCCCGAGAGTGCGCCTGTGTATGGAATAAATGCAGTGCCTACATCCTCCCTCGTGACTTCATCCATCTCAACAAGTTGTGCTGCAGTGGTTGGGCGGAGAGCACGTTGAATCTGCCACTCTGAGTACCCATTTTTTCGAAATACAGTTCTCAGATGTTCCAATTCCTGGGGTAGACTCTCTGCGTCAGAGATAGTGCGCGCCCTATGTACTAGAGGTTTTAAGTACCCCATTCCTCTGTGAAGGGTGGTGGCAGCTGTCTGCATGCAAATACAGATCAGTGTGCGTAGCCTTCCGATACACCCCATGACCTAGGGTGCCGTCAGCCCTTCTCTTGACCAAGACGTCAAGGAAAGGTAATTTACCCTCCGTTTCAGTCTCCGTGGATATTTTGATTATCAAATACGCCGGGAGAAACTCAAGAATCACAATAGTTAAGATGCTCTACAGTACACAGATACAACATCATAGGCAATAATATCAGAGTTTCCAAAGATCAAAACATATTTCAGGTATTAGGCCATGACACTCCAAGCAATAAATTCGTTAACACACCAAATCCGACAAACATGATAGAGGCAACTACTAACGTAGGGTAGATTGATAGGGAGATTACCGAACAACCCGAACCGCAGGTTGCTCTAACCCGCCCCTTCTCCACAAGGGAAAAATTGACCACCCAGTTTATAAACAACCACCTTCCCACGGGTGGGCAGACGTAGTAGAATGGTGGGACGACCCCAAAGCAAAACGGCTGGTGACCTCACCAAGAAAACAAGTGGAATTTAACAAGAGTAAATCAAACAACATATCACCAATCACTTAACTTCTAATAAACTGCGATTTCTCGAGAAGACCTGGCGCAGCACCCCCAAAACTTTCTCCCAAACCGTACGCTGCCAGCCGCTTCAACGGACGCAGGAAGGCGCACCGATCTCCCGTCTCACGGCGTCGCAGCTCGCAGCGGCCAGACTGATGTCGTAGGTTGACTCCTGTTGCTCTCGTGTCGACCGCGAAGTCACTACCACTCGCTATACGCCGAGGCCCACTGGACTCACGTGGCGACCTCACATCCGCCGACGCTCAGGACGGATGCGCGACCGACAACCGATCGATCCAACCGCCAATGACCATTGCCTGAGCAAACTCGAGCAGACTGTCGGCCTAGCGCGCAGACTCAGATACAGGAACTAAGCCCCGACCGGGTGACCACTCGCTGAGTTCTCTTACTGGCGGAGTGGAAAGACTCTCATTTTGCAGGTTTTAAAGATTGATCCGAACGACAGACGTACTAGCACTCCGAACGACAGACAGACACTAACTGCCCAACAAATGTGGACGAGAGTCAGACTAGCGAGCTGGGGACGAGAGACTGACCCAGACTGACTGACTGGCAAGCTCATAGCACTTCTTAAATGCACGTGAACAGGCAACCTTTCCCCTTTCCCACCAGAGGGAGACCAAAGCTGCGACTGCCAAAGCGGCGCCACCGCCAGAAACGGAGGGCGACTGCTTCACACTAGGCGCTGCGGTGCAATTTTTACCACGGCTCAACGATGCTTACGTACATGTCACTCCAACTGCACACGCCCCACACCATTACAGAGCCTCCACCAGCTTCAACAGTCCTTTGTTGACATGCGGAGTAAATGGATTCATGCGGTTGTCTCCACACACATACACGTCCATCCGCTGAATACTATTTGAAACGAGACTCGTCCGACCGGGCAAATGTTTCCAGTCATCAACAGTCCAATGTCCGTGTTGACGGGCTCAGGCGACACGTAAGGCTTTATGTCGTGCAGTCATGAGGGGTACAAGAGGGGGCCTTCGCTCCGACCCTTAGTATCGTTGAATGGTTTGCACGCTGAAAAAAAATGAAATGTAGTGTAACGAGGGCCTCCCGTCGGGTAGACCGTTCGCCTGGTGCAAGTCTTTCGATGTAACGCCACTTCGGCGACTTGCGTGTCGATGGGGATGAAATGATGATGATTAGGACAACACAACACCTAGTCCCTGAGCGGAGAAAATCTCCGACCCAGCCGGGAATAGAACCCGGACCCTCTGGATTGACAGTCTGTCGCGCTGACCACTCAGCTATCGGGAGCGGACGGTTTGCAAACTGACATTTGTTGATGACCTAGCATCGAAATCTGCAGCAGTTTGCGGAAGGGTTGCACTTCTGTCGCGATGGACGATACTATTCAGTCGACGTTGATCCCGTTCTAGCAGGATCTTCTTCCAGCCGCAGTGATGTCGGAGATTTGATGCTTTACCGGACTCCTGATACTCACACTAAGCTCGTGAAATGGTCGTACAGCAAAATCGCCACTTCATCTCTACCTCGGAGATGCTGTGTCCCATCCCTCGTGCGCTGACTATAACACCACAATCAGACTCACTTAAACCTTGATTACCTGAAATTCTAGCAGCAGTAACCTTTCTAAAGTCTTCGCCAGACTCTTGTTGTCTTATATAGGCGTTGTCGACCGCAGCGCCGTATTCTGCCTGTTTACATATCTCGGTGTTTGAATACCCATTTCTATACCAGTTTCTTTGGCTCTTCAGTGTATAATTCTAGACACTTAATGATAAATGACCAGTTTATTTGACCCCTTCTTTCGAAGTATCTGCAATGGAAGTCAGAATGGGAAGACCCAACGTTGAAATCACGCGGTCAACTTGTGGGTGGCTGAGGAAAAGATTACTGATACGACACCGTTCAGAATCGACGACGTTCTCGACAGTCTTGGGCGCTGTTGACAGCCCAGAAGCTTCAAGCCTTCTCTAAGGGATTTGTGGGGCTGCAGCACCATCTAATGTGATCGCAACCGCTTGGAGTGCAGCGCAACTGCAATGTTTGCTCTGGTCTACAGGTAGAAACCACCAGGGACCATTCAAAACCATTCGAGGAAATGCGAAAGTGGTCAGAAGCAGCGGATAGTTAAAAAAATGGCTCTTAGCACTGTAGGACTTCTGAGATCATCAGTCTCCTAGAACTTAGAACTGCTTAAACCTAACTAACCTAAGGATATCACACACATCCAAGCCCACGGCAGGATTCGAACCTGCGACCGTAGCGGTCGCGTGGTTCCAGGCAGTAGCGCCTAGAACCACTAGGCCACCCCGGCCGGCCAGCAGAGTGTGTTCATGCTCTTTAACCCTCCTGTTTCATGCCCTCCTGTGACGTGATCGTGTCGGAATGCGACACACACACACACACACACACACACCCCTAAATACAGTGCCAAAGGTCCGCTCTAAGCCCCCACCCCCCTTCCCAGTTCGGCAGTACCCTCGGTGGCACTTAACCATCCTTACTGAGGATATCAAACACATCCCTTTACGGAGAAAACCTATGAAGCAGCGCAGGAACGAACAGCCAGGCAACCAGTTAGCAGTCCTCCGACGCCAGTCGTCTGCCTGCACACGTCTAAGACTACTTCGATGGTTTTCGTTGGAAAGGTACATTTTTAAAATTCTCATAAAATATGGGCGGGTGCTAGCAAGGGTATTGCCGAACGGGGTGAGGGGTCATAGAGGGACGCTTTGCCATTCTGTTCACGCATACGTCAATGTCGGCCCCACCCTCCATGATAACGCCACAGGAGAGGCGAAAATGTGTAATACGCTTTGCTGCTTCGCATCACGTTCAAATTTCGTCGAATGATTTGGTCGGACTCGATTCCACCTTATAACAAGGACATTTCGTAGCTGAGAGTTAACTTTTGCACAAGTACTGGGCTCAGCACTATCTACTAGAGCGTGTCTTCCAAGCTGTCTGAAGATCCGTGAAAATTAATTGATTATTAGCCTAGTCTCTATCTTAACGAACTGCAAAATGAAAATTAATTAGTAACTGCAGAACGACCAATGAGGCTTTCATTTTCTAAGCATTTCAAGTAAGTTTTCCTCACAGGGTACTTTTTCATCTACATGTATACTCCGCAAGCCACCGAACGGTGTGTGGCGGGGGGCACTTTACGTGCCACTGTCATTACTTCCCTTTCCTGTTCCAGTCGCGTATGGTTCGCAGGAAGAACGACTGCCGGAAAGCCTCCGTGCGCGCTCGAATCTCTAATTTTACATTCGTGATGTCCTCGGGAGGTATAAGTAGGAGGAAGCAGTATATTCGATACCTCATCCAGAAACACACCCTCTCAAAATGTGGACAGCAAGCTAGACCGCTATGCAGAGCTCCTCTCTTGCAGAGTCTGCCACTCGAGTTTGCTAAACATTTCCGTAACGCTATCACGCTTACAAAATAACCCTGTGACGAAACGCGCCGCTCTTCTTTGGATTGTTAGAGACTACAAGAGGAGAAGATTCATGATGTCTTTCATGTTTTGGTGAAGTTTAACGAAGTCAGTAGCTGTGTAATTAACACTCATTTAAGAAATGGAGGGAACTCCTGAAACTACAGCTACACAGTCTCACGGCAGAGTGTCACCACCAGGCCGGATACGAAGATAACACACAACTGTCTCCCCAACGTGCTAGCGCGAAGCTCAACTAAAAACTTCTACCTGAATTAACGCAGTTGCAAGCATTTGTGACTACACCCACATTCATTCAGAATGACCGATGATCCATTTTTGGAACAACTGATGATACACATGTTGTGTTGACTATCAATATTGTTATCAGGATGAGAATAATCACGTACGTTTTGGGTTCCAAGCGTGGCATTCCTTCCTGCGTGGAAAAGTATGAGCAAGAAGAATATAAACAAATTCAGGCACAGAAAATATGCTCCGCTGAAGTTGATAACGCAAAACCAGAAAATTGTATGACAGGCAGACTGACTGACGCCTTGTCACTCGTGAAACAATGCGTGTGGACGATATCATATTACAATATTCCGAGAAATGGGTTTTGGTGTGAATAAGCTTTGAACTGTATCATAACATTCGTTAAAGTTTTGTGGATTTCACGGTGTGGGTCATTGTACGGACAAATGTACTCTGTAAATTCGGCGTAGTTACGTGATTCACATTATGAGTACTCTGGAACGGTAATCCACTATCTCACAATCTTGTAATGAGGTGAAGTGAAGCTGCTGCAGCTGTGAATTTCAATGCATTACCTGCTGTGGTGGAGCCAAAGCGGAGATTTTCAGAGTGGTTGTTGAACAGGATGAAGCACTCTGTTGCGAAAGACATGTACTGCGTGTCTTCTACACAAAAGTAAACTGTTGTTCGACTTTCATTACTGTCTTAGATCGACAACATTGTCATCGGAACTCTAATAACATACAGGCTGACTCTTGTTAACGTTTAAGAACGCCAGAAGCGACGTCAAAATGGTTCAAATGGCTCTGAGTACAATGGGACTTAACTGCTGTGGTCATTAGTCCCCTAGAACTTAGAACTACTTAAGCCTAACTAACCTAAGGACATCACACACATCCATGCCCGAGGCAGGATTCGAACCCGCGACCGGAAGCGACGGAGAAGTAATTTAATATAAGATACACGGGGCCGCAAATGTCGGAAAATACCGCAAAAGTGGATGACAAATGTCGAACACGTTATGCTGCCGGATGACGAACCCGCCGCACATGCAGCGGTTGTCGACCTTATCGGTCTGTTGCACCTTATCCCCCCAACCAACCCAAGTGTACAGGTCTCCAGTCCGGCTTCCGCAGCCGTGCAGTGAGGACGTGCTGTTGTTTCCGCCTGCGGAGCGCCGTTGTTTACATTACAGCGGCCGCCGCTTAAGTGTCGCTTCCGTGTACCAGAACCATGGCCAACTGTTTTAGAAAATCAACACTGCGATTCAACTTCTGCAACGACTACGTACGACCTAAGGCCTTGGAAGTGGAACGCTTCCTACGCGACGTTGATAAGATCCCAGCTTCTGAAATCTTTAACATCCATTTGTCCATGTTAAGCAGTACGATGTACGTCAAAGTTGCCAATGACGCGGTGTACGAGAGAATACTTCGTGTCACCTAACACGGACTACGGTTTTACCACGACGACGCAAATGTCGGTGTGGTCACTGTCGACCACGCAGGCTTGGGAATGCCCACCGTACGAGTTTTCGAGCTCCGGGCGGATAACGTTATCGTGGCTTTCCGCCCTAAGGCACTGCCGAACGCTGGGCGCAATTCCAAAAGTACCCCGTTATTAACGGTGTACGACCGATCACCATCGATCTCCATCGCCACGTGCTATCTTACCTGCAAATTAGCGGCCAACCCAAGACCTGTTCCGGGTACAGTAAAGAAGGTCACCTCAGGTCTGTCTGCAGCGACGAAGCACCCGATTCACCGCCGCTACCGCGGCGCCTCCGATTCGGACGATGGTTCTACCGATCACCTGCGCATCGGCGCTCTCATCTCCTCTTCCCCCGCCGCCGGGTGACCTTTCCTGCTGCTACGGATACCGCCGCGGTCCACGCATCGCGCTCACAACCTGACTCTACTCCGGCGCCTCTACCAACAGCGACGACTTCCGATCCCCACTCGGCCGTTCATATGCACGCCCTTTCACTTATCGTTCCCTCGACGGCCTTCCTAGCAGAGCGCCGCGGCTCCCTTCCCTCTTCCGACACAGAGGGACGAACACGCAAACAACGTTCTCCCAAAAGGCGTAAGAGGAGGCGCCGTACAGTCTCGGAACAAGACGGGACACCTCCCTCCGATGCTCCAGAGGCCGTCCGACTCGACGAGTCGTCGACGACACGAGGCGACAACATGAGGCCGACTGTGGCTGTGCCGGTGCCTACTCAGCTGGCTCGCTCAGGTGCGCCTGAACCAATGGACTCCACCATTTCGACTGCCGCCGAAAAGTCACGACAGAAGTGGAACGTATGAACATCACAACGACAGCGCCTTCAGTGGCGTGGAGTGAAGGTCGACGAAGGCCCGGACCTCACGTTGGGGACAGAGTTACCCAGACGGAAGCCGAGTTACGCCGCCGATAACGCCGTCAGGTGGCGTACGGCACCACTCGCAGTTGCCTCGCCCCTCTTCACCCTCCACTAATGAAGTTCCCCTCCACGGCGGGGTACGGCTGCAAACCTACCGAGTAGCGACGATCGACACTAACACCATTTGCTCCCCCGTGAAACTTGAACTGCTGCGAAAGAGGATATGGGCATCGCACGTTGACAACGCACTACAGCCAATTAGACTTGGCCACACTTCCAGACTTCGCGGGATATAACACTTTCCTTCTCCTGGTGACCACCTGGGACGGGGCGTAGCCATCTGCACCCGACTGGCTGATATCGCATACCTTCCATCCGGCAGAGGACTGGCCATCACTGTCTTGGGGACGCGTATTGTCAACATTTACGCTCCGTCAGGCTACACCCGCAGGTGCAACAGGGCACACTTCTATTAAGAACAAATCGCCGTTTTGTTTCCTGGACGCTTGACCATTACTTGCTTGGGGGTGATTTTAATTGTATCCTGCACCCGAAGGATCAACTGCCCCACTACAACTGCGTCTTGTCGTCCGAGATCTGTTGCTCCGCGGCACTTGGGAAGTTCGGCACGGCGACCCGCTTGGACATACTGTAAGTAGGCTGTTTAGGTTTTTTTATTGGTAACGCCACCTCTGTATAAAAATCACTGGCTGTGCTGTGTGCAGTCTGTGTCTAGTTTGCATTGTTGTCTGCCATTGTAGTGTTGGGCAGCGGCAGCTGGATGTGAACAGCGCGTAGCGTTGCGCAGATGGAGGTGAGCCGCCAGCAGTGGTGGATGTGGGGAGAGAGATGGCGGAGTTTTGTAATTTGTCATGAACTGCTATATATATTATGACTATTAAGGTAAATACATTGTTTGTTCTCTATTAATATCTTTCATTTGCTAACTATCCCTATCAGTAGTTAGTGCCTTCCGTAGTTTGAATCTTTTATTTAGCTGGCAGTAGTGGCGCTCGCTGTATTGCAGTAGTTCGAGTAATGAAGATTTTTGTGAGGTAAGTGATTTCTGAAAGGTATAGTTTAATGTTACTCAGGGCCATTCTTTTGTAGGGATTTTTGAAAGTCAGATTGCGTTGCGCTAAAAATATTGTGTGTCAGTTTAAGGACAGTCGTGTATAATTGTTTTAAAAAGGGGACGTTTCATAATACTTATCAGGCGAGTCACTCCGTGAGCCGCCTTGATAGGATTTACGTCTCTCAGGAACTCACACCTGCAGTCCGAGGTGCAGAACTTCGGCCCCTGGCCTTTTCGGACCACTGTGCCTACATCTGCAACATTCTCCTCCACCGGCAAGTGGTCTAGCGTAGTCGTGCACCGTGGAAGCTAAACACCTCCCATCTTCATGATCCCGAATGTCTTCAACGTTTTACCGAGACATGGGCCACCTGTGAACGTCGCTTACCTAAGTACTGTACGACATTGTCTTGGTGGCTGGAATGTGCCAAACCTGCCTTTCGACGTACCTTAATTCAGTGTGGCAAGGAAGTTTCTGCGTGGCGCCGGCACACTACCGACTATTTCTGCGCCGTTCTCCGCGACCTGGACGCCCAGCGGCCCACCCCTGACACCCAGAGGGAACGCAGAAGGATTAAGGCACAAATTGTGACGTTGACACGGTAGACTGTACAGTATTTCTGTAAAATAGCAGTCAATCATGATACAATCCATTCATTGTATCTGCCTTTTTTCTGAAGTACTGAAACCTTACTCAATAAATAAATAACATTCTCAAGTGACTAGAATTTTTAAACTGCCATTATGTAGTGCGGACGTGAACTTATCGTAAATGTGCTTTGCCCTTATTGGTCAAGACGGTCGCCCGCGCTACATTTGACAGCTGGTCGACACGTATTTGCGGCTGGCTCGCCTACGATATTGCACGAGTTCATGGGTTGGGCTCGTCATTATATTTCGTGTTACTGAGTGCATATGTAGTAGCACGCATGCTTGTTATGCAACAACATCGTGTTGACTGTTTCCTAAGTTTGGCTTTTCGCAGTTTCCCATTAATCTCTATTCTCACGTTTTGGTTTTTGTACATATTTTACGTTGTTCTTGTATATTCCCAGTCTAAGAGTGCATCCTTCCAGATACTGAAGAGCTTTTTCCCCAGCCAGTACGGTAAAACGCGTTTAGCAGATAAAGGCCACATAAGTGACCCTGATTTATTAGAATCACCCTCTCTAGGAAGCTTGAATTCAGTGATTGCTGTTCTCGTCTCCGCTCTTGGTTTAGAACCAAAGTGATCCTACGAATTTATTTGTTATGTTCTGCATCTATTTCAAATTTTTTTAAAGTGTGGATGTGAATAATTTTCTGGTGTGCTAAATTAGCATTATAGTTCTATAACTGGAGCGCTCTCTCGCATGTATTTGTCTTACTTTCTACAATATCGTGTGGAAGGGTCCCGAAATCATAACAACAGTTCATAAATTGGAGAAATTCCCCTTTGACAATGATAGACCCTCCCCCGTGTGGCGGTGCGGAGGTCTCCCGCGGGAGGCGGGCTCCTACACTTCTGTCCACCCCGGCCGCCCACAGCCGCCCCCAGCGCCACCGCTGCCGCCTCCCTTTTGTTGGAGTGCGCGTGATGGAACTGACGGCCCTCTTTCCAGAGTCAGGCACGCAGAGAATTTCCTATTACCGCCCACCCCCGCTGGGCCGGCAGCGCCCTTAGCGACCTGTGCGAGCTCTCCGAGAGCAGTGGGCTGTCTGGGAGTGAAGCAGGGGCCAGCCGCCTTACACTGCGGTAACTGGGCTCACCGCGTCGCGAGAATTAGGCACGCGAGGGGCGCCAAAGTGGAACTTACCCGATAACTTGTCTCACATGTTGGGTGTTGACCTCCAACAGAACCGAGAGCTTCGCACGTCAGAATTTAATACTTACACTGATCTTCGAGAACATTATGACCACCTTCCTAACAGCCAGTTTGTTCACCTGTAACAATGGCGACGTGTCGTGGCATGGAAGCAATGAGGCCTCGGCAGCTTGGTGCAGGGATGGGATTCCGCGCCATATCTGCATATACAGGTCACCTACTTCCCCTGACTTCCGGACACCACGTTCAGTCACACCCCACATGTGTTCTGTCGGATTCAGAACTGGCGGGTCGGAGGGCCAGCACATCAATTGGAACTCGCCACTGAGTTCCTCGAACAGACCCCTGGCCTTGTGACATGGTGCGTTACCTTGTTGAAGAATACACGATCGTCATGAAGTGTAGCACGTGGTCTGCAACCAGTGTACGATCCTCCTTGATCGCCACGGTGTTCTGCACGAGCGCCACTGGGCCCATGGATGCCCCAGAGCATAATGGAGCTGCCGCCAGTTTGTCTCCGGTTCGCAGTACAGGTGTCAAGAAGCTGTTTCACTGGAAGGAGACGCATTCACGCGCTTCTATCGGCTTGATCAACAAGGTATCGGGATTCATCAGACCGTGCAACGCTCTGTCACTCCGCCAAAATCCAGTGCCGATGGTCATGGGCCCATTTCAGTCGTAATGGCCGATGTCGTGGTGTTAACACTGGCACATGCATCGGTCGTCGGCTGCGGGATCTATCGTTAGCAGCGTTCAGTGCACTGTGTGCTCAGACACCGTCCAGCGTTAAAGTCCTCCATGGTTCGCCTCCTGTCCTCTTTCACCAGTCTGCTAGCCTATGACGTTCGATATCTGTAACAAGCTGTACAGTTAACGAGCGGCCCGGCCATCACGATCTGTCCTCGGTCAAACTCAGACACATCACGCGCTATCGCCATTCTACACACGAACAGCACAAACACTGAAACTACATCCACCGTGCATGTGTCTGACTAGCAATGATTCCTCGCCCGGCGATGCTGTTATCGCCTGGACGAGTTTATATCGGTAGTAGATAGGAGATTGTAATGTTCTGCAAATCACTGCCCATATCGAGAATAACTATCAATGAGGGAACAAAGCTCCTCGAATTTATCATTTTAACATATTAACATACTGCAGTCCATATCTTATTTTCGAATGAGAAATTGTAGCAATCACAAGCAGCCATAGACCGTGGAATATCAGAGCTTCAGATTCACCAAAGAAAGTAAACAAAACGAGAACCACTCAAAGCGGTTGTTTTCAATTGAAAATCTTGTTATCCTGCAGTCATCAACGACACGATTTCCACTCCTCAGTCTACAAGAGGATTCAAAACTCATGTCCGATAGGGCACGTGGAGTGAACCAGCACTCCACCGACAAACTTTCAGAGTTTCTAGTATGCACTAAAAAGACAAAAATATGTCTAGTAAACATACGCTCAAAAATCTATACCTTAAGACGTATGAGCTCTGCTTCATCTTTGACGGTCTGGAAAAAAAGTCTCTTCTACTCCAACCTCTTTGCTTCCCATACTTTCAGAGATGGTAGTAGTATCCTTCAAAACAAGAAAAAAATCTGGGCTTCTGAAGTGCGTACCTTTACAGCTACGAACACTTGTTCAGTAGACTCACCGTGATTTGATAGCCGCCTACAAATCTGCTACGTAAACATAGACAGCTTCATCACAGATTCAAGATAAATCAGAAGCTGGTAGACAAACAAAAGCTGATCGAAGCGAAAATGAGCGTAAGAAGACCAATGAGAGACACTTTCAACGGCTCGGAGTGTAAAATTTTGTCAACTGATCTGATTAAAAATCCTACAGGTCTAGGTTCTACCTAAAATCGGTAAGCGGGTCAAAATCATCCGTTCGGTCACTCAGTTGCCATATTGGCACCGGAAAGAAGCATAACAACGAGAAGTCCCTTTGCGCACTACTTGTTTCGCAGCATTACTTTTTATTTTGTATGTACCCCAGCTTTTTCTGATGTTTTTGTCTATAGAATCTTCAAATAATATTTTTGTTTTTCTTTAATTTATTATTATTTTGAGCTTTTCCTCATTACAGAGGCTTATCTCCAACGTAATAATTTACTTGGAAAATACAATAGAAACAATAAACGTTCTTAAACTATATTTTCAAAATATTCCTCCAGGTGTTTCGATCTTGTGTGTCCTCTTCCTCTGCGCCCATTTTCCTCATTGTGTGCTGTACATTTTGGAGCCAGGTGGTCATAGGTCGTCCTCTTCTTCTTCTCCGGTTCCCACACCAGTATCAATTTTGGTATTCTGGTTTTCTCCATTCGTCGTACATGCCCGTACCACTGTAATTTCTTCCTATCCATTACGTCATATATTCTTTCTTTTATTTCCATTCTCCTTATTATTTCGGTGTTCCTTATCTTTTCTGTCCTGGAGATTCTTGCCGATCTTCGCCAGAAGTCCATATCTAGAGCTTGTAATTTTTTAATGTGCTTCATGTTAATTGTCCATGTCTCCGTTCCATGCAGAACCACACTCTCTAATATGGATTTGTATATAAATTTTTTGGTTCTGCTCGTTACATTCCTGCTCTATAAGACTCAGTTAAGCATCCCAATGACTCTCCGTCCGCTACTATTTCTTTCATTGATTTCTGACTCTGATTTTCCCTCGATTTCTAAAATGGATCCCAAATAACAGAAAGTGTTTATCTTTTTGATTTTCTTGCCTTCAATGTATAGCTCATTTGAATCATTAGTCAAGTATTCTGTTTTTTGGTAATTAATCTTCAAACTCCAAGTTTTGTACGCTACTGTTAGTTGATTGCACATATAGTTAGCATCCTCCCCATCTTGTGCTACGACTACCTGATCATCAGCAAACAATAAATGATGTAGGTAAATTCCATCTTTTATTTCTAATCCCATACTATCACATTTACGAGACCATGTTCTAAGGCTAATATCTATATAGATTTTAAATAATGATGGTGACATGGGACAGCCCTGTAAAAGGCCTTGGCTTGTTCTAAATTTCTGCGAAAGTTTATTACCAACTTTCACTTGGCAAATGTTATCTTTATACATATGTTATATTATTTCAATCAAGGAAGGGTTTATGTTTGCCATATGTAGTGCTCTCCAAAGTAATTATTTTGGAACAGTATCATACGCTTTTTCTAGATCTGTGAAAATTAATCCTATATTTTTTGATTTTTCCCTATGTTTCTCCAAAATCTGTCGTAATGTGAAAATATGGTCTACACATGATCTCCCAGCCGTGAATCCACATTGTTCTTCTTGGGTTTTAAAATTTTTTTCGAGTTTGTTTTTAATTAATTTCGCAAAAATTCTCATTAATGTGTTTGTAACACAAATTCCTCGATAGTTTGAACAAATTTTGCGATCCCCTTTCTTAAATATTGTATTAATGTAACCTAGCTTCATCTCGTTAGGTATTGAATCTCCATGTATCATTTTGTTGAGGAGCTGTGTTATCAGTTTCACAATTTTGTCACCACCACATTTCAGACACTCCAGATTGATATTGCCTGGTCCCGGTGATTTACCATTCTTTGCTGTTCTCAACGCCTGGAGTACTTCACTTTCTAAAATCTTGATCTCATCATCTTTATGTCCTTCTTCTTCCACTGTTCCCTCTTCTAGATATTCTTCTTCATCCTCATTTAATAACTTTTGGAAATACTCTTCCCATTCTTTTTGTGTTATCAGTTGGAGATTAGTTTTGCTTTTTGTATCCTGTCGAAGCCCTTTTAATACTGACCGTGCTTCTTTTGCTCTCCCAAATCCTAATTTGCTATTCACCTTGGCACGTGTTCTTTCCCATGCTTCATATTTTGCCATCCTTATTTTTTCATCACTTCATTCTTCTTTTCCTTGTATATTGATCTTGTTTCTTCTGATTTATCATTCAACCACTGAAGGAACGCATTTCGTTTTTCTCTAACGAGGACCTCTAGTGCCTCTGACCACCACTCTGCTGGATGGTTGTGGTTGCCATCTTTTTTACCCAACACCTCTGTTGCTATGATTTTCACATTAGTTTTTATATAGACATATATTTCCTATGTACTTCCTTCAAACGATTCAGCCAGTTTCCTTTCCATCCTGGCCGCAAAGAGTGTTCTGATACTTTCGTCTTGTAGGCTGTCAATGGCTTTAATGGCTTCTTTAATTTTTGTGTTCCAAATTCTGAGTCGTTTTTCCGCTCCTGGTTTCTTCCTTTTACCAAGTGCTTCTGAGGCTGCTTCAGGGATGAAGGTTTTGATTTTATTCCGTTCTATATCGATGTCTTTATTGACTGGTAATGAAGCAAGCTTTTCTTGGAGTCTGTACTCATAAAGTTTCCTAATATTATGTTCCGACAGAAGATGTACTCTGAACAACTCTTGTTGTGGCTTCTGTTGGAGTTTGTCTTCTTCCATTTTGATAGTAACCTTATCTTACTGGCTAGAAGGAAGTGCTGATTAACTATGCCACTTCCTCTATAAACACGTATATATTGCATAAAATTCTTCATTTTATCATTAATTAGTATTCAATCGATCACAGACCTTAATCCTCGTGCACTCCATAGAAGCTTGTGAACGTCTTTCTTTCTGCAAAATGTGTTAGTAATTTTAAAATTGTTGAGGGAAGCAAATTAGCGTAGTTCATGTCCATTACTATTAATGGTGTATCAAATTAGCGTAGTTCATGTCCATTACTATTAATGGTGTTTTCTTCAAATAGTCCTACTCTTCCATGTACAGGTAAAGTAGTAGGTGAATATGGAATGGGTGTAAGGAATGAAAGACGAAGCCACCTGCTAGAATGTTGCACAGAGCATAACTTAATCATAGCTAACACTTGGTTCAAGAGTCATAAAAGATGTTTGTATACATGGAAGAATCCTGGAGATACTAGAAGGTATCAGATAGGTTACATAATGATAAGACAGAGATTTAGGATCCAGGTTTTAAATTGTAAGACATTTCAAAGAAGTGGATTCTGACCACAATCTATTGGTTATGAACTGTAGATTAAAACTGAAGAAATTGCAAAAAGGCGGGAACTTGAGGAGATGGGACCTGGATAGACTTAAAGCATCAGAGGTTGTAGAGAGGTTAAGAGAGAACATTAGGGAACGATTAACAAGAACAGGGGAAATAAATACAGTAGAAGGAGAAGGTAGATTTGATAGATGAAATAGTGAAGGCAGCAGAGGATCAAGTGTGTAAAAATACGAGGGTTAGTAGAAATCCTTGGATAACATTTAACTGATGAATGGAGAAAATATAAAAATGCAGTAAATGAAGCACCCAAAAAGAAATACAAACGTCTCAAAAATGAAATCGACAGGACGTGCAAAATAGCTAAACAGGGAGGAAAAATGTAAGGATGCAGAGGCTTTATCACTAGGGGTAAGATAGATACTGCCCACAGGAAAATTAAAGAGTTATTTGGAGAAAAGAGAAATACTTGTAAGAATATCAAGCGCTCATATGGAAAACCAGTTCTAAGTACAGAAGGTAAAGCGGAAAGGTGGAAGTAGTATATAGTCTATAAAAGGGCGATGTACTTGAGGACAATAGTATGGAAATCGAAGAGGATGTAGATGAAGATGAAATGAGAAATATGATACTGCGTGAAGAATTTGACAGAGCACTGAAAGATCTAAGTCGAAACAAGGCCCCGGGAGTAGACAACATTCGATTGAAACTACTGATAGCCTTGCGAGAGCCAGCCCTGACACGACTCTACCTTCTGGTGAGGAAAATGTGTGAGACAGGTGAAACCCCATCAGACTTCAAGAAGAATATAATAATTACAATCCCAAAGAAAGCAGGTGTTGACAGGTGTGAAAATTACCGAACTATCAGTTTATTAATTCACGGTTGCAAAATACTGATACGAATTCTTTACAGACGAATGGAAAAACCGGTAGAAGCCGACCTTGGGGAGGATCAGCTTGCATTCCGTAGAAATGTTGGAACACGCGAGGCAATACTGACCCTACGACCTTACCTTAGAAGAAAGATTAAGGAAAGGCAAACCTACGTTTCTAGCATTTGTAGACCTAGAGAAAGCTTTTGAGAATGTTGACTGGAATACTCTCTTTCAAATTCTCAAAGTGGCAGGGGTCAAATACAGGGAGCGAAAGGCTATTTACAATTTGTACAGAAACCAGATGCCGGTTATAAGAGTCGAGTGGCATGAAAGGGAAGCAGTGGTTGGGAAAGGAGTGAGACAAGGTTGTAGCCTATCCTCGATGTTGTTCCGTCTAGACACTGAGCAAGCAATAAAGGAAACAAAAGATAAATTTGGAGTAGGAATTACAATGAATGGAGAAGAAATAAAAACTTTGAGGTTTGCCGATGACATTGTAATTCTGTCAGAGTCAGCAAAGAACCCTGAAGAGCACTTGAACGGAGTGACAGTGTCTTGACAAGAGGCTAGAAAGATGAACATCAACAAAAGCAAAACGAGGGTAATGGAATGTAGACTAACTAAATCAGATAATTCTCAGGGAATTAGATTAGGAAATGAAACACTTAAAGTAGTAGATGTATTTTGCTATTTGGGAAGAAAAATAACGGATGATGGTGGAGGTAGGTAGAATATAAAATGTAGACTGGCAATGGCAAGAACAACGTTTCTGAAGAAGAGAAATTTGTTAATTTCGAGTATAGATTTAAGTGTCAGGAAGCCTTTTCTCAAAGTATTTGTATGGAGTGTAGCCACGTATGCATGTGAAATGTGGACTATAAATAGTTTAGACAAGAGGGGAATAGAAGCTTTCGAGATTTGGTGCTACAGAAGAATCTTGAGGATTAAATGGCTAGATCATGTAACTAATGAGGAGATATTGAACAGAATTGGGGAGAAGAAGTGATCGGTTGGTAGGACACTTTCTGAGGCATCAGAGGATCGCCAATTTAGCTATGGGGAGCAGTGTGGAGGGTAAAAATCGTCGAGGGAGACCGAGAGATGAATACACCAAGCAATTTCAGAAGGCTTTAGCGTTCAGTAGTTACTTGGTAACGAATAAGCTTGCACAGAATAGAGTAGCATGGAGCGCTGCATCAGACCAGTCTCTGGACTGAAGACCACGACAAAAACAACAATAATAGATAGATTTCCAACTCTTGCATTAAATCACCAGCGATGACAATATTATCTGTCTCGTCGTAAAAAGTATCAGTGTCATACTTCCTTCCCTCCTTTGGGTCGTAGAAGTCTACAACTGTTAGATGGTCTCTTGGAATTTGAAATTTGCAGTCAATATTCTTTCATTTTTGAAGCTATATTCACGAATCTGTCCTCTCCATTTATCGCTGACTAAAACTGTTACCCTGGCAGTAGCTCCTTTTTTTTTATTTTGGCGCTGCTGAAAGCCATCGAATAGTCTGTCAAACCTTTTGTTTTTGTTCCTTTTGGTTTTTTCTTCTTTTATGTTATTGCAAAGTCTACTTTCCTCTCTCCTCTCTCTGAGTGCTCGTTTTCTCTTTTCGTTGATCCTCTAAATTTCTACGTTGCCAAGACTCATAATTCGTAACTGCGAATCATTTGTCCTTTAAGACCTTCCAGTTGTCACCAGTTGATCCAGTTCGCAGTAATTTTATAAACACCTGGCTGCGTGACGAGGGCTGCGCAGATTTAGCCGCGTGATGGGGCTGCCACCTCTAGGTATTGCGACCTGCCTGGGGGTTGTCTGTGTTAGGGAAGCTGGCTTCACCATGGCTGTAGAGCCCCCCCCCTACCGTATGTCGTGGGACGTAAAGTAGGGATCCTCAGCCGTCTCCGGCTAGGGCGACCCTGACAGCAACTGCGCTACCGCCAGCACAGCTCTCGACTTGATCGATGCACGCAAACCCTTCCGCCTGGCACTTTAGGTGCTTTAGGCAAGACGGTGTCCCATGAGAGGGCTGGCAAGTATGGTATGAACCGTCTCTGTTTACAGCAGTGCGGGAAGACAATCGTCAAGTTTGAAAAGTGGCAGCCAACTTTACAGTTTGCTACGCCCCAATTCCCTTCTCTTGGTCGATGCTACGTTAATTTTCAAACATGCACACAATCATTCAAAGAAAATGACATGTGGAATGTGGGACAAAGCAAATTAAAATAGTATCCACAGGAATAAATCAAATAAAACATCATAACCTGGCGGGAATCAACGTTCTAATCGACGTTTTAACTTCTTCAGTTGCTCTTGTTTCTTCATCCTGTAATTCTTTTTCACTTGGAATCTTTGTGCGTGCAAATTGAATTATCCGTCATAATGTTAAATATTTGAAAATGACGATATTTCTGTTAAAGAAGACGAAATAATTTTTATTCACTTGGTGCTAAGATGTACTGTTCGTTACAAGAGTAAATCTATTTGGATAACAATCGCCATACGAACATTTAAAAGATAGTTTCTCGTTGCACTGTGGACAAAATAATGTGGATGATGATTTGAACGAAAGCACGATTTTAAGTAAAACAAAATTCTAGCAAAATAAGGCGTAGAAATAATGACTGCTCTGAGATGTTCGAATATGTAAGATGAGAAAATTGATGCAATGAAATCGAAGGTAATACATAAAAACAGTCCAAACGACATCCAAAAGAATTCCAAGTGGAAAAATTCTGATAGGAAAGTAAAGTGAGCGTAAATGACATACACTACTGGCATTTAAAATTGCTACACCAAGAAGAAATGCAGATGATAAACGGGTATTCATTGAACAAATATATTATACTAGAACTGACATGTGATTACATTTTCACGCAATTTGGCTGCATAGATCCTGAGAAATCAGTACCCAGAACAACCACCTCTTGCCGTAAGAACGGCCTTGATACGCCTGGGCATTGAGTCAAACAGAGCTTGGATGGCGTGTACAGGTACAGCTGCCCATGCAGCTTCAGCACGATATCACAGTTCATCAAGAGTAGTGACTGGCGTATTGTGACGAACCAGCTGCTCGACCACCAGTGACCAGACGTTTTCAATTTCTCAGAGATCTGGAGAATGTGCTGGTAAGGCAGCAGTCGAACGCTTACTGTATCCAGAAAGGCCCGTACAGGACCTGCAACATGCGGTCGTGAATTATCCTGCTGAAATGTAGGGTTTCGCAGGGATCGGATGAAGGGTGGAGCCACGGGTGGTAACACATCTGAAATGTAACGTCCACTGTTCAAAGTGCCGTCATTGCGAACAAGAGCTGACCGAGACGTGTAACCAATGGCCCCCCATAGCATGACGCCGGGTGATACTCCAGTATGGCGATGACGAATAAACGCGTCCAATGTGCGTTCACCGCGATGTCGCCAAACACGGATGCGACCATCGTGATGCTGTAGACAGAACTTAGATTAATCCGGAAAAATGACGTTTTGCCATTCGTACACCCAGGTTCGTCTTTGAGTACAGCATCGCAGCCGCTCCTGTCTGTGATGCAGCGTCAAGGGTAACCGCAGCCATTGTCTCCGAGGTGATAGTTCATACTGCTACAGGCGTCGTCGAACAGATGGTTGTTGTCCTGCAAACGTCTCCATCTGTTGACTCATGGATCGAGACGTGGCTGCACGATCCGTTACAGCCATCCGGATAAGATGCCTGACACGTCGACTGCTAGTGATTCGAGGCCGTTGGGACCCAGCTCGGCGTTCCGTATTACCCTCCTGAACCCACCGATTCCACATTCTGCTAACAGCCATTGGATCACGACCAAAGGGAGCAGCAATGTCGCGATACTTTTTTTTTGTCATCAGTCTACTGACTGGTTTGATGCGGCCCGCCACGAATTCCTTTCCTGTGGTAACCTCTTCATCTCAGAGTAGCACTTGCAACCTACGTCCTCAATTATTTGCTTGACGTATTCTATGTCTTTCTCTACAGTTTTTGCCCTCTACAGCTCCCTCTAGTACCATGGAAGTCATTCCGTCATGTCTTAGCAGATGTCCTATCATCCTGTCCCTTCTCCTTATCAGTGTTTTCCACATATTCCTTTCCTCTCCCATTCTGCGTAGAACCTCCTCATTCTTTACCTTATCAGTCCACCTAATTTTCAACATTCGTCTATAGCACCACATCTCAAATGCTTCGATTCTCTTCTGTTCCGGTTTTCCCACAGTCCATGTTTCACTACCATACAATGCTGTACTCCAGACGTACATCCTCAGAAATTTCTTCCTCAAATTAAGGCCGGTATTTGACATTAGTAGACTTCTCTTGGCCAGAAATGCCATTTTTGCCATAGCGAGTCTGCTTTTGATGTCCTCCTTGCTCCATCCGTCAGTGGTTATTTTACTGCCTAGGTAGCAGAATTCCTTAACTTTATTGACTTCGTGACCATTAATCCTGATGTTAAGTTTCTCGCTGTTCTCATTTCTACTACATCTCATTACCTTCGTCTTTCTCCGATTTACTCTCAAACCAGACTGTGTACTCGTTAGACTGTTCATTCCGTTCAGCAGATCATTTAATTCTTGTTCACTTTCACTCAGGATAGCAATGTCATCTGCGAATCGTATCGTTGATATCCTTTCACCTTTGTTGAGTGGTACTTAAGTAAATAAATTAGTGAAATCAAAGTGAACTAGAAATTCGAATATAAATGGAAAACTTGGTTTAGTTTAGAGAGTTACATACTCGCATTCAGTGGGCAGAACAGCAGAACAGAAGAGACAATGACTGTGAAGTCAGCAAGTTCCACATAAGCGGGCGCTGTCGATTCAGCCGTCAGGGCATCGCCCGACTGGCTCACGTGTTTCTCAGTTGTCGCATGTGTGCAAAGGCCCTCGCCTACATTCCAAGAGCCAATGACCGACGCTAAGAAGATTCTTCGAGAAGCTTTTCAACGTGACGGAAGAGGCAATGATCGACTCACGTGTTTCTCAGTCGTCACATGCGATCAGAGGCCCCCGCCTACATTCCAAGAGCCAATGACCGACGTTAAGAATATTCTTCGAGAAGCTTTTCAACGTGACAGAAGAGGCAATGGCCGTGAAGTCGTTCACCTCCAGTGAACTGAAGTGAATAAATACGCGAGACGCGGTGGGCCCGACAGATGAAGACGGATGAAGATGGGAACGAAGACGAAGACGGAGACGGGGACGGAGACGAAGACGAGAGACGAAGGAAGAAAAGAAGAGCAGCAGTAGTTTTCAGTCAGTTTCGGTGCTGAAGACCGTCATGCAAGAAGAGACTGCTTCATGCACAGACGCACCAAGTCCGCCGCTGTAATGGAATAGCAAGCAGCAGCCGCGGCGCCAGAAGACAGAAGTTAAAAGGTATTAGAAGTCTGGTTTTTACATACGCGGGTGACTCGTGAGGACGGGAAGGAGACGGCCTCACATCAGTAGTCACCTGTGAGCTGGGATGAAGAGCTGACAGCCGAAGACTGGCAAGAGGGAGTCCGTGGTTCGAGTCCGCCACACTGGCCTTCTCCCGCCGCACCGCTCCGCTGGCCGACGCAGAACACACGCGGCCGCTTAGAGAAGAGAAACACCGGGACGCGGCACCCAAGGTATCATCCGATGCACGATTTCGCTCGCAATAATTAAGCGGGCCACCTCGCGCTGCGCGTCTCCAGTCAACTGGGCGAGACGGCGACACGAGATACACACCGCTACGCGTAATCAGACGCCGCCGCCGCCGCCGCCGCCACCGCCGCTGCCGCAGCAGAAGACTTCACAACGACACAGCTGCCGCTCTCCGAACCAGAACATCCCGTAAGATACAGTTGTACAAATCTTCAATAAAAGTTATCTTATGTAAAAATGATGTTTCATTCGACCTCATACCCGAGCCAAGGAAGAACCCACCCTGCCCATATGTTGTAAGAGAGAAAAGTTAATTTATTTAATATTTTCACCCTGACAGAATGCTTTAGAATGCTCATCCTGACAATTGACAGCATGAAAAGAGAAAACCCAGTTACATTGAGGGACAGAAGTGTCACATTTAGTAACACAACTGTTACATTTGGTGTCAGAAACCGTTTTAGCTGTTACACCTTGTATTTTAATTCCACTCCTGAACCTTTCTTTTATTTCCATCATTGCTTCCTCGATGTACAGATTGAAGAGTAGGGGCGAAGGCTACAGCCTTGTCTTACATCCTTCTTAATACGAGCACTTCGTTCTTGATCGTCCACTCGTATTATTCCCTCTTGGTTGTTGTACATAGTGTATATGACCCGTCTCTCCCTATAGCTTACCCCTACTTTTTTCAGAATCTCGAACAGCTTGCACCATTTTATATTGTCGAACGCTTTTTCCAGGTCGACAAATCCTATGAAAGTGTCTTGATTTTTCTTTAGCCTTGCTTCCATTATTAGCCGTAACGTCAGAATTGCCTCTCTCGTCCCTTTACTTTTCCTAAAGCCAAACTGATCGTCACCTAGCGCATTCTCAATTTTCTTTTCCATTCATGCATGAGCTGTTAAGCTGATTGTGCGATAATTCTCGCACTTGTCAGCTCTTGCCGTCTTCGGAATTGTGTGGATGATGCTTTCCGAAAGTCAGATGGTATGTCGCCAGACTCATATATTCTGCACATCAACGTGAATAGTCGTTTTGTTGCCACTTCCCCCAATGATTTTAGAAATTCTGATGGAATTTTTTCTATCCCTTCTGCCTTATTTGACCGTAAGTCCTCCAAAGCTCTTTTAAATTCCGATTCTAATACTGGATCCCCTATCTCTTCTAAATCGACTCCTGTTTCTTCTTCTATCACATCAGACAAATCTTCACCCTCATAGAGGCTTTCAATGTATTCTTTCCACCTATCTGCTCTCTCCTCTGCATTTAACAGTGGAATTCTCGTTGCACCCTAAATGTTACCACCGTTGCTTTTAATGTCACCAAAGGTTGTTTTGACTTTCCTGTATGCTGAGTCTGTCCTTACGACAATCATATATTTTTCGATGTCTTCACATTTTTCCTGCAGCCATTTCTTCTTAGCCTCTCTGCACTTCCTATTTATTTCATTCCTCAACGATTTGTACTTCTGTATTCCTGATTTTCCCGGAACGTGTTTGTACTTCCTCCTTTCATCAATCAACTGAAGTATTTCTTCTGTTACCCATGGTTTCTTCGCAGCTACCTTCTTTGTACCTATGTTTTCCTTCCCAGCTTCTGTGATGGCCCTTTTTAGAGATGTCCATTCCTCTTCAACTGTACTGCCTTCTGCGCTATTCCTTATTGCTGTACCTATAGCGTTATAGAACTTCAAACGTATCTCGTCATTTCTTAGTACTTCTGTCTCTCACTTCTTTGGGTATTGATTCTTCCTGACTAATGTCTTGAACTTCAGCCTACTCTTCATCACTACTATATTGTGATCTGAGTCTATATCTGTTCCTGGGTACGCCTTACAATCCAGTATCTGATTTCGTATACAATAGACCGCAATCGCGACATGCTACAATACGACCTTTATCACAGTCGGAAACGTGATGGTACGGATTTCTGCTCCTTACACGAGGCATCAAAACAACGTTTCACCAGGCAACGCCGGTCAACTGCTGTTTGTGTATGAGAAATCGATTGGAAACATTCCACATGTCAGCACGTTGTAGGTGTCGCCACGGGCGCCAACCTTGTGTGAATGCTCTGATTAGCTAATCATTTGCATTTCATAGCATCTTGTTCCTGTCGGTTAAATTGCGCGACTGTAGCACGTCATCCTCGTGCTGTAGCAATTTTAATGGCCAGTAGTGTTTTTTATATGATGAGTAACATGAGATGATAGAGGAACAGAAAAAACTTACATTTAAACCAATTAATTGAATTAAAACAATGATCAAACCAATTAGTTGAATAAAAAATGATCAAACTCATTTTAATTAATACTTAAATACAAAAATATTTAAAGATCCTGACAAAATTAGTACCCACATTCGTCACCATGTAAGATCGGTACCTTAACCATTACGCTATGCAGCGGATACGCCTTGAAAAATCCGAAATTTTTTCGTCGATTACTCGCAAACGAGGTAACTCCTGGGTGATGGGCTGCATGGTGTGATTCCTTGGAAACCGTTACAGCGTCAGATAATGTCCCTAGCGTTGCAAGACGATGTATTTGGCAGAGGTATATACCTCAGACTATGGCCGAAAGCGTATAAAAGGCAAATCACCAATATATACTGTGATTGTTTTTAGTACAGCCGCCTTTATTTCCACGTGAGCAGTGCAGGATGGCGAGACTGCTGCTGTAGGTCGCCGCGGCAGGTTTTGACAGGCGCAGTGTGCTGGCGGTCAGTTCTCGCTCCGCCGCGCACGTGGGCCTCCGATCGGCCAGGTGTGGGCGGGGCGCAGCCGGCTGCCCCCCGCTGTGACGACAGCCGCAGCCCGGCAGCCCGGCAGGCCAGACGCGGGCTCCAGCCGGTGATAACGGCGCTGACTAATGAGGCGGGCGCAGGCCGGCCCGGCAGCGGCCAGTAAAACCAGGGGGAGTGCGCCGTGCATCAGGGGGAGGCAGGAGGCGCAGCCGCCGACGTCGCGCCCTCTTTTTGCGCCGCTATCGCGCCGCCGAGGCGCCCGTTGTTCTCTGCTTACCTGCTTTATGGCTGTTTAGCGGATAAGAACGTTCGTGACGTAAGAAAAACAGCGGGGCTGCAGCTGAGATAAAAACCGAGCAGTACTTTGCGCGGACGAAGATTTATCCTTCCTGCGACGGCTCGCTCCGTTGCAAACGAGGCGAAAGCAATTTTCGTGAAACGAAACTGCCGTACTCGCGCGTTTTCCTAAGCTGATGCGGGGTAATTCCGGCTAAATGAGTGTGTTACCTGAATGAAAAGCTGCAGTCAGGTTGCGCGTTAGCTGAAAGCCTGGCAGATCGTGTGCTGCCAGTACTCCGAGTTATCTTACTCATTTGGCTGATTTAGGTCATCACGCCGGGTGATTCACGGTGCACGTACATTAGCCCTCGCAATTCCGAGGGTGGAGGGGATTGTGTATTTTGTGCCGAACTTTGTAAAATATTGTTATCTAGTCAGTTACTTTACATTTTAAAATTTTGAAAAAATACATCTGTTATTTTAAATCACTTGTTCACCAAATTTCATTACTATTTTAAATTTTTCAGTCGAACTTGTCCCAGTAATTTAAGTTTTAGTCGTCTGTGTCATGTCGCCAACAAATGTCACATTCAATATTTTCAGGTTCAGAATCTTACTTACAAATCAGTATCTCTTTAATGAGTTCCTTGTGACTGAAAGACACCAAAAATTAATTTAACTTGAATTTTTAAAACTCGTTGTTATATAAGTCAACAACAGTTAACGAATTTTGTATTTTTTCACGTTTTCTCAGGGTAGGCACCAAGTCCCCTCCCCTTGGTAATTCACATTATGGAAAGTTTCAGTATTGCTAGCTTTAAGATTGACATTTGGGATAGAGTCTCTGCTAAAATAATAATTAATGTCCGCATTGTCGCACATTCAACTTAACGCTTATCTTACTGCGTGTTCCAAGTATTACGACCTCTACTCATAGAATAACTACTGTTTATCCTCTTATCAGTATCTCATGTTAGCCCACGTCTTGTGTTACGTCATGTCTACGAGCGAAGTATACAGGCTGGTCTATTGATCGTGACCGGCCCAGATATCTCACGAAATAAGCGTCAAACGAAAAAACTAAGTAAAAACTGAAGGAAACTTGAAGGGAAAAACCAGATGGCTCTATCGTTGGCCCGCTGTATGTTACTGCCATAGGTCAAACGAATATCAATTGCGTTTTTTTTTAAATAGAAACCCCCATTTTTATTACGTATTCGTGTAGTACGTAAAGAAATATGAATGTTTTAGTTGGAACACTTTTTTCGCTTTGTGTAGATGGCGCTGTAATAGTCACAAACATATGGCCTACAATTTTAGACGAACAGTTGGTAACAGATAGGTTTTTTAAATTAAAATGCATAACGTAGGTACGTTTGAACATTTTATTTCGGTAGTTCCAATCTGCAATCACATAGTGGCGACACGCGGGTGCGACGTATACTAACGGACCGCGGCCGATTTAAAGGCTACCACCTAGCAAGTGTGGTGTCTGGCGGTGACACCACACTAGTCCCATTTTTTCACATTGCTTATTAAAATGAATTGCCGCACTTGTACTTAGTAGTTTCTTATTTAAATCTTTATATTTAGAGGCAGTCTTGAATGCTTGGGCAGGCAAGACTCGCAAAGTTTTGAACATGGCTGCTAGGTTCAGTGACCGTTTCTAAATTGAAACTGAAACAAATGAGCCCTCGGTCACTATTATTTTTAGAGTCACTGACGAGGTTTCAACACTTCTAAGAGTGCCTTCATCAGAATTAAAACAATGAAAATGGCCTATAACATAATTACAAATTAATAGGGAAAGACATTTTTTATACTAAATGTGTAAGTACTGACTAACAGTAAAAGACAGGGGCAGTACTTACATGTCACACACAAAATAATGAACAGGCCGCCGCCGCCGCCGCCGCCGCCGACGCCTCCAACGCTCTCCCTGCCTCCTACACTACCCCGCCACGGCCGCGGCCGCCAGGGCATCCACGGGCCGCCCTTCCTCAGGCTACTGGGTTAGGGGTGCAGCAACCAGGCTGCTCGCAGAGGCCCGATTCCGCAGCGTCTCTTCCGCCGCCGTCACGTCCTCGCCGATCACACAGGACACACCCCTGTCCTCCTCGCCACAGAACTCCAAGGTGTGCTCACACCGATCCCACACGCGGAACGCATTTGGGCAGCACGTGTGTTTAGTGTTGCTGACGCTATACCTGTGGATACTGACGTCACAGATTACGCTATAGAAATTTGTTCCAGAATAGCAGAGGCTCCTTTATCCCTAGCGATTATAACAGGACATATGAGCTGCGTCTAGCAGTGCCTACCTGCCCCAGCGTTACTGATCGTTGCCACGAAACGTCTGCATGGCGACTCACCATCTAGTAGGTTCTCAGTGCTGAACTGACGACACGTGGCTATGTAAATTAAGAACCAAGTCGACCTTTCGGAAATTGTATAGCGTCCCAGGACGCCTGATGGTCCTAACGTGGCACCCCGTCCATCACGTCTTACCCTTACTGCTTTCAACATACACAAACGTTCTCAACGCTATGTAGAGACTCCTATACCCCAGAGCAAAGGATATATTGTGAATGAATGGGGGATTATGATCGGCTCTTATCGAATTTACCCACCGAATTACTGATGCCGCCGGTGTGGAGGCACCGTCAACCTGTTATTTTTTCTTTCTGCAGACGAGACTCTTAGCGAAAAAAAAACTATTTTATACAGATAGCCATATTGCACCCACAATTAAACCTTACAAAGTGCCCTACATATCGCCATATATGGAAAGACTCTTACTCAATTATACTGCTATTCGACTAAGGAGAGGAGCTTGAAAGTTAGTGCTTGAAACCGATCTCAAACCCAGAGATGTATCACTGTGTACGGTGTCCATGTAGTAAACATACAATTCGTATCCTGTGCCATACAAAATCATCCCTTTTACATCATTCATACATATACTACAGAGACAGACAGCATAAGCACATTCACCGTTGGTAAACTCATGGCACTAGATATTTCCCTCGAGGTCAAGTGGTCATCCAATCCCAACATGTGACCAGAGCGTCCTCAGTAAATCGAAGTCACTCTCAGAGCTGTCGCGCAAAGACTGACTCGTTTCCCCCTCGGCTCAAACACGTTACTGTTTTTGGTCCAGATTTGTTTGCTTGCTCGCTTTTCTACACACATTTCCATAATCTGTGATTACAAGAACATATATAATTTCGCATTGTTTGCGGTACTTCTCGATATCAAAACACATCAATATCACTTGCATAGCAGTATTGCTCGCGCGATATAATTCAAAAGATATACAGTGGAAATTACTTCTCTAGAAACCCAAAACTTTAATTAGGTGGAGCTTGCTGTAAACCATAGAGTAACTAGAAACCTATCCCATCTGTGAAGACCTTTGTGTGAAAAATTTCGAAAAAGGAAAATAGAGTAAACTGATATTTCCACTCGCTAAAACCGGTGTCGGTGATGTAACAATCATTCCTATAATTTACAAAGTCAAATAACGTGTTTCTCATGTTTAGAGAATCAGCAAACGTGTCTTCCACTTGCTAAATGCGTACAACACAATCGAAGTTCTCTCAACTAAATAAAGGTGCGAATTGTGAAGAAGCAGTCAACCGAACAAATTAATTGGGTGGGAATAAGGGCCCAGCGCAAACACATGCCCATATTGAATCTTTTCAAATTACCATAGGATCACGAAAGCTGGCCAACACATACTAAGTATTAGTTCGCTATTCTGCTGTCTAGAGGACTATACAGTTAAGTCATCTACATTCCTACACTCCAACAGGCCTTTCCATTCGGAGAGCTCCTATCGTTAATGGGAAACGTGAATCACTCGCATCACCATTGTGGATCCGCATCTCAACATCACTCCGGACATAACATGCAGTGTATCCACACTTCTAGACTAACTCGGGTCTACTGCGGGCCTTAGGAGTCTTCCATGACACATACATATATACTGACATACAGAAATCAGAGCAAACGCTCTCCAAGTGTATAGGTGACAGGATACAATCGAGTATAGTGCTATACTACACCTTCCAATCAGTTCATTTGGGCTAGGCGTTGGCAGGTGTACCAAATTTACAAGGAATTTTAGAGCACAGAACGAGAGGTCATGTCATGATCACGTGGATGGAACTGACTCAAAATGGATAGAATTTGCGAACAATGAGGGGGTTGGGGATAGGTATAAATTGACCGAATATACACCGAAATGTGGGGAATTGAGGAAGTATTTGTATATCTTCTGGTCGGCGCAGAGCAGTTTGCACATATCATCAAATGTGCGGGACCAAGAGGAATCTGAGAAAATGTCGACATGGAAGCGAAGGGAATCAGGGAAGCAGTCAATTTTTTTTTCCGTTGAGGCAGCATTATGCTGTATTTATATTGAGGTGCCAGTGATACACGCGAGTTGACTATTGTATTTGACGCTTTTCAGGAAGACAGAGAACAATCCGCCTCTAATCTTACATGCATCTATGTTACAGGATGACAGAGAGGGGACGGGGTGACTGATTGAAATGGAAGTGTAACGAGATTTGATTCAATGGTAGAGGGGGAGAAGTTGCTGTAGGTCAATTCTTCCACTGTTCTGTTAGGATGCATCAGTTGCATGACATAGCCTGCGTTCGTCTGGTATGCAGCCTCGTGTTCTATATGTGATTTAAAGCACTGTCTACTTGCGATCTTTATTGGTAAACCTGTCGGTCATCAGAGGACTTCCATCTCACGTGTGATGAAAGGTGACACATTCCTTTAAACGAACTATGATTTATGCGATGTATTCCATCGCCCTGCCGCATCTTGGGTGTAAAATCGAGACTTCAACTTCATAACTAAGTTAGCAATAGATGCTTGTGAATCACTGCAATCCCCTTGTATACATTTGCCTGACAGATGTGTTGTTTTCAGAGTTAGTGGCGGAACGACTTGTAATTTTCATTTGTCGGACGCTGCTGCTATGCGTTTATCTGTTTCCTTGTAAGCTGTATTCCTTGTTACTAAAGATAGTCTTATATAGGGCTGATGCAGACATAGTATAATTTCTGAAGCATGATCGGATGTGAACAGTGGACGTGATACATCTCTGGAAAGCTATACTGTGCTCGTGTGACACAGAGCCAATATTTTAAGGAAGTAGACGCACGGGATTAGCCGAGCGGTCTAAGACGCTGCAGTCATGAACTGTGCGGCTGGTCTCGGGTTGAGGTTCGAGTCCTCCCTCGGGTATGGGTGTGTGTGTTTGTCGTTAGGATAATTTGCCTTCAGTAGTGTGTAAGCTTAGGGACTGATGACCTTAGCAGTTAAGTACCATAAGATTTCACACACATTTGAACATTTTAAGGAAGTAGTTTTTTCGTTTTACGGTTCGACAACATAGTTTGTCGAAGGGAAACCGGGAAGAACGATGTATGTCTTGCGCTTGAAATACATTTCTTACACTGGAATAATAACAGCGCTGCATTCCATACGACTGATAGGTTGGAAAAGCAAGTGATCTAACATTACAACCAATGTTAAGTGCGGAACATTGTATGCTTAGGAGTGCATGTGTTTATGTTCTCTCTTACCAATATCTTCCAGGTACTCATCCTAGACTCTGGAATACTACTTTAAAATTGATAGCTAGTTTGATTTACATAAAAATGCTTCAAACTCCATCCATATGGAGGTCCATTGCGCATAAAGATCATTCGTTTCTTGTTCTTCTTTACCATCTGCTATTACATCACAACACTTTCAAATATGTTACTACACATCGCAAAGAAGTGCTAAGCTCCTCGACATGGGCGCATCTCGAGAAATCTTGTGCACCTGGATGGGCGAGGACTCAGAAAGCTCTATTCATTCATGAGATGTGGAGTGTAGCTGCCTGCTTCTGATCGGTTGCAGATTAATTCGGTAATGGTGCTGCAGAGTGGGTTGATCAGTGGCAGTGTTATGAGGGTCTTTCACTCTCTAATTTCACCCTAAGACAGCGAGAATACTCTGTGATTTTCATACACAGAGAGATAGATCGTAAATTAAGCACTGTACTCGAGGTGTTAGAAATATGTAGAGCGCTGTCTGGTATACTTTGATGATTTATGAGTTCGAGAATTAACACTGAATGGACTAACTGCGCAGTCATCTATCTGCATTCACAATGATGCTCGCAAATTAGTTCACACAATCCACTGTATTGCTTATTATTCCAGTGTCTTTTCCATCCCATTTGTCCCCTGGCACGCCGTTGGTTACCATATAATGATTAACTCAAAACACTTGTTTGAGTTGGAGAAAGAGTTTTGTGGAGGGGTGACACCTTCTGGGGATAGCTAGCACTAAAATAGTGATTACGTACATGGCTGCAACATGAGGAATCAGTCTAAACGGAATGGAGAGCAATCAGCTATTCCGTCTGTGTGACAGATGAGTTTAAATGTAGTTTGGAAACCCCAAACCATCCAGCGTGTGCAGTGTGTTATGGTAAGAGCAGTAAGAATATGATTTACACCGTGCAATGTCTAGAGGTAACCCAATAGGCCAATCTTACTTCAGGAATTCAAACTTTCCACGAGGGGGACTTGACAGGGTGGTGCGGCACTTTGCAGCCATCTTGGGTAACGGTACTCGCGTCATGAGCTGACGTCACGGAAGCCATCTTCAGTGATGTCAATTGCATCATCAGCTGATCCATCTTGAATGACGTCAATTGCGTCACAGTGTGACGTCTTGGATAACGGTACTTTGCGGTGATGGCCTTGTTGTCTGCTAGAGGCTGTGGATCAGAACGTCTTAATGTCAGTTTAGAACCTGACACAGACCTCGAAGACACGGCAGAAAAACAAAATGTTTGGTAGTGTACAAAGCGTGTTAGAGCAGAAAAAAGAAACAATGTTTCAAACAACGAGACAGGGCCACAGGGGACGTCTCTTACGACTTACAGTACGGTCCATTGGATACGATCATCCTCCTACAATACAGGTGATGAAACTTTAAAGTGGTCTGTGCAGTTGATCAATACGTGTATGTTTAATAGGATCGTCACATGTGCTCTATGCCTGCATGCATGCGATATTTGTTTTCGATATATGGGAGGAGAGAGATGCGGTAAGAATCTTATCTAGTCCTCTATTGGATGTAGATAGATGAGCTTTTGTGGTTCGTAATTTTTCTCTGATGGATGGTACAGAATAACGAAGATCGCATGTTACTCTATGGTTTGCAGCACGCACAACTTAGCTAAAGTTTCAGGTTTCTAGACAAATAATTTCTAGTCTATATCTTCGGAATTATCGGGCCAACAATACTGCTATGCAAGCGGTGTTGATGTGTGTTTGATATCGGGAAGTACCGCAAAAAAGATACGATATCCTAGCAAACCATGCGAAGTTAGATATGTTCTAGTAATCACAGAGTCTTGAGATGTGAGTATAAAAGCAAGCAAGCAAGAAGATTCGGACCAGAAACAGTAACGTGTTTGTGCCGTGGAGAAAACGAGTCAGTCTTGACCAACTGACCTCGCGGGAAATATCTAGTGCCGTGAGTTCACCTACGGTGCACCTGCTTATGCTGTCTGTATTCACGGTATATGTAGAAATGATGTAAAAGGGATGATTCTGTGTGGCACAGGATACCAATCATATGCTTACTACATCGACATGGTACACGGTGGTATATTTCTGGGTTGGAGATCGGTTCCATGCTCTAGTAGTCAAGATGCAGTCCTCGTTCGGATAGCAGCGAAATTGAGTAAGAGTCTTTCCATTTTTGACGATATGTATGGCACTTTGCAAGGTTTAATTGTGGGTGCAATATGGCTATCTGCATAAAATATTTTTTTTGTGGCTGAGAGACTCGTCTGCAGAAAGAAAAAATAAAAGGTGGGCGGTGCCTCCACACCGGCGGCATCAGTAATTCAGTGGGTAAATTCGATAAGAGCCGATCATAATCCCCCATTCATTCACAGGACATCCTTTGCGCTGGGACATAGGAGTCTCTACATAGCGTTGTTGAAAGCAATAAAGGTAAGGCGTGATGGACGGCGTGCCACGTTAGGACCATCAGGAGGAATGCATTTGGCGTTATTCCACGCAATTTTCGTAAACAGCTTCTGTTAGGACAAGAAATTCCATGCTCCATGTAATTACTTCTTACAAGATCTATATGTTTCCAAAAAGCAGAGAATGATAACAAAGAAAAATCCAACCCCCACAAGCTGATCTTCTAAATAAACAATATACCCTTGAATTTCCTGTAATGAGACCCTTCCTTTCCACCACCAGACCACCATCTTGGATTACATCACTGAAGGGACGACAGTGCCCTCTGGTGGTGGTACAGTGTAATATGTCCGGACATCGTGGCGAACACACTGTTTCCTGCCATTTTCCCCCAACCCAGACCACCATCTTGGATTACGTCATGGAATGGATGACAGCACTATCTGGTGGCTGTACTGTGTACTAAGGTGAACGTCATATATCTTGGCGGCCGAGTTTAGGTTCGTTCTGCGCATTTGACGTCACAAATCACAGTCAGCCAATGAACAGAGAATGACATTGCCACATCTCGACTGCAGTGCAGAGCATGGACGAGTGTCTTCAATTTTAGAAACGTTCAGTCATAAATGAAGTAATTGAACAAAAGCAATGTCTTGATAGCAGACTTTCTTTTATAGAAAGTTTGGAAAAAGCATTCTTTACACCAATTGCTTCATATTCTATTAATTAATTAAACCAAACAAACAATAAGCCTCCTAATTCAGGCGATAGCAAGGAAAGGTGTTTGTATCAGTCTCACGAACCGCTTTTTCGCAATAAAGAACAGCGGTAATTGTTTATTTTCTATTGTACTTCGACGCAACGTGAGTAATTCATAGTCGACCCAACAGTGTTTGTCGGTATTTTGCAGACGTTTAGAGCGCTCCAGGAGATGCGAGAAATGAGTAGCTGCGTTGGCGTAATCGTTAAGGTGTTGGGCTGCTAATTGGAAGATTCTGAGTTCAAGGCTTGTTGCATACTAAATATTTTATTTATTTAAAAACAATAGCGAAGTGTCTTACTTAATGAATTTTATTCGTTTGAATGTAATGTTTTGAAATTTCCTGTGCTTCATTATAATCATAATAAGTTTTCAGTGTTTGTAATTTTCTCCTCCAATATTTCTTTTCACAGCAATTAGAAACAACGAAAAGGCACACATACAATATTCATGTTATCCGTTTTGTTTGTATATCGCCTCTTCCGCAGTCGCTGTTTTACTATTCATATTGAGATACATTCTTTTGCGGCAGTATTAAAAGTATTATTTAGAGCAGAATTTCGGCTCGTACGTTGCCGAGCTATTTGATTGTCTGACGGAATTCTTTGCTTCGCTGCTTTGGCAACATCATATTCAATGGTTTCGTCGACTGATCTATGTTTTGGCAAGTATTTGCTGTCCGTTGTGACAAAAACAAAATGTTTGTGCACTGTGCCTCACTGGCAATATATTTCAGTTTTATGTTTTATTACGTCCAAAATTCAGTTTTGTGTACTTCGCCAACTTCGTTTTAATCAGAACACAGTATATTAAAGTCCTAATGTTTTTGTAGGTCCACAGTTTTGTTTAACGTATTTTGTGTACTTCCTTTTGATTGATTGAAGTGCTTTAAAATAAAGTCAAACGCGCCCGGTGTAAATAAAACTTTTATTACAGTCGCGAAAGACGGAATATTTCTCAATATTACATACGACACCAATCTGGTACTTAAATTAAATGAGATGTTGTTATACAGTAAATTATATATGAAATTTAGGTATCTTGTCCACATTTCATTCTCAACATTGTGGTTACTACAATCGAACATACGGAAAGTATACGCTATGAACTTTACCTCTGCAAACTCTTCAAAATTTCGTGCAATGGTTTACTACATTTAATGCTGCAATATAACTGCGTTGAAAATCGAAACAAAATTAAGTCATTTATGGGGGGAAGGTATCAGTCAAGAAGATGTGTCAAAATCAAATTTTTGGGCCAAATAGTTTTTGTGAAATCGAATGATAAGTGTGTCAAAGCAGTCGGAACACTATGTGTCTGCACAGGCGAGCAGTGCAGTGGTTACAAAATCGCGCACGGCGTGGAATGCGGGGAGCACGTCTCTGTAGCAGCGAAAGGTTTAATGCGGGCGTGGTGGCTTTGCTTCATAAACTGCGCGCTCCCCCCTAAACGTAAGTTTGAGAACTACACTGCTACGGCGCTGCTTCTCTTGGCGCGTACAACTGGCAACGCTGCAATCTCCCGCGTCTGGGCGGGCATGCGCGAGCCGCCAAGATAAATGAATTGAACTATAGGTCAGTTGGACTGCAGACCTCTTGGTTAACACACTCGATGGAGGTACTGCCTCTAATTGTTTAAATAAAGACTGTAAATAAGGAATTATGTCGAGCAAAGGCAGTGTCCTTTTCCCCTCCAGTTCCCAGGAAGAGGTGGCAGCCAGGTAACTTAGGTTATGGGAGGTTCCCAAGAGACCTACTTTACCGCCATTTTCTTTGGTTAGTAGAGACAGCCCGACTGGCCTTTCTTTACTGCCTTTTGAAATTTCCTTCCAATCCTTAGGAAGTGATGGAGGTCAGATAACTTGGGTTAGGGGAGGTAGCTCAATTGACCTATCATCCCACCATTTTCTTTGGTTAGTAGGGGTACCCATAGTGTGTTGCATTGTGCTGATTGAATTTGAACTTGCCACCATTTTCTGGGGGAAGGGATGGGAGTTAGGTTAGTAGAGGTAGCCGAATTGACCTATCTTCCCACAAAAATTCGCCATTTTGGATGACACCATCTGATGATGTCATCAGATGACGTCACAGCTGCCATTTTGGGTGACGTCATCGCAGCCATCTTGGATAACGGTACTTGTGGCGACGCCGCCCTTGTCCCCTAACTATCGTGCACTGTTTTTCATTGTCGAATGCTTTTTCCAGCTCGACAAATGCCATGAACGTGCCTCTTTTCTTTGTCGTGCTTCCATTATCAATTACAGCGTCGGAATTGCCTCTTGTGTGCCTTTACGCTTTCTAAAGCCTGTTCCATTGTTGACCATCCCTGGAAGGTGCTTCTCACAACACGTGCTGTGCAGTATAAACAGAGAGAGAGGTGCTGTTGTCTTATTGGCAAAATAAAAGAGAAATTGTGGTGGGCATCGCAGCGTATGGAAGCTGTAGCATTGAGAAGTGTCTCCGAACAGCTGACAGAGGGCGATGACCTCTACATTTAATCCCATGTTAAACAGTGACAAGTAACAGATGTACAGTGTTCCACACAACTGGTGTGAGTCGATTATTACGTGGTAGTCAGTAGCCTATTAGTGGACAGATGGGATGGAATAGACACTGTCGGTATGGGATGATGTACTGCAATAAGCACCTGTGCCTCTTACGGTACAAAAAGACGCAACTGCCTGTCTTGCTGTAATTGTCCCTAATATTACTTTCTTCTTTGCCATTCTCATAGTCTCTTCATATCCCTTTCATTTTCCCCATATTCTCAGCCATTTCAGTCTGAGAAGTGGGTAGAAAGACTTATTATTGTTTCCACCTAATGTGTTCACTGGTCGGAATGGAAGACAATTGAACTGCCAGTGCTGTACGACGACTATGCAATAAAAAACGATACCGATTGTGTAGTGTTTAATATACAATATCTTGAAAGTCTTATGGCCACAGTGTGCTTAAGCAATACAATTCAAATAAATTCAATTTCTCACTTCACAAAAGTGTACCACAGTCCTCAAACTAACTTCTTGCTCGCTCGTCTCACACAATCAACATTAAACGTTTGCAGCTCACAAACAGCTGAATGCAGCATAAAATGCCCGCTAAATGAGCAGTCGGCCGGCGGAGCGCGGAAGAGCGGCACTTGCATTGGTGGAGCGGGTGGGAGGGGGGGGGGGGGTGAGGGGGGGGGGTGGAGGGAGGGTGCTCGCTCAGAGCGCTGTAGGGGAAACGCCGAACGCTGGAGAGGAAGTGCCGTCCTGAACTGAAGCCTACACTCATATTTCTGGAAAATATTAAGCGTGGACCCTCTACGATCACAATTGCTTTAACGATTCAAAAAGACCTGTCACTTCTTCTTTGGTTAGTCTATAAAAAGAATAGGGAAAGTAAAATCAGCATCTTATGAAAAAGCACATACTTGGTACAAAATAAATGTGTTGCTCCAAAACCCATAGAATTTCTCAAGTCACCATCTATCGATTGCCCTTAAGAATTACATCCTTCCATAGGAAATTTCCATAGTAAGTGGAGTAACACGACAGATAGTGAACAAGCTTTGTGTAATAACCATATGGCAATATACTCTCCTCTTTGTGTGCTAACATTTGCCAAAATCTCATTTCGATGTCTCAAACAGTTCATGAAACATGAGGAACATAGTGGATTATTCACTGTGGCTGTGTTGCTGCTGCGGTGCGATTGCAAGTGCGCGCTGCCTCAGATCAATTTTCTCGAGATTGATGACAGATAGAGACCTCCAGCCAAGTCTAAAGAAAAATTCAATACGTTATTTAAATTTAGTTCAGTGTTTTACAGAGATCGCAGATAAAATACGAAATATTCTCCTGATCCACTACCAACATGTAGCCTCTATACTTGATACACAGCACCCAGTTTCCTTCCAATGACTCAAAACGCACAACGCACTTCTCAGTCTCTTCTATTATCCCATTATTTTCAGTAAATTCCAGTTATCTTCACTGGTTTGAAAGTGACTTTCCATGGCCATCTTTTGCGTGTTTATTTTATTTTGGAACACACGATTTAACTGCAGATTTCTTCTAGTCTCGTACAGAATTTATTTTTTTCTGCTTCTAATTTCTGCTCTTCGGTGACGATCTTTCACATTTTTAGTTGTCAGAGACGCTTCAGCTTTTTCCCTGGCTATCATTTTGGTAGGCATAGCCTTGCTCACAGCCATTTTCATACACTTTTCATTCCATAGCACTCCCACTTTTCTCTCATTTTCCGCCATTTCAGTCTGAAAAGAAGTTACCACGATATAGTATATTTCAAAAATTGAAATGACGTCTGGCCGACACTGAAAGACAATAGAATGGTCGGTACGGCACTGTCACGAAACGTTTATTATATGTCATTCCTTAGATAACATGAACAACCGAAGTACAGCAACGAAATAAGTCATTTATCTTAAAAACTGGAGCCACAGGCCTCAAGACATCTTTCGTGCACTAAGAGTTACAGCAATACCAACAACCACTGGAGGGAGGGAGGAGATTCTAGTGCCCAAGGATTCAAAAGCTTGCTTTTCCCTACTGTACACTACTGCCATTTGAAGGAGGAAAGGCAAATTACAGTTGTGGCTGGTAGTGTAAGTCTGCCGATGCAACACGACTCTCCCCTAAATGCTTTAAATCAGGCTAGTATATTTTGAAGGCTCCAGTGGCGGTTGTTGTGTAAGAGCACAACAGCAGGCGAACCCCTGGCATCTTGCGGATTTATTGTTTATTTTTCTTTGCTTGCTGCTAAGTAACATAGGTGTGACCCGAACGATATGGCACTTAAATATACCGCACTACGCCGAATTGGTACTCTTCTAGATTCCGTGAAACTTGGCATGAAGGTCACGAGCACATCTTCAGTTGTGTACGTTTTAAGAAGCTTTAACGCATGCGCAACTGGCACGATGTAATTGCGTTAAGGATCATATAAATATGGATTTGATAAATAACGTGCACGATTCGTGGCATGCAGAACTAGCCCTAACCACTCACCCACAAGTGTACTTCAGTACTACCAAGTGGTTGCACAGTACACCAGGCTTTTATCCCCGTTCGCTTGGCATAAATCCCGATGGACAGTAGCACACTCCTCAGATAAACTGATTCTCTCTCTGTGAAGCAAAATTAGGTCAGACGTCGGTATATGTTATAGTTAGACTGACTAAAAATCCTATTTTGTGGGTTTGTGTGAGTTATAGTATATTAAGTCACGTGACCATGATGATAGACTGTATTACTTCAAGTTAATCATTTCCACAAAACGCAATTTGTGTTTAGAGTTGGTTGTTTATGGCTTTCGTGTGCAATGTCAACATGAACACTGTTGAATCTGTCTTAAGTGGTAACAGAAAAGCAAATTACCAGGGAAAGTTAGCCCCATGAGAACTGTGGCTTCCCAGACCAGACTCGTTGATCGACAAAGTGACGAAATCAAATAAGTTTGACTACAAGCGAACATTTAACAATGAAGTGCACAATAAGTGTAACGGGTTGTGCGTGTGCAGCGTAAAAATTTCTCATTTTCATCCCGGAAGATAATTCGTGGAGGGATACCGGTGTTAAAGGTTTTGTAAATTTGTCGGAAAAATAAAAAGACACGAAAACTCCCACCAACACAAATATGCGAAACGGAGAGTAGCGAAAGCTTATACATCACTTCGTTCTTGTCCTAAACTGTACTTAATTATGTACAAAATTCCATAAGAACAATTCTTTCTTTCGTCAGTCAAGCTATGCATATTATTATTACTATTACTATTATTATTCTTTCCTTTCTCAGACGTTATATCAGGTTAAAAATGGAAAGTGACGCGGTCCTTGATCACGGGTGACTTCCTTTTAACTGCACGGTGTATGTTACATTGCATTTAGGAACTTTCGGGTAATTGAACATGTATCAATAATTACAGATTTCTGTAGTTGTATATATACGTTTGGATGTAGCTGTATTGCGTTGATGTACTGGTGGATATTGTGTAGTATGACTTCTGTAGTTGATAGTACAATTGGTATAATGTCATCTTTATCCTGATGCCACATGTGCTTGACTTCCTCAGCCAGTTGGAAGCATTTTTCAATTTTTTCTCCTGTTTTCTTCTGTATATTTGTTGTATTGGGTATGGATATTTCGATTAGTTGTGTTAATTTCTTCTTTTTATTGGTGAGTATGATGTCACGTTTTTTGTGTGGTGTTGTTTTATCTGTCATAATGGTTCTGTTCCAGTATAATTTGTATTCATCATTCTCCAGTACATTTTGTCGTGCATACTTGTATGTGGGAACGTGTTGTTTTACTAGTTTATGATGTATGGCAAGTTCTTGATGTATTATTTTTGCTACATTGTCGTGTCTTCTGGTGTATTCTGTATTTTCTACTATTGCACATCCGGGGATCTTTAATCATATGCTTGCTGTAATATCTGGTGTTTATTGTTTGATCCTGTATTGCAATCATGAATCCTCCCGTCTCACTGTATATATTGCCTTTTCTTAGCTATGTGTTGGATGCGTCTTGATCGATGTGTGGCTGTGTTAGATGATATGGGTGCTTGCCATGTAGTGTTTTCTTTTTCCAATTTACTTTCTTTGTATGTGTTGATGTTATGTGATCTAAAGGGCTGTAGAAGTGGTTATGAAATTGCAGTGGTGTAGCCGATATATTTATATGAGTGATTACTTTGTGTATTTTGCTAGTTTCTGCTCGTTCTATAAAGAATTTTCTTAAATTGCCTACCTGTCCATAATGTAGGGTTTTTATGTCGATAAATCCCCTTCCTCCTTCCTTTCTGCTTAATGTGAATCTTTCTGTTGCTGAATGTATGTGATGTATTCTATATATGTGGCATTGTGATCGTGTAAGTGTATTGAGTGCTTCTATTTTTGTGTTACTCCATTTCACTACTCCAAATGAATAGGTCAATATTGTTATAGCATAGGTATTTATAGCTTCTGTCTTGTTTCTTGCTGTCTATTCTTTTTTCAGTATTTTTGTTAGTCTTTGTCTATATTTTTCTTTTAGTTCTTCTTTAATATTTTTTTGCCTGTATCCCAGATATTTATAGGCATCTGTTTTTTCCATTGCTTCTATGCAGTCGTTGTGGTTATCCAATAAGTAATCTTCTTGTTTAGTGTGTTTTCCCTTGACTATGCTATTTTTCTTACATTTGTCTGTTCCGAAAGCCATATTTGCATCATTGCTGAATACTTCTGTTATCTTTAGTAAGTGGTTGAGTTGTTGATTTGTTGCTGCCAGTAGTTTCAGATCATCCATGCATAGCAAATGTGTTATTTTGGGTTGGTATGTTCCAGTAATATTATATCCATAATTTGTATTATTTAGCATGTTGGATAGTGGGTTCAGAGCAAGGCAGAACCTTGGTATATTCCACGCTTAATCTGTATTGGCTGTGATGTGATATTATTTGAATTTGTTTGGATATTAAGCGTGGTTTTCCAATTTTTCATTACTACGTTTAGGAACTGTATCAGTTTAGGATCTACTTTGTATATTTCCAATATCTGTAGTAACCATGAGTGGGGAACACTATCAAAAGCTTTTTGGTAATCAATGTATGCGTAGTGTAGCGACCTTTGTTTAGTTTTAGCTTGATATGTCACCTCTGCATCTATTATCAGTTGCTCTTTACATCCTTGTGCTCCTTTGCAGTAGCCTTTTTGTTCTTCATTTATAATTTTGTTCTGTGTTGTATGTGTCATTAGGCACATAAGTAATGACATAAGTTAATATTTTGTGTATTGTTGGTAGGCATGTTATGGGGCGATATTTTGCTGGGTTTGCTGTGTCTGCTTGATCTTTAGGTTTCAGATAAGTTATGCCCTGTGTAAGTGTATCAGGAATTGTGTATGGGTCTGCAATGTAACTGTTAAATAATTTAGTTAGATGTGAATGTGTTGAGGTGATTATTATTATTATTATTGTTATTATTATTATTATTGGCAGTACTATCAGTTGTATAATTTTGTTCATAATCATAATTGTTATGCAGAAGATGCTATTTCACACTCTCATGTTTATCTGAATCTAAAAACTTGTGAGCACCCAAACTGTACACTGATAAGCCGCCACTGGAAAAATATAGCATTTACCACATGTCGTGTTTCCCTGGATGATTTTACATATAAGGTGTTTCCGTAAGAGCGTGTTAAAATTTAACAGGATATAGAGGATGCTCCATTGAACAAACTGAGGTAGGGAACGTGGGGTCGGTGAAGCCAGTTTAAGGAGATATGGAAGTAAACTTGGCTATCGCTTTGCTGTTTACGAGCATATTTACAACTAACACGCTTACAGGGAGGACGAGCCATATCATCTACCTGGCCGTCTAAATAGCCACCAGTATTTCAGGTTCGTGCGAAGAATTCTACCAGAGCTGTTGCAGAACGTACCCTGGGCTGTTCGTGAGAGGATGTGAGTGCAACATGACGGTGGACCGCCTCACTTCGGTGTGGATGTTCGCAGCCGTCTCAGTCCTTTGTGTCCTGGTCGTTGGATTGGAAGAGGAGGTCCTATTCCATGCCCGGTGAGGTCACCTGACCTGGAACGCCTAGATTATTTCCTATGGAGATATCTAAAGTCGTACACGACACCCCAGTAGATACTGGCTTTGAATTAGTTGCCAGAACTGTAGCTGCCTGTGATGTGATTCGAAACACACTGGGACATTCATCAGGGTGCGTCTGAATCTTGTTCGATGACATGTTTGCTTTGAGGTGGATCGTTGTCAGTTTCAGTGCATTTTGTATGTCCTGTTAAAGCTTTGCACGCTCTTACCCTGTATATACCTCTTACCCTACATATAATTCCAATTCAGTATCAGACAGTAATAAAAATCTTGAACTGAGACAGGATCAGTTGCACGTGGTAGAATGGTAGAGAACCAACTTCGTATGTTAATCATCATCTGAAAGCCTTCATAGTGCAGCGGTGGTGCATCCGAAATGCAGTATGTGTACTGCTGAGCCAAATCATTATGACCGCTGCCCACCGAGAGGTTGTATGTTGCCTGGTGGCGTCGAGGGCACGTGGCGCAGTAAGAGAAGTACTTGATCGGAGCACAGACGAATAGGGAACCATTCTGGCGACAATAAGTGGGGCAAATATGGAAATCCGCCATCATAAGTGACGTGGACAAAAGCCAGACCGTTGTGGCCCAGTTGCCTTGGAGCGAGCATCTCGGGAACGACGAAGCTGGTCGGGTGTTCGCGTTGCTACTGTCCTGAGCATCTATGGAAAGTGGTTGAAGAATGCTGAAACCACGAGTAGACGACAAGACGTTGGACGTCTGTACCTCATCACAGAACGTAGGAGTCAGAGACTTGCCACTCTCTAAAGCAGGGTAGGCGGCGATCTGTGGCAGATCTGACGGCAGAGTACAGTGCTGGCGCAGGCACAAGTGTTTTGGAGCACACCGTTCAGCGTACAGTGTGGAACACGGTGTTCCACAGTATAGGAACCCTACGTGTTCCCATGTTGATCCAACAAAATCGTCACTTTATCATAGATGTAGGACTCGGACCAATGGAATTTTGTCGCTGGTCGGATGAATCACATTTGTTGGTTAACTTGGATCGATAGTCGTCTCCAGATACACCGTCGTTCTGGCGAAAGGGACCGGTAGGAGCAGCATCATATTATGGGGACATTCACCTGGGTGGTAGTCAAAGACACCACGACATCTGTGGACTACGTGAACATTGTTAGAGGCCACATGTAAGCCCTTATGCTTAATGTCTTCCTCAACAGCGATGAGATATTCCAGCAGGATAACTGCCCGTGTTACAAGCCCAGAATGGTGCTGCAATGATTTGAAGAACATGATAGTGAAATCACATCGCTGTCTTGGCCATCAAATTCGCCGAATCTGAATCCTACGACAGCCAACTGGCGCGCTATCGGCAGTCAGTTTCGCAGCCAAAACCAAACGCCCATAAATTAAGGGCAAGTGTGTGACCTGTGCGTAGGCATCTAGTGCCACCAACGTCTAGGAACCTATCAAGTACTTGTCGAATCCATGGCACACAATATCACCTCTGAATTGCTTTCCAGAGATGGACCAATACGCTTTTAAGTATGTGCTCATAGTGTTCTGGCTCATCAGTGTAGAGGCCACCAAACGCCATTCAGGACAGAATTCCAGCCAGAGAGAAATTTCGACCCCACCAGCGCCTTGGATGATTAATAGCTGACAGCAGAATCTATGTGACTCCTCCATTCACTTCTTCCATCCCATTCTCTGAACATCACTTCAACCCCCCTATATCTATATCCTCCTGCCCCTCTCTCTGTCCATCTCCTCCTTCCCCTTCCCCTGTCCATCTGCTCCTCCCATATCTTCCTCATCAATCTACACCTCCCCCTTCAGTCCTCCTTTGTCGATCTCCTCCTTCCCCATTTTTGGATCTCCTCCTTTCCCACTCTAACTCCATTTCTTTCTCCTTACTCTCTTTATCCATTTCCTTCTCCCCACTCTCTATATCCTCCTCCTCCTCTTCCTCTCTGTGTCCATGTCCTCCTTCACCCTTGCCGTTCATTTCCACCTCCCTCCTCCATCTGCATATCTTTCCTTTCTCTGTCCATCATCTCCTCTTCCCCTTTTTAGTCCATTTCCTCTTCCCCCCTCTCTGTCCATCTCCACCTCCCTCCTCTCCTCTTCCTCCGCCACAAGTCTTTCTGTGTCCTGCTCTTTCCTTTCGATGTTCATCTACTCATCTCCCCTCTTTCTTTCCATTTGTGTCTCCCACTCTTACTGTTCATCGCCTCCTCTCAAACGTTCCGTGCCAATCTGCCAATCTCTTCATTCCCATTCTCTCTTTGTCCATCGCTGCCCCACTTTCGTCACTCTGCACGTTAGGACATCCATCCCAGTAGAAGGCTGGTGGTTCTTATCAATACAGCATTTCTTTCTGTGTAGTAACTAATATGTGTACCAAAGTTGACAGATATCGTTGCAGGACTTCAGGGCGTATGCACATACCAGATACATATGAGATATATTTAAAATACTTCACACGTATATGTACGCGTACTTAACCTGTATCACTAGCGAATTTCGCCCTGCAGTTTCATTTCCACGCAACTCATTGTTTATGGCATTGTATCTTGTGAACTGTCGTACAATGATATAATTTTGCAAGTACATTCAGTGCTATATGTGTCTACTATCTACAAAACGTGTCTTGAATCGATGTGGTAGCAAAGAAGTAATAAGTCAACACGTCATACATGATGCGGCAGTTTTTCACGCATCTCAGTATTTCACGTCATATCTCTTGAACTATGTGTCGTAGAAATATGTATTTTTTAGATACATTCGGCGACGTAGATGGATACTGTATGTGAAATGTTTTGTGAATAGAATTAGCAGCAAAGGAGTAATACATTTAAACACCATGCCTGACTCGACGGTTTTCCATGCATGTCCTGAACCATATGCCGACGATGATATAATTTTGGTTCAAATGGTTCAAATGGCTCTGAGCACTATGGGACTCAACATCTTAGGTCATAAGTCCCCTAGAACTTAGAACTACTTAAACCTAACTAACCTAAGGACATCACACACACCCATGCCCGTGGCAGGATTCGAACCTGCGACCGTAGCAGTCCCGCGGTGCCGGACCGCAGCGCCAGAACCGCACGGCCACCGCGGCCGGCATAATTTTGGTGGTATATTCAGTAGTATATGTGAATACTATTGTAAAATGTGTCACGAATACAGTCAGTAGTAAGGAAGTAATACGGGCCGGTCGCTGTGGTCATGCGGTTCTAGGCGCTACAGTCTGGAACCGCGCGGCCGCTACGGTCGCAGGTTCGAATCCTGCCTCGGGCATGGATGTGTGTGATGTCCTTAGGTTAGTTAGGTTTAAGTAGTTCTGAGTTCTAGGGGACTGATGACCTAAGATGTTGAGTCCCATAGAGCTCAGAGCCATTTTTGAAGGAAGTAATAAATTAAAGAGTCACGCTTCACCCGATAGTTTTACTGCATCAACGGCGGAAATGTAGTAAGCAGTAAACTTTATCCTTCCGTCATTATGTGGGTGTTGTCAGCGAGAAAAGTTTCGTAAGGATTTGAAATTACCTGTACTTTTGGTCGAAAGTGACTAAATGCTCCATACTTAAATATCGGATGAATAAACAGTATTTTTGCCTCGTGGACTACAATGCTTTTACACCCTCGTCGGTGACCCTCAGGCAGGTAGATGGTTCTTACCCAAAGAGCGATTCTTTCCAGACAGTAAGCGTTGTCAAAATTGGCTGGTGGAGCGCACGTTGTCAAAATCATATGTTTGCACAAACCATTTGTACGAAGTCACACAGAGGTAAACACTAATTGTCTAGAAAATTATGACGACCTAGCTAGTAGCCGGTACGCACACTTTTGGCGACACGTCGTGGCATGGGAGCAATGAGGCCCTGGCAAGTCGCTGGAAGGATGTGACACCACATCTGCACCCTCAAGTCACCTAGTTTCCGTAAATACAGGGAAGGGAGCTCTGGGTTCTGACGCCACGTTCAGTCACATTCAAGATGTGTTCGATCGAGTTCAGATCTGGCCAGTTGGAGGGTCAGCACATGAACTGGAACTCGCCATTGTCTTCCTCAAACTATTCCATCACATTCCTGGCTTGTGACATGACATATTATCTTGTCGAAAAACACCACTGCCGCAAGGAAACGATTATCATGAACCAGTGTCGTGCAACCAGTGTACGATACTCCTTGGCCCTCATGGTGCATTGCACGAGCTCCTCTGGATCCATGCATGCCCATGTGAATGTTCCTCAGAGCATAATGGAGCCGCCGCCAGCTTGTTTCCGCCCCACAGTACAGGTATTAAGGAACAGTTGCCTGGAAGAAGACGGATTGACACCATGAAGAATATGTAGGGATTCGTTATACCCTGGAGGGCCCTGTCACTGCGCGAAGGGCACGTGCATTTCATTCGTAGATGCCTATGTCGTGGTGTTAACATTGCCACATGCATGGGTCGTCGGCTTCGGAGGCCCTTTGTTAGGTGTGTTCGGTGCACCGTGTGTTCAGACGCCCTTGAAGTCTACCCAACATTAAAGTCTGATGTCAGTTAGCACCTGTCATGTGTTGCCTGTCTGTCCAGCTTATGACGTCCGACATCTGTTGTGAGGAGTGGCCGTCCAACCGCAAGACGTGTGGCCGTGGTTTTACCTTTGTTTCGAAACGTGCCGAGGACACTCACCACAGCACTCCTTACACACCCGAAGAGTCGTCGAGTTTCCGGAATTCCCGTACCGAGCCTCCGCACTATCACAATCTGCCCTCGGTCAAACTCAGAGAGATAGCGCGCCTTCCCGTTCTACACAGTGATGCCACACTCACTCATACTACATGCACCGTGCGTGTGTCTGACTAACTGTCGATCCTCGTCAGGTGACGCTGCTCTCATCTGGACAGGCTTATACTGACAGCAGGTCGGTGATTAAAATGTTCTGGCTGATCAGTTATGATAAGAAATAGTGAAGTTAGCCTCTATCGTTAGAAAAGGTTGCGATTTGTAATAGCCAGCAGACTGAGTTTTTGTGGCGCTACATAGAACAATTAATTCAGAAAGCTCTGGAGACTGAAATACCCTGTGAAGTTTCCTGCCGACATAACTGTATACTGTCTGAACACTGCATCAAGCCAGCGCCGTAACTCACGGATGCCATTAAAACCCTTCCGGCTCATAAGGACATCAGGCACAGGCAATTACGTTCCGGATTATGACAGTGTCGGAAGGTTCTCCCCCCCGCAACTATCATCAGTGTAACACTGCGTAAACAGTTACGTGAAGGCACCAAATAGAACTGGAATAATGAGTGCCAACATGCACGTAACAAACTAAAACATTGTTTGCTTAACGCCAAATGTCCTACGACACGTTGAAAGGGTACAGTACCGCCCGACATTGAAAATAGGTACGAAATACTTCATTATTTTTGTCAGAACAACACATTTTTTTTGTAAAATAACTCAATTTCAATTAATACAGCTAAGCCGGATACCAGTGTGGGAAAGAATGACAATTTATTTATTTAGTTGATCACATGTGCACTCCCACAAAGTAAATCCCTACATCCAGTTTGGTGAGATCTGTGAAATGAATGAATGCATGGTCGTCTGCTAACCGCAGATAGTGAATGTGAATATATGATCATCTTTGAGTCGATCCTTTGGCCACCTTTGGTGGGACCGAAGAGATGAAATTTGCCTGAGCTTTGAGCGCCTGAAATGTGGCTGACCAATACGATAGCAAGGTGCTTCCCCCACCTCGACAGAGATGGGAGAGGACCTACAGAACGGCCATGTTTCAGCACTCTGCCGCTGGATCTTGTGCTGTTAAGACCTGTTTTAGTTGTGCTCCATAATGATGAAACAGTGGAGACATGGTATGCATGTGGAATATTTAAGAGTAGTTTGAAATAATAATTTCCCTATTTCAGGAACTTTTGTGGGGAGAATTAACTGTCAGGCAGTTAATATTAAAGGGATTGTAGTAATCTTCGGAAGTGACCAACGGTCACAATGAAACCACGTGTAGCAATAAGTTGAAATACTTCTGTGTGCTTAAGTTAAGCTGAATTACTAGCGTGTGTACAATAAGTTGAAATATTTAAGAAATAGCGTGTGCACTATAAGTTGAAATATTTAAGAAATGGCGTGTGCAGGACTTGAAATTAGAGACGAGTACTTCCACGTGGTGAGTACTGTGTGAGTCTCAATCTGTGTATGAGACAAAGGATAAAGAGAAGCACTCATCCATGGTATCAGTTGAGGACTCGCGTGTGTGATGTTCTTAATATTACTTTGCGTGATATGATTCCGTGTGATGCTTGATTCAAACTCTGAGAGAGAAGCAAGGTGAGTCGGCCGTCTATCCAGCAACGCCACTTGGCTTGCATTGCACAGGAAGGCCTGCAAATATCTCCAGAGTTCATAGTAGGAAAGTAGAATTGTGAAGTGGGGCAGTGTCGTGTGAAACTGGGATAAATATTAATTGAAGTGGGAAAGCTGAAAGTGATAATGTTGTGACTATTCTCTGTGTAGTATTTCATGTTGTAGTGTGGTGTATGTCATGTAATTTGGGTATGTGTGGTTTGCATGGGAGAGTAGCGAGGTAGTTTCAAAAGATTAGTGGGTTATGCTTGTTCCTTCAGTACCGCTCGGTCTGGAGGAAAGTTTAGTGATGATGATTGTGAGAGTCGAAGTGTGAGCTATAATAAAAGATCCACCATCCTATCCAGAAAGTGCACTGTAGCATTAAAAATAATTACGAGACCATAATATAGAGATTCACCATTGTAAAGCCAGGCCCACTGGGCGGAATTTCTCATGTGTTATTGTTGTAGGTTGTAGAATTTGTGTGTTTAGGTTAGAGAATTTATCGGAATAAATAAGACAGTGAAAAGAAAAAGATTGATGGACTTTTCCTTCGAGTTGTATGTTGTCAGAATGTCCAGAATTTATAATGTTTGCGCCATTCATATTCAGTGCGGTGGCCATGTGTTGACAAAAGCCGTTAAATAAAAAAAAAGGGAAGGAAAATGTGGTATTGCCAGTGCGTAGTGTACAGTCAGAGTTCTGTAAATTACTGATAGTCAGATGCGTATTTCCGTTGCGTATTAATCATAGAGGAGGATAACTTGTAACTTAAGTGTGAGTACTAGAGTTCATGTTACTCGATAAATTAAGAATGAATCCACTCGCTTGGCAGACCACTCATCTTGCAGGCCTGACTGCTTGATGCCACAGTATGAGCAAGGCATGTGGGTGCCTCTCATAATTTCGACCCTGCCAGGATATTTTGCTGTTAGGGTTTGCTGTTAAGATTTTTTTTATTGTTTTTTTGATGGAATATGTTGTGATAGCGCTAAGAAGTAAAATTTTTTTTGTTTGCAAATTCTTTCTGGATTGGTGAGGATCTTATATATATTTTTTTTTTTTATGTAATTAATTGCTATATCGTCCAAGGCTGGAAGATCGTGGTATAATTTTTTTTTTTTGCGTAATGTCCGTAGTAACTAGGTCGCAGTCGAAAAGTGTAGCCACCATGGAGAATAGCGATTCTGGGGTGAACGTAGCAGTGCAGTAGGAAGTAGCTGTTGATCTTGGGCTAATGAGCGAGAACGACAAACACTCAGAAGGAGCTGAATTGTTCAGTGGACCGCTGCTAGGTGATCCTTTGAGCGGCGGGCTTTGTTCACAATCGGGGGCTTTTCCCGACGACGCGGGCGAGCCGGGACTAGGTCAGGTATGCAGTGAAAGTGCAGCTACCCTTAGCGAGGCTACGGTTTCTCAGGCGAACGAGGTGAGCGCGTCGAAAGTAGCAAATGACAATGTGATACTACAGTTTTTACAGAGGATGGATAGAGATAATAAGGAGACAGATAGGGAGGGAGATAGGGAGAATAAGGAAAGATTGGAAGCAATGGATAGGGAGACTAAGGAAAGATTGGAAGCAAATAAGGAAAGATTGGAAGCGATGGATAGGGAGGCTAAGGAGAGAGATAGGGAGTTTAAGGAAATATTGGACGCGATGGATAGAGATAATAAGGAAAGATGGGAAGCGATGGATAAAGGTAGTAAGGAAAGTAAGGAGGCATTGGATAAGGGAAAGAAAGAAGCAATGAGGAAGCTACACACAGTTATCGATGAGCATCTGCCCGCAGTTAATAATCGGTTAGATGAGGGGGAGAAGAATCTGGGTGCGTCGAAGCAAGTACAGGATGCTGTGAAAGAAAAAGCCAATAATTTGGAGGTACGAATAAGTGCAATAGACAGCGATATTACAGAACGTAGGGACGTGTTGCCGGATGAGCGAATCAAAGAAGTAGTGGCCGGAAAGAATACGATTAGTGCAGAGGTAGAAAAGATCAGTATAAGAGACGAGACAGGCTCTGACAGTACGCAGCGAGAGGTTTATGCCAACCAGGGGGAGAAACAATCGCTATTACAGCTTAAAGAGGCACAATTAGTAATAAGTAGGAAACATAGTGAAGAACTAGCACAGTTGCAATTAGCATGCAGAAGCGAAGGTGAAACTCCACCAGGTAGATTGCAGAGGGAGATTGAGATAAACTCAAAAAGCGAAAATAGGCAGAAAGAGGAAGACGAATTCAGAGAGTCAGAAGAACGGTTGTGTCGGATAAAGCAGGTGGCAAACCCAACTGGGTATAGTCCAAGGCTGTCTCAATTTCAAGATTCATTACCTTCATCGTGGGGACTGCCCCTCAAAATGAAGTTTGTGTGTAACCATTTGAGGGACGAGGCTAGAGCGAAAATGCAGGACGTTATTAAAGACTGTAGTAGCTATTTAAATAAATTCTGGTCGCAAAGTAAGAAAGACCAGGCTACGCAAAGCATATTGATGATGCGAAATGGTAACGAAGGTGGTATAAGAGATCCAGTGGCGTGCTATCAGGAAATGCTGATACGAAATAGGTATTTGGATGTGACATACGAACCTAGGGAGCTCATTGAGATCTGTAGAGCGAAGTTGTCAGTGAAATTGCGCAGAGATATAGCGATAGCAGGCAGAGGCTTAGACGATTCCGCGTCATTTCAGCACTTGTTACAGGAACTGGGTAATGAGAGCAATATCGTGAACGGCGACACGACTCATAGGTCAGACAGTGTCGAGGAAAGGAACGGCAGAAACTATCAGAATGACAGGAGAGCATGGAATCCTGGCATTTCATTCTTGTCAAAATGGATTGAAGGATAGGAGAAACTAATCCAACATATCAGCCCTTAGCATCTTGCCTTAAAACACATGCAGCTGGCACTGAAAATTGTCTATGTAGCGGACATACTCTATTGATATGTAGGAGTGCAAATACCATACTTCTAATCAGAGAATAAGACACCAGTAATGGAATCTGTTAGGCTGGTCTCTCAGAGCAAAATTTGAAAATTTTTATTTGGAACACTAAAGTAAAAGGACTGTTTCCACAAAGACCAGTTGCAAAAAATGTTATGTAATAATGCCAATAAGTCCAGTTTAATTAGTGCGATTTGACTATTGCAGGTACTTAACACGTAATGTAAAAAGTCAACATGTGATCGAAGTTTTTAAATTAGATGGCATCTGATGTATAGTATGTCATAGTCGTGGTGACAGTTATAATGAGGTGCTGTGTATGGTTGTTCGGAATCAGGTGTTAGTGAAAGAGGCCACTAGCACCAAAGTTTCTAACACTTGGGCTGTCCCATCTCTCCCAGCTTGTATATTCTCTGCACACATTTAATTTTCATGTAAACTTAGATTCCTAACTAGCAAATTCTTTACTGTGTATAGTGGACCATTCAGAGTGAGGCGGATTGTCCATGAAAATGCTGTACTGACTGAGACGATCAAGGGAAAACAATCTCGTGGGCTTCATCACATTTCTAACATCAAATTATGGAAAAGTTAAGGATAGATCTAAAGTAGGCAATTTATGGTAGATAGTCAGTGTATTTATTTGTGGTGTGTAACGTTGTGCAGGGTCAAATCGAACATAAGAATTTTCAGGCGGGATGTCAGGAAGTATGACGGAATAGACTGGTTGAATGAGTCATGAACAGGAGTCGACAGAGTGGTGTGTGTACGTATTTTTTGTCATACGAATAAGGATCAACTAGAAACGACGTGATGATTAATGAGTGGATAAAGATGGTAGATAGAGAAGTGACGTGATAAATAGTAGTGGATAAAGGTGATATTTAAGGAGAGAAGCGACATGAAGCAGTGTGATTAATAAAGAGAGATTCGACGTGATGAAACAGTGGTAAATAAAGGTGAGTAGAATTGAATAATGTGGAGATGTCTTAGATGTATGTTACAGAGAGGCCTGTGTATGCTGCAATAGAGATTGATGCCAATGGCGAGAGAAGACCAGGAAATGATGGAGTAATGGACGGACGGAGAGCCGAAATACGAATGAAGAGATGAGGACAACTGCACAATGTGAAAGGACATAAAGGGAGTATGAGATCCAGATGGTGAACGTTGTGGAATACTGACGTAGGATGTAATATAAATGTAAAATCTAATTCTTACCATAAGATATGCAATTTGGCAAAAATAATTTTTGTTGTTGTTGTTGTTGAAGCCTGGTACCAGTATAACTAATCAAAACGGTACCAAGAATGTGTACAGTTATTTTGCAGGATGAATAATTTGTGTATTTTTCGTTCTTAGATGAAATGTCGCAATTCTAAGTGATATTTAGCAGGAGGAATAATCGGTGAAGTGAATGCAGAGGTAAGCCGATGGAGAGAGGTGCCAGAGTGAAAGGACGAATTCGGAGACTGGAAAGCTATCTCCGAAACAGCTTCATGTGTTATGTGGTTGAGTATAAGGGAGCAAAGGTATGGTATGTTGTCGTGAGTGTGGTGGTGTTAAGGTTAGCTGACTTCTAGACTTATTCTGTTAGTGTATTAATGGATTGAATGAGAAGGAAAATGTGATGTCTGGTGAGTGAGAGTCGTAGAGTAGTGTGATCAATGCGCACCCTCCTGTGAAGGGGATGCTACCGATCCATAACTAAAACATTATTGTGTATTGTTTGGTTTGGATGAACCTCGATGGCAGGTCAGGATCTGACATCATGTGGATGGTACATATGTGTCCTAGAAATGTTGTTATATATAATAAAAAAGGTAAAATATATAAAGAGATACTAATTTCAGTCTGTCACAAGCACAAAGGTGCATTGTATGTTGTAGATTTAGAGTCACCAGTTTCTAAAATGTTATTGTGATAGGATGTTAGAGTAGTCTACTATTTTATATCGTAATTCCTTTTTTTTTAACACTTTCATGTTTTGTATGAGGGACGACAGGTACAATCAATAGTGCAAGTGTGGGCTGTATATAGAAAAGGGATAAATGTTGATGTATGTGTAGAAATCTAGGGTGTATAGTTTTATGTTTTTTAGAACAAAGATTATTTTATTACCAATGTATCTAATACATCATACATGTAATCAATGAGTATTTAAATATATCCTTTTGTCTGGCATGTTGCGAGATGCACGGAAGGGTCTGACTGATTGGGTGTCGTAACGCCCATACTGCTAGTGGGCCGAGCTGACGTCGCCATGGCGACGGGCGACAGAGCCGCGGCACTCCCCACTCCATGGCCGGTCGGGGTACACTCCACGCGCCCGCTACAGAAGGTCAACGGCCTGGGGCGACACGCACGTACCACTGGCCATTCATAAGTTCCGCCACCCTTACGACTGGGGAAAGTATCCCGCGGAGGCAACAGCGGGTGGTTTCTTCTGCTCAACGGTGCTCGCAGCAGCACCACGGCAGAATGGATGACGCGCGGCAGAGCCCGGCGGGCATTTATTACCAGCAACTATTAACTAGTACTGGACTGTGGAGCTGTGAAACAAGATGACTGCTCGTTAACGTTTCCATAAGGTGGAAAGTGAAGGACTGGTGTTTCCACGTTGTGAGTGGTGGAAAAGATTTTGTCCTTAGCAGACCGGACGATCGTTTTGTTTTGTCTTGACCACTGAATGGTGGGATCCAAAACTTTTGGCAGTGACTTGTTAAGTGTGCTTTGTGAATTGCATGTGGGACGCTTGGTATTATTGAAGAGGACAGTTGTCGTTTGGTGACAAATTATTGTATGAACGCAAGAAACTAGGGTGAGACATTGATATTTGCGTCTGTAGTAGGAGACATTTCTTTAATTGGTGTGGGAATAAGTGCTGTTTGTTGGAACTTACGACTTTTAATTACACCATGTATTGAAAGGACAGAACCGTGGGTAATAGTAGTTGTAGGGCCATTTCTGGACGACCAGATTCGTGTGGGTGGTACGCTGAGTGTGACTATGACATTTGTGTTTAATGTGAGATACAGTTTACTGTTCAGTGCGTGTTCAAAATGCCGATTTGAGTGACTTAAGGACTTTCGTCCGGATAACCATGCGAGAGCTTTGACACCGAGACAGTGTTTCTAGGGAACCTGTCAGCAACTTTTTTGACCCCAAGAAAATCACAGAATGAAATGATTCTGTGTGACTCACAAGATAGGGAATAATGTATTTGTAATTGTGTAAATATTTTTTTTATTATGTGTTTCATTCCTGAAGGGACAGCAAGTGTAATTGTATTTTATTAACATTTGTGTTTAGAATAGTTAGTGTTTTTTTTTTTTGTTTGTTCTGGGTATCAAGTTCACGTAGCATGTTTATTAGAATATTTGGTACAATGATGCTTTAATTATAAGCCAGTGGCGTAATAATAACGTAGCGGCTCTTGTAGCATTGATCAGTAAGGTTGTCACAGGGGAGAAGAGTTTGCATTGCACAACAAATATCGGAATTAATTGATGCATTTTGATGTCGTGGACAGTAATGATCTTGTTGGTGTGGTGACTGAAGCCACTTATTTTATTATCACAGTAGTGATATTTCACATTAAAGTGTAACGAAGGCTAGTCGAAATGCAAGTTCTTGTCGTCTAAATGTGTGACAACAGAGAACTGAGCACTAGAGTAAGATACGAGACCTACTGGTGGATTCAAGCACTTATTGCTAAATATTTATTGCGTGTATTGATATGGAGCCTGACTTCTACATGTAACTAGTGTACGCAATTTTTCTTTCCTTTTGTTGATTTTGTTATGTATTTAGACATTGCCGTGTAAAAATTATTACAACGCAATTTATGAATGTCAGATTACTTGCTCTGTGTTTGGACGGTGAGCTATTTAGAATTTCATGAGTACAATTAGTATTTTTTATTTGTTTTAGAATTATTGAAGTTTGGATTACTCCTAAAAATAACGGAGATTGCGGTAACCAAGCCAATTTTTATCTCAACATTATTTTTTATTTGTATGATGTAATTTTTTATTTGTCATTTGGATTGATGTAAATTTGTATGTGTATGTTACTCTGGATTGTGGAGAGTACAATAATGCAACAACTGTGTCAATAATTTGGTAAAGTAACAGCATTTGGTCGTCTATTTGAGGTCACCAGGGGCTTAGGTCTCCTTCTGGTTATTTTGATGTCTTGCTACGTTTGTTCTAATACAGTTTTCTTAAAAAAATGTTCGGAACTACCCTCGCATTGCAAGGATAGTACCGTGCCATTTATTTCTGCATGGGTAGCCGGTGGTGAAAGGGTACAGTACCGCCCAACATTGAAAATAGGTACGAAATACTTCATTATTTTGTCAGAACAACACATTTTTTTTGTAAAATAACTCAACTTCAATTAATACAGTGAAGCCGGATACCAGTGTGGGAAAGAATGACAATTTATTTATTTAATTGATCACATGTGCACTCCCGCAAAGTAAATCCCTACATCCAGTTTGGTGAGATCTGTGAAATGAATGAATGCATGGTCGTCTGCTAACCGCAGATAGTGAATGTGAATATATGATCATCTTTGAGTCGATCCTTTGGCCACCTTTCGTGGGACCAAAGAGATGAAATTTGCCTGAGCTTTGAGCGCCTGAAATGTGGCTGACCAATACGATAGCAAGGTGCTTTCCCCACCTCGACAGAGATGGGAGAGGACCTACAGAACGGCCATGTTTCAGCACTCTGCCACGGGATCTTGTGCTGTTAAGACCTGTTTTAGTTGTGCTCCATAATGATGAAACAGTGGAGACATGGTATGCATGTGGAATATTTAAGAGTAGTTTGAAATAATAATTTCTCTATTTCAGGAACTTTTGTGGGGAGAATTAAATGTCAGGCAGGTAATATTAAAGGGATTGTAGTAATCTTCGGAAGTGACCAACGGTCACAATGAAACCATGTGTAGCAATAAGTTGAAATACTTCTGTGTGCTTAAGTTAAGCTGAATTACTAGCGTGTGTACAATAAGTTGAAATATTTAAGAAATAGCGTGTGCACCATAAGTTGAAATATTTAAGAAATGGCGTGTGCAGGACTTGAAATTAGAGACGAGTACTTCCACGTGGTGAGTACTGTGTGAGTCTCAATCTGTGTATGAGACAAAGGATAAAGAGAAGCACTCATCCATGGTATCAGTTGAGGACTCGCGTGTGTGATGTTCTTAATATTACTTTGCGTGATATGATTCCGTGTGATGCTTGATTCAAACTCTGAGAGAGAAGCAAGGTGAGTCGGCCGTCTATCCAGCAACGCCACTTGGCTTGCATTGCACAGGAAGACGTGCAAATATCTCCAGAGTTCATAGTACGAAAGTAGAATTGTGAAGTGGGGCAGTGTCGTGTGAAACTGGGATAAATATTAATTGAAGTGGGAAAGCTGAAAGTGATAATGTTGTGACTATTCTCTGTGTAGTATTTCATGTTGTAGTGTGGTGTATGTCATGTAATTTGGGTATGTGTGGTTTGCATGGGAGAGTAGCGAGGTAGTTTCAAAAGATTAGTGGGTTATGCTTGTTCCTTCAGTACCGCTCGGTCTGGAGGAAAGTTTAGTGATGATGATTGTGAGAGTCGAAGTGTGAGTTATAATAAAAGATCCACCATCCTATCCAGAAAGTGCACTGTAGCGTTAAAAATAATTACGAGACCATAATATAGAGATTCACCATTGTAAAGGCAGGCACACTGGGCGGAATTTCTCATGTGTTATTGTTGTAGGTTGTAGAATTTGTGTGTTTAGGTTAGAGAATTTATCGGAATAAATAAGATAGTGAAAAGAAAAAGATTGATGGACTTTTCCTTCGAATTGTATGTGGTCAGAATGTCCCGAATTTATAATGTGTGCGCCATTCATATTCAGTGCGGTGGCCATGTGTTGACAAAAGCCGTTAAATAAAAAAAAAGGGATGGAAAATGTGGTATTGCCAGTGCGTAGTGTACAGTCAGAGTTCTGTAAATTACTGATAGTCAGATGCGTGTTTCCGTTGCGTATTAATCATAGAGGAGGACAACTTGTAACTTAAGTGTGAGCACTAGAGTTCATGTTACTCGTTAAATTAAGAGTGAATCCACTCGCTTGGCAGACCACTCATCTTGCAGGCCTGACTGCTTGATGCCACAGTATGAGCAAGGCATGTGGGTGCCTCTCAACGTGATCGGGACAAAATGCTCACTATGGCTGCAGGTGCCTCAGAGCACGACAATAGCGCCGTTCTGTGCAAGGGCATCAGGTTTCTCAACCACCAACTGCGTTCACTTCGAAGATTTTGGCAAGGGAGCAAAGAAATTACAGCCAGATCGGGAAGGAGGCACCCGTGATTATATTCAGTCGAGAAGACATAGCTATTTGTCTCTCGTAAGGGTTTTGTTATTCTGTAAAATGTTTCCGTTTCCTTCATCTTTCATTGGCGCTTATTTCACAGATTATAATGTAACGCTTTAGATGCTAACTTAGACACACTGCCTACTAGGAATTCTTTCGTATCTCATTAGATAAAAATTTTTTATGGATTCTTTTTTTACTCCATTCCTTCTGTCAACCCTAATTTTCGTAAATATCGCTTACTCAGAAACATTGTATTTACCTGACGATACTATCAATGAACTATACGGAGTCAAGTTTTTTTTATGCTGCATGTTTCAAACGATATATACACAGATTAAATTAATTCTAATTTTTTCACAAAATATTATGTTGTACCAGAGATGGTCAAATGTAGGATACTACAACAGCGATTGCTGATTCAAACTGTTATAGGTAATGTGTTGGAGCAACTTTAGGTGTAGTGATTTGTGGAGGACTCTCAGGTGTAGATGTATTGTATCTAATGTGTGCTGGATGTATACTTATTCGCTATGGGCAGTAATATTTTTATTATTTGCAAAATACTATGATGTTTGCTAACTGTAAAAGGAATCTCAACAGAAGTTGGAAATAATTTAGGTAAAGAAAGTCGTTTTGTTACTAATGCAAGCGCATATTCATAAGTGACGATTGAGACAATGTATAGCACTGACATCTAATGATATTTTATAAAGTTAACTGTTAATGTATAATCAGTTTATTGAGTGTGTTGATTGTGAGCATTGTCAATTTTCAGCGAGTCAAAATACAAGTTTTAAAGTTAGTGTCATATTGTTAATTACCCCAAGTCAATACTAGTTCCCAGATCCATGTCACTTTTGATTAACTATTTTTCTCAAGAATTTATTGTATCATTCATATTCGATTTAATTAATATGTATGCTAAGCAACAGCGGTTCATAAGAGCTGCTTGCTAACTATGTCATTTAAGGTACTAACAGAGAGCAGTGCGAAGAGCGTTACTATTGCGGAGATAAAGGTAAGAAATTTTATTATTTCAGTGATAGCATTCATTAAGCACAATAACCGTTATTTTCAAATTGATCAAGTTTGTTTTACTACCAGAGACAATTTCAAATCATTAATATTACATTAGACTCACTTTTTGTGTTACGTAAATTCATGCAGTTTTGGTTTAAAGTTATCGACAGTCTACATTCTCGCAGCAAAATTAAACTACTTTCTCGCAGTCAGAAAAGTTCAGTACATGGCAAAGCGCATAAGCGACGTTCACATGCAATACCCATACTAACAGTTTTCAGATCACGTAATTTCAATCATATGTCAAACGTACATGCTTCATATTAACTCAGTCTATTTAGCTACTGAGTGCAAAAAAACGTTCTAAATCATATGCCCCTTAGCCAACAGTCTTTGAAAAAGTAATGAGGAAAGATTCCACCACTTTGTCACTACTTGGAAAGAAATATCGTTATAATTTCAGGAGTAAACTCTTCAGCAACCTCGCTTCCGAATTTACAAATGGCGACAATGACATTAGTACTGTAGGATAACACTTTACCATTGACGCCGCTTCATGATCATTCGGAAACCTTCTAACAGACAAGTATTTCGTGATACTACGCAGATCCCTTCGTATCCTCAAAATTTAATGCAGAAAAGATATCAACGTCGTTTTTAACACTACTGGATGCCTCTTGCGTTCTGCAACAGATACAACTGATACGGATCTGCCCTTAACTAATGCAGCAGTGTCTGGTGACTGATATCACTTTCCGCAACCGGTAGACGGGTAATATCAGTTTCTCCTCATAGTCGGATTACACAGTTATAGCTACTAGTAAAAGGTCATGAGCGGCGAGTTCTTCCTCTTTATATATTATGACGCCGGATATCAGAATACGAGCTGATTAGTCATGATGAAGAGGGTCCCAAACAGATCTTTTCCCTTCTTCTCGAAAGAGGCTTCACAGACGTTGTTCCGTTAGTCGCTATCACATGGCTGTGACTTGGTACAAGCATAAAATCACACGTAAGCCTAGTTTTCACCGCTACTACAACAAAACATTAATATATATTTTAATATTCACACAAAGCACTACAAAATAATACTGTTATTTTCATTTTCTGTGACAGATCTTTCATGTGGAAGACGCCACTAGTTTCATCCGCGTGACGCACCAAAAATCTTTGGGTGCCAGAGAGTGTAGCTCAGTAGTAACGGACGTATAAGGGAAAATGGAAACCAATGAGATTTAACTGTTTTTTTGTACAAATGCTAACTAGAGATTCGCATCTGTAGTAATGCACTAGCTATAGTAAGAATAAAATCGTGCCTACTGGCTTCTGAATGGCTGCAATCATCACCTGTGGCTTGTAAAGTAATTAGTTTGAAGACAGGGTTCTTAAGGCATTAATCTACATTTAAGCAAACTGTTGACGTTATTGGGAGTAAAGGATTGGTAAATGATACAGTTGTAGTGGTTTCAATTTCGTAACTCAAAAACAAAACTGTAAATATAGAGCCGCATAGTGAATTAGATAATGAATGACACTTACGCACTCCAAACACGGTGCATCTGAAAGTGATAGTTCTCATCGTCGTAATAACCAGATTAATTTTTTTTTATAATAGCATGTAAAACTCAACGGTTGAATTCAGTCTTTAGTAATAAGTTATACGATCGTGGCGCCGCATCAAAGACAGCAGACTCACATCGCTACCACAATAGCCTCTAGCGATGCATCACTGCAGTCCACAATGACGAAGAAGACAGACCCTCTGCGCAGCAGCACCCTCGCATGGGGGTCAATATAGAGCCGAGCAAGGAAGCACTTCTGCCCTGTTTGTGGTCTCGGGTGAAGCAGTCAACATCAATGAGTAGGACTACTGAGTTATTCAAGTCTCAGATGAAAATGTACATTTGGAAACGTTGAACACAGTACTTTGAGAGAACAAGTGCATCAAGTGGTACTTTAACAGTCAATGACAGGTGTGGTGTCACCGCCAGACACCACACTTGCTAGGTGGTAGCTTAAATCGGCCGCGGTCCATTTAGTACATGTCGGACCCGCGTGTCGCCACTGTGGGATCGCAGACCGAGCGCCACCACAAGGCAGGTCTCGAGATACGATATAGCACTCGCCCCAGTTGTACGACGACTTTGCTAGCGACTATACGGACGAAGCCTTCCTCTCATTTGCCGAGAGACAGTTAGAATAGCCTTCAGCTAAGTCCATGGCTACGACCTAGCAAGGCGCCATTAACCGTATCTGAAGATAGTCTTATTTGTATTATCAAGAGCGATGTACCACAAGGATCGAATAAAGTTAAGTATTCGAGAAGCTGCATACTATTCTTATTAGAATTCACTACTTATCCTGTTTCAGAATTCACGCCCGTCTGCGTTAGATGGCGCGCATTTAGGCCGCCTCTATCTACAAGGTGTTGGCACATTTACCAACACATCAACAGGACTGTGTGAAGTTAAGTAAATCTATTCGTTCACGTAGTAAAGTGAGCTAATATTTCTTCTGTTGTAGTTCCGGTGAGTCGTATGCCAGAGCACAGTTGTGACCAGGCGATTGTAGTTCCGTTTATTCATAACAAGTTGCATATTATAGTATTTCGTGAGCGTGTTTCTTAAAAAAGGATTTCGATTTTGTTAGTGTCCTTCCCTGTGCACCTTCCTCGTGTGGTTACGACTGCTCAGTGTTAATTACTATGAACTGTTCCAGCGTGAAAAAAATTCAGGAAATCGTTAATGGTACCGTTTAGTCGTACTACAGAGCGTTATTGTATGTGACAACTCTGAAATAGCTGCCACTCACTTCCTCAGTTCATTTGAAGTTAAAGTTATGGAATCTGTTATCTATGTGGGTGGGAAATACATGTTCTAGCAATGAAATGTTACCCTGTGCCCTGTGTGAGTAGTGAACAGCAGACACATTCTTGCTTTCCACTGCAAAATATCGTCTAACACAAGAAAAATGAAGGTGATGGGGTAAAATCTGTGTACATAAGAAAAACGTGCGATTATTGAAATCTGCCTTCCAGCAGGGACAAATTTGATTTACAGACATCGGCATTCGTTCACTCTGCCGATCAAAACGTTTCTGCATGTCAAGTTCCGTAAGGCTGCGTAGCGGTTCGGCTATTTTATTTTCTTCCGTGGACGGCTTGTAGGAAACGTCTCGTTCACCGTACGGAATTTATCGATTTCTATATTACATTTGTCGTAGCACAAGGACGCGGTTCGGAATCTGAAAAAATGAGAGTGGCATTAATACTCCAGGCCATAGAAGTTCAGGCTGTGTCGATGTCATCAGAATGACAATTATGCTGAACGTAACCGAAAGCTAAACTCAAATGAGGTGACTCTGTCACTACGTAGAGAAAAATGTGCGCACATTTTTCCAGCATTCATCACTCTAATAGCGAACCCTAGCCCCGTCTCGTCGTCACTGGAAGACAGCCGGTAGTTCCACCGGAAGTAACAGAATTCCGTAACTTCTTCTCCATTGACGCGCGCTGTTTTTGTGACGCGTCACCCCCAATCTACTTTGGCTCTCAGTTCGATTCAGAAACAGGGGAAACAAATGGCGACACCAGAGAGTGAGTGACGGGCGGAGAGGGAGGCGCCAGCAGGGCCGGCAGAAGCGGGAGCGGCCCCCGGCGGCCGGCTGGCTTCCCGCCGCCCCCGCCGGGTGGCGCGCGCTCCTGCCGGCGTCGCGCTTTTTGCCCGCCAGACGCCGGGGCGGCACTTTTGGCGGGGCGTCCGCAGTGCGGCGCGACTGTAGCAGAGCTGTCTGGCGGGGACGGCCGGCTGCGCGCTGGAGGGCCGCCAGCTTGTTTTGCAGGCGTCGCGGCGGAAGCGCCCTCAGCCGAGGCGCCTCGTAAACAGGGGCCAGCCGCGACGTCACTTCCGGCTCCGCGCGTCTCTCTAGCGCCGCTAACACGGCGCTAGAGTGGCGGCCGCCTGGCGCCCGCGACTAATGGCAGCAACTGACGAACGCTGACGAGTGCCGCACAAGCGAGCCAGTGCACGCGCTGCATCCCGCTTCTGATTATAGTAATGTCGCAACTTGTAGGTGCTGCCACTCAGTATCTATAGCTTCTCACTCGTAAACACTTCGCAAGCCACTGTGCGTTGTAGGGTGAGAAGTACACTGACGAGCCAAAACTCTATGACCAGCTACTCAGAAGCGTGTTGGTGCACTTGTGGAATGCAATTCGGCTGTGCTTCTACGTGCCACGGCTACGACAAATCATTGACAGTTTGCCACAGGTTTGTGGCACCAGATGCTTACTCACCAGTAATTTACGGGAGGTTGGCTTGTGAGCGTGGAGCTGACCCCTGATAGCATCAGAGTTGGGTTTCATCAGATTCGGGTAACCCGAACTTGATGGCCAGGACATCGACGTGAGTTCAGTATCGTGGTCATCAAACCATTGCAGCACAATTCTTGGCCTGTGACACGTACAGTTATCCTGCTGGAAGATGTCATCGCTGCTGAGGAAGACATCAAGCACAAGGGGTTACATGTGGCCCCTGATAACGTTTATGTAGTCCACAGCTGTCACAGTACCTTCGATTTCTGCCGCAGGTCCCACGGAAGCCCAGGTGAATGTCCCTTATTACGTAACAGGCTACTTCTTCCACCGGACTGCGTCCGTGGCGTGCTGAATCTTTTGCGAAGCCGTTCCCACGGATGACGGCCTATCTGGACACGACCGTCGACCTGGGTTAACAATAAATGGGATTCATCCGAGCAGGCGACTTGAATCCACTGATGTACATGACGCCATGCCGACTGTAATCATAACTGGCGATGTTGTGGTTTCAACATGAGAACACACAGGGGTCCTCTGCTGCATAACACCATGTTCAACAGTGTTCCCTGATTGGTGAGCTCCCAAAAACTTGTAGCTGTGCCGGCACTGTACTCTGTCATCAGATCTACCACAAGTCGCTACCCATTTCGCTTTAGAGAGCAAGCAAGCCTACGACCCTGTGTTTCCAGATGAGGTATGGACGGCCAAGTTCCTGTCTCCTACTCGTGGTTTCAGCATTCTTCAAGCACGTTCCACAGACGCTCACGGTAGTAGGTCCTGACAGCCGACCACCTTCGCCATTTCCGCAATGCTCGCACCCAGCCACCGCACCACAGCAGGCTGCCTTTTGTCCGTGTTGCTTAAGTTGGCGGATATCCTCATTTTCACAAATTATCATCGCTAGAATGGTTCCCTATTCATCTGTGCTCCCTGATATACTTCTCTTTCCGTAACATGTGTAATCGGCACCAGTAGACGGACAAAGTCGGCACAAGCACGTGATTTTAGTGCGGGTTGCCTACATCAGGGGCAGTTATGCTCTCACAGGCAACCCTATTGTTCTCCTTTGACTGACAGGTAGTTAACCTATTGCTCTGCTAAAAGGATCCTTCATTTTGATTGACAGGTCCTCAAGTTATTGTTCCCTCACACCCCTCCCCCCCCCCCCCTCCAAACTCGTCATATAGGTATGATAAGGGGGCAGTATACTTTTAACTACCTAGTTTCAACTTCTTTTCAAGGTCATCTCACTACTCACCTTCCACAATCGAAATACATGCCTGTGGATTATGGTATATAGGAAATATCTTAGGAATTTTGGTATATTAGCTAATAAGACAACCAAATATTCTAGTACCAAATATTTATTAACTTTAGCATTTACATTTACATACAGAAAACAACTGTTTACTTATTATTGTTGGGTGTAGCTTTAATAATGTCCAATTTAATTTTTAACTTATAAAACCGTATCTGAATCACTTATTTCTTTCTCCAGCCAGTAATATGATAAATACAGAGAAGGTATGTTTTCCAACTCCAATACAGGGTGTTCATAAAGTCTGGGAACACTTTCAATTATTTATTGCACAACAACCAAATATTGTACAGATATAATACGTACGTCATTTTGAAGAGAAACCCTGAAAGCTTTTTGTTTCATGTATACCACCACAGTGTAGTTCCATAATTTGCCAATAGTCAGCGCTAGTAGCAAACACATCGAGTTCAGGTGCAGAGCGAGCATTTTGTGTGGTGGCATTGTTGATCATTTAATTTCTAGCGACGAAGCCACTTTTCAGACAAATGGGAAAGTGAACAGGCATAATGGTCGAATATGGCATACAAAACATCTACACGAATGCATCGAATTTGAGTGTGATTCCCCGAAGGTAAATATTTTTTGTGCCTTGTCACTTGGGAAACTCTACAGGCCATTATGCTTCGCCATGAGCAGTGTCACTGGATATTCCTACTCGGACATGTTCCAGCAGTGGCTGACGCCTCAAATGTAATTGGTCTCTCTGTTCATCTTTCAGGAGGCTGGGTTCAAAATGGTTCAAATGGCTCTGAGCTCTTTGCGACTAAACTTCTGAGTTCATCAGTCGCCTAGAACTTAGAACTAATTGAACCTAACTAACCTAAGGACATCACACACATCCATGCCTGAGGCAGGATTCTAACCTGCTACTGTAGCATTCGCTCGGTTCCAGACTGCAGTGCCTAGAACTGCACGGCCACTCCGGACATCACACACATCCATGCCTGAGGCAGGATTCTGACCTGCTACTGTAGCATTCGCTCGGTTCCAGACTGCAGTGCCTAGAACTGCACGGCCACTCCGGCTGGCTCAGCAGGCTGGGGCTCTACCTCATTTCCATCATGAAGTTTGTGTATGTTACAGAGCTGGTTACCTGAACACAGAGCTGTTACATCGATGGATCGGCCGTGCCACAGAAGGAGACAGCTGTTTCGTGAAATGGCCTCCCTGATCACCATATCTCACTCTGTGTGACTTTTTCTGTGGGGACACATTAAATTTCTGGTGTACGTGCCACCATTACCATGTGATGTAGCAGAGCTTTGGGGTAGAATGTGGGAAGCGACTGTCACAGTAGACGATTTATTTATTTCTTTAATCACATGGCTAGGGCCCCCCGTTGGGCAGGCTGTTCACTGAGTGCCGGTCTTTCAATTTGACGCTACTTCGGCGACCTAGAGTCATGATAAGATGACGATGAGGACAGCACAGCACCCTGTCCCTGGGTGGAGAAAGTTCCCCAACCCAGCTGGGCATCGAACACGGGCCCAGAGGTTTGACAATCCATCACACTGACCATTCAGCTACTGGGGGTGGACACAGTCGACGATACCATGATGGGATGGGTATGGCAAGAATTCGATCGAATGTTTGTAAAAAATAAAATATTCAAAATTTCTCTTCAAAATGCAATATGTGGGACATCTATACAACGATTAGTTCTTGTGCAATAAATAATTGAAAGTGTTCCCAGACTTTAGGTACAACTGTAAGTAGGCTGTTTATGTTTTCTGTATGTAAGTAGGCTGTTTATGTTTTCTCTATGTAAGTAGGCTGTTTATGTTTTCTTATTGGCAACGTTACGTAGCGCTCAATATGAAAATCACTGGCTGTGCTGTGTGCAGTCTGTGGCTAGTTTGCATTGTTGTCTGCCATTGTAGTGTTGGGCAGCGGCAGCTGGCTGTGAACAGCGCGTAACGTTGCGCAGTTGGAGGTGAGCCGCCAGCACTGGTGGATGTGGGGAGAGAGATGGCGGAGGTTTGCAGTTTGTCATGAACTGATATATATATATATTATGATTTGTGATGATATTAAGGTAAATACATTGTTTGCTCTCTATTAATATCTTTCATTTGCTAACTACCCCTATCAGTAGTTAGTGCCTTCAGTAGTTTGAATCTTTTATTTAGCTGGCAGTAGTGGCGCTCGCTGTATTGCAGTAGCTTGAGCAGCGAAGATTTTTGTGAGGTAAGTGATTTGTGAAAGGTATAGTTTAATGTTTGTCAGGGCCATTCTTTAGTAGGGAGCTTTGAAAGTCAGATTGCGTTGCGCTAAAAATATTGTGTGTCAGGTTAAGCACAGTCATGTATAATTGTTCAAAGGGGACGTTTCATATGTCGACCCTTAGCCTAGGATACCTCAATGGAATCTTCTGATTTTTTTCTTGTAGTTTGTGTATTTAGTGTAGATTTTGTTTATTGCTAGCGCGTAATTGTAGAGAGAATTTCCTTTGTAGTTGCAGTCTTTCATTGTTGTATAGTAAAACAGTTGTGGCATGCATGTAGATTTGCAGCAAGTATTTCGCAGCTGCGCTTGCAATTAACTAGATATTATTTTCAGTGCTATGTTAATGTGTTCTCTTATTTTTGATCTTCAAATTGTGTTTTTCTGTGTTGTCGTGTGAAATACTGTGACAATAATGGCGTGTGAAAAACGTAATACTAGGCTCCAAAGTAAACTGAGAAATGACAGTGAAGACGAAGGCAGTGTGTTAGCGCCGCAGAGTAATGAATTAACTGATGTTCAAAGTAGTAATTTGGTAATTGTGAATAGGGAAATGGAGCGGGCTGCAAACAATGGTGTAGACAGTGAAACAGGTAGTGAACAGGGAAGCATTATCGATCGATCGGTCGGCAACAGCTCGCCTCAGGAATCCGAAATGACAGGACACAATTTCGCAAATACTGTAGATTCAGGTTTTGGGTTATCACCGTTTTCTCAAATAAGTCAAGACGCATTTTCTGCTTGTCAAAATGTGAATGTTGCCGGTGCAAATGCACTGCCGAAAAGCGTAGAGAAACAGTTTCCAGACACTAATACATTATTATTGCAATTAATGCAACAAATGGAACAAAATCAGAGACAAACACAGCAAAAGCTTGAAAAGTTAGACACAATGGAACAACACCAGAGACAAACACAGCAACAGTTAGACACAGTGGAACAAAATCTCAAAAAGTTAGACACAGTGGAACAAAATCTCAAAAAGTTAGACACTACACTTGAACAAACACGTGAAGATTTAACCACTGAGTTACATAACATCGAATCGAAATGTCAAAAAGTCTGTAATGACGTAAAAACACAAATTTGTGAGCATTTTCAACCTATTTTTTCGCGGCATGAAAATGCATTACAGAATCACGAAGCAGCCATAAAAGAGCTGCAAACCATTGTTCATGAAAATCTTGAGACCTTGTGGGCTAAATTTGACTCAGTTGCATCTACCGATTCGGTTACGCAACTTGCAAAAGCTCAGGAAAACTTAAAGGACAAAGTAGATACTCTGAAACTTGGTTCAGAAAAACACGCTGAGGAAATAAGTACACTATCAGAGAAAGTAGCCGAACTTTCGGATCAATTCACTAACTTATCTACAAAGGTAGATGATGATCTGAATGACACAAGACCCGTAGCCTTCACTGACACAGAAGAGTATGAACAAATAAGAAAATTCAAACAAAATCAGAATCAAATTAATACACAACACCAAAGAGAAATCCGGGAAGTACAAGATCAGCTGACACAGGTAATACAAGAATTACGTATTTCAGAGGACACTCGCGCTCCAACACGGGAAGAGGGACTTAGAAACACGGAAAAGCTGCAAAATAATAACACAGGGCATTTCGGAAGTAATGAAAGAAATTGGGAATGTGCACCGAATTTTGAGATGGAACGGCCGACACGACCTAACAATGACCGATATGCGACTCGCCGTCATGATGATGTTGACTATAAGCTGTTCATTACTACACGTAAATTCAAAACATTTAAGAATTCTGGCAACGACATTCATCCACAAGCATGGCTCCATCAATTCTCTCATTGTTTTCCTCCCAACTGGTCGTTAGAACACAGATTAGAATTTATGTGTGGCTACTTGGAGAATGAACCAGCTGTAAGAATGCGATCGGTCATTCACGATTGCCACAGTGAAGGAGAATTTTACCATGCCTTCCTCTCAGCATATTGGTCTCAAGCCACACAAGACCGCGTAAAACATGGCATCATAATGATGAAACATTTCGAACAATCTGAATTTTCCAGTCTTGTGAAATATTTTGAAGACATGTTGCACAAGAATCAGTACCTGTCAAACCCATACAGCCCCTCAGAACTCATCCGCATTTGCTTAATCAAATTACCTGAACATTTACGACACATTATTTTGGCAGGGCGTTGCAAAGATGACATTGAAGCATTTCAGGGTCTGTTACAAGAATTGGAAATTGACACTGACAATCGGGGAACGCGGAAACAGGAGCACAACAATTACAGGTCACATCTGTCACAATTCCACGATGAAAGAAATAATAACTGGACACGACAAGGCTATTCTCACAACACATATCGTGACCAAAACAGACACCACCCGTATGACAACCGTTGGCAGAGTAGTAATAATTACAGGGAAAGATCACCTCTCCGTGGTAATGACTATCAGAGAGACAATCAGAGAAACAGACAATATGGGAACCAAAACAATTATTATCAAGGGAGACAGAATGACTTTAGACGCAACGGTCCAGCGCGCAGTTACGATTCAGGGAGAAATTCTCCACCACTTAACCGACAAGAAAGAAACTACAGGAGCTATCGACATGACGACAGACGATATGATCGTAACGACAGACCTGAATTGCATCAGAACTGGCGGGATTCAAACAGAGCAGGGCCCTCTCGTCACGGTGAATTTGTAGAAGTTAGGTCTCCAAATCCCAATAACGACGCGCGCCAACAAAGGAACAGACAATGACTCGCACAGCAGGCAGCCGCGTGCGCCCGCTGGCTCCGAGAAAAATAACATAAGACGCTAACCTTGAGAAATATTCCAGTATTCTTTACCGACGTATACCGCACGATAACTGGGTTGATGTTGAAACTCTGAGTACTATGAAGAGTAAAAGATTGTACCACATTTCAAATGTAAAACCGTTTATTGAAAGATAATCTGCTTTTTAACTTTGTCATTGCCATAAAACTTTTCACTTTACATTACTAGTATGCTTGTCAGACTTAGAATCTGTTAACGTGCAACAATGTTTGAAGTTAAATATCCAGTGAAGAACCAAGAGAACTTTTTAAAACAGAAATTACGAATGCATTGTTATAGTGAACAGACGACACAGTGTTGTATTTGTACATTCTTGCTTGTTAGTTGCACGATTACGTAACGACTATCAGGGTTACATACTTAGGACACATACTGGTACTGCTAATGAGATTTTAATGCAACATTTTGGTTTACTTTTAAATACATTCTGGGTTTAAAGTACTTTCTGTGAGATACCAGAGGACACAGTGGTTAGTTTATGTGACAGCTACACGATTTTTATCACGACGCTACTAATGAGTGACAATTTACAATGTTGCTTTTGCAGTGTATCTGTTTTATATCTGCACAGTTTTCTGAATTCTTCTAGGAAGAAAAACATGTTTTAGTAGTAACTTTTGTGGTATAGCAACAATGAGACAGCCTTTTTCGTGGCATAACAATACGTTACTGTACAGTACTTTCCTCATCACGGCAATAAGCGTAATAACTAAGATATCTATACGCAAAGCATTTCACTTTTGTGTATCATGAGGTAAGTACATTGACTTTAGCAGAACTTTGCTTACAGAGGACGATAACTACGACAGTTCCACAGAATTATCTTACAGCAAGACGCGCATTTAGCGCTACAGGACACGCATTTGAGTGATTAATCTTATACTTAAAACACTTATTTTCAAAGATTTTTTAATTACAAAGAAAGTTTTCCGTGATACATTTCATTCCATTGCTGTAATCTGTAACACCTGAGGGTATAATTACGTTTATCCTCAGGGGGGTACACGCTTACTTTGTGTACCATGTGTGTGGCAACCACAAGGAACCCTAGCTAATATGGTATTTGCTTATACAACTTTACACATCGGTACCATATTTCTCTAACACACAAATTACACAGCTATCTGATCATTTAACTGAGAGATAAACATGTTTTTTACTACATCAGTGACAGATGTTTACGCAATTACACCGTTGGATAACTTCACACTTATGAAACTGTATTTTGTCTGTACTTTGTAAACTGTTCATATTTTTTCGGAATCATTGTGATACTATGAGAGCTTTGAATGATGTATTTGGTATGAGATCATGATTTTTAAAGTACGTTTGAGGCAGCTGACACTTTTGACATGAGCAGAGAATTTTTTTAGGCTTAGAAATTATTGGAGGAAGTTACGACGATTTTGAGATTTGACTGAAGTGTTATGATGTTGTTATATTGTGTGTCAGGTTAAGCACAGTCATGTATAATTGTTCAAAGGGGACGTTTCACAACCTGTATATATCTAATTGTTTTCCTGTTAACTATTTCTTTTATGGCTTTAACAATGGGGGCTATGTTAGTGGGGGTAGCCCAATTGACCTATTTTCCTGCCAAAAATTTGAACTTCCCATCATGATGTAATTGCTATCGCCGCCATCTAGGATCCACCATCCGGCAATAACGCAGAGTGGAGCGACGCTGGCGTTGCCCCTCTACTAGCGCCACCAGGCAGCATACAATCTGGCAGTGAGCAGTGGACATTATGTTTTCGAACGTCAGTGCATTTCGTACCAATATTATTTGTTTCCTGTACTGTTCCATTTGTGCAATTATTCAGAGAAAATAATTGTCTTAATGCCTCTGCACGACGCTAATCTCACTAAAACTATTCTCATTATGCGAACTATGCATTAGTGGTAGGAGAATTTTCGCCCAGCTTCCTTTCTAACTTTATGCAGCGGATTGTCGCAACAACAACTTGGACTTCATACCAAAAAATTGAAACTTAAATTCCCCAAGGCAACTTCGTTACACTTCTGCCCAGGTTGATTCTGGACTCTGTTCATGTCAGCTGTGAGGTGCACATTGTTAAACGGTGAAGCAGTACTCTTGAAGCAGCCAGAATGGGCGTCTTGCATGCGGTTGCCTTTCCCAATCCAACGAAACAAGGCTGGCTCCTCAGTTCACTTTCCGTGGTACAGACGGTAGCTGTTGCTCCCATATCATATTGCTGCTCCACTAACCATTTTAAAAACGTGAAGAATTCCACGCATTCACCACTTACAATACTTTGTACAACTTAAAGATGAGGTAGACGAAGTAACGTAGCATGTTAACCACTAGGTGGAAATAAATGAGCCGGCCGGAGTGGCCGTGCGGCTCTGGGCGCTACAGTCTGGAGCCGAGCGACCGCTACGGTCGCAGGTTCGAATCCTGCCTCGGGCATGGATGTGTGTGATGTCCTTAGGTTAGTTAGGTTTGCTTAGTTCTAAGTTCTAGGCGACTGATGACCTCAGAAGTTGAGTCGCATAGTGCTCAGAGCCATTTGAACCATTTTCAAAATAAATGAAACTGCGGTAGCACGTAGCCATAACTCTGCAAGTCGTGCACAAAAGTTAGCGTGAGATCAGTAAGACTATAGCGCCAAATGGGTACGGTTGCGCAACACGACTCAGTTGAAGGAATGGGAAAAGAAAACGTGTGCCAGTCAGCAAGCAGTTGCGATGCTGCGGCGAGCGTTCTTGATTACGGTATGGTTTCAATATGAACACCTGGATGACGTCACGAGGGGTAGAATCATCGGGAAACTGGAAGAAGGACCAAGTACGACGAGTGTAACACAGGAGCTTAGTACTGTTCACTGCATGGGGAGCCTTCTGGAAAATAGGCTCAGCTGCAGAAAGGAGAGGTGATGGTCGACCACGGTACACTACAGCAGTAGATGACCGCTGCATTGTGCAACAGGTGAGAACTGACCTACGTCAAACAACATGTGCGGTAGTATCGACATTTAGCAGGACTGCAGCGCACTCAGTCTCGCGGTCCACTGCATGACAACTACCTGGCGGCGGTCTCTTCGTCCCGGAAACTGTACGTCGTGTTCCGTTGGCGCCTGCAAATATGCGGGTTTGCATTGGTGCCAAGAGCTTAGGGGCTGGACCAGCGAGCAGTGGAGTGGCGTTCTCTTCTCGGATGAGAGTTGGCTTAGTGTGAGAAGTGAGTGTGGTCCTACCCTCATATGGTACTGTGACACTTACTCCTTCCCCATATTCTCTTTTCGGGGGTGCACATGGCCCTGATTTCATTTTTATCGACGAAAACGCGCTACGCCACGATACAGCGCTGGTGTGGTGTGGGGGGGGGGGGGGGGGTCATGGAACGAGGGGATATTCGCCAAATGGACTGTCCTGACTCTTCCCCCAAACTTAAGGACCATCGGGCACGTGTGGGAGCACTGTGGAGGCGTACTGCAGCAGCGACCGCCCAGCAGTGACAGCCGGGCTGGAGGAGGATCGGATCACCGGAACAAATGGCTCTGAGCACTATGGGACTCAACTGCTGTGGTCATCAGTCCCCTAGAACTTAGAACTACTTAAACCTAACTAACCTAAGTACATCACACACATCCATGCCCGAGGCAGGATTCGAACCTGCCACCGTAGCGGTCGCACGGTTCCGGACTGCGCGCCCAGAACCCCGAGACCACCGCGGCCGGCTCACCGGAACAACAGCTGCTGGCTGCCGCCCTCGTGGCCAGCACGGGTGTGGGCTGCAGAGCGTGCAAAGCGGCGGGCGGCGGCCGTGCTGCAGCGAATACCCTGTCGGTACTAAATACCATCACTGGTGACATACACAGAAGCGAAGAAGGGCATACGGTCGTGCAACTTAGTTAAAGGAAACTGAAATGTTGCGCAATGGAAACGTCTCACAGAATGAAAATTAATGGAGGTGGCCAAATCAAACATGGCCGTATGGGTACCACACCACGCACATTAACATATTAATGAGACGCGGGATCATCTAACCGTGTAGCAGAAACAAGTGGCCCCTATAACGATCAGATTTGTTATCATAATGAAAAACACATGAGCTACCCACTGATATAAACAAATGAACGTTAAATACCTGGACAAGGTGTTCTGCTGTTCAACTGTAACCTTGGCACAGGATGGCGGGCACGCAAAATGCGAAGTTATGCGGAAAACGGACGAATATTGCCAGTTACTGTAAGCACGGTTAGTAAACTACAGGAAGAATACGGCAAAATGGGATCGAACACCAGTGAGATCGCCAGAGAGTGTACTGAAAACCGACTAGCTAGCTGCGATGTATTAAAATGGGATGTCTGGCTCGTGAGGGGAATGAAATAATTACGCGACCCTTGGAGCTGCCAAATGCAACGATGGCGCATCTTACCATGCTCGTAGCCAGATGCGAAGGGCAGCAACAGTAGCGGCTGGAGGCCCAATAGTCATGAGAGAGGGGGGGGGGGGGGGGCGGGGCGGGGGCGTCGTTCTATATGGCCGCAAGGCTCGCCTCATCAGACGTCCAGCAACAGGTCTCTACTCCATGATCTCCCACTCACAAGTGGTCTTGTGCTAGCTATAGTGAAGTGTATTCTCCAAAAGCCTGTCTCCCCAAATGCCTAATATGAATGGTGTATCCCCCTACCTTACGTAAAGTGTCCTCTTCAACCACCTTACGCAAAGTAAACTCGTCAATCGCCTCACGTAAAGCCATCACCCTTCTGCTGCCTAGCATGAAGTTTGCTCTTCCAAAGCCTGACGTGATGTTTTCTCCCTTACGATTCTCTCTAACTTGCTTCTTTTTGCCAGAGCAGGAACTCGACGACCTAAATAATGGCAAACACTTAAAGTGCCGTCCAGTTGTTAGCCAATCTCCTACTGTTGCTATTTTCAACCAATAACGCTCTGAGACGGGGAAGAAGGCAGAAAATCTCTCCTGCCACATGGAACAATTTGGAAACGGATCTATAAGACAGCGTACACGTAAGGACACTCGAGGGCTGCTTCTTCAACGAAAAATAACAGCAAGAACTGAGAGTAGAGCGCTGGGTTCTGAGAGTTACAACCGAACGTTTTATTTCGAGGCGTCGCAACACACGGTCCTCTGGAAAACGACACCTGGCCAGAAATATCTTTTTAAAGAGCTTCTGTGAAGAGTAGTACGTTTTTCGACGGAAGGCGGCCGTCCCAAGACCCACCGGGAGCGTGTGGAGTGACAGGGAACGAAACGCTCGACCTTTAACCTAAGGCTGAGACCGCACTTACGATTCTTAAAAAAATATACGGTAACCGTCTCCTTTTAAAGGAATTCTTGTATTTCCCTAGTTAGTCCGTAGGCTTTCCGCTGAGCAGTCTCTTCACGGTACTAAAAGAAGACAGACTGCAGGTACTTGATCTCGATTTAAATTATAATGCACCGTCAGCGATCGAAAATTTGCTCGAGAGAAATGGCCATAAGATTTTCTGAAATATACCGGGGGACAGTTTTAGAGAAAAATTGACAACTAGCCACTGGTTTCGATGGTTATCACACACGCTATTAAGAACGACATCTCACTTTTTGTAATTTCCGAAGGACCATCAAAAATCGCAATAACTTAGGTGTAATATTATTCTCTTTGCATAAAAGTGGAACTCCTGTTTGTCTCATTGAGTATTCATCTCAGTTACCTTCTGTACTACAGCCATTATTTCTATGTATGGTTGCAATTTCATCGACTTGGCAGTCACACGTCATTCGGAAAATTATTCGTCATTTAGTTTTGACATCAGTTTATCTTATGATCGGATACAATCGGTTAGTACTTCCTTGATACATGTATTACTTTCAGTTTAAATGAGAACAGCCATTCAGTATACGATGTACTTCTGCATTTACTTTGATCGTGGGACGGCGCTGCTTCCCTGCCAAATTAACATCGATAGGGACAATCTGATAATGTGGCTTACCCTACCGATAAATAGCCTACGTACACCGAACACTTTACGGGATTTCCTACACACCGTTGTGGCACGCGTGATGTTACTTTCGCGGGTGCAGAACGGTATCAATCCAGTGTAGTGCGAGAGTAATCTCAAAAGTAAGGTCTCCTATTTTTTATAAGTACATAGACCTGTTTATTTCTACAATGGTTCACGTCAATTTAAAGCTTGAACATTTTGCTATTTTTCGGCATAATCACCATTTCCGTCGATGAATTTTTGTAGACGCTGTGGCAGTTTTTGTATGCCCATGTCATACTGGCTATCCGCCATGCTGTTAAGAAAGTTATGAACCTCTTCTTCCACCTCGTCTTCGGAGCTGAATCGCTTTCCGGCCAAATGTTCTTTTAACCTTGGGAACAGGTGACAGTCACTGGGCGCCAAGTCATGACTATAGGGTGAGTGGGTGATTATGTTCCACTGAAACTGTTGCAGGAGAGCAACTGTTAGACGAGCGATGTTTGAGCGAGCGTTTTCATGGAGAATGTGTATGCCCTTGCTCAACATTCCTCTTCCCGGTTCTGAATTGCCCGTTTGAGTTTTCTCACAGCTTCACAGTACCTGTCTGCGTTAATTGCGGTCCCAGTGGGCGTAAAGTTGACCAACAACACCCCTTTCTGATCCCAAAAAACGATTGTCATGACTTCACCGGAAGAGTGTGTTTGTTCGAATTTCCGCGGCTTTGGCGAAGAAGGATGCCGCCACTGGTGTGATTGTTGCTTGGTCTCAGGTGTAAAGTGGTATGCCCATGTTTCCTCTCCTGTGACAATTGAGTCCAGGAAGTTGTCCTGTTCGGCTGCAAGGCGGCGAAGAAATGTGCGGGAAGCATCAACTCATTGCCGCATGTGGTCCTCAGTTAACACGCGTGGCTCCCATCTTGCGCACACCTTCCGGTAGTTCAATATTGCCGTTAAAATTCTGTGAGCGGTGCATCGGGAAACCTCAGGAACCAACGTGCAGAGATCATCCAGTCTTCACGCATGCTATGCTCAACTTTCAACACTGCCTCCTCAGAGACTGACGGTCTCCCGCTCCTTTGTTCGTCGTGAATTTCGGTCCGACGAGCTGCAAACTCTCTACACCACTTACGAACATTTTTGACATCCATGCACGACTCACCATACACTTCCGTCAATTGGCAATGAATTTCAATCGGCGCAGTGCCCTTTGCGTTCAAAAACCGAATAACTGCGCGCAATTCGCACTTGGCAGTAACATACAACGGGAGCTCCATTCTCAACGGCTGCCAAGCCAAGACTGAGCACCTCGGCGCGGCGTGCGCATGCTTACACACAGTGCGTGAAGCTCTCTTCATAATAGTGTGACCAACTGCCACACAAACAGAGTTCTGTACTTATAAAAAAAATAGCAGACCTTACTTTTGGGATTACCCTCGTATATTGGGCTCTTGATACTCAATTTATTTTCGAATCATGCCTATAAAAACATTTTGTAAATGGTCCATTTAATTTAATGTCCAATTTAATAGTAACGAGAGACTGGAATTACATAGTAGGAAAAGGAAGAGAAGGGGAAATAGTAGGTGAAAACGGGTAAGTAATGAAAAAGGAAGCCGCAATGTAGTATCTTGCACAGAACATAACTTAATCATAGCTAAAACTAGATTTAAGAATCATGAAAGAGGACTGTATACGTGGAATAGGCCTGGAGACACTCGAAGGTTTCAGATAGATTATATAATTGTACGACAGACATTTAGGAAACAGGTTTTAAATTATAAGACATTTCCAGGGGCAGATGTGGACTCTGACCACAATTTATTGGTTATGAACTGTAGACTAAAAGTGAAGAAACTGCAAAAAGATAGGAATTTAAGGAGATGGGACCTGGGTAAACTGAAAGAACCAGAGGCTGTAGAGAGTTTCAGAGAGAGCATTAGGGAACGACTGACAAGAACGTGGGAAAGAAATACAGTAGAAAAAGAATGGGTAACTTCGAGAGATGAAATAGTGAAGGCACCTGAGGATCAAGTAGGTAAAAAGACGAGGGTTAGTAGAAATCCTTGGGTAACCGAACTTATATTGAAGTTTGTCTACGACATTGCAATTCTGTCAGAGACAGCAAACGATCTGGAAAAGCAGTTGAACGGAATGGACAGTGTCTTAAAAGGAGGATATAAGATGAACACCAACAAAAGCAAAACGAGGATAATGGAGTGTAGTCGAATTAAGTCGGGTGATGCTGAGGGAATTAGATTAGGTAATGAGACACTTAAAGGAGTAGATGAGTTTTGCTATTTGAGGAGCAAATGATTGTCGAAGAAGACAGGATATGAGAAGTAAAATGGCAATGGCGAGAAAAGCGTTTCTGAAGAAGAGAAATTCGTTAACATTGAGTAGTGATTTAAGTGTCAGGAAGTCTTTTCTGGAAGTATGGAAATGAAACATGGACGATAAATAGTTTAGACAAGAAGAGAATAGAAGCTTTCGAAATGCGTTGCTACAGAAGAATGCTGAAGATTTGATGGGCAGATCACGTAAATAATGAGGAGGTACTGAACAGAACTGGGAGAAGAGGAATTTGTGGCACAACTTGACTAAAAGAGGGATCGGTTGGTAGGACACGTTCTGAGACATCAAGGGATCATAAGTTTAGTATTGGAGGGAAACGTGGAGGGTAAAAATCGTAGAGGGAGACTAAAGAGATGAATACGTTAAACAGATTCAGAAGTAGTGCAGTAGTTACTCGGAGACGAAAAACTTGCACAGGAAAGTGGTACGGAAACTAGAAAATCCGAAATTGTAGTGTTGTTTCAGCTCTCTGAGACTACAGACGTGTATGCAAGTTGCGTTTGCGTGAGTTTGTTTGTATGTGCCTGTGTGTATGTGTGTCTACTGCTGATGCCTTAATGGCCGCAAGCTATAATTGTGTGAATCTTTTTGTTGTACCTATCGCGACTCAGCATCTCCGCTGTATGGTGAGTAGCAACTTTCCTTCTCTGGTATTTTTACATTCCATCCTGGATTTTCCATCGTTTGGTTAACAATAATAATAATAATAATAATAATAGATGCTGAGACAGGCTTGGTTTAATACTTACAATCAAGTGTGTGAGGCGAATTTTTCTGTCTGAAAGTGGTTCATATCTGATGGCACTTCACTAATGTGTACAGAGCACAAATGGCCCTCTGTTTGATGGCTGGTGAGCCTGGATGCTGATGATGAGTGGTTTGGGTGGACAGCTGCAGCGGCATAGAAGATGGAAAAACTAGTTTCACACTGTTGCAGGGTGCACCAATATCCACAGGTCCACAATCTTGGATAGCCATCTCGGCTTCTGAATTGATTTATGAGGTCATGGGTCATCATCTTTGCTCACTATATTGAATTTTAAACTAAGGATCATGCAGATTATGCCAGTTCTCTCAAGACTGCTATGTTGGATTGCTCACCATGCAGACTCTGTTAAGGTTGGTCATCTTATTTACAGTTCTGCAGAGAAATTTGTAATTATATAGATGTATGCGATGAAGTTTTATTTAGTCTTTGTAGTGCAGTTCACAAATTTTTCGGTTTCGCACATATTCGTGCTTCATATGAAACACTCAAAGTCCAAACCTGTCCAAAAATATTTCAAAGTAGCTTTAATAAAATCATACTTCTCGGGACGCTGAGTATGTCGACGATTGTGGGAACTGTTTCACTGCAGTCGAACATATTTCAATGTTCTGCAGCGTAGCAGGCTTGTAGAATTTCTGCGAGACCACGCACCTCCTACTAGCACCACCAGCGTTACCATAGTTATTACTATGATGAGTAGGACACTTACGTTAACTGAATAGCTAAAATCTGGGTGGTGGTGTACAGGATGGCTACGTTATTGGTTCTTCGAGCAAAAAATTGAAATTCAGTATTTCATTAATTATTGATGAAATTTAAAAATTGTAAGTGATGTAATAGGCTACTCGTTAAGAGGTGTGATTTTACGTTAAACGTTTGCAGAATAAGCCAAGTATTAAAGTTAGAATCTGTTTATGTCTCGAGGCAAATAAGTCACAGCGCGTAATTTATCCAAATATTTTCATCCACATTTGAGAATGGGAACAGCTAGCGACTTCGAGCAAACCTTACACATAATTCCAAACCTTTTCCAAACGTTTTTGGTTAACGTCTGAGTGAATAATCCGAAAGCAGTAAGACTAACATTACAAGGGAACTGCGTCTTCATTCATAAATGCTTTACATGCCTAAGTCGAATATTTAACACATTAAATGATTTGTAACACTTGTAAACTGTTTAAACATTGGACTTCAGTTGTTTAAAAAATTATGAGTCCCGCAAGGGGGTTGCTGGTTTTGGGCTACAGATACCAGCACTGTGACGGTGGAAGCTGCCCCAGCGAGAGTTCTTCTGATACACTCTACTGAGCTCCACAGTCCTGGTGGACGCCGCTGTCGCAAACGACCGTCGCTGTTCAGGCCAGAAACTGATGCCGTCACGAAATGCAGTTCTCGCACAATTACTCGAAATGTATCTAGACTGATGTAAAACAAATCGCAGCATCAAAAAGTAATTAATGTAGCGTAATGAAGTTTCGGGAATACTTTTGCCTAAGTAACACATTTAACTGATTTATATTGCGAGACCACAGGTAAATGTAAGCAAGAGATAAGCCATCGCGAATTTGAACCGGTGTAACCGCCAGGAAGTTGAATGCAACCATGCAGTCGGGCATGCATTGTGTGATACACGTGCAAGTTGCCAGTTTGTGCGACGGAATTCCATGCTCATTGCAGTGTTTCGGGCAGTAGGGGGGCGGTGAATTCTGGTTGTGGATGACACTGAAGTTGTCGTTCGGTGAAGTCCCATATGTGCTCGAGTGAAGACAGATCTGATGATTGAGCAGGCCAAGGCAACACACTCTATAGGGCATGTTGTGTATGTGGGCGAGCCTTGTGCTGCCGCCTCGCGGTTAAGGCGCTCAGTCCGGAACCGCGTGATCGCTACGGTCGCAGGTTCGAATCCTGCTTCGGGCATGGATGTGTGTGATGTCCTTAGGTTAGTTAGGTTTAAGTAGTTCTAAGTTCTAGGGGACTGATGACCACAGATGTTAAGTCCCATAGTGCTCAGAGCCATTTAGCCCTTGTGCTGCCGGAAAACACTCCCTGGAATGCTGTTGAAGAATGGCAGCACAACAGGTCGAATCAACAAATTGACGTACAAATTTATAGTCACGGTGCGTGGCATAATCACGAGAGAGCTTCTGCTGTCATACGATATCACACGCCATACGACAAATACAGGTGTGGGTCCAGTGTGTCCAGCACGCAGACTGACAGGTTGCAGGCCCTCATGTGGCCTCCTCCTAACCAGCACATGGCCATCACTGGCATTGTGGAAGAACTGGCTGTCATCATAGAGCGCAACAGACTCGCATCCCGCCCTCCAATGAGTTCTCGCTTAACACCGCTAAAGTAGCAAATGGTTTGGGGTGAGTGGAATGCACGTAGTGGAATGGCTCGGAGGTGTCCTGTTTGTAACAGCTCGTTGTGTCACTGTGGCGCCAGCTGCTGCCCATGCAGTTCGGTGCGCCGCAGCCGTCCGCCGGGCACCTACGGCCGCCCCTCCCTGCAGGGCCACGTGGCAGTCCGGAGCCCGGTGTTCCTGCGTGCCGTACAGTCCTGTGACCACGGCTACCAGCAGTCACGTGCAGTGGCTGCATTCCCGCCAAGTCTTTCTGCAGTGCTGCAGAAGGAACATCCAGTTTGTCGTAGCCCCACTACATGACGCCGTTCAAACTCTGTGAGGTGTCGATGATGACGTTTCTGTCACCTTACAGGCATTCTTTCTTAATATCGACTCACGACGTCCAGCCTCAAAGGTAACTAATTACGCAGTGTATTTAAAGCAAACCTGACTAGCTTCCTCACAGTGGCGCTACTACCGACACTCTAACGTGACTGGCGTGAAACCTGAACGGACATCACCTTCCAGATGTACAAGCACGCCTGCCAACTTTTGTTTATGTCGCACAACTCCTTCTTGGCTTTCTGATCTTTTTATCCGTGAGTGTACAAGTCCACATTTTTACGCTCAATGACTTATTTGCTGCCCTCAATTACTGTCATTCACGGTGTTTGCCTGTTACAATTAGCAAATTGTTTATTTTTTGTATTGAAATTCAGTTTCGTAGACTCCTTCCAACATTTGGTTACTTACAGGGCTTCCTCGGGTCGTCATACATTGCCACAAAAGTTTCAGTCCATTTTACCGAAACGCTTTCTGTGGTCATTTCTCAGTTATGTTCTACTATTTGAGAATGAGCCCATTTTCTATACTGGGCATGTTTATTGTGAAGGAAATTTAAGACTTATAAATAAAAACAGCAAATTTTGAATTTGTGTTCCGGTGAGTTCACTTGTCATAGATGAATTATTACTTTCGATATCTTATCAAAGTGGACGACAAATTTAGTTTGTAGATTGTCATGACGTTTACGATATAATGTCGCGAAGGACTTAGACAAAAGGAGTGAGCATGATGTTGCAAATACCCATGTTTAGAAAGTATTAGCGGTGGTTCTCATCAAACTGGAACCAACTTGCGTTGGCATAGGCTATCGTTATTCTCTCTTCTCAGACCATTCCTGCGCGATACTAAGCACGATATCCTTTGTCTCTACCTTTCGGCAGAGCGCTCCGACAGGTAAGCAGTCTTGTGCTGATCCATTGCCAATTGGTTTATAGATACAGAAAATTTGACACCGTACGGCTACAAGGAGGAAGGACGTATGCCAGTAAGTCACAATAAACTTCCACGTCTTGGTACTGCCACAGTCTAATATTACAGTTACGAAACTGTCTGGTGTGAAAGTCGTTGTCTTTTGACAACTCAAGCTACACTAGCACTCCAAGCGGTGAGAAAGCAGTCACATGCGACGTGACGATAATCTTTGTATTTAACTATTTTCTGCTTAATTAACGAAATGGTTGTTGTATTTTCGCGTTCCCTGCGTTGGTGAATGACCAAGAAATATGAATTATCGTGAAGTACATTTACGAAAAGCCGAATGACACCGGCTCAGTGAAACGAAATTCGGCTTATTCGTGAACAAACAGTTTCCAACATACGTATACTTGCAGCTTATTTTCCTGAAACCAAGAGAATGTAAACATATATTTCATGCACGACAAGCACATATTTCTGTTTTTGTTTGTTGTTCAGATGGTTCAAATGGCTCTGAGCACTATGGGACTTAACATCTGAGGTTATCAGTCCCCTATAACTTAGAACTACCTAAACCTAACTAACCTAAGGACATCACACACATCCACGGCCGAGGCAAAATTCGAACCTGCGACCGTAGCGGTCGCGCGGTTCCAGACTGTAGCACCTAGAACCCCTCGGCTACGCCGGCCGGCTGTTGTTTGTTGTTATTACCATAGGCACCTCTCTTGACACTTGCAATTTTTATAGTCTAACGATTCACCAATTCCTATACTTAACTCGACTTTTTAATACACAGATGTGTACTTGTCAATGTAATTACTTTTGCTTAAAAACGAATGTGTTCAAGAATATTGCCGTTTGTGGTTCATATGTAGCAACAATTGTGTACTCGGTCCCTTCTGTGTTCGGAAAGAATTTTATTGCTTTCGACGATTTATAATCACGTCTGTGTGCTCCTCCCTTAAGCTACAGTTGTGGTAGCTTATTTGGTAGTTTAAATAATGATGTTCGGAAAGAATTTTATTACTTTCGACGTTTTATTATCACGTCTGTGTGCTCCTCCTTTAAGCTACAGTTGTGGTAGCTTATTTGGTACTTTAAATACTTTAAATAATGTAGGTATTACATTCCATATAGGTTTCATACGTTCCACATTCACTACTTTGGCTAAAGTGTAGTGAACAAAACTCTCCTTCTTTGAATAGTTATTCGAATCTTTCTGTGAAAGATCAGGTCTTCTGGTGTTTACTAGCAACTTTTTGGTATTAAAGGAAAACATCATTCAATAAATATCTGAGAAATGAATCGTAAACAAACTGTCCAGCAATGTACCGTTTCGTGTCTCCAGGGTGGTGTAATTTTTTAGTTATTGTTGTTATTCGCTACGGCAAAAGCTATGTTACAAATCAGTAAATGTTTTAGTGTCGCTTGTTGGCCGCTTGGAGCGCTGCCATCGCTGTGAGTAACAGAAACGAGATTGAGTGCCGCGACTGTTATGTTAGACTGTGGCACTACAGTCATAGAGGTCGGTAAAACAAATGACAACGCTAGCAACAAATCAATTCGCTGTCGAATGGAAACGGGGCACCGGGGACGTTTGCGTACAGCTGCTGCAGCCGACAGCTTACATTTTGGGGATCCGCTCGGTCACGTACTACACGAGAGGCTGGTGTGGTGCGACACGGGCTGAGGGGCGCTGGCTGGTGGTTAACGAGCGCCCCTGCGGACGTGGCTACCAGGCTGGAGAGGAAGCAGAGGGCCCTCAGCGCAGGGCAGCGCCGGCGCCGATACTTTGCTGGTTGTGGGTGGGGACCGCGGGGGCAGAGTGGGGGAGTGCAGGGCAGCGAGTGGGCCGGACACGGCGCTGGAACGCCCTCAGCGCTCCGGCACTGCGGCTCACAAACTGCCTGACCGAGTTGTGAGCGAGGACAGCAGGACGGACTGCCTGCATACGGCTCGCGTGTGGAGTGCCTATGGCCACTGCACTAAAGCTGCACCCAATCAATGTAGAGGACTTCGACGTGCAGGTAAGTTGTTCCGGCAATGATGAGGAAAGGTGGCGCAGTACAGTCTGTCACCACAAGATACTCAGCCCACATGCGCTTCTGATATCAAGTGTAAAGCTCGATAACATATTTACATCACAGATCTAAAGAATTGCACGCTCTTCACTGCAATGACTTTCTTTTGTTAGATGCTCATCTTCACGCAGAAATGTACACTGATGAGGTTGAATGCCTCCTGGTAGTGTTGTGGGCACATGGCGCAGTAAGGAAAGAACGTAACCGGAAGAGACGAATCGGCAGTCGTTATAGGGAAGATACGGGCTGCAAATGCGGAAATCCACCGGTATAAGCGGTTTTGGCTAAAGGTACAACGTTTTGGCGCTGCGGCTGGAAACGAAAACTCAAAATGACGAAACTGGTCGGCTGTTTGCGTACTCCTGTCGTGAGCTCCTACAGAAAGTGGCTGAAGAGGATCAAAAAGATGACGTAAACCCAATACTGAGATTCCTACGATCAATGAAAGAAGAAGCTGACGAACGATGTAAGAAGGAGAAGCGAGAAGATGAGAAACAACGTAAGAAGGAGAAGGAAGAAGCTAACGAACAGCGTAAGAAGGAGAAGAAAGAAGATGAGAAACAACGTAAGAAGGAGAAGGCTCTGAGCACTATGGGACTCAACATCTGTGGTCATCAGTCCCCTAGAACTTAGAACTGCTTAAACCTAACTAACCGAAGGACATCACACACATCCATGCCCGAGGCAGGATTCGAACCTGCGACCGTAGCGGTCGCGCGGTTCCAGACTGAAGCGCCTAGAACCGCTCGGCCACACTGGCCGGCGAAGAAGGAGAAGGAAGAAGATGAGAAACAGCGTAAGAAGGACACAGAGGCAATAATTTCGCATATAGGGGAAATTCGTGGGGAATTACTAACAATAAAGAAAGAATGTGGAGAAGCAAAACAGATGTCAATGGTAGCACAAAAAGTAGCAGGCCTAGCCAAAACGGCAGCAACAGGGGCAATGAAAATCGCAAGAGTAACTTCTCAACTCGCAGGGCGCTTGCGACGTTCGACACAAGCCCACTCAAAATCCCTAGCGTTCATAAAAACCCAAGGTAATGTTGCGGTTACGAACATCACGAAACGAATGAAAGAAGTGGAGAGTCGGATAGCAAAACTAGAGCGAAACGGGCACACGAGCACTGCTCGTTCGGATACCAATGATGGAGTACACAGAATTGTGTCTCCGAGGAAAAGCCCGCCGTGCTCTAGCCCAGTGACAGAGTGCGGAACTAACAATGCACACGCAGAAACACCTAGTAGTAGCTCCAATAATTGTAGCCCACTTAGGAGAGTGAATTCTGCGTGCCACTTCCACTGTGATACAGAGGTAGCACATCACAGTTATCAGCAAGATACATCAGGACGCTCAGGAGACGTGCAAGTATCGGAAACGAGTAACAACACCAGCGCGAGGATCGGACAGGATTTTGATCAGAATCACTTCCTGTCGATACTAAAATTCCATAAGTTCAAAGATAATGGAGGGTCGATGCATCCGAAGAGCTGGGTGATGCAGTTTACAAATTCATTACCTTCGTCATGGCCAACGAAGGCAAAATTAGAATTCATGTGTGGACACAACGAAGGCCAAGCCGCGGAAAAGATGCAGGGTGTGGCAGCGACGTGTCGGACTTACGAGGAATTTGTTGGTGCATTCCTGCGGACCTACTGGTCAAAGGAAACGCAATACAGGATTAAAGAGGAAATAATATTTTGTCCTGAACTGGAAGTGTCCGGGCATAGGAGCGCAACCAAATTATTTGATGATTTACTCAAGAAGAATCAGTTTTTAGATAGTCTGTATAGCAATGGAGAAATCATCAAATTTTGCTTTTCCAAATTGCCAGTTAGGTATCAACAGACACTTGTCGGGAAGTGTGGATCTGACATAGAGGCATTCAAAAGTCTATTGCGCGAACTGGAAGTAGTCTTTGATAAACAAGACGCAAAGGACAGGAAGAAGGCGCAAAATAACAACTACCACTGGCCAGCAAGGGAAGACGACAACAGATCGCATAATCGCACTTCTCAGTTAGGATAACAGGGTTACGGAAAACAAGGTTACGCCATTCAAGGTTATGGACCCCCGAGACACGGAAACCAGAACGTCAGGGAACAGGGTCAATCTAGACAAGGAATCTGGGACAGGAGGAATAACGAACGGCAAAGCGACCGTAATTGGAGAGAGTGAAACCAAGGACAACAGGAGAACCAGGAGATTCAAATTAGACCTGCAAATCCTAATGCACGTCAGAGGAGGGGGAGTCTGACAAGGGATTGGCGCTAGTCCATAGGACTCCACCACATCTCTCACACAAAGAAGTTCGTGGAATAATAGTAGTGCAAGTGGTGTACATAGTAGAATAGGCAAATATATGAACCTTTCTTCGGGGAACAATAATCGTTGCATTAATAGATTAAGATTGTTAAAGTATTAACACGCTGCGTTTTCTCGCATAAGAATTTACTGCTGCTAACTTTTTTCTTGTTTATGTTCGCGATCTCCACTGTCGATGCGATAAGAGGCACTACCTTTCCATGAGCAATGTTTTTGTCCTTTCCTATCTGGTGTCCATGTTAAGGGATAATGATGAGTGAGGAGATGTCGCACAAACGGGCGCAAGCAAGAACGTGCTCTTAGAAGCGTTCTGAGAACACGTGATACGCTCCATAGCGGCCACAACCAGTTCGTGAGACGTTCATACCAATGCTTGCAGGCACGCGTCAGTGCACTGCAAGATTGTGGTATATTGCGTGATTTCGAGGATGAATATAGGCAGTATAGTTTTTACAGTGATGCGCCAGCATCGTTGTCTTGCAAGTCGGGGTGAACCTGTGAGCGTTTCACTCCAATGGTGCCCTAGACGGTAGAAAGGCGGGCATAAAGCCTACCATGCCAATGTGCTGGTTGAGGATTTAGCGTGCTGCTTGTGGCTGTCACGGATGAATAACCAAGGAATTATATTTGTAGATTCGTGACATACTGTGTAGCTGGTGTGTGGTGGGCGACGGAATCCTCAACAGGAACCACTCCTGGCTTGGTCATATTACATTGCCTCTGGAAAGCTGTGCTTTGATCGCGAAAACCGCATCACATAGAAAAAGAAGTTGCAACTATAAATTTATTGTCTTGTATAGCCATGGCTAACCCACTCTCTGGAGTTTCAGTGAGGCGTAATGAAAACTCGGAGGTCATGTCGTACGGCGCGCACATCACTGTCGTCAATAGCGGCGAGCAGCGAGACATCTCAACGTAACAGGAATTATGTAAGAGTATTGTATAAGGTAAACAAAAAAATAAAAAAATAAAAATAGAAAACAAGGAGAGTACTATATACTAGGATAAGTTAAACTTTAGGATTTAACAATAGCTAGATCCTTAATATTGTGGGGGTTTTCTACCATAAGTGTTTGGCGCGTGCCTGTTGGGATGCAATTTTTCAAGTCACCAAACCACAGACCCCAAGTGGAGGGACGACAGGCGAGCGAATGTAGAATAGTTGCATGTTTTTTATAACTCAGTAAAACTTCCACCTGCATAATCACCTAATTTATTCAGAAGACATAGAATGTAGATCGTTGGCAGTTGGTAATTAACCCTTGAGCATTTCCACTGTTGCTCTATATAAGTAATAGTAATATTAGTGCGGGCCCGCACATTTAGTTGTTCATCCAGTATAGCATCACACACCATGTACCAGTGAAATCGGTCTCTACACAAATATCAAGATAGATTATTTCCATGTCTAGATTAGATACACCAAGATTTGGTTATAATGATAACCGTAGATTGATAACTATAAAATTAAAATAAGAGTGTCTGAAATGACAGACCATCAGTGTATCGTTATGTAAATTTATTATAGCATAGAAGGTCATGGGAAAATGTTAGGCATAAGATTTTTGTCAGAACTGTGCAGATGACGGGAATCGAGGCAATGCAGAGGCCAGGTGGAGCAAAAACATGACCTCATCGGCTACCTGCAAGAAGGGGAGCGTCAGCGCGCCACCTGGCGAGAAGGGCGCGGGAGCATCCGGTCCTACAAGCTGTCAGTCACCGGGCCGTATACCTGAGGGATTAGGCGGCAGACAGCCCTCGCCGGGCCACAAGCGAAAGTGTGGCTGGCCGTTGACACTGACACGCGACTAGCACGCAACAGCCAGCTAGCTACCCGGATACGGCAGGCGTTTGGAGGGATTCCCTGCGGCAGACCACGTTGTCGTGAGTACACGATCACATAAGGTGTCGGAACCTGCGCCTCATGTGCCTCAGGACAGAAAGGGACGCTATATAATCACCTATTTCAGTGTTTACAACTCACTAGCATTGGCCGATCTGTATACACAAATCCATATTGTGCCACAAACTCTAACAAATGAATTGTCTCATTTTTAACTTCTCCTCTCACTTAGAGAGCAGTTGTAGGAAGGAATCGTCGCTGCTAGTTCGATCCTGTCTGGATCACCTCACACACTTGTGGAGTCACTCCACGTGCCATCATCGCTCGTCGAACTGCAATATTGGGAAACTTAAATTACTGTCCAGGGAGAGAAGAGACCTGGACTAGTGATGCATCCCAACTAGTAGTCCTCAGAGACATTTAATCGACATGAGGAGAGCCTATGTCTTCCTACCGTACTGCTGTGATCATATGCGCGGTTCTTGCTGCAATCTCAACAGCATACTGCCGATGCTCCAGCACACCCTACTGCTGTTGCAACAACGTAGCAACAACACCCGACGTTTAGCCCTGTGTGATGTCAGTACTGTGCCCCATCACAAAAGCCCCCCTCCGATGCTCAAGACATGGAACCACGTGCATCAATGCATATGACTCAACATACCAACCCCCACAGAGATACTAACGAATTTGTGAAGTTGTAAGTAGGCTGTTTAGGTTTTCTTATTGGTAACACCACGTAGCGCTCTGTATGAAAATCACTGGCTGTGCTGTGTGCAGTCTGTGGCTAGCTTGCATTGTTGTCTGCCATTGTAGTGTTGCGCAGCTGGATGTGAACAGCGCGTAGCGTTGAGCAGTTGGAGGTGAGCCGCCAGCAGTGGTGGATGTGGGGAGAGAGATGGCGGAGTTTTGAAATTTAATACTGGATATCACTAAGTGCTTTATACATTATGACTTTTGAACACTATTGAGGTAAATACATTATTTGTTCTCTATTAAAATCTTTCATTTGCTAACTATGCCTATCAGTAGTTAGTGCCTTCCGTAGCTTGAACCTTTTATTTAGCTGGCTGGAGTGGCGCTCGCTGTATTGCAGTAGTTCGAGTAACGAAGATTTTTGGTGAGGTAAGTGATTTGTGAAACGTATAGGTTAATGTTAGTCAGGGCCATTCTTTTGTAGGGATTTTTGATAGTCAGATTGCGTTGCACTAAAAGTGTTGTGCGTCACTTTAGTGAATGTTTGAGTACGTTCAGTTTTGCTCAGCTGTTTGAAAAGCAAATAATGTAAGAGGTTTATCAGCACAGTAATTCTAAAATTGTTCTAAGGGGACGTTTCATATGTCGACCCTTAGCCGAGGATACCTCACTGGAATCTTCTGATTTTTTCTTGTAGTTTGTGTAATTAGTGTAGATTTTGTTTATTGCTAGCACGTAATTGTAGAGAGAATCTCCTTTGTAGTTGCAGTCTTTCATTGTTGTAGAGTAAAACAAGTGTGGCATGCATGTAAATTTGCACCAAGTATTTCGCAGCTGCGCTTGCAATTAACTAGATATTATTTTCAGTGCTATGTTAATGTGTTCTCTTATTTTTGCTCTTCAAATTGTGTTTTTCTGTGTTGTCGTGTGAAATATTGTGACAATAATGGCGTGTGAAAAACGTAATACTAGGCTCCAAAGTAAACTGAGAATCAACAGTGAAGACGAAAGCAGTGTGTTAACGCCACCATGTAATGAATTAACAAATACTCAAAGTAGTTGGTTGGTAACTGTGCATGGGAAAATGGAGCGGGCGTCAAATAATGGTGTAGGCAGTGAAACAATTAGTGAACAGGGAAGCATTATCGATCGATTGGTCGGCAACAGCTCGCCTCAGGATTCCGAAATGACAGGACACAATCTTGCAAATACTGTAGATTCAGGTTTTGCGTCCTCACCGTTTTCTCAAATAAATCACGACACATTTTCTGCTTTTCAAAATGCGAATATTGCCAGTTCAAATGCACTGCCGAATAGCACTGAGGAACATGTTTCAGACACCAGCGCACTGTTATTACATTTAATGCAACAAATGGGAAAAAGGCTACAAAAGTTAGACACAACGCTTGAACAAAATCAGAAACAAATGGGACAAAATCTTCAAAAGTTAGAAACAATGGAACAAAATCTTCAAAAGTTAGACACAATGGAACAACACCAGAGACAAACACAGCAACAGTTAGACGCAATGGAACAAAATCTTCACACCACACTTGAGCATACACGTGAAGATTTAACTACTGAGTTACATAACACTGAATCGAAATGTAAAAAGTCTGTAATGACGTAAAAACACAAATTTGTGAGCATTTCCAACCTATTTTTTCGCGGCATGAAAATGCATTACAGAATCACGAAGCAGCCATAAAAGAACTGCAAACTGTTGTTCATGAAAATCATGAGACCTTGCAAGCTAAAATTGACTCATTTGCATCTACCGATTCGGTTACACAACTTGCAAAAACTCAAGAAAACTTAAAGGACACAGTAGGTAATCTGAAAATTGGTTCAGAAAGACACATGGAGGAAATTAGTTCATTATCAGAGAAAGTAGTTGAACTTTCGGATCAGCTAAATAATTTATCTACGAAGGTAGATGATAATCTGAATGACACAAGACCTGTAGCCTTTACTGAAACTGAAAAGTATGCACAGATTAGAAAATTCGAACAAAATCAAAATCAAATCAATACACTGTACAAAAGAGAAATCCGGGAAGTGCAAGATCAGTTGGTACAAGTAATACAAGAATTACATATTTCAGAGGACACTCGCGCTCCAGTACGGGAAGAGGGACATAGAAATACGGAGCAGCCACAAAATAATAACACAGGACACTTCGGAAATTATGAAAGGAATTGGCAAGGTGCACCGAATTTTGAGATGGAACCGCCGAAACGACGTAACAATGACCGACATGCGACTCACCGACATGATGGTTTTGACTATTAGCTGTTCATTACTACACGTAAATTCAAAACATTTAAGAATTCTGGCAACGACATTCATTCACAAGCGTGGCTTCATCAATTCTCTCATTGTTTTCCACCCAACTGGTCATTAGAACACAGATTAGAATTTATGTGTGGCTACTTAGAGAATGAACCAGCTGTAAGAATGCGAAGGAGGATTTTACCATGCCTTCCTCTCAGCATATTGGTCTCAAGCCACACAAGACCGAGTGAAACATGGCATCATAATGATGAAACATTTAGAAAAATATGAATTTTCCAGTCTTGTGAAATATTTTGAAGACATGTTGCACAAGAATCAGTACCTGTCAAACCCATACAGCCCCTCAGAACTCATCCGCATTTGCTTAATCAAATTGCCTGAACATTTACGACATAGTATTTTGGCAGGACGTTGCAAAGGCGACATTGAAGCTTTTCAGGGACTCTTACACGAATTATAAATCGACACTGACAATCGCGGAACGCGAAAACAGGGACACAACAATTACAGGTCACATCCGTCGCAATTCCGTGATGAAAGAAATAATAACTGGCCGCGACAAGGCTATTCTCACAACACAAATCGTGACCAAAATAGACACCACCCGTATGACAACCGTTGGCAGAGTAGTAATCATTACAGGAAAAGATCACCTCTCTGCGGTAATGACTATCACAGAGACAATCAGAGAAACAGACAATATGGGAACCAAAATAATTATTATGAAGGGAGACAGAATAACTTTAGATGCAATGTTCGAGCGCGCAGTTACGATTCAGGGAGAAATTCTGCACCACGTGACCGACAAGAAAGAAACTATGGAATCTTCCGACATGACGACAGACGATATGATCGTAACGACAGACCTGAATTGCATCAGAACTGACGGGATTCAAACAGAGCAAAGCCCTCTCGACAAGGTGAATTTGTAGAAGTTAGGTCTCCAAATCCCAATAACGACGCGCCCCAACAAAGACACAATAGGCAATGACTCATACCGCTGGCAGCCACAAAACGTACTTATGAAACTGACGACGCAGCTGCCGTAGCTAGTAATTACGCAAAAATGGAAGACATTAGAGACATCTTACTCCAGGAACACGACGTATAACATAACAACATTGCATATCCTGTGATTACAATTACTGTAAATGACGCAAAATTTACGGCAGTACTTGACTCTGGCAGTCCCATTTCAGTAATTAGTGAAACAGCCTTTAGTAAATGCAACAAATCGAACGATTGTCCCACACTTCCGTTACGTAAGATTAAATTACAAGGTGCAATCTTTGGAAAAAGTGTAGATGTACGCCAACAAACCAACTTAGAATTCTTTTGTCAAAGCCACAGCTTTTCTATGAACTTTCTTATTGTTCCATTATTGTCGACGGAAATTATATTGGGAGTAGACTTTTTGAATCAATACAAAGCAATCTTAAACTTTCACGATGCTGAAATAAGTTTAGAGAAAGAAGGTAAGTCAATAGCTTTGAAATTTGAAGATTGGCTCTCAAACCATGACGAGGAAATTAATCGGATTTACGTTCTGTTAGACAACAGTTCGGAATTTTCTACGGAACTAGACACTAACAATCACTCTGCAAGTACTGACAGGGATGATATCGACGACATATTTGATACTAATGAGTTAATTCAGAATAAAATTCAAACAATTGAGAATTGTAATGACACTGATAGGCAAGACCTTTTTGAGATTTTACAAGCACATTCCACAGGTTTTACTCACAAAACAGGAACAATCAAGGGATCTCAATACCAATTTCGTGTTCATGAGCATACTAAATTTGTTGTTAGACCATACGTAATTCCGGCGCATTATAGGGACCGTGTTAGAACAGAAATACAGTCTATGCTTAATGAGGGCATTATTGAGCCTGCAGTAACCTCATACAACAATCCATTACCTGTTGTTGAAAAGAAAAATGGATCGATCAGGCTCGTCTTAGATTCGAGACAAATCAATACTATCATCATTCCTGAAACAGATAGGCCGCAGACGATGGAAGAAATTCTTCAAAATTTTAATGGTGTAAAAGTGTTGTCTTCTATTGATCTCAGATCCAGCTTTTATCAGATTGAACTTCATCCAGAATGTAGAAAATACACAGCTTTTCTTTGTTTCGGCGTTTGTTATCAATTTCGGAAACTTCCTTTTGGTTTGAACATTTCTTCGGCAGCATTCATTCGCGGGCTAAATTCCATATTACCTGAGTTCTTAAAACGTCACATCACCTTATATGTGGACGATATTCTAATAGCAGAAGCTTCATGGGAAGAACATAATCGCATCCTCAACAGTTTGTTACGTATTTTTGCAGACTATGGAATTACAGTTAACTTGGAAAAGTCTGAATTCGGTAGGTCAAAGGTGAGGTTTTTGGGACATATTATTTCTTCTGAAGGCATTCAGCCGGATCCTGAAAAGTTAGAAGCAATCAGAGCCATTCCAGTTCCATCCACAAAAAGACAAGTCCGCAGTTTTCTAGGTCTCGTAAATTTTTACCGTCGTTTTCTGAATATGCAAATTCTAGTTACACCAAAACTTTGTTCTCTCACTGGAAAAAATACTATTTGGAACTGGGACGAACGAGCACAGTTGTAATTCAATTCTTTGAAAGAATCGCTACTTAACGCGCCAATATTAGCTCATCCAGATCTCTCACAAGATTTTTGCCTTAGCACGGATTCTTTTAAAGTCGGTCTTGGTGCCCACTTATTTCAAGAAGCCATAGAAAATGACACTACTGTTCAGAAAACCATTGCTTTTGCTAGCCGAGTGCTAACAAAATCCGAAAAAAATTATTCCGTTACTGAATTAGAAGCCTTAGCTATCGTTTGGGCATTTAACAAGTTCCGTTTCTTTCTTTCTGGTAAGCACGTAAAAGTATACAGTGATCATCGTGCATTACAACTTCTTATGTCTTCAAAATTAAATCATGACAGGTTGAAACGTTGGGCATTGTTTCTGCAAGAATTCCACTTCACAATAGTCTACATTCCCGGCAAGGAGAACATTGTTGCGGACGCACTGTCACGCGCACCGGCTGGGCTTGAGAGAAGTACCACAGAAGACAACCTCGAGAAAAATTTCAGTATTCTTTACATTCAGAAAGTCGCCTTTGAAAACTTCATCACCACATCTTTAAAGGACATTGCTCATGAACAAGATAAAGATCCGATTTGGAAAGACATCAAGAGCAAATGGCATGAAAAGACACACACACAGATTCGACATTATTATCTGGATAGAAACAACATACTGTTCAAACGCTGCACTGTTGATGACAAGCTATGGGTACTTTGCATTCCTGACGATTTTGATAATAAGCTCATTTGGTACATTCATTTCAGCTACGCACATTTTGGTCCACGAAAATGTTATCATATTCTTCGGACGACTTGTTATTTTAACAATACAGAGAAGAGAATTCGAAGAGTCTTGCCTATTTGTAAACTTTGTCAAAAGGTGAAACCATCTACTATCTCCCATCGTGCTCCGCTGTTTCCTATCATTCCTTATAAATTAAAAGAATTTGCTGCTGTTGGTCTCTTGGGACCGCTTGTCAGAGCATCTAATGGATTTTCGTACGTTCTAGTCGCTGTTGAACATACTTCAAAATTTGTTTCTTTAACTCCGTTACGTAAAGCCACTGGACGGTCTGTATCCAAAGCCTTTGTTAAAAATTTCTTACGTGAAGTTGATCATGTTAGTAAAGTCATTTCAGATAACGGACCGCAATTCAGATCTGCTGTTTGGTCACGCATGCTTCGGAATCATAAAATCAAACCTGTTTTTATTTCATTGTACTCACCACATTGTAACACCTCCGAACGGATTATGAAAGAAATCAATAAGCTTTGCAGACTTTATTGTCACAGAAAGCATCAGCATTGGGACAGATATTTACACTTATTTCAAAACGTGCTGAATGAAATGCCGCATGACTCCACTGCTATACCACCTACTCTTGTACTGAAGAATTAAGAACCACCGAACAGAATCAGAGAGCTTGTACCTTTCCCGAATACACGTAAACTTCGACACAAAGACATAATTGACTTGACTCTTAAAAATATAAAATCTGCAGCAGACAAAAGGAGTAAACTACACGGTAAAGCAAATGCAAAGAAATTATGTATTGGTCAGAAAGTTCTCATTAAAGCTCATTCATTGTCACATCAGAAGAAACACTTGAGTCACAAATTCTTTCTAGTTTACAATGGATCTTACAGAATCCGACGTATACCACATGATAATTGCGTTGAAGTTGAAACCCTGCGTACTAGGAGGAGTAAAGGTTTACACCACATTTCACATGTAAAGCCGTTTATTGAAAGGTAATCTGCTTTTTAACTTTGTCTTTGCCATAAAACTTTTCACTTCACATTTCTAGTATGCTTTGTCAGACTTAGAAACTGTTAACGTGCAACAATGTTTTGAAGTTCACTATCCAGTCTAGAACCTAGGGAACATAATTAGACAGTATTTACGAGTGCATTGTTATAGTGAACAGACGACACAGTGTTATTGTGTGTGTACATTCTTGCTTTTTAGTTGCATGATTACGTAACGACCATAAGGCTGACATACATAGAACATGTACCTGTACTGCTAATGAGATTTTAATGCAACATTTTGGTTTACTTGAAAATACATTCTGGATTTAAAGTACTTTCTGAGAGATACCAGATGACGCAGTGGTTAGTTTATGTGACAGCTACACGATTATATCACGACGTTACTAATGAGTGACAATTTACAATGTTGCTTTTGTGGTGTATCTGTTTTATATCTCCACAGTTTTTCTGAATTCTTCTGTAAAGTAAAACATGAGGTAAGTATATTGACTTCTGTAGAACTTAGCTTTCGGAGGACGATAACTACAAGACTTGCACAGAGATTACCTTACAACATGACGCACAGTTTAGCGCTACAGTACATGTATTTGAGTGATTAATTTTGTACTTAAAGCATTTATTTTTAAAGATATTTGAAGTACAATGAAACAAAGGTTTTCCGTGATACATTTCATTCCATTGCTGTAATCTGTAACACCTGATGGTATAATTACATTAATCCACAGGGGGGTACAGGCTTACTTTGTGTACCATGTGTTTGGCAAGCACAAGGAGCCCTAGCTAATATGGTATTTGCTTATACGACTTTACACATCGGTACCATATTCCTCTAACACACAAATTACACAGCTATTTGATCATTTAACTGAGAGATAAACATTATTTTTACTACATCAGTGACACATGTTTACGCAATTACACAGTTGGATAATTTCATACTTACGAAATTGTATTTTGTCTGTACTTTGTGAACTGTTCGTATTTTTTCGGAACCATTGTGATACTATGAGAGCTCTGAATAATGTATTTGATAAGGGAGCATGATTTTAAAGTACGTTTGAGGTAGATGAAACTCTTGAAATGAGCAGAGAATTTTTTTAGGTTTTTACATTATTGCAGAAAGCTACGACGTTTTTGAGATTTGACTCATTTGTTATGAGGTTATTTTTTACAACGACAATGTGTATTATGCTGTTGAGGTATGTTTATGATCAATAAGATGATGCTACCGTATATGAGGAATTTGATTATGCTACGTATTGATTATGATGAAATATTGAAGAAGTGTCAACGAATACGTATATGAATAATGAGTAGTGGTTAGGGACTCTGATTTGTGGAAAAGGATGTTGGAAACCAAGAATCGTACTTTTAAAGAGTTATGAAATGTATGTAAATGCGTGAATGTATCACAATGCCGACGAAAATTTTTTGGACACTGTTATATCAATAGGATTCTGTTTCTACAGATTTGTAACGCAGATTCTTGACCTGTGAAATATTTTTATATGAGACTGTCACTGTAGCAGAAACTGCTGTTGTAAATATTTCCGTAAGAAAGTTAAGTGACCACCTGCACGTAATGTGTTGTGGGCACCCAGCTGTGTCAGACGCCTGGAGAAACAGCCATTAGTGTGTGCCTTTTCAGAGGCACAGGAAGAAAAAAAAGAGGCCCAGCTGTGTCAGACGCCTGGAGAAACAGCCATTAGTGTGTGCCTTTTCAGAGGCACAGGAAGAAAAAAAAAGAGGCCATTATCCTCGCTATTGACATTCCTTTGTAGAAAGCATCGCAAATACGACACACTCAAACTTGAAAACATATGATTACACTGTGGAGCTCTTAATTTATGATATTTACTGAAATGCCTAATGAAATGATGAGAAACATTTTACATTTACTGTCGTTCTAGTTGAGAGATTCTTTTGCCTTTGGAGACGACATTTGCCCAGTGAATGATGTTTCATTCATTGCTCTATATAGGCTATATGTATTCGCTCATTTATTTAATATCTAGTTTCAAGCTGCACTGCAGCAATGGTTAAAATAAAATTTTATAGATGTACTAATATAAATATTTTATGCCTACGGACCCAGTAAAGACTAACTTTATGATGTACTTCAAAAAACGAAGGAGCACAAAAAGACATTTCCCTTCACAGGAATTGCATACAGAATTTTCTTTTCAAGTACTTGGTAATTTCTTTTGTAGAATAAATTGTGATGCATCACTCTAGTATTAAGATGTGACATAGGTATTAGACATGGCCATCTTTAGTGTAATATTTTTTTTTGCTTGAGCTTTGTCATGTTTAGATATAAGTTATTACATTTGCTGCTGCTGTGTGCCAGGCATAGTGCTACTAAATTTCACTTTGTATTACTCTGTTAAACTAGTTTTACTACTGATTCATTTTTCTTGTTGCTGCACATTGGCTCATATTAGTTGTAATGTTGCATTGCTTGGTAATTTAGATTTATTGCAGCTTGCTTTGACAATTTCCATTTTTGTCATTGCTGTTTGTATTAATTGTTTTATGCTGCTGCATTGCCTCGTCCGTTAGTTTAGCATCTGAGCTCAGTAGATTAAGTTAGCTTAAGATGGGGTAGGCTATATAAGTGAATGAGTTGTGATGAATTGGAAGAAATGCATTGAGAAGCTATAAGAAAATGGCTTGGCCAAAAAAGTATTTTGAAAGAGGAGATGAACAAAAAAAGTAGGGGTTAGGGACAACATGTATAGGTAGGATTTTCTTGGAAATATATAATGAGGTAAGAAATATGTGAAATAAATACAGAAAGCATGCCTAGATAGGATTTTTTTGGTGGCAGCAAAGGTTGAAATAAGACGAGAGATCTATGGAATGAAGTTTTGGGTTGGACTGCAGTACCAAATGTTGCACTGAAAACAAACCCTGTCCTTTTCTTTTGTGTTATCCCACTATGTGTTTGTGTACCCTTGTGTATTTATGTTCTTCCTGTCTTTATATGTTTATCTGATAAGACTTATGTTGTAGAATTATTCTAATAGTCAGCTACATGAACTATGATGAGGAATACTGTTATCCTCAAATACAATTTGCATTAATAATATGTTATTTACTTTGTAAAGGTGTTAGACATTATTAATTCTGTTCTGTTTTAATGCTCATGTGTGAATTAATTATCCTCATCTTTTATGTATTTACTTATGTCATAATTCCTGTAACACTGGTGTATATGTCTATTTCTATTCTTTTGTAAAGCCTTTATTACTACAAATGTTATCTGCATTGTTATGTTTTTAATTATGTATTTTGTACCTTTGTTATTGTGTTCTTATGTTATAAAATTGTAATTGACACCAGTTCATCAAATTAAGTAACTTGTAAGTTACATTTCACTGCACACGTTTTTGTTGGTTGTAGTATATGGACAATATGTGAAAAGTAGGGACTGATAGTGTTTGCACGTGTGTTAATAATTCAGCAAGGGACTGGATAACAGCATTGCTGGATCTGAGGACATTCCAAAAAAAACTTTTGTGAGTGCACAAGTGGTGGTTTATGGACTTGCTATATTCTCCGCAAGACTCTTCTATGGTAATTGTGCACCCGCACAGTCGCAACGGATGGCTGCTAGCCATCTCTACAAGGACTGAAGTGGGTCTGCACCTTTGATGATCCACCAATACCATTATTTCTACAAGGACTGCAGTGGGTCTGCACCTCTGGTGGCCCACCAATACCATAATCTCTACCAGGACTACAGTGGGTCAACTCTGTGATGACTTACCTACCAATATTCTTCAAAACTTCGAATGACTCTGCTGCGGGTTTGCTTTGTTGTGGCCCGTTACCTGTCTGCATGTCGAGAGTCAGCACTGTCTTTCCGTTGGAAGGACAACACTACTTCTTCAAGACTGCATGGAAATACACTACTTCTGTGGGCATTTTCTTTTACTGCTCAGACTTTGAGAAAAACACTGCAATTTTACTGTGATGAACGATCAGGACTGTCTTTATGGACTGTGAGAAAATTTTAGCTTTTGACCAACATTGTATCAATAAGTGTGTGCATTTGAATTCTTTGTTATTGTTATTGTGAAAAAAGTTTAACAAATATGTATTGGCCAGTGCCCAAAACAATTTGTAAACTTTTTTGTGAGGAGCATGGGGGCTATGTAAGTAGGCTGTTTAGGTTTTCTTATTGGTAACGCCACGTAGCGCTCTGTATGAAAATCACTGGCTGTGCTGTGTGCAGTCTGTGGCTAGTTTGCATTGTTGTCTGCCATTGTAGTGTTGCGCAGCTGGATGTGAACAGCGCGTAGCGTTGAGCAGTTTGAGGTGAGCCGCCAGCAGTGGTGGATGTGGGGAGAGAGATGGCGGAGTTTTGAAATTTAATACTGGATATCATTAAGTGCTTTATACATTATGACTTTTGAACACTATTGAGGTAAATACATTATTTGCTCTCTATTAAAATCTTTCATTTGCTAACTATGCCTATCAGTAGTTAGTGCCTTCCGTAGCTTGAACCTTTTATTTAGCTGGCAGTAGTGGCGCTCGGTGTATTGCAGTAGTTCGAGTAACGACGATTTTTGGTGAGGTAAGTGATTTGTGAAACGTATAGGTTAATGTTAGTCAGGGCCATTCTTTTGTAGGGATTTTTGAAAGTCAGATTGCGTTGCACTAAAAATATTGTGTGTCACTTTAGTGAATGTTTGAGTACGTTCAGTTTTGCTCAGCTGTTTGAAAAGCAAATAATGTAAGAGGTTTATCAGCACAGTAATTCTATAATTGTTCTAAGGGGACGTTTCAAAGTGCTTCGAATATTTCCAGCAATGTGATTTAGTGACTCATTCTCAGCACAGTCGTGAACAATGTGCAATGTGCAAGCACAGCTTGACGCCCCATGAACCTTGTTTTTTTTCTTAAATTTCTTCCTGTAGTGCTGTTTTTGTAATGTATGTTATACCTTGTATGTGTTGTGTTTTACACTGTAATTTTTATGTAAGTGATAGAGTAGGGCGCACAAATTACAAATTACTGTATTGTTCTCCACACCATGTTTTTTGTTTGTGTTTTGTATTTATTGTTGTGTGCATGCAAACAGTGTGCCTGAAGTCCCCATAAACTGAAGCAGATACCACCACTGTCATTGTGAATGGACCATTAGTTCAGGGAACATTTTGTAAAAGTTATTCTTGCTGCAAGGACGCAGAATGAATAGGGGGTTGTAATTAGATTCTGAAAGCTCACAAAGGGATTGTTAACTTAAATAGTATCACGTGTGAGTGAGTTCAGGTTAGTTTAATGATTCAAATTGTTGTAACATATTGGGCATTTAATTGCGGAGCACTCCAACTCCAACATGTTTAGAGAGTGAATGCCTGTGTGAATCGGTGTTTGGAAGGGGCTCCCTGGGTATGGATGTGTGATGTGAGTGTTAGAGTTCCATATTAAGAAGGTGAAGTTGGCTACATCATAAATAATCCTCCCTCTATGGGCTGCATAGTTCAGTTGCAGTGATTTTTTTTATAGAGTGTGGCATGTGGAGTCAGTTTGTAAGAATGTTCTTCGGCGATTGACTCACTACCTTGCCCCTAAGTGAGCCAACCGCTCACCAATTACAATCTAAAATGTCGTAGGGGCTATGAGAGGTGGCATGAGCCCCCTCTCATATTTCTATCTTACGATTTTCCTCTCTAATTGCATGTGGTGAAAAGTTGCTATTCCTTCACACGCGGACTTCCCCCGCAGCGTCTCTCGTCACCCAGGTGGTCCGGTGACAGGCGGGCACTTCTGATCTTGAAAGGGTAAGCCGACAGGTGTGAGGGAGTCGAGTGAATGCTTTCCAGACGCCGACGTTGTCAAAAGACACGCCCGGAGGGGCCTGAAGTAGCGGCTGGGCTAGAGGTTCCGTTACTTCGCAGAAACTTAGCGAAAACACTTTCTGGCGGGCTACCAGCGAGGCGTGGGAATGACTTGTGTTCCCAAGCAGCCTTGGCGCGCAAATTCCCGCATTTTCTGCCATATAGAAACTGTGATTGGCTTGCTCAGGGCATAGCTTCGTGACATAGCAAAGTCGGCGCAGAAATTGGCGCCAAGAATCTCCATTGGTGGAATGGTAGTGGTCCGGCAATAGAGTGGAATTTTCCGCCGGTTTTCGAGTTGCTGATTGGAATGGTTAATCACGGCCACTGTCGTGTGGGCAGGAATGTTCTGTGTTCAGTTTGTACGGGTGCTCTTGTGGGGGGTCGGCTCTCGCCTTTCGGTCGGAGTAGGTTACAAGACTGAGCTCTCGCTGCTCTGGACAGCCTGCCTTCCATTGGCTGTCTAATATACTTTTATTTAACTGTAACTGTTTGACGAAGTTGCTGAAGTTTCGACTTCAACATAACTTTCCGTGTACAGTTGGCAATTGAGCGTTCTGCGTACAAGCGGCCTATGTTGTCTGTCTTGAGCAGTTTTGGCTAAAGTTGACTGTATCAGAGTTACTGTGTGACTTCGCTTGTTAAAATCCATCACTGTACCATCAGTCATTGTGTGGCGAGCCTTCTTCGTCTCCCTCAGAGGCGCATTTGTATTGCTAGGAAGTCTTTAGTCTGGAACAACCAGACCAGGATAATTAGTTTCAGGCTAGACTCGCGACATTATCATCACCACGACGGGACGTTGAAGCAACCAGCCATCGCCTCCGGTACGCCAGATTGTTTTCTTGCAGTTAAGAAGACAGTTTGGTAATGTATGTCTGCAGCACCGGCAGATAGGGATTTTCCTAGGTGATAATCAGAGCTAAGCAGAGTGCGCCTGTTCGTCTTTTTCTAACTTTGTTCTGTTTTGGGCGTTCGTTGTCTGAATTCTCACTACTGTAGCAGCAATTAATGTCGGGTTGGCTGTGTGTCTCTCTTAAGACTTGAGTTGCAAGGAATTGGCTCCACATACCTCTTCGTCATAAATGTCACAATCTAGTTTAGGGACAACTTCACCTTCACTGCATTTATTTGAGTATCCAATTTGAGCCAATGTGATGTATTGTAAATGTTTCATGTGTTTTTGTTTATTATTTTGAGTTATAATAAATCATATTGTTATTTTGGACAGAACTTTCGTTCTGTTAATCGGTAGAGCAACCCTATCATTTCCCACTATGTTAATGAAACTTACCCTTATTTAACTTATTTATCAAATGAAATTATTGCAGGTGCCAAACTCTTTTCTACTCCACTTGCAGGGTCGATTACAGTCAGTTCGCATATCCTTTTAATCCATGTGCAACGGCAAAAGTCGGAGTTAGAATAGGGAGGGGGGGGGGAGGCTTAGAGCATCATTTAAACATGTAGATTCTAGAAGAATTTAGTGTTAAATACACTTCTAGCCCCGGCACCTCGCAACGTTACGAACATAAAAACCTAAACAGCCCACTTACACCATTTTCTCCTTCATATTTGAACCTTTATGCAGTGACAGAATGACACCAACATCGAATTTAATTCGAATACATTTGATTACCATCAGACAACAGTCTGAATGAATAGGTAGGTGATTTAATTCTATGGCTTGAGCTGGGGCGTGTAAAAAGGGTGTGAAGGATTCTTACCTTCACCCACTGCTCTTTTTGACACACACAGATAGCCACTTCCTGTAGGCCATCGAATTCTTAGCACGTCTGTCCGTAAAAGTATTTTGCTGTTCTCCTTCCCGGTATTTGTGGTCCATAACCAAAGCTAGTCCTAACTGAGAAGCAGCTTTTACTCAGCGAACATTGGACGGGAGACATATTTGCACCTTAATTAAACATTGTACTAAACATGTGCATTATTATGTAGATTTCGAGTTCTTTTGTGAGAGAAAACGGTAGGTATGGGTACAAGTAGATTTTAAAGTTTAATGTGTGTCAGATCACACACCTTTTTACTGTATTCATGTTCCCCATGAATTCATGAACTTTCTTTGTCTACTTTATCGTTGTAACTTACCATGTCCTACCCAGATGCCACACAAACAGAAGTGGGTTCATTCCACAAGTACTTATATTTACGAATACACTCACGACGCCATAATAAAATGTGTGGCTGACGGTTGGACGTGCCAACATTATAGACTTTCTTACCTAGTGCATTTGCGCATTGCTTACATGTGCCTCATGATTTGCTCCAGTCTCACTCATCTCATTCCAATGAACCCTACGTGAGACACGGATGAGCCACAGCGTTATGGCCACCCGCTTAGTAGCTCGTTTGTCCGTCTTTGGAGCGAAAGACATCGCTGATTCTGCGTGTCAGGTTTCCGACAGTTTGTTAGTAGGTTTGTGGAGGTACGCAGCGTATGTCTAGCCACAGATCATGTAATCCACATAAATAACGGGCCATTGCTTTGCGTACGTGATCATGGCGCCCGACAGCTACCAAGATGGGTTCCGTAGGGTTTACATCAGGTGAATTTAGTTACTGAGACATCAACGTGAGTTCACTATAATGGTCCTCGAACCACTCAAGCGTGGTTCTGGCTCCGAGACACGAACAATTCTATTGCTGAAAGATGACGTCGCCGCCGAAGAAGACATCAATCGTGAAGGGATACAGGTGATTCGCGGCTGTTAACATGTCTTCGACTACTACCAAAGGTCCCATGCAAGCGCAGGAGAATGCCGTCCACAGCCTAATGCTGCTCCCACCAGCTTGCTTCCGTGGCGCGCTGCAGGTATCGAGCCGCCGTTCACCATCGAGGTGAACGGCGTTTGCGGAGACGACCACTGATCCAGTGCAGAAAATAAGTGATTCACCCGAAAAGCCGACACGTTGCCATCGATCTTCGGTCGAATCCCGATAGTCCTGTGACAACTGCAGTCTTAATTGATGATGTCATTGCGTCAAAATGCGAACACGAAGGGGTGCTCTGTTGTGGAGCTCCACGTTCAACAATGTACGATGAACAGTGTGCTCCAAAACACTTCGGCCTGCGCCAGCATTGTGCTCCGTCGGAAGAGATGACACAGATCACCATATATCCTGCTTTACAGAGCAGACAAGCCTCCGAACTCTACGTTATGTGAAGATTCATGCACATCCAGCCATTTAGCGCCTAATGATAGTTTAACTCCCCTACCTCCTTCCGTAAATGTTGACGACAGTAGCACGTGAACATTCGACCAACTTCCTCGTTTTCGAGATTCTCATTTTTGTCGAAGTCGCTTTTATCTGTGGATTTCTTCATACGCGACCCATATCGTTGCTAGGGTGATCCCCGTCCGTGTCTGCTCCGCTTAAATTCTTTTGTTACCGAATCACGTGCCCTGCGTCGCGGTGGGGCTGGTCACATCGTTTTGGCGACTCATTGTATAAATTAGTGCTAGAATAATAGTCGCACACTTCTCTTCGTAGACTATTTCTATAAACTGATCCTGTTAAGTTACGTTAGGTGTATGTCGTCTTGTTCAAACGATTCTCCTTTAATTTTGCCGAATATTTCTGTTACACTTTCGTACGGCCTACACGCATCTGTTAGGATCACAGCAGAGCGTCTAAGAATTCTTTCGATGACTGCTATCATGCCTAAATAACAAAATCTCTAAATACTAGAGCAAGGATCTAGAATTTACCGATTTAGCGTATTGTATCAATTTTCTTTCACAAGACATGTTGCATTTTCCCAGAAGTCGTCAAAACAGTATTTCTTTTGCCTTCCCCGTAAATGATTTTACGCGATCGTCCCATTTCATAGTGATTTTTAGTGGAATCTCCAAATGCTTATTCATTGTGATGTGGTCAAGTTCTTTGTTACTATTCCAATAATTACATTACTGTTCTTTGTATTTGTCATCGGGATTACGTTCATCCTCATTTAGAGATGAGTGGCATGTGTAACATCAAGTGATACTTTGGTCCAAATTCTTCTGCTGTCCCTTATTATCTTATAACGATGAGACTTTCCTTTAAACCACAGTATCGCCAGTGAAGAATAATCCAGGGTGTGGACAAAAATATAGAAACATGATAAACACAGCATATTACCATGTCTAATAAGCTGTAGGAAAACTGTTGACATTCAAAGGAGCTTCCAGTCGTTGCCAATGGATAAATGCCGTCCTCTACGGTTTTTAAGAGAACTTTAAGCCATTAATGCTGTAAAATAATAGCAAGTTTGGTTAACGATGATTGAGGTCTGTAGCGATCACGCATCCATTTCTCCAAATTTGACCACGAAGACTCCATAGTATGCAGATATTGTGGCAGTGATCACCCGGGGGAGATTCGACAATTCATCCTCGTGTTCACTTAACCAGTCCTAGACAATGCGAGCTGTGTGAATAGGGGCCCTGTCATCCTGGAACACAGCGTCACAATTGGGAGAAAACATTGTACTACAGGATGGACGTGATCAACTAAAATCGCCACAGAATCGTTGGCAATAATGGGACCTTTCAGACTGAAGAGTAACCGTGGCGCTCATGGAACATCACAATATGGATGCCCAAATCATCACCCAAGCCCCGTCACGTTTCAGTCTTGTAAAGTAAACTCGGCCAGAAGTCACTCAGAGGTTCAGCATTCATTTTCTGGGTACAGGCTTGGTGACCACAGAGTTCCTTGCGTGGGGTTGGTAAAGGCAACCAGTCTTCTGTTACTATAAGCACTAGGCAAGCTTCAGTGATCACTATATTGTGTGACAGTGGAATGTTGTGTACTACAAAGGGCGAAAACCTTGGTTTGACCGCCCAGATTGCGAGAATGGTAAACACACCGTTAACAAGGTGTACTGTGCGCCGATGAAGTGCATGGGAGTCGAGGGGGAACAGTCGTTAGGGGGCACTTCTGGAGAGACTGCCGCACCTCAGTTGTATAAGGCTTACCCAAGAATGTGGGGCTCTGTCTGGGTAAACCCCTAGGTCCCTAGCTGCGCGTGGGACGGTGATGGAAGCCTAGAATTTAAATTCACAAACTCCTAGCGGAATGAGTGTACCGCTGGTCGGTATCAGCAGAAGGGCTGTGTATTTTCAGGCACAGTCCACGTCGGGAGCCTCGGCTCCTGACATCAGAATGTCGTCATATGATGACGTCGTTGATAATATTGCTGCCGGGTGTTATCAGTGATGTTATCTGATGACGCCATGTGATAGCGCTGTCGAAGTATGTTATCTGTGACGTCAGGATATGACGTTGTGTTTTTGCCTGACGTTGCAGGTTCTGCCGTCTACAAGACGTAGCATAAGGTTTCATATTTGATACTGATGTTAAGTGCTAAAAATTGATAATTATCGGTAACGTCACGTTATAGCGCTGTGGATTGCTGCACTTAAAACATCCAATTACTGCTGTGATTTTATGGGCCTGGGAAATTACCTGGGGGAGTCGCTGCTGCAACCTTGCGACTGTGGCTAAAAATGGGGGTGAGATGCGAATAAAAGAACTCAACAAGAGAGTTCTCTTAGCCTCTCTCACCTCAATTCTTCACAATCGTAACTACACGTGGTGCTCCCGTTAAGTTGAGCAACCCAGTGGAAGGTTGGCTAATAACATGAGAGGGAAACTGTGTCAGCCAGCTGACAGTATGTGGAGGACAGTGGAAGGCAAGGGGAAACCACCACTGGAATTACTTCCCTAGACGTCCATGGGATGGACCTCTTTGTACAATATTCTGCAGGTAAAGCTTCCCCTCAATCAGATCTCTGGGAGGGGAATACAATGAGGACTACAGAGATTAGGGCAAATGGAAAAGGAAGGAAGGAGAAGAAGAAGGGAGACTTATTGGAGATTTTAACCCTTCTCCAGCACGGGAAATTAGGAAATGCCAAACATGAAATGACAAGAATCAAATTGGATGTACTCGGAATGTGTGAGGTGAGATGGGGTGGTTGTGGAGAACTAGAAAGTGACGACTTCCAATTGTACTATTCAGGTAAAGTAAAAAATGGAATGTATGGGTTTGGAATTTTGATAGGTAAAAGACTAGAAGGACAAAGTTATCAAGATTGAATATGTTAGTGGAAGAATGATGAAGATGAGACTGAATGGGAAAGAAAGCTTAGATATCATCCAGGTCTATATGTCAACAAGTAATCATTCAGATGAAGAGATAGAAGAATGTTATGAGACGATAGAAAACTTAGTACAGAGAGAGAAAAGAAATGCATGTATTCTTATAATGGGTGATTGGAATGCGGTAGTTGGCGAAGGACCAGAAGGAAAAGCTCTGGGAACATTTGTCGTGGGAGAAAGAAATGAGAGAGGGCAAAGATTGTTGGAATACTACAGTCAAAATTTCATGGTAGTTGGAAATACTCTATTTGGTACCCACAAAAGACGATGGTATACTTGGATATCTCGATTTGACAACAAAAGATATCAAATTGATTACATAATGATACAACAAAGATACCAAAATTGCCTAAAGAGTGTCAAAAGCTATCCAGGGGCAAATATTTATTCAGATCATGTATTAGTAATAAATGAGATTCTGGTTAAATTAAAAAGAACCTGGAAAGGACAGAAGAGAGAGCACATTAACTTTCAGAAACTGGAAGACAAAGTCAAATGTGAAAAATTAGAGAATGCAAGTTGTGAGATCATGATGAAAGGCCAAAAAACGGATCGCACAGACAGAAGATGGGATCGTTTTAAAAATGGGATCAAAAAGGCAGCTAAGGAAATGCTTGGAGTCAAGGAGAGGAAAAAAATAAAGAAAGAACAGGTAACACCAGATATGATAACCAAGACGGATAGTCACAGGAAATGGAAAACTGTAAACACAGAAGATAGGGAAGCGAAACTACAAGAGGTTAAATAATGAATTAAGAAGGGAGACAGAAAAAGCAAAGCAGAAATGGCCGATAGAAAAGTGAGACAAAGTAGAGAAATTAGAGAAAGAAGGAAAATATGATTTGATGTACAAAGAAGCAATCGATTTGACATTCAGGGAAAAGAGAAACAACAATGGAAACAACAATGGACTAAAGGAAGTAGAGGCAGCAGATGGTATATTGGTGAGTGAACCCCAAGAAATAAAGAGAAGATGGGAAGAATATGTAAAATGGCTATACAGTGCAGAGACCAAGGGAAGAAGACCTCAGGATAGAAGAAAAAGATAAAGTTGCAGATGATGAGAAAGATAATGCAATACTAACTAGTGAGAATGAAGAATCTATAAAGGAGACGAAAAGTGAAAAGGCAATAGGAATTGAAGAGATTCCTGCGGAACTGCTAAAGTCATTGGAGAAAGAAGGGAAAAGGAAGATAATTGAACTGTGTAATCGAACATACATGACAGGAAAATGGCCAAAGGACTTCACAGAAAGTATCTAAATACCTATAGAAAAGAAAAAGAGCAGCAAAAAGTGTGAGAAACATAGAACAATGAGCCTGATATCGCATGCAGTCGAAGTCTTGTTGATGACACTCGACAGAAGACTATATGGAAAGCTGAATTGCGTAATAGGAGATGAGCAATTTGGTTTCAGGCGAGGAGCGGGAACTAGAGTTGCCATTGGGCTACCAAGAGTGATAGGGGAGAGGTACATGGAGAAGAAAAGGAAGGTGCATATTGTGTTCATTGATCTTGAGAAGGCTTTTGACCTTTTCAGATGGGACAAACTGCTGGAAATCCTAAGGAAACATGAAGTTGACTGGAGGGCTAGATGGCTAATTAGAAATTTATATTTGAACCAGAGAGTAAGAGTAAGGATAGGAGGTGTGATGAATGAAGAAATTGAGCTGAGAAGAGGTGTAAGAAGAGGTTGTTGTTTATCACCAACTCTGTTCAATATATATCTGGACGAAATTAATAGTGAAAGTTTTGATGGAAGGAGAGGAGTTTGCATAGGGAGCCGCAGCATGGAGTGTATGAGATTTGCAGACGACATGGTTGTGATGGCAGAGAGCGGAACAGAGATGGAACAAATGTTAGATTATCGAAACGCAAAATTAGAAGAATGTAGAATGAACATTAACAAGAAGAAAACGGAAAGCATTGTAACTGGAGGAAAGGGGAGAAAATGCCGTATGAAAATAGGGGGAGATGAAATAGAGCAAGTGAATAACTTCAGTTACTTGGGAAGTGTAATAACGGATGATATGTATTGCTCAACAGATATTAGGAAAAGAATCGCAATGGCAAAAGAAGGATTCAAGAGGAAACAGAAATTACTTTGTGGACCACTATACAAAGATCTGAGGAAAATACTTGCCAAATGTTACATCTGAAGGGTTGCACTATATGATGCAGAGACCTGGACATTGAGGAAGGAAGATGAAAGAGGATTGGAGGCACTAGAGACGTGGATATGGAGAAGAATGGAAAAAGTGAAATAGGAAGACCGAGTAATGAATGAAGAAGAATTAAGAAGAGTTGGAGAAGAAAGAAACGTGCTGAAAGTCATCAGAAAGAGAAAGCGGAACTGGATTGAACATTGTTTGAGGAGGGACTCGAGCGGTTCTAGGCGTTTCAGTCTGGAACCGCTATGGTAGCAGGCTCGAATACTGCCTCAGCCATGGATGTGTGTGATGTCCTTAGGTTAGTTACGTTTAAGTAGTTTTAGTTTCAAGGTTACTAATGACCTCAAATGTTAAGTCCCACAGTGCTCAGAGCCATTTGAACCATCTTTTATTGAGGAGGTACTGTTTATTGAAGAAAGGAATAGAAGAAAAGGTGGAGGGAGAAAGCGAAAGAGAAAAAAGAAGATATCAAACGTTGGACAATATCAAAGGAGGCTAATACTCAGAAATGAAAAGACTGGGTATGGACAGACGAAAGTGGAAGAGGCTTAATCCATGACAAGACCTGCCGTAACGCTGAATACCATACTACTACTGTGGCTTTGATGTTCTTTTCAATCCTTTTAGCTCACTGGACATGTCCTTGTGGGTGGTCTTCTGATGTAGATATGATGTAGTTTGTGATCTCATCGATCGAATGGTATTTCGAGTGGTGATAATGCATCGAATGGTATCTTGAGCGGCGATAGAGCGACGCTTGCGTCACAGTGACGTGCCTGTACTACTTGTTGCTCCATGACTTCCACCCATGAGGCTTAGATTTCTTAAAGCTTCTTGTAGTAGTGGGATTGTTGCCTTGAAGCAAGACGTCTCTCCCTCTCTCTCTCTCTCTCTCTCTCTCTCTCTCACACACACACACACACACATCTATATATAGTACGAAAGTAAGATTGTATGACACGTTCAAACCTGTCTAGCTGTGATCATTAAAAGACGACATACCTTTGTATGAGAAAGCCCTAACATAAAAACATCGTGTCACTTTGTGAAAAGTATTTTGCTCGATATGGCTCAGCGTGCTATCAATGATGAACTGCATCACAGTGCTAGGACTTCCTAGACACTCTATCATTACAAAAGGACTTGATGATCTACACTCATGCTCATAAATTAAGGATAATTGTAGTATGTGGTGCCACACAACGTGGTACTACACAAAACTGGCGCTAATAGCATAGGCACATAGGGAACACACACGACACAGATCTTTAAGTCCAAAGTACTGGTGATAAGTTGAGAAAACCGTCTGGAAACACATGCGTTAAGAAACGGCACTGTTTCCTGCATATGTACGCCAACATCAATATGGGATATGATCACCATGCACACGTACACAGGCAGCACAACGGGTTGGCATATTCTAGATCAGGTAGTCGAGCAGCCTCTGGGGTATAGCCTCCCATTCTTGCACCAGTGCCTGTCAGAGCACCTGAAGTGTCCTAGGGGCTTCAAGATGTGCAGTGATACGTCGACCAAAAGCATCCCAGACGTTCTCGATGGGGTTCAGGTCTAGAGAACAGGCAGGATACCCCATTCACCTGATTTATTCTGTTTCAAGGTACTCCTCCACGATGGCAGCACGGTGGGGCCATGCGCTATCATCCATCAGGGGGAAGGTCAGACCAACTGCACACCTGAAAAGGCAGACATACTGGTGCAAAATGACATCCCGATACACCTGACCTGTTACAGTTCCTCTATCAAAGAAATGCAGGGGTGTACATGCACCAATCATAATCCCATCCCACACCATCAAACTACGACCTTCGTACAGGTCCCTTTCAAGGACATTAAGGGGTTGGTATCTGGTTCCTGGTTCATGCCAAATGAAAACCTTGCGAAAATCACTGTTCAGACTATACTTGGACTTGTCTGTGAACATAACCTGGGACCACTGATCCAGTGACCATGTACTGTATTATTGACACCAGGTTTTACGGGCTCTCCTGTGACCAGGAGTCAGGAGAATGCACCTTGCAGATCTCGGGCAAATAAACCATGTACGTTCAGTCGTCTGTAGACTGTGTGTCTCGATACAACTGTTCCAGTGGCTGCGGTAAGGTCCCGAGCAAGACTATCTCCAGTACTCCATGGCTGTATGCGGACACTGATGGTGAGATACCGGTCTTCTTGTGGTATTGTATAATGTGGACAACCCGAACTGTGGCGCCTGGACATGTTTCCTGTCTGCTGGAATCGTTACCATTATCTTGATATCACACTTTGTGGCACACAGAGGGCCCGTGCTCCGACCTGCTGTGTTTGACCAACCTCCAGTCGCCCTAGTATTCTACGCCTCATAATGTCATCAATATGCCATTTTCAACACAGAGTCACCATTAGCACGTCTGAAAACGTCTGCACACTTACTCGCTTCACCGTACTCTGACATGCACCAACAAACCTATGTGTATGTGGACTGCTGCCAGCGCCACCATGCGACGACCACAGGTCAAATGCACCGCATGGTCATTCCCCGAGGTATTTTAAACCCGCAAACCGCCAACCAGGGCGTTATTTCACCACATTTCAGCATTATCCTTAATTTGATGATAATGAGTGTACATCAAGATAATTTGGTAGAAATGAGAGCTTATTCTAAATACAAATCGGGATATAAGTATATACTAACACTGATGTGTACTCAAGATAAGCTTGGGCTGCAGTTTTGCAGACAAAAACTGGGTCTCCAATATCAAAAGCTTTCGAAAAGCTATACAAAAATAGTAAGAGAGTTCCTGCATTACTTCAAACAGATCTGGGTAAAGAGTTCTATAATTCTAAAGTTGGATCGTAAATGAAGCAGCTTAATGTCCACAATTATTCTATTTCTTGTAATTTGAAGGCTTCTGTTGTTCAAAGATGCAACAGAACATTAAAAGGATTACTTTTCAAAGAGTTCACAGCTGTGGGTACTACTCGATGTGTTGACTTCCTTTCACATTTAATTGATACATATAACAACACAAAGCAGTCTACTACATATTAAGATGAGATCTTGTAATGTTAACTATAATCGACTACTATCTACAATGTATAATAAAAATAAAGACTGTGGATAAGTCCAGCTGTTGTGGGTTGTACCCTGCTAATAACAATCACCATGTGTGGTGCATGGAGTGATGGGCATCCTTTTTCTTCGACGCTGAGAACAGTAAATGTAGTAAATACATCCCTCATCCACAGTACTTGTGTGTATGTGTACAGAGACAGGAAGAGGTGGGTAACACGTCTTAGAAAAAGATATCTACTGCAAAAGAAGGCAAAATGTAAGAACTTACAACTGTTTTATGTATTGTAAAGCGTTAGCATTATAGTCAGTGTATATATTTGTATTTCAAGGCAGGAACCCTTGTTTGCAGAACTTAACCATATTGGAATGATCGCCAGAAGCCGACTACAGGTCCATCAGTTGTACAATTAAATGAGAAGTTTCGAGAACTTGAAGAACAAAAACTTTTTTTACCATCTCTATTTTCTGGAATACTGAAGAAGACCTAACCTTCCTCAACAGCAGTAAAAAATCAGATACCATACAGTGGCAGGGTTAGTGGAATGGATACTCTCAATTTCTTCACACAATGAACTGAAGACACTCACATTTTAGTAGCAAAATTTTATAACATTATGCAGTATCTTAACAATTACTGAAGTTCTGTTAGTAAGTAGAAATGTCTTTGGAGTATTACAAAGTGTGCAGGTATGGTAACATTTGATTGTAACAATGGGAAAAAGATTGCGTTCTTGGAAAAGCTTCAAACGCATAATACGAAAATTGCATTTATACATTGTGATTATGATTATTTGGACAAAGCTTGTGATTTATGATATGATTTTGAAAATTGGAATGTAAAATGTATTTATTTGAACTGCAAACAGTTACCTCTTGGTTTTGACCACATTCATGAAAGTGTAATGTAATCACTGACAACCAGTCCACGAAAAGAAATAGAAGTGAAAATCTCTAGTTACAGGTGATATACACAATCATAATATTCAAGACCCAAGAGAATTCCTTAAAAGATATTTTCATTTACTCGTATTTAGAGCAAAAGTCGAAGTGCAGAATCGATCTCTGAAAATCAGTTGTACACTCGTGTGTAAACTTTTATTACCAACCTGTGGTTATGAACGTACCATTCATCTTCACACTAAGAACAAGGAGTATTTCGTTTCAAGTGACGTAGATGTATGGTGCCAAAGATATGAATGAATTTAATGCATTTGCAAAGTGAGATTCGGGATTAACTCTAAAGGAAATGTGAAGCTTTGTGTAAACTTAAATAAGAAGAAAGTATTCCATGTGGCAGAGGATGCCGGGATGCTTGAAGTAATTAAAAAGAAAAAAGCCATCGTTAAGATAAAACCCAAAAACTAAAAATGTTTCAAATGGGCAAAAGTATATGTGTTGTACACAGTCAAATGTAATAAGTCCCTTGCATCTAGTTATAAGAAATGTGAAAATGAACTTCACAAGTAATCAATTTTCTGTCAAGGTGAAATACATTTCTGTATTTGAGAGGTATAATCTAAGAGTATCTCTCAATGTATATGGCCATCAGTATGATAATGGTGACTGCATGACTAATAGCAAAAATGAAAGTCTTTATAAAGAATTTAATTTTGTAACTGTCTATGTAAATAAACAATTATGTGAAAAAAACGCAAATATTTTTGTGCTTGGGTCAGATTTTTCAAACATTTGTCGTTTCTTTTTCATTACTGGTTTATCTCGTCTAGTGAGATCATCACTTACGAAACATACTCTGTCAATTCATCTCCATGGAAGATGCTTGTGTTACTTATACATTAAAGAGAAACTAAAGACACATTTAGAGAATTGTAATACAATTAAAGCTGTGAAGACGATAATGTTAAGTCAGAAAAATAAAATCATAAAATTTGAGAAGTATAGAAATAAGATTAAGGCCCTATATCGTACATAGAATGCATGCTAGAACCTGTTACTACTTGTGCTCACTAATGACATATCTGATTTAGAGTGTGTTTGTGTTTGCATTCCTTACAGTGCTGCTATATAGATATTCATTGTACTTGTGAAGAACTGCGTTAAAATTTTTATTCATGTGGAGGGAAAGAGTATAAGAAAATGTCTGGTGAGAAACTTACTTCAATTTCACATCATTTACTTTATTATTTACAAGCAAATAAAGAGATGCATACCTGTAGCAAAGACAGAGAATACTTAAAATAAGCCAGCGCATGTCATATTTGTAAAAAAACGGATTTTAGACATATCAGAGACAGAGGTAACTGTATGTCAAGAATGGAAGTTATTAGAGAAAATTTCAGAACTTACAGGTGATACTCTATCTGAGGTAGAGTATAGATGTGCATGTACCGTAGGGAGAGTTTTTAACGATAAGTCTTTTGGAGATTATTCAGATACATACTTGAAATCCAAAATTCTTTTATTGGCTGATGCACTGAAAATTTCAGGAAGTTGCATCTCGAGACTTAAAAGTTAGATACTGCTTGTTATATCACATCAACAGGATTAGCTCCTGATGCTGTTCTTGAGTCTGCAGAAGAACGTTAGGAGTTAATAACTTCATTACACAGTTACAATTTATTGAAGGCGGGATCAGAGGAGAAATCGTTCATTTTTCTCACAGGAATTCTATGGTGAACAATAAATATATGAAAAAGTATGATTCTTCTAAAGAAGACTCCTGTATAGCATACTTTGTGTAAATATTCTGCATGTTTAGGCTATGACACAGCATCCACAGTCAGTAAATGTAAGTAATTAAATGATGATCATGTATATTCATTAGATTTTTTTAATTTTACTCACACATCAAGTTCAGTAGGACCAAATTGAAGAGACAATCTCAAAGGTCAGTACTTGAAATTACTACAAAAATTTTTGGATTCTTGTGGTAGCTTGCTGAAAATGGTTGCAGCAGTGTACTACACACCTTTCTGCACAAGAGTTAAGGAAGTCCAATCCAAATGCATGATGAATTTCTTCCGAGTATTGACTGAGTGAAAGTTGCTGGGAATAATCTGATACTGCTAACAAGATATCTCAGTAAAGAATATATATTATATATATATATATATATATATATATATATATATATATATATATAGAGAGAGAGAGAGAGAGAGAGAGAGAGAGAGAGAGAGAGAGAGAGAGAGAGGACAATGTAAATACACCGTGACTAGTGAACAGGGGTCGACAGGAGATTCAAGAACTTACGCCAGCTATGGCCCAAACCACCCATCTGAGCCAAAAATATTGTTTTAGAATGGGAAGAGTAACCCCAAAATATAATACCATACGATATAAGAAGTTAAAAACAAGTAAAGTAGAATATTTTTCGAGTTGAACCATCACTTACTTCAGATACCATTCTGAAACGTCGTAAAAATGGCTGTTTTTGAAGAGCTAACTGCAGTGCGTAGTGTGAAGCAGTCGCCCTCCGTTTCTGGCGGAGGCGCCGCTGTGGAAATCGCAGCTTTGGTGTCTGCCTCTGGGGAGGGGAAAGGTTGCCTGTTCACGTGCATTTCAGGGGCGCTATTTAGCTCGCTAGGCGGCGAGTCAGGTCAGTTGGTCAGTCGGATCAATGTGGGGCAGTCGGTGTCCGTCTGTCGTCCGGAGCGCTAGTATGTGTAAGGCCGCCAGTCTGCTCGAGTTTGTTCAGGCAATGGTCATTGGCGGTTGGATCGATCGGTTGGTCGGTCGCGCACTGGGACAGAAGATGACTTGTTCGTCTTGAGCGTCGGCGCATGTGAGGTCGCCACGTCAGTCCAGTGGGCCCCGCTGTATAGCGAGGGGTAGTGGCTTCGCGGCCGACACGAGAGCAACAGGAGTCAACCCACGACATGGGTCTCCCCGGCGTGATCTGCGACGCCGTGAGACGGGAGATTGGCGCGCCTTCCTGCGCCAGTTGAAGCGGTTGGCAGCGGACGGTTCGGGAGAGCGTTTCGGGCGTCTTCGTCAGACATCGCAGTTTATTAAAATTTAGGTGTTTCGTGATACGTTGTTTCATTTACTTGTTAAATTCTACTTGTGTTCTTGGTCAGTCTCTCGCCCCCAGCTTGCTCGTCTGTCTTTCGTCCGCATTTGTTAGGCAGTTAGAGTCTGTCTTTCTCTCTGTCGGTCAGCCGTATGTTAATAGCTGCCTCTGTCATGTTTGCCGGATTCGGTGTTAACGAATTTATTCCTTGAAGTGTAACGGCCAAATCCCTGAAATATGTTTTTATCTTGCCTATCATCTTGAGAGGCGGTATATGTGTAATGTAGAGCACGTTTGTATATGTTATGTAAGACTGCATTTCACGGGTTTTTATTTAATTGGTCATTTTAGTATATAAAGTTGCCACCCTTCCACCGTAAGAGTTTTCTTTTAAAAACAAGCTGCACTTTCGGTGGCAAGTAATTTTCTTTAATGTGAGTGTTTTGTACCATATCCACCCCTCCTATGGAGTGCATAGTTTATGTGCTTGTGTGAGTTGTTAAAGTTTTAAGTTTAAAGTAATCTGATGTGTTGCAGATTTGCACCTGTCTAGTCTTTCAGAGGTTGCTGTGAGCGGTCATGACTACGGCCGTGTTAAATGGGAGTGGCAAGGTTCTCAGCCTGAAAGCTCATATTGTCAAAAAAAAATGGTTATCTCTGTCTCTGAATAAATTGTATCTTGATATTTAGAGGGTGCTTTCTGATTATAATTTTTGAATCTGTTTTTTTTTTTTTTAAAAAAAAAAGAAAGGGTTTTTAGGAATAAAATTTCCGTTTGTTGAAAGAAATTTGTTTTCATCAGTTACCCACTGGCAGCTACTTCCAGGCTAGCATAGTGTGATTAAATGTATTAATGTTCTTGATGAATCACTAGTAATCAAGTAAATTCTTAATAAAAGATTTTGAAAATAAATTCTTGGTTCAGATTCGAATAGTAATATTCGAACATGAACCTGAACATGGGCTCTCCTCGACACTAAACTATCTGTGTGATCATCTACAAATTTGTACTGTTCAGTGCCTCTAATCATACACCAATTCTGTAAAATTAAAATGTCCGGTTTTGTTGAATTGTGTGTTAGAAACTGTATTAATTCAGACTTGATGTAACTTAGTGATAGTGTATTTTCTAGAATCCATTAACTTCTGTCATGAAGTGCAATATTTGAAACAGAGTCAATGTTGCACACAAAAGCCTTTACTACCAAGCTAGTGTCATCAGCAAACAGAAATATTTAAGAGTTACACATAATACTAGAAGGCATAATATTTATATAAATAAGGAACAGGAATGCCCCCAACACTGGTCCCTGGGAAACCCCCCATTTTACTGTACCCCACTCAGACCCCACATCACAGCCATTCTCAGCACTGTGAATAATGACCTTTTGCTGTCTGTTGTTAAAGTATGAAGTGATCCAATTGTGAGCCACTCCCTGTATTCCGTAATGGTACAACTTCTCGGGAAATATTTTGTGATCAACACAATCAAATGGCTTAGTTAAATCAAAACATATGCTTAGCATTCGATACCTTTTGAATAACCCATTCAGTATCTCACAGAAATGAGAATATAGGATATTCAGTTGTTAAACAACTTCTAATGCCGAACTGTACATTTGATAGCAAATTATGTGATGTAAAATGATCAATTATCCTTACATACACTGCCCTTTGAAGAACTTTAGCAAACACTGGTGGCATAGAAATAGGTCAAAAATTTTCTATATTATCCGTTTCTCCCTTTTTATAATGTGGCTTAACTACTGAGTACTTTAATCATTCAGGAAACTGACCTTTGCTAAAGGAAAAATTGCACTTACGTCTAAGCACAGTGCTAACATTTACAGCACAGTACTTTAATAATCTGCTAGGCATTCCATCATATCCATGAGAGTGTTAGTTATCAGTGACTTAATTATTTATTCAATCTCCCCTTGTCTGTATCACAGTGGAGTATTTCAGACATCAGTCTAAGAAAGGCATTTGCCAGGAGAGTTACATGATTCCCTGTAGAAACTAAATTTTTATTTAATTCACTAGCATTGCTCAGAAAGTGATGGTTAAATGCTGCACATATATCTGATTTACCAGTAACAGAAGTATTTTTACTACACACTGACTTCATATTGTCGTCCTTGAGCTGCTGACCAGACGCTTCCTTCGTAACTGACCATATGGTGCTAATTTTATCCTCCGATTTAGCTATTCTATTTGCTTACCACATAATCTTTGCCTTCCTAATAACATTTAAAGCACCTTACAATACTGTTTATAATGGACTACTGTAGCTTGATTGTGACTACTTCTAACATTTTGATATTGTTCCCGCTTTATTCTGCATGCTATCCTTATCCCACTAGTCAGCCAACCAGGGTGCCTTCCAAGGACCCTGTTTAGAACGTTCTAATGGAAAGCAACTCTCAAGGAGTATGTAACAACTGTATCTGATGACTTATATGCACGCTATACATTAGAAGTTGAGGTGAAATAACGTAAGGAGTATCATGATTTGTACCGAAATTTACCCTTTTGTCACAAGAAAATGATATCTCCTAAAAGTAACAGCAAAGCACTACTTATGCTGATGTGTACCCTACATGGTAAAAGCAGATGCATTACAGACAACAGGAACCTGACGTGGTGTTTGAGTTTAGATCTTAAAATACTTGGAACTCACAAAAATATATTATTTTCTCAAAGGCTTGGATGAAACCTTACATGGAAATCAATATAATGATGAGGGCAAAGACTGATAACGATTCTACGAAAAACTTTTTGAATCTGATGAATAATGGTACATTTGGGAAAACAATGAAAATTTTCAAGAAATATGTGATGTTTGCTTGACAACTTCATGGATTGGTAGGTATAGTGCTACCTCATTAGTTTCATGAGGAGAGTCACCTTTGTTGTATATCTGGTAGCTGAAGAACTGATTCTGACATGAATATTGTTTGATAAACCAATTGCTGTTGGCAAGGCAAAAAACATGTATGTTCAACCTTCACAATAATTATATGTTAAAAAATACTCACCAGAAATGGTAAAATGTGTTACACAGTTGCATATTTTATGTGTACGAGGGATCTATACAGTAATATTAAACCCAATATCAGCAACATGTTTGATACATTTATATATATGTTTAATAATAGGTACAGTATGAAACTTCCTGGCAGATTAAAACTGTGTACAGGACCGAGACTAGGACTCGGGACCGTTGCCTTTCGCAGGCAAGTGCTCTACCGACTGAGCTCACAGGAGAGCTTCTGTTAAGTTTGGAAGGTAGGAGACGAGGTACTGGCGGAAGTAAAGCTGTGAGGACGGGGCGTGAGTCGTGCTTGGGTATCTCAGTCAATAGAGCACTAGCCCCCAAAAGGCAAATGTCCCGAGTTCGAGTCTCAGTCCGTCACACAGTTTTAATCTGCCGGGAAGTTTCATATCAGCGCACACTCCGCTGCAGAGTGAAAATCTCATTCTGGTAACATCCCCTAGGCTGTGGCTAAGCCATGTCTCCGCAATATCCTTTCTTTCTGGAGTGCTAGTTCTGCAAGTTTTGCAGGAGAGCTTCTGTTAAGATTGGATGGTAGGAGACGAGGTACTGGCAGATTTAAAGCTGTGAGGACTGGGTGTGAGTCGTGCTTGGGTAGCTCAGTCGGTAGAGCACTTACCCGCGAAAGGCAAAGGTCCCGAGTTCGAGTCTCGGTCCGTCACACAGTTTTAATTTGCCAGGAACTTTCATATCACTGCACACTCCGCTGCAAAGTAAATATCTCATTCAGGTAAAATATGCCTCTATGTAACCAAAGATTAATAGGACTTATGAAAATGAACTAAATTGAGGCAATGTAACAGAATTTATTGGTTTACAACCGAAAATGTATGCTGTTGAAATACTTTCTCAATGTGTACTGCAAAAGGCAAAAGGAGTGAAACATGTATCTCTAAGAGAGATGACTGCCATTCATGTATATTGGACAATGATTGTAAAATGACGACTCAACTCAGTATTTAATAAAATTTTCATGTATTCCATACATTAAGTCAAAGGCAATTAGCATTATTTTGTGATAATGATAAACATTTTGTGGACAAAAATGGAATAAATACATTACAAGGGGGTATTACATTGTAGAAATAGATTCAGCTTCTAATTCTGTTATCTGTGCACCTGCAGAAAACCTGAAAGATGTATGGCTGTATATGTGTAATTTATTTAACGTGAACAAAATAAAAAAATCATTATCTTTTAAATATGGTCGAAAATTGAAATAAATGTAACTAAAATTTTATTTAAAGAGAACAAAATGAAAAGTCATTTTCACTTACACTGTTTTTTACTTAAGAAAGATAAACCTTCTTACATACTTTCAATTATCTACTTCATCATAACAGTCCATCTGATGTTGATTACAATTGTAGCAAAGTTTTAAGTATAGATCATTTTCATACATGGAAATGATTTAAACACCTTTAGTATGGATATTAAGTTAGGTAATAGTTGTTCAGGAAACATGTAGTAATGTATAGCATCTAATTTTTTAGGTTCATCCAGTGCTGATAAATGTTTAATAGTATTCTATGTATGTTTCTTGTTCTTAACCAGGGAAATAACTCAAAAACAGGATTGTCATTTTCTTGTAAATCATAACCTTCTAGCTGTACCAGAAGTGTGACTGTAGAAGTCCCATTTCTTGAATATTGCAAAATTAAATGTCTGCAGTATACAATTGTTTTACATACGCTCTGAGCTTCAAACAGTATTTTAATAAAATTTTCTAGTTCACTAGCTGTATACATTATAGTACAAACACTTAATATTCTCTCAGCATCGTCATACAAATCCATAGCCACACAAATTACAATATGAGTATCACCTAATTCATTTTGACATATTCGATTCTTGTTCACTACTAACAATATGATGGAAAGTTTTGAGCTTATATCTGGGCATGTTTCATGACACAGTTAGTGATGGGGTTCATATCAATAATCATATCATGTATTACAAGACAGAAAGCTAATGTGTTGTTGTTTCTGTTTCAATCTTCATGTCAATAAGAATTATCAGAATCTTATGGAATTCAGTAGGCTGAATTGTGGCTTTTTCAATCCATGTTGCATGTAATATTAGAGTTGAAATCTAGAATATAAGTCATATGATTGAGCCAAAGTTTCAGTTTCAAAATCACAAAGAAACTTCTCCTCTGGAAATTGGGTTGAGTTTTGACACACTCTCAAATTAGTAATATCTACTAAATCAAATGAACTTGAATATTTTTTATATTTTTCTCTATTAACTTGATATTCTGAAGCGACATATCTAACAGTTTCAAGTGATATGGTAAATTTAATTTGCCATGACCGAGAATTGATCTCAGGTGCTACTCATTCTATTAAATCGCAGTGATGAAGATCAAGTCTTAGATTTGTATCATTTTTCGGTAAATTCCAAAGTAGAATTTGCATTTCGTCTGACACATGCAGATGATGTATTTCCCAACATATTCTTTTTCCAATATTATTTGTGTTTGTTTACCTGCTGTACTGGATATCAACAATGATGCCTCATTCCTATTACAAATTAAAACTCATCCATATCAAACATTAAAGTTTTTGTCTTCTTACGGTTCTCACGAAAACCAAATCGCATTTTTAAAGGCAAACATCAAAAAACGTTTTGCATCACCCCAGTTCCCAGAACTCCTAAAGATAGACGTTGACTGTGGATATTTTATCGCAGACACAGTCCCTTTGACTGTTCAGAGTTCACTAAACCCGCCCAAAGATGTAAACAAACATTAATGAGCAGCTCCTGTTAGATGGAGGAGGTCTGACAGCCAATCAGTTACAGTCAGTCCACAAGGAAGCAGGTACATGGCTCATGTTGTTTGTACTTCACCCATGCCTAGACTGTCAAAAACGCAGTTCGATCGCATCGCATTGTTACTTTGTGCCAGAAAGGGATCTCAACAAGTGTCCAGGCATCTAGGAGTGGCCCAAAGCGACATGGTTTGGACATGGAGGAGATACAGAGAGACAGTAACTGTCGATGACATGCCTTGCTCAGCCTCCCCAAGGGCTACTACCGCAGTGGATGACCGCTACTTATGGATTATGGCAAGGAGAAAACCTGACAGCAACGCCACCATGTTGAATAATGCTTTTCGTGCAGCCACAGTTCGCTGGGTTACGACTCAAACTGTGTGCAAGAGGCTGCATGATGCGCAACTCCACTCCCGAAATCCATGCCAGGACCATCTTTGCAAACATGACACGATACATCACGGTACAGTTGAGCCCAACAACATGCCGAATGGACCGCTCAGGATTGCCATCACGTTCTCTTCACTCATGAGCGTCGCATATGCCTTCAACCAGACAACTGTCAGAGACGTGTTTAGGGGCAACTCATTCAGGCCAAACGCCTTAGACACACTGTCCAGCGCGTGCAGTAAGGTGGAGGTTCCCTACTGTTTTGGGGTGGCATTATGTGGGACCGATATACGCCGATGGTGCTCATGGAAGGCGCCATAACGGCTGTACGATACGTGAATGCCATCCTCCAACTGATAGTGCAACCATATCAGCAGCATATTGGGGAGGCATTCGTTTTCATGGACGACAATTCGCGCCTCCATCGTACACATCTTGGGAATAATGTCCTTGAGGATAACGACATCCCTCGTCTGGAGTGGGCAGTATGTTCTCCAGACATGAATCCTATCTAACATGCCTGGGAGAGATTGAAAAGGGCTGTTTGTGGACGAAATGTCCCACCAACCACTCTGAGGGATCTACGCCTAATCGCCGTTGAGGAATGGAACAGTCTGGACCAACAGTGAATTGATGAACTTGTGGATAGTATGCCACAACGAACAGAGGCATGCATCAATGCAAGAGGACGTGCTGCTAGGTATTAGAGGTACTGGTGTGTACAGTTATCTGGAAGGTCTCGCTGTATGGTGGTACAACATACAATGCCTGGTTTTCGTGAGTAATAAGAAGGGCGGAAATGATGTTTATGTTGAGCTCTATTCCAATTTTCTCTATGGGTTCCGGAACTCTCGGTACTGAGGTGATGCAAAACAATTTTTGATGTGAGTGGATTTTCAGTTGAGCCCCATCCAGCATTCAGCAGTATATTACAATTGTCTGGTGTGGAAGATACAATCACATTCAGAAGTGCAGTTATTCCTGGATTCCTTGGTCAATAACTTTATCCTTAGTAGGGTATTGAAGTTCAGAAAATAAGAAAAGCACACAGTGAAAAAAAAAAAAATATTTCGAGCAACATCAGTTGCTTTCTTTTTCTCAGAGTTTATTAATTTTCCTTCAACGAATATCTACTTTCTGCGTGTACTAAATAACTGGTTCCATTTGTACGACAATTGTCACAGAATCAATGTATCCAAATGCTCATTGCCCTTAAGGTTTGTAAAAATGCTTCTCAGTGTGATGAACAGAATTTTCAAACTTAGTATATTAACAAATGTTAAAAATTGTCCTCATGTCTCCTTTTGCACTGTTTAAGATATCATGTAGAAGTGTGGGTGATGTTCAGAATGCCACAGTATTTGTATTAACTGATAACCTAAAGTCTTGAAAAACATTTTTCTGTTTGTTGTTAGCAGTATCCTTTTATTTTTCTTATGTTTTTGGTGAACTTTCCCCTCTCTGTTCGAAAATTAGTATTTTCAGAGCACACGATTCTCATTATAGTATTCGCCTTAAGTGGAGCCAAGCAGTCGCTTTTCCTCATTTAATGGTACAATATAGCCGTCTTGACTGCATTTGGATATTATTAAATCTGTTTTGCATCTTGCAATTACTGGCATATAAATGGAAGAATTTGGTATTTCCACTAACTTTTACCCAGTGGGTGCTGTTGGCGAGAACTGATTTATAATGTGACTGGTTCACCATTAATAGGGAACCCCTCAATACATTACATTCTACACTTAGAGCATTTATAGTGTGAATGTTCACAGTATCTTCTGCCACTGTCGTTCTTTTCTCAGCAGTAGTAGTAGCAGAAACTTTCACCAAACGCTTCTCAAATCCAAGAATTGAGCCAATGTTGTTTTCAAGAGGGAAGTTAATATCGACAATGTACTTTATTTTGCAACGATGCAGTTTTTATCATAATCAAAATCAATAAAAATCTCTTTATCATTATTTGTAAGTTCGCGATTATATTGATCCTCTAGACTCAAAATTTGAAGAAAAATATCATGCATTTCATAAAATCCTGTTGGTAGACTAAAGTTCTGAAATGCATTTTCATATTTATAAAAACAGAAATTTCCATTTGATAGAGTTGCATCTGGTACTGAACTGTGTGAAAAATATTTTAGCAGCGCTATTTCATGTACACTGTTAGACAAATATGTGCAGGATTAAATCTGCATACCAAAACTGAATTTTTCGCAAACAATTAAGTTTGCCCCATCATGCAAATGCTTATTTTAATACACAGACCAGTCTTTTTATTTCACTATAGGAATTTTAAACATAGATTACCACATTTATAACTATTAATTGCTTGAAAATTGTCATAATTGTACTTAAAATTGCAATTTTTTAAATATTTAAACAGCTCCTCCCACCAGAGGTTCAAGTCCTCCCTCGAGCATGGATATGTGTGTTGGTCTTAGTGTAAGCTACTATAAGTAGTTTGTAAGTCTAGGGACCAAAGACTTCAGCAGGTTGGTCTATTAGGAATTCACACATATTTCAAGATTTGAACAAATACTTAAAAACTGCAGTAGGTGGTGGTAGATTGCCAAAGCTATCAAAGTAATATACAGTATCATTAGCCTTTTTGTAAGCAGTCCAGTGTGGGTCGGGTTCATTGTAACTGTTAAGGCTTACAATTGCGCTTTCAAACTTTTTAGCTCTTTTGGATAAAGCATCTTGTGTAAAAACTCCACGAAAATTAGGTAGTTTAATGATTGTCCCATAATACTGTATAGCGATATTTGCAAGAGGTCAATTTGATAAAATCAACGATTTTTGAATCTTGTTTTTAACAAGAGTCCCGTACCATATCCTTTTGTGGGGCTAAATAAAGCCCTTTACCCTTCTGTAGTGCTATAGCTCCCATCACTTTATTATGTGGTTGCATTTCTGCGTGCACTCTTTGCACCATTGGCTGATTTTCTATTCTTTAGGCTCCACCTGCAAGAACTCCATCTGACAAAACAGTAAATATTGTTATAAGAGGTGGCGCACCATTGTGTTTGGAATAGGGAGAAAGCGAGTTTTAGTTTTCAGACGATTTACTCCTGTCTTTTTGATACTGTCTACAGTGGGTTTATGAGTAAATTTAGCTGCATTAAGAAGACCACCCTTCTCCTTTAATCCTTTTTCTGCTTTATCTATTTCTGTAATTACCATTTTTAATGTATTTGTAGCTTTCCTTTCACACTACTTAACAGGCATCCCCCCCCCCCCCCAATTTAACTTTCGTTTTCATTCCGCCAACTACCTCTAATGCTGCCAATTTCTGCCCAGTTCTACCGCTTTTAGCTGTTACATGCTCCCAAGCACTTTCCTTAGTATTTTACGTCCCCTATATCTCTAAAATATTATCTGGAAATTTGTCATAGACTATACCATCTTCATTTCATGCATCATCTAAGGGATTTATACCATAATTACCACGTTGCAGTGTCTTCTGAAATTTTGTAGCAGAACCATGAGCGTTGTAGCCAGGTAAATACAAATTTATTGGTTGTTTGTTAATAGCATTGTTTAAAAGACTTCTGGCAAGTCTTCCTCTGGCTGCGTCCACCCATGGAATGGTTAAATTGACAGGAAAAAAGAGTCTTATATACATTTGAACACATGTTAACTACGACACTTTTCATCAGAATGCATTTGAAGAAACATGCTCTCCAGCGATCAGTTAAGAATATTACATTGGAGAGCGATGTAGACAGGAGTAAAAAACATAGGTATTTGTTACCAGACTCTGCTTGTCGCATTATTTGTGGTCTTTCAATCTGTGTAAAAAATAATGTTGTTATAAATCTTCTGATCCACGAAAAAGATCTAAAATTCCAAAATATTTGTATATATTAAAAATAATTGCTTCAGGATAAGTACAAACTCCTCTCACACATATAATCTGGAATGAAGGCATCCAGTTTTCCTGATATTTTAATAATGAAGGCATTATTTTACATGGTAAAACTTTATGACATTCTGTTTTTGTTTTTGATGACATTCTGCATGATAAACATCACAATATCGGGGGTTACTCTTACATGGGGTCTCGTTGCGATGTGGATTGCTTCTGTCTATCTCAAACATACAGTCGAATTCCAGAGCAACTAATTCGAGGTAATGCTAACTTGATTACGTTTTTCAGGTAAGATGAGCGTAATCTGAGACATGTATACAATGATCATGGGTGATGCAGAGTTTCAACTCACGTGCAAGTAGGTTTGAGAGGGCGGATTACACAGTTTCTTGGTTATTAGTAAAGAATATAACACTAACAATGGTCGACATTGTAAATCGTTTGATGGGTAGTTTTGTATGTAAGGTGTGTCATACGATCTGATACTTAGTCAGCACAATTACTTCATCGAGAAACGACCATCTCATCCTCTTCAAACCAGAAGCTGTAAGCGATATTGCTACAAAACACTAGGTTGATAAGCCCTTGGAGTTCGTTTGTAGATTGGTTTCACAGCTATAATTCATTTTTGATTGTTCTGTGCCTCTCTCCTACTGCAGTAGATTTTGGTAACAAACGTCATTCCAGTTTATAAGATCCACTAGAAACTGACGAAGCATCTTCTTTGAAGTATATTGATAGTTCTGTGGCTAGCATCAGAAGGTTAATTGACAATGTAATAGGATGGAGCAAACTTGATGTTATTTTAAAGATATTCGATATATATGAGAACACTATCAGGCCTAATGCATAACGTATTAGCAATCTCACTACACCTTCTGAAAATAATGAAGGTAGCACAATAAATATGTGGATGATTCTTGTCTACAGCTCAGGAAACAGTTTCAGCAAAGAGCTGACATGAATCGCAAAAAACATATTAGGATCAGGTACTGGAAGCAAAGAAATACAGCTCAGAAGCAAGCTAGTAATTGGAGTTGCAGATCCATCAACTATGAGTGATGCTGCTACCAAAAATATGTAAATGGTATTTCGAACATATTATAATTCCACATATTTCATGGTTTTTCCATACGTTTTTGAATCATATAGCAGTAAAGGATGGAGTATTTTATGTAAAAAGCCTTTGTATTGACAATGTTTCTAATCCCAGTGAGATGCACAATGTTGTTAATAAGGAATGTATTGAAGATTTAATAAAGAAATTGATTGTATCGCCTTTGACAAACAATAAGAATGAAATCTGCAGAATAATGCCACAGTCCGGCTTAAGATGTTAGATCTTTTCTGTGTAACAAGACGAGTGTTTTATACACAAAATAATTGTCTATACGAGAACCAATAGTAAAAAGTGTTGCAGTGAACAAAGAATATGTTGATGAGAAATTCTTAAATCTGAATCAGAAGTCAATTTTGCAAATGGACAGCTTACCTTCCACAAATTCAAGTGAAACACGGTACACAATGGGAAGGATAAACATTATTTGTCATACGCAGATGACCTGACACTGCACTCTATAACACTTGACTTAGAAGTGATATGGAATGAGCTCTCGCCTTCACTTACATACATATACCTCTGAGTGTGAAGCAGGGGGATAAATTTAGATCCAATCAAACAAATCCTTTTCAATTGGGAAATTATAGGCTACATTAAGAGTTTGAGCAGGAACCAATATAAAATATTAACATTTCAGATATCTGAATCAAATGAAACATAACCACACTAACTCCTTTGATATAAAATGCCTCCACACATTGTCAGTCACAACATTAAGTTGAAAAAACAGCTTATGTCCGCTAGAAACAGTATACGATAGACGTCTTTATCCCATAAGGAGAAAGACAATTAGAGGAAAATAAAAATGGAAGAAAATCTGCTAACAGTTTCTCAGTCTCTGAGAGAAATCCTGTCTATTAGCAGAAGAAGATAAATTTCAAATCCTGCAGATTGGATAAATGAATTAATTAATTAATGAAAATTCCGGGTAAGGAAGGTGAAGAAGTGTATGGGGTGAGATACGATCCTGATAATGAATGGTTTATAGAAAGTGAAAAGGTTACAGTTTATGGAGAGATGTGGTTATTAATGGTATAACGTATAATGATGAAAAGGACCCTACAATTTATAGTCCAGAAAGATGCCTCAGAGGATACCATATACAAAAGCTGATCTTTCGACATTCGCAAAATTTTTAAAGCTACTAATGCAAGTAAGATAAACTAAGCTAGCTATAAACCATTTAATGAAAATAGAAGTGTCTTCACAATAAAAAGTCTTCATAATAAAAGGTCTTCACACATATATGGAACTAGATGTAAGACTCATACGTGAGGGATCCAGAGCACAATTATTAAATGAGCGTCGTGAAGTGAGTGATGGAATTTCAGAAAGTGAGCCCAGCATTCAGAGTGGGAGGGGAATTACAGCAAATGGAAAAGATAAATTTTCTGATGTAAATCAGTGGAAAATATGCAATCATAATATATCTGCAGATTGTGTGTATTGGGACCACCCAGACGACCTTGTTGAAAGGCTTTCCTTTTTACATAGTTCAAGAGCTGCAGGCAATACATCTCAAAACATGAAATTATTTCTATTGAAGAAAAGTTGAAAGAAGCTCGAATAATTATGTAACCGTATAAGTTATCAGATACCTGGAGTGGGGTAGACATTCTGGGTACATATAAAATAAAAGCCTTGAACATCAAGCTGAGATCTGTGTAGAACACAGATTCCTCGACTTGCACAATAGCGTTTTTCGGTTTCCGGTTCCGTTGAATAGGTCAGGTGTCCACCACACGCAGGAGGCGTCTACACCCATAGCGGGATCTGTGTGGCGTGGACTGGACTGTGTTTTAGGTTAGAGGACTCGGCGAGAAACACAAAAAGGGCTTCAGTCTCAAATTGTGAACGTAGATACAGGAACCATCGGTATAGAAGTTGCAAATTGTATTAGCTGTGTTAGGAAATACCAGAACTCAAAGCGCTAATAGAAGGCACTGATGCTGAAATCATTACAGGCACTGAAAGCTGTCGAAAGCCAGAGATAAGTTCAGCCCAGATTTTCGCGAAGAACCTGAAGGTGTTGCGAAAGGATAGTTGTAAATTGTCGTAGCTGTGTTAGGAATGTACCAGAGCTGAAAGCGCTAATAGAAAGCAGTGATGCTGAAATCGTTATAGGCACTGAAAGCTGGACAAAGCCAGAGTTAAATGCAGACCCAATATTTGCGAAGAATCGAAAGGTGTAGCGAAAGGATAGGCAAAACACAGCTGACGATGGCGTGTTTGCTGCTGTTACAAGTAACCTGTCTGTATGTTGTCAGCGTTATAGACTGTGCTAACATCGCTGACATCGCTCTGAGCCCTCAGCAAGACATACTATGGTTGGACGGTCTAGCAGTTAGCGAGTGGGTAGGGAAGAGTAGGGACATGATATTCTTAGTGGAGACTCTGTGTAGGTAGGACTTGCATTGTAAAATGAGGATGGATGTTGTTGATAATGTCTGGATATTGGATTTATTGTCAACTGTATAATTTTTAGAACTGGGTGTTACATGAATAAGGTATAATTTTCTAAATACATTGTTTGCTCTTCAACAAAATCTTTCTTTTGCCAACCAAATAACTTTTAGTAGAGTCAATAATAGTTAGAATCTATTTAATTAGCTAGTTGTTGTTCCTACTTGCTGTAATTCCTGTAGTTCGTGTTATGAAGATTTTCTCTAAGGTAAGTGACTTATGAAAAATAATGGGGTTTTCAGTATTGGGATTCGTGACTGAAATGAGTTTAGGCAATTAACAGAGCTGGAGGTAGTTTCATATTTCTTTAATTTCATATTTTTTTGGATTTGTGTTGTTGTTAGGATTTCTTACAATTCAGAGCTATTTTTTCGTATCAGTTATTGGAAGTCTCATTGTCAATGTATAGCAGTCACATTGGGTTGGGCTTGTATATTGTGGCTAATAAATTAACAAGTTAAGCCTGAGTTGTCCTCTTCAGGAAAAATTCGGTTGGTCTCTGTTTAATAAAAAAACAATTAAAGACTCAGTTTCACTGTTAGAAGTAGTTGCTCTTGTAGCGAACTTGAGGTAGGTAATTCTGTGAGTTAGTGATTCTTGATTTCAAACACGTACCCAACTCATAAAATTACAGCTGGCGACGACTTTAATTTACGATCGACATGTTGGTGGAAATACGTGTTTAAATCCGGAGGTACACATGAAACATCATCCGAAATTGTGCGAAAAGCATTCTCTGAAAATTATTTAGTGGAGTTACTTCATGAACCCATGCGAGTAGTGTACGGTTGTGAAAATGCACTTTACCTCTTAACAACAAACAATTATGACTTAATAACAAGCATCAAAACTGATACAGGGATTAGTGGAAACAGGGCTGTTATAGCGAGACTGAGTATTGTAAACCATAAGTCATCCAAAAATAAACCCAAAATCTACCTGTTCCAAAAATCAGATAAAAATTTACTTGACGCCTTCCTGTGATACAATCTCCACTCCTTTCAAATTAGCAGTGTAAAAATAGGCCAGATGTGGAGAGTAGGCCAGGTGTAGCCTGAATTCAAAGTAATAGAACGACAGCAGTTGAGAGATTTATACCAAATAAATCAACAAACGACGAATCAGATCTTCCCTGGTACACAAAATGGGTCAGAACACTGTTGCAGAAACAACGAAAACAGCATGCCAAATTTAAACGAAGTCAAAATCCCCAGTATTGGAGATCTTTCACAGAAGTTCGAAACTTAGCGCGAACTTCAATGCGAGACGCTTATAGTAGTTTCCTCAACGAAAGTTTGTCTCTAAACCTGGCAGAAACTCCAGAGATGCTAGTCTCAAATAAAATATGCCAGCGGCAAGAAACAGTCAATGCGTCCTCTGTGCGACAGCAACGGAAATACTGCCGCCGACAGTGCTGCTAAAGCAGTTACTAAACACAGCATTTCTAAATTCCTTCGCCAAAGAGGACGAGGTAATACTCCGGAATTTGAATTAAGAGCAGCTGCCAACTTGAGTAACTTAGAAGTAGACATCCTCGCAGTATGGAAGCAACTTAAATCACTTGATAAAAGCGAGTCTTCTGGTCAAGACTGTATATCAATCAGGTTCCTTTCAGAGTATGCTTATACAGTAGCTCCACATTTAGAAATCATATACAACGCTCGCTAGACTAAAGGTACGGAGTAATCCACAAAATTACAGGCCCATATCATTAACGTTGATATGCAGCATGTTTTGGCAGAATATATTGTGTTCGAACATTATGAATTACCTCGAAGAGAACGGTCTATTTACACAAACTCAGCACGAACTTAGAAAACATCGTTCTTATGAAACACAACTAGCACGAAGTGTTGAGTGCTATGGACAAGGGATTTAAAATTCATTGCATATTTCTAGATTTCCAGAAGGCTTTTGATACTATACCACACAAGCGGCTTGTAATGAAATTGGATGGCTGTGGAATATCGTCTCAGTTATATGATTGAATTCGTGATTTCATGTCAGAGAGTAATTGACGGAAAGTCTTCGAGTGAAACAGAGGTGAGTTCTGACATTCCCCTAGGTATTGTCGTAGGCCCTCTGCTGTTCCTTATCTATATAAACGATTTAGGAGATAATCTGAGCAGCCGTCTTAGGTTGTTTGGAGATGGTGCTGTTGTCTAGAATAGTCATCAGAAGATGAAAGGGAATTGCAAAACGATCTAGAAAAGATATCTGTATGGTGCGAAAATTGTAAATTGACCCATTTAGGGTCATCACATGATTGGTAAAAGGATTCCGTTAAACTTCGTTACTCCATAAATCAAGGCCGTAAATTCATCTAAATACCTAGGAATTACAATTAGGAACAATTTGGATTGGCAAGATATTTAGAAAATGTGACAGATCTACCAAGAGACTGCGATTGCTCGTCCTCCTTTAGAACACTGCTGCACGGTGTGGGATTCTTACCAGAGAATAAATGAAGTAAATCAAGAAAGTTCAGAGAAGGGCAGCACGTTTTGTATTATCGCGAAATGGGGGAGAGAGTTTCACTGACATGATACAGGATTTTGGGTGGACATCATTACAACAAAGGCGTTTTTCTCTGCGGCGGATCTTCTCACGAAATTTCAATTACCAACATTCTCCTCCGAACGGGAAAATATTTTGTTGACGCCGACCTACATAGGAAGAAACGATAGTCATAACAAAATGAGGGAAATCAGAGCTCGCACGGAAAGATACATGTGTTGGTTTTTTGCGCGCGCTGTTCGTGGTTGGAATTATAGAGCATTATTATGAAGTTGGTTTCTATGAACCCTCTGACAGGCACTTAAATGTGATTTGCAGAGTACCCATGTAGATGTAGATGTAGATGTGTAGTGAGCACTCACTTACGAGTGGAAGCAAATTTCTCGGTATACATAACGTGAGCGTGGACTGGAATCGGTTTAAAGAATTATTACGGCCTAAGGACGTAGCATACACTGGTGTCTGCAGACCTCATTGTCTAAATGATGATATGTCCAATGCATCACTGGAAACCAAGTGATGACCGATTAGTGAGACATTTGTGTCGATCTCCAAAATGTCCCATTGTGTACCCTAGAGCTACTGATGTATGTAGACAATGCATGGTTAATGAACGTAAAGTGGCGCATATGATAATACTGGTACGACCCCGGTATTGTTCCCAGATAGCACATCAACTATCCTTCGACAATTGGCCACAAAATGTACCGATAGAATCAGAAGAGTTAGTTGACGCTGGTTTCTTCTATACTGTTGCTGCTAATTTTAGTCTTCTACTATGATGGATGATTCCGTATTAGGAGGTAGGTGATGACCCACGGCAGCAGTCTGCATTCTAGTCCTCATTGCAAGTACTTGTGGATTAAGAATAAAATCATGTACAAAATAATACCTAGACTAAAATAAACTGTTAATAAATTGTAACTAGAATTATTTGATACAATAAATATCATTAGCAAAGTATTTAATTAACTTTGTATTAAGATATATATACGTGTGTGTGTGTGTGTGTGTGTGTGTGTGTGTGTGTATGTGTGTATGAGAGAGAGAGAGAGAGAGAGAGAGAGAGAGGAGAGAGAGAGAGAGAGACAGACAGAGAGACATGGTGCTTGAAGGCAACAAGTCCCACTACTACAAGAAGCTTTAAGAATCTAAGGCTCAGGGGTGGAAGTCATGGAGCAACACGGCGTACAGACCCATCACTGTGACACCAGCGTCGCACTATCGCCACTCAAAATACCATTCCATCGAGGAGGCCCCAAACCACATCATATCTACGTCAGCCCAGCAGGACACGTCCAGTGAGCCGAAAGGATTGAAAAAAAACCATCAAAAGCACCGAAGAGCAATATAACGTCACATCAGTGCCTGGATGTTATAAGTGCAGCAAACCACAGTGCTAGAACGTCACATTACTGATAATTACCAATTTTTGTCACTTAACGTCAATATCAAATACGAATCCTTATGCTATGTCATGTAAATGCCAGAACCTGCAACGTCAGGCAAAAACACAACGTCATTTCCTGACGTCACAGATGATATACGTCAAGAACGTTATCACATGACGTCATCTGATGACATCATTGATAATGTCAGCAACATTATCAATGTCAACATATGACGACATCCTGACGTTAGAAATAGGAGCCAGGGACTTGCAGCGTGGACTGTGCTTGAAAATACATACCCTTTCTACTAGTATGAAGGCCCTGCCTACCAAGAGCGCTCTTGTAGGCAGCCCTGATGATGCAGGATTCATTGAGATTGCTTCCATTTATACTAACAAAACGCATTCTGCTGGTCAGAATGCGTTTTTAATAGCCAAAAGGAAAGAAGACAACTTTAAGTAGGTTTCGCTATTGTACATCCAAAAGGGATTAGAGGGAGCTGCTGGCACATTAAGATTTTTAAAGCGATTGTGCAATGGAACGCAGTTAGCAGAAACATCTAATTCCCAACCAGCAATGAATCTTCAAAAAGCTAGATGCCTCAGAGAAAATGGCATTGTAACGGAGCTGCACAACACCCTGAACTATAGATAAAGGTTTTTTATAGTGCAGGGACCTCGTAGGTATTCCTCACAAGGGAACCGGCGATCTTTTCAGATCAAGTTTAAATCCTTACTTCCACAGCACGTCAAGATAGGTTCCCTTCGGTTAAACATGGGGCCTGACGTCCCCAACCCAATGCACTGTTTTAAATGCCAGCTCTTCAGGGACACTACTCTCGGGTGCAAGACAGAACCCGCTTTTGGCAAATGTGAAAGGCTTGCCCAGGAAGGTGTCAGTTGTCCATCTCCTCCAAATGTGTTTATTATTCCAGGGTTCACCCAGTCTGGAACTGGGCCTGCAGTGCCAACTTTGAGGAAAGGAGGATACAGGAGCTCAAAGATACGAAGTATGTCCCATATGGCGAACCCAAAAGGATTTGTAAAGCCATGCAGCCTTTCGCTGCAGCTCTCAAAAAGACCATCAGAAATCCGATGATGCTACAGGTTGCTGGTAGCAGGTTTTAGAAAGCATCGCTCGTGCGAAACTCAGATTGCCCTTTTTCACATGATATACTGAGAACTATGGATGGAGGGCAACAGGCAGATTCCATATTTCTAGATTTGTGGAAAGCATTTGACAAACCTAATATGCTGTCCACGATGGCAAGTGTTCATCACAGACAAGGGTATCCAGGAGTGCCCCAGGAAAGTGTGATAGGACCGCCAGTGTTCGCTATATACGTAATTGATTTGTCGGACAGGGTGGGCAGCAATTCTGCGGTCGTTTGCTGATGATGCCTTAGTGTACGGTATGGAGTCGACGTTGAGTGACTGCAGGAAGATACGACCTAGACAATATATCCAGTTGGTGTCATGAATGGAAGATAGCCCTAAATGTGGAAAAATGTAACTTAATGGATATGAGAAGGAAGAACAAAACTGTAATGTTCGAATACAGTATTACTAGTGACCTCATTGACGCAGTCAAGTCGTTGAAATATCTAGGCTTAACGTTGGAAAGCGATACGAGTTGGAACGAGCATGTGGAAACTGTGGTGGGGAAGGCAAATGGTCGATTTCGATTTATTGGGAGAATTTTAGGAAAGAATGGTTCACCTGTAAAGGAGACTAGATATAGGACGCTGATGCGACCTATTCTTGAGTACAGCTCGAGTGTTGGGGATCCGTACCAGGTCGGATTGAAGGATGATATCGAAGCAATTCAGAGGCGGGCTGTTAGATTTGTTGCCGGTAGGTTCGAGCAACACGTAAGTGTTACGGAGATATTTTCGGGAACTCAAATGGGAAACCCCTGGATGGAAGGCGACATTCTTTTCGAAAAACACTACTGAGAAAATTTAGAAAACCAGTATTTGAAACAGACTGCCGGACGATTCTGTTGTCGCAACATACATGGCGCGTACGTATCACGAAAATAATATACGAGAAACTGGGGCTCATACAGAGGCGTACAGACAGTCGTTTTTTCCTCGCTCTATTTACGAGTGGAACAGGAGGGGAAATGACAAGTTGTGGCACAGAGGACCCTCCTCCATGTACCGTGCGATGGCCAGCGGAGTATCTATGTAGATGTAGATACAGGTATCAGCAGTAGTACCTGCGTCTGTCAGTGCACTTGTGCTCCTGGACCTATTCTGAAGCGTATACCTCACCTCGGGACACCACAAAAGACTGTGGTTGCTGGCGTTACCGAGCTCTCAAACCTCCAAAAATTCTCTCTGGTCCACCCTCCAGCACTGCCACTATCAACTGCCGCAGTTGTGGCTCCAGAGCCGCCCCCCCCCCCCCCCTCCAAGGCCTAAAACTCAAAGACAAAGCGTCAGTCACTGAGTGGGATGTTAAGTAAACAGCCCAACATCGATGTCTTGGTATTCGTCATCTCTCACAGTTGGACTGACCTTGATGTCAGGCTGGGGCATTCACCCCGCCCCAAGACAGCGCGTCAATTCACTGCAGAAGGACAGGGTGAAACGTGTACCACTCCTCTGCCCTCCCCCAGGCTACTGACCTACAAGCGACTGGAGTTGAAATTCACTTAAGTCAGATGATAAGTCTGCTCGCTGTATTTATATGCACAAGAAGCTGACGTCTCAATTATGAATTCATCCGGTCGTCTTGAGAGGCAATCTGCCCCCTGGTGGTCTTATAAGTGCCTTTAATAAATCAAGATCAGGCATGTGGCTCTGAGACAGTGTAAGTGCAGCCCAGCGGCGATAAATCTCGCTGCCTTTCGATTCGTGAGGGCTAAGGCTCGACGCATCATCGAACACAATAAGGGAAGGTAATGGCAAGCGTTCCTGGACTCTATTAATCGTTCAGGATGTTCTGCTACACTGTGGGAAGCCCTCAGAAGGATACCCACAGTGGCTTTGTTGAAACAAGGGTGTCTACACACAACACCTGGCATATTTATTTTCTAAATAAAAAATGCCTTCTCTTGCTCCACTCTATTTTTTTCTCCCAGACGCGATTCGCCTTTTTTCACTTTAAGGTATCGCCAGTTGAATTTAGAATGATACATTTCTGTTTTATATGTATTATTTGCAGATTATAAAACAGTTCACGTCTCGTTTTGTATGTAAATAAGTGATTAATTACAGTTCTTCGTTTTTTTAGTTGGGATGTGGTCACTTACTGCAGGTCCCACTACAGCTCTTCTTAAGAAATATGAGCATGTTTTTATGTTCTGAATGTTTTTCTTCCCACTTATCATCTCGTTTGCCTTTGTTGTTGTGATGAACCATCAGTCTTCTGTAATTAATAATAGGTATTTGATCTAAAACAATGATATCAAGACTTAACTATATTGAGTTCAGCTGGCCGGTGTGACCGAGCGGTTCTAGGCGCTACAGACTGGAACCGCGCGACCGCTACGGTCGCAAGTTCGAATCCTACCTCTGGCATGGATGTGTGTAATGTTCTTAGGTTAGTTAGCTTTAAGTAGTTCTGAGTTCTAGGGAACTGATGACCTGAGAAGTTAAGTCCCATAGTGCTTGTAGCCATTTGAACATTGAGTTCAGTATGTGTCTCGTCTTGTTTCGTCTGTTTATGTACATGCTGAAAACTAACGTCTATTAATTTCTGTTATGTTCATGATTGTGTGTGTGTGTGCGTGTGTGTGTGTGTGAGAGAGAGAGAGAGAGAGAGAGAGAGAGAGAGAGAGAGAGAGTGTGTGTGTGTGAGTGTGTGAGAGAGATAGAGAGAGTGTGTGTGTGTGTGTGTGTATACATGCATAGCATGCGTAGTTCTTTTTGTGAGGTGGCATGTTGATAGTTATTTAGTGCAGTGCGAGTTGTAGAATGGTGAGTATGAATGTAATAGCTGTAGAGGCAGGTTTAATTTCACAGGGTAGTGCAAATGGAGTGTACCCCTCTATTTTTGATGTCCAAAATGAGTCACCTCTCCCTTTGTCCCCAGCATTAGCCAATAGGAAAAAAATGTGTGTGAAATCTTATGGGACTTAACTGCTAAGGTCATGAGTCCCTAAGCTTACACACTACTTAACCTAAATTGTCCTAAGGGCAAACACACACACCCATGCCCGAGGGAGGACTTGAACCTCCGTCGGGACAAGCCAATAGGAAAAAAATATTATGTGAAGAGCTGAAACCTCTGTTAGCATGGTTGAGGGTGTCAGTTCATGAGCATAAATACGAAGTAGCCCCTTGAGAGAGACAGAGGCAGGGTAGGGGAAGGGACCTGAATCATTCAAGTTGCCCCCGACTGTATGCTTGCACCTGAATGTATGCAACCTGTACTAAGAAAATATGCTCGTCCTCTCTTTGCCCTACTAGTGCCGTGGTTCTCTAAGACGGAAGTAGCATTATTGAAGTGGTAGCGGAAACAGTGGGAATTAGTCATGGCTGACTTTTCAATACCGTGAACGACAACGTAACAGAAGTTCTCGCCTTTTGAGTCCCGCAATAGCTCACACACGTTCCAAATGTCTGCTGAATCAAATCAACATCGGAAATTTTGCAGCTGTGTTTTGTCAGCCCATGTCGTTTTCCAGCCATCTAATTGATATGGATGAGTGCTAGTTGCTGTGGAAAAGGAGCAAAGCAAGTGGCGCAAGCACATTTTCCGAAAATGTCAAAGATCAATTCATCATTGGGCAAGTTGGAGCTGAGTTTTTCAGTACTCCTACAGTGCAATGGGAAGCAATGGGAACACCACCATAGGAGCGTTGTACCGAAATCTCGTAACAAGGTTACGGGAGGTTTTCTCCGACGGAGCGTAGCGGAAGAAGATGATTTTTTCCGTGACAACGCCCCAGCCGAGTTTACCCAGCACACAGTCGCACTTGTAGCTTCTCGTGACCATCAGATTTTGAGACTGTTCTCCTAAATTGTACCCTTGTACCCTGTGACTTCCCCCTCCTTCCTCAGATGAAAAAACCGCGAGATGATTCGATAGGTGATCTATTCAGATTCCAGAATAGTAAATATATAGAGCCCTACAATCCACTCTTTCCATCCGGTCATCCACCAATAGGAAAATGTGTTACTTTCATGTACGAATATGTAGAGAAAGACTTCAACTGCCACGAAATTTCAACCTCATAGATTAATTTTGGAATTTCCTGGAAGATTGAAACTGCGTGCTGGACCGAAACTCGAACTCAGGACTTTTTCCTCTTCCCGACAACTGCTCTACTGTCTGAGCTACCCAAGCACGACTCACGACCCGTCCTTACAGCTTCAGTTACGCCAGTACCTCGTCTCCTACCTTCCAAACTTCACAGAACTTCTCCTGTGATGCTTGCCGAACTGGCACTCCTGGAAGAAAGGATACTGTAGAGACTTGGGTTAGGCGCTGACACAGTAAGAAATTTCGTGGATTAAAACTGTTTGTGAGATCGAGACTCAAACTCGGGACCTCTGCTTTTCACGAGCAAGTGGTCTACCATCTGCACACAGTTTTAATCTGCCAGGAAGTATCTTATCAGCACACGCTCCTCTGCAGAGTGGAAAGTTCATTCTGGAAACATATCCCAGGCTGTGGCTAAGCCATGTCTCCACAATATCCTTTCTTCCAGGAGTGCCAGTTCTGCAAGTTTCGCAGGAGAGCTTCTGTGTAATTTGGAAGGTAGGAAATGAAGCTGTGAGGACGTGTCCTCAGTCCTGCTTCGGCATCTCAGATGGTAGAGCACTTGCCTGCGAGAGGCAAAGGTCACCGTTTCGAGTCTCGATCCTCCACACATTTTTAATCAGCCAGAAAGTTTAATTTCAGCGTACACTCCGCTGCAGTGTGAAAATTTCATTCTAGATTAATTTTTTACTAGTTATAATAAAAACGGTGTAATAATACACTTTCTCACTAACTTCCCAGCCGGCCGGAGTGGCCGAACGGTTAAAGGCGCTACAGACTGGAACCGCACGACCGCTACGGTCGCAGGTTCGAATCCTGCCTCGGGCATGGCTGTGTGTGATGTACTTAGGTTAGTTAGGTTTAAGTAGTTCTAAGTTCTAGAGGACTTATGACCACAGCAGTTGAGTCCCATAGTGCTCAGAGCCATTTGAACCATTTTGAACTAACTTCCCAAATATTTTCAGTCACTTGTCTGAGAATAATTATTTCGCGTGTCGTTGAAATGATTTTCTGTACATCGTCTTCCATTTTTCAACAGCCATAATTTCCTATCTGACGAAACTTGTTTCTGAAGGCCTCTTCAGTTCATCTCCTCATTCACACCTTGCATCCAACTCCCAGGTGGTCTTCTATGTTTCCTTCGCTTAACTTATTTCCGTTGATAAATTCTTTATGGCATCCTGTTATCGTCAATTTGTTGTGAGTCGCCACAGCAACTAAATGTTTTGCAACTATTATGTCGAGAATAGTGCTTTTATCTCTTAAAATATCATGTATTCTATCATTTCTGATGTTCTACAATTTTCAGATGCTACAACTTCTTGGCCAAAAGTCTATCTGGAAGGACAACAATTCATTTTTTTCCTGTTTTGTTGGCTCCCATATTTCAGCGCTGTGTGTGGTCATACTCACAACGACCGACTTGTACAGGAAGACTTACGTTGCGTTTGCAATTTGTCACTTCCAATTCAGGAGTGAGTTTAGCCAGCTACTCTTTTTCTTTGTCCAGTTTTATTTATAATGACTTTTGTGCTTCGTCCATTGTTTGAAGGAATGACGCCCAAATACTTAAATATGTAGCCGTTCTTTATTTTGGAGAGTCTTACATCTAAGTCCTTTCTTTCATCTTCACCCACTTTCACTTGTTGCAACTTGAGTTTGTGCTTAGGCCCCGTTTTTAGTACTATTCATGCAAGCTTCCTGAACATGTTGTGGAGTCTTTGTCTTCATCTATCGGGACCTAGTTATCAGTGAAGAGTAAAGAGTTTGTTGTCCTGCAGGGATTCCAGCTGCACGACGTTTCATCTTCCAGTCTTCCAAAAATCTTCTAAATACACTAAAAACATATCTGTGACAATGAACACCTACGTTTTAGACCATTCACTACTGAGACTTCTTGGGACATCCTGTTTGGTGCTATATCCATATTGTTGCAATCATCATATAAAAACCTCACTGTCTGCACATACTTACCGCTGGTTCCAAACTAATCCTCTGCTGTCCATAACTTACCTATTGCGACTGTATCGTATACCTTCTGAAGACCAATAAATGTTAAGTGAACTGTCAGTAAAGCCCTCAAGCCCATTTTCAGTTTGGGGCTTGAGAGTGAATGTGCCATCTGTACATGAGCATCCCGCTCCAAGCCCACTTTGCTCGTCTCACTGCACAGTTTGTGCTTCTTTTGCACTGAAGAGCCAAAATATCGTACAAATGAAGCGACACAATTTCCGAGACTTCATTGGTCGTATGCAGATATGATTTTACGTATATTGACTGATGCGGCGAGTGAAAACTTGTACCACGATCAGGATTCGAGCCCGTGTCTCCTGCTAGTTAGGCAGATGCGTTAGCAGTTACGCCACCTTGGCACGGCAATTCGCATAACTGCATCGATTACACTGGAACGCCTCCCTCCTCGATCCAAATTCTCACTGCCCCCTATCAACATTAAATTCCGCCTAACACACGAACAGAGTAATCCGTACAGTTGCGTGAACCGCTGACCCAGGGTGGCTTAGTGCCTTCCTCATAAGCAGTAGACCCGTGTTCGATTCTCGGCCTTGGTACAAATTTTCTCTCGCCGCTTTAGTCTAGATACATAAAATAGCATCTCTATGAGACCAGTAAACTATATGAAATTATGTCATTTTATTTGTACAAGTAGCTGCACCTGCAATTCAGGCTGGACCCCCATTTACGTTCGATGCTGAGGTGCTATTCCAGAACTTGGAGAGCATCGGCAGTTCCGTTCGGGTGTAATGGGAAATTTGGATTGAGGAGGGAGACATGTCAGGGTAATCTGTGCTGTTGTGTGGACCGCGCGCAGAGGCGGCTTAGTGGCTAGCGCATCTGCCTTGTGAGCACCAGATTCGGGCCCAATTGCCGGCCTTGACACAAATTGTCATTCGCCACTTCAGTCTATCTACGTAGAACCAAAACATTATGACCACCTGCTTCATAGCTTCTTTGTCCATCTTTGGAATGAAATGCATAACTGATTCTGAATATCAGGGATCGGACAGTTTGTTGGTAGATTTGTGGAGGTATGTGGCGTTAGACTTTAGGTCATGTTATTCGCGTAAGTGACTGGCCGTTGATTTATGTACGCGGTGATGGAACCCGACAGCGGCCTAGGTGGGTTCCTTAGGATTTACATCAGGCGAATTTGGTAGCCGCGACATCAACGTCAGTTCACTATATTGTTCCTGAAATCACTGTAGCACGGTTATGGCTCCAAACACGGACAATTATACTGGTGAAAGATGATATCGCCGTCGGGGAAGACATCAACCATGCAGGGCTGCAGGTGGGTCGCAGCTGTCATCGTGTCCTCGATTACACACACAGGTCCCATGCAAGGGCAGGAGAATGGCTCCCTTAGCATAATACTGCTCTCATCATTCTGCGTCCGTGGCGCGCTGCACGTTTCGAGCCGCCACTCACCTCTATGACGGTGATGGTGGAGACGACCATCGACTTACTGTAGCAAAAATGTGGTTCACCCGAAGAGCCGATACATTGATCGACTGTCGAACCCGATGGACCTATGTCCATTGCAATCGTAATTCACGATATCGATAGGTCAACATGTGGACACGTGAAGGTGATCAGATGCAGAGCACCATGTTCGACTGTGTACGATGAGCTGTGTGCTTTGAAACACTTGTGCGTCAACCAGCCTTATGCTCTTTCGGCAGAGATGCCACAGATCGCCACCTATCCTGCTTACATAGCAGGCAAGCCTCTGAACCCCACGTTCTGTGAATAGTCGTGGACGTCTAACCACGTATCTCCCAGTGGTAGTTTCTCTGTCGTTCTACCACTTTCCGTGGGTACTCACTACAGTGGCACGTGGACATTCGACCAGCTTCACCATTTTCGAGTTACTTGTTCACAGGCTCTGAGTAATAATAATAAACTTCCCTTTGTCGAAGTCGCTTATCTAAATGAATTCCCAATTTTCAGCCCATATCTTAACCTAATGCGATCCCTCGTCAGCGTCTGCTCCGCTTACATACTTTTGTTACGCCGTCACGTGCCCTCAACGCCACCAGGAGGCTTCCAGCGGCGCAGTGGGAAGTAGACATAACGTTTTGGCTTATCAGTGTATGTACTTTTTTACTTAGCAGTACATTCGAGCTATTGTGCAAATAACACTAACTCATCTTAGGGTAGCACACTCGCATCGGCTTCTTTTCTTTAAAAACATGGATGAATTAATTACTTTATCAATTCATTTTGGAGTTTCCTCATCATTTAACATGTCCTTCCAGACTTTCTAAAACTGCTGATAGGGCTGCAGTTCCACAGGTAAATTTCGGAAGCTTGTCGCTTCGCCTATTTTTCTTTTGATGGAGAGCTTGACTTGCACCTCCTGTGTCTACTGGTGTTTGTTGTCAGTTTTTGTTCGGTTAACGAGATGTTTTTTCTTTATCGGCTGTGAATTCTGTCCTATTTTCCGTTACGAGATTTTCGTAAGATGTTTTTCACTCCACCATGGAGACAAGACTCATTTCTGCAAACTCTATTCTTCCGTTCGTATTCCTTTCATTACCTTCCACGTCTTATTTACTTTTGTGTTGCCTACTTTTAGGTTCAGTACTAATTCTTAGCCTTTGTAACTTCTGTCTCTACCTTTCTTGTTTTTTCCGTATTATTTAATCTATTCTGAGTGCTTTGTGCAGTGTTCTTCTCACTGCAATAGTTTCTCTCTCTTCTCTCCACTATCTTCTCATTCTTCTTTCCAGTACCTGTCACGGTGTATTTTTTATGAAAGGGCTTCATTTCGAGCTCCATATATTCATGTTCCCAGATTTTAGTACATATTTTTGCCAGTCCTTCTCCATTTACGTCCAGTTTAGTAGCTAGCCTTATCTGATACAAGAACGTAGCTAAGTCATTTCTCAAACCCTAGCTATCATACTTGATATTATTTAATGGAGTTTCATTCATGTGAACTGTTCTGTTGCGATGTAAGTCTTGTTTTATAGGTAAAATAAGTGGTTGCACTTGGCGCATGTCGAGGCACGGACAGGGATTGGAGTGTTGATTCCAAGCGACAGTTGCGGTACGCGCATGCATGTGCTTTCCACTCCAGGAAATCGTATGTCCTGCGAATTCTGTCTCTCACTTGCTTATGCAGAATTTATCACGATGACAAATCGCAGCAAATGGAATCGAAATTCCCTAATCAACTCATTACGATCACGTTTAACACTCGCATTAGCTACGGGATTCACTGAAAAGCGCTCAGAACGCTATTGTGCGGTCATTGGCTGTCGAGAACACTTGATGTAGGGGGGCAGAACAAGCCTAAGCTCGACGGCCTTAGTTCGTGACTCCAAGTATAAGAAGCGATCTGTGACACATTCTGGGCATCTATGTAAATTTGTGGATACCTCTGTGCGAAAACCAACCATTAGCAATATTTAGTTTCAGTTGTTCACATAAATGATTTAATGTATGGTCATTATTATTCGTAATAGATTCCCCGTAACATCCTGCCACTGAGTCATTTAATTTGCAACCTGTTCTGCCATATACGTCACTATTATTAGAGATACCTCATTAAAATTTTTTACCAAAGACGTCGTCAACCGAAATAAACTGTCCTCTGCCGTTACGAAACGTCTATTGGAGCATATGCTTCGATCGCCGTCGAGGAATGATTTCTCGTATCGATATCTATTTACAAATGTCTGTGATTGATTTGGTCCCAGGATGTGACACATTTTTTACACTTCTTTTTTGCTGCTAAGGACACTTCGCCTCGGGCTTTTTTTTTTTCTTTCGTCTTTCATACATATATTTCATCCGTTCATTTCCATTTCTTCTTCGTCTCTATGAGACGCTCTGTCCATATCACACAGTTCTAATTTTTCAGATACGTCTCTCTAAGTTGATATCCCTTGAACAATAAACGTTTATAGTCCTAAGGTCAATCTTTTAGACAGTTTTCGTTTATTTTCTTGACAGCCGAGACTTTTCTGAGAAATTTAGCGTTTTGTGGTTTGTTTTATGTGTGATGGGTGCAGGCAAACCTGGGAGACCAGATGATTTTCGTGGGAGTTTCTCTTTCTAGACTTAAGAGGCTAGTTTTCCCTTTTTAAAGGCTGCCATTTCCGCCAACTACGCAATTTGAGATATTTTTTCTCCGCCTGTGCCGCCGTTGCGGTCTCCGTCTGTATCCCTGGACAAGGGGACTGTGTTATTAGGCACAATACTGGATCGTCAGTTAATCTCAGACACCGCCTATTTAGTCGGACTCAACTCCACGACATAGGAGGCGCCTGCTTAGAATTACTTGAGCAGATTCAAATAAGGAGTCTAGCGTTCCCCTTAAGCTGAGTTAATGCTCTTGTGTGAAACCACAAGCATTATCGTGTATCCACTCTGTTGCGTGTTGGTAACATTATTTATTACTTCTTGCCTTCTATCCAGCGACGTTTCTTTGCTCGAAAACTGTAAAATGAATGATTAAAGTGTTCCCTCCTGGCAGCGACCGCGACTTGTTTTGGAAGATATGTTGACATTCCCTCAGTTCCTAGTGACACATCCTTCATTTACCGTAACACTAGAACCACTTATACTGCGGGCTTCTTCACTTTTGGCTGGTATTAATTACAGCGTGTTAGTACACTGTTTTACTGTGGTATTCCTGTTCCTAGGTGTCCTTTTCCATTCTCCAGTGCCTCTTGGAATGCTGTACTTCTCCCCATTTTGTAAGCTTTCCTCCTTCTATCTGATGTCTTGTAAGATGCCCGATCCAGAAGTAAGAGCAACGAGTTGACAGTGGGAAACCAGTACTAACCGCCCACGAGCACAGTGTTCAGAAACATTGTATTTAACGAAAACAAAACAAAAAATGTAACACTCGATAGGTTTTCTTAATTGCTTCAACTGCATTTTAATCAAAATCTTGAAAGGCTGGCTAACTGTGTGATCCTGTACTCATAACTCTTTACCGACACAGAGAAAACGTGCTACGTTTCCAATGACTGCATACAGGGGAGACTCCCCCTTAGATGTAGCGGTCAGACCTGGGTTGAGTTTTTGACGGGCCGCCCACGGGGCCAGCTCACCACTAAAGCGCAGGTGGCTCAGGCGGAGTGTTTCCCTTGTGAGTACGTATTTAATGTTGACAACGACTTTTGGAAACAAACTGCCGTCTTTAGATGCTACATTGTGATCAGTTTGTTGGAGTTCCTTTGTTACTAGTTAGTTCGCTATTAACGTGGTACTAAGCACTAGCATTTATAGTAAAAGATCGTCTCTGTACTTAGTAGCGTTTTACATGTTTAGAAAGTCAAATGTAATTCGTCAGTGGCGTGCATTCCGTGGAAGTAACTGAAGCAGTGCTTCAGTAACATAAATGTAACAATATTTTAGCGTATGTCAATACCGTATAATCATACGGTTATTTAACAGTAACTAGATAAAATCGTGACATTTCTAAGAAACACATAAAATTAATACGTTCATTACGCTGCGTTATCGATAAAGCATTTTGAGACGAGCTGAAGCGATGTCCGTGCAGATTAGCTGAGCAGTGAGAGTCTCGAGTGGTGCGCACCTCTGTCAGTCAATTGCTGTGTGTGTGTGTTTGCCCATCACAACCAAAGCTAGCTACGGGCGGGCATATAATATAAAGACAAAGTGCCGGAGTGTATCAAAAATAAATAGTAAATAGTACTGAATTGTTTTATTCAGTTTGCAGGTTTGCCGAATGTGTGAAAGTGTGTGAAGGTGTCAGATGGTATCTGGTAATATAGTTTAGAACTCTGTCTACATGCATTATAAAAGAGCCTTTGTCCAAGCCGTTTTCTACACATTCTTTCTCGAGAAAAAGGAGATAATTAAAAATGAGCGACCGGCACCGTTACTAACGAACTTAAATGACCAGAAAATTCACGAGATATTTTTAGTCTAATGTATTGCACACACTAAATGTGATTGATTAGCCTGTAGAGGCGATTTAAATTCGGTGTTCTGCTTCTATTGCCTGTTGTCCGAAAAGGATAGAAGTTATAGTTGGGACAAAGCTGCGTACATGCATTTGGCACATTCAGTAAAGTCGATAACTCAGTACGGATTGCCTGTTAATCACCAACGATCGTCTGCAGCTGTTTTTGGGGAAATTTTTTTTTGCCGTAATCTACTACAAGCCGTAGGTTCGACCGTTTTATCAGCTATAAAACGGGAAACTGTGGATGTTCATTTTGTAGCAGTCATTGCTGGCGAAACTGTGGATGTGTCCTGTGTTAGGTACATAAACCAGAGATAAAGGAAATAACTGGAGTAGTGTAGGACTCGTCCGGCACATCTTATCAGAATTCCGTTGAACGAAAAATACATTGCATAGATGTTTGGTGGTGCGGTGACTATGGTGCAGAATCTGAATGCTCAAGCATTAATCAGTCACACATCCTGAAGACATTTTTTTTATTGTTACGTCCATGTTCTAAACGGCGTTTAGTTTCAGGGTATCAGTGAAATACCGAAGTTTGAAATATTTCTAAGCCCGCATAACGGATTTGCAGCCTTTTCTTCTTTTACAAGATATCCTGAAATTAAGGATATAATTTTGCAAAGTTGTCTTCCACACGTCTGTTCAACGCGATGGAATTATTCATCAAGATTTGTAAACACTGTGTGCAGGGACAGAACTAAACTTTCGGATGTGTTTAGTGTCACGGTAGAACACCCTCAAGAAATTGATAATGTGTTTCAGCTTCAATTACTGTCTTTTTGACACTTGTAGAAGATTTCAAACTTTTTTCTTTTGAACAATTCGACAAAAAAATTTACGTTCACCAATCTGTTGTGCAACAGGCTTATGAACCAAGCGGGTGATATTTTGTACTGTGCCTGCTAACCACGCGACGACTTTCTTGCAAGGAACCACGTCTCACGTAGGAGAAGCTTCAAAGAGAAAAATATCAACTTCATACGCATCTACTGCGAATTGACTGATAAACTGACAGCAATTTGGACTAATCTAATGTTGTGACTTGGCAAGACAGCCAAGCCACTAGGAGGTGAAGCCGAAAGGCACGCGTTTAAGCTCACGCTGGCTGGCGTGAGGTCTGGAACAGGTAAAGTAATTGAGACTAGCAAGTACAGTACGTAGCTTCTTGAATACTTAACTTTAATCCGTAATTGGTGAACATCGGTCTGACGGTACATGCATCACAAGATAAATAGCAATTGATAATGGCGCCTTGCTAGGTCGTAGCAAATGACGCAGCTGGAGGCTATGCTAACTATCGCCTCGGCAAATGAGAGCGTAATTTGTCAGTGAACCATCGCTAGCAAAGTCGGCTGTACAACTGGGGCGAGTGCTAGGACGTCTCTCTAGACCTGCCGTGTGGCGGCGCTCGGTCTGCAATCACTGATAGTGGCGACAAGCGGGTCCGACGTATACGAACGGACCGCGGCCGATTTAAAGGCTACCATCTAGCAAGTGTGGTGTCTGGCAGTGACACCACATCTAAACTCAAATTTTTAAATTTATTGTCACACGAAAAGTATTCGGAATATTGTAACCGGGTACCCAGCTTCCAAAGCATGTTAAATAAATAAGTGAAATTTTTCGAGGCCATTCGATTGCAAAGTAAGCTGAGTGTAGTACACAGTACTGATGAGTTTAGAAACAAAGCCGTGACTGAACTTGCAAAACTACTGATCACTTATTCATTGATAAACAAAAGTTGTCAGCAGTTTACTGTGTTTGTGTCATTACTACGTACAATTCCTGTGAGTGCGTCTCCAATAGGAAGGTCGTTCCGGCGCTGAAGAGAATCGAAAGTTATTCTCGCAGATCTTCTGGAGAATAGAGGCTATACCGTCCCGGAAATGTTACAAAAGAAACTCACCTACTAGGAGGACTCAGAAAGAAGGAACATTTCGTTGAGGAGGTGGTTACCAAATAGCTTCCCATGAGAGAAGAATGGATATACCGTAGTGACATCGGGGAATTCAAAGCCAGAAATTATTGACTATCTATAAAAGTTTGCCTATAATAATATAAGTTGATATTAGCTTTAATCATTTCAGTATGTATTCCATCAACAGAAACTGTCATCAGAGTGATTCCAATCTTTAACATTTATTATTTCTATTTTAAATATTATCAATTGTGATTGCTATCGATACACACCTATCCCTTGATTGCTGTTTTCTTAAAATTACAATGTGCAGCTCATCAGCTTCAGTTTCATTTCTGCAGAATGTACAGCGAAGCGACGTGGCAGAGAGGAACACTTATGGCCAAAATTCACCACGAAATGGGACAGTTCCGTTCCCGGAGAACAATGTGAATGACCAAGGCAAGCGAAGGGATCATGATGTAGTATTAGGATGCGAGCTTCTGTCACCGACGTGCACTGTGAACGAGAGACTGTTACAGTTGTATTATTGGTGTATAGAAAGAAAATCGACGGATCACGAAATTAGCTACCACAGCTCTTCAGAGAGAGGCTCCTTCCGGTTTTCAGGAACAGTCTCTCAGGAGAAGTGTCACTTGTTGGCTTCATTCTCGCGACCTTCCGCCGACGTTCGTTTGACGATTTACCTGATGTTCCGGCAGCGCAAGTGGCCGGCGTTTAAAAAGCTTCGCCCTCCATTGGTGGCCACCCGCTGCTGAGGGTGGTCATTTGAAAATGTCAGCGTATCGTGCTGCCTAAACGTCAGGAAAATCGTCTAACAAGCGTTGGCCGAAAGTCTCGAGACAAAATGCAACAGACTAAATGTCGACAAATAGCTACGAAAATCCTATACTTTTCATATTCTGCTATCACACCGCACCACTATCACGATTTTTTTCTGTTTCTCTCTCCAGTACGTACCTGTTTTTGTCCGATCATCAAATGGACTTCATTGGAGCCGATATGCTACCTGCCACAACGCCAATATGATGGCACAGCTTCGTTGTCATACATACCAGGTGCAGAAGTATAAACCCGGAATCTAGTCGCAATAATTACACTTATTTTGTTTGAAACTGATAAAAAATATTTTAATCAAAATAACCTCCATTGGTATTTATACATATATCTCCTATCTCTGCCGCAAACTATGAATGCCACGCCAGAAAAACAGTTCTTCTTTTGAAGCGAACCAGTCTGCGATCAGTTTTCGTATATTTTCAGACGAACTGAAGCGTTGTTCAGCTAGAGCGTGTCGCACTGATGCAAACAGACAGTAATCGGGCAGAGCCAAGTATGGAGCATAAGCCGCATGCCTTAGTATTTCCCATCTGAACGCCTCGATCGTTTCCCTGGCCCGTTTTGCTGTGTGTGATGAGGTGTTATCATGGAGCAATATGACTTTGTGCTGCCTTTTTCCATATTCCCTGCCGGCCGCTATGGCCGAGCAGTTCTAGGCGCTTCACTCCGGAACCCCCGCTGCTGCTACGATCGCAGGTTGGAATCCTGCCTCGGGCATGGATGTGTGTAATGTCCTTAGGTTGGTTGGGTTTAAGTGGTACTAAGTCTAGGGGCTGATGACCTCAGATGTCAAGTCCCATAATGCTTAGAGCCATTTGAACCATATACCGGTCGTTTTTAAGGTATTGCTCTATTTAAATCGATCATTTGCTGTTGGTAGCGATCAGTGATAAAGGTTTCACCAGGTTTTAGTAGCTCATAATAGAAGAGACCCTTCTGATTCCTCCAGACACAGAACATTGTCTTCTTTCCCAATTGATTTGGTCTCGCAGTGGGTGGCGCTGGTTTCCCTGGATTCACCCATGATTTACGACCCCTAGAAGTCTCAAAATATATCCATTTTTCATCACCTGTCGCTATTCGATGGAGAAAAAATTTCCTTTTGGATCTGGAGGGCAGCATTTCACAAGTGGTCTTCTGATTTGCTTGCTGTCTTTCGTTCAGTTCATGCGGAACTCATTTTCCGATTTTTTGCACCTTTCTCACAGTAAAACGACTTTCTGCGTTACATTCAATTGTTCCACTAGCTCCTGTTGAGCCTGAGTATGATCTACATGCAATAAGGCCTGCAGTTCGTTGTCTTAGACGTTTCTCGGTGGTTTCTCGCGCTCGTCGTTTCTCACCTCAAAACCACATTTTTTTAATTTTTTGAAGCACTCGAAAAACTGTATTTTCCCAAGAGTAGGTTCGCCGAAAGCTTCGACAAGCATTCTATGCGATTCTGCAGCAGTTTTCTTCAAATGATAACAGAGAACTAATGCTGTCCGCAGATCGTAGTTCGAAGGCACAAAACTGATGTATGGAACTTGGGTTACTGTGTATTGACATTCGTCGTCAGCCGTTGCAGGAAGCAGATGACGCTGCAGACGCGGTCTCACGGGCCCTACACCGACGGCTAGCAACACCTATGGGGAAATTCCTGTTTCGTACTTCTATACCTGGTATGGCGATACCACCAATCAACTTTAGTTCTCTTCAGTGTTAAGTGACCCAAAAGTCGTAGCTTTGCCTGCTGCTGTTAAGGGAAAGCCCATATGGAATATTTGCGACTGAGTAAGTATGTACCAACATTGCGTGAAAAGTTTCCCACGCCAACGCGCCGGCAAAGCTAATGGCATCAGTGTAGCTTTCCAGAAGCAATTTATATGTAAAGTAGACCAGCACGGGTGAACGAATTTCAGAAGTCAGGATATCGGCCGGCTTTAGTGGCTTGTCCACGGAGGGGAGAAATTAGTGTCGTGCATGTCTCTTTGAGACAGTACTGATGCATTCGAGTTGCAGAATAATACGTGTATTTTACTACCGTATTTTGAAAGGGTGCAGACGGCACCACTACGTAGTAGCAATGGAAGCTGGCCTGCAGCACAGTCTGTGGAGGACCCTGTGACACAGGGCCCGGTCGTGGAACACTCACCTGGCCTCCGCGATTCATCGACCTGAAGTCGGTAACGTACGAACGTTTATTTATTACATCTCTTTTATGGAAACACTGTTTCCTATCCCCAAACTAGACTCAGCGGTAATTCGTCATCATATAATTCTTATTTCCGAAGAACGTGCAATGTAGATTAAACATAAAGGAAATACATTCATTGTTAATGAACTTGTATGACTTTCGGATCGGCACAATATCTGTTGTGTGTTGTCTGTTATGTGTGTGTGAGTCACAGTTTCAGATATGCCTTAGTTCATAAATCTGTTTAGTTGGTTGATGTTTTGGTTCCACAGATACACAATTACTTCAGTATTGGACGGAGGTAGGGGGAGCTGTAAGCTGGTTTTCCACAAATATCACAAGGGAACAACAATAAGAAGGAAATGAAGAAAAGAGGAACAGAAAATATACGGATTTTAACAACTGAGGCCAAAATCCGAAAGTTTTGTTGTTAGGTATATACAGGGTACTCTCCTATAGATCGTCGGTCATATTTTCTCTTGTGTTTTGGGAGATATTTGCAATTTAGTTTTTGTAATGTGTAACTGGATTCAGCCCAAACAAATGCTGATTATGAAGTATTTCATGCGACGTCCACTGCCGGTGCAAAGCGCCAGTTTTGTTTCCTGTTACGTGCAAAATGATTTTTAGAGCGGAATTTTCGTGTCCGTTCCATAGAGCCGTTCCAAACTAGCCTTGCGTGATACTTGTTTTAACGGTAGGTATTCACAGCGACAGTAAAACAAGATGAGAAACCAGTACTTCTGCAGCAGTTAAGTGAGCAGAGCGTCTGCTTGGCGGTAGTAGTCAGCGAGGAACAGGGCCGTGCTGCCGCTGCTGGAGTCAGCCTGCTGGTTTTTCGTCCTGTTTTAGTGTCACTGTTAATGCACACTGAAGCGTCAAAGAAAATGGTGTAGGCATGCGTATTCAATTACGGATATATGTAAACAGGCAGAATACGGAACTGCGGTCGGCAACGCCTATATAAACACCAAGTGTCTGGTGCAGTTGTTAGATCGGTCACTGCTGCTACAATGGCAGGTTATCATGATTGAAGTGAGTTTGAACGTGGTGTTATATTCGGCGAACGAGCAATGGGTGACAGCATCTTCGAGGTAGCTATGAAGTGGGGATATTCCCGTTCGACTATTTCGCGACTGTATTGTGAAATCCGGTAAAACTGCAAATCCCCGACATCGCTGCGACCGAAAAAGGATCCTGCAAGAACGGGACCAACGAAAATTGAAGAAAATCGTTTAACGTGACAGAAATGCAGCCCTTTCGCAAGCTGGTGGAGGCTCTGTAATGGCGTGGGTCCTGTGCAGTTGCAGTGATATGGGACCACTGAAACGTCTACATACGAATCTGACATGTGACACGTACGTAAGCTTCCTGTCTGACCATCTGCATCCATTCATGTCCATTGTGCATTCCGACGGGCTTGGGTAATTCCAGTACGACAATGCGACATCCCGCACGTCCAGAATTGCTACACAGTGGCTCCAAGATCACTCTTCTGAGTTTAAACAAACTCCTCAAACATGAACATTATTGACCATATCTGGGATGCCTTACGGATTCACGGACAGCCCTGCAGGGTTCATGGTGTCAATTCCCTCCAGCACTACTTCAGACATTAGTCGAGTCCGTGCCACGTCCTGCTGCGGCACTTCTACGTGTTCGCGGGGGTCTTACACGATATTAGGAGGACGTACCCGTTTCTTTGGCTCTTCAGTGTATACAGATAAAACAAAGATCACACTAGGCTAATCTGGGACCGCTCTGTGGAGTGGGCACGTAAAATTCCGGTTAAAAACTCATTTCGTAATGTGGAGCAAACTGACACTTTGTATCGGCACTGGGTGTTGCTTGAGAACTTGATGGGCAGCATTTGTTTGCTTGACTCCAGCTGCACATTAAACGAAAGAAATTGCAATTTGCATATAGACACGGTAATGGCACGGCTATCAGAGCGCCACGTGCCGACCCTTTAACAGGGAATGCTCAAAAGCAGGAGGCTCAGTGTGGTGCAAACGTGTGAAGCGAGCAGGCAACCATGCCATGGAAACTCACTCGTGCTTCCTACAGCCAAATGAGACGGTTTGGAAGGGGTCAAACTGTGGCCTTCCGAGTGGCAGGATGGTCCTTTCGGAGAGTTGAAGCACAAGTTGGACGTGCCTCGCCAGTTGTTCAACGATGCTGGTTTGATTATAACTTGAGGTCCGGTTTAAAAATGGTGTAAAAAATGAAATAAAAAATGAACCTCTTACCTGAATGATGTTAAATTATCTAAGAATAGAGAAGCGTTGTGGGAACAAAAAAAAAAAATTAACGAAAATTATCTCACTAGATGGTGCTATAAGCGTCTTAAAGCAAATGGGTTCTCATAGAAATGACAGGATTAATCGCTATACGACTGCTAAGGTGAGAGTTGCGCTTTAAATCATCCGTACTGTCCAATGTTCTCGACCGCACAAGTTTAGCATTCAACAGCTGTGGCACTGTGACTCAGGTAGGCATCCACCACGGCAAGGTCACATCACTTCGGATGTGAAAAATCGGTACTCTGACGCCAAAGACCGCACAAAAGCAAGAATGATACCGATTTTTAACTGCCCAAACGGAAAAAAAGTATAAAAGCAACAATGAGACGGGTTTTCAATTGTCCTGACAAAAAAAAGAAGAACTGTTTTTCTGGCGTGGCATTCATAGTTTGCGGCAGAGATAGGAGATATATGTATAAATACCAATGGAGGTTATTTTGATTAAAATATTTTTTATCAGTTTCAAACAAAATAAGTGTAATTATTGCGACCAGATTCCGGGTTTATACTTCTGCACCTGGTATGTATGACAACGAAGCTGTGCCATCATATTGGCGTTGTGGCAGGTAGCATATCGGCTCCAATGAAGTCCATTTGATGATCGGACAAAAACAGGTACGTATTGGAGAGAGAAACAGAAAAAAATCGTGATAGTGGTGCGGTGTGATAGCAGAATATGGAAAGTATAGGATTTTCGTAGCTATTTGTCGACATTTAGTCTGTTGCATTTTGTCTCGAGACTTTCGGCCAACGCTTGTTAGACGATTTTCCTGACGTTTAGGCAGCACGATACGCTGACATTTTCAAATGACCACCCTCAGCAGCGGGTGGCCACCAATGGAGGGCGAAGCTTTTTAAACGCCGGCCACTTGCGCTGCCGGAACATCAGGTAAATCGTCAAACGAACGTCGGCGGAAGGTCGCGAGAATGAAGCCAACAGGTGACACTTCTCCTGAGAGACTGTTCCTGAAAACCGGAAGGAGCCTCTCTCTGAAGAGCTGTGGTAGCTAATTTCGTGATCCGTCGATTTTCTTTCTATACACCAATAATACAACTGTAACAGTCTCTCGTTCACAGTGCACGTCGGTGACAGAAGCTCGCATCCTAATACTACATCATGATCCCTTCGCTTGCCTTGGTCATTCACATTGTTCTCCGGGAACGGAACTGTCCCATTTCGTGGTGAATTTTGGCCATAAGTGTTCCTCTCTGCCACGTCGCTTCGCTGTACATTCTGCAGAAATGAAACTGAAGCTGATGAGCTGCACATTGTAATTTTAAGAAAACAGCAATCAAGGGATAGGTGTGTATCGATAGCAATCACAATTGATAATATTTAAAATAGAAATAATAAATGTTAAAGATTGGAATCACTCTGATGACAGTTTCTGTTGATGGAATACATACTGAAATGATTAAAGCTAATATCAACTTATATTATTATAGGCAAACTTTTATAGATAGTCAATAATTTCTGGCTTTGAATTCCCCGATGTCACTACGGTATATCCATTCTTCTCTCATGGGAAGCTATTTGGTAACCACCTCCTCAACGAAATGTTCCTTCTTTCTGAGTCCTCCTAGTAGGTGAGTTTCTTTTGTAACATTTCCGGGACGGTATAGCCTCTATTCTCCAGAAGATCTGCGAGAATAACTTTCGATTCTCTTCAGCGCCGGAACGACCTTCCTATTGGAGACGCACTCACAGGAATTGTACGTAGTAATGACACAAACACAGTAAACTGCTGACAACTTTTGTTTATCAATGAATAAGTGATCAGTAGTTTTGCAAGTTCAGTCACGGCTTTGTTTCTAAACTCATCAGTACTGTGTACTACACTCAGCTTACTTTGCAATCGAATGGCCTCGAAAAATTTCACTTATTTATTTAACATGCTTTGGAAGCTGGGTACCCGGTTACAATATTCCGAATACTTTTCGTGTGACAATAAATTTAAAAATTTGAGTTTAGATGTGGTGTCACTGCCAGACACCACACTTGCTAGATGGTAGCCTTTAAATCGGCCGCGGTCCGTTCGTATACGTCGGACCCGCTTGTCGCCACTATCAGTGATTGCAGACCGAGCGCCGCCACACGGCAGGTCTAGAGAGACGTCCTAGCACTCGCCCCAGTTGTACAGCCGACTTTGCTAGCGATGGTTCACTGACAAATTACGCTCTCATTTGCCGAGGCGATAGTTAGCACAGCCTCCAGCTGCGTCATTTGCTACGACCTAGCAAGGCGCCATTATCAATTGCTATTTATCTTGTGATGCATGTACCGTCAGACCGATGTTCACCAATTACGGATTAAAGTTAAGTATTCAAGAAGCTACGTACTGTACTTGCTAGTCTCAATTACTTTACCTGTTCCAGACCTCACGCCAGCCAGCGTGAGCTTAAACGCGTGCCTTTCGGCTTCACCTCCTAGTGGCTTGGCTGTCTTGCCAAGTCACAACATTAGATTAGTCCAAATTGCTGTCAGTTTATCAGTCAATTCGCAGTAGATGCGTATGAAGTTGATATTTTTCTCTTTGAAGCTTCTCCTACGTGAGACGTGGTTCCTTGCAAGAAAGTCGTCGCGTGGTTAGCAGGCACAGTACAAAATATCACCCGCTTGGTTCATAAGCCTGTTGCACAACAGATTGGTGAACGTAAATTTTTTTGTCGAATTGTTCAAAAGAAAAAAGTTTGAAATCTTCTACAAGTGTCAAAAAGACAGTAATTGAAGCTGAAACACATTATCAATTTCTTGAGGGTGTTCTACCGTGACACTAAACACATCCGAAAGTTTAGTTCTGTCCCTGCACACAGTGTTTACAAATCTTGATGAATAATTCCATCGCGTTGAACAGACGTGTGGAAGACAACTTTGCAAAATTATATCCTTAATTTCAGGATATCTTGTAAAAGAAGAAAAGGCTGCAAATCCGTTATGCGGGCTTAGAAATATTTCAAACTTCGGTATTTCACTGATACCCTGAAACTAAACGCCGTTTAGAACATGGACGTAACAATAAAAAAAATGTCTTCAGGATGTGTGACTGATTAATGCTTGAGCATTCAGATTCTGCACCATAGTCACCGCACCACCAAACATCTATGCAATGTATTTTTCGTTCAACGGAATTCTGATAAGATGTGCCGGACGAGTCCTACACTACTCCAGTTATTTCCTTTATCTCTGGTTTATGTACCTAACACAGGACACATCCACAGTTTCGCCAGCAATGACTGCTACAAAATGAACATCCACAGTTTCCCGTTTTATAGCTGATAAAACGGTCGAACCTACGGCTTGTAGTAGATTACGGCAAAAAAAAATTTCCCCAAAAACAGCTGCAGACGATCGTTGGTGATTAACAGGCAATCCGTACTGAGTTATCGACTTTACTGAATGTGCCAAATGCATGTACGCAGCTTTGTCCCAACTATAACTTCTATCCTTTTCGGACAACAGGCAATAGAAGCAGAACACCGAATTTAAATCGCCTCTACAGGCTAATCAATCACATTTAGTGTGTGCAATACATTAGACTAAAAATATCTCGTGAATTTTCTGGTCATTTAAGTTCGTTAGTAACGGTGCCGGTCGCTCATTTTTAATTATCTCCTTTTTCTCGAGAAAGAATGTGTAGAAAACGGCTTGGACAAAGGCTCTTTTATAATGCATGTAGACAGAGTTCTAAACTATATTACCAGATACCATCTGACACCTTCACACACTTTCACACATTCGGCAAACCTGCAAACTGAATAAAACAATTCAGTACTATTTACTATTTATTTTTGATACACTCCGGCACTTTGTCTTTATATTATATGCCCGCCCGTAGCTAGCTTTGGTTGTGATGGGCAAACACACACACACAGCAATTGACTGACAGAGGTGCGCACCACTCGAGACTCTCACTGCTCAGCTAATCTGCACGGACATCGCTTCAGCTCGTCTCAAAATGCTTTATCGATAACGCAGCGTAATGAACGTATTAATTTTATGTGTTTCTTAGAAATGTCACGATTTTATCTAGTTACTGTTAAATAACCGTATGATTATACGGTATTGACATACGCTAAAATATTGTTACATTTATGTTACTGAAGCACTGCTTCAGTTACTTCCACGGAATGCACGCCACTGACGAATTACATTTGACTTTCTAAACATGTAAAACGCTACTAAGTACAGAGACGATCTTTTACTATAAATGCTAGTGCTTAGTACCACGTTAATAGCGAACTAACTAGTAACAAAGGAACTCCAACAAACTGATCACAATGTAGCATCTAAAGACGGCAGTTTGTTTCCAAAAGTCGTTGTCAACATTAAATACGTACTCACAAGGGAAACACTCCGCCTGAGCCACCTGCGCTTTAGTGGTGAGCTGGCCCCGTGGGCGGCCCGTCAAAAACTCAACCCAGGTCTGACCGCTACATCTAAGGGGGAGTCTCCCCTGTATGCAGTCATTGGAAACGTAGCACGTTTTCTCTGTGTCGGTAAAGAGTTATGAGTACAGGATCACACAGTTAGCCAGCCTTTCAAGATTTTGATTAAAATGCAGTTGAAGCAATTAAGAAAACCTATCGAGTGTTACATTTTTTGTTTTGTTTTCGTTAAATACAATGTTTCTGAACACTGTGCTCGTGGGCGGTTAGTACTGGTTTCCCACTGTCAACTCGTTGCTCTTACTTCTGGATCGGGCATCTTACAAGACATCAGATAGAAGGAGGAAAGCTTACAAAATGGGGAGAAGTACAGCATTCCAAGAGGCACTGGAGAATGGAAAAGGACACCTAGGAACAGGAATACCACAGTAAAACAGTGTACTAACACGCTGTAATTAATACCAGCCAAAAGTGAAGAAGCCCGCAGTATAAGTGGTTCTAGTGTTACGGTAAATGAAGGATGTGTCACTAGGAACTGAGGGAATGTCAACATATCTTCCAAAACAAGTCGCGGTCGCTGCCAGGAGGGAACACTTTAATCATTCATTTTACAGTTTTCGAGCAAAGAAACGTCGCTGGATAGAAGGCAAGAAGTAATAAATAATGTTACCAACACGCAACAGAGTGGATACACGATAATGCTTGTGGTTTCACACAAGAGCATTAACTCAGCTTAAGGGGAACGCTAGACTCCTTATTTGAATCTGCTCAAGTAATTCTAAGCAGGCGCCTCCTATGTCGTGGAGTTGAGTCCGACTAAATAGGCGGTGTCTGAGATTAACTGACGATCCAGTATTGTGCCTAATAACACAGTCCCCTTGTCCAGGGATACAGACGGAGACCGCAACGGCGGCACAGGCGGAGAAAAAATATCTCAAATTGCGTAGTTGGCGGAAATTAGCAGCCTTTAAAAAGGGAAAACTAGCCTCTTAAGTCTAGAAAGAGAAACTCCCACGAAAATCATCTGGTCTCCCAGGTTTGCCTGCACCCATCACACATAAAACAAACCACAAAACGCTAAATTTCTCAGAAAAGTCTCGGCTGTCAAGAAAATAAACGAAAAACTGTCTAAAAGATTGACCTTAGGACTATAAACTTTTATTGTTCAAGGGATATCAACTTAGAGAGACGTATCTGAAAAATTAGAACTGTGTGATATGGACAGAGCGTCTCATAGAGACGAAGAAGAAATGGAAATGAACGGATGAAATATATGTATGAAAGACGAAAGAAAAAAAAAAGCCCGAGGCGAAGTGTCCTTAGCAGCAAAAAAGAAGTGTAAAAAATGTGTCACATCCTGGGACCAAATCAATCACAGACATTTGTAAATAGATATCGATACGAGAAATCATTCCTCGACGGCGATCGAAGCATATGCTCCAATAGACGTTTCGTAACGGCAGAGGACAGTTTATTTCGGTTGACGACGTCTTTGGTAAAAAATTTTAATGAGGTATCTCTAATAATAGTGACGTATATGGCAGAACAGGTTGCAAATTAAATGACTCAGTGGCAGGATGTTACGGGGAATCTATTACGAATAATAATGACCATACATTAAATCATTTATGTGAACAACTGAAACTAAATATTGCTAATGGTTGGTTTTCGCACAGAGGTATCCACAAATTTACATAGATGCCCAGAATGTGTCACAGATCGCTTCTTATACTTGGAGTCACGAACTAAGGCCGTCGAGCTTAGGCTTGTTCTGCCCCCCTACATCAAGTGTTCTCGACAGCCAATGACCGCACAATAGCGTTCTGAGCGCTTTTCAGTGAATCCCGTAGCTAATGCGAGTGTTAAACGTGATCGTAATGAGTTGATTAGGGAATTTCGATTCCATTTGCTGCGATTTGTCATCGTGATAAATTCTGCATAAGCAAGTGAGAGACAGAATTCGCAGGACATACGATTTCCTGGAGTGGAAAGCACATGCATGCGCGTACCGCAACTGTCGCTTGGAATCAACACTCCAATCCCTGTCCGTGCCTCGACATGCGCCAAGTGCAACCACTTATTTTACCTATAAAACAAGACTTACATCGCAACAGAACAGTTCACATGAATGAAACTCCATTAAATAATATCAAGTATGATAGCTAGGGTTTGAGAAATGACTTAGCTACGTTCTTGTATCAGATAAGGCTAGCTACTAAACTGGACGTAAATGGAGAAGGACTGGCAAAAATATGTACTAAAATCTGGGAACATGAATATATGGAGCTCGAAATGAAGCCCTTTCATAAAAAATACACCGTGACAGGTACTGGAAAGAAGAATGAGAAGATAGTGGAGAGAAGAGAGAGAAACTATTGCAGTGAGAAGAACACTGCACAAAGCACTCAGAATAGATTAAATAATAAGGAAAAAACAAGAAAGGTAGAGACAGAAGTTACAAAGGCTAAGAATTAGTACTGAACCTAAAAGTAGGCAACACAAAAGTAAATAAGACGTGGAAGGTAATGAAAGGAATACGAACGGAAGAATAGAGTTTGCAGAAATGAGTCTTGTCTCCATGGTGGAGTGAAAAACATCTTACGAAAATCTCGTAACGGAAAATAGGACAGAATTCACAGCCGATAAAGAAAAAACATCTCGTTAACCGAACAAAAACTGACAACAAACACCAGTAGACACAGGAGGTGCAAGTCAAGCTCTCCATCAAAAGAAAAATAGGCGAAGCGACAAGCTTCCGAAATTTACCTGTGGAACTGCAGCCCTATCAGCAGTTTTAGAAAGTCTGGAAGGACATGTTAAATGATGAGGAAACTCCAAAATGAATTGATAAAGTAATTAATTCATCCATGTTTTTAAAGAAAAGAAGCCGATGCGAGTGTGCTACCCTAAGATGAGTTAGTGTTATTTGCACAATAGCTCGAATGTACTGCTAAGTAAAAAAGTACATACACTGATAAGCCAAAACGTTATGTCTACTTCCCACTGCGCCGCTGGATGCCTCCTGGTGGCGTTGAGGGCACGTGACGGCGTAACAAAAGTATGTAAGCGGAGCAGACGCTGACGAGGGATCGCATTAGGTTAAGATATGGGCTGCAAATGGGGAATTCATTTAGATAAGCGACTTCGACAAAGGGAAGTTTATTATTATTACTCAGAGCCTGTGAACAAGTAACTCGAAAATGGTGAAGCTGGTCGAATGTCCACGTGCCACTGTAGTGAGTACCCACGGAAAGTGGTAGAACGACAGAGAAACTACCACTGGGAGATACGTGGTTAGACGTCCACGACTATTCACAGAACGTGGGGTTCAGAGGCTTGCCTGCTATGTAAGCAGGATAGGTGGCGATCTGTGGCATCTCTGCCGAAAGAGCATAAGGCTGGTTGACGCACAAGTGTTTCAAAGCACACAGCTCATCGTACACAGTCGAACATGGTGCTCTGCATCTGATCACCTTCACGTGTCCACATGTTGACCTATCGATATCGTGAATTACGATTGCAATGGACATAGGTCCATCGGGTTCGACAGTCGATCAATGTATCGGCTCTTCGGGTGAACCACATTTTTGCTACAGTAAGTCGATGGTCGTCTCCACCATCACCGTCATAGAGGTGAGTGGCGGCTCGAAACGTGCAGCGCGCCACGGACGCAGAATGATGAGAGCAGTATTATGCTAAGGGAGCCATTCTCCTGCCCTTGCATGGGACCTGTGTGTGTAATCGAGGACACGATGACAGCTGCGACCCACCTGCAGCCCTGCATGGTTGATGTCTTCCCCGACGGCGATATCATCTTTCACCAGTATAATTGTCCGTGTTTGGAGCCATAACCGTGCTACAGTGATTTCAGGAACAATATAGTGAACTGACGTTGATGTCGCGGCTACCAAATTCGCCTGATGTAAATCCTAAGGAACCCACCTAGGCCGCTGTCGGGTTCCATCACCGCGTACATAAATCAACGGCCAGTCACTTACGCGAATAACATGACCTAAAGTCTAACGCCACATACCTCCACAAATCTACCAACAAACTGTCCGATCCCTGATATTCAGAATCAGTTATGCATTTCATTCCAAAGATGGACAAAGAAGCTATGAAGCAGGTGGTCATAATGTTTTGGTTCTACGTAGATAGACTGAAGTGGCGAATGACAATTTGTGTCAAGGCCGGCAATTGGGCCCGAATCTGGTGCTCACAAGGCAGATGCGCTAGCCACTAAGCCGCCTCTGCGCGCGGTCCACACAACAGCACAGATTACCCTGACATGTCTCCCTCCTCAATCCAAATTTCCCATTACACCCGAACGGAACTGCCGATGCTCTCCAAGTTCTGGAATAGCACCTCAGCATCGAACGTAAATGGGGGTCCAGCCTGAATTGCAGGTGCAGCTACTTGTACAAATAAAATGACATAATTTCATATAGTTTACTGGTCTCATAGAGATGCTATTTTATGTATCTAGACTAAAGCGGCGAGAGAAAATTTGTACCAAGGCCGAGAATCGAACACGGGTCTACTGCTTATGAGGAAGGCACTAAGCCACCCTGGGTCAGCGGTTCACGCAACTGTACGGATTACTCTGTTCGTGTGTTAGGCGGAATTTAATGTTGATAGGGGGCAGTGAGAATTTGGATCGAGGAGGGAGGCGTTCCAGTGTAATCGATGCAGTTATGCGAATTGCCGTGCCAAGGTGGCGTAACTGCTAACGCATCTGCCTAACTAGCAGGAGACACGGGCTCGAATCCTGATCGTGGTACAAGTTTTCACTCGCCGCATCAGTCAATATACGTAAAATCATATCTGCATACGACCAATGAAGTCTCGGAAATTGTGTCGCTTCATTTGTACGATATTTTGGCTCTTCAGTGCAAAAGAAGCACAAACTGTGCAGTGAGACGAGCAAAGTGGGCTTGGAGCGGGATGCTCATGTACAGATGGCACATTCACTCTCAAGCCCCAAACTGAAAATGGGCTTGAGGGCTTTACTGACAGTTCACTTAACATTTATTGGTCTTCAGAAGGTATACGATACAGTCGCAATAGGTAAGTTATGGACAGCAGAGGATTAGTTTGGAACCAGCGGTAAGTATGTGCAGACAGTGAGGTTTTTATATGATGATTGCAACAATATGGATATAGCACCAAACAGGATGTCCCAAGAAGTCTCAGTAGTGAATGGTCTAAAACGTAGGTGTTCATTGTCACAGATATGTTTTTAGTGTATTTAGAAGATTTTTGGAAGACTGGAAGATGAAACGTCGTGCAGCTGGAATCCCTGCAGGACAACAAACTCTTTACTCTTCACTGATAACTAGGTCCCGATAGATGAAGACAAAGACTCCACAACATGTTCAGGAAGCTTGCATGAATAGTACTAAAAACGGGGCCTAAGCACAAACTCAAGTTGCAACAAGTGAAAGTGGGTGAAGATGAAAGAAAGGACTTAGATGTAAGACTCTCCAAAATAAAGAACGGCTACATATTTAAGTATTTGGGCGTCATTCCTTCAAACAATGGACGAAGCACAAAAGTCATTATAAATAAAACTGGACAAAGAAAAAGAGTAGCTGGCTAAACTCACTCCTGAATTGGAAGTGACAAATTGCAAACGCAACGTAAGTCTTCCTGTACAAGTCGGTCGTTGTGAGTATGACCACACACAGCGCTGAAATATGGGAGCCAACAAAACAGGAAAAAAATGAATTGTTGTCCTTCCAGATAGACTTTTGGCCAAGAAGTTGTAGCATCTGAAAATTGTAGAACATCAGAAATGATAGAATACATGATATTTTAAGAGATAAAAGCACTATTCTCGACATAATAGTTGCAAAACATTTAGTTGCTGTGGCGACTCACAACAAATTGACGATAACAGGATGCCATAAAGAATTTATCAACGGAAATAAGTTAAGCGAAGGAAACATAGAAGACCACCTGGGAGTTGGATGCAAGGTGTGAATGAGGAGATGAACTGAAGAGGCCTTCAGAAACAAGTTTCGTCAGATAGGAAATTATGGCTGTTGAAAAATGGAAGACGATGTACAGAAAATCATTTCAACGACACGCGAAATAATTATTCTCAGACAAGTGACTGAAAATATTTGGGAAGTTAGTTCAAAATGGTTCAAATGGCTCTGAGCACTATGGGACTCAACTGCTGTGGTCATAAGTCCTCTAGAACTTAGAACTACTTAAACCTAACTAACCTAAGTACATCACACACAGCCATGCCCGAGGCAGGATTCGAACCTGCGACCGTAGCGGTCGTGCGGTTCCAGTCTGTAGCGCCTTTAACCGTTCGGCCACTCCGGCCGGCTGGGAAGTTAGTGAGAAAGTGTATTATTACACCGTTTTTATTATAACTAGTAAAAAATTAATCTAGAATGAAATTTTCACACTGCAGCGGAGTGTACGCTGAAATTAAACTTTCTGGCTGATTAAAAATGTGTGGAGGATCGAGACTCGAAACGGTGACCTTTGCCTCTCGCAGGCAAGTGCTCTACCATCTGAGATGCCGAAGCAGGACTGAGGACACGTCCTCACAGCTTCATTTCCTACCTTCCAAATTACACAGAAGCTCTCCTGCGAAACTTGCAGAACTGGCACTCCTGGAAGAAAGGATATTGTGGAGACATGGCTTAGCCACAGCCTGGGATATGTTTCCAGAATGAACTTTCCACTCTGCAGAGGAGCGTGTGCTGATAAGATACTTCCTGGCAGATTAAAACTGTGTGCAGATGGTAGACCACTTGCTCGTGAAAAGCAGAGGTCCCGAGTTTGAGTCTCGATCTCACAAACAGTTTTAATCCACGAAATTTCTTACTGTGTCAGCGCCTAACCCAAGTCTCTACAGTATCCTTTCTTCCAGGAGTGCCAGTTCGGCAAGCATCACAGGAGAAGTTCTGTGAAGTTTGGAAGGTAGGAGACGAGGTACTGGCGTAACTGAAGCTGTAAGGACGGGTCGTGAGTCGTGCTTGGGTAGCTCAGACAGTAGAGCAGTTGTCGGGAAGAGGAAAAAGTCCTGAGTTCGAGTTTCGGTCCAGCACGCAGTTTCAATCTTCCAGGAAATTCCAAAATTAATCTATGAGGTTGAAATTTCGTGGCAGTTGAAGTCTTTCTCTACATATTCGTACATGAAAGTAACACATTTTCCTATTGGTGGATGACCGGATGGAAAGAGTGGATTGTAGGGCTCTATATATTTACTATTCTGGAATCTGAATAGATCACCTATCGAATCATCTCGCGGTTTTTTCATCTGAGGAAGGAGGGGGAAGTCACAGGGTACAAGGGTACAATTTAGGAGAACAGTCTCAAAATCTGATGGTCACGAGAAGCTACAAGTGCGACTGTGTGCTGGGTAAACTCGGCTGGGGCGTTGTCACGGAAAAAATCATCTTCTTCCGCTACGCTCCGTCGGAGAAAACCTCCCGTAACCTTGTTACGAGATTTCGGTACAACGCTCCTATGGTGGTGTTCCCATTGCTTCCCATTGCACTGTAGGAGTACTGAAAAACTCAGCTCCAACTTGCCCAATGATGAATTGATCTTTGACATTTTCGGAAAATGTGCTTGCGCCACTTGCTTTGCTCCTTTTCCACAGCAACTAGCACTCATCCATATCAATTAGATGGCTGGAAAACGACATGGGCTGACAAAACACAGCTGCAAAATTTCCGATGTTGATTTGATTCAGCAGACATTTGGAACGTGTGTGAGCTATTGCGGGACTCAAAAGGCGAGAACTTCTGTTACGTTGTCGTTCACGGTATTGAAAAGTCAGCCTGGACTAATTTCCATTGTTTCCGCCACCACTTCAATAATGGTGCTTCCGTCATAGAGAACCACGGCACTAGTAGGGCAAAGAGAGGACGAGCATATTTTCTTAGTACAGGTTGCATACATTCAGGTGCAAGCATACAGTCGGGGGCAACTTGAATGATTCACGTCCCTTCCCCTACCCTGCCTCTGTTTCTCTCAAGGGGCTACTTCGTATTTCTGCTCATGAACTGACACCCTCAACCATGCTAACAGAGTTTTCAGCTCTTCACATAATATTTTTTTCCTATTGGCTTGTCCCGACGTAGGTTCAAGTCCTCCCTCGGGCATGGGTGTGTGTGTTTGCCCTTAGGATAATTTAGGTTAAGTAGTGTGTAAGCTTAGGGACTGATGACCTTTGCAGTTAAGTCCCATAAGATTTCACACACATTTTTTTCCTATTGGCTAATGCTGGGGACAAAGGGAGAGGTGACTCATTTTGGACATCAAAAATAGAGGGGTACACTCCATTTGCACTACCCTGTGAAATTAAACCTGCCTCTACAGCTATTACATTCATACTCACCATTCTACAACTCGCACTGCACTAAATAACTATCAACATGCCACCTCACAAAAAGAACTACGCATGCTATGCATGTATACACACACACACACACACACACTCTCTCTATCTCTCTCACACACTCACACACACACACTCTCTCTCTCTCTCTCTCTCTCTCTCTCTCTCTCTCTCACACACACACACACGCACACACACACACAATCATGAACATAACAGAAATTAATAGACGTTAGTTTTCAGCATGTACATAAACAGACGAAACAAGACGAGACACATACTGAACTCAATGTTAAAATGGCTACAAGCACTATGGGACTTAACTTCTGAGGTCATCAGTTCCCTAGAACTCAGAACTACTTAAAGCTAACTAACCTAAGAACATTACACACATCCATGCCAGAGGTAGGATTCGAACTTGCGACCGTAGCGGTCGCGCGGTTCCAGTCTGTAGCGCCTAGAACCGCTAGGCCACACCGGCCGGCTGAACACAATATAGTTAAGTCTTGATATCATTGTTTTCGATCAACTACCTATTATTAATTTCAGAAGACTGATGGTTCATCACAACAACAAAGGCAAACGAGATGATAAGTGGGAAGAAAAACATTCAGAACATAAAAACATGCTCATATTTCTTAAGATGAGCTGTAGTGGGACCTGCAGTAAGTGACCACATCCCAACTAAAAAAACGAAGAACTGTAATTAATCACTTATTTACATACAAAACGAGACGTGAACTGTTTTATAATCTGCAAATAATACTTATAAAAACAGAAACGTATCATTCTAAATTCAACTGGCGATGCCTTAAAGTGAAAACAGGCGAATCGCGTCTGGGAGAAAAAAATAGAGTGGAGCAAGAGAAGGCATTTTTTATTTAGAAAATAAATATGCCAGGTGTTGTTTGTAGACACCCTTGTTTCAACAAAGCCACCGTAGGTATCCTTCTGATGGCTTCCCACAGTGTAGCAGAACATCCTGAACGATTAATAGAGTCCAGGAACGCTTGCCATTACCTTCCCTTATTCTGTTCGATGATGCGTCGAGCCTTAGCCCTCACGAATCGAAAGGCAGCGACATTTATCGCCGCTGCGCTGCGCTCACACTGTCTCAGAGCCACATGCCTGATCTTGATTTATTAAAGGCACTTATAAGACCACCAGGGGACAGATTGCCTCTCAAGATGACCGGATGAATTCATAATTGAGACGTCAGCGTCTTGTGCATATAAATACAGCGAGCAGACAGTTATCATCTGACTTAAGTGAATTTCAATTCCAGCCGCTTGTAGGTCAGTAGCCTGGGGGAGGGCAGAGGAGTGGTACACGTTTCACCCTGTCCTTCTGCAGTGAATTGACGCGCTGTCTTGGGGCGGGGTGAATGCCCCAGCCTGACATCAACGTCAGTCCAACTGTGAGAGACGACGAATACCAAGACATCGATATTGGGCTGTTTACTTAACATCTCCCCCCCCCCCCCCTTGGGGGGCGGGGGCGGCTCTGGAGCCACAACTGCGGCAGTCGACAGTGGCAGTGCTGGACGGTGGACCAGAGAGAATTTTTGGAGGTTTGAGAGCTCGGTAACGCCAGCAACCACAGTCTTTTATGGTGTCCCGAGGTGAGGTATACGCTTCAGAATAGGTCCAGGAGCACAAGTGCACTGACAAACGCAGGTACTACTGCCGATACCTGTATCTACATCTACATAGATACTCCGCTGGCCATCGCACGGTACATGGAGGAGGGTCCTCTGTGCCACAACTTGTCATTTCCCCTCCTGTTCCACTCGTAAATAGAGCCAGGATAAAACGACTGTCTGTGCGCCTCTGTATGAGCCCCAGTTTCTCGTATATTATTTTCGTGATACGTACGCGCCATATATGCTGCGACAGTAGAATCGTCCGGCAGTCTGAGTCAAATACTGGTTTTCTAAATTTTCTCAGTAGTGTTTTTCGAAAAGAATGTCGCCTTCCATCCAGGGGTTTCCCATTTGAGTTCCCGAAAATATCTCCGTAACACTTACGTGTTGCTCGAACCTACCGGCAACAAATCTAACAGCCCGCGTCTGAATTGCTTCGATGTCATCCTTCAATCCGACATGGTACGGATCCCCAACACTCGAGCTGTACTCAAGAATAGGTCGCACCAGCGTCCTATATCCAGTCTCCTTTACAGGTGAACCATTCTTTCCTAAAATTCTCCCAATAAATCGAAATCGACCATTTGCCTTCCCCACCACAGTTTCCACATGCTCGTTCCAACTCATATCGCTTTACAACGTTAAGCCCAGATATTTCAACGACTTGACTGTGTCAATGAGGTCACTAGTAATACTGTATTCGAACATTACAGGTTTGTTCTTCCTTCTCATATGCATTAAGTTATATTTTTCCACATTTAGGGCTAGCTTCCATTCATGACACCAACTGGATATATTGTCTAGGTTGTCTTGTATCTACCTACAGTCACTGAACTTCGACTCCATACCGTACACTAAGGCATCATCAGCAAACGACCGCAGAATTGCTGCCCACCCTGTGCGACAAATCAATTACGTATATAGCGAACACTGGCGATCCTATCACACTTTCCTGGGGCACTCCTGGATACCCTTGTCTGTGATGAATACTTGCCATCGTGGACAGCATATTAGGTTTGTCAAATGCTTTCCACAAATCCAGAAATTTGGAATCTGCCTGTTGCCCTCCATCCATAGTTCTCAGTATATCATGTGAAAAAGGGCAATCTGAGTTTCGCACGAGCGATGCTTTCTAAATCCTGCTACCAGCAACCTGTAGCATCATCGGATTTCTGATGGTTTTTTTGAGAGCTGCAGCGAAAGGCTGCATGGCTTTACAAATCCTTTTGGGTTCGCCATATGGGACATACTTCGTTTCTTTGAGCTCCTGTATCCTCCTTTCCTCAAAGTAGGCCCTGCAGGCCCAGTTCCAGACTGGGTGAACCCTGGAATAATAAAGACATTTTGGAGGAAATGGACACCTGACACCTTCCTGGGCAAGCCTCTCACATTTGCCAAAAGCGGGTTCTGTCTTGCACCCGAGAGTAGTGTCCCCGAAGTGCTGGCATTTAAAACAGTGCATTGGGTTGGGGACGTCAGGCCCCATGTTTAACCGAAGGGAACTTATCTTGACGTGCTGTGGAACTAAGGATTTAAGCTTGATCTGAAAAGATCGCCGGTTCCTTTGTGAGAAATACCTACGAGGTCCCTGCACTATAAAAAACCTTTATCTATAGTTCAGTGTGTTGTGCAGCTCCGTTACAATGCCATTTTCTCTGAGGCATCTAGCTTTTTGAAGATTCATTGTTGGTTGGGAACTAGATGTTTCTGCTAACTGCGTTCCATTGCACAATCGCTTTAAAAATCTTAATGTGCCAGCAGCTCCCTCTAATCCCTTTTGGATGTATAATAGCGAAACTTACTTAAAGTTGTCTTCTTTCCTTTTGGCTATTAAAAACGCATTCTGTCTAGCAGAATGCGTTTTGTTAGTACAAATGGAAGCAATCTCAATGAATCCTGCATCATCAGGGCTGCCTACAAGAGCGCTCTTGGTAGGCAGGGCCTTCATACTAGTAGAAAGGGTATGTATTTTCAAGCACAGTCCACGCCGCAAGTCCCTGGCTCCTATTTCTAACGTCAGGATGTCGTCATATGTTGACATTGATAATGTTGCTGACATTATCAATGATGTCATCAGATGACGTCATGTGATAACGTTCTTGACGTATATCATCTGAGACGTCAGGAAATGACGTTCTGTTTTTGCCTGACGTTGCAGGTTCTGGCATTTACATGACATAGCATAAGGATTCGTATTTGATATTGACGTTAAGAGAAAAAATTGGTAATTATCAGTAATGTGACGTTCTAGCACTGTGGTTTGCTGCACTTATAACATCCAAGCACTGCTGTGACGTTATATTGCTCTTCGGTGCTTTGATGATTTTTTTTTTCAATCCTTTCGGCTCACAGGACGTGTCCTGATGGGCTGACGTAGATATGATGTGGTTTGGGGCCTCCTCGATGGAATGGTATTTTGAGTGGCGATAGTGCGACGCTGGTGTCACAGTGATGGGTCTGTACGCCGTGTTGCTCCATGACTTCCACCCCTGAGCCTTAGATTCTTAAAGCTTCTTGTAGTAGTGGGACTTGTTGCCTTCAAGCACCATGTCTCTCTGTCTGTCTCTCTCTCTCTCCTCTCTCTCTCTCTCTCTCTCTCTCTCTCATACACACACACACACACACACACACACACACACACACACGTATATATATCTTAATACAAAGTTAATTAAATACTTTGCTAATGATATTTATTATATCAAAAAATTCTAGTTACAATTTATTAACAGTTTATTTTAGTCTAGGTCATCGAATGATTTTTTTTTGTACATGATTTTATTCTTAATCCACAAGTACTTGCAATGAGGACTAGAATGCTGACTGCTGCCGTGGGTCATCACCTACCTCCCAATGCGGAATCATCCATCATAGTAGAAGACAAAAATTAGCAGCAACAGTATAGAAGAAACCAGCCTCAACTAACTCTTCTGATTCTATCGGTACATTTTGTGGCCAATTGTCGAAGGATGGTTGATGTGCTATCTGGGAACAATACCGGGGTCGCACCAGTATTATCATATGCGCCACTTTACGTTCATTAACCATGCATTGTCTACATACATCAGTAGCTCTAGGGTACACAATGGGACATTTTGGAGATCGACACAAATGTCTCATTAATCGGTCATCACTTGGTTTCCAGTGATGCATTGGACATATCATCATTTCGACAATGAGGTCTGCAGACACCAGCGTATGCTACGTCCTTAGGCCGTAATAATTCTTTAAACCGATTCCAGTCCATGCTCACGTTATGTATACCGAGAAATTTGCTTCCACTTGTAAGTGAGTGCTCACTACACATCTACATCTACATCTTCATGGATACTCTGCAAATCACATTTAAGTGCCTGTCAGAGGGTTCATAGAAACCAACTTCATAATAATGCTCTATAATTCGAACCACGAACAGCGCGCGCAAAAAACCAACACATGTATCTTTCCGTGCGAGCTCTGATTTCCCTCATTTTGTTATGACTATCGTTTCTTCCTATGTAGGTCGGCGTCAACAAAATATTTTCCCGTTCGGAGGAGAATGTTGGTAATTGAAATTTCGTGAGAAGATCCGCCGCAGAGAAAAACGCCTTTGTTGTAATGACGTCCACCCAAAATCCTGTATCATGTCAGTGAAACTCTCTCCCCCATTTCGCGATAATACAAAACGTGCTGCCCTTCTCTGAACTTTCTTGATTTACTTCATTTATTCTCTGGTAAGAATCCCACACCGTGCAGCAGTGTTCTAAAGGAGGACGAGCAATCGCAGTCTCTTGGTAGATCTGTCACATTTTCTAAATATCTTGCCAATCCAAATTGTTCCTAATTGTAATTCCTAGGTATTTAGATGAATTTACGGCCTTGATTTATGGAGTAACGAAGTTTAACGGAATCCTTTTACCAATCATGTGATGACCCTAAATGGGTCAATTTACAATTTTCGCACCATACAGATATCTTTTCTAGATCGTTTTGCAATTCCCTTTCATCTTCTGATGACTATTCTAGACAACAGCACCATCTCCAAACAACCTAAGACGGCTGCTCAGATTATCTCCTAAATCGTTTATATAGATAAGGAACAGCAGAGGGCCTACGACAATACCTAGGGGAATGTCAGAACTCACCTCTGTTTCACTCGAAGACTTTCCGTCAATTACTCTCTGACATGAAATCACGAATTCAATCATATAACTGAGACGATATTCCACAGCCATCCAATTTCATTACAAGCCGCTTGTGTGGTATAGTATCAAAAGCCTTCTGGAAATCTAGAAATATGCAATGAATTTTAAATCCCTTGTCCATAGCACTCAACACTTCGTGCTAGTTGTGTTTCATAAGAACGATGTTTTCTAAGTTCGTACTGAGTTTGTGTAAATAGACCGTTCTCTTCGAGGTAATTCATAATGTTCGAACACAATATATTCTGCCAAAACATGCTGCATATCAACGTTAATGATATGGGCCTGTAATTTTGTGGATTACTCCGTACCTTTAGTCTAGCGAGCGTTGTATATGATTTCTAAATGTGGAGCTACTGTATAAGCATACTCTGAAAGGAACCTGATTGATATACAGTCTTGACCAGAAGACTCGCTTTTATCAAGTGATTTAAGTTGCTTCCATACTGCGAGGATGTCTACTTCTAAGTTACTCAAGTTGGCAACTGCTCTTAATTCAAATTCCGGAGTATCTACCTCGTCCTCTTCGGCGAAGGAATTTCGAAATGCTGTGTTTAGTAACTGCTTTAGCAGCACTGTCGGCGACAATATTTCCGTTGCTGTCGCACAGAGAACGCATTGACTGTTTCTTGCCGCTGGCATATTTTATTTAAAACTAGCGTCTCTGGAGTTTCTGCCAGGTTTAGAGATAAACTTTCGTTGCGGAAACTACTATAAGCGTCTCGCATTGAAGTTCGCGCTAAGTTTCGAACTTCTGTGAAAGATCTCCAATACTGGGGATTTTGCCTTCGTTTGAATTTGGCATGCTGTTTTCGTTGTTTCTGCAACAGTGTTCTGACCCATTTTGTGTACCAGGGAAGATCTGATTCGTCGTTTGTTGATTTATTTGGTATAAATCTCTCAACTGCTGTCGTTCTATTACTTTGAATTCAGGCTACACCTGGCTTACTCTCCACATCTGGCCTATTCTTACACTGCTAATTTGAAAGGAGTGGACATTGTATCACAAGAAGGCGTCAAGTAAATTTTTATCTGATTTTTGGAACAGGTAGATTTTGGGTTTATTTTTGGATGACTTATGGTTTACAATACTCAGTCTCGCTATAACAGCCCTGTTTTCACTAATCCCTGTATCAGTTTTGATGCTTGTTATTAAGTCATAATTATTTGTTGTTAAGAGGTAAAGTGCGTTTTCACAACCGTACACTACTAGCATGAGTTCATGAAGTAACTCCTCTAAATAATTTTCAGAGAATGCTTTTCGCACAATTTCGGATGATGTTTCATGTGTACCTCCGGATTTAAACACGTATTTCCACCAACATGTCGATCGTAATTTAAAGTCGTCGCCAGCTGTAATTTTATGAGTTGGGTACGTGTTTGAAATCAAGAGTCACTAACTCACAGAATTACCTACCTCAAATTCGCTACGAGAGCAACTACTTCTAACAGTGAAACTGAGTCTTTAATTGTTTTTTTATTAAACAGAGGCCAACCGAATTTTTTCTGAGAAGGACAACTCAGGCTTAACTTGTTAATTTATTAGCCACAATATACAAGCCCAACGTAATGTGACTGCTATACATTGACAATGAGACTTCCAATAACTGATACGAAAAAATAGCTCAGAATTGTAAGAAATCCTAACAACAACACAAATCCAAAAAAATATGAAATTAACAAATATGAAACTACCTCCAGCTCTGTTAATTGCCTAAACTCATTTCAGTCACGAATCCCGATACTGAAAACCCCATGATTTTTCATAAGTCACTTACCTTATAGAAAATCTTCATAACACGAACTACAGGAATTACAGCAAGTAGGAACAACAACTAGCTAATTAAAAGGATTCTAACTATTATAGACTCTACTAAAAGTTATTTGGTTGGCAAAAGAAAGATTTTGTTAAAGAGCAAACAATGTATTTAGAAAATTATACCTTATTCATGTAACAACCAGTTCTAAAAATTATACAGTTGACAATAAATCCAATATCCAGACATTATCAACAACATCCATCCTCATTTTACAATGCAAGTCCTACCTACACAGAGTCTCCACTAAGAATATCATGTCCCTACTCTTCCCTACCCACTCGCTAACTGCTAGACCGTCCAACCATAGTATGTCTTGGAGGAGGAGGAGGAGATTAGTGTTTAACGTCCCATCGACAACGAGGTCATTAGAGACGGAGCGCAAGCTCGGGTGAGGGGAGGATGGGGAAGGAAATCGGCCGTGCCCTTTCGAAGGAACCATCCTGGCATTTGCCTGAAGCGATTTAGGGAAATCACGGAAAACCTAAATCAGGATGGCCGGAGACGGGATTGAACCGTCGTACTCCCGAATGCGAGTCCAGTGTGCTAACCACTGTGCCACCTCGCTCGGTAGTATGTCTTGCTGAGGGCTCAGAGCGATGTCAGCGATGTTAGCACAGTCTATAACGCTGACAACATACAGACAGGTTACTTGTAACAGCAGCAAACACGCCATCGTCAGCTGTGTTTTGCCTATCATTTCGCTACACCTTTAGACTCTTCGCAAGTATTGGGTCTGCATTTAACTCTGGCTTTGTCCAGCTTTCAGTGCCTATAACGATTTCAGCATCAATGCTTTCTATTAGCGCTTTGAGCTCTGGTACTTTCCTAACACAGCTACGACAATTTACAACTATCCTTTCGCAACACCTTCAGGTTCTTCGCGAAAATCTGGGCTGAACTTATCTCTGGCTTTCGACAGCTTTCAGTGCCTGTAATGATTTCAGCATCAGTGCCTTCTATTAGCGCTTTGAGTTCTGGTATTTCCTAACACAGCTAATACAATTTGCAACTTCTATACCGATGGTTCCTGTATCTACGTTCTTCCTGTGTTAGACCTGCACAATTTGAGACTGAAGCCCTTTTTGTGTTTCTCGCCGAGTCCTCTAACCTAAAACACAGTCCAGTCCACGCCACACAGATCCCGCTATGGGTGTAGACGCCTCCTGCGTGTGGTGGACACCTGACCTATTCAACGGAACCGGAAACCGAAAAACGCTATTGTGCAAGTAGAGGAATCTGTGACCTACACAGATCTCAGCTTGATGTTCAAGGCTTTTATTTTATATGTACCCAGAATGTCTACCCCACTCCAGGTATCTGATAACTTATACGGTTACATAATTATTCGAGCTTCTTCCAACTTTTCTTCGATAGAAATAATTTCATGTTTTGAGATTATTGCCTGTAGCTCTTGAACTATGTAAAAAGGAAAGCCTTTCAACAAGTTCGTCTGGGTGGTCCCAATACACACAATCTGCAGATATATTATGATTGTATATTTTCCACTGATTTACAGCTGAAAATTTATCTTTTCCATTTGCTGTAATTCCCCTCCTACTCTGAATGCTGGGCTCACTTTCTGAAATTCCATCACTCACTTCACGACGCTCATTTAATAATTGTCCTCTGGATCCCTCACGTCTGAGTCTTACATCTAGTTCCATATATGTGTGAAGACCTGTTGTTATGAAGACTTTTTATTGTGAAGACACTTCTATTTTCATTAAATGGTTAATAGCTAGCTTAGTTTATCTTACTTCCATTAGTAGCTTTAAAAATTTTGCGAATGTTGAAAGATCAGCTTTTGTATATGGTATCCTCTGAGGCACCTTTCTGGACTATAAATTGTAGGGTCCTTTTCGTCATTATACGTTATACCATTAATAACCACATCTCTCCATAAACTGTAACCTTTTCACTTTCTATAACCCATTCATTATCATGATCGTATCTCACCTCATACACTTCTTCACCTTCCTTACCCGGAATTTCCATGAACTAATTAATTCATTTATCCAATCTGCAGGATTTGAAATTTATCTTCTTCTGCTAATAGACAGGATTTCTCTCAGAGACTCAGCAACTGTTAGCAGTTTTTCTTCCATTTTTATTTTCCTCTTATTGTCTTTCTCCTTATGGGATAAAGACGTCTATTGTATACTGTTTCTAGCGGACATAAGCTGTTTTTTCAACTTAATGTTGTGACTGACAATGTGTGGAGGCATTTTATATCAAAGGAGTTAGTGTGGTTATGTTTCAACTGACTCAGATATCTGAAATGTTAATATTTTATATTGGTTCCTGCTCAAACTCTTAATGTAGCCTGTAATTTCGCAATTGAAAAGGATTTGGTTGATTGGATCTAAATTTATCCCCCTGCTTCACACTCAGAGGTGAAGGCGAGAGCTCATTCCATATCACTTCTAAGTCAAGTGTTATAGAGTGCAGTGTCAGGTCATCTGCGTATGACAAATAATATTCATCCTTCCCATTGTGTACCGTGTTTCACTTGAATTTGTGGAAGGTAAGCTGTCCATTTGCAAAATGAACTTCTGATTCAGGTTTAAGAATTTCTCATCAACATATTCTTTGTTCACTGCTACAGATTTTACTATTGGTTTTCGTATAGAGAATTATTTTGTGTATCAAACACTCGCCTTGTTACACAGAAAAGATCTAACATCTTAAACCGGACTGTGACATTATTCTGCGGATTTCATTCTTATTGTTTGTCAAAGGCGCTACAATCAACTTCTTTACTAAATCTTCAATACATTCCTTATTAACAACATTGTGCATCTCACTGGGATTAGAAACATTGTCAATACAAAGGCTTTTTAGATCAAATACTCCACCCTTTACTGGTATATGATTCAAAAACGTATGAAAAAACGATGAAATATGTGGAATTATAATTTGTTCGAAATACCATTTACATATTTTTAGTAGCAGCATCACTCATAGTTGATGGATCTGCAACTCCAATTACTAGCTTGCTTTTGAGCTGTATTTCTTTGCTTCCAGTACCTGATCCTAATATGTTTTTTGCGATTCAAGTCAGTTTTTTGCTGAAACTGTTTCCTGAGCTGTAGACAAGAATCATCCACATATTTATTGTGCTACCTTCATTATTTTCAGAAGGTGTAGTGAGATTGCTAATACGTTATGCATTAGGCCTGATAGTGTTATCACATATATCGAATATATTTAAGATAACATCAAGTTTGCTTCATGCTATTACATTGTCAATTAACCTTCTGATGCTAGCCACAGAACTATCAATATACTTCAAAGAAGATGCTTCGTCAGTTTCTAGTGGATCTTATAAACTGGAAAGACGTTTGTTACCAAAATCTACTGCAGTAGGAGAGAGGCACAGAACAATCAAAAATGAATTTTAGCTGTGAAACCAATCTACAAACGAGCTCCAAGGGCTTATCAACATAGTGTTTTGTAGCAATATCGCTTACAGCTTCTGGTTTGAAGAGGATGAGATGGTCGTTTCTCGATGAAGTAATTGTGCTGACTAAGTATCAGATCATATGACACACCTTACATACAAAAGTACCCATCAAACGATTTACAATATCTACCATTGTTATTGTTATATTCTTTACTAATAACCAAGAAACTGTGTAATCTGCCCTCTCAAACGTACTTGCACGTGAGTTGAAACTCTGCATCACCCATGATCATTGTATACATGTCTCAGATTACGCTCATCTTACCTGAAAAACGTAATCAAGTTAGCATTATCTCGAATTAGTTGCTCTGGAATTCGACTGTATGTTTGAGATAGGCAGAAGCAATCCACATCACAACGAGACCCCATGTAAGAGTAACCCCCGATATTGTGATGTTTATCACGCAGAACGTCATCAAAAACAAAAACAGAATGTCATAAAGTTTTACCATGAAAAATAATGCCTTCATTTTTAAAATATCAGGAAAACTGGATGCCTTCATTCCAGATAAAATGTGTGAGAGGAGTTTGTACTTATCCTGAAGCAATTATTTTTAATATATACAAATATTTTGGAATTTTAGATCTTTTTCGTGGATCAGAAGATTCATAACAACATTATTTTTTACACAGTTTGAAAGGCCACAAATAATGCGACAAGCAGAGTCTGGTAACAAATAGCTATGTTTTTTACTCCTGTCTACATCGCTCTCCAATGTAATATTCTTAACTGATTGCTGGAGAGCATGTTTCTTCAAATGCATTCTGATGAAAAGTGTCGTAGTTAACACGTGTATATAAGACTCTTTTATCCTGTCAATTTAACCATTCCATGGGCGGACGCAGCCAGAGGAAGACTTGCCACAAGTATTTTAAACAATGCTATTAACAAAGAACCAATAAATTTGTACTTACCTGGCTACAACGATCATGGTTCTGCTACAAAATTTCAGAAGACACTGCAACGTGATAATTATGGTATAAATCCCTTAGATGAGGCATGAAATGAAGATGGTATAGTCTATGACAAATTTCCAGACAATATTTTAGAGATATAGGAGACGTAAAATACTAACGAAAGTGCTTGGGAGCATGTAACAGCTAAAAACGGTAAAACTGGGCAGAAATTGGCAGCATTAGAGGTAGTTGGCGCAATGAAAACGAAAGTTAAATTGGGGGGTGCCTGTTAAGTAGTGTGAAAGGAAAGCCACAAATACATTAAAAATGGTAATTACAGAAATAGATAAAGCAGAAAAAGGATTAAAGAAGAAGGGTGGTCTCCTTAATGCAGCTAAATTTACTCATAAACCCACTGTAGACAGTATGAAAAAGACAGGAGTAAATCGTCTGAAAACTAAAACTCGCTTTCTCCCTATTCCAAACACGATGGTGCGCCACCTCTTATACCAATATTTACTGCTTTGTCAGATGTCGGAGTTCTTGCAGGTGGAGCCTAAAGAATAGAAAATCAGCCAATGGTGCAAAGAGTGCACGCAGAAATGCAACCACATATTAAAGTGATGGGAGCTATAGCACTACAGAAGGGTAAAGGGCTTTATTTAGCCCCACAAAAGAAAATGGTATGGTACTCTTGTTAAAAACAAGATTCAAAAATCGTTGATTTTATCAAATCGACCTCTTGCAAATATCGCTATACAGTATTATGGGACAATCATTAAACTACCTAATTTTCGTGGAGTTTTTACACAAGATGCTTTATCCAAAAGAGCTAAAAAGTTTGAAAGCGCAATTGTAAACCTTAACAGTTACAATGAACCCGACCCACACTGGACTGCTTACAAAAAGGCTAATGATACCGTATATTACTTTGATAGCTGTGGCAATCTACCACCACCTACTGCAGTTTTTAAGTATTTGTTCAAATCTTGAAATATGTGTGAATTCCTAATAGACCAACCTGCTGAAGTCTTTGGTCCCTAGTCTTACAAACTACTTAAAGTAACTTACACTAAGAACGACACACATATCCATGCTCGAGGGAGGACTTGAACCTCTGGTGGGAGGAGCTGTTTAAATATTTTAAAAATTGCAATTTTAAATACAATTATGACAATTTTCAAGCAATTAATAGTTATAAATGTGGTAATATATGCTTAAAATTCCTATAGTGAAATAAAAAGACTGGTCTGTGTATTAAAATAAGCATTTGCATGATGGGGCAAACTTAATTGTTTGCGAAAAATTCAGTTTTGGTATTCTGATTTAATCCTGCACATATTTGTCTAACAGTGTACATGAAATAGCGCTACTAAAATATTTTTCATACAGTTCAGTACCAGATGTAACTGTATCAAATGGAAATTTCTGTTTTTCTAAATATGAAAATGCATTTCAGAATTTTAGTCTACCAACAGGATTTTATGAAATGCATGATATTTTTCTTCAAATTTTGAGTCTAGAGGATCAATATAATAGCGAACTTACAAATAATGATAAAGAGATTTTTATTGATTTTGATTATGACAAAAACTGCACCGTTGCAAAATAAAGTACATTGTCGATATTAACTTCCCTCTTGAAAACAACATTGGCTCAATTCTTGGATTTGAGAAGCGTTTGGTGAAAGTTCCTGCTACTACTACTGCTGAGAAAAGAACGACAGTGGCAGAAGATACTGTGAACATTCACACTATAAATGCTCTAAATGTAGAATGTAATGTATTGAGGGGTTCCCATATTAATGGTGAACCAGTCACATTATAAATCAGTACTCGCCAACAGCACCCACTGGGTAAAAGTTAGTGGAAATACCAAATTCTTCCATTTATATGCCAGTAATTGCAAGATGCAAAACAGATTTAATAATATCCAAATGCAGTCAAGACGGCTATATTGTACCATTAAATGAGGAAAAGCGACTGCTTGGCTCCACTTAAGGTGAATACTATAATGAGAATCGTGTGCTCTGAAAATACTAATTTTCGAACAGAGAGGGGAAAGTTCACCAAAAACATAAGAAAAATAAAAGGATACTGCTAACAACAAACAGAAAAATGTTTTTCAAGACTTTAGGTTATCAGTTAATACAAATACTGTGGCATTCTGAACATCACCCACACTTCTACATGATATCTTAAACAGTGCAAAAGGAGACATGAGGACAATTTTTAACATTTGTTAAAATACTAAGTTTGAAAATTCTGTTCATCACACTGAGACGCATTTTTACAAACCTTAAGGGCAATGAGCATTTGGATACATTGATTCTGTGATAATTGTCGTACAAATAGAACCAGTTATTTAGTACAAGCAGAAAGTAGATATTCGTTGAAGGAAAATTAATAAACTCTGAGAAAAAGAAAGCAACTGATGTTGCTCGAAGTATTTTTTTTTTCACTCTCTGCTTTTCTTATTTTCTGAACTTCAATACCCTACTAAAGATAAAATTATTGACCAAGTTCATTATCCAGGAATAACTGCACTTCTGAATGTGATTGTATCTTCCACACCAGACAATTGTAATATACTGCTGAATGCTGGATGGGGCTCAACTGAAAATACACACACATCAAAAAATGTTTAGCATCACCTCAGTACCGAGAGTTCCGGAACCCATAGAGAAAATTGGAATAGAGCCCAACATAAACATCATTTCCGCCCTTTTTATTACTCACGAAAACCAGGCATTGTATGTTGTACCACCATACAGCGAGACCTTCATGATAACTGTACACACCAGTACCTCTAATACCTAGCAGCACATCGTCTTGCATTGATGCATGCCTCTGTTCGTTGTGGCATACTATCCACAAGTTCATCAATTCACTGTTGGTCCAGACTGTCCCATTCCTCAACGGCGATTAGGCGTAGATCCCTCAGAGTGGTTGGTGGGACATTTCGTCCATAAACAGCCCTTTTCAATTTCTCCCAGGCATGTTAGATAGGATTCATGTCTGGAGAACATACTGCCCACTCCAGACGAGGGATGTCGTTATCCTCAAGGACATTATTCCCAAGATGTGCACGATGGAGGCGCGAATTGTCGTCCATGAAAACGAATGCCTCCCAAATATGCTGCCGATATGGTTGCACTATCAGTTGGAAGATGGGATTCACGTATCGTACAGCCGTTATGGCGCCTTCCATGAGCACCATCGGCGTATAGCGGTCCCACATAATGCCACCCCAAGACAGTAGGGAACCTCCACCTTGCTGCACTCGCTGGACAGTGTGTCTAAGGCGTTTGGCCTGAATGAGTTGCCTCTAAACACGTCTCTGACAGTTGTCTGGTTGAAGGCATATGCGACGCTCATCAGTGAAGAGAACGTGATGGCAATCCTGAGCGGTCCATTCGGCATGTTGTTGGGGTCAACTGTACCGTGATGTATGGTGTCATGTTTGCAAAGATGGACCTCACATGGATTTCGGGAGTGGAGTTGCGCATCATGCAGCCTCTTGCACACAGTTTGAGTCGTAACCCAGCGAACTGTGGCTGCACGAAAAGCATTATTCAACATGGTGGCGTTGCTGTCAGGTTTTCTCCTTGCCATAATCCATAAGTAGCGGTCATCCACTGCGGTAGTAGCCCTTGGGGAGCCTGAGCAAGGCATGTCATAGACAGTTACTGTCTCTCTTTATCTCCTCCATGTCCAAACCATGTCGCTTTTCTGCCACTCCTAGATGCCTGGACACTTCCCTTGTTGAGATCCCTTTCTGGCACAAAGTAACAATGCGACGCGATCGAACCGCGTTTTTGACAGTCTAGGCATGGGTGAAGTACAAACAACATGAGCCAATGTACCTGCTTCCTTGTTGACTGACTGTAACTGATTGGCTGTCAGACCTCCTCCATCTAACAGGAGCTGCTCATTAATGTTTGTTTACATCTTTGGGCGGGTTTAGTGAACTCTGAACAGTCAAAGGGACTGTGTCTGCGATAAAATATCCACAGTCAACGTCTATCTTTAGGAGTTCTGGGAACTGGGGTGATGCAAAACGTTTTTTGATGTGTTTAAACGATCTTTTAAATTTCGTTTGCCTTTAAAAATGCGATTTGGTTTTCGTGAGAACCGTAAGAAGACAAAAACTTTAATGTTTGATATGGATGAGTTTTAATTTGTAATAGGAATGCGGCATCATTGTTGATATCCAGTACAGCAGGTAAACAAACACAAATAATATTGGAAAAAGAATTTCTTGGGAAATACATCATCTGCATGTGTCAGATGAAATGCAAATTCTACTTTGGAATATACCGAAAAATGATACAAATCTAAGACTTGATCTTTATCACTGCGATTTAATAGAATGAGTAGCACCTGAGATCAATTCTTGGTCATGGCAAATTAAATTTACCATATCTCTTGAAACTGTTAGATATGTCACTTCAGAATATCAAGTTAATAGAGAAAAATATAAAAAATATTCAAGTTCATTTGATTTAGTAGATATTACTAATTTGAGAGTGTGTCAAAACTCAACCCAATTTCCAGAAGAGAAGTTTCTTTGTTATTTTGAAACTGAAGCTTTGGCTCAATCATATGACTTATATTCTAGATCTCAACCCTAATATTACATGCAACATGGATTGAAAAAGCCACAATTCAGCCTACTGAATTCCATAAGATTCTGATAATTCTTATTGATATGAAGATTGAAACAGAAACAACAACACATTAGCTTTCTATCTTGTAATACATGATATGATTATTCATATGAACCCCATCACTAACTGTGTCATGAAACATGTCCAGATATAAGCTCAAAACTTTCCATCATATTGTTAGTGGTGAACAAGAATCGAATATGTCTAAATGAATTAGGTGATACTCATGTTGTAATTTGTGTGGTTGTGGATTTGTATGACGATGCTGAGAGAATATTAAGTGTTTGTACTATAATGTATATAGCTAGAGAACTAGAAAATTTTATTAAAATACTGTTTGAAGCTCAGAGCGTATGTAAAACAATTGTATACTGCAGACATTTAATTTTGCAATATTCAAGAAATGGGACTTCTACAGTCACACTTCTGGTACAGCTAGAAGGTTATGATCTACAAGAAAATGACAATCCTGTTTTTGAGTTATTTCACTGGTTAAGAACAAGAAACATACATAGAACACTATCAAACATTTATCAGTACTGGGTGAACCTAAAAAATTAGATGCTATACATTACTACATGTTTCCTGAACAACTATTACCTAACTTAATATCTATACCAAAGGTGTTTAAATCATTGTCATGTATGAAAATGATCTATACTTAAAACTTTGCTACAATTGTAATCAACATCAGATGGACTGTTATGATGAAGTAGATAATTGAAAGTATGTAAGAAGGTTTATCTTTCTTAAGTAAATAACAGTGTAAGTGAAAATGACTTTTCATTTTGTTCTCTTTAAATAAAATTATAATTACATTTATTTAAATTATCGACCATATTTAAAAGATAATGATTTTTTTATTTTGTTCACGTTAAATAAATTACACATATACAGCCATACATCTTTCAGGTTTTCTGCAGGTGCACAGATAACAGAATTAGAAGCTGAATTTATTTCTACAATGTAATACACCCTTGTAATGTATTCATACCATTTTTGTCCACAAAATGTTTATCATTATCACAAAATAATGCTAATTGTCTTCGATTTACTGTATGGAATACATGAAAATTTTATTAAATACTGAGTTGAGTCGTCATTTTACACTCATTGTCCAATATACATGAATGGCAGTCATCTCTCTTAGAGATACATGTTTCACTCCTTTTGCCTTTTGCAGTACACATTGAGAAAGTATTTCAACAGCATACATTTTCGGTTGTAAACCAATAAATTCTGTTACATTGCCTCAATTTAGTTCATTTTCATAAGCCCTATTAATCTTTGGTTATATAGAGGCATATTTTACCTGAATGAGATTTTCACTTTGCAGCGGAGTGTGCGCTGATATGAAAGTTCCTGGCAGATTAAAACTGTGTGACGGACCGAGACTCGAACTCGGGACCTTTGCCTTTCGCGGGTAAGTGCTCTACCGACTGAGCTACCCAAGCACGACTCACACCCCGTCCTCACAGCTTTAATTCTGCCAGTACCTCGTCTCCTACCATCCAAACTTAACAGAAGCTCTCCTGCGAAACTTGCAGAACTAGCACTCCTGAAAGAAAGGATATTGCGGAGACATGGCTTAGCCACAGCCTAGGGGATGTTTCCAGAATGAAATTTTCACTCTGCAGCGGAGTGTGCGCTGATATGAAACTTCCTGGCAGATTAAAACTGTGTGACGGACCGACACTCGAACTCGGGACATTTGCCTTTCGGGGGCTAGTGCTCTATCGACTGAAATACCCAAGCATGACTCACGCCCCGTCCTCACAGCTTTACTTCCGCCAGTACCTCGTCTCCTACCTTCCAAACTTAACAGAAGCTCTCCTGCGAGCTCAGTCGGTAGAGCACTTGCCTGCGAAAGGCAAAGGTCCCAAGTTCGAGTCTCGATCCTGTACACAGTTTTAATCTGCCAGGAAGTTTCATACTGTACCTGTTATTAAACATATATATAAGTATATCAAACATGTTGCTAATATTGGGTTTAATATTACTGTATAGATCCCTCGTACACATAAAATATGCAACTGTGTAACACATTTTACCATTTCTGGTGAGTATTTTTTAACATATAATTATTGTGAAGGTTGAACATACATGGTTTTCAAATTTAGAGAATTGCGTTGCCAATAGCAATTGGTTTATCAAACAATATTGACGTCAGAGTCATTTCTTCAGCTACCAGATATACAACAAAGGTGACTCTCTTCATGAAACTAATGAGGTAGCACTATACCTACCAATCCATGAAGTTGTCAAGCAAACATCACATATTTCTTGAAAATTTTCATTGTTTTTCCAAATGTACCATTATTCATCAGATTCAAAAAGTTTTTCGTAAAATCGTTATCAGTTTTTGCCCTCATCATTGTATTGATTTCCATGTAAGGTTTCATCCAAGCCCTTTGAGAAAATAATATATTTTTGTGAGTTCCAAGTATTTTAAGATCTAAACTCAAACACCACGTCAGGTTCCTGTTGTCTGTAACGCATCTGCTTTTACCATGTAGGGTACACATCAGCATAAGTAGTGCTTTGCTGTTACTTTTAGGAGATTTCATTTTCTTGTGACAAAAGGGTAAATTTCGATACAAATCATAATACTCCTTACGTTATTTCACCTCAACTTCTAATGTATAGCGTGCATATAAGTCATCAGATACAGTTGTTACATACTCCTTGAGAGTTGCTTTCCATTAGAACGTTCTAAACGGGGTCCTTGGAAGGCACCCTGGTTGGCTGACTAGTGGGATAAGGATAGCATGCAGAACAAAGCGGGAACAATATCAAAATGTTAGAAGTAGTCACAATCAAGCTACAGTAGTCCATTATAAACAGTATTGTAAGGTGCTTTAAATGTTATTAAGAAGGCAAAGATTATGTGGTAAGCAAATAGAATAGCTAAATCGGAGGATAAAATTAGCACCATATGGTCAGTTACAAAGGAAGCGTCTGGTCAGCAGCTCGAGGACGACAATGTGAAGTCAGTGTGTAGTAAAAATATTTCTGTTACTGGTAAATCAGATATGTGTGCAGCATTTAACCATCACTTTCTGAGCAATGCTAGTGAATTAAATAAAAATTTAGTTTCTACAGGGAATCATGTAACTCTCTTGGCAAATGCCTTTCTTAGACTGATGTCTGAAATACTCCACTGTGATACAGGCAAGGGGAGATTGAATAAATAATTGAGTCACTGATAACTAACACTCTCATGGATATGATGGAATGCCTAGCAGAATATTAAAGTACTGTGCTGTAAATGTTAGCACTGTGCTTAGACATAAGTGTAATTTTTCCTTTAGCAAAGGTCAGTTTCCTGAATGATTAAAGTACTCAGTAGTTAAGCCACTTTATAAAAAGGGAGAAAGGGATAATGTAGACAATTTTTGACCTATTTCTATGCCACCAGTGTTTGCTAAAGTTCTTCAAAGGGCAGTGTATGTAAGGATAATTGATCATTTTACATCACATAATTTGCTATCAAATGTACAGTTCGGCATTAGAAGTTGTTTAACAACTGAATATCCTATATTCTCATTTCTGTGAGATACTGAATGGGTTATTCAAAAGGTATCGAATGCTAAGCATATGTTTTGATTTAACTAAGCCATTTGATTGTGTTGATCACAAAATATTTCCCGAGAAGTTGTACCATTACGGAATACAGGGAGTGGCTCACAATTGGATCACTTCATACTTTAACAACAGACAGCAAAAGGTCATTATTCACAGTGCTGAGAATGGCTGTGATGTGGGGTCTGAGTGGGGTACAGTAAAATGGGGGGTTTCCCAGGGACCAGTGTTGGGGGCATTCCTGTTCCTTATTTATATAAATATTATGCCTTCTAGTATTATGTGTAACTCTTAAATATTTCTGTTTGCTGATGACACTAGCTTGGTAGTAAAGGCTTTTGTGTGCAACATTGACTCTGTTTCAAATATTGCACTTCATGACAGAAGTTAATGGATTCTAGAAAATACACTATCACTAAGTTACATCGAGTCTGAATTAATACAGTTTCTAACACACAATTCAACAAAACTGGACATTTTAATTTTACAGAATTGGTATATGGTTAGAGGCACTGAACAGTACAAATTTGTAGATGATCAGACAGATAGTTTACTGTCGAGGAAAGCCCATGTTCAGGTTCATGTTCGAATATTACTATTCGAATCTGAGCCAAGAATTTATTTTCAAAATCTTTTATTAAGAATTTACTTGATTACTAGTGATTCATCAAGAACATTAATACATTTAATCACACTATGCTAGCCTGGAAGTAGCTGCCAGTGGGTAACTGATAAAAACAAATTTCTTTCAACAAACGGAAATTTTATTCCTAAAAACCCTTTTTTTTAAAAAAAAAAAAACAGATTCAAAAATTATAATCAGAAAGCACCCTCTAAATATCAAGATACAATTTATTCAGAGACAGAGATAACAATTTTTTTGACAATATGAGCTTTCAGGCTGAGAACCTTGCCACTCCCATTTAACACGGCCGTAGTCATGACCGCTCACAGCAACCTCTGAAAGACTAGACAGGTGCAAATCTGCAACACATCAGATTACTTTAAACTTAAAACTTTAACAACTCACACAAGCACATAAACTATGCACCCCATAGGAGGGATGGATATGGTACAAAACACTCACATTAAAGAAAATTACTTGCCACCGAAAGTGCAGCTTGTTTTTAAAAGAAAACTCTTACGGTGGAAGGGTGGCAACTTTATATACTAAAATGACCATTTAAATAAAAATCCGTGAAATGCAGTCTTACATAACATATACAAACGTGCTCTACATTACACAGATACCGCCTCTCAAGATGATAGGCAAGATAAAAACATATTTCAGGGATTTGGCCGTTACACTTCAAGGAATAAATTCGTTAACACCGAATCCGGCAAACATGACAGAGGCAGCTATTAACACACGGCTGACCGACAGAGAGAAAGACAGACTCTAACTGCCTAACAAATGCGGACGAGAGACAGACGAGGAAGCTGGGGACTAGAGACTGACCAATAACACAAGTAGAATTTAACAAGTAAATGAAACAACGTATCACGAATCACTTAAATTTTAATAAACTGCCGTGTCTGACGAAGACGCCCCAAACGCTCTCCCGAACCGTCCGCTGCCAACCGCTTCAACTGACGCAGGAAGGCGCGCCAATCTCCCGTCTCACGGCGTCGCAGATCCCGCCGGCGAGACCCATGTCGTGGGTTGACTCCTGTTGCTCTCGTGTCGGCCGCGAAACCACTACCCCTCGCTATACAGCTGGACTGACGTGGCGACCTCACATGCGTCGACGCTCAAGACGAACAAGTCATCTTGTGTCCCAGTGCGCGACCGACCAACCGATCGATCCAACCGCCAATGACCATTGCCTGAACAAACTCGAGCAGACTGGCGGCCTAACACATACTAGCGCTCCGGACGACAGACGGACACTGACTGCCCCACATTGATCCGGCTGACAAACTGACCTGACTCGCCGCCTAGCGAGCTAAATAGCGCCCCTTAAATGCACGTGAACAGGCAACCTTTCCCCACCCCAGAGGCAGATACCAAAGCTCCGATTTCCACAACGGCGCCTCCGCCAGAAACGGAGGGCGACTGCTTCACACTACGCACTGCAGTTAGCTCTTCAAAAACAGCCATTTCTACGACGTTTCAGAATGGTATCTGAAGTAAGTGATGGTTCAACTCGAAAAATATTCTACTTTACTTGTTTTTAACCTCTTATATCGTATGGTATTACATTTTGGGGTTACTCTTCCCATTCTAAAAACAATATTTTTGGCTCAGATGGGTGGTTTGGGCCATAAGTGGCGTAAGTTCTTGAATCTCCTGTCGACACCTGTTCACTAGTCACGGTGTATTTACATTGTCCTCTCTCTCTCTCTCTCTCTCTCTCTCTGTCTATTATATATATATTCTTTACTGAGATATCTTGTTAGGAGTATCAGATTATTCACAGCAACTTTCACTCAGTCAATACTCGGAAGAAATCCATCATGCATCGGGATTGGACTTCCTTAACTCTTGTGCAGAAAGGTGTGTAGTACACTGCTGCAACCATTTTCAGCAAGCTGCCACAAGAATCCAAAAATCTTTGTAGTAATTTCAAGTACTGACCTTTGAGATTGTCCCTTCAATTTGGTCCTACTGAACTTGATGTGTGAGTAAAATTTAAAAAATCTAATGAATATACGTGATCATCATTTAATTACTTACATTTACTGACTGTGGATGCTGTGTCATAGCCTAAACATGCAGAATATTTACACAAAGTATGCTATACAGGAGTCTTCTTTAGAAGAATCATACTTTTTCATATCTTTATTGTTCACCATAGAATTCCTGTGAGAAAAATGAACGATTTCTCCTCTGATCCCACCTTCAATAAACTGTAACTGTGTAATGAAGTTATTAACTCCTAACGTTCTTCTGCAGACTCAAGAACAGCATCAGGAGCTAATCCTGTCGATGTGATATAACAAGCAGTATCTAACTTTTAAGTCTCGAGATGCAACTTCCTGAAATTTTCGGTGCATCAGCCAATAAAAGAATGTTGGATTTCAAGTATGTATCTGAATAATCTCCAAAAGACTCATCGTTAAAAACTCTCCATGCAGTACATGCACATCTATACTCTACCTCAGATAGAGTATCACCTATAAGTTCTGAAATTTTCTCTAATAACTTCCATTCTTGACATGACAGTTACCTCCGTCTCTGATATGTCTCTAAAATCCGTTTATTTACAAATATAACATGCGCTGGCTTATTTAAAGTATTCTCTGTCTTTGCTACACGTATGCATCTCTTAATTTGCTTGTAAATAATATAGTAAATTATGAGAAATTGAAGTAAGTTTCGCACCAGACATTTTCTTATACTCTTTCCCTCCACATGAATAAAAATTTTAACGCAGTTCATCACAAGTACAATGAATATATATATATATAGCAGCACTGTAAGGAATGCAAACACGAACACACTCTAAATCAGATATGTCATTAGTGAGCACAAGTAGTAACAGGTTCTAGCATGCATTCTATGTACGATATAGGGCCTTCATCTTATTTCTATAGTTCTCAAATTTTATGATTTTATTTTTCTCACTTAACATTATCGTCTTCACAGCTTTAATTGTATTACAATTCTCTAAATGTGTCTTTAGTTTCTCTTTAATGTATAAGTAACACAAGCATCTCCCATGGAGATGAATTGACAGAGTATGTTTCGTAAGTGATGATCTCACTAGACGAGATAAACCAGTAATGAAAAAGAAACGATAAATTTTTGAAAAATATGACTCAAGCACAAAAATATTTGCGTTTTTTTCACATAATTGTTTATTTACATAAACAGTTACAAAATTAAATTCTTTATAAAGACTTTCATTTTTGCTATTAGTCATGCAGTCACCATTATCATACTGAAGGCCATATACATTGAGAGATACTCTTAGATTGTACCTCTCAAATACAGAAATGTATTTCACCTTGACAGAAAATTGATTACTTGTGAAGTTCATTTTCGTATTTCTTATAACTAGATGCCCGGGATTTATTATATTTCACTGTGTACAACACATATACTTTTGCCCATTTGAAACATTTTTCGTTTTTGGGTTTTATCTTAACGATGGCTTTTTTCTTTTTAATTACTTCAAGCATCCCGGCGTCCTCTGCCACATGGAATACTTTATTCTTATTTAAGTTTACACAAAGCTTCACATTTCCTTTAGAGTTAATCCCGAATCTCACTTTGCAAATGTATTAAATTCCTTCATATCTTTGGCACCATACATCTACATCACTTGAAACGAAATACTCCTTGTTCTTAGTGTGAAGATGAATGATACATTCATAACCAGAGGTTGGTAATAAAAGTTTACACTCGAGTATACAACTGATTTTCAGAGATCGATTCTGCACTTCGACTTTTGCTCTAAATACGAGTAAATGAAAATATCTTTTAAGGAATTCTCTTGGGTCTTATATATTATGATTGTGTATATCACCTGTAACTAGAGATTTTCACTTCTGTTTCTTTTCGTGGACTGTTTGTCAGTGATTACATTACACTTTCATGAATGTGGTCAAAACCAAGAGGTAACTGTTTGCAGTTCAAATAAATACAATTTACATTCCAATTTTCAAAATCATATCATAAATCACAAGCTTCGTCCAAACAATCATAATCACAATGTATAAATGCAGTTTTCGTATTATGCGTGTGAAACTTTTCCAAGAACACAAACTTTTTCCCACTGTTACAATCAAATGTTACCATACCTGCACGCTTTGTAATACTCCAAAGACATTTCTACTTACTAACAGGACTTCAGTAATTGTTAAGATACTGCATAATGTTATAAAATTTTGCTACTAAAATGTGAGTGTCTTCAGTTCATTGTGTGAAGAAAGTGAGAGTATCCATTCCGCTAACCCTGACACTGTATGGTATCTGATTTTTTACTGCTGTTGAGGAAGGTTAGGTCTTCTTCAGTATTCCAGAAAATAGAGATGGTAAAAAAAGTTTTTGTTCTTCAAGTTCTCGAAACTTCTCATTTAATTGTACAACTGATGGACCTGTAGTCGGCTTCTGGCGATCATTCCAATATGGTTAAGTTCTGCAAACAACGGTTCCTGCCTTGAAATACAAATATATACACTGACTATAATGCTAACGCTTTACAATACATAAAACAGTTGTAAGTTCTTACATTTTGCTTTCCTTTGCAGTAGATATCTTTTTCTAAGACGTGCTACCCACCTCCTCCTGTCTCTGTACACATACACACAAGTACTGTGGATGAGGGATGTATTTACTACATTTACTGTTCTCAGCGTTGAAAAAAAAGGATGCCCATCACTCCATGCACCATACATGGTGATTGTTATTAGCAGGGTACAACCCACAACAGCTGGACTTATCCACAGTCTTTATTTTTATTATACATTGTAGATAGTAGTCGATTATAATTAACATTACAAGATCTCATCTTAATATGTAGTAGAGTGCTTTCTGTTGTTATATGTATCAATTAAATGTGAAAGGAGGTCAACACATCGAATAGTACCCACAGCTGTGAACTCTTTGAAAAGTAATCCTTTTAATGTTCTGTTACGTCTTTGAACATCAGAAGCCTTCAAATTACAAGAAATAGAATAATTATGGACATTAAGCTGCTTCATTTACGATCCAACTTTAGAATTATAGAACTCTTTACCCAGATCTGTTTGAAGTAATGCAGGAACTCTCTTACTATTTTTGTATAGCTTTTCGAAAGCTTTTGATACTTGGGACTCAGTTTTTGTCTGCAAAACTGCAGCCCAAGCTTATCTTGAGTACACATTAGTGTTAGTATATACTTATATCCCGATTTTTATTTAGCATAAGCTCTCATTTCTACCAAATTATCTTGATGTACACTCATTATCATAAATTATGGATAATGCTGAAATGTGGTGAAATAACGCCCTGGTTCGTAGTTTGCGGGTTTAAATCACCTCGAGGTATGACCATGCGGTGCATTTGACCAGTGGTCGTCGCATGGTGGCGCTGGCAGCAGTCCACATACACATAGGTTTGTTGGAGCATGTCAGAGTACGGTGAAGCGATAAGTGTGCAGACGTTTTCAGACATTATGACATTATGAGGTGTATAATAAGGGCGACTGGAGGCTGGTCAAACACAGCAGGTCGGAGGATGGACCCTCTGTGTGCCACAAAGTGTGATATCAAGATTATGGCAACGATTCCAGCAGACAGGAAACATGTCCAGGCGCTACAGTACGGGTTGTCCACATTATACAATACCACAAGAAGACCGGTATCTCACCATCAGTGCCTGCAGACAGCCATGGAGTACTGGAGATAGTCTTGCTCGGGACCTTACCGCAGCGACTGGAACAGTTGTCTCCAGACATACAGTCTACAGACGACTGAACGGACATGGTTTATTTGCCCGAGATCTGCAAGGTGCATTCTCCTGACTCCTGGTCACAGGAGAGCCTGTAAAACCTGGTGTCAGTAATACATCAAGGTTTTCATTCGGCATGAACCAGGAACTAGATACCAACCCCTTAATGTCCTAGAAAGGGACCTGTATAATGGTCGTGGTTTGATGGTGTGGGATGGGATTGTCATTGGTGCATGTACACCCCTGCATTTCTTTGACAGAGGAACTGTAACAGGTCAGGTGTATCGAGATGTCATTTTGCACCAGTATGTCTGCCTATTCAGGGGTGCAGTGGGTCTGACCTTCCTCCTGATGGATGATAACGCACGGCCCCACCGTGCTGCCATCGTGGAGGAGTACCTTGAAACAGAATACATCAGGTGAATGGAGTAGCCTGCCTGTTCTCCAGACCTAAACTCCATCGAGAATGTCTGGGATGCTTTTGGTCGACGTATCACTGCACACCTTCAAGCCCCTAGGACACTTCAGGAGCTCTGACAGGCACTGGTGCAAGAATGGGAGGCTATACCCCAGAGGCTGTTCGACCACCTGATCTAGAATATGCCAACCCGTTGTGCTGTCTGTATACATGTGCATGGTGATCATATCCCATACTGATGTTGGGGTACATGTGCAGGAAACAGTGGCGTTTCTTAACACATGTGTTTCCATACAGTTTTCTCAATTTATCACCAGTACTTTGGACTTACAGAAATGTGTCGTGTGTGTTCCCTATGTGCCTATGCTATTAGCGCCAGTTTTGTATAGTGCCACGTTGTGTGGCACCACATACTACAATTATCCTTAATTTGTGAGCATGAGTGTAGATCATCAAGTCCTTTTGTAATGATAGAGTGTCTAGGAAGTCCTATCACTGTGATGCAGTTCATCATTGATAGCACGCTGAGCCATATCGAGCAATATACTTTTCGCAAAGTGACACGATGTTTTTATGTTAGGGCTTTCTTATACAAAGGTATGTCGTCTTTTAATGATCACAGCTAGACAGGTTTGAACATGTCATACAATCTTACTTTTATACTATATATATGTGTGTGTGTGTGTGAGAGAGAGAGAGAGAGAGAGAGAGAGAGAGAGAGAGAGAGAGAGAGAGAGGGAGAGACGTCTTGCTTGAAGGCAACAATCCCACTACTACAAGAAGCTTTAAGAAATCTAAGCCTCATGGGTGGAAGTCATGGAGCAACAAGTAGTACAGGCACGTCACTGTAACGCAAGCGTCGCTCTATCGCCGCTCAAGATACCATTCGATGCATTATCACGACTCGAAATACCATTCGATCGATGAGGCCACAAACTACATCATATCTACATCAGAAGACCACCCACAAGGACATGTCCAGTGAGCTAAAAGGATTGAAAAAAAATATCAAAGCCACAGTAGTAGTATGGTATTCAGCGTTACGGTAGGTCTTGTCATGGATTTAGCCTCTTCCACTTTTGTCTGTCCATAGCCAGTCTTTTCATTTCTGAGTATTAGCCTCCTTTGATATAGTCCAGCGTTTGATATCTTCTTTTTCCTCTTCTGCTTCCTCCCTCCACCTTTTCTTCTATTCCTTTCTTCAATAAACAGTACCTCCTCAAAAAAAGATGGTTCAAATGACTCTGAGCACTATGGGACTTAACATTTGAGGTCATTAGTACCCTTGAAATTAAAACTACTTAAACCTAACTAACATAAGGACATCACACACATCCATCGCTGAGGCAGTATTCGAGCCTGATACCATAGCGCTTCCATACTGAAACGCCTAGAACCGCTCGAGTCCCTCCTCAAACAATGTCCAGTCCAGTTCGGTTTTCTCTTTCTGATGACTTTCAGCACGTTTCCTTCTTCTCCAACTCTTCTTAATTCTTCATTCATTACCCGGTCTTCCTATTTCACTTTTGCCATTCTTCTCCATATCCACATCTCTAGTGCCTCCAATCCTCTTTCATCTTCCTTCCTCAATGTCCAGGTCTCTGCATCATATAGTGCAACCCTTCAGATGTAACATTTGGCAAGTCTTTTCCTCAGATCTTTGTATAGTGGTCTACAAAGTAATTTCTGTTTCCTCTTGAATCCTCCTTTTGCCATTGCGATTCTTTTCCTAATTTCTGTTGAGCATTCATATCATCCGTTATTACACTTCCCAAGTAATTGAAGTTATTCACTTGCTCTATTACGTCTCCCCCTATATTCATATGGCATTTTCACCCCTTTCCTCCAATTACAATTCTTTTCGTTTTCTTCTTGTTAATGTTCATTCTATATTCCTCTAATTTTGTGTTTAGATAATCTACCATTTGTTCCATCTCTCTTGCACTCTCTGCCATCACAACCATGTCATCTGCAAATCTCATACACTCCACGCTGCGGCTCCCTATACAAACTCCTTCCATCAATACATTCACTATTAATTTCGTCCAGATGTATATTGAACAGAGTTGGTGATAAACAACAACCTCTTCTTACACCTCTTCCCAGTTCAATTTCTTCAGTCATGACACCTCCTATCCTTACTCTTGCTCTCTGGTTCAAATATAAATTTCTAATTAGCCGTCTAGCCCTCCAGTCAACTCCATGTTTCCTTAGGATTTCCATCAGTTTGTCCCATCTGAATAGGTCAAAAGCCTTCTCAAGATCAATGGACACAACATACACCTTCCTTTTCTTCTCCATGTACCTCTCCCCTATCACTCTTGGTAGCCCAATGGCAACTCTAGTTCCCGCTCCTCGCCTGAAACCAAATTGTTCATCTCCTATTACGCAATTCAGTTTTCAATATAGTCTTCTGTTGAGTGTCATCAACAAGACTTTGACGGCATGCGATATCAGGCTCATTGTTCTATGTTTCTCACACTTTTTTCTGTTCTGTTTTCTTTTCTATAAGTATTTAGATAAAGTCCTTTGGCCATTTTCCTGTCATGTATGTTTGATTACACAGTTCAATTATCTTCCTCTTCCCTTCTTTCTCCAATGACTTTGCAGTTCCGCAGGAATCTCTTCAATTCCCATTGCCTTTCCATTTTTCGTCTCCTTCATAGATTCTTCATTCTCACTAGTTAGTACTGCATTTTCTTTGTCATCATCTGCAACTTTATCTTTTTCTTCTATCCTGAGGTCTTCTTCACTCTGCAGTGTATAGTCATTTTACATATTCTTCCCATCTTCTCTTTATTTCTTGGGGTTCACTCACCAATATGCCATCTGCTGCCTCTACTTCCATTAGTCCATTGTTGTTTCTCTTTTCCCTGAATGTCAAATCCATTGCTTCTTTGTACATCAAAGCATATTTTCCTTCTTTCTCTAATTTGTCTACTTTGTCTCACTTTTCTATTGGCCATTTCTGCTTTGTTTTTTCTGTCTCCCTTCTTAATTCATTATTTAACCTCTTGTAGTTTCGCTTCCCTTCATTATCCATCTTGGTTACCATATCTGGTGTTACCTATTCTTTCTTTATTTTTTTCGTCTCCTTGACTCCAAGTGTTTCCTTAGCTGCCTTTTTGATCCCATTTTTAAAACGATCCCATCTTCCGTCTGTGCGTTCCGTTTCTTGTCCTTTCATCATGATTTCACAACTTGCATTCTCTAATTTTTCACAATTGACTTTGTCTTTCAGTTTCTCAAAAATGTGCTCTCTCTTCTGTCCTATCCAGGCTCTTTTTAATTTAATCAGAATCTCATCTATTACTAATACATGATCTGAATAAATATCTGCCCCTGGATAGCTTTTGACACTCTTTAGGCAATTTTGGTATCTTTGTTGTAACATTGTGTAATCAATTTGATATCTTTTGTTGTCAAATCAAGATATCCAAGTATACCAACGTCTTTTGTGGTTACCAAATAGAGTATTTCCAACTACCATGAAATTTTGACTGCAGTATTCCAACAATCGTTTCCCTCTCTCATTTCTTTCACCCGCGACAAATTTTCCCAGAGCTTTTCCTTCTGGTCCTTCGCCAACTACCGCATTCCAATCACCCATTATAAGAATACATGCGTTTCTTTTCTCTCTCTCTCTACTAAGTTTTCTATCGTCTCATAACATTCTTCTATCTCTTCATCTGAATAATTACTAGTTGACATGGAGACTGGGATGATATCTAAGCTTTTTCTCCCTTTCAGTCTCATCTTCATTATTCTTCCACTAACATATTCAACCTTGATTAAATTGTCCTTCTAGTCTTTCACCTATCAAAATTCCAAATCCATGCATTCCATTTTTTACTTCACCTGAATAGTACAATTGGAAGTCGTCACTTTCTAGTTCTCCACAACCACCCCATCTCACCTCACACATTCTGAGTACATCCAATTTGATTCTTGTCATTTCATGTTTGGCATTTCCTAATTTCCCTTGCTGGAGAAGGGTTAAAATCTCCAATAAGTCTCCCATCTTCTTCTCCTTCCTTCCTTTTCCATTTGCCCTAATCTCTGTAGTCCTCGTTGTATTCCCCTCCCAGAGATCTGATTGAGGGGAAGCTTTACCTGCGGAATATTGTACAAAGAGGTCCATCCCATGAACGTCTATGGAAGTAATTCCAGTGGTGGTTTCCCCTTGCCTTCCACTGTCCTCCACATACTGTCAGCCGGCTGACACAGTTTCCATCTCAGGTTGTTAGCCAACCTTCCACTGGGTTGCCCAGCTCAACGAGAGCACCACGTGTGGTTACGATTGTGAAGAATTGCGGTGAGAGAGGCTAAGAGAACTCTCCTGTTGAGTTCTTTTATTCGCATGTCACCCCCATTTTTGGCCAGAGTCGCAAGGTTGTAGCAGCGACTCCCCCAGGTAATTTCCCAGGCCCATAAGAAGAGCAACATAAAGTCACAGCAGTAATTGGGTGTTTTAAGTGCAGAAAGCCACAGCGCTATAACGTGACATTACCGATAATTACCAATTTTTAGCACTTAACATCAGTATCAAATATGAATCCGTATGCTACGTCTTGTAGACGGCAGAACCTGCAACGTCAGGCAAAAACGTCGCAGATAACATACTTCGACAGCGCTATCACGTGACGTCATCAGATAACGTCACTGATAACACGCGGCAGCAATATTATCAACGACGTCATCATATGACGACATTCTGATGTCAGGAGCCGAGGCTTCCGACGTGGACTGTGCCTGAAAAAAACACAGCCTCTCTGCTGATACCGACCAGCGGTACACTCATTCCGCTAGGAGTTTGTGAATTTAAGTTCCAGGCTTCCATCTCCGTCCCACGCGCAGCTAGGGACCTAAGGGTTTACCCAGACAGAGCCCCACATTCTTGGGTGAGCCTTATACAACTGAGATGCGGCAGTCTCTCCAGAAGTGTCCCCTAACGACTGTTCCCCCTCGACTCCCATGCACTTCATCGGCGCACAGTACACCTTGTTAACGGTTGTTTACCATTCTCGCAATCTGGGCGGTCAAACCAAGGTTTTCGCCCATTGTAGTACACAACATTCCACTGTCACACAATATAGTGATCACTGAAGCTTGTCTAGTGCTTATAGTAACAGAAGATGGTTGCCTTTACCAACCCCTCGTAAGGAACTCTGCGGTCACCAAGCCCGTACCCAGGAAATGAATGCTGAACCTCTGAGTGACTTCTGGCCGAGTTTACTTTACAAGACTGAAACGTGACGGGGCTTGGGTGATGATTTGGGCAGCCATATTGTGATATTCCATGAGCGCCACGGTTACTCTTCAGTCTGAAAGGTCCCATTATTGCCAACGATTTTGTGGCGATTTTAGTTGATGACGTCCATCCCGTAGTACAATGTTTTCCCCCAATTGTGACGCTGTGTTCCAGGATGACAGGGCACCTATTAACACAGCTCGCATTGTCTAGGACTGGTTAAGTGAACACGAGGATGAATTGTCGAATCGGCCCCGGGTGATCACTGCCACAATATCTGCATATTGTGGAGTCATCGCCGTAAAATTTGGAGAAAAGGATGCGTGATCGCTACAGACCTCAATCATCGTTAACCAAACTTGCTATTATTTTACAGCATTAATGGCTTAAAGTTCTCTTAAAAACCGTAGAGGACGGCATTTATCCATTGCCAACGACTGGAAGCTCCTTTGAATGCCAACAGTTTTCCTACAGCTTATTAGACATGGTAATATGCTGTGTTTATCATGTTTCTATATTTTTGTCCACCCCCTAGATTATTCTTCACTGGCGATACTGTGGTTTACAGGAAAGTCTCATCGTTATAAGATAATAAGGGACAGCAGAAGAATTTGGACCTAAGTATCACTTGATGTTACACATGGCAGTCATCTCTAAATGAGGATGAACGTAATCCCGATGACAAATACAAAGAACAGTAGAGTATGTAATTATCGGAATAGTAACAAAGAACTTGACCACGCCACAATGTATAAGCATTTGGAGATTCCACTAAAAATCACTATGAAATGGGACGATCGCGTAAAATCATTTATGGGGAAGGCAAAAGAAAGACTGTTTTGACGGCTTCTGGGAAAATACAACATGTCTTGTGAAAGAAAATTGATACAATACGCTAAATCGGTAAATTCTAGATCCTTGCTCTAGTATTTAGAGATTTTGTTATTTAGGCATGATAGCAGTCATCGAAAGAATTCTTACACGCTCTGCTGTGATCCTAACAGATGCGTGTAGGCCGTACGAAAGTGTAACAGAAATATTCCGCAAAATTAAAGGAGAATCGTTTGAACAAGACGACATACACCTAACGTAACATAACAGGATCAGTTTATAGAAATAGTCTACGAAGAGAAGTGTGCGACTATTATTCTAGCACTAATTTATACAATGAGTCGCCAAAACGATGTGACCAGCCCCACTGCGTGATTCGGTGATTCGGTAACAAAAGAATTTAAGCGGAGCAGACACGGACGGGGATCACCCCAGCAATGATATGGGTCGCGTATGAAGAAATCCACAGATAAAAGCGACTTTGACAAAAATGAGGATCTCGAAAACTGGGAAGTTGGTCGAATGTTCACGTGCTACTGTCGTCAACATTTACGGAAGGAGGTAGGGGAGTTAAAACTACCATTAGGCGCTAAATGGCTGGATGTGCATGAATCTTCACAGAACGTAGAGTTCGGAGGCTCGTCTGCTCTGTAAAGTAGGATATATGGTGATCTGTGTCATCTCTTCCGACGGAGCACAATGCTGGTACAGGCCGAAGTATTTTGGAGCACACTGTTCATCGTACATTGTTGAACGTGGAGCTCCACAACAGAGCACACCTTCGTGTTCGCATTTTGACGCAATGACGTCATAAATTAAGACTGCAGTTGTCTCAGGACTATCGGGACTCTACCGATGATCGATGGCAGCGTGTCGGCTTTTCGGGTGAATCACTTATTTTCTGCACTGGATCAGTGGTCGTCTCCGCAAACGCCGTTCACCTCGATGGTGAACGGCGGCTCGATACCTGCAGCGCGCCACGGAAGCAAGCTGGTGGGAGCAGCATTAGGCTGTGGACGGCATTCTCCTGCGCTTGCATGGGACCTTTGGTAGTAGTCGAAGATATGTTAACAGCCGCGAATCACCTGTATCCCTTCATGATTGATGTCTTCTCCGACGGCGACGTCATCTTTCAGCAATAGAACTGTCCGTGTCTCGGAGCCAGAACCATGCTTGAGTGGTTCGAGGACCATTATAGTGAACTCACGTTGATGTCTCAGTAATTAAATTCACCTGATGTAAATCCTACGGAACCCATCTTGGTAGCTATCGGGCGCCGTGATCACGTACGCAAAGCAATGGCCCGTTATTTATGAGAATTACATGATCTGTGGCTAGACATACGCTGCGTACCTCCACAAACCTACTAACAAACTGTCGGAAACCTGACACGCAGAATCAGCGATGTCTTTCGCTCCAAAGACGGACAAACGGGCTACTAATCGGGTGGCCATAACGCTGTGGCTCATCCGTGTCTCACGTAGGGTTCATTGGAATGAGATGAGTGTGACTGGAGCAAATCATGAGGCACATGTAAGCAATGCGCAAATGCACTAGGTAAGACAGTCTATAATGTTGGAACGTCCAACCGTCAGCCACACATTTTATTATGGCGTCATGAGTGTATTCGTAAATATATGTACTTGTTGAATGAACCCATTTCTGTTTGTGTGGCATCTGGGTAGGACATGGTAAGTTACAACGATAAAGTAGACAAAGAAAGTTCATGAATTCACGGGGAACATGAATACAGTAAAAAGGCGTGTGATCTGACACACATTAAACTTTAAAATCTACTTGTACCCATACCTACCGTTTTCTCTCACAAAAGAACTTGAAATCTACATAATAATGCACATGTTTAGTACAATGTTTAATTAAGTTGCAAATATGTCTCCCGTCCAATGCTCGCTGAGTAAAAGCTGCTTCTCAGTTAGCACTAGCTTAGGTTATGGACCACAAATACCGGGACGGAGAACAGCAAAATACTTTTACGGACAGACGTGCTAAAAATTCGATGGCGTACAGGAAGTGGCTATCTGTGTGTGTCAAAAAGAGCAGTGGATGAAGGTAAGAATCCTTCACACCCTTTTTACACGTCCCAGCTCAAGCCATAGAATTAAATCACCTACCTATTCATTCAGACTGTTGTCTGATGGTAATCAAATGTATTCGAATTAAATTCGATGTTGGTGTCATTCAGTCACTGCATAAAGGTTCAAATATGAAAGAGAAAATGGTGTAAGTAAGCTGTTTAGGTTTTTATGTTGGTAACGTTGCGAGGCGCCGGGGAAGCAGCGTAATTAACATTAAATTCTTCTAGAATCTACATATGTAAATGATGCTCTAAGCCCTCCTATTCTAACTAAGACTTTTGCTGTTGCACATGGATTAAAAAGATATGCAAACTGACTGTAATCGACCCTGCAAGTGGAATAGAAAAGAGTTTGGCAACTGCAATAATTTCATTTGATAAATAAGTTAAATAAAGGAAAGTTTCAGTAACGTAGTGAGAAATGAAAGGGTTTCTCTACCGATTAACAGAATGAAAGTTCTGTCCAAAATAACAATGTGACTTATTATAACTCAAAATAATAAACAAAAACACATGAAACATTTCAATACATCACATTGGCTCAAATTGGATACTCATATAAATGCTGTGAAGGTGAAGTTGTCCCTAAACTAGATTGTGACATTTATGACGAAGTGGTATGTGGAGCCAATTCCTTGCAACTCAAGTCTTAAGAGAGACACACAGCCAACCCAACATTAATCGCTGCTACAGTAGTGAGAATTCAGACAATGAACGCCCAAGACAGAACAAAGTTAGAAAAAGACGAACAGGCGTGCTCTGATTAGCTCTAATTATCATATAGGGAAATCCCTATCTGCCGGTGCGGCGGACATACATTACCAAACTGTCTTCTTAACTGCAAGAACACGATCTGGCGTACCGGAGGCGATGGCTGGTTGCTTCGACGTCCCGTCGTGGTGATGATAATGTGGTGAGTCTAGCCCGAAACTACACTCCTGGAAATGGAAAAAAGAACACATTGACACCGGTGTGTCAGACCCACCATACTTGCTCCGGACACTGCGAGAGGGCTGTACAAGCAATGATCACACGCATGGCACAGCGGACACACCAGGAACCGCGGTGTTGGCCGTCGAATGGCGCTAGCTGCGCAGCATTTGTGCTCCGCCGCCGTCAGTGTCAGCCAGTTTGCCGTGGCATACGGAGCTCCATCGCAGTCTTTAACACTGGTAGCATGACGCGACAGTGTGGACGTGAACCGTATGTGCAGTTGACGGACTTTGAGCGAGGGCATATAGTGGGCATGCGGGAGGCCGGGTGCACGTACCGCCGAGTTGCTCAACACGTGGGGCGTGAGGTCTCCACAGTACATCGATGTTGTCGCCAGTGGTCGGCGGAAGGTGCACGTGCCCGTCGACCTGGGACCGGACCGCAGCGACGCACGGATGCACGCCAAGACCGTAGGATCCTACGCAGTGCCGTTGGGGACCGCATCGCCACTTCCCAGCAAATTAGGGACACTGTTGCTCCTGGGGTATCGGCGAGGACCATTCGCAACCGTCTCCATGAAGCTGGGCTACGGTCCCGCACACCGTTAGGCCGTCTTCCGCTCACGCCCCAACATCGTGCAGCCCGCCTCCAGTGGTGTCGCGACAGGCGTGAATGGAGGGACGAATGGAGACGTGTCGTCTTCAGCGATGAGAGTCGCTTCTGCCTTGGTGCCAATGATGGTCGTATGCGTGTTTGGCGCCGTGCATGTGAGCGCCACAATCTGGACTGCATACGACCGAGGCACACAGGGCCAACACCCGGCATCATGGTGTGGGGAGCGATCTCCTACACTAACCGTACACCACTGGTGATCGTCGAGGGGACACTGAATAGTGCACGGTACATCCAAACCGTCATCGAACCCATCGTTCTACCATTCCTAGACCGGCCAGGGAACTTGCTGTTCCAACAGGACAATGCACGTCCGCATGTATCCCGTGCCACCCAACGTGCTCTAGAAGGTGTAAGTCAACTACCCTGGCCAGCAAGATCTCCGGATCTGTCCCCCATTGAGCATGTTTGGGACTGGATGAAGCGTCGTCTCACGCGGTCTGCACGTCCAGCACGAACGCTGGTCCAACTGAGGCGCCAGGTGGAAATGGCATGGCAAGCCGTTCCACAGGACTACATCCAGCATCTCTACGATCGTCTCCATGGGAGAATAGCAGCCTGCATTGCTGCGAAAGGTGGATATACACTGTACTAGTGCCGACATTGTGCATGCTCCGTTGCCTGTGTCAATGTGGCTGTGGTTCTGTCAGTGTGATCATGTGATGTATCTGACCCCAGGAATGTGTCAATAAAGTTTCCCCTTCCTGGGACAATGAATTCACGGTGTTCTTATTTCAGTTTCCAGGAGTGTAATTATCCTGGTCTGGTTGTTCCAGACTAAAGACTCTCTAGCAATACAAATGCGCCTCTGAGGGAGATGAAGAAGGCTCGCCACACAATCATTGACGGTACAGTGATTGATTTTAACAAGCGAAGTCACACTGTAACTCCGATACAGTCAACTTTAGCCAAAACTGCTCAAGACAGACAACATAGGCCGCTTGTACGCAGAACGCTCAATTGTCAACTGTACTCGGAAAGTTACATTGAAGTCGAAACTTCAGCAACTTCATCAAACAGTTACAATTAAATAAAAGTATATTAGACAGCCAACGGATGGCAGGCTGTCCAGAGCAGCGAGAGCTCAGTCTTGCAACCTACTCTGACCGAAAGGCGAGAGCCGACCCCCCCACAAGAGCACCCGTACAAATTGAACACAGAACATTCCCGCCCACACGACAGTGGCCGTGGTTAACCGTTCCAATCAGCAACTCGAAAACCGGCGGAAAATTCCACTCTCTTGCCGGAGCACTACCATTCCACCAATGGAGATTCTTGGCGCCAATTCCTGCGCCGATTTTGCTACGTCACGGAGCTATGCCCTGTGCAAGCCAATCACAGTTACTATACAGCATAAAATGCGGGAATTTGCATCCCAAGGCTGCTTGGGAACACAAGTCATTCCTACGCCTCACTGGTAGCCCGCCAGAAAGTGTTTTCGCTAAGTTTCTGCGAAGTAACGGAACCTCTAGCCCATCCGCTACTTCAGGCCCCTCCGGGCGTGTCTTTTGACAATGTGAGCGTCTGGAAAGCATTCACTCGACTCCCTCACACCCATCGGCTTACCCTTTCAAGATCGGCAGTGCCTGCCTGTCACTGGACCACCTGGGTGACGAGAGACGCTGCGTGGGAAGTCCGCGTGTGAAGGAATAGCAATTTTTCACCGCATGCAATTAGAGAGGAAAATCGTAAGATAGAAATATGAGAGGGGGCTCATGCCACCTCTCATTGCCCCTACGCCATTTTAGATTGTAATTGGTGAGCGGTTGGCTCACCTAGGAGCAAGGTAGTGAGTCAATCGCCCAAGAACAATCTTACAAACTGACTCTACATGCCGCACTCTATAAAAAAAATCACTGCAACTGAAAAATGCAGCTCATAGAGGGAGGATTATTTATGATGTAGCCAACTTCACCTTCTTAATATGGAACTCTAACACTCACATCACACATCCAAACCCAGGGAACCCCTTCCAAACACCGATTCACACAGACATTCACTCTCTAAACATGGCCCGGGCATGTGAGCCAAATATGGAGCATTTATTCTTTACAATCAGAGTTGGAGTGCTCCGCAATTAAATGCCCAAGATGTTACAACAATTTGAATCATGAAACTAACCTGAACTCACTCACACATGATACTATTTAAGTTAACAATCTCTTTGTGAGCTTTCAGAATCTAATTACAACCTCTGTCTCCCTGCAGCAAGAATAAACTTTTCAAAATGTTCCCTGAACTGATGGTCCATTCACAATGACAGTAGTGGTATCTGCTTCAGTTTATGGGGACTTCAGGCACACTGTTTGCATGCACACAACAACAAATACAAAACACAAACAAAAAAACATTGTGTGGAGAACAATACAGAAATTTGTAATTTGTGCTCCCTACTCTATCACTTACATAAGAATTACAGTGTAAAACACAAACACATACAAGGTATAACATACGTTACAAAAACAACACTAAAGATAGAAATTTAAGAAAAAAAACAAGGTTCATGCACATTGCACAATGTTCACGACTGTGCTGAGAATGAGGCACTAAATCACATTGCTGGAAATATTCGAAGCACTTCACAAATTCGTTAGTATCTCTGATGGAGTTGGTATGTCGAGTCATATGCATTGATGCATGTGGTTCCATGTCTTGAGCATCGGAGGGGGGCTTTTGGGATGGGGCCACAGTACTGACATCACATAGGGCTAAATGTCAGGTGTTGTTGCTACGTTGTTGCAAGAGCAATAGTGTGTGCTGGAGCATCTGCAGTATGCTGTTGAGATTGCAGCAAGACCCACGCATATGATCACGGCAGTACGGTAGGAAGACATAGGCTCTCCTCATGTCGATTAAATGTCTCTGAGGACTACTAGTTGGGATGCATCACTAGTCCAGGTCTCTTCTCTCCCTGGACAGTACTTTAAGTTTCCCAATATTGCATTTCGACGAGTGATGATGGCACGTGGAGTGACTCCACAAGTGTGTGAGGTGATCCAGACAGGATCGAACTAGGAGCGACGATTCCTACAACTGCTCTCTAAGTGAGAGGAGAAGTTAAAAATGAGACAATTCATTTGTTAGAGTTTGTGGCACGATACTGATTTGTGTATGCAGATCGGCCAATGCTAGTGAGTTGTAAACACTCAAATAGCTGATTATATAGCTACCCTTTCTGTCCTGAGGCACATGAGGCGCAGGTTCTGACACCTTACGTGATCTTCGTGTACTCACGACAACGTGGTCTGCCGCAGGGAATCCCTCCAAACGGCTGCCGCGTCCGGAGAGCTGGCTGGCTGTTGCGTGCTGGTCGCGTGTCAGTGTCGACGGCCGGCCACACGTTCGCTTGTGGCCCGGCGAGGGCTGTCTGCCGCCTAATGCCTCAGGTATACGGCCCCAAGACTGACAGCTTGTAGGACCGGATGCTCTCGCGCCCTTCTCGTCAGGTGGCGCGCTGACGCTCCCCTTCTTGCAGGTAGCCGATGACCTCTTGTTTTTGCTCCGCCTGGCCTCTGCATTGCCTCGATTCCCGTCATCTGCACAGTTCTGGCAAAAATCTTATGCCTAACTTTTTCCCATGACCTTCTATGTTATAATAAATTCAGGTAACGATACATTGATGGTCTGTCATTTCAGACACTTTTATTTTAATATTGTAGTTATCAATGTACGGCTATCATTACAACCAAATCTTGGTGTATCTAATCTAGACATGGAAATAATCTATCTTGATATTTGTGTAGAGACTGATCTCACTACTGTACATGGTGTGTGATGCTATACTGGATGAACAACTAAATGTGCGGGCCCGCACTAATATTACTATTACTTATATAGAGCGACAGTAGACATGCTCAAGAGTTAACTACCAACTGCCAACGATCTACATTCTATGTCTTTTGAATAAATTAGGTGATTATGCAGGTGGAAGTTTTACTGAGTTATAAAGAACATGCAACTATTCTACATTCGCTCGCACGTCGTCCCTCCACTTGGGGTCTGTGATTTGGTGACCTGAAAAATAGCATCCCAACAGGCGTGCGGCAAACACTTATGGTAGAAAGCCCCCACAATATTAAGGATCTAGCTATTGTTAAATCCTAAAGTTTAACATATCCTAGTATATAGTACTCTCCTTTTTTTCTATTTTTATTTTTATTTTTTTTTTTACCTTATACAATACTCTTACATAATTCCTGTTACGCTGAGATGTCTCGCTGCTCGCCGCTATTGACGACAGTGATGGGCGCGCCGTACGACATGACCTCTGAGTTTTCATTACGCCTCACTGAAACTCCAGAGACTGGGTTAGCCATGGCTATACAAGACAATAAATTTATAGTTGAACTTAATTTTGTATGTGATGCAGTGTTAGCAATGAAAGCGCATCTTTCCAGAGGCAATGTAATATGACCAAGCCAAGACTGGTTTCTGTTGAGGATTCCGTCGCCCACCACACACCAGCTACACAGTATGTCACCAATCTACAAATATAATTCCTCGGTTATTCATCTGTGAAAATCACAAGCAGCACGCTAAATCTCCAACCAGCACATTGGCATGGTAGGCTTTATGCCCGCCTTTCTATCCTCTAGGGCACCATTGGAGTCAAACGCTCACAGGTTCACCCCGACTTGCAAGACAACGATGCTGGCGCATCACTGTAAAAACTATACTGCCCATATTCATCCTCGAAATCACGCAATATACCACAATCTTTTAGTGCACTGACGCGTGCCTGCAAGCATTGGTATGAACGTCTCACGAACTGGTTGTGGCCGCTATGGAGCGTATCACCACTTCTCAGAACGCTTCTAACAGCACGTTCTTGTATGCGCCCGTTTGTGCGACATCTCGTCACTCATCATTATCCCTTAACATGGACACCAGATAGGAAAGGACAAAAACATTGCTCATGGAAAGGTAGTGCCTCTTATCGCATCGACAGTGGAGATCGCGAACATAAACAAATAAAAGTTAGCAGCAGTAATTTCTTATGCGAGAGAACGCAGCGTGTTAATACTTTAACAATCTTAATCTATTAATGAAACGATTATTGTTCCCCGAAGATAGGTTCATATATTTGCCTATTCTACTATGTACACCACTTAAACTACTATCATTCCACGAACTTCTTTGTGTGAGAGATGTGGTGGAGTCCTATGGACTAGCGCCAATCCCTTGTCAGACTCTCCCTCCTCTGACGTGCATTAGGATTTGCAGGTCTAATTTGAATCTGCTGGTTCTCCTGTTGTCCTTGGTTTCGCTCTCTCCAATTACGGTCGCTTTGCCGTTCGTTATTCCTCCTGTCCCAGATTCCTTGTCTAGATTGACCCCGTTCCCTGACGTTCTGGTTTCCGTGTCTCTGGTATCCATAACCTTGAATAGCGTAACCTTGATTTCCGTAACCCTGTTTTCCTAACTGGGAAGTGCGATTATGCGATCTGTTGTCGTCTTCCCTTGCTGGCCAGTGGTATTTGTTATTTTGCGCCTTCTTCGTGTCCTTTGCGTCTTGTTTATCAAAGACTACTTCGAGTTCGCGCAATAGACTCTTGAATGCCTCTATGGCAGATCCACACTTCCCGACAAGTGCCTGTTGATACCTAACTGGCAATTTGGAAAATCAAAATTTGATGATTTCTCCATTGCTATACGGACTATCTAAAAACTGATTCTTCTTGAGTAAATCATCAAATAATTCGGTTGCTCACCTATCCCGGACACTTCCAGTTCAGGACAAAATATTATTTCCTCTTTAATCCTGTCTTGCGTTTACTTTGACCCAGTAGGTCTTGTGTCGCAAACGACTTGCAAGTTGAGAAGTTACTTTTGCGATTTTCATTGAACCTATTGCTGCCGTTTTGGCTAGGCCTGCTACTTTTTGTGCTACCATTGACATTTGTTTTGCTTCTCCACATTCTTTCTTTATTGTTAGTAATTCCCCCCCAATTTTTCCCCATATGCGAAATTATTGCCTCTGTGTCCTTCTTACGCTGTTTCTCATCTTTTTCCTTCTCCGTCTTACGTTGTTTCTCATCTTCTTCCTTCTCCTTCTTACGCTGTTCGTCAGCTTCTTCTTCCATTGATCGTAGGAAGCACAGTATTGTGTTTACGTCATCTTTTTGATCCTCTTCAAACATGGGCGATGTAACTCTGGACACCTGGGCGCTAGAGCTCTGACGTGACCGAGCTGGCCCCTGCCTGCTCTCGTTCGTTTGATTATAAACTTGTGCTACCGTCTCGACCTGTGTGCCTGTCTCTGTTTCATCCTCTACCTGACTATCATAATCACGGCCGCGACGCTGCTCTAAGATCGCGTCCAAATCACCTTCCTCATCAATGACCCTGGCGTCCTGTCTTGCTAAAAATGTGCCCATCTCATCTCCGAACCTATCTCCGTCAGTAAACTGCCCCTTATCCATTATGCTATCCTCTTTCGTTTTAGCTTCGCTCGATAATACTCGTGCCTTACTTCTCGTGATCATTCATGAAAAACAAATGTCTCTAAAAATGCACAATAAAAATAATCTACTCCCAATATTTTTACACATAAACATAAAATTTAAACAACGTCGTTCCAACGCTATAATTACATGCACGATGTGTTGTGGTACGGAAACCACACACAAACCCGACAAAGTGTGATGTGGTATGAACACCACATAAAAGAAACACAAAAAAACAATGAACAACCAAAAATATATACTTAAAACAAAAACTGTAATCATGCGCCGCTACTTAAAAACTAATTGCGGAACTACAAGAAAAAGAAATTGAGTATTAATTATTTAAAAAAATTGAGAAAAAAAATTTGAGTGTTCCTGCTAAGAATACTGTTTCCTTATCAGTGATTCACAGGAAAGATCCAAGGCTAAGGTTCGCCATTTTATGCAAGGTGCCGGGGCTAGCAGCGTATTTAACAGTAAATTCTTCTAGAATCTACATATGTAAATGATGCTCTAAGCCCCCCCCCCCCCCTATTCTAACTCCGACTTTTGCCGTTGCACATGGATTAAAAAGATACGCGAACTGACTGTAATCGACCTTGCAAGTGGAGTAGGAAAGAGTTTGGCACCTGCAATAATTTCATTTGATAAATAAGTTAAATAAAGGACATTTTCATTAGCGTAATGAGAAATGATAGGGTTGCTCTACCGATTAACAGAATGAAAGTTCTGTCCAAAACAAGAATATGATTTATTATAACTCAAAATAATAAACAAAAACAGATGAAACATTTACAATACATCACATTGGCTCAAATTGGATACTCAAATAAATGCTGTGAAGTTGTCCCTAAACTAGATTGTGACATTTATGACGAAGTAGTATATGGAGCCAATTCCTTGCAACTCAAGTCTTAAGAGAGACACACAGCCAACCCAACATTAATTGCTGCTACAGTAGTAAGAATTCAGACAATGAACGCCCAAGACAGAACAAAGTTAGAAAAAGACGAACAGGCGCGCTCTGATTAGCTCTGATTATCACCTAGAAAATCCCTATTTGCCAGTGCTGCGGACATACATTACCAAACTGTCTTCTTAACTGCAAGAACACGATCTGGCGTACCAGAGGCGATGGCTGGTTGCTTCGATGTCCCGTCGTGGTGAAGATAATGTTGCGAGTCTAGCCCGAAACTAATTATCCTGGTCTGGTTGTTCCAGACTAAAGACTTCCTAGAAATACAAATGCGCCTCTGAGAGAGACGAAGAAGGCTCGCCACACAATCACTGACAGTACAGTGATTGATTTTAACAAGCGAAGTCACACTGTAACTCCGATACAGTCAACTTTAGCCAAAACTGCTCAAGACAGACAACATAGGCCGCTTGCACGCAGAACGCTCAATTGTCAACTGTACTCGGAAAGTTACATTGAAGTCGAAACTTCAGCAACTTCATCAAACAGTTACAATTAAATAAAAGTATATTAGACAGCCAACGGATGGCAGGCTGTCCAGAGCAGCGAGAGCTCAGTCCTGCAACCTACTCCGACCGAAAGGCGAGAGCCGACCCCCCCACAAGAGCACCCGTACAAATTGAACACAGAACATTCCCGCCCACACGACAGTGGCCGTGGTTAACCGTTCCAATCAGCAACTCGAAAACCGGCGGAAAATTCCACTCTCTTGCCGGAGCACTACCATTCCACCAATGGAGATTCTTGGCGCCAATTCCTGCGCCGATTTTGCTACGTCACGGAGCTATGCCCTGTGCAAGCCAATCACAGTTACTATACAGCATAAAATGCGGGAATTTGCGTCCCAAGGCTGCTTGGGAACACAAGTCATTCCTCCGCCTCACTGGTAGCCCGCCAGAAAGTGTTTTCGCTAAGTTTCTGCGAAGTAACGGAACCTCTAGCCCATCCGCTACTTCAGGCCCCTCCGGGCGTGTCTTTTGACAATGTGAGCGTCTGGAAAGCATTCACTCGACTCCCTCACACCCGTCGACTTACCCTTTCAAGATCAGGATTGCCCGCCTGTCACTGGACCACCTGGGTGACGAGAGACGCTGCGTGGGAAGTCCACGTGTGAAGGAATAGCAATTTTTCACCGCATGCAATTAGAGAGGAAAATCGTAAGATAGAACTATGAGAGGGGGCTCATGCCACTTCTCAACGTCACCTAGCGCTCTGTATGAAAATCACTGGCTGTGCTGTGTTCAGTCTGTGGCTGGTTGGCATTGTTAGAATATTCGCTATTGTAGTGTTGGGCAGTTGGATGTGAACAGCGCATAGCGTTGCACAGTTGGAGGTGAGCCGCCAGCAGTGGTGGATGTGGGGAGTGAGATGGCGGAGTTTTGAGAGCGGATGATCTGGACGTGTGACCATCAGAGAGAGTAAATTTGTAAGACTGGATGTCATGAACTGATATGATATATTATTACTTTTGAACACTATTAAGGTAAATACATTGTTTGTTCTCTATCAAAATCTCTCATTTGCTAACTATGCCTATCAGTAGTTAATGCCTTTAGTAGTTAGAATCCTTTATTTAGCTGGCAGTATTGGGGCTCGCTGTATTGAAGTAGTTCGAGTAACGAAGATTTTTGTAATTGATTCGTGAAAGTTATTGGTTATTGTTAGTCAGGGCCATTCTTTTGTAGGGATTATTTAAAGTCAGATTGCGTTGCGCTAAAAAATATTGTGTGTCAGTTTAGTGATGATCAGAATAAGTAAAGAGAGAAGTGTCCGATTACGTTCAGTTTTGCTCAGCTGTTTGAAAATCAAATAACGTAAGGGGTTTACCAGCACAGTAATTCTATAATTTTTCTAATGGGACGTTTCAATGGCATCAATTTGTTTTTGAGAATCAAGCGTTTCGGTGCAACCGCCGTGCGAGACATCTGAACACGTTGACTGATTCTGCTTCTCAAGGGTAGATGTCTGCCCTAGCGTGTAGGGTCTATCAGACAACACCGACAACGATTATTGTGTTGTGCAGGACGATAAACTGGTCATTTTTCAAGAGGGATTCTACGTGCGCTATTGCATATCTTGACGCTGCGATGCATGTAAGGTGAGGTGCACACGAGAAATCTGTTTCATGAAATGGTTTCATGTAGTGACTGAGGTCGTTTGCAACACAGGTAACACAGAGTCATGCACACTGCGAAACCCTAGTTTCATCAGTTTCGTAAAAACGGGTTTGTTGAAACTTGTGGAAATACTGTAGTTTCCTGTGGCTTCATTTTCGCGTTTCAAGAGGTCCATTGTACGTCATTAGTGCTGATTCTCTTGTGCTGTATTTTCAGGAAATAATGACAGCCACTTCATTCTGATTGGAGTGGCACAACTGTCGAAAAACATCCGTGCTTATATGATCTCCAACGCAAGGAGTACAACAGCGACAAAGTTCAAAGGCTGTGCGAATCAGTGGTGCAAGAAACAGGAAGTTCATTTTCATTTATAGCATTTACTGTAGTAAAGAAAACAGCACATAGAAGTAGTTACGAAATTGAAACATTTAGCATACAAACAAAGCAGATGAATAGATCTTCTACTACAAAAACATGTGGACATATAAAAAGTGAACTCAAGAATAATATTGCTAACTAAATACCAAATCACTTTACTACGTAATCATCTATTCAGTTTTTCCAACGTCCAACGCAATCGCACTTAAAATGAAACTGAAAGTTGAATAATACAGAAATACATAGACTGAAGTATCTACTCCCAGATTTCATTAACCATCTGCCGTTGTGAAGAAACTGATATGACAGAAATCAAGAAATATTTTTAATGCATTCCACAATAGGCTTTTCTGAACTTAAATTTGTGCCTGCATCAGTTTGCAAATGTTGACTAGCATGACTGGCTTCAATGTCGAAATAGGGGTCTATGTGTGTATGGATCTCCTAGTCTCCAAATATAATTGTAAAACACGCAATGCACTTGCTATTACGGATTTAACTGTTTCTTCTGAAAAAGTTACAGGTACTTCAAATACACGGACGTCTGACATGAGCATTTCAAATGTGCGTTCTACTGTTTTGCAACCCAATACTGAAAATTTATGTTTTATGTGTTAGAGTAGCTATCGGGCATGGTCATATGAGAGAGGTTTTAAGCCGCCATCGAAGTAGGGAACAGGAACCTCATTTGCGTCTATTGGTATGGCTTTGGTCGTGATAAATTCAACGGAATATATTCTTATCAATGTTTTTTTCCAAGATCTCCCACATTAATGGTTTTAAAATAGCCATCTTCATCAGCATGTGCTATAAATTAAATAGAGGGATTACCTCTGTAATAATAATAACTTGATAATTTTTTTAAAAAATTTTGATTCTGACAAGCTTGTCATCGATTCAACCGATGCAATGGAGCAAACACCCTCTTTCTCATCAGAATGTATCACGAAAGTGAGATAAAATAATTCCATTTGCGTGCATATTCAGAAGAACCGGTTTCTTGCAACCTGTTTCATGAAATGAATTTCTCCAGTTTATCACTCTTAAGTACGCTGTCCTTTCACTTCAAAGTGACCACTTGTCAAAAACCTGAATAACCACTTTGGTTGCACGCACCAGTGTGAGACGTGCTGGAAGAGAGCGAATGAGATGCGGACAAGGATGTGAAGGCATGCTGACTCCAGTGGCTTCGCCAGCTGCGCTATGTTTCTCGGATTCCATTGCGTGAACAGTCCGACTGAGCTGACCCCAAAGATCCACAACTGGTTTTAAATTGGTGGAGTCTGATTGCCAGAGGAGTAGGGCAAACTCTTCCTGGTGCTCTGGTGCTCCTCAAAGCATGCATGTACACTGCGAGCCATGTGACACATTGTATTGTCCTGCTGGTACATGCCTCTGTGCCGAGACAAAACAAGCTGCAAGTAAAGGCGGACGTTCTCCCCAATGCTATATGAAAGCTTATGCTGGTTCACTGCACCATCCAGAATGCTGAGACCGCCCAGAGACCATAATGGCCCTCTACTGTTGCAGGGTGTTTTCCATGTGATTCTCCATGACACCCCGATTCGATTCATGCAGCAATGCCATACTTGGGTCGCAATTAGCTTAATTTACGTAATGAGGAGTGCAGTGGGCAATGGGCAATTATGTGCCTTTGTACGAGTTATTAATACTCTCTTCCTAATTTGCATGGAGATAAATGCATGCTTTTTCATAGCAATGTGCAACTGAAGTGAAAGGGGCAGTCGCTGTGGTTAAGACGCTGAAGCGTGACAGGGTAATCCACTTTAGGAAACATTAGCAAGGCGCAACAAACCGAACCTCACTGCAGGGAGCCAATGGCGATGGTACGCAAATGTGCCAATGGCACTTCGGGTAGCAACACCTGCACGACCCACTTCGTTGAAAAAATGTGGCCCTGCGATAATTCATGCCGTCAACCAGCACCACACAGTATTTTTGTAGAATAAAGCGGTACCAGCTGGTGTGCGAGCGGTCTTTCATTTAGCCATATTCTGCATATTGTAACTGGAGATGGGCTTTGTCTGTCGGCAGAATGTTCCATGACCATTCTCCTTCCACTTTCATGCAAGCAAGAAATTGTCTCATTGGTAGGCCAGCATGAAGCAACTTCTGATCATGAGTAATGGATAGCAATGCAGGTGGTTTCATAGGATTTTATGCACAGTGCTCACAGGCTTGTCCAAAAATATGGATATGTCCGTGTACTGCATGCTTCCACACCACAACTCGAGCCCTCCTGCAGTGCTATGGCCACATCTTCTTCTGACATCGGATCAGTTGTTTTCCACTTTCTGCCACACTGAACTTCAAAAGAACCTATCGTTTCGAATTTCGTGAACATTTTCTCCAGACCTGTGGCAGACATGGCACGAACGTCTTCTTTCATACTATTGAGTGTCCTGAAATTTTGCAGAGCTGCTGGGACACTGTTACCGTTCTGGAGCTTTATCAGCAGTGCACGATCCTGCATAGAGACAGTCATACTGATCGTCTCAGAAGCAAACTGAGGAACAGCTGTTAACCCCGATTATATTGTTATGAACTGAGAGAGATTTTTTTTTATCTTGAGACAATGAAATATCTCATGAACTACTCACTGGATTAGAAAACTAAAAAAATACGTGTTCACTATTTTTAAAACGGCAATCCAGTGATGCCAAAGTTGACACTTGTCCCGTCTGCAGGACTTTGGGAAGGGGGCAAATCTGCAACCTTAAATTAGAACATTTCATTTTTATTGAAGAATCGGACTGTAAGGGAAAAAATACGCAAAGTTTGTAGGTGACAGTTTTGTCCATGTGTGTAGATGGCGAAGTGTGTATGGATGGCAGTAGCGCCACCCACATCATCACTCTCCCCATCAGTCATTTCTGTCTGATGTCGTCATTGCTTTCACTGCCAGTCATCGTCTTTGCTGCCAGTCATCGCTAACCACTATTGGCTTCGCTGCCAGTCATCTCCTTTGTTGCCACTCATCACCTTCGCAGCCAGACCTCGCCCTCACTGCTGGTTGTCGCCAATGATCGGTAGAACAATCTTTACTGCAGTCCTCGTTTCCATGAGCCAGTCACCGCCTGTTTGTCACTGCCACTGCTGCTGCTGTCGCTACCACCCTTACCTGATGAAGTCCCCTCACCCTGGAGGTTGCTCCCGTCACCATCTACCTTCCCAGAGACACACTGTCGCCAGTCGCCAGTAAGCATCAACAGTCAATTTCCTTCCTCCTTGGCCCACAATGAACACTCCTGCTTTCTCAGTCACCCCTTGCCCTGCTCTATCATTTCTCTGATCCACCAATCTATGTCTGTCCTACCCCTCCAGTGGTCTCAACCCCATCTTCAGTCGCTGCTTTTGTCTACCCTACCCTTCCCAAGATATCTTCCACATTTACAACATCTGTTGTCTATTCCCCACTTTCATCATTTCATACAGCAACCACCTCCCAAGGAAATCCACTTAAAATAAAACCTCCTAGAGTTACCAGGGCAATGCCTGAGACTACATTGTAATCAACACGTAACTGAACTACACAAGCCTACTGGAAGGACGTGCGCCATGCCATGTCCCACCTTCTCCAGTTCCCCAACCTGTACTTGAACCTATATTCTCCAACAGATCTTCAGAGCTCCCTAATGCAGACCTCATACTCACCATTGTAAAAGAAAAAAAAAAAAAAAAAAAAAAAAAAAAGAAAACACAAACTCTGAACCTGCTGATCTCATAGACACTGCTCCCTCCCCTCACCTTCTTTCCTGGTCGTTCATACCTTCATCCTATCCTGCCCTGACGCCAAATTCCTACATGTCAAACCCCCACTATTGAAACCTGGAAGTACAAACCTCATGTTCCCATCACCAAATCCTACCCCACAAAGATTGCATCCTGGTCATATCCACAAATCCCAAGTTCCACTCAGACTTCCTAAAAATCCCACATACAGCGTTTGGCCCTAATGTCTCCCCCTCCCTTCAAGAGTTCTTCCCCTGCCTACTCGCGACCGCTATGGTCACAGGTTCTAATCCTGCCTCGGGCATGGATTTGTGTGATGTCCTTAGGTTAGTTAGGTTTAAATAGTTCTAAGTTCTAGGGGACTGATGACCTCAGATGTTAAGTCCCATAGTGCTCAGAGACATTTTTGAACCCTGCCTACTCAATCACTTGTACGACTCTTTGCTCTAGCACTATCATTTCCTCTGGTCCACCACTCTTCGCCATCCCACCACCTTTCCTGTCGTGATGTTGGACACAGTTGAGAAAGTCATCTCTGAAATTTATTCCAATCCCGCTCCAGAAATCCGCATCATCCGCCCTATTTACAACGACCTAGGTTCTATCTTCCTCACGAAAGTTGTCCTCTCCATCAATCACCTCCTTAACGAGAAAGCCGTGCTTTACAATCACCATCATAAAGTTGACCCTTCCAAATCCATCTCTCAGACCAACTGTTGCCAAAATTGCACTATTTTTAAGGAGCTCCTCTCCCCTTATTTTAAAAGTCCATCGATCTGTCCTCACTGTAAAGCCTCGTTCCTAAAACAAAGTTTAAACCTCCCCTCCCCTCCCACCAGCAACACCTGCAATGACACCCAACCGACCTACTCTGCCAATTACACAACCAAAGTCCCACCTTGCAAACCAGTATTAACTGTGTCTATCCATCCTACTGATCATCCTATCCGTTCGAAAAACATTCTTCATTCACCTACCATTGCATCATCAAATTCATCACCATCCTCCTCCAAAATATACACCCTTCCTGTGACCACATATCCTGCAATAAATTTCTTTATCGCCCATCTCTGTACCCAAGCCACCTACTCTTGAAACCGAGTGCACCTCATTTTCACCTGTGTCAACAGCCCTGTGTAAACTTCTCCACCCCCTCACCTACACAACCAACTCTCTAGACCCCCATCATGTTGTGAGAGCAATACAGCACCCTATACCGCAATGTCTGCTCCCCAACCACCATCAGGCACCAACACATCATTTATGCATCCATCATTAATTAAACATTACACCAACCACATCACACCATCCAACTTTCTCCCTATATCCTCCTCTGTACAGATAATACCTTTTCCCAAGCCAGAGGTGGAGCAGCAGTGAGCCACCACAAGAACATCCCTGCCTGGCAACAACCCTTGCTCAGTAATCCCACCGAACATCATATCCTTAGCCTCTTCTTCAAAATCCTAAATGTTGTCTGTACTAATATCTACATATGACCGAATAGTCCCGTCCCCTATGGTTTGACGGCAAGTAGAAAGAGAAGGAGTTGGAGTGAGAGATAAATATCTGTGCATATGATAAACTTCTTCCTACAAAAATGTTTCTCTCTTTCGTGTCTCCTCTGTCTTACTACAGATGATGTGTTGCTGATCTCATTTGTACTAGGACCGCAGTATATATGAGGTGCCTATTTGCTTCCACCTCCCTGAGTGGAATGCAGAGTTCCCAATAAATTTTCACCAACCTGCAGTCTTCTACAGTTGTTGACCCTGCATGGAAAATAGCATGTAGGTTGTAAATCCATTACCTTAAGGCTGTAAGAAACTCTTAAGATGGTTGAAATGGCTCTGAGCACTATGGGACTTAACAGCTGAGGTCATCAGTCCCCTAGAACTTAGAACTACTTAAACCTAACTAACCTAAGGACATCACATGCATCCATGCCCGAGGCAGGATTCCAACCTGCGACCGTAGCGGTCGCGCGGTTCCAGACTGTAGCGCCTAGAACCGCTCGGCCACCCCGGCCGGCAAGAAACTCTTAACAGGAGTGTTATTTTAGGTGACTAATTAAATTTGCAATTTGTTTGTTTATATAGGATTCCACTAACGTTTGGTTGGCAGAACATGACAAACTACACGATTACAAAATAATGAACTGTAGTTCTCAACTTTATGTCCAAATACCCATCCATACATTGCCAATAAAATCTTAAATTACACCGACCATGGCAGACAACATGTCCTCCTACACTGTCGAACCAGCTCTTATTTACAAGTCAGGGATTAGTAATGAAATCTTTAACACTGAACACAGCAGACAACATTTCTGTCCTCCGAAACTGGCGAACCAGCTCTCACCTTACAGTCAAAGCACTTCGCCCGCCATCAAAGTTAGGCGCTATCTGAAAATCACCGACATGCTTCGTCTGCCTTTTCGTTTAGCAGTTGTTTATTATTCTGCTGGTTATAAATACTTTTGAAATAATGGAATAATATTACGCTATTGAGAGATGCTTTGATTTGAAATGTAAGTAAAAATGCTGTTTAGTTTTTCTAATATTAATGATAGTAGGTTATTACTTTGGCATTCAAGTTCCGAACGCAGCAGCCAATCGCCGAGAAGGTCCACAATTTACGCGGTCTTTCTCACGATACCTACACTGAACAAACCGTCTTTCATCTGTACCTCGCACCACATTACGCCATCTTGCCACTGCTGCCTTCTCAGCTGCTCTAAAAGGAGCTTCTTGTATCATAATACGATGGTTCCAAAGCCAGAAATATTACACATACCCCTACTTCTGAGATTTCCAAACACTGGGATGTTCTTGCAGACAACAATCAATTTTGGAAATAAACTAATATTTCCTCAAATTTGTCAGTTATTATCTCTCAAGAGCCATTCCATTCCACTCTACTTTTAATTTGCTATTGTTTTTCAAAAATAAAATCTGCTTTTTATTTTTTCGTGCTCAGATTATTAATCAACTAACATAATCATGAACTTAAGTATTTTGTGATTAGAAAAAACTAATTGTCACCCTCAATAAATTCGTGTATAACCTTTACCTCAAAGTCATTAATCCTTACACAACAAACATTCAGCAGCAAATTGAAAAGTAAGAATGTAGGGAAATCAGTAAAGAGAAAGAAAGTGTTGTTGTTAGGTAGTTCCCATGGGAGAGGTGTTGGCCAACTTTTGCAGGATGAACTAGGATTAGAATACCAGCTCACCAATTTTTTTATACCTAGTGCTGGTCTGGAGCAGGTGACAGCAGATTTAGGATCACTTTGCGAAGATTTTACTACGGAAGACACCGTGGATATAGTGGGTGGGGCAGGTAATAGTATTGACAGTGATCCTGGGTACAATATAGAGTGGGACTTGGCAAATATTGCATCAGCATACTAGTGTTGAGTTTGTACCTGTTCTTAGGCGGCATGATTGACCTAATTTGAACTCTTCTATCAAGAAAATTAATTTGGAGTTGGAACGGCTGCTATTGATTCTCTCAATAGGCATGGCCTTAACCTCAACAGGAAGGGAAAGGGTAAATTGGCTGGGAAAATAGCAGGAAAGTTAAAGGAGGGAGGCACTGTCATGAGTGATAAAATACCACTGGTTATAGGGTTCAGAGAAGACCCTTTTTTAGAGTAGCGAGGACAGAAAGAAACCAAATTTTAAGAGAGGTTAGGACTGAGACAAACCTTCAGTTTGAGAAAGAAACCAAATAACATAATTCTAGCATATTGCATCAGCATAAACAGCTATTGGTTAAGAATTTTCAACAGTCAGCAGATATTTTCTCTAAGCAATTTTAACTCAGTCAATGTGAAATGTCAGCTATCTTTATTGCATCAAAATATTCAAGGACTGAGAAATAAAATTAATGAATTAATTATCTGCATAGATGAATTAGAGTCTTCAAACCCAGGTGACATAATCTGCATCTCTGAACATCTTGTGATCACTGGTGTAGAACTTTTTAAGTGTTACAGGGTTTAGGTTAGCATCCAACTTTTGCAGATCAGAAATGGAGAAAAGAGGAGTTGCCACATTCATCAGGAACTGTCATAAATTTAAGAACATAGACATTTATAAAAGTTTGCCTAGAACAGCATATGGAAGCATGTGTAACAGAAGTAGAATTTCACAAAAAAATCCTTCATAATATTAAGTGTATATCGAGCACCTGCAGGTAACTTTAATCTGTTTGTAAACCAGATTGAAGCTGTACTGGCCCATTTAACTACCAAAAACAAAGAAATAGTGGTTGCTGGTGATTTCAATGTAGATTTCCTTAAAGACGCTCCCAATAAGAACTTATTTGAGTTAGTAACACTAATATTCAACTTAATTCTCACTGTAAAGTTCCCCACTAGGGTAGCCAATTGCTCACAAACAGTCATTGATAATATTTTTATAGAAACGTCCAATGAACAAAATTATATTACAAAACCAATAGTAAATGGCCTCTCAGATCATGACATGCAGTTCCTTCTGTTAAATGTTAACACTGAACAGGATATAAAATCTGTTAAATCTGAGCTCAAGAGGGTAATCAATAAGAAAGAAATTGATTATTTTAGGACACTCCTCAGAGACATTCACTGGACTGATGTTTACAGTGACCATGGCATGAATGAAAAATATAACACTTTTGCTAATAAAGTGCTTACCTTATTCGAACACTGTTTTCCCCAAAAACTTACCAAGGTTAGAGCAAAGTCTACAAAGAAGCCATGGATTACTCAAGGAATAGGGATATCTTGTAAAACAAAAAGAAAACTCTTACCTGTCAATCCGAAACAGTTCTGATGTTGATGGTATAGCACATTACAAGAAATACTGCAGAATATTAAAGACTGTAATACGGACATCAAAGCAAATACCTTACAAGGAAAAGATAATCATATAAGACAACAAAATAAAGACAATATGGGATATAGTGAAGGAGGAGACCGATAGAACCAGACATGACGAGGGACAAATAGCATTAAGAGTAAATGATACATTGGTGACAGATGTGTATAGTGTTGCAGAACTTTTTAACAAACACTTTATAACTGTTACTGAAAGGATGGAGTTGTCAGGTTCTGTAGATGCTGCTATGGAATACCTCAGACCAGACATTTCACGTAACTTCCATGATATGAATTTGACCCACACTACCCCAACAGAAATAATGTCCACCATAAAATCTTCAAAATCAAAAACATGTAGTGGGTATGACGAAATATCAATAAAGCTAATTAAGAAATGTGATTCTGAGTTAAGTAACATATTAAGCTATCTGTGTAACCAGTCGTTTATGAGTGGAATATTTCCTGAATGGTTAAAATTTGCTGAAGGTAAGCTACTGTTTAAGAAGGGAGATAAAGAAATAGCATCAAATGTCCGTCCAATTTCACTTTTGCCAGCATTCTCAAAAAGTTTAGGAAAAGTAATGTACAATCGGCTTTATAACCATCTTATCTCAAATAACATACTATCAAAGTCACAGTTCGGATTTCTAAAGGGTTCTGATATTGAGAAGGCTATGAACACTTGGAGTGAAAATGTGCTTAATTCATTAGAGAAAAAATTGCAGGCAAATGGTATATTTTGTGATCTGTCAAAGGCATTTGACTGTGTAAATCACAATATCCTTTTATCTAAATTAGAAAATTATAGTGTAACAGGAAATGCTGCAAAATGGTTCAAATCTTATACCTCTGGCATTCAGCGTCTGCAACAAACTAACTTATTCTTGTTGACTTTATTTCAAAATAGTTTTTTGTGTATTAGTATTTTTTACAATATCTTTGTTCTGACTGTCATGAAACATCAGAATTTATCAAATGTTAATTCTCTATAAGAGTAATAGTGCTTTACAGCATAAAAGAATGGTAATTGTGACTTTCCGTAGTAGCAAGTACTGTAATGGATTTCGCTATTGAGTTGGATGTTATCGTGGAATCTGCACAACATTTCACTGAGACCACCGTAGTGTACAGTTTTCAACACACCTTTAAACATTTCTCAGAGAATGGGAACTAAGAGCCAGAACAGGTAGGAAGACCATCAATAGCTGGCCTATGTGAGTATTGTGCAGTCTGCAGCGTTCCCACAGTGATTTCTGTGGAGAATGCAGTTCGATTCTCCTTCAGGCAAGGGCTGTGGCAGTCAACATGAGATTATAAAAAAAAAGACTCTATCCTCGTCTCGACGGTTGCTCAAGAGAACTCGCTTGCGGTTGTAGTTCCGAACAGTTGCACGTTTAGATGCAACAGAGTTCTTCAAATGTTGGATAGCTTCCTTGCCAACATGTAAAGCGACGCCCAGGAACCGTTGGAACACTCTGTTTAATAGTACAGATTACCTATCTACTCTCAAAACTTCAATATTCAGCAGCAGGTGTTATAGCATATTCCTATGACATCAGTGTGGTTGGTCGCCAAAGCAAGAAGTGATTACTGCGCAAATACTAGTGGCGTGAAGTATTAGGACCTGCGTAATTAGAAGTATGGACCTGAGCAGCGATGTAAAAGATTAAATACAGTCGTTCCTTAAGAAGAACTTATTTGACTACATACGCATGCGCGTGCGCATGTGTGTGTCTGTGTGAGTGTGAGTCTGTGTGTGTGTGTGTGTGTGTGTGTGTGTGTGTGCGTTTGTGTCACAGAGAGGGGGATAGAGACATGGAAACAGACATAGAGATATGTGTTATGAGCTGCTGCAGATCATGGAGTGAACTGACCGCCTACAGCATGCAGTGCAGGAGTGCATTATGCAAAGCAATCTTGATATAAGCCTGTAGTACGGTACGGAGAGCGCGATTGGCTTCCAGGGGCGCGTGGAGGCACACTTCGCCATGCAATTACCGGGACGCCACCTGTCGGCAGCGTGACGTTGGCGACATTGAGGGGATTCCTGGCAGCGAGGAGCCTTTCCCCGCAATCGGTGGCCTCCCCCGCACAGCAGGGGACTTCCCCGCTGCAGGCTGCGGCAGCCCGTAATTGGCCGAATTAATCCCAACGCTCTCTCGGCGGCGGATTCCGCTTGGCGCTAATTGGTGGCGTGGCCGCCGGCTGTGGCCGCAGCCTGCCTGCCCAGCCCGGCTTACGTAATGAGTGGGGAGCTGCCTGCCTGCACCCCGTGACGTAAGCACCAGGCCTCGCGCCGCTCCGCAGCATTTCCTCGACCGTCTCCAGTTACAGAGTGAAGCGCTACCATGCGGTTTGCTCTCATCAGGGCTAGTTGGTTCAAATCATTATTCTCACAGTCGGAGTGTGATACTATATATCCCTTAACGAATTTACGAAATGCAAGGTGGACCTTGAGCGGTTTCCTTTTCATTATTATGTCGACAAAGTGCTCCGCCCCCCCCCCCCCCCCTCACCTCAAGAGTTCATAAAAGAATATCTTGGACATATATCAATATATAATGTAATTGTCATGGGGTTTGTGTTTGGAATATGTTATTGCCAGACAACTTTACGATAAGGATGGTACTCATGAAAATAATAACCACTGTATACAGTTTGTCAGATCTAATTTTTATTTCAAAAGTCTCTCTCCTGAGAAAATGTTACATTCAAATTAATAAATCAGATCATATAAAATTTAAATTACGAGCTTGTACCCACTGGCGTTTTCAGCATGTTGTGAAACGGAGTTCAGAATATTTCGGTAAACTTCAAATGCTATGGTATCAGAAATGTTGCTGGCGACATATTTTCCTACTCTATAACTAAAACTATGCAGATTATGTAATTAATGGACCCAGAGTGCGTACAAAACGAAAGAACACCATCGGAATGGGTAATAATCTTTACAGATATACCGCAGAGACCGACGTTGCGTCTGCTCTTGTCCTTCTTACACCCATATAGATAACCTGATATTGTAATCTAAGAACCAGTAGTAATTATCGTTTTTGACGACGCAAGCGTTATAATCAGGGGTGAGGTAGAAACTTCAACCTTTAAAAACGTAAATAAAACAGTTTTGAAAGTTAATAACTGCAAACTACCTCTCTGCAAATGGTCTATCACTCCACACAAATAAAACATAACACATACAACTCCCTGCCATGCAAAGGCTGTCCACACAGCTGGAAATAATTCATGACGGAAAATCAATATGCGAATCGAAATGTTTTAAATTAGTATGTGTTTATATTGATAATAAATTGTACCTGAGGTAAAATGATATAGACTTCTGTAAAATCTAAACTCTGCTACCTTGCGTTTCCTGTGCAGAACCTAGCATAGTGTTGATGATCGTTATCGTGAATTCAGCCGATATACTTTAAGAAATGGTGTCTTACTTTGTTGGTGAACATCAAATGAATTGGGCTCATGGAGTTTAAGAAATTCTGTGTCTCTTGAAGAACCAAAATAAGCAAATAACTTTTTATACCCAGATTCCTTTACTGCACACAGTATTTTGCTGAGAAAGTAAACAAGTGAATCGAGTTTAATCTTCAGCACTGTCTCCTATGAACTACATATCTTATAACTTAAAAATACTTTATACAAGGTGGTCCATCGATCGTGACCGAGCCAAATATCTCACGAAATAAGCGTCAAACGAAAAAACTACAAAGAACGAAACTTGTCTAGCTTGAAGGGGGAAACCAGATGGCGCTATGGTTGGCCCGCTAGATGGCGCTGCCATAGGTCAAACGGTATCATCTGTGTTTTTTTTTTAAATAGAAACCCCCATTTTTATTACATATTCGTGTAGTACGTAAATAAATATGAATGTTTTGATTGGACCACTTTTTTCGCTTTGTGATAGGTGGCGCTATAATAGTCAAAAACAAATGGCTCACAAGTTTAGCGAACAGTTGGCAACAGGTATATTTTTTAAATTAAAATACAGTACGTAGGTACGTTTGAACATTTTATTTCGATTGTTGCAATGTGATGGATGTACCTTTGTGAACTTAAAATTTCTGAGAACGCATGCTGTTACAGCGTGATTACCTGTGAATAACACATAAATGCTCAAAATGATGTCCGGCAACCTCAATGCATTTGGCAATACGTGTAACGACATTCCTCTCAACAGCGAGTAGTTAGCCTTCCGTAATGCTCGCACATGCATTGACAATGCGCTGTCACACGTTGTCAGGCGTTGTCGGTGGATCACGATAGCAAATATCCTTCATCTTTCCCCACACAAGGAAATCCGGGAAAGTCAGATCCGGTGAACGTGCAGGCCATGGTATGGTGCTTCGACGACCAATCCACCTGTCATGAAATATGCTATTCAATACCGCTTCAACCGCACGCGAGCTATGTGCCGAACATCCATCATTTTGGAAGTACGTCGCCATTCTGTCATGCAGCGAAACATCTTCTAGTAACATCGGTAGAACATTACGTAGGAAATCAGCATACATTGCTCCATTTAGATTGCCATCAACAAAATGTGGGCCAATTATCCTTCCTCCCATAATGCCGCAAAATACATTAACCCGCCAAGGTCGCTGATGTTCCACTTGTCGCAGCCATCGTGGATTTTCCGTTGCCCAATAGTGCACATTATGCCGGTTTACGTTACCGCTATTGGTGAATGACGCTTCGTCGCTAAATAGAACGCGTGAAAAAAATGTGTCATCGTCCCGTAATTTCTCTTCTGCCCAGTGGCAGAAATGTACATGTGGTGCATAGAAATATGGTGCGGATGCAATCGATGTGATGTAGCATGCTCAACACCGACGTTTTTGAGATTCCCGATTCTCGCGCAATTTGTCTGCTACTGATGTGCAGATTAGCCGCGACAGTAGCTAAAACACCAAATTGGGCATCATCATTTCTTGCAGGTCGTGGCTGACGTTTCACATGTGGCTGAACGCTTCCTGTTTCCTTAAATAACGTAACTATCCGGCGAGAGGTCGGATCACTTGGATGAAGTCGTGCAGGAAACCGAGCAGCATACATAGAACACGCCCGTTGGGCATTTTGATCACAATAGCCAAACATCAACACGATATCGACCTTTTCCACAGTTGGTAAACGGTGCATTTTAACACGGGTAAAGTAACACGAAGCAAATACCGTCCGCATTGGCGGAATGTTACGTGATACCACGTACTTATACGTTTGTGACTTTTACAGCGCCATCTATCACAAAGCGAAAAAAGTGGTCCAACCAAAACATTCATATTTCTTTACTTACTACACAAATATGTAAAAAAAATTGGGGTTCCTATTTAAAAAAAAAAACGCAGTTGATATCCGTTTGACCTATGGCAGCGCCATCTAGGGGGTCAACGATAACGCCATCTGGTTTCCTCCTTCAAGCTAGACGAGTTTCGTCCTTTGTAGTTTTTTCGTTTGATGCTTATTTCGTGAGTAATTTGGCCCAGTCACTACCTTTTTTATTTCATTTTACAGAGGAAGGTGGAAGCATATCATTTTTCATAATATGTGAACTTGCGGAGAAATAATGCCGTAGAATTTTTATGTGTAAATTCTTAAAGCTTTTGAAATTACTTTTTATAGCGAGATTCCTTCAGTGCATACAGTATTTGGTGAGAAGGCAAGCAATTGAGTTTAATCTTCAGCACTGTCTCCTACGAATTACGCTTTTTTATGACTTATATATACATTATATATACCTTTTTCATTTAATTTTAAAGAGGAAGGTAACTTAGCTGGAGCCCAGCCAATCTACATAATATGTGGAAGTGCTGAGAAATAATGACTCCGAAATTTTTGTGAGTAAATCGTTAAAAGTTTTGAAGTGAAACAAGCGTTATCGACATTCCAGTTCTTCATTCTTCCTGTCCACCTGTTTGCAGACTTCTGCCGCTCCAGGGCTTCGAACTCTAGCGTGGTAACATGGCCGTGAGTCACATAACTATGTCGGCACGTGAAAAACAGAGTACGGTAATCGAGTTTCGAATTCTAAGAGTTCCTCCACACATGAAGCGCCGCATCCTTCAGCACGACAACGCCCGACCACACACGAGGTCTGCGACATCTGCAACAACACTACGCTCTGAGTTGGCTGTCACCGATCACCCTCCACACAGCCTCGACTTGGCCCAGTTCGATTTCCGTCCATTTCCAAAACTGAAAGAACACCGCTGAGGACATCGCATTGAGAGTGATGAGGCGGTGCAAGCAGAGGTGAGGTTTTGGATTCCTGAACGAAGTCAGACACTTCAGCCGGCCGGAGTGGCCGAGAGGTTCTAGGCGCTACAGTCTGGAACCGCGAGACCGCTACTGTCGCAGATTCGAATCCTGCCTCGGGAATGGATGTGTGTGATCTGGTACGGCGTGCCGCGGAATTTGAATCCCCGCCAGACGTCATGGACGTCGAAGACCCCTAGAGGTCTCTGCACCATCACGCCGTAAGCTGTGGTGGCGCGCGCCTCCTGGCCCGCATTTAGTGTGAAGGCGCCACAGTGGAACACGTGGTCCCAGCGGCCAATAGCGGCGCCCCCGAGAGCGTACTTAAGCGCCGGCCACTCGCTCATCCACTCATCAGAGGGTTGGATCCCCTCATTCGAAGGCGCCAGATTGCAAAGCCTGGGCTACTCTCAGGTTGGAATCTCCGCTTTCGAAGATTGTGTCCATCTGTCTGTCTGTCTGTCTGCCCGTCTGCCAGCCACTTACTGTTCTAGCTGTTCGTTCGTTCGTCCGTCCGTCCGTCCGTCCGCCTGCCTCCTCGCTGTCCGTCTCCGCCGCTACTGATGCTGCCTGCTGTCCGTCTGTTCGCCGCCGCCGCCGCCTGGTCGCCGCCGCCGCCGCCGCCGCCGTCGCCGCCGTCCGACCCTGGTCTTCGGCCGTCATCGTCTTCCTCCGTATTTGTCTTCGTCTGCCCCGGTTTGTGTCCTTTCCCTTTCGTTCTGTGCATTATTGTTTCTCCCTGTCGTCATGTCCACCGCCATAGTTTACACTTCCCCTTCCGCCGCCTCCACCACTATAACGTGGTGTGCCCAGTCCCACCCCCCTCCTTCAATCCCACCTCTTCTCACTCTCCCTTCGCCCTCGCTCTTTGTTGCCCCCTCTCCAGCTTCTTCCTCCCGCTCGTCTCGATCTCATCCTTTCCCCCCACTCCCCCAGCCTGTCACTGCAGCTCCGGCTAGGGTGGTGGCCCGTCGGGCCACTGTCCATGCCCAGCTCTCCCTGTCGCCTTCGCCGTCACCGTCACCATCTCCGGCGCCGACTCCAGCCCGGGGACCTGCCACTCCCCGCCACATTCCAGTTGTTCCCATCCCCCACACCTCCTCCGCCGCCGTCAAACGCCCCCGTGGCACCCCTGCCTCGTCTGCTCCAACAAAGGCTCCGCCTCGTCCCCCTTCCCCCACCCCTGATGCCATGGATGTCTCCCCACCCGTCCCTGCCCCATCCTCCTCCTCCTCTACCCTCTCCTCCTACGGCTCCCTCCTCTCCCGTCCGGACCCCTCCCTCCTCGAAGCCCGGAACCTCACCCTCTACCTTCGCCAGAATTGTCCTGGTGGCCCCCATCTCCCTCGTCACTCCTCGCCGTGATTCGGTACTCATCTCCTCCCCCAGCCCTACCCTCCACACAGACCTCCTTTCCCGCATCCCTGTCACCCGCTTTGGCCCTCATGCCTCTCTCACCCCTGCTCCCTCGCCACCTCCCTCCCGCCAACCCCAACCTCCGCGTCGCCTGCCGACCCTCACCGCCGTGATCACTCGGCTCAGTCCAGTGGAGGAGGTGTTGGCGGAGCTTCAGGCCCATGGTGCGTGCGGTTCGCCGGATCCATAACCCTGCCGGCCCCACCCGCCTTATGCGGGTTTTTTCTGAGCACGCCCCCTCCATAGACCGTCTCCTGAAGGAGGGTGCCCTCCTTTTTAACCAGCGTTATAAGGTTGCCCCCTCCCATTCCCCTCCTCAATCCCTACGCTGCCAGAGGTGTCTGCACTATAATGCGCACCCCACAGCTGAGTGTCGCGAGGCCCCCACCTGCCCGCATTGTGGGCAAGCGCACTTCCTCAGGCAGTGCCCTAACCTCCAATCCCCTCCTTCCTGCAATACCTGCAATCTCCCCCATCCCACCTACTCCCAAAAGTGTAAAGCCCGACCCCCTCCGACCACTCCTGAACTCACCGTCCCTGTCCATCCCCTGGACGCCCCCACCCTTCCTGGCAATTCCCTTGGTCCCCCCGCCCCCCACCGCTGAGGACATCATCAGGTTCATCACCATCATCCTTCAAAATGTTCATCCCTTTCAGCGCCCCCACACCCTCCAGCAGATCTCCCTTGCCGCCCGTTCCATATTCCAACTCAAGATGTACGCCACCTACTCCAACAACCAGGCCCATTTCACCTTCTCCCGTCTTGACACCCTCGTCTAAATCCCTGTCATGGCGCGACAGCAATGTATCCGTTTCAACAATATCCGCTCCGTCTCCGCCAACAAGAACCTCTTCCTGCATACCCTTGCCACCCACTGCGTGGACGCCTTCCTCCTCAATAAAAACCTTCCTCCAACCCCACCACTCCATCCACACCTCACCCTATCTCCTCCACCGCTCTGATAACCCCCTCCCAATTGCGCGTGGCGGAGTTGCCGTTGGTCACCACTGCAAGATCCCCGTTCGGCTCCAACCTCTCCTTCCCGACCCCACCGAACACCCGATCTTTAGTCTCTTCTTCCCCGGCCTTACCGTTACCTGCGCCACCAACTATGTCCGCCCTAACGCCCCTATTCCCTTCGGCTTCCTCTCCCACACTGACCGTACCTTCTCCTCCTACGTGATCGCCGCCGACCTCAACATCCATAGTCATTCCGCTGCCCAGTTACGGCAGTGGCATTGGTTCCTCTCCTCCCTTCAAGGCGACCTCATCCCCATCCCCCCTCCCGAATCCAACTCCACTCCTGATGTTATCCTCTCCTCCCCCAACCTCCTTGGCCGCATAACGGTGGATGTCCTGGAGCCTATTGGTAGCGACCATCTCCCTGTCCTCCTCACCATTTCAGATGGTCGTCGCCCTCGCCCCGGCCCTCGTACTGACCCTCCCCCTAAGTATGTCCACGACTATTCCCGTGCCGACTGGAATGCCTACCGGGATACCCTTTCCACCCAGGTCGGTAGCCACCCCTTCACGTACCACCACCCTGACGACGTCACCCATGCCGCCTCCTTTCTCCAGCAGACCTTGTCTGAGGCCGTGGAGGCCCACGTCCCTACTGTCGCCATCCACCCCCACCATTCTACCTTACCCCCACAGGCCGTTCTCCTCCTCCGTGAATCCCGTTGTCTCTACCGTGCCTTACTCCACACGCGTGACCCGGACACACTACGACGCCACCGGCAACTCCAGCGACACATTCGTAATTTGCTCGCGGCTAAGAAATGCCGGGACTGGCGACAGACATGCACCCGTTTAAATGCTACCCTACCAATCAACTCGTCCAAGTTCTGGTTGGCCTTCCATCGCCTTACCGGAACTAAACCCTCCCCCTATTATCCTCTTCTCCATGATGATCACCCTTTCCCTGACACCCTTAGTAAGGCCAATCACTTTGCCTCCTACCTCTGCGATGTATTTTCCATCCCCAATGATCCCCAGTTCGATTACTCCCTCTTCCCGGATGTCCGCGATCGAACTGACACCTCCGTCCCTCCCCTCGCTCCTGGTTTCCTGTACTTGGGCAACATTGCACACACGGAACTCAATGCCCCTATCACTACACAGGATCTCATTGCTACACTCCGCACAAAACGCAACACCGCTCCTGGTCACGATCGTGTCACCTACCGTCACCTTCGTGAAGCTCCTGTCTCTTTCCTCTCCACCCTGGCCAGGCTCTACAATGTAGTCCTGTCCACCGGTTACTACCCCAACATGTGGAAAACCTCCCGTATCCTCATGTTCCTTAAACCTGGCAAACCGCCGTCCGCCGTCTCCTCCTACCGTCCCATCAGCCTTACCTCGGTCTTCAGCAAGGTCCTGGAATCTATCCTCACCCGACGCATCCACCAGCATTTCCGCCAGCACTGCCTCCTTCCCGTTACCCAGTGTGGCTTTCGGCCATCCTTCTCTTCCGACGACCTTCTCCTTCACCTCACTCATCTCCTTTCCGAACAGCTTAATTCCCGTCGCTCCGCAATCTTCCTCTCCCTGGACCTCGAACGTGCATATGACCGCGTATGGCATTCCGGTCTCCTCTTCAAGCTCCAAACCTTCGCCCTTTCCATTAACTACGTCCGTCTGATCGGCTCCTTTCTCTCCCGCCGGCCTTCCTATGTCACCATCCATATCACAGATTCCTAGACCTTTTTCCCCTCTGCCGGTGTGCCCCAAGGCTCCATCCTCTCCCCCCTTCTGTACTTTTGTACACGGCGGACATGCCGCCGCCGTCAGCCCCCGTCCACTTTCTCCAGTTTGCCGATGACACCGCCTTCCTTGCCCTTGCCCCCACCCTACAGCGCTCCCAACACCTTCTCCAATCCCATCGTGACCGGTTCACCGCTTGGAGCAACCAGTGGTTGCTCAAGGTCAATCCCTCCAAAACCCAGGCGATCATTGTAGGCAAAACCATCCCTTCCTTCCACCTCCTTGATTTCTATCTCACCATCTATGGCCGTCCTATCGCCCTCACTCCCACCCTTAAGTACCTTGGCGTCACCCTTGACCGTCGCCTCTCCTGGACTCCCCACCTCCGGACAATCCAAGCAAAGGCACGCTCCCGTCTCAGTCTCCTCAAGCTCCTCTCTGGCCGTACGTGGTGTCTGGACCCCTGCACCATCCTCCACACCTATAAGCCCCTCATCCGCCCTATCCTTTGTTATGCCCATCCGGCTTGGATCTCAGCCCCCCGCTACCTTTTATAAATCCCTCCAAATCCTTGAACATCATGCTCTCTGCCTCGCCTATTGCATCCGTCTCCCCTCCCCCACGCGGATCCTGTACAATCTCATCCCCTTCCCCCACCTCCTCCTTTTCCTTGAAAGGATACGGATCCTGTACACCTCCCGCCAACTCGATCCTCCTCACCCGCTCGTCTCCCCGATCCTCTCCCACCCCTGCCCGCTGCCGCGCCTGTATTCGCACGTCCCACCCGGTCTCCATCTCTCCACCGTCCTTACCCTCTCCCAAGGTGGCTTCCGCCAGCTCCCCCTCCCTGATGATGCCCTCCGCCCCTCCATCTACCCCTCCTATCAACTTTGACCCTGCCCCACCGCCCACTTCCGGTGTCCTTTCCTTTGGGCACCCTCCCTCCCTTCTCTTCTCTTTCCTTCTCTTTCCTTTTCCCACGTCCCCTCCCTCCACACCTCTTCCCCCGGATTTCCCCTCCCCCTTCCTCCCTCCCCCTATCTCCCCTGCCCGTGGCATCTCTGCTCTCCCCTCTTGGTCTCCCACTCCCCTTCCTCCTCCTCCTCTCTTTACAGGTCCCCGGACTCGCACACGCATAGTGAACATTCGCGCGCCGGAGATCATCGACATCAGTATCTCGTGTGTATGCTTCGTTTTGTGTTTCGTGCAGTTACGACTCCACTGTTCACATGTGCCATCGCCGTGCTCCGTGTTTTGTGCGCCGTGTCCACAAGTGTTAGTGTTTTTATCGTCCAACGTGAACGGCTTCATGTTTATTGTTTTTTTTTTTTTTTGTATCTCCATTTTTTTGCCCGCCGTTTTTTGTATTGTCTGTATCACCTCTGTCTGGTTATTGTTCCACTTAAGGCTGAAGAGCAGCGTAATGTGCTGCTGCCAGCCCTCCTGTATAGGTGATTAAAATTACAATAAAGGAAAAAGAAAGCTCATCCAGTCAGTCTAATCTCGCGTACTTCGGTTTACACGTCGCATGCGCTAGACTGCTTTTTTCCTGGTTCGTGTACGAGTCTGTTTCCTTGTGACTCTGTTGTTCGGTCTTGTCTTATTCGTTCTGTCCTTCGTTGGTGGTGTCCGTCCTCTCCCGTTGTGTTGTTGTGGTTCGCGGGTCTCTCCGCGGGTCCCGCAGCGCCTTCCGTCAGTGCTACCCCGCGACCGTCCTGGTCGCAGCTACAACATGTGATGTCCTTAGGTTAGTTAGGTTCTAGGGGACTGATGACCTCAGATGTTAAGTCCCATAGTGCCCAGAGCCATTTTTTTCTGAATCAGACACTTCACAGTGATTGTATCAATAAACTGGTCTCCAGTTGGGAGAAACGTGTTCGTCACCCTGGTGACTATGTTGACATGTACAAATGTAGACATGAAGAATAAAGACGTAGAATTTCATAACATGTCCTTAATTTTTTATTTGGGATGTAATTTTCATTACGCTCTCGTACATTTGTGGCCCTCATTTAACACTGGATAGGGGAACGGTGTACTTTTACGTCCGTTCGTCTTACAAACAGTAGAACTGAAAATCTTTCAAACAATAAGTACATGCAATTACAATGTTATGGTGCAATTCACATCTCTTCACATGTGACAAAAAAAAACTGCAGAATAAGTATTTCACTTTATTAAATTCACAATTTACAGTCGAAAAATAAATGTTACTTTTTTTATTTTTCCTGGCTATTCCTTGCTGGCTGTTCTGTAAGCTTAAAGTTGGAATTCCATATTTTTTTAGTAATCACTCTGACTAGATCAATTTACCGTGTTGTGTCTCTGGAATGGATACTGTCCATTAACACATGGCTTCATATTCTAGGAAACAGACAATCATTCAAGGCCATAGCGTACGTCACTTTATGTCACATTGTGTACTTTGACACGAAGGCAGGTTTACAGTTCAAGTGAAGACATATATTTTTGCTGGGGAAGAGCCTGCCGAGATAAAGTAAAAACCAATTTTAGATGCATAATCTGTCTTCTTGGACCTAAGTCTTCAGCGTAAGTCTATACTAGTGATGAAAAATAAAGCTGTGGAAACAGGACGAAACATCATAACAGAAGAGATGGACTGATTGGGTCTCAACAAAGTACTTTGGAATTTCTCCACGATAACCAAAAGCAAAACCTCCAGGAAACGCTGATATTGTTTAACATATCGATGACAGATTTTTTACTGTGCAATAGATTATGTGAGCCATAACAATTCTGAAGCATCCAACTGCCACCGGCACGTGAGGGTCAGTACTCTTTTGGTTTAATGATCTGGCTTAGATGTAACGAAGCTGAATCTGCTGTGGCTAGAATGCCAAATAGTCACTGTATGTCTGCGGTAGTTTTATGGAATTCAGCTGTTATAGCGACTGCGCCAGACGGCTGTCGTCTCACACATATGACAACGAAGCGTCTGCAAGGTCGCAGCCTTCCTGATCCTTTTGTTTATCCTGTAGTGTTGAGTAAGGGCTTGGAATGGCGACGGGTCAGCGTGTCCGAGAGATCGATCGCTGCTAATTACGTGGCTGGAGCTGACCGTTCAAGGCAGCCTTGGACTAATCAGCGGCCTGCTGCTGCCCTGCGCGTGATCTGCGTTAACAACAGGGACGCCTACTCGATGTGAAGTGCAGCAGCCGCTCCGAAACTCCTTCACTGCTGTAATCCTGCGGGAGACGCTTCGGGCACAGACAAGCAGAATGAGAATCCAGACTACAGTATAGGACCACGTTGCCGTATTGCGTAACTTAGAGCACTCTATAGCTAACTCATTAAGAATACAATGGGTCTTGCCAATGAGGATATAACACGAAGCTGGAGAATAAACTTGTAAGACTTCTCTATCCAAAGTGCAGGTACCTGTATTTTGTAGATTATATCAGATTTTGGGTCTCCTATGTTACATCCAGTCAGCATTTTGGGAGGGAGTATTAGATTGTAATCTGGCCTTACAGCCATCATATTCAGCTACAAGAAGCTCTTCTTAGAGTAGTTACGAAGATAGCAGTGGAAAGATGAAGTAATTTGGTGCGAGATTGTGTAACAGATGGTTTATTCACTGCGTATATCCTGAGAAAGAATGCCTGATTTGTGGCCCTTCCCGCGTTTGACTGCTGTCTTCGGAAGTAGGGCACAAAAATTATTATTGTAATTAATAATATTAGAAAAACTAAACACTGAATTTACTTTTATTTCATACAACAACATCTCTCAATAGCAGGTTATAATTCCATTGTTACAAATTACCAGCAGAATAATAACCAACTGCTAAACGATAAGGCAGACGAACAACTTCGAAGATCTGCGTTCTGCACCCTAACTTGGATGGCAGGCGAGGTGCTTCGACTGTCAGATCAGAACTTGATCGGCAGTCTCGGAGGACGGATGTTAAGACCTCGATCAGCAGTCTCAGAGGGCGGCCATCTTGTCTGCTACGTTCGGTATTTATTTATTGACTACGAACTAAATAGCAATTTCTGGTTTCTTAAGACGTAATTGATAACTAGTTTGACAGCAGTTACACATACACACAGTTCATTACTTTGTTTATTCTCTGTGAAAGTATGAAGAATTGAAATTATTTGTGATTCATAAAGTAGACCATACGTGTGCAGTTTCTCGTATTCTGCTAATAAAAATCGAGTGGCATCCCATTTAAGCAAACTATTTCAAAATTTAATTATTTATAAAACATGTTTCTCGGTAACAATTTATTATAGCTTCAAAATAGTGTCTTCACGATCTACGTGCTCTTTTAGGTGCACGTGACAACAACTATAGAAGGCTAAAGGTTGGTTAACATTATTCACACCTTATGCATTCCATTCAGGACGGTGGAACCAACTAGACTTCTCCAATTTGCTGCATTTACAGTACAGATCAGATCAGTGACTCATCATCTATGGTAACACAGAGGAGGTACGAATGAAGGAAATTTTCGAGGCATTGGACTTATCATACATACATAAATTCCTCTCTCTGTCTCTCTCTCTTTCACATGCCGTTCACGGCATCCCTGTTTGTGATTGAGGGCGGAGTGCTTTAGAATTATGAGGCCAGATTTTAATATCGCCCACTGTGAACTGTAACTGAGCAGCGAACTGTATGAGGGCTATGATATCTATGAAGTGCAAATGAGAAGACAATTGCATTAGAACTGTGACAGGTAGGCTTTGAACTGTCTTCGAACTGTATTTGAACTTCAGTTCAACTACAATAATTGATTCCATTAGACACACGAATTCTTCCATTTGGAAGCTATGCCACCATTTAAACTTGCCGTGTAGTAAATCCGTGGCAACAGCTAGATCCCTAATACACTATTTATGACGCGTCTTTAGTCATCATCGGATGTGGCAAAACTTACAGAAAGCAGATAATAGAAGAGCTGATACATAATAATTACGAGGCTGAAGTAACATCAGGAATGGAAGCACATACTGGATGCAAGTACTTACAATATGCTTACGAAAGCTCATGTAAGTGAGCAATACAAGAAAAACGTACAAATCAAGTGCAGTTTCCGTCAGGCGATATTTGCAAAACATGTTACTTGGAGACTCTGCATGCCAGACTGGAGGACAGTATCATATCAACTTGGCGCCAGATGGCGTTTATGTGAAAGATCGAGACAAACCAAGATATAGCTTTTATAATGCACAAAACAACATAAATATTCCTGCGACATTACATCTGCTTTTTTCTTTTAATAAACGTCAAATAGCCAATGAACAAATAAAACATCACACGTTACGATTCAGAACCTGTCAAGGGCATATAGGCCATTAGGCAGCTATGCACATCGACAGAGAAAGCAAACGCAAAGACCATCATTATAAAGGAAGATATTATGCGCATTTTTTGTTGTCATTTTCCAAACAAAGCAAGCAAGAGAGCTTTAACCTACTGCTGAGACCATAGATGGGTCATGTCGAAAACAAATCCTATCACAAAGCAGCAATTTTTCCAATTGTGTCAGAGTGGACTGCGAATGGATAGGAGGATAGGAACATGGGGCAGTGGCTGTGGAAGGGGGTGGAGAGGGGGGGCGGGTGCGAGGGACGCAGTGCAGGGTAAGCGTCACATGGAGGCAGATGCTGAATAACTTGATGGGGGGGTAGGAGGGGGGGGGTGTAGCAAAATAGGCAGAGGTTGGTGAGCGGCAGAGGACTGAGGAACAGCATGGAAGGGTAATATGAAGGGATGGAGGGAAACAAAGAAGGGTGGGGAGGGGGTGCAGGAAATGTTGTTCCAGTTGCATGTTTTCTCTAACTTATATAACAAATATAAAATTAAAATTACATTACAACAGAAAAGACCGTCGTTTTTTATTTTACGGTATTACTTTTATGTAATGAACGCAATGATATTTAAATTATATTATTTACTGATGTTTTTTCTTCTTTTTGTTCCTTGCAATACTCCTTTTTTAAGGGGCTCCGGAACGCCCTATACTTCCAATGTTAGAATAACGCTTATAAATTAAATCTTTCCTCACAAAGTATTTGAAGTAGGAAGTTGAACTTTTTACAGATTATTTATTGGAATATGGGCTACAACTTAACACAGGGATTTTACAAAATTTTAGTTAAGTTATTAAAGATGATTTTTTTTTCAATTGTAATGAAAATTCACAACATTTTTTTGCAATTTTTTATTTATATATTCAAGAATATACAGTTTTTTGGAAAAAGGCTGTGTTAAATTATGCAGAAGGTACTGTGTAACATTTACTGAAAGTTTGAAACAAATATGTTTGGAAGATCCTTAGAAAACATGTAATTAGTATGAGAAAATAAAAGTTTTGGCAATCGAGCGACATAGATTGGATTAACTTTTTAGTGCATTCCAGGTCCATAGGATGGATTATCTTCATCCTCTGCAAACTCCTCCTCCAGCTTCCTCTTGTTCCTCCTCCTGTTTTACTCTTGCTTGTATTTCTAGACTCTTTACAGCCCTGTCTGCAGCCCGAAGGCGTTCCTTGTCTAAAGCAAGCATCGCTCGTTGTTGTGTTCGTAGATTTTGCTACCATTTCCTTCAGTTGCTCTTACTGCAACACTGTTCCAAAAGGTGGTCATGTATGAACACTTATCACATTTCAGTTGTATTTCACTAGCAAGTCCTACGTGCTTTATTATGGAGAGTTCCAGACCAACTTCACTACAATGAACACATCTTACACAGTTTGAAAAAATTCCTTTGAGAACCGACATATCAAATATTTCATTCACATCCGATTCGCCCATAAAACATTCATAGTTTTCACTCGTAGAACCAAGCTTCTTCTGTGAAGTATTTTCTTTCCCACTTTGACTGCTATGGGAAGGTGTACTTGAGAGGTTAGGTTCACTCGCTTGGTTATCGTCTTTATTGTTTACAGTAATAACACATACCTTTGGCTTTACAACATTTCTCCTTTTCTTAAAAGCCTTCAGAGGATTTCTAATAACAGTTACTTTTACTCATTATTATACTTCAACAAAACAGAGACTCAAGAAATTAATTACGAATGTTTTCGAGATAACGACAGAGTAAATAAACATGAATCAATCGACAATCACACCAGCGACATATATTGAACCATCACAGGTTAGCCACAACACATACTTTATCTCACATCACTAAAATGTACCTGATGAACACGGACGTTAATAATAACACCATTTGACAGCAGTTTAACAGCGCCACAGTGGGTCACGCCCATGTAGAACACATTTCAAAAAAAATTTAAAAGTAGTTGTAGTCTTCGGAATTGAATAAATTATATATCTATTAAAAGGTAATAGTCTGCAGATTCAGGAAACGCAAAAAAGTAAAAATTGAACTTTTCATGATTTTGACCCTTTCCGGAGCCCCTTAAAGTGGACCATTATGTCATAATTTCATGAATATGTTTATAAACGTAGAGTAGCGTAACTGTGTCGGAGCATTTTAGTGGAAAACTTAAGTGACCAATAGAGAAACATATGACAATCAAACACAACTAGCAACTACATAACATTAATTCATTTACACACAGCAGCAGGCGTCCGAGACAGACGCAGCAACAATGACGTAATCTACTTTTTGACTTTTACGAGTTCGTAACCAGGAACAGATTGTATAATTTCATCTGTGTGCTTTGATAGTTTAGTTTCTTGAGTTTCTGCGTGTTAATTTAATATCTAACAGCCACAGTTGTCTCATTGTCCTTTGCGGCGGAAAGTAAACCGATTTCATTTAATAATACAAGTCATTTAGTTTCTCCTGAGTGCTTGGGTATTTAGGTTCTTGAATCTCTATTAATCTAATTTATTAGACACAATTTCTGCGTTTTCGTCAAGGTCAACTGTAGAGTTCCGCAGCATGTGCCGATAGTCTGGTATCTGAGTAGTTTAGTTTTCCATGATCTTTAGTATGGATAGAGACTGTGACGGTTGTACGCAGATGCGAGCCGATTTGGTGACACTTCGCTCTCAGCTCCAGGCTGTGTTGGGTTTGGTTACACAGCTTGAAGCTGCAGTGGATGGGCACCACTGTAGTCGACTGGTCACGGGGATCCAACGGACGTCCAGCGCGTCCGAGCCCTCCAGTCCTGCCCAGTTACTGCTCGGACTGAAGTTGACCCCTCACCTGTGGTCGAGTGGGAGGTAGCCTTGGGTCGTATCAGGCGACGAAAGACTACCCAATGAGCCGCATGTAAGGCCTCTGTGGCTACTCTGACAAACTGGTTCCAGGTTCTCTCTGTGGCTGACACTGTCGCTCAGCCAGATGCCATCGCCTGTCCTGTTTCATAGAAAACTTCTCAGTCTGCAAGATCTGGGCAATCCCAGAAGGTGGGATTATTGGTGGTTGGCAACTCCAGCGCTAGGTGTTTTGTTAAGATACCCCTTAGGGACGTGGCTGCCAAGAAGGGAAAGGGGCCACTGTAACTCGTTGTGCATACGGGCTGAAGTCATTCCAGAAGTGGAACGGGTCTTTCTGGATGCAATGAAGAGCACAGGATGCAGCCAGCTGCAAGCGGTGGCTCACGACTGTACCAATGATGTGTGTCACTTTGGATCGCAACAGATTACGTCTGGTTTCGAGCGGCTACCAGTCTTGCTTGCGAGATGAAAGCAGAGCTGACCATCTGCAGCATTGTCGACATGACCGATTTCAGACTTCTGCTACAGAGCCGATTGGAGGGTCTGTCAGAGGTTCAGACGGTTCTGGGACCGTGTAAGCTGCAGATTTGTAGACTTGCGTCGTAGGGCGGTTGAGTTTCGGATTCCGCTGAATAGGTCAGGAGTCCACTATACACAAGAGGCGGTTACACGTGTAGCAGGGGCTGTGTGGCGTGGACTGAGTGTTTTTTTTTAGGTTAGAGGGTCTCAGGGAAACATAAAAAGGGCTTCAGTCACAAAAGGGTCCAAGCCGAAAACAGAAAGAATGTAGATACAGGAACCATCGGTATAACAGTTGTAAATAGTCGTAGCTGTGTTTGGAAAGTACCAGAGATCCAAACGCTAATAGTAAGCTCTGATGCTTGAATCGATTTAGGCACTGAAAGCTGGCTAAAGCCGGAGAAAAGTTCAACCGAATTTTTTGCGGAGAACCTAACGGTCTTACGAAAGGATAGGCTAAACACAGTTGGCGGTAGCGTGTTTGTTGCTGTTAGAAGTAGTTCATCTTGTCCCGAACTTGAAGTAAATAGTTCATGTGAGTTAGTATGGGCAAAGGTCATTGTTGATAATCGGAACAAAATAATAATAGGATCATTTTACAGACCTCCCAATTCAGATGGTACAGTTGCTGCTAGGTTCAAAGAAAACTTGAGTTTGATTTCAAACACACACCCGACTCATAAAATTATAGTTGGTGGTGACTTTAATTTACCCTCGATATGTTGGAGAAATAACATCTCTAAATCCGGAGGTACGCATAAAACATCATCGGAAAATGTGCTAATATATTCTCCAAAAATTATTTCGAGCATTTAGTTCATGACCCAATGCGAATAGTAAACGGATGTGAAAATACACTTCACCATGTAGCAGCCATTAATGCTGAGCTAATAACAAGCATGAAAATGGACACAGGGATCAGTGAACACAGGTTCGTCGTAGCGAGATTGAAAATTGTAACCCCCAAATCCTCCAAAAATCAACAAAAAATGTACCTATTCCATGCGCTCACTGTAGCCGAACGCCAGTGCCAGTATTATGCATATACACTAGCAGAAGAGCTCTGGGAATGTCATCCACGCATACACAATAGCGCAGCACCCGTCTAATGGCAAGGCAATTACTGAGGGGAGCGTTTGTGTATTGAAGAGACATCGGCTAAGATCCTGTAGTATGCAATGGCGAAGTGATTTCTGTGTCCCACCGTCATTATGAAGTTGCGAGGGCTACAGTGAAATAGTACATCGGTTACAATCTTCTGGACACCCAGGAGGAATTACATGTGGTGATCGTAGCCAAATGAGAGCGCCAGTGTCGTAGATATACACTAGCATATTTACTCTGACAATGTCCCCGAGGCTTATGCAAAAGCGCAGCGCCTGTCTGATGGAGACTGAATTATTTGGGCAATCGTTAGTGCCTAGAAGAGACGGAGGAAGAGAGGCTGTAGTATGCAGTGGCGAAGCAATTTCTGAGTCCGATTGTCAGTGTGTGGTGCGAGGGTGAGAGTAAACTGTCTGTGGTGCATTGTTTACAAGCTGCGGGACATCCAGGAGAGGTTCCATGATGTGGCTGTTGTCGAATGCCAGCACCAGTATCATAGAAATACACTGGTAGAATGAATTTGACAATGTCCCTGAGGCATATGCAATAGATCAGCGCCCGTCTGATGGAGATGCAAATCTGCAGAGAGGCTATAGTATGCAACTGCGAAGCAGTTTCAGTGTCCCATTGTCAATTTGAGTCTGTGAGGCTTACAATAAACCTTCAGTTATCCATCGCTTACAAGCTACTGGACACAAAGGAGAGGTTCCATGCAACGACCATAGCCGAGTGCCTGAGAAAATACCGTAGATATACCGCAGCAGAATGACTCCGAAAATGTCCTTGAGGCATATGTGGAAGTGCAGGCCCCGTCCGATGGAGATACAGTTCCTGAGGCTATCGTTAGTGTTGTGGAGAGACGTCGGCAGAGCGGCTGCAATATGCAATACAAGGGAATTTATTTGTCCCATTTTCAATGTACATATGTGAGTGTTACAGTAAACTTGCAGTGGCTCATCAGTTACAAGTTACTGGACACCCAGCACAGTACCATGCGGTGGCTCTAGCCGAATGCCAGCACCAGTATCATATATATACACTGCCAGAATAACTCCGTCAACCTTCTCGATGCCTGTGCAATAGTGCAGCAACGTCTAATGGTGAGGCAGTTCCTCAGGACAGCATGATTGTCTTGGAGATACGTCGGCAGAGAGCCTTTAGGCCATAATCGAGAAGCGAATTCCGTCACCCATCGTCAGTGTGGACGTTTGGGGGTTATAGTAAACTGACAGCTGTGCATCGGTTACATGCTACTGGTCTCCCAGGAAAGGTTCCATGTGATGCTCACTGCAGAATGCCAGCGCAGGTATCATACATATACACTAGCTTAATGTCTCGAACAATGTAATCTAGGCATATGCAATAGCACAGCATCTGTCTAATGGAGATACATTTCCTGAAGTCAGAATTAGTCTCTTAGAGAGACGTCAGCAGATTTCTTGTAGTATGAGATGGCAAAAAAATTCTGTGTCCCATCGCCATTGTAAGGGTGCGAGGACTACAGTAAACCAGCAATGGTGCATTGGTTACAGGGTACTGCACACACACAGGAGGCGTTCCATGCTGTGACCATAGCTTCAGTATCATATATATCAGCTGAATAACTCCAACAATTTCCTCGACACGTATGCAATAGCGCAGCATTTGTCTAATGGCGAGGCAGTTTCTGAGGGCAGCATTAGTGTATTGGAGAGAAATTGGAACAGATCCTGTAGTATGCAATGACAAAGCAATTTCAATGCCCCATCGCCAGTTTGAGTATGTAAGGGTCACAATAAACTGGCAGTCGTGCATCAGTTACTTGCTACTGGCCACCCAGCAGACGTACCATGTGGTGACCATAGCCACACGCAAGCGCCACTGTCGTAAGTATGCACTACATGAATGACTCCAACAATCTAATTGATGCATAGGCAATAGCTCAGAAACCATCTAATTTGAAAATAATTTCTGAGGACAGCATTAGTGTCTTGGAGAGACGTTGGCAATGAGGCTGTAGTAAGCAATGGTGAAGCAATTTATGTGTCCCATTGCAATGTGAGGATGCGAGGGTTACAGTAAACTGGCAACCGTGCATTGGTTACAGCTGCTGGACTCCTAGGACAGGTTGCACGCGCTGACTGTACCAAATGCCAGGGCCAGTATCATAGATATATACTAGCAGAATGACTCCAACAATGTCCTCGAGGCGTATGCGTTAGCACAGCACACATCTGATGGAGATTCAATTGCTACTGCGAGCATTAGTGTGTTGGAGAGACGTCAGCAGAGTGGCTGTAGTATGCAATGATGAAGCAATTTCATTGTCCCATTGTCAGTGTGAGGGTGCGAGGGTTACAGTAAACCGGCAGCAGTGCATCAGTTACAAGCTACTGGACACCCAGCAGAGGTACGATGTTATGTCCATAGCCAAACGCCAGCGAAAGTGTCACACAAAAACGCTGGGAGGATAACTGTGACAGTCTCCTCGATGCATATGCAGTAGCGCACAGCAGTCTACTGGTGGGCCAGTTTCTGAGTGGAGCATTAGCGCACTTGAGAGATGTCGGCACTGTTCCTGTAGTATGCAGTGACGAAGGAATTTCTGTGTTCCATCACCAATGTGAGGTTGTGAGGTTACAGTAAAAGAACAGCGGTGCATCAGTTACAACCTATGCAATAGTGCAGCTCCCATCTGATGGGAGATGCAGTTCCTATAGCCAGCATTAGTATTTCCAGAGACATTTTCATAGCAGCTGTAGTACGTAATGGCGAAGCAATTGCTGTGTCCCATCGCCAATGTGAGTGAGCCGTGGGTGGCTCGTGTTTCCGCCATCATGTAAGTTACACCCCGTTTTTAACGTGCTTCCACGTCACTACGTTCATTTAAATTACTACTGTCACTGAGCTGCTGCTTTGCCTGACCGTGAGTGGCGTTAGTAGCGTGTATCAATATATGCCCTCTCATAGTATCTTTGCTCGACTACTATTACTTCCGGTTCGTTGTATGTCGTAAGCCACCTCGGATAGCGAGTTCGGGTCGGCATTTCGGGTCTGCCAGTCAGTTGGAACGCGTCTGGAGCGCAGTCCGCACCTGCCAGTCGGGGAGTCGCAATGCGGCGCTAGTGCAGTCGGGTTGGAGCAGTGAGGTCTGCGTCGACATGGCTCGCCCGACCATTGCCGCCACGCTTCACTTGAGCCGGGCCACGGTCTTGGTGGATCGTCAGTTGGTCGTCTTACCAGACGACATGTTTTGACTCACCGATCGTTCATGAGTCGGCTGTGTGTGTGCATAGACTCCCGATTGTTTTCGTGTGTGCTTAGTTACTTGGGTATCATTCAGATTTTCGTGCAAGTATTTGTCAAACTGTGTGCAGTTGGTGTTATTTCCACTGACCACTATCTTAGATGTTGTCGGTATTCTGGGAGGAGTCGGTCGATTGCTGCGGACCAGGAAAGACATCTCTGCGCAGTGCAGTCTTCTGGGTCCGGTGGCGGTCCCTGCACAGAGTCAGAGCGTGTGTGGAGCTGTCCGATCGCTACGAGCTTCATGCCTCACTGCCCCAGGACGTGAAGGTTGAGTGGTTTTGAGCATTACGTTGTTGGTTCCAGCGTTGCTGTTGTGGTGGTTCCTGTGAACAACAGCGAGTAAAGTGTTCGAGACAGCCGCCGTCAGGTGGAATTGATTAAATTAATTTGTCCATAGTCGAGTTCACCAGCGTAATTTAGTGCCTTGTGGCCGTTAGTGTTCTGGTTACCTGCCCTTCCCGCTAATGTAGTTCTTAGGCAGTGTTTTTTCCTCACCTGTTGTTCCCGCCCAACATGGTGTGTAGTTTTGGCAGCTTAGTTCTGATATGCGTTAGCTTGGGGATAGTGATCCTCGTTTTTTTTTTTGGGGGGGGGGGGCCTTGAATTCTCCTGTCGTGTCGTGGCAAGCAAGCAGTTGGTCAGTCGGTCTGTGACTGTACCTTGGTTGGGTTCGCACGAATTAAGTGTAGTTGGACCCTCCACCTGTCTCGACTGAGTGAACGAGGGCAGACCGATCCACTGGTGACCCCAGAGTGCTCTTCTCTTAATTATTTTTTGGCAGTGTTAATGTTGTCGTAATTTAGCTGTATTTTACGTTTTTTAATTTGGCAATGTTAGTTGCGGGCCTGCAGCCCCTGAAACATGTTCTCAGTGTTTCCGTCAAGTCCAAACATAATCGCCATCTGCTCTTGCATGGTTATTGTAATTTCCTCTGAAAGATTTTACAAGTTATTGTGGGTCTTCCGCCGTTGCTGTTGCAAAAGGGAAGTTTTTAAACTTAATGTATTGTTTCACCGATTGTTGCAATATATATTTCCTTAATGTGCAGACTTTAACTTTGTGGCCTTCAGCCATCTTATTGCGTTTGTTTACCTCTTTCTGTGCACCTTGTGGGCTATCAGCCCTGTTAGCGTCTTAAAACAATGTGGCCTTCTGTCTTCAGTAGTCATCGTAGTATATTTGGAATTTTTAAGATTTAATCCGGTGGCCTTCAGCCGCTCCGCATCCTGATCTCATATATGTATACGATTTATCTTATTCGTAAATTTAACTGTGTGTCATGTCTTTTCAAAATTGAATTTATTCTAAAGCACTTGTTCGGAGGCCTTCAGCAGCAAAGGAAATTTAATTCTTTAAAAGTGTATTTGTGACCTAAATGATCATAAATTACAGATGTGAAATGATCCAACCGCAGCTCCCTTGGCCCTTCACACAACCCCTATTACCTGTTAGCCCTGCGTTATTTAGCTGGCGTTTCAGTGAGGGTGCCAGGTTATAGTAAAACAGCAGAAGTGCATCGGTTACGAGCTACTGGACACACAGCTGAATGCCAAGGCCACTGTCATAGGTGTACACTAGCAGAATGATTCAGACAATGTACTCAACGCATAGGCAATAGCGCAGCAACCATCTAATTTCGAGGCCATTTCTGAAGGCAGCGTTAGTGTCTTCGAGAGAAGTTGACAGAGAGGGTGTAGCATGAAATTGCAAAGAACTTTATGTCCCATCGTCAATGTGAGAATGCGAAGGTTACAGTAAATTGGCAGCGGTGCATGTCACAGTTCGGATTCCGTAAGGGTTACTCCACTGAAAATGCTACCTACACATTTACCCATCAAATAGTACGAGCCCTCAATAAAAATTATCGCCAGTTGGTATTTTTTGTGATCTCTCCAAGGCATCTGACAGTGTGAAAAAGAAAAACTTAGAAAAACTCAGGTTTTATGGAACTGAAGGCTATACACACAGCTGGTTTGAATCAGAAAGCAAAACCTTGTGCTGAATAGCACAAATAATGTTGGGAGGGTGGAAGATTCTAGTGAATGGGGAGTTGTCACAAAGGGATTCCCACAGGTTTTAATTTTGGGTTTTCTGCTGTTTCTTATTCATGTGAATGACCATTCACTTAACGTTCAGCAAGTGGAACTAGTACTTTTTGCAGATGACACGAGTGTTATAATAAATCCCATTCCAGAAAAAGCAGCTGAAGGTATTGTTAAGGATGTCTTTCAAAGAATTATTGAGTGGTTCTCAGAAAACTTACTCTCCCTTAATTTTGAAAAAACGCACTATAACCAGTTCTGTAAGCCGAATAGAGTGATACCAACAATTGCTGTAGCATATGAACTGGGCTCAGTTAGGATAGATTTCTCCAAATTTCTGGGTGTTCACATTGATTACAACTTGAACTGGAAGAAGCGTATTACTGAGCTTCTCAAACAACTAAGTTCAGCTTCTTTCGCTCTTTGTATAATCGCTAGTATTGGTAACAAACAGATCAGCCTCCTAATGTACTTTGCATATATCCACTCACTAATGTCTTGTGGAATAGTTTTCTGGGGTAACTCACCACTTAGACATAAAGTATTGATTGCACAAAAGAGAGCAGTGAGAGTAATTAGTGGTGTTCACCTAAGGATGTCATATAGGCACCTTTTCAATGAGTTAGGTATTTAACTGCACCATCAGGGTATATAACGAAATTCATTAGAAATAATCCATCTCAGTTCGCGAAGAATAGCGATGTTCATGCATACAACACTAGAGGGAAAAACGACCTTTCCTATCCGTTATTGAAACTGTCATTTGCTCAAAATGGAGTACATTATTCAGCAACAAAAATCTTTGATCATTTGCCCAACAACATAAAGTGTCTGGCAGGCAACAGATCAAGTTTTAAATCTAGCTTAAAATAATTCCTTTTAGAGAACTCCTTCATGGACGAGTTTCAGTTTCTGAACGGGTAAAAAAACAAATTATGTCTAAATTTAGTTGCATTTGTAGAACTAAAAGTTTCAGTAATATTAATATTAGCACTATTCATGTATGTATATATATCTTGTAACCTGACTTGTACCACATCATATCGATAAAATTATCGGGAAAATGATCTACGAACATGACATAAGTAAAACTAAACATCGATTACTATCGACTGGATTCCCAGGAGAGATGCAAATCCTGATAGCAGTTCTAGTGTCTTGGACAGGTGTCAGCAGTGAGGCTGCAGTATGCAATGTGGAAGAAATTTCACTGTGCCATCGTCAATCTCATGGACATCCAGGAGAGGTGCTATGCGAAGGCCGTAGCCAAACGCCAGTGCCCATATTATGCATATACAGTAGCAGAATGTCTCTGCCAATGTCGTTGAGACATAATAATAGTGCAGCAGCATGCTGTTGCAGGTGCAATTCCTGAAGGCAGCATACGTGTCTTGGACAGACATTGGCAGGGAGCCTGTAGTATGCAATGGCGAAGCGGTTTCTTTGTCCCATGGTCAATTTCATGGAGCGAGGGTTACAGTAAACTGGCAGCAGTGCATCTGTTAGAGGCTACTGGACACCCAGAAGGGGTCCATGTGGTGAATGTAGATGAACTCCAGAGAAAACGTCATAAATATACACTATCAGAATGACTCTGTCAATGTCCTTGATGCATAAGCCATGGTGCAACACTCGTCTAATGACGAGGCAATTCCCGAAGGTAGGATTAATGCCAGCAGAGAGCCTGCAGTGTTCTGTGGCGAAGAAATTTCTGTGTCCTGTCGTCAATGTCAGGGCGCGGGGCTTACAGTAAACCGGCAGTGGTGCATCGGTTACAAACTATTCGACTCCCAGGAGAGATTCTACGCTTAGACCATAGATGAACATCAGGTTCAGTATCATACACATACACATATGCAATCTGAAAGTGTCATTGACGCATTCGCAATAGCGCAGCATCTGTCTAATGGCGAGCCAGTTTCTGTGGGTAGCATCAGTGTATTGGAGAGACTTCGGCAGAGTTCCTGTAGTATGCAATGGCGAATCTATATCTTCGTCCCATGGCCAATGTGAGAGTGCGGGTGTTACAGTAAAACTGGCAGCAGTGCTTCTGTTACAAACTACTTTACTCTCAGGAGAGATTCAATTCCTGAGTGTCTTGGAGATACGTCGGCAGAGAGGCTTCAGTATGCAATGTCGAAGCAGGTTTTCTGTCCCGTCGTCAATGGCAGTTGTGGGGCTACAGTAAACTGGCACCAGTGCATCGATTAAGAGTCACTGGACACCCAGGAGAGGTACCATGCAATGACTGTAGCTGAATGTCAGCGCCTGTATCGTAGACATACACTAGCAGAATGACTGAGGTACATGCAACAGCACATCACCCGTCTGATGGTGAAGCAACTCCTGACCTCAGCATTAGTGTCTCGAAGAGACCTTGGAAGAGAGTCTGTAATATGTTATGGGGAAGATGAATTCGTTTTAGACGCTAGCTGGCTGACGCGGGGCTGAGTAGTGAGTTGGTGGGGCGCAGTGGCTGACTGACGTCTGCTTTATCACTACTAATTACGACATTCCTCTGTCGTCAGCGAGAGGCAGACATGTCCCACTCTGGCACAGCAGCCTGTTGATGTTCAGCAGGCGGCTGGCCTCCACCCAATAAGTACAGTACTTGTGTTGGCACTCAAAGAAGTTCGTGTCAGATCTTGGAAGCAAGGCAATGGCCCACCAGTAGACTAAGGCTCCAACACCAGCACTGCGCTCTATCTTCTTGCTGTGTCAGTCCTCTCACGTCGAACGCCCGTGTCCACGTGATCCAGGCATGGGTCTGACGAGGGATGACTGCCACGTCCAGGGCACGACTTACAGCCTCCTGGCAAGAGTCTGTCGACGGCTGACATGGCGGCAGGCCTGCTACCCTGTGGCACCAACTCCACTACGGCGTGAAAGAGGCAGCTGCCGCTTCTAGTCTTGAACAGCACTCACGGATGCAGCTGGCAGCATTCCACCGTCTTGTCACATAACATAGCTTCCTCGTCGTGGTGCTGGGCTCTGAAAGCCCCTGTCTCAAAAATCACAATTTTGTATATTCTCCGGTTGCATTTGTTGCACTATTGCCTCCTCCAGGTTACAAGGCTCATAACGCAGTTCTAGCCCTGGTGTGGTGGGACTGTTCTTCCCACTCTGCCTACTACCACTGTACAGTGAAAGTTTCACAGAGCCGGCTAGGCTATCTCGCAAACGTTTTGTGTATATACTGCTATATCCACACTGCACTTATCAGCCCTGGTAGCTGAAGCAACGCTCCATGGTAAAGGCACAACTCCTCGTGTCTTGCTCAGGACTGCTTCCCATTGTGAACCACCTCTGCCATAAAATTACAAAACAAGTGAAACACTTGCGGCCCAGTCTTGTCTCCTTACATAACAGTCCATCACACATAGTGAACTGCTGCTGTATACTGTATTGCTTACATTCGTTGTCAGGGAACTGCACTGCTTGCCACCATACAAGCACCCTAGTATTTGTATCAGTGCCACTTTTTGTTATGTCCACAGTTGCGTGTTTCTCCCCTGACTTGTGGATTACTTCATATTAAAATTCTCTGAGTTTAAATGCCCATTTTGTCAGTCTATCCTTTTTCCCGATGAAGATAACACCAGAAGTATGCTACTCCGTACAATAGGCTAAGTCTATCTCTGTCTGTAGTATAATAATTTCTCTCAGCTGTCTCAGCTCAAAAGCAATACAGGATTCACCTCTATTCACGTCCTGGCTCAAAACAAACCTGACAGCACGGTTTGCGGCATTGCACAATAGTACAAGTTCCTTCTGAAAATTTAGGAATGTCACACTGGGCTTGGCATCAACACTTAACGACAGCTTCCCCCAGTCAGAATGTCTTCCACTAAGTTTCATCACATGTCGTCGAAGATCGATTATGACATGATATTGATGCAGAAAATGTAACTGCTGTAGCTCTTGCTTACGTGAGACACCACTTCTATATGCTACGTAAAGTTGGTTGCCTCCAACTGAAAATTCACCGTTACTGATCTCGGTAGCTGTGTGTTGTTATGCCCCACCCCACGCAGAATACAACATTGTGGGCTCCATTGCCTCCTACCTACTAAGTCTCTTGTGGTCACTCCTGGTTTTAACTGATCAAATATTTTTGCCTTGTTTAGTGCATTTGGGCATCGTGCAAAGGACTTCACTTTTCCTGAAAGGCACAATCTCTCTACACGTATCGTCTGACCTACCCGCTATCTCTACATACAACAAGAGATCCTCCAGAAACAATAACACATCCTCAGATGCCCTCCGGGAAAATAGGAGTAACAAGAATATTAACAGCTGGATAGACGCTGTGATCTTAATAATCCTACCTCCTCATTCCTTGCTATTAGCTCATTATTTGCAAACGTTTTTTCTTCCCTTAATAAAGATACTTTATTAACTAACAATTTCATTACATCCAGAGCAGTGATACAGTGTGTCTATGATTGAACTACCTTTACTCATATTTTATAAAAATTGTAGTAACAACAAAAGAACAATGCCTTATCGACAACATCACAATCTCTAATCATGAACCACTTGGACTCACTGCATTGTCTCCTCATAATGTTAAACGATGGTATAGAAATCAGACAACTACCAGTGACTCGGCATAAGTGGCAGAATGTCAATGTATATCTCAAGGATTCTAACCCCTGATTATTGCCACTACCTCTGAATTGAGAAACATCTGCAGGTTCTTCCAGCCTCACAAAATAATTTTGAGGTTATGATCACCCCCATTCTCGATCCCACGTCTTCAATCAAACAACAGTTCCACTCACCTCGCAACGAAAAACCTATGGACCATGGCATCTGACATCACGTTGCGTGTGTGGCACACCCTCTGCTGCCCACTAGTGACGACATCAGTTCTACTGACACCACTCTTTAGCGGCTAGCTGGCCAAAGTTGGGGCAGAGTGGTGGTTGTGAAGACACTTTATTGCTTTTAATTACCCCATTCCCCCCCCCCCCCCCCCCCGCAGACGGACGGCGTTTGCTTCGGCGCTCAGCAATGCTGACGTCAGACGTGGGGAGCGAGCTGGTTGCCCGTCAGTAGACCAAGGCCTTGATGTCACTGGCGCGGTTCACCCTGCTGCGCTGCCCTCTGATCTGGAACACCCACGCCCAGCTGATCCAGACGTGGCCGCCAACTTCTGGAGTTGACTGCTGTGCAAAAAGCATGACTTGCTCCCTCCTGGCAGGTGCCGGGGTGCCGGGTGGCAGCTGGCGTTGACAGCAGGCCCGCTGCACTGTGGCACCAAGTCAGTGTGAGAGGCTTCTGCCACGTCCCTGACGAGCCCACAGTTGCAGGTAGCTGTACCCTATCATCTGCTCGTCTAGTGCAGCCCAGGTATCGTAGTATCAGTGGTGGACTATGAATGCCACTGTCTCGTAATTCACAGTTATTTATACTCTCTGGGACACAGTTGTTGCACCATTGCCCAGATCCCAGTCACATAGCTCATAGAACAGATCTGGCTCTGGTGTGGTGATGCTGTCCTGTCCACTTCGGCTATTACCATGTGGTGCAGGTTCCACGCTGCACAGCCAGCCCATCTTGCAATCCTTTTGTGTACATGTTGCTATAATCTGCATGCTACTGCACTGAGCTTGCTCCCATCGGTAGCTAACATTACATTCCTAGCATTTTAAAATTTCACCTATGACTAGGTGGCAGCACTACCCCAAAAATTATGAAAATGTATGTATTTAGGTATGTATGTATACATGTACGTGTGTCCCACTCTCCTCCTAGACCACAGAACCGATTTCAACGAAACGTGGTACACACATCATTTACTGCCCAGAAAGAATCACTGTGTGTGCAAAAACCACCTACCTGTCAACGGGGTGGGGGTGAAAAAGCGGTGTAGTACACGAAGCAAGAATACTCATACTTTAATCATACAGCATTTGAGAGTAATAGCACTGAGAGACTACCAAAGAATTTTACACATAATTTCAAACCTTTATGAAACGTTTCTCGTTTACGACCCCAGCAAAATGGAGAAAGGAAAAAAATCTATTGCTTACAACAGTATCGCTATTCGTGCAGTAAAACTGGAACATGAAGCACGATGTTTTAATTTCTTACCTCTTTACTGCCAACTGTATTCTTTTGACACGTTCTGCAGGCAGTAATCACATACATCACTGAATGTACCAAACATTTACATCAATGTATGACACGTAGTTCATGAGATATGGCGTCATAAGCATTGAGGTGCTTAAAAACTGAACTGAAGGCCCAAATTCACTAGAGTTACAGCTGAAATATGTGTTGAAATATGTGTGAAACACGGTAAACATGTGTTAAATACATCTGACATACAAGAAAACAACGGTTAAAAAGCTGGTCCTTAGCTCATGGAACGATTTCAATCAAATCTGGTACACATGTTAGTCCAAATCTGGAAAGAAATGCTGTAGGGGTAAAACCCCCAACCACCCCCTGAGGTGAGTGTGATAACATAAAGAAAGAAGGGAAATGAGGTAATGGCCAAACAGCAAGGGGAAAGGAGGAGAAAGGCAACATAGGAGGAGGAGGAGATGTACAGAGATAGGGGAGGATGAAATGGACAGAAAGAGGCGAAAGAAGGAGATGGAGAGAGAGAGAGGAAAGAGAAGAGATAGACAGGTGGAGGAAGAGATACGCAGAGAGATGAGGCAAGAGGAAATGAACCGTGGGATGCGGAAATGGGCAGAGACATGTAAGAGGAGGAGCTAGACAGTGGGGAAGGAAAGAAGAAGATGTACACATAAAGGAAACTGGAGAAGACGAAGAGGGAGAGATGTGCGGAGGAGATGGACAGAGTGAAGGGGCAGGAGCAAGTGGGCAGAGAGAGGGGGATGAGGACTGACAAAGAGTTGGGTAGGAGGAGATAAATTTAGAGGGAAGAGGAGGGGATGGGCAGTTTGGGAAGAAGCAGTGTGGGGGGGGGGGGGATAGCAGATTGACAGAGAGAGGAGGGAGGAGGAGGTGAACAGAGTGCAGCAGGAGAAGGCAAGCAGAGAGTGGATGTGTAGGGTGTGTGTGGAGAGAGGAGTTGATGGAGAAGGACAGAGGGGGAATGGGAAGGAGGAGACGGAATAAGATTGAAATAACAATATACCCAGGTAACGCCACGTACTCAGCTAGTTGTAAATAAAGTTCTAAAGAAATAGTGTAATATGTACAAACAAAGCATTGGGATCTGTATAAACGACATATTCAATGAAACGAATTTCACTAACATGATGGCAATGCATGAGGCCTCCAATGACAATGGGAGCAAGCTCTTATAATAAGATCTCTCTTATAACCCAAAGAAATTTGAATCACATGTAAAAGCTGTTCAGACTAAAGGAGCTGAAGCTGAAAGTAGAAAAGCAGAAACGGAACACCAAATTTCAAATGCTGCTGTATTTAGGAAGATACAGTATTGCTGTAACAGCTAAATTATCATACAACTACAAAGGTAATAGTAGTACTGCTGTGTAGCTCGACAGCCTAATGCAAGTTTCTTGATGCAGGTCCCGTGGTGGAATTGGACGCCGATGGCCACTTGCGTGTGTCTAACCTATCCCAGCAACCTTGTCACAGGAAGGGCCCCAAAAGCTAACGTGGGATGCGTATCACGCGTCGTTCTTGGTGAATCTTCACATAATTTACAAGTGAAGCCTGAAATATTTCATGATCTGCCTTGGTTATGATCCCATGATATTCCGTTTCCAGCCTTTGCACTTCACCATTAAACAGCTGCTACGATGATCATTATAGATATTAGTGTAAATGACTCTCTGTCAGATTCCCTCTAGCAAACCCTGTTAGATTCAACAGAAAATTTGCAATTTAGTTAGTTCTGATTTTAAGCATAGTGAACGATAGATAGCTCTAACAAAAAAATTGCGGATCGCGATTAGAAGAAAGCACACCTTCCACTTGTTGACGAGATGAGTAGTGGATTCCTAAAATATATACTGCCATCAGTCCACGAACATAATGGCCTCCTCCGTCCGCCTCCGATAGCTGAGTGGTCAGCGCAACAGAATGTCCATCCTAAGGGCCCGGGTTCGATTCCTGGCTGGGTCAGAGATTTTCTCCGCTCAGGGACTGGGTGTTGTGTTGTCCTAATCATCATCATTTCATCCCCATCAACGAGCAAGTCGCCGAAGTGTCGTCAAATCGAAAGACTTGCACCCAGCGAACGGTCTACCCGACGGGAGGCTCTAGTCACACGACATTTACATTTATTTTATGACCTCCTCCACGCCAGCCAGCATCGATTCGGAAAGCCAACTGTGTACAAAGCACGTATGCATCCCATCTCAAAACATTTTGCAAGCATACGAGACGCGTTCAGATAAGACTAATAGGACACTAAAGATACCCTAAGTTTGCATGGCCCATGAAACAGTGTTACAGAGTTGCTGTAGAAGTTAAACAACGGGACGCTTCCTGTTTGCAAAGAAATCATTTTTATGACATATTGACTAAACTGGGGTGAAAGGGACCTGGGAAGATCAAAAACAAACAGAAACAAAAATCACTAGAAAATGCCAAAAACGGATAGAACAGAATGTTCCCATAATGTACAGTACTGTCCATTACAATTGCTACACCACGAAGATGACGTGCTACAGACGCGAAATTTAACCGACAGAAAGAAGATGCTGTGATATGCAAATGATTAGCTTTTCACAGCATTCACACAAGGTTGGCGCCGGTGGCGACACCTACAACGTGCTGACATGAGGAAAGTTTCCAACCGATTTCTGATACACAAACAGCAGTTGACCGGCGTTGCCTGGCATCTTATCCGCATGGCTGTAACGGATATTGCAGCCACATCTCGATCCCTAAGTCAACAGACGGGTACGTTTGCAAAACAACAACCATCTGCACGAACAGTTGGACGACGTTTGCAGCATCATGGACTATCAGCTTGGAGACCATGGCTGCGGTTACCCTTGACGCTGCATCACAGACAGGAGCGCCTGTGATGGTTTACTCAACGACGAACCTGGATGCACGAATGGCAAAACGTCATTTTTTCGGATTCTGTTTACAGCATCATGATGGTCGCATCCGTGTTTGGCGACATCGCAGTGAACGCACAATGGAAGGGTGTATTCGTCATCGTCATACTGGCGTATCACCCGGCGTGATGGTATGGGATGCCACAGGTTACACGTCTCGGTCACCTCTTGTCCGCATTGACGGCACTTTGAACAGTGGACGTTACATTTCAGATGCGTTACGACCCGTGGCCCTACCCTTCATTCGATCCCTGCGAAACCCTACATTTCAACAGGATAATGCACGACCGCATGTTGCAGGTCCTGCACGGGTCTTTCTGGATGCATCAAATGTTCGACTGCTGCCCTGGCCAGCACATTCTCCAGATCTCTCACCAATTGAAAACGTCTGGTCAATGGTGACCGAGCACCTGGCTCGTCACAATACGCCAGTCACTTCTCTTGATGAGCTGTGGTATCATGTTGAAGCTGCATGGGCAGCTGTACCTGTACACGCCATCCAAGCTCTGTTAATGCCCAGGCGTATCAGGCCCGTTATTATGGCCAGAGGTGGTTGTTCTGGGTACTGATTTCTCAGGATCTATGCACCCAAATTGCGTGAAAATCTAATCACATGTCAGTTCTAGTATAATATATTTGTCCAATGAATACCCGTTTATCATCTGCATTTCTTCTTGGTGTAGCAATTTTAATGGCCAGTAGTGTATATGAAACTATCCCATTTGACGAGTAGTTTATTAAATTTTTCTTCAAAATAGTACAAAAGTTTCTATCTATGTTATTAGATCATTTCCTCGGTTAATATTAATTAAAAAGTCACAAGCCTAGTCAGCGTAGTTACTAGGATCGAGGTATTTTGGCTCGTGCTTAGAAATACAATCACTGCTTCGAAACGCTTTTCTAAAACAGTTGAATAAATTACCGGAAGGGTGCTCTTGTACCAAGTTTTGCAGGATTATTTTATGGAATCCATCCTCCCCCTCCCACTAAATCTATTATGTCACTGTGAACATGGGATGTTTCTGACACAAGACATGTTTGGTGAAGTTGCAGATAATTTCAGAAAAAGATACCAAATACAAACAATAGAATCACACAAAGAAAATAAATACAAGTAAGGAGATTGATATGGAAAGGAACAGATGATTTCCAGCAATTTTATGTCGTGGCCAAGAGCGTGGTGTTACGTTGTATCATGACATACTTGTACAACAGAGAATTTAAGGATATCCCTTGAAAACTGTTTTCAAATGAAACACTCGTTTCAGCCCAGACCAAGTGGTCACAGTCCTTTCTTTATATATTTAAAGAATGATGAGCTCTATGTACTTACGTTACAACGCTCCAGAAACCTACATTATCATTATTTACCACATAGGTATGTTAGTAAAGACAAACAAAGTACATGCAAAAGATAAGACACATGAACAAATTATGTGTCTACCTTCACAGTTATTCAAGTAAAAAAATGTAAAACGATAGTAAATGCAATAAATGTATGCTGTATGGTACTAACATAACTGTATAAAACATGCTGTTAACAAGAACGAAAGAAATCTTGATTTACTGTTACACTGCCACTTCCCTAGGAAGTTAATTTAATGCGCATTAGTTCACTTTAAAAAATTTACAGGCGCTTATGAATTATGATTAGTTTAAAGGAAATATAAAAAATGTTACATCGTCTAACTACTCTCCACTGAACTGCAGTTCATCCATGCGGTGCATTGTCACTACACACATGGGCTAATGGCTACACAATCATTTACGTGTCTTAATACCACAGTGGGTGGTGAGCTAACATTAACATCAGAGTGCAATATCATGGCTATAACAACTAGGCTATACCTGTAAAGCAAAACGAAATGAATGCCTCCATGAAAGAGTTTTGAATAAATGTTCAGAGAGAGTGGCAGTCGCTGTTTACTGATACAAAATATTTTGGTACGCCATTACATAGTTTGGTCGCATCAACAGTGTATCATGAGTCACAATACTTAATATTAGGTAATATATGCGTATCAAATAAAGTATAATTTTACTAAAATGCGAAACATGGATATTTGTTTGTTTCTTGTTTTGGATGAGATGCACAGCAGTTAAATGAGATCTGACCATAATCTTCAAAACATTGCGTGAAGCTGGTATCACCAAGTCGACAGCCATGCATATGAAGTTGTCTAAAGCTGCTTGTAATTGTTGAACTCACTGTTCTTGAACAATATAAAATGAGAAAAAAACGATGTAATTATACAGGATCATTCAAAAGTAACCATACACAATTCATAGGTCTAATATATAGATCAAAATAATGGTAAAAAATTGATACCATTTTGTCTGAAACTGCTTCATTTCCGAACTATGAACTGTAACTTAACCTGTGGTAAGTATGAGAGAGGACAAGTTATTCTCTTACCTACTTTTCATATGTGGAAAATTATTAAAGCTTTTATTACAACCTGATGCACCTTGAGCGAGACTCTACAAAGTTAAAGCCCTGAGCAGACTTTGATGGAGCCCGGTAGGGCGCTAAAAGCATGAGGTATTTTTATGGTTATTAGTTCATAGAAACAGCATGTTGGGAGTTGGAGGCATAAGCAGACTTTGATGGAGCCTGGTAGGGCGCGAAAAGCATGAGGTATTTTTATGGTTATTAGCTCATAGAAACAGCATGTTGGGAGTTGGAGGCAATTGGCGGTGAGTCCATCCCTCACTAAATCTTGCTGGACAGGCCCACAGCTGTAGAGGGCAGATAGAGCAGCCCCTCATTGTGACAGGTCTCCAGCACAACAATGCCACGATACCTGCATTGACGCCAGCTGAAGGCTGGGATGGAGATGACAGACTGAAGGGACGTGTCTACACAGTGGAGTCCTGAACTGGGCATTATGTGCAGAGCCACGCGTAATAAAAATTCACAAGGTTTCATGTTCACCAATACTGCAAATAGGCCTGTGACCCACTTCCATCAGCTGCCTCGGTTGTGTAAGAAACTCCGGCGTCTGAGAAACGTTTAGAGATAGAATCTTTATTACACCTTATAGCTAGGACTAACAAGCTCCAAGGCACAGATGATTTATGTAAAGATCTTTCAGATTGTATCTCTTCCCTTGTTGCTGTGGGAAGCAATGCGACATCAGAGAAAAACATCTTCCCCCTCCACTCATCTCTCACTTCTTCCGCACTCATCTCGCCAGCTGCAAGTTACATCGCCACATGAAGCGAACAGTGTAACATACTGCTGCTCCCGCATTGTTAGGGTGTACGGATCTCAATCGCAACTTGGTCTCAGGTGCACCTAGGTACTGAAACAACAGTAGATTGAATCAGTCAAAGTCTGCTCAGCGTCAGATCAATTCACCTTGCGTTATCCACATTTTTAGAGCCAGAGTACTTGACTCACTTCTGCTCCCCAGGATCTTTGTCCATTTTACTCTTAAACCGACTGTTTGTTGTTTATGGTATTCAATAAATAACTAGTTTTGCATAATTTATGTTTTTTTAAATAAATGTTGTTAGAACTCTAGTAAATTTTGCTTCATTCTCAATCATTTATAACAGCTCCACAGGGTTAACTGAATATCAACTGATGTTGATTTGTCGATGGTACCTCTGGAAGAGTGTATCTTAGCATTACTTATCCCGATAAGTGGATAGGTAGTGCATGACAAGTTGCTTGGCCCGCCAGATCACCAGATATCAACTTCATGGACAACCACCTTTGGAGTCGTCTCAAGGTGCTCTTGTATGGTGTTACAACTGAGAACGCAGCACAACCACGGCAGTGGATTGAAAATGGCTGTGCAGCTGTGCGGAACGAGATGAGCGGAAGCTGCAACATTCCGAAAGGTGTGAGAAGACAAGCACGACATTGTCTTCGTCTACGTGGACATCATTTTGAGCATGTCCTGGAGCACACGTTCAGCACATAGTCGAGTTGAATTTCGAGTCCCTTCGTGTCGCTACTTTCTCAGAAGAATTTATGTTGTGTTGTTTGTGTTGCACTTGTAATTCTTATTCTACTGCAGAAGTCTGAAATAAAGCAGTTTCGGATAACACCACATTTAAAGTTTTATTTTTATGCATGCACTACACCCACGAAGAGTGTGCAGTTTATTTTGAATCGCCCTGTATATTTAGTTCCATCTTATACTTGTACCGGCGAAGATCTTTATAAGCCACAACAGCCTGAAATATACCAGCTCATTAGCTTCAAGTTCTTACGTGGAATAAAAATGTACAATTCACTGTGCAATAAATCTGTTTAAAGCCTTGAAGAGAAATGCATTGGAGTAACCATTTACTTCAGAAATTTCATAACTGAAGATATTGTGAAAATATTCTACTAAACGGATCATAACTGTAAAAGGAAGTATATGAGTTAAAAACACGGTCTACTATGATACTCAAGCGTTGATGTACACTCCTGGAAATTGAAATAAGAACACCGTGACTTCATTGTCCCAGGAAGGGGAAACTTTATTGATACATTCCTGGGGTCAGATACATCACATGATCACACTGACAGAACCACAGGCACATAGACACAGGCAACAGAGCATGCACAATGTCGGCACTAGTACAGTGTATATCCACCTTTCGCAGCAATGCAGGCTGCTATTCTCCCATGGAGACGATCGTAGAGATGCTGGATGTAGTCCTGTGGAACGGCTTGCCATGCCATTTCCACCTGGCGCCTCAGTTGGACCAGCGTTCGTGCTGGACGTGCAGACCGCGTGAGACGACGCTTCATCCAGTCCCAAACATTCTCAATGGGGGACAGATCCGGAGATCTTGCTGGCCAGGCTAGTTGACTTACACCTTCTAGAGCACGTTGGGTGGCACGGGATACATGCGGACGTGCATTGTCCTGTTGGAACAGCAAGTTCCCTTGCCGGTCTAGGAATGGTAGAACGATGGGTTCGATGACGGTTTGGATGTACCGTGCACTATTCAGTGTCCCCTCGACGATCACCAGTGGTGTACGGCCAGTGTAGGAGATCGCTCCCCACACCATGATGCCGGGTGTTGGCCCTGTGTGCCTCGGTCGTATGCAGTCCTGATTGTGGCGCTCACCTGCACGGCGCCAAACACGCATACGACCATCATTGGCACCAAGGCAGAAGCGACTCTCATCGCTGAAGACGACACGTCTCCATTCGTCCCTCCATTCACGCCTGTCGCGACACCACTGGAGGCGGGCTGCACGATGTTGGGGCGTGAGCGGAAGACGGCCTAACGGTGTGCGGGACCGTAGCCCAGCTTCATGGAGACGGTTGCGAATGGTCCTCGCCGGTACCCCAGGAGCAACAGTGCCCCTAATTTGCTGGGAAGTGGCGGTGCGGTCCCCTACGGCACTGCGTAGGATCCTATGGTCTTGGCGTGCATCCGTGCGTCGCTGCGGTCCGGTCCCAGGTCGACGGGCACGTGCACCTTCCGCCGGCCACTGGCGACAACATCGATGTACTGTGGAGACCTCACGCCCAACGTGTTGAGCAATTCGGCGGTACGTCCACCCGGCCTCCGGCATGCCCACTATACGCCCTCGCTCAAAGTCCGTCAACTGCACATACGGTTCACGTCCACGCTGTCGCGGCATGCTACCAGTGTTAAAGACTGCGATGGAGCTCCGTATGCCACGGCAAACTGGATGACACTGACGGCGGCGATGCACAAATGCTGCGCAGCTAGCGCCATTCGACGGCCAACACCGCGGTTCCTGGTGTGTCCGCTGTGCCGTGCGTGTGATCATTGCTTGTACAGCCCTCTCGCAGTGTCCGGAGCAAGTATGGTGGGTCTGACACACCGGTGTCAATGTGTTCTTTTTTCCATTTCCAGGAGTGTATATACATCTCAGACCTTCCGGTATTACGACTTCATGAACTGCACTCTGAAGTACAGGAACAAACACTGATCATAGCAGTGATCATAATGAGCAGGGATCACGAAATTAAAATGATGCAAGTACGTTAATTTGAATATTCTTATTTCGCTCATCAGCGATTGTGCTAGACAAGACGCCACGGTTAAGAGTTATCTTTGGTTTCCAAACATTACGACTGTTTGTGTGTATCAGATAATATCTGGAAGTTTATGAGGGTACGTGCTGAAGTAACTCACATCTGTGAACAGTACTCCAATTTATCAAATGTAAGCGAATCGCTCAAGTTGCGGACTTACAGTTGTAACCTGAATTGACTGAAATATAATTAATTCTTGTATTAGCGATTTATTGCAAACTATAACATTGCAGTTACTAATGATCTCTAACTGAAAATGGATCCATGTCAATAAAGCATGAGGTTTTAGAAGATTCATTGCCCACAAATCTACTGAAAAAGCGGGATATACTCTGTTTACGTAAGTATGAAATTCTTTATAAATCTTCAGAGCAGAGCAGCAAATTGAAAACTGTGGCAGAGGTAAAAGCGTTACCCACTTACAACTCATTCAGAATGCTACTCTCTCACACTAGGAGGTCTCACACTGAAACTGACGCTACATTACAAACACTTCATATTTAGGCAAGTACAACGAAAAACATAAAATTACAAGTACACACATATGTAATAGTAACAAAACAGATATCAAGCATTAGTTATGTAGGCATACCTAACTCGTAATCAAATTAATGTTATATCTCTGTTACATTTTTTATTCGATCTTTGGCATACAAAGGATCACGTTTTCGGTCTAATTGATTGGCCACTGAATGTTATAGCTGGACTAACGCCAACGCATGAATTAATTCCCATGTTAGCAGACACTGAAAGTAAACATAATTTATCATCAAATGTGTGCATGTGATTAGAAACACAGGAAATAGAAATACTGCTTCCTGATGAAGTACCCGTGAAAGATGCTTTACCCAAGGAAAAGCTACAAGAAATAAAATTAGCAGGGCACGATTACATAAAGGGATAAAAAGTATAGTTAAATTTAAACCTTTGACAACACTATTGCTTATAATTTTATTTTAGTTTACTAATATCCCAAAGAATGCTAGCAAAATTAGTAAGAGAGCAAGTGAGGATATGATAACCTCCCTACAACTTTAGCGTACTTTTCTTCAGAATTCAAATGACTTTACGTTACTATTTGTGTCAGTCCTAATTTTCAAGGTAATCAGGAAACTGTTCCGTGGAATGATTGGGTACATTTACAAAGACATCTGCCAACTCTCGGCAAGCTTTTCAGAGTAAAACTGTCAGTAAAGACCTGTCGGCGTGCATAGGCTGGTGGAACAGCTTTTTTCAGGAATCATTAGTAGTACTTTTTCCTTCCCAAAAAGGGTTCGTTTTGGATTTTAACCTATTTAGTTTCAGGCCATAAAAGGCTATCAACAGATTTTAGGTTTCCGTACTTCATTCGCTATGAACGGATCCCTTACAGGATCACTTTCTCGTCCGTTTCTCTGCGTGTGCAACTGTTCAAAACCCTTTTATTCAGGAACGGGAAGACGTACTAAGTTGAAATTTGTGTCACATACTGAGGTATATAGACACTTGAAGCTGCAATAAATGTGATCAACTAAGCCAATACGCGCTAACTCACTCATCAACACCCAGGGGTACTTCCCGTTGACTCAGAATCATGAAATTTGTCAAGAACCAAGAGCAGAACAAACGAAAAAAAACATTCTAAAATTGTTAATTTGTATTTATATCAAACGAAATTTTGTTGTCACTTCTTATGTAACCGTCTGTCCGTCCGTCTGTGAAGGCCGCCTTTTCTCAGGAACGCGGATGCGTGCCAAGTTGCAGTTTGTGCCACATACTAATGTCTATTGTCATCTGGCGGTGCAATAAATGTAATCAACTAGCCAATGTACCCAAAAGATACGGCTGTTTATGTCACATGTTTTTGATATCTTTTAACTCACTCATAAAAATCTACAGTGTACTTCCCGTTCACCTGAACCATCAAGTTTGGCAAGAAACAAGGTTTCACAGTTGAACAAAAGAAAAGCATTCGAAAATTCTTAATAGGTAACTATATCATACGAAAATCTTTCTTTTTTTGTTATTTGTTATCAGACTCTCTCTCCGCCCGTCCGTCCCTCTATTAAGAGAGCTTTTCTCAGTAGTGGGCAAAGCAAGTTAAAATTTACGTCACGTAAATCTATGGTCCCTTGTGGTATAATAAATGTTAGCTCCTAAGTCAGTCCAGTCGTAAGGTACGGTCATTTAAGTCACATATTTTGATACTCCCAAAATCACACATCTAAACGTAAAGGGCACTTCCCGTTGATCTGGAATCGAGAAATTTGGAAAGATGAAGGTTTCGCAGCACAAGTAAAGGGAAAAATCTGAAATTGTTAATTTGTAATTATATCATAGGCAAAAACAATTTTTTGTCGTTCGTTACCCGACTTTAGACTTGAAATTAAAGCAAAGTCTTTTAATCCCTGAGAGCCACACCTTGCCAGAATCAGTGACGATAACAGGTACAAATTGCTGAGATGCACCATTCCCGAATAAATAAACTGTCTAAACAAAAAAATTAAGTCTCTACGGAACCCTCGGTGCACAGTTGCTTTTCGCAGCTGGCCAATGTTTAGAAACTCCCGATTACGTGAATTCTGTAATTTATTGGGGTTTCTCTCATGTCACAGCTTCTCCGTATTAAGGTCTTTTGATAAAGACTATGTCATGTCAGATATAAAATCATACCAACAATATTGAATATAATGTACTGGGTGGTACTTTCCAACCACAGAAAAACACTATCACATATTAAATTATTGTGAAAGTATCCCCAAAAGGAAATTCTTGCCAATTATTTAATTTAACATCAACATTTACTGGTCGTTCGTTAGTTTTAGGTTCTATTATTCTTAATTTACTTACATTTTATACGACAGAGATACTCGTGGCCTCAGCTTTCTTAAGTAAATCACACAGTTGAGGCTGTGTACACAGCTACCTGAAACTTTAAATTTGACTCAAGTATTGATATTTCTGATTCTGATTTGTCGTCTTTTGATTCAATAAGATTGCGAGCTTCTTTGAATTTCTGTTCAATATTGGACGGTACAGAAGAGCAATCCTTTCTTACATGACAAGTCGATCCGTGAGTGTACAGAGCTGGGAAATCAAGGTCCACGAGGTACGTTTGCACGCAGAAGTTGCGCGCTTGAGAACCAGCTGACGGGGGCTCGTTATTTGTAAAATAAACTGTGAGCAGCAGGTAGCTGTCTCAGCTGGGTCCTCTAGCTCTGGGATAAATGGTGACATGGCTTTCAGCTTTTTATGATTAGATGCGGAGGAAAAACACTCGCAGTTCAGTACCACTGAATATAAACATGCAACTTCCCCTCAGTTTCGCACCGAACTGTATTATTCGCATACGCTGTAGGTGAAATTATATTTTAATTATTTTAGCGTAATATATATCTTTCCTCCTTGTCATGGAACTCACTGTTGTCCACTTCCGTTATTGTGAAAACTACTAAATGATAACATCTCCTTTCTTAAATGCTGGAATTTATTAATTAAATCACTCAATTTATAAACATTTATGAACATCAAACACTGTGTGCCATTCTGCCACTCATCTCCGGCCTCACTACCGAGCAACCTCTCTCTCTAGCCTCTCACATCCGACTTCCACCCACACTCGACTACTGCTTACCCACTCGCACATTGTTGACTGCACTGCAGTGTTTGCTGATACCATGTATGATCTCTGTATAGTGCATAATTGATACTGTGTAAGGGTACTGTACCCTTACAAGCAGAAATAAAATGTGCGCACTGACAACGTTTACACGTTTCTATCTGATATCTCGAAGATGTTGCCAACGTTCTACGACCAGAATATAAGAGAAGTATTTTATCAGCTTTCTTTCGTTTGAAAGCGAAGTTTTTTCTTCAGTGTAAAAATAGGGACACTGATGAAAGATCCATCGAAAGAGTAGCAGGAGCAGGATAAACTTGGTGTAAGTCTGGGTGAATAAATGCAGCATGAGCAGATCTTTATTAAATTTTAATTCAGGTTGTGATCTCCCATAGTCATTTAACGAATAATAATGGAGCTTAGTCAAACATAGTGAGTGGGATGAACATTAGTTTGACTTAAAAGAAAAACGCTTAAAGAGGAAACGGCCACGTCAAATGCAGGTTTGAGGGAAAGGCTTTCTAAGAAAATGGACACTGTAGTAATCAAAAGCAGCAAACGTCAAATAACAGAATGACTTAGACGGAAATTAGTTTAAAAGTAGTTTCCGGCTGATGCAATAGTTCTTAGTCCGTTTATCTTGACGGGAGACCCACAACTGTTGTTCATCGTCAATGATAAAATTCGTTGCAATTGTAAGAATTATTTACTTTTGAAAAGGAAAGCACTACCCGACATCGAAACATGTGCCTCATCTTGAGGTGCATCTGCAAAATTTTAAATGAGTAATAATATTTATCCACATAGTACACATACCATAATAAAACTATACAGAACGAACAGAAATTCTTAGAAAAAAAAGAAACCTTTGTGTACATTAAAATTTTGGGCCACAAAATATGCATAACTAGGTAGCGTTAGCGATTTACAGGTACGCGTCTGCCCTCCGGCATTTCAACTTTGGGCTGTGCTTCGCACTGGTCTTACGGATGTCTATTGAACATAGTGTTCGAAAGACCGCCCATCCGTCTTCACGCGAATCCACGTGTGGCGCATCAGCGCCCCTAAGCCTGGACCGTTGTCCTCCTCTGAGGGAGGCTTTCTGGCCGACCAAGGATTAAAGAGGACATTCTCTTGCGTGCCTTGTGCCGAGGATGCACAGTTTCAACATATTATTTTAACCCATTTTAACCATAGTCACGCATTCTTCGTGCACTTACATTGTAATGTACGTACAGGGTTTTCATTTTTATTTTTTTCTAAAAACTTCTGTTCGTTCTGTTTAGCTTTGATTATATTAACTGTGTGACTATATATTATTAATCGTTTAAAAGTTTACGGATGCACCTGAAGTGGGCATTTGTCCTGGTATCGGATAGTGCTTTCCCTTTCAGAATTGAATAATTTTTACGATTGTAGTGGGTTGTATAATTGCCGGGTTTTATAATAGATCGAGTAGTCGCCATTGAGCTTTTCTTATGAGAAGAACTGCGCATTCACTAGAACTATATCATAGACTAGAAAAATGGTGGGCTTCGATTCTTTTATGCAGCACTGGGATGTAGGTTACTAAAATCAGATAAGAAGAGTCTCACTGACAGAAAACCTGAGGGACAGATTTAAACTGTGAGACATTTTTTTGTAATAAGTAAATATTTATACTACAGAGGATAGGCAAAATAATGTGAATAGTGGTAGTAATGGGATAGTTGTGTTTGACGGTCAACAACGCAGGTAAGACACGTGTTGCGCTAGACTGTCGTGTTCAGTACCAACTAGGCATCAGTGGCGGTTGTTTACGAGTAGCGCACACTTCGTATTTCAATTCAGAGGGCAAATTGTGGGGGCCCGATTAGCTGGAGCATCGGTAACCAAGACAGCCAACTTATTGAATGTTTCAAGATGGTTCAAATGGCTCTGAGCACTATGGTACTTAACATCTGAGGTCATCAGTCCCCTAGAACTTAGAACTACTTAAACCTAGCTAACCTGAGGACATCACATACATCCATGCCCGAGGCAGGATTCGAACCTGCGACCGTAACGGTCGCGTGGTTCCAGACTAAAGCGCCTAGAACCGCTCGGCCACACTGTCCGGCGAATGTTTCAAGAGCAACTGTTCCAACAGTCAGGACAGCCTACACAAAACAAGGAAATACACCATCGTGTTGTATGCCAACACGAACTGTCTCAAAACAACACAAAACTACGGCGGATAAAGTGCCTGCAGAGCACAATAGCCAACTTCGAGACCCCATATCTATCGACACTGTCCGCCGAGAACTCCATAAAGAGAATATTCATGAACGAACTGCTGTGTCGAAACCATTAGTGGCGACAACCAACGCAAAGAAGCCTAAAACATGGTTTCAGGTGCATAAATCCTGGACGGCTGACTAGTGGAAACATCTCATATGGTCCGATCAGTCAACGTTTCCGTCATTTCCAACATAGGGTCGGGTTTTCGCCTAGAGAACGCCAAAGGAAGCCCACAATCCTGAATGCTTGATTCCATTGGTGAAGCATGGAGATGGAAGTGCGATGGTGTGGGCAGCGATATCATGGTATTCTGCTGGTCGCGTCATTACTCTTCAAGGGCTGTGTCACAGCTAATGATTATTTGAACATTTTAGATGATCAGGTGCATCCATGATTCAGATGTTGTTCCCCATCAATGATGCCATATTTCAGGACAATAACACACCCATTCACGCATCCAGGACAGTACAATTGTGGTTTGAGGAGCATGCAACTTTAACTGCAGCGTATATCCTGGCCAGCAGCGTCCCCGGACTTGAACATTATTGAACCGTTCTCGGCGGCATCGGAGTGCAGACACTGGAGCAGACTTCCGACTCCCTCGTCACTACAGGAGTTAGAGGAGGTTCTGATCGAAGGGTGGCATAAACATTCCACTCGAGACTATACAATCATGATATTCCAGTACTCCAAGAAGAATCGCAGGTGTATTACGAGCAAATAGGGGTCCAACTCCATATCAATAAACCATTCCCGAACAAGTACAGGTGTTCACATTAATTTGCCTATCCTCTTTATAATACTTACAAAGAAATAAAGACCTAAAGATTTATTTCAGGCAGAGAGAATACGTACCAAATTTTTCTACAATTTTATTCCTACCACGCAGTTATTAGAAATTTTAACGTAACGAAGTAGTGTGAAGGAAGCACGCCCGGCTAGCCGCTCAGTCTGACGCGCTGCTTCCCGAGCGGGAAGGCGTGCCGGTCCCCGGCACGAATCAGCCCGGCCGATTAGTGGCGAGGTCCGGTGTGACGGCCAGCTTGTGGATGTTTTTATGGCGGTTTTCCATCTGCCTCGGCGAATGCAGACTGGTTCCCCTTATTCCGCCTCAGTTAAACTCGGCCATTACTGCGCAAACACTGTCTCCACGTACGCGTGCACCATAATTACTCTACCAGGCAAACATTTGGGGTTTCACTTGATTGATATGAGACGTTCCCGGAAGGGGGAAGGGGTTTGGAGGGGGGGGAGGGACTCCACTGGGGGCCGAACCGTACCAATAACCCTGGGTTTGGTGTGGGGCGGCGGTGGGATGGATGGACTGCTGTGGCCTGTTGTGGGGTTGTGAACCACTGAGGGCTACGGCGGGACGGAGCCTCTCCGTCGTTTCTAGGTCGTTGGTTGAATACACACTATCTCGTCCATAATGGCTGCCTCTTCTCAAATAACAGATGATCGATTTCATGCATGAATCTTGGGACCCCTTTCAACTGGTGACTGATCAAAAACTGGTTTCTTTTTCGACAGTACAAACCTTCAAAGGAATTATGTGTGCTATATCATGACCGCCCTTATAACAAAGAGTCTTGTTTCTTTTTACTTGGTATGTTCAGACCACCTCCAAGCATACTTATGCAGCTGGCCCAGTTGCTGATATATAGATTCTTATTCTTGTACACAATTTCTCTCCTCCAGATACAACTCGACTTCTTACACAAATAGTTTGGCGCTTTGATGTGTAGTTAAATTCTACATTTACATCTAGATCTACATGGATACTCAGCAAATCACATTCAAGTGCCTGGCAGAGGGTTTATCGAAACACCTTCACAGTTGTCGATAATTCTAACCTCGTATAGCGCGCGGAAAGAATGAACGCCTATATCTTTCCGTACGAGCTCTGATTTCCCTTATTTTATCGTGGTGATCGTTCCTCCCTGTGTAGGTCGGTGTCAACAAAATATTTTCGCATTCGGGGGAGAAAGTTGGTAATTGGAATTTAGAGAGAAGGCTAAGTCGCAACGACACACGCGTTTCTTTTAATGATTTCCAGCCCAAATTCCTGTATCATTTTTGTGACAGTGTCTCGCATATTACGCGATAATACAAAACGTGCTGCCTTTCTCTGAACTTTTTCGATGTACTACGTCAGTGCTATCTGGTAAGGATACCACACGGCGCAGCAGCATTCTAAAAGTGGACGGACAAGTGCAGTGTAGGGAATCTCCTTAGTAGGTCTGTTACATTTTCTAACTGTCCTGCCAATAAAACGTAGTCTTCGGCTAACCTTCCCCACAACATTTTCTATGTGTTCCTTCCAATTTAGGTTGTTCGTAATTGTAATATCTAGGTATTTAGTTGAATTTACGGCTTTTACATTAAACTGATTTAATGTGTAACCGACGTTTAACGAGTTCCTTTCAGCACTCATGTGGATAACTTCACATTTTTCGTTATTTAAGGTCAACTGCCACTTTTCGCACCATTCAGGTATCTTTTCTAAATCGTTTTGCAGTTTGTTTTGATCTTCTTATGATGCCAGAAATCACTTCTGTTGTTCTCGATGACTTTCCGTCATTTACTACGAACTGTGACCTCTTATGACAGTAAGTCACAAATCCAGTCTCAGAACTGAGACGATATTCCATAAGCACGCGATTTCACTACGAGCCGCTTGTGTGGTACAGTGTCAAATCCAGAAATACGGATTCGATCTGAAATCCCTTGTCAATAGCATTCAACACTTCATGTGAATAAAGAACCAGTTCTTTTCACAGGAAAGTTGTTTCCTCAACCAGTGTTGACGGTGTATTAATAGACCGTTTACTTCGAGGTAATTCATAATGTTCGAACACAATATATGTTCTAAAATCCTGCTGGATGCCGCTCCTGAAAATTTACATTTTCTGTTGCATTTTTCCCTAAATCTCAGAAACCACTTCCACTATATTCGAATTTTCAGGGAGTAATAACATACATATCCTGAGTGTACTGAACTAAAAGAAGAACATAATGTTATGGACAATTAAAATTATTTGGGATAACGTACAAAAAAGTACAAAAAATTTTAACGGTGTAATTAAAAATATGTATTTCCGAAGGCAGTGGCTTGAATGCAATTATTGTAGTTCCGTAGACTCAGAACATACAGTTTAATGTCCTGCAAAAGTTTCATGTCATTGGCTACAGTGGTTCCTGAAATACAGGGAAGACAAGTCACTAAATTTAACATTGTCGGGATAGGGCGTTCCAACTCCTCTTAAGGCCTGTTACGCATGCTGTACGTTATATTTTGGGTTTTTGATTGGCACTGTATTGCCTTGACAAATGCTTTATCATTGTCAAATGATCCTAGGATGAATGAAGACAGATAAATAAATAAACAAATAGATAAATAAAGAGAAGGCTATTACGGAATTATGGGAAAGGCCTTTAAAATTATTCGTTATGTCTGTAAATCCCCTTAATATTTTGTTAGTTGTGTAAAAAAGCACCAGTTACGTAGGAAAAAGTATACACCCGATATTTCCAGCCAAGATGTTACTAACATTAAAACATATTTTTTTATTGATCCAGAAACTCTTTTTTGCCGTCATTACCAAAAACTTCAAATTAAGTTCATAGTATTATGTAGGAAACATCCTTCTTAAGTGAAGAAAAAGAAAATATGTTTCTCACCGACGATTCTCACTTTAATATCGTACGCTTTTCAACTGAAACTAATATACGACTGCTTTGTGATAATGATTTAAGTTTGGTTGATTGTATCTTCGACTACTGCTGCAAATTTTTTGTGAATTATTTGCAAGTCATGTTTCAAACAATGGTCAGTAAATCCCCTTAATATTTTGTTAGTTGCGTAAAATGGTTCAAATGGCTCTGAGCACTATAGGACTCCTGAGGTCATCAGTCACCTAGAACTTAGAACTACTTAAACCTAACTAACCTAAGGACATCACACATATCCATGCCCGAGGCAGGATTCGAAACTGCAGCCTCAGCGGTCTCGTGGTGCCAGACTGTAGCGCCTAGAACCGCTCGGCCACTCAGGCCGGCAGTTGCGTGAAAAACCTTCAGTTACGCAGGAAAAAGTATTACTTGAAATCGTAAATGCTTGTTATGATAGCTCATAGTACGAAGTAGGTTTCGTTTGACGCAGGAGTGGGGGAGGCCGATTTAGGCTTTAGGACTATCCTCCGATAGTAAATAAATAATACTAATACAGCTAAGTGGTTGCACTGGATGAAAATGCGGAAAATATGTGTAGTATGTACAGGAATTGATTTTAAAGAACAGAGATCCAATTTCGATACGTCAGAATTTTTTAAAAGCAGTTTTATAATTATTATAACGAGTGAAAACAGTTTCCGTGTCTTTCTAAAGAGCTTGACGAGTGGCGTATCACGGGCATTACTATTTTCTCAAGCACCTCTTACCATACCTATGATTGGTCTCTGAAAATGCTAGCAAAAACTATGTCGTACCAACTTAACCTGTGTTTTCTCTGCGCTCAGTTGACTCAAAAACTGACTACCTCACAAAAGCGGACCTATAATGAAAAGCGAGCTCTTCAAGAGCTAGTAAAATATTGGGTATCATCCGCAACAATCGTGTGGGTGTAGAGGATGTCCCTACCTAGATAAGAGGAACTGTCCCTATAACGTACACGACGTAGTTATAGCTAAGCATGTTTTATTGACTCAAGACAAACAAAGACACGTCTCACACACTGGAGTCTTTGGTCAAGTCATAGACATTTCGCTTGTGCGTCATCGCGGTGAATGTGACCCACAGACGTACATTACTAGTCTGGAAATACCGCACACAGTATCATTGGCGTCACTGAAGCCAACACTTTAGAATTGGAGCATGGAAGCGACCGCTAAGGCTGTATAAACAGCCGTTTATTTACTGGTAAAACAGCGACGCATACAATCTGTATCAGTTTATTCTTGGTGGATACTGACTCAGTAAGGGTGATATTTATCGCGATGCAGAACACGAACAATGCTAATCTGGCTCATGCCAGATTCCCTTCCGATTTGACGCGAACTAACACAAGGATCTCGAACCACAGTGGATACGCTGATAAAAGTACGTTGCCTTCAGAGTTTTGACGTAATGGTCGATACATGTTTCATCTTTGGCTGTAATATGTCGTACAGTATGTCTACTGTACGACCTTTTTTCGTTGACTTCTCACAAAAACTTTAAACGTCTGTACAGTGATAAGGCGAAACATTATGACCGTCCACCGCGACGTTGGATGCCGCCTGGTGGCGCTGAGGGCACGTAGCACGCTAACAAAAGTATGTAGGCGGAGCAGGCACGGTCGGGGGATCAGCCTAGCGAAGAAAAGGGCTACAGTTGGGGAAATCCATTAAGATAGGCGACTTTGACAAAGGGCAGGTTGTTCTTATGCAGAGCCCGAGAACTAGTATCTCGAAAGTGGCAAAGCTGGTGAAATGTTCATGTGCTACTGTCGTGAGCATCTACGGACAGAGGTAGAAGGACAGTGAAATTACCAATAGGTGCTAAACGATTGGACGTACGCGACTCTTCAAAGAACGTAGGGTTCGGAGACTTATTTGCTCTGTAAAGCAGGATAGGTGAAGATGTGTGTCATCTGTGCCGAAACGGCGCAACGCTGGTGCACGCACAAGTATTTCGGAGAACACCGTTCATCCTACATTTTTTAACACGGAGCTCCGCAGCAGACCACCCCTACGTGTTTGCATGTTGAGCCAACGACATCATCAATTAACATTGCAGTGGGCACGGATTCGATCGTCGATCAACAGAAACGTGTCGGCGCTCCGGATGAATCAAATGTATGCTACACAGGATCCATGGTCGTTTCCACAAACGCTGCCATAGAGGTGAACAGCCGCTAGAAATTTGCAGCTACGGACCCAGGATAGAGGGAGCAGTGTTGTGCTATGGGAGGTATTCTCCTGCGCTGGGATCGGATCTGTAGTAGTAATGGAAGACACGCTGACAGCAGCGAACTACCTGCATCCCTTCATGGTTGATGTTTTCCTCGACAGCGACGCCATCTCTCGGCAGTACAATTGTCCGTGTCTCGGACCCAGAAACGTGCCACAGTGCTTTGAGGAGCATTATAGTAGATCCACGTTGATGTTCCAGCGAACAAATTCGCCTGATGTAAATCCTATGTGACCTAGGGCAGTTCAATAAGTAATGCAACACATTTTTTTTCTGAAACAGGGGTTGTTTTATTCAGCATTGAAATACACCAGGTTATTCCCCAATCTTTTAGCTACACAACACTATTTTTCAACGTAATCTCCATTCAATGCTACGGCCTTACGCCACCTTGAAATGAGGGCCTGTATGCCTGCACGGTACCATTCCACTGGTCGATGTCGGAGCCAACGTCGTACTGCACCAATAACTTCTTCATCATCCGCGTAGTGCCTCCCACGGATTGCGTCCTTCATTGGGCCAAACATATGGAAATCCGACGGTGCGAGATCGGGGCTGTAGGGTGCGTGAGGAAGAACAGTCCACCGAAGTTTTGTGAGCTCCTCTCGGGTGCGAAGACTTGTGTGAGGTCTTGCGTTGTCATGAAGAAGGAGAAGTTCGTTCAGATTTTTGTGCCTACGAACACGCTGAAGTCGTTTCTTCAATTTCTGAAGAGTAGCACAATACACTTCAGAGTTGATCGTTTGACCATGGGGAAGGACATCGAACAGAATAACCCCTTCAGCGTCCCAGAAGACTGTAACCATGACTTTACCGGCTGAGGGTATGGCTTTAAACTTTTTCTTGGTAGGGGAGTGGGTGTGGCGCCAGTCCATTGATTGCCGTTTTGTTTCAGGTTCGAAGTGATGAACCCATGTTTCATCGCCTGTAACAATCTTTGACAAGAAATTGTCACCCTCAGCCACATGACGAGCAAGCAATTCCGCACAGATGGTTATCCTTTGCTCTTTACGGTGTTCGGTTAGACAACGAGGGACCCAGCGGGAACAAACCTTTGAATATCCCAACTGGTGAACAATTGTGACAGCACTACCAACAGAGATGTCAAGTTGAGCACTGAGTTGTTTGATGGTGATCCGTCGATCATCTCGAACGAGTGTGTTCGCACGCTCCGCCATTGCAGGAGTCACAGCTGTGCACGGCCGGCCCGCACGCGGGAGATCAGACAGTCTTGCTTGACCTTGCGGCGATGATGACACACGCTTTGCCCAACGACTCACCGTGCTTTTGTCCACTGCCAGATCACCGTAGACATTCTGCAAGCGCCTATGAATATCTGAGATGCCCTGGTTTTCCGCCAAAAGAAACGCACATCCGTTACAGACGCCATTTTAACAGCTCCATACAGCGCTGCCACCTGTCAATGAAACTATACGAGACGAAGCGGGAATGTTTGAAAATATTCCACAAGAAATTTCCGGTTTTTTCAACCAAAATTGGCCGAGAAAAAAAATGTGTTGCATTAATTATTGAACTGCCCTCGTATCATTGTCGATATCGGGCGCCATCGCCACGTACGCAAATCAGCGTCCCGTTCTTTCCGCAAATTGCATGACCTATCGGTAGACGTCTAGTGCCGCATATCTCCGAAAACGTTCCAGCGAACTGTTGGATCCCTGATTAAGCAAGAATCAGTGATGTATTTCGTTCCAAAGGCGGACAAATAAGTTTCCAAACAAATGGCCATATTGGGGCTCATCAGTGTGTATGTAAATAGATGTTCTTCCCATAACACGATTCTACAATATATATGTTAAACTCAACTACTATAGAAATATTTGCTCAACTTGTAGAGCTTGTTTAGACAACCTCGTAAAGTTTACAACATCATTTCGTTTCAGAAAATCGTAGTAAAACCATCCACAAACTACTTGAAGTCATCTTATCTCATTAAACGTCAGATTTCAGCAAAAGATGCGCCTTCGCCAGTCTAGTAATGTACGTCTGTGACGTCATCATGTGGACGACGCACACAGAAGTTGCTACGCCACACAGAGTGAAAACCACAATCCAGTATTCTAGTGCAAATAACCGCTATAGATTTTAAAAAAAGTGTCAATGTGATGCATCAGTGCAGCAACGCCAAAGCAGTTTCATCAGAAACTAATAAACATTTAACTTCACGGTCGTTTCGTACCAATATTTAGCACCTATAGGCAGTTCACTACGTCGGAGTTCAAATATAACTTGTATTACAAAATAGGAAACTGATAACTAGATTTTCTCTGCCTCGTGATGACTGGGTGTTGTGTGATGTCCTTACGTTAGTTAGGTTTAAGTAGTTCTAAGTTCTAGGGGACTATTGGCCATAGATGTTAAGTCCCATAGTGCTCAGAGCCATTTGAACCATTTGATAATTAGATTTTTTTTGCCTTGAATATAAATTTATTGTGGAACGAAAAAAAAAACTTCTGGCAGTGCCAAGATGTATACGAAACATGTCAGTTACAACAATTTCACCTGAAATATGACAAGATTGTCATGTCTGTCAATTTCATGTAACAACTCAACATCAAAAACTTCCACATAAGATCTTTATTGTTAAAAGGTCGTCGTCTTTGCGGCCAGTCTCATTCTATAAGTACGCAAATGACGTGGAATATGTGTGTTGTAGGATATTTAGGCGCTCGACGGTGAGTTATCGCTTGAATGGCGTTACAGACCAAAACAACGATTGTTAGGTGAATAAAAGCCTTAACAATCAAGGCGGAACGTGGGCTGTCGTTTCTGACATATTGTAGGACTGTTGACCGAAGTAAACTCAAAGCTACAAAGAAATTCTGTATCTGCAATGTGTGTGGTTTGTGAGTCGTTCAAAAGCTATTTAGGTATTGCAGCCACGTGTTACGAAACAGTCGAACACTCCCTGACACGAACGAGACAGGGAAAAATGGGCGCACCGCTATTCCACCCGGGAAACGGGAAATGGCCCGAGACGGAGCGCGCGGCTGTCGGACCTTATCGGCAGCGGTCGTGGGCGGCCGCAGGCGACCCGCCGAGCGTGGGCGCGGGTGGCTCTGTGGGCCTGCCACACAGCGTGAGTGCGCGTGGCCGCGGACCAAGATGGATGGCCTCCGGCGGCGCGTCATATCTGCCCGGTGGGCCGTAATCGATAGGCATCGAGCGATCGCCAAATACGTAATTAAAGTCCTCGTTCGCCGACTCATCTCGCCGTAAAAGCCCCGCGGTGGTGATCGCGATCATCCATCACGTAATCCCATAAGGCCACGGGGTGAGCGGCGGCCGGAAGCCCGTCTGCTCAGCGTCCTTTACAAGACGCTGCCGATCAGCCACAAACACGTGCCCTGCAGCCGGGTGGAAGGGGGGGGGGGGGCGGGGGTCAGGCCCTGGCAGGCACTCCCAACCTGTTCTGGTGCCTGTTGTAACCGCGGGCCGTTCACGTATCTGGTTCAATAATTTGTTTCTCTGGCGGTGGTCTACGTTTTCAGACAGTTTCCACCCACACAGAGCCGATGTATAGTTTGCACAGATGAGCCAAAATCACTGTGACCACGTATTTAAAAGCGTATTGGTGCACTTCTCGAATGCACTTCAGGAGTGATTCTGCGTGACATGGATTCGGCAAGTATATGATAGATATCGAGAGGTTTGTAGCGCCAAATCCCACATTTCCCGTACTTTATGGGGGTTGGTTTGTGGGCGCGGAGCTGGCGCCCGATAGTGTCCCAGTTGGGTTTCATCAAATACAGATAAGCCGAATTTGACAGCAAAGACATCAACGTGAGTTCACAGTCACGCTCCTTAAACCACCGCAGGACGATTCTGACTTTTTGAGAGGAACAATTATCCTGCTGGAAGATGCCGCCGCTGTTGGGGACTACATCAAGCACAACGGGTTACAGACGGTCCCTAACAATATTCACTTACTCGACAGCTGTCATGATGCCTTCGATTACTACCGCATGTCCCACGGAAGCCCAGGGGAGTGAACTCATAACATAATACAGCTCCCACCTGGGTGCATCCGTGGCGCACTGCATGTTTCGTGCAGATGCGAGATGACCGTGTGTCTGCACACGACCAGCGACCTCGTTTAACAGTAAACGGGATTCATCCGACAAGGCAACACGATTCCATTGATCCGAGGTCCGATCTCGATGATCCGGTACCCTCTGTAATCATAATTGACGATTTGATGGGTCAAGATGGGAGCACGTAGGGTCCTCTGCTGCGCAACACAGTGTTCAGCTGTGACGTCACGGCCGCCGCAGATCGCCGCCTGTCCTGCTTCAGAGAGCGGGCAGGCCTCCGATGCCTGTGTTCCGTGATGAGGTATGGACGACCAACTTCCTGTCGCCTACTCGTGGTTTCAGCATTCTTCAACCACTTTCCACAGGCGCTCACAAAAGTAGCATGCCAACAACCGACCAGCTTCGCCGTTTCCGAGATGCTGGCTCCCAGGCACTGGGCCGCAACAATTTGGCTTTCGTCAGAGACGCGTAAGTCGGCGAATTTCCACATTTGCACCACTTGTCGTTGCTATAAGGATTCGCCATTCGCTTCTTTCGCTCATATACTTCTCCTATCTCGTCACGTGACCTCAGCGCCACTCGGGAGCATACACCTAAGTGGTGGGCAGTGGCCATCATGTTTTGGCTCATCGTTGTATAACGAAATCACTTTTTTATGGTGACACGTGCTATACGAAATAGATTTAACATCTAATTTTTGCCCAACAGAATAAAAACAATTTCTGGCACGAATCGTCTGTAGAAGCGAATATTTCTTCTCAGAAAGTTATAAAATAGTTGGTAATGTTGAGCATTTTAAATTCTTAGGTCTAAAAGTAAATGAACAGCTCTCTTGCAAGTATCACATTCTCTTTCTTGCGGAGAAGCAATTTCTTACTATGTTTACGATAAGATTTATGTCCACGGGTTTACTATTCGTATTTTCAGTCAGTTATACCATTTGCTGTCATATTTATGAGGAAAGGAAATATTCTTAGTCTTCACTAGGAAGTCGGAAATATCTCTGATTTCAGTGCGAGACCTTCTGGTAGGCTGTGGCTCAAGTACCTCGGATTTCTAAATCTGACACCCTCGCACATGGGCGGGAGATTTCTCATTAGTGTTGTGGATTAATTCAACAGAAACAACCACGTTCACCCACTGAAACAGGTTTACGCATATGGAAACGTTTTCCAACTACCGGTAGCAGTCAAAAAATTTGTTGACTACTTACATTATTTAATTTTCTGACTAGTAGCGGTATTTGTAAAAAGAAATCTTATTTATGAAGCAGTCACGGTCTATTACGTCAGTAAAGCTTTAAATAGACTTACACTCACTTAATGCTTTTTTACTCGTTGTACAGGGTGCTGTAGTCCACTGAGCAGATTTCATTTTCATTATCCTAGTAGCACAACTGAAAAATAAGAGAAACAGACTGCACATCTTCCAATCTACATCCAAAGGTTTTTCTTGTGACACATCCCCATTACCCTGTACGGGGAAACCGCAGACTATTGCACTGTCTATGCTGCTCTAAAATTACTCGATTTTTATTTTTAAGACACTCTTTTCTTTCTTAAGTTCCTTATCATTTTTCTCTTATCATTGCAGGCACTAAGATTGTGACAAGTAGCCTTTGGTCACGTCATACTAGAGCACAATTAATAAAAATTACAATTAAAAACTGAAATGAAAAACAAAGTAGTGAAGCCGTCGGAGAAAGCGACGTGCAAAACCAGGCAACGCGGTACAGGTGCAAACCAAGGAAGCAGAAAGAAAACTTTGCTCAATGTGAAATTCTAGTCGACGTCCCGTATGGGAAGAGCTCAAAACCCGGACAACATATTATTGGCTAAACGGGTAAATTTTCTATTATCCAACAACTACTGTAATGCTTTTTTCTATTTTTTTAATAACCATCAGTCATCTAACAGGTTTGTTGTGGTCCGATACTAATTCCTCTCTTGTGCCAACCATTTCATCTCAGACTAGCACTTCAAACCTACGTCGTCTGTCATTTGTACGATGTACTCCAGTCTCTCTCCGTCCTTACAATTTTTACCCTCTGCAACTCATTGTAGTACCACGGAAGTGATTCCTTAACGTCTCCTGTCATCCTGTCCCTCCTTTCTGTCAGTGTTTTCCGTTTGTTCCCAACTTCACAGATTCTGTGGACAGCCCCCTCATACCTTATCTGACCAGTCGCCCTAATTTTCGATATACTTTTATAGAACCACATCTCAGACACTTCGATTCCCTTCTTTTCTGGGTTTACCTCCACTACCATACAATTTTGTGTTCCAAACATATATTCTGAGAAATTTCTTTCTCAAATTAACGCCGATACTTGATACCAACAGACTGATTTTGGTCAGGAACATCCTATTCGTTGGTGTTAGTCTGCTTTTTATATCCTCTTCACTTCGTCAGTCATGTGCTATTTTGCTTTCAAGCTAGCATAATTCCTTAACTTTGTCTGCTTCATGAACACCAATTCTGACGTTAAGTTTATCGCTAGTCAATTCTTTGCTACTCTTCGTTACTTTCGTCTTTCTTCCGTTTACTCTCAGTCCATACTGTGTACTCACCAAATCATTCACTCTTTTCAATAAGTACTATAATACTTCTACATATTCACTGATAACAGTAATGTCACCAACGAATCTTATCGTTGACGTCAGTTTATCTTGAATTTTAATCCTTTATTTTTCTCGGTACTCCTTCGACTTGTGTACTGATTAGTAGAGAAAAAAGATATCATCCCGGACTTACACCCATTTTAATCCTCGTCCTTGGTCACCCATTTTTGCTGTTTCCTGTTTGTTATTGTACAAATTATATATTAGACGTCATTCCATGTTGCTTACTTCTATTTTTCTTGGAATTTCGGGCATATTGTACTACTGTAAATAGTCGAACGCACATTCCAGGTCAACAAATCCGACGAATGCGTTTTGATTTTTTTTAAAGTCTTGCTTCCTTTATCAATCGGAACGTCAGAATGACCTCTCTGATGCCATTACCTTTCCGAAAGCCATACTGATCGTCACGTAATTCATCCTGAGTTCCCTTTTCCCTTATTCTACGTATCAGTCGTGTCAGCAACTTCACTGCATGAGCAGTTAAGTAGGTTATTGCGAAAGTTCTCGCACGTATATGCCCTTACTGTCTTCGGTGTTGTGTGCATGAGGTTTTCTCGAAAATCTGATGATGTGTTTCCTGTGCGTTGATTAGTCGTCCGTTTTCCGCATCTCCCAGTGAACTTAGAAATTCTGAACACATTTTGTCTAGCCTTCTGTCCCATTTGATCACAAAACTTCCAAATCTCTGTCAAACACATACTTTACTACTGGAACATCTGCGTCTTCTACATCGACTCATATTTCTTCCTCTATCACGTCATCAGACAACTTCACATGTTCTTACTTCGAAGAGGCTTTCAGTGTACTCTTTCCATTGACCCGCTGTCTCATCTGCGTTAAACAGTGCAATCCTAGTTGCACTCTTCTTTTTGAAGCCGTTCGTTCTAGTTCTACAGAAAAAATTTGACTTTTCTATACACTGAATCAGTCCTTCAGATGATCATTTGTTTTTCCAGTCCATCACATTTCACCTTGGCTTTCCTGCACTTCCTGTTAATATCACTTGTATGTGACATATATTACTGTATTCTTGTCATTCCTTGAACATTTTTGTATTACCTTTTTTCGAATACCAGTTGAAGTATTTCTTATATTACCCCAGATTTCTTTGTAGTAGCCTTCGTTGTTGGTAGGTCCATGTTTGTTTGTGCGATTTCTGCCATTGTCCTTTGTAGAGATACCAATTCACTTCAATAGAAAATACTTACTGTTACGTTTATTACCTCAGTGTCAACAGTCTTAGAGAACTTCAGACGCATCTCGTCATTCCTTATTACATATTTTTACATAAATTATACCGATCGATTTCAGAAAGTTCAATCAGCTCCACCGTAGACTATTACTAAACTGTGATCCGAACTGTATCTGCTCCTGGATACGCCTTAGAGTCTAATATCTTATTTCTGAATCTCTGTATGTCCGTGATGTAACCCATCTCTAATCTCCCTGCGTCTCGGGGCCTTTTCCTCATGTATCTCCTCCTCATGTGATTTTTGAACTATGCATTCGCTATTAATAGCTGGAATTTATTGCAGAACGCAGTCTTTCTCCCCTCTCATTCTTACTACTGAGTCCATATTCTCCCATGACTCCTTCTGTTCCTTCCCCTGCTGCAGCGTACCCATCATCCATAATGATTAAATTTTCATCTCCCAAGACGTACGGAATTATTCGTTCACTATCCTCATACCTTTGCTCTGTCTCTTAGTCTTCTGCTTGGGTGTGTATAGTGTTTTTGTCGACGTTCGGTTGCTAACGATTCTGATCAGATAAATCTTATCACTCAAATATTCACAGTAACTCACAGCCTGCCTTATTATCCTATTCGTCTCGAATCCTATTGCCGTTGTAATGTTCCCTACTGCAGTTGATACACATTTACTCATCTGACCGCAAATGTTTGTCTTCTTTGAGCCTTACCATTTTTCCTTTAGAGACTTTCTCGTTTTCCTAACATGCTCAAACTTCTGATATTCCACCCTTTGTCTCGGAGAGTGTTACCTTTTCGCTCGTTGTCCATTGTTTTGTCAGGGTCCTCTCTCCCTTGGAGAGTAATATTTAAAGTTTTGCCAACGCAGACGCCACCATGACACATTATCATGTGTATACACCAACTCTATCTTCATTGCCTTCTGTTTCTTCATGCACTAAAAATTTTGCCGACTTTTAGGGGCCGTTTTCCACCCCAGGGGCAAGAAGCAGCCCCATCTCCGCCTCCATATACGAGATCGTTGTCAGAACAAGGATGACTCCTTCAAGAAGCGATCGTGGTTTGAAGCGAATGGCAGTGGAGGCGTATGGCATTGACGAAGGCAACCTGGCAACGGTAACTGAACTCAGAGTTGCCACGCACCGTTACGTCCGTTGTGATGCGGTACACAGAGAACAGAGGCAGTACTTGTCGGGAACGAGGACGGGGCACCACTCCCATTGCTGAAGTCGTTGTCGTCAACACCAGCGTCGCCGCATCTCTCTGCTGACGCGTCAAGAGAAGCCGCCACAACTGCCGCCTTGGTGAGAGTACGTGGTGCTCCAGACATTCATGTGGAGACTCGTCGTGCTGAGAACAGACCCATTACCTGAACCAGGTTAATTGAAGAGGCTGTGCGATCCTGCTCGACCGAGAGGACAGTGTGTCAGTCCTCTCTGCCGCTATTCGCGTGGGATAGTTGAGATCCTGCATAAGTCTGTGGCCCTCCTCAGTGCTTTCATTCTATATGCGCTTGTGGAGTATCGTCCATTGCGAACAGCAATAATTCCGGGACAAGTAGGATACACATTTCTCCTTACATGACGGCATAAAACGATATTCTCAAGTACAGGTAACGTTCTGAGTGTCAAACCCGCTGAGTAATATTCCCTTATATAGAAAATGGCGCTGATTTTACTGCTACCTGCTTCGAGTGGTTCAGGTTGTATGCTAAGCATCTAAACATGTACGTACTAAAATGTAGTACACTCCTTCATGCCAGTTTCACGTTAGTAGGAGGTTATATATCTTAAGGACTGGTAAGGTGTGGGAGGTACAGGAGGGTGACAGGGGGAAGGCAGGAAGGAATAGAGGCATGGAATAGGGGCATAAAAGCTGTTTATTCATTACAGAATTCTCAAGCATTTCTGGATATAATTATCTGTGGTTGTACGATGCGGTCGTTTAGCATTGCCTAATGCAAAGGGAAATACTGTGGCTTCAGCAAAGACTACGTAACTTGGGTTTCTTTACTCGTCAGGCAGGTCAAGAGGAATTAGCTCTTTCCCTTGCATGGCGGTTGTTTCGGCGGAGTCCTTGGGGGGGAGGGGGGGGGCGAATGTAAAGACATATACGATACAGACAATATATGCGCTACCATATTCTAGCTGTGCACTACTTCACACACCACACAACGGTAAGGCGAGGTGGGCTGCAGAAAGATGCAGCAGCTGACGTCACACGGTATCTGGACGCGTAAGTATACTGAGGTGACAAAAGCCATGCGACACCTCATAATAACACGGCGGACCTCCTTTTCCACAGCATAGTGCAGCGGCTGGATGTGGCATGGACACGACATATCGTTGGAAATATGCTGTACAAACATTGAGCCGTGCTGCCGCTATAGCCATTCATACTTGCGAAAGTTTTGCCGGAGCATGACTTTGTGCACGAAATATATTCGATGGGATTCATGTCGGGCGATCTGCGCCTCAAACCGATCACGAACCATTGCGGCCCTTTGCTTGCAAAAGGGCTCTCAATAGCCGATATAATGATTCCCAGTCAGTGATGTGTTCAGTTGCACCAGAGGACACACACCATTTCATGAAGAAACACAACCCACACTACTATGGAGCCACCATCAGTTCGCACAGCGCCTTGTTCAGAACTTGGGTCTGCGGCTTCGAGGGGTCTACGCCACTCTCGCATCTTACCGTCAGCTCTTACCAACTGAAATCTGGACTCATCTGGCCAGGCCACGGTTTTCGACTCGTCTAGGGTGGAACGGATATGGCCATGAGCCCAGGAGAAGCGCTGCAGGCGATGTCGCGCTGTTGGCAAAGGTACTGGTGTCGGTCATCTGCTCCCATACCCCATTAACGCCACATTTCACCGCAGCGGCCTAACGGATGCATTCGTCTTACGCCCTGCATTTATTTCACGCAGCGTTGCCTGTCTGCTAGCACTGACAACTCTACACAGGCGCCACGTTTCTCGGTCGGCAAGTGAAGGTCGCCGACCACTGCGTCTCCCCTGGCCAGAGGTAGCGGCTGATATCTGGTACTCTCAGCGCACTCTTGACGCTGTGGATCTCGGAATACTGAATTCCTCAACGAATGCCGAAATGCAATGTCACAAGCGACTAGCTCCAACTACTATTCCGCGTTCAAAGTCTGTTAATTCCCGTACGGTGACCAAAACACGTCGGAAACGTATTAACGTGAATCATATGACTGCAAGTGACAACTCCGGCGAAGCATCGCCCATCTATTCCTTGTGTATGCAATATCACCGCCATCTCTGTGTGTGCAGACCGCTACCCCATGACGTTTGTCACCTCAGTTTACAGTAAACTGAAGTTTTACTTAGTTTGTAGCTTCCTCCAAGCATCGAGAAGAAACTTTTCAAATGAACAAACAGCAATAAAGTCCAGCGATTAGACGAAACAAACGTCGTGTAGCCTGGGGCTCCCGCTACTAATACACGAGCAAACCATCGAGGGCTAAGACTGAAAACTATCGAAGGCGGCGACTGAGAGTGGTACGTGTGGCTGACCCTGGCCATCCTTTATCGCGGCAGGTGGCACTCGTAGTCCAAGACGCTGAAGCCGTGGCTACCGGTGTCTGTCGACACGTGGTTTTCCATTTCCAACTGTGGGACTCTGGTGAGGGAGGGTAGTATCGATGTATGGTCATTTTCTGCCCCTACCTCGCAGAGCTCTGCTCAAAGGGACCGTTCCATCATGCCAGCGTGCGGTGTCCGGCGACGATTTCCAGCAAAAAACGAAGGCTCAAGTATACCTGTCCAGCATGCGATCCCAACTTCCACAACAACATCTCATCATGCTCCTGCACAACTGCATCACAAAGGCAGTTCACCATTTGTCTCAGATTGAAGAAAACTCGTCACAGCTTGCTGATATCAATCGCAATTTCAGCAAACTCGGAAAATACAAGGTTTTAGATTACCTTCTGTGTTTTCATGTACACTTCATCTATGGATGTAAATACGTGAATCTAAAAGAGAAACTACAAGTTCCTCCCAAAGACGAAAGGGAAGGAAAAGAACAATTTCAAGGTAGGAAGTTTCTCCACTCAAGGAACCGGATGCAATAATAGAATTACGAATTGAGCAATCCAGTTCACATTACAACGTAACAATATGGTGAGTTGGAAGATGAGGAACGCCTTGGTTCACTCCTATGCTGTAGACAGTCGGCTGTACTGCCCAGGTTGAGGTTGTTTTAGGGGCTTCCCGTATTCATCCCTTCCAATGCTAGTCAGCTCCCAAAGAAAGGAGCTTTGGAAACTGTTTATATAAAACTTTAACGATGACAGACAAATCTGACAAATAGGAAGCGTGAAAATAACTCAATAAATACAATAACATGTTGTGATGTCCAATTGTGTAAGGAAACGCAGTATTATAAATGGCATCAAAGTCTAATAACCGTTTCTGAAATTTATATAATATTCCAAAATCTGGAGGGTATTCTCAGTTTTTGTTAGTAACAATTTTGAATTTTTCAGGTTATGAGAGATTTTTGTACCTCAAGTTCCATTAGTTTTCAGAATCAAATTAACGTTATTGATATATGAAGAAAAATTCTTTTGTGAATGTTCCTAGCTTTATTTTCTAGCTCGTTGGATGTGCTGGATTTAATCACATGGGGATTTAATTTCTAATTGCTGAATCGAAATGTCGGTATCTATACACAGTGTTCCGAAAGTATTCGTTCTGATTAATACTAGAGGCAGATAACATCAAAATAAATGTATTTAGTCATACTACATTAAGTCCCTTACGGAGATTTCTGATGTGGTCCCTGGTGGAGATTTCTGATGCTATGCACGATTTACACAGAAGGTAGTTTAGTATGCTAATTATAGCAGTGTCATTCACAGGAAGTGCTGGAATGGGCTACCATTGGTCTGTATGCACGCAGTACATCGTCGGACCGTCGACTAACGTGTCCGTTAAAGATTCCTGATATGTCCTCAATGGTACCAGCAGCGACGGGAAGTCTAGCGACGGGGTCTTGTTCCCTTTCCACACCGGTTTCTTACACCAGCTGCTTGACATGCCCCCCCCCCCCCCCCCCCCCCCGAGGAAGAGGCCCAGATGCGTTAGGTGGGCGGCCAGTACACAGGGCCCCCTCGGCCCATCCATCGATTTCTGAAAGTGGCTGCTGGATGATTCCTCATAGCAACCCTGAAGTGGGGTGGTGCTCCGTCGTGCTGGAAGTACATCCATTGCCTTCATTCAGGGGTACAGCCTGCAGCAGTTCTGGCAACACTTATTCCACAGAGATGAGCTATCTCTGTGCATTGAGGCGGAATTGAAGAATGTATGGTTCAGTAAACCTATAACCGAGAATGCGGGCCCACACATTAACACGGAATCGCTGTTGATGAACACGAGGTAGTGCACCTCGTGGCTTCCCATCTGCCCAGACATGCGAGTTACTGATGTCTGAATGACGGTACACGTTCTCAGTCAACGACACCGGCACAACACCTTACGTCAGCACCACTAACAAAATATTCCCTAACATTCCAAGTTGACCTTATATACCATACGTTCATTATAGAAATGTATTTGTCTTTGTTCTCTCTAATTCTTTTATTAAACTGAACGAACAGTTTCGGAATATCCTGTATAGCTGCACATTGACAATATATACTTTGCAAATACTAATGAAGTATGCTTACCTTTCGTGTGTCATAGTATTCTACCTTCAACAAATATTGAGCAGAGACTATCAAGCGTCTGAAATAAATACGTTTAGAATAGCCTGTTTCTGTGAAATTTAGTTCTAAAACTAAATCGGTTTTATGAAATTTGGCAGTTCTGGAGTCTTGCCACCTCTGGCTCCCTGCCGCCGTTGGATAAGCACCTGCCAGCAGCAAATCGTATACTCTTAGCTCACTTATTTGTTACATAGTTTAATTCTTAATTTCTTTGCGTGTTTTTGGGTACTTGCATTGTTTAATTCATAAATTTCGGGCGTATTATAGTATTTGAGAGTTGTTGCATCGCGTTTTAGTACCTGAATAGTGTAAAATCGCGTAGTCTCCTTCTGCAGCCGAGCAGTGTGTCAGCAGTGCGCAAGTAGCAGCATTACTGCATTTACTAGGCAATCTTGTATCTCAATAACCGATTAAATTTTGGGTCGAATTGTTTGTGCTCTGTAGATTACTTCTAAGGAATGACGAGATACGTTTGAAGTTCTGTAACGCTATAGATACAGCAATAAGGAATAGCGCAGTAGGCAGTACAGTTGAAGAGGAATGGACATCTCTAAAAAGGGCCATCACAGAAGTTGGGAAGGAAAATATAGGTTCAAAGAAGGTAGCTGCGAAGAAACCATGCTTAACAGAAGAAATACTTCAGTTGATTGATGAAAGGAGGAAGTACAAACATGTTCCGAGAAAATCAGGAATACAGAAATACAAGTCGCTCAGGAATGAGATAAATAGGAAGTGCAGGGAACCTAAGACGAAATGGCTGCAGGAAAAATGTGAAGACATCGAAAAAGATATGCTAGTCGGAAGGACAGACTCAGCATACAGGAAAGTCAAAACAACCTTTGGTGACATTAAAAGCAACGGTGGTAACATTAAGAGTGCTACGGCAATTCCACTGTTAAATGCAGAGGAGAGACCAGATAGGTGGAAAGAATACACTGAAAGCCTCTATGAGGGTGAAGATTGATGTGATAGAAGAAGAAACAGGAGTCGATTTAGAAGAGATAGGGGATCCAGTATTAGAATCGGAATTTAAAAGAGCTTTGGAGAACTTACGGTCAAATAAGGCAGATGGGATAGATAACATTCCATCAGAATTTCTAAAATCATTGGGGGAAGTGGCAACAAAACGACTATTCACGTTGGCGTGTAGAATATATGAGTCTCGCGACATACCATCTGACTTTCGGAAAAGCATCATCCACACAATTCCGAAGACGGCAAGATCTGACAAGTGCGAGAATTATCCCACAGTCAGCTTAACAGCTCATGATTCGAAGCTGCTTACAAGAATAATATACAGAAGAATGGAAAAAAAATTGAGAATGCGCTAGGTGACGATCAGTTCGGCTTTAGGAAAAGTAAAGGGACGAGAGAGGCAATTCTGACGTTACGGCTAATAATGGAAACAAGGCTAAAGAAAAATCAAGACACTTTCATAGGATTTGTTGACCTGGAAAAAGCGTTCGACAATATAAAATGGTGCAAGCTGTTCGAGATTCTGAAAAGAGTAGGGGTAAGCTATAGCGAGAGACGGGTCATATACAATATGTACAACAACCAAGAGGGAATAATACGAGTGGACGATCAAGAACGAAGTGCTCGTATTAAGAAGGGTGTAAGACAAGGCTGTAGCCTTTCGCCCCTACTCTTCAATCTGTACATCGAGGAAGCAATGATGGAAATAAAAGAAAGGTTGAGGAGTGGAATTAAAATACAAGGTGAAAGGATATCAATGATACGATTCGCTGATGACATTGCTATCCTGAGTGAAAGTGAAGAAGAATTAAATGATCTGCTGAACGGAATGAACAGTCTAATGAGTACACAGTATGGTCTGAGAGTAAATCTGAGAAAGACGAAGGTAATGAGAAGTGGTAGAAATGAGAACAGCGAGAAACTTAACATCAGGATTGATGGTCGCGACGTCAATGGAGTTAAGGAATTCTGCTACCTAGGCGGTAAAATAACCAATGACGGACGGAGCAAGGCGGACATCAAAAGCAGAATCGCTATGGCAAAAAAGGCATTTCTGGCCGAGAGAAGTCTACTAATATCAAATACCGGCCTTAATTTGAGGAAGAAATTTCTGAGGATGTACGTCTGGAGTACAGCATTGTATGGTAGTGAAACATGGACTGTGGGAAAACCGGAACACAAGAGTATGGAAGCATTTGAGGTGTGGTGCTATAGACGAATGTTGAAAAATAGGTGGACTGATAAGGTAAGGAATTAGGAGGTTCTACGCAGAACCGGCAATGAAAGGAATATGAGGAAAACACTGATAAGGAGAAGGGACAGGATGATAGGACATCTGCTAAGACATGAGGGAATGACTTCGATGGTACTAGAGGGAGCTGTAGAGGGCAAAAACTGTAGAGGAAGACAGAGATTGGAATACGTAAAGCAAATAATTGAGGACGTAGGTTGCAAGTGCTACTCTGAGTTGAAGAGGTTAGCACAGGAAAGGAATTCGTGGCGGGCCGCATCAAACCAGTCAGTAGACTGATGACCAAAAAAAAAAAAAAAAGATTAGTTCAGACGTTCTTTGCACTACAGCATTTAGCATGGATAGGGACTGCGACTGCTGTGTTCAGATGCAGGCTGAGTTGGCATCCCTTCACACCCAGCTTAAGCCAGTGTTGGCTTCAGTCACACAGCTTGAGGCTGTTGCCAATGGGCATCACTGTGGGGGTCCGGATAGGGGTTTGTCGGTGACGGCCAGCTCGTCCCACGCATCCCACGATCGGACTACGGCTGTGGCTGCCCAGGATACTGCCCGCATTGAGGCTGGCCCCTCACCCGTGGTAGAGTGGGAGGTCGTTTCATGGTGTGGCAGGGGGCGAAAGACATTCCGGAGGGCTCAACGGAAGGCCTCTCAAGTTTGTCTGATGAACCGGTTTCAGGTTCTGTGCTGGCTGATACTGATATTCGGCCGGACATGGCTGCTTGTCCTGATCCAGAGCTTGCCCCTCAGTCTGCAAGATCCGGGCGGTCGCAGAGGGTGGGCTTACTGGTAGTTGGGAGTTCCAACATCAGGAGTGTAATAGGGACCATGAGGGATATGGCAGAAAGAGTGGGGAAGAAACCAGTGTTCACTCCGTGTGCATACCGGGGGGAGTCATTCCAGATGTGGAAAGGGTCCTTCCAGATGCCATGAAGGGTACAGGGTGCACCCATCTGCAGGTGGTCGCTCATGTCGGCACCAATGATGTGTGTCGCTATCGATCGGAGGAAATCCTCTCTGGCTTCCGGCGGCTATCTGATTTGGTGAAGAATGCCAGTCTCGCTAGCAGGATGAAAGCAGAACTCACCATCTGCAGCATCGTCGACAGGACTGACTGTGGACCTTTGGTACAGAGACGAGTGAAGGGTCTGAATCAGAGGCTGAGATGGTTCTGCGACCGTGTGGGCAGCAGATTCCTCGACTTGCACCATAGGGTGGTGGGGTTTCGGGTTCCGTTGCATAGGTTAGGAGTCCACTACACACAGCAGTCGGCTATATGGATAGCAGGGGTTGTGTGGCGTGGACTGGGCGATTTTTTAGGTTAGATGGCCTCGGGCAAGTACATAAAGGGCACAAAGGGTGCGGGGCAAACTCAGGACATGCAGGGACCAAGCAGGAATCGGTATTGTAAACTGTCGAAGCTGCGTTGGTAAAGTACTGGAACTTCAAGCGCTGACGGAAAGCACCGAAGCTGAAATCGTTATAGGTACGGAAAGCTGGCTGAAGCCAGAGGTAAATTCTGCCAAAATTTTTACAAAGGCACAGACGGTGTTTAGAAAGGATAGATTGCATGCAACCGAAGGTGGTGTGTTTGTCGCTGTTAGTAGTAGTCTATCCTGTAGTGTAGTAGAAGTGGATAGTTCCTGTGAATTATTATGGGTGGAGGTTACACTCAACAACCGAGCTAGGTTAATAATTGGTTCCTTTTACCGAACACCTGACTCAGCAGCATTAGTGGCAGAATAACTGAGAGAAAATCTGGAATACATTTCACATACATTTTCTCAGCATGTTATAGTCTTTGGTGGAGATTTCAATTTACCAGATATAGAGTGGGACACTCAGATGTTTAGGACGGGCGGTAGGGACAGATCGAGTGACATTATACTGAGTGCACTATCCGAAAATTTCCTCGAGCAATTGAACAGAGAACTGACTCGTGGAGATAACATCTTGGACCTACTGATAACAAACAGACACGAACTTTTCGACTCTGTAAGCGCAGAACAGGGAATCAGTGATCATAAGGCCGTTGCAGCATCCCTGAATACGGAAGTAAATAGAAATATAAAGAAAAGGGAGGAAGGTTTATCTGTTTAGCAAGAGTAATAGAAGGCAGATTTCAGACTACCTAACAGATCAAAACGAAAATTTATGTTCCGACAGCGACGATGTTGAGTGATTATGGAAAAAGTTCAAAGTTATTATAAAATGCGTTTCAGACAGGTACGTGCCGAGTAAAACTGTGAGGGACGGGAAAAACCCACCGTGGTTCAACAACAAAGTTAGGAAACTACTGCGAAAGCAAAGAGAGCTTCACTGCAAGTTTAAACGCCCCCAAAACCTCTCAGACAAACAGAAGCTAAACGATGTCAAAGTTAGTGTAAGGAAGGCTATGCGTGAAGCGTTCAGTGAATTCGAAAGTAAAATTCTATGTACCGACTTGACAGAAAATCCTAGGAAGTTCTGGTCTTACCTTAAATCAGTAAGTGGATCTAAACAGCATATCCAGACACTCTGGGATGATGATGACATTGAAACAGAGAATGACACGCGTAAAGCTGAAATACTAAACACCTTTGGCCAAAACTGTTTAACAGAGGAAAAACGCACTGCAGTTCCTTCTCTAAATCTTAGCGCAAACTAAAAAATTGCTGACATCGAAATAAGTGTCCAAGGAAGAGAAAATCAACTGAAATCACTCAACAGAGGAAAGTCCACTGGACCTGACGGGATACCAATTCGATTCTACACAGAGAACGCGAAAGAACTTGCCCCCCTTCTAACAGCCGTGTACCGCAAGTCTCTAGAGGAACGGAAGGTTCCAAATGATTGGAAAGGAGCACAGGTAGTCCCAGTCTTCAAGAAGGGTCGTTGAGCAGATGCGCAAAACTATAGACCCATATCTCTGACAATGATCTGTTGTAGAATTTTAGAACATGTTTTCTGCTCGCGTATCATGTCATTTCTGGAAACCCAGAATCTATTCTGTAGGAATCAACACGGATTCCGGGAACAGCGATCGTGTGAGACCCAACTCGCTTTATTTGTTCACGAGACCCATAAAAAAAATAGATACAGGCTCCCAGGTAGATGCCATTTTCCTTGACTTCCGGAAGGCGTTCGATACAGTTCCGCACTGTCACCTGATAAACGAAGTCAGAGCCTACGGAATATCAGATCAGCTGTGTGGCTGGATTGAAGAGTTCTTAGCAAACAGAACACAGCATGTTGTTCTCAGTGGAGAGACGTCTACAGACATTAAAGTAACCTCTGGCGTGCCACAGGGGAGTGTTATGGGACCATTGCTTTTCACAATATATATAAATGAGCTAGCAGATAGTGTCAGAAGTTCCACGCGGCTTTTCGCGGATGATGCTGTAGCATACAGAGAAGTTGCAGCATTAGAAAATTGCAGCGAAATGCACGAAGATCTGCAGCGGATTGGCACTGACCCGTAACATAGACAGATGTAATGTATTGCGAATACATAGAAAGAAAGATCCTTTATTGTATGATTATATGATAGCGGAACAAACACTGTAAAATATCTGGGAGTATGCGTGCGGAACGATTTGAAGTGGAATGATCATACAAAATAAATTGTTGGTAAGGCAGGTGCCAGGTTGAGATTCATTGGGAGAGTCCTTAGAAAATGTGGTCCATCAACAAAGGAGGTGGCTTACAAAACACTCGTTCGACCTATACTTGAGTATTGCTCATCAGTGTGGGATCCGTACCAGGTCGGATTGACAGAGGAGATAGAGAAGATCCAAAGAAGAGCGGCGCGTTTCTTCACAGTGTTATTTGGTAAGCCTGATAGCGTTACGGAGATGTTTAGCAAACTCAAGTGGCAGATTCTTCAAGAGAGGCGCTCTGCATCGCGGTGTAGCTTGCTGTCCAGGTTTCGAGAGGGTGCGTTTCTGGATGAGGTATCGAATACATTGCTTCCCCCTACTTATACCTCCCGAGGAGATCACGAAAGTCAAATTAGGGAGATTCGAGCGCCCACGGAGGGTTTCCGGCAGTCGTTCTTCCCGGGAACCATACGCGACTGGAACAGGAAAGGGAATATGATGACAGTGGCACATAAAGTTTCTTCCGCCACACACCGTTGGGTGGCTTGCGGAGTACAAATGTAGATGTGGAATTTCGGCTGGCGCCCATGACTGTATGTGTAGAGCGCAGTGCTGTATGAAGTTATTCGTAGACATGGGAAAACCAGAGACGAAGTGGATCGAAGTCGCTGCAGGATGAGGTTAGACAAGGGAGGTGAAAAGTAAGTGGACTGATAAGACTACAAACAAGGATATTATCCACAAATCTGGACGCGTATGACGTACATGGCAAACACTAACTATACCAAGAGACTGTTCGAAAAATATGTATATGAGCCACGGACGGAAAAAGCTTATCTCGTTTTTCTTGATATTTTCTCAAATAATTTCTTGATGAATAAAGTTCCAGATATGTAGGCGTAACTGATTATTTTCCTCTTTCGACATCGTGGCTGTAAAAATGACGGAACTCGTTCCGAATTTGGCTATAAGCCTCGAAGCCGTGATTTAGCAAAGGGAGAAGAATTGATTTCATTTTCATTCCTGGAAACTAGGCGCACCAATAATTGAGTCCGTTGGCTGATAAGTTGAACGGTGAGACGAGAAGATCAGCATAGAGAGGTAATGGTGATGAGTCGGATCCGGCTGGCCGAAATACAGATGAAAATCAAATATCTGTTGTCGCTCATCCATCAGTCACAAGGTTATCTTATGCATCGTTTCTGAAGTCAGAGGACTCGACACAGTACTTCTTAGCTCTGTCTAGCGTCCGTTTTTCTGGGAATATATCCCATCGACCGTAATCAGGTGTTCCACCCCAGTCTTTTCTGATTCATTTTTTCACTTTCAAGTAATTCCGAGGCTACATCTCTGGATGGAGAATCCATCCTCGGATTTCCAATGGTTCACTGTACTGTATTTCATGATTGAAAGATACGACATCGGTGGTAAATGTGTACTAATTATAAATATTCCTTGTGAAGCAAAGCAGAAACCTGAAATCTGTATGGAGTTTGCAAATAGTATTTTAGAACCTTTCAGTTCTAATTTTTATTTCCATAGCTGCCCATTACCTCAGTCCCTTCAGCTCTTTTGAATATAAAATATTTGTGAATGCACCGTTACAATTCTTTGCAGTCTGTTAGTCACACACTTTTTTAATCAAATTTCTACTGATTTTTCTGAACTGTTTTCAAAATGGTGTGCACTGCAATCATTCATTCCTTGGTGGATTGATTTGCGTTAGAGGGAAACCAAACATGGTGATGAGTGAAGCATACGTCACTCCTTTTTATTCTGTGAACACGTACTGCTCCCTGTTTTCCTGGTTTTAGATTTCTTCTAGTTTTGATAAGAACACTTTTACCGATGACGAATCTCTTTTCTGCGCTCTTTTGAATTTCCAGATGATGCTGCAATAATGTTGCACTTTTAATCTGCCAGGAAGTTTCGTATCAGTGCACACTCCGCTGCAGAGTCAAAATCTCATTCTGGAAACAGTCACTTAGCCGGCCATGGTGGCGGAGCGGTTCGAGGGGTTTCAGTCCGGAACCGCGCGACTGCTACGGTCGCAGGTTCGAATCCTGCCTAGGGCATGGATGTGTTGTGATGTCCTTAGGCTAGTAAGGCTAAAGTAGTCCTAAGATCTAGAGGACTGATGACCTCAGATGTTAAGTTCCATTGTGCTCAGAGCCATTTGAACCATTTTTTGAAGAATCACTTATTGGCGAGAGTTCTACCATGGCCCTCTCCTTCCTGGCGCTGCCTAGCAGCGAGCGTGTTCAGTCGGCCTCCATGACAGTGTGCGGTGGCGCGTCAGCGCTCGGCGAGGAACTTGCTGAGCGCATGCGCTGGCGTTGCCTGTGGTCGGCGCTATGGCCCCGTCATAGGAGGGTGCGGCGGCCGTGCCTTCCAGCAGCCTGGAGTGCTTGTGGACTTCCGTGAGGGCCTCAGGCGCTCTCGACGACTGAATCTGTGCCCGGGTTCGGTCCCAAATACCTGCGCCCCCTGTAGTCGGTTGTCGAGGTGGCGCGCAGGCGGAAGTCCGGCAGCAACACGAAGGACTCCCCGAGAGGCGGGCCCAGCCGGCAGCCAGCAGGGCACGCAGTCCCTACGTTGGGCAGCTTTCAGCTGGGCAGATCGGTCCGATACCCACCCTCAGTCAGTCACCATCGTGATTGGCATGACTGCGGCTTCAGGATCAGAAGTCCCATCCATGGCCGGATGGCTTTCGGTTTGCAGCATTGAAGTTGGCTGCAGCTTGAAGGCACTTGTCGATTTCACTAGAACATCCTGCAACTTAACAGAGCCTGTCATACATCGGTATAAGTAATGCAGATGGAAAGGGCTCCCTCTGGGAACGAGCTTGAGGAGTGGAGAGATTTTATAGCAGGCGGTGACATGATTCCCTCCCCCCCCCCCCCAATCCCCTCAACACATACACACACACACACACGCACACACACACACACACACACACACACACACACACACTGGTGACCGAATGTACCCTTGTTTCCTAAGCCTGTCAGCGCACTCAGCTGCTCTAGTATTTAACTCCAGGGTTTCAGAGTGTTCCTTAATGCGAAGTTTGCATCCTGATAGGGGTTCGTATCACATCTCTACGTGGAGAAGCAAGATTTACCCTCATTGCAGTAGTATGTTCTGTCGTTCCGAACTCTTGGCAAAGTGCTGAATCAAATGTGCTTCGCTTCGTTCTCTAATAATGAATTAAGAAGGGAGACGGAAAAAGCAAAGCAGAAGTGGCTGACAGTGAAGTGTGACAAGAGAGAGAAATTAGAGAAAGAAGGAAAATACGATTTGATGTACAAAGAGGCAATGAATGGCTCTGAGCACTACGGGACTTAACATCTGTGGTCATCAGTCCCCTAGAACTTAGAACTTCTTAAACCTAACTAACCTAAGGACATCGCACAACACTCAGTCATCACGAAAAGAAGCAATGGATTCCACATTCAGGGTAAAGAGGAAAAACAATGGACTAAATTAAGTAGCGGCTGCATACGGTAAAATCGTGAGTGAACCCGAAGAAATAATGAGGAGATGGGAAGAATATATAGAACGGCTGTATGCTGCAGACAGCCGACCAAGTGAAGAAGAGCTTGGGATAGAAGAAGAAGATAAAGTTTCAGATGATGACAAAGGAAATACAATACTAACTAATGAGACTGATGCATCTATGAAGGAGATGAAAACTTGAAAGGCAATGGGAAATGATGAGATTCCTGCGAAACCGTTAAAGTCATTGGAGAAGGAAGAGAAAAGGGAGTTGAAAGTATCTTAATCCCTATAGAAAAGAAGAAGAACAGCAAAAAGTGTGAGGAACTTAGAACAGTGAGCCTGATATCGCATGCAGCCAAAGTCTTGTTGACGACGCTCAACGGAAGCCTATATGGAAAGCTGAATTGGGTAATATGAAATGAAAAATTTGGTTTCAGCCTGGGAGTGGGAACTAGCGATGCCATTGGGCTACTGTCAGTAATAGGGGAGAGGTACATGGAGAACAGAAGGAAGGTGTATGTTGTGTTCATTAATCTTGAGAAGGATTTTGATTGTGTTAGATGGGACAAATTGATGGAAATTCTAAGGAAATATAGAGTTGACTGAAGGGATAGACAGCTAATTAGAAATTTATATTTGAACCAGAGAGCAAGAGTAAGAAAAGGATGTGCGATGAGTGAAGAAATCGAACTGGGAAACGGTGTAAGACAAAATTGCTGTTTATCACCAACACTGTTCATATCTATCTGGAGGAAATTATTAATGAAAGTTTTGATGGAAGGAGAGGCGTTTCTATAGGGGGCCAAAGAGTGTAGCGTATAAGATTTGCAGACGACATGGTTGTGATGGCAGAGAGTGCAAGAGAGATGGAACAAATGTTAGAAGAAAAGGAATGAAGATTAAAAAGAAGAAAACGAAGGGAAGAAAATGCTGTATGAATGTAGGAGGAGAAGAAATGGAGCTTCTGAATAACTTCAGTTACTTGGGAAGTGTAATAATGGATGATATGTATTGCTCAAGAAATTAGCAAAAGAATTGCAATGGCAAAAGAAGGGTTCAGGAGGAAACAAAAATTACTTTGCGGACCACTAAACAAAGATCTGAGGAAAAGACTTGCCAAATGTTACATCTGGAGCATTGCACCGCATGGTGCGGAGAACTGGACTTTGAGGAAGGAAGATGAAAGAAGATTGGAGGCACTGGAGATGTGGATATGGAGAAGAATGGGAAAATGAAATGGGAAGACCGAGTATTGAATGAAGTATTAAGGAGAGGTGGAGAAGAAAGAAACACCCTGTAACTCCTCAGAAAGAGAAAACGGAACTGGATTGGCTATTGTTTTAGGAAGGACTGTTTATTAAAGGAAGGAATAGAAGGAATGGTGGAGAGAAAAAGAGGAAAAAGAAGATACCAAATCATGGACAATATCAAAGGAGACAAATATTCAGAAATGAAAAGGCTGGCTATGGACAAACAAAAGTGGAAGTGGCTTCACCCAGACAAGACCTGCCGTAAGACAGCACACCATACTAATACTACTAATCCTCGCAAAGTCTGATGAAACGGTCTCGCACCTTATTTGTACTTCGGGTCTCCCGTGTTGTCATTTGGTCACAACACCGCCGCATAGCCAGCAGACGCACCCTTCTTGCCAACACCTTCGTGTGTTCTCAACCAAGTTTTACTCCTACTCTTACTGACCATTCTACTGTTTCTTGTTTATCAACCAGTGTTAGTCGAAATATTTCTATTTGTACTTAGGAACTTCAGAAAGTAAGGAGAGAGGTGATCTTCATAATAAACTAAATGAAATCAGAGCTAGCACTGGAAAAAAACAAATGTTCGTTTTTCTCGCTCACTGTTAGAGACTGGAACGGTAGAGAAATATTTGGAAGTGGTCTGATGAACACTTTACTACGCCTTGAGTGAGAACCGAACGAGGTGGCGCAGTGGCTGGCACACTGGACTCGCATTCGGGAGGACGACGGTTCAATCCCGCGTCCGGCCATCCTGATTTAGGTTTTCCGTGATTTCCCTGAATCGCTCCAGGCAAATGCCGGGATGGTTCCTTTGAAAGGGCACGGCCAGCTTCCTTCCCGTCCTTCCCTAATCCGATGAGGCCGATGACCTCGCTGTCTGGTCACCTCCCCCCAAACAATCCAGTCCAATCGTTGAGTGAGATTTGCAGACTTGTCACTTAGAAGTAGATGCAGTTATAAGAAACAATGTCGTGCCACGGTAAGACCATGGTGCATCAACAGTGGCGCATTGTCAGAAGCGAGTATGTGTTCCGGATCTCCTGCAGATATAGGTCTCCTGAGATACGGATAAAAGGTGCAGGACAGTGTGTCTATGGCTGGCGGGCTGGAGGGGGCTGATGACGCCAACTGGAAAAATAGTCGGAACTTAAAGTACGTAGGTTAGTTACCTTTGAGATTGGACATGGTGAACTGATGCTAAACAACAATGCCTTGAAGGCGACAAAGACGATATTATCAACACCTCACAGGATTTTTACGAGGTCGTGTAATAGTACTACGAGAAGCTGGATGTTCCTCCTACGATACTGCAGAAAGACTTGGTGGGAATACAGCCAATGTACATGACTGCTGACAGCGGTGGTCACATGAATGTACAGTCGTAATGAGACCCGGCTCTAGACGGCCACGTGGCACTGCCAGGGGGCAGACCGCCATGTCTGGCGAACGGCTCTGGCGCATCCTACTGCGTCTGCAGCAGCAGTTCGAGTAGCAGTGGGCACATTAATGACAAATCGAACTGTTACAAACCGATTGCCTCAAAGGACAGCTCCGAGCCAGACTCCCTGTAATGTGCGTGCATTCCACTGACCCCAAAACATCTCCATTTGTGACTTTAGTGGTGTTAAGCGAGAACTCATTGGAGGGCGGGATGCAATTCTGTTGCGCTTTATGATGACAGCCAGTTCTTCCACAATGCCAGTGATGGCCTTGAGCTGGTTAGGAGGAGGCCACATGAGGGCTTGCAGCCTGTCTGCCTGCGTGCTGGACACACTGGACCCACACCTGGATTTGTCGTATGGCGTGTGATATGGTATGACAGCAGAAGCACTCTCGTGATTATGCCACGCACCGTGACTATAAATTTGTACGTCAATTTGTTGATTCGACCTGTAGCACTGCCATACATGAACAGCATTAAAGGGAGTGTTTTGCAACGCGATAACTAATACGGTGCTCGCTTATTTCCAAGTCCGCATCGATCTTAGTGCTGAGTTTTCACCGAGACGGCGCTTTGGCGTTGGGCGGTTCTTTCCGTGTGTGATCGCTGGCCGCAGCTTACAAAGGAACCTCCCCATCGCACCCCCCTCAGATTCAGTTATAAGTTGACACAGTGGATAGGCCTTGAAAAGCTGAACACAGATCAATCGAGAAAACAGGAAGAAGTTGTGTGGAACTATGAAAAAAATAAGCAAAATATACAAACTGAGTTGTCCATGCGCAAGATAGGCAACATCAAGGATAGTGTGAGCTCAGCAGCGCCGTGGTCCCGTGGTTAGCGTGAGCAGCTGTGCCACGAGAGGTCCGTGGTTCCAGTCTTCCCTCGAGTGAAAAGTTTATTATTTTATTTTCAGACAATTATCAACGTTCAGGCACTCACACATAATCAACTTCGCTCTCCAAAATTCCAGGACATGTTCAGATTTGCTTGGACATATGCAGGATTTGACGGTCTACACAAGGAAAAATTTGAAAACGTTAATAACATGTGTTTTGACAGAGAACAGGGAAAACTGTGCGACTGTGAAACTATTGCATTCATTTGTCGCAGTTTATGTGACGAACTCTTATGTTTTCAACACTTTTTCTTAGAGCGATTATCACAAGAAAACCTAAATCGGGCAAAGTAGAAGAATCTTTTTATCCATTCGCCAAGTGTACAAGTTAGGTGGATCGACAACATATTCCTGTCATGTGATGCACATGCCGTCACCAGTGTCGTATAGAATATATCAGACGTGTTTTCCTGTGGAGGAATCGGTTGACCTATGACCTTGCGATCAAATGTTTTCGGTTCCCATTGGAGAGGCACGTCCTATCGTCCACTAATCGCACGGTTTTGCGGTGCTGTCGCAAAACACAGACACTAAACTTATTACAGTGAACAGAGACGTCAATGAACGAACGGACAGATCATAACTTTGCGAAAATAAACTTTTCACTCGAGGGAAGACTTGAACCAAGGACGTCTCGTTCCGCAGCTGCTCACGCTAACCACGGGACCACGGCGCTCCTGAGTTCACACTCTCCTTGAAGTTGCCTATCTTGCGCATGGACTACTCAGTTCGTATATTTTGCTTTTTTTCTTCATAGTTCCACACAACTTCTTCCTGTTTTCTCGAGTGATCTGTGTTCAGTTTTTCAAGGCCTATCCACTGTGCCAACTTATAACTAAATCTGAGGGGGGTGCGATGGGAAGTTTCCCTTGTTAGCTGGAGGCGTGTGAGGAGGAAAGAGGTAACTGCCTTGGCGTGGAGACGGTTCGGTTCGGCTGGGGTTGTTTGCGTCTGGACGCCGAGTGGGGCCCGATTGGAAGATCGGACCGTGATTTTACGGTTAATAGTGTGGACAGCGGCGTGGTGTGCCGTTTAACTTGATTCGTAAGGGGAGTAAAATCTCGCCTGTTGTAGTTTGTCGAGCCTGAGTTTGAAATACCTTCTATGTGCGGTGGGATGTTATTTCGTCTTCCTGTCTCTCCGTCGTTGGGATTGCTATCCTCGTTTACCGTCCCATGGATGTATACCGATGGGGTACGATGTTCTCCGTACTCTACTTGACGCTGGTGATGGAAGTGCGTCGTTCAGCGGCACGTTAGTCTGGGTGCTTTATGTTTGATCTTCGAGTGCATAGTCTTCGAGTGGTACTCCTTAGAGTTTGCCTTGCGCAGTTAGATTGGAGTTTATTTTGTCTTGTGGTGCTTCCGCTTTCCGTTAACGAAGGTTAAGCTTGATTCGGCACTCCGTACGACGCTTGGCACCTCAGCAGGCGAGCTATCTTCACGACTAAACGGAAGCCTTTGGACTGAGAGGTCTTGTGTTTTGCATATTGTTCATAAATTGTTGTTTTCGTATTAAGTTGGATGAGGTTTCTTATGGATTTCCCGGCATTTGGTCTGTTGTCCGGCCCGGGCTAGGTCTAGTTATTTTAAAAGTCGGTCCTTGTCATGACTTAGTACGATTTTGGTTTACTGCCTGGTGGTTTGGTAGTACGCCGGGTATCTGTGGTTGTGTTGTATTTTGTACGGGGCTGTGTGCTCGGAGCCGTGGAGTACCATTTGTGTGAACTGCTTCACTGGGGAGTACTGACCGGGCCATTCTTGGTGCTCTGTTACATGAAATGATTTTATTATTATTTTAAAGTAACATTATCACTTAAATGATTTAATTCTTGTTGCGTTAATTACAACTTGGGTATTGAGAAATTTTGTAGTGTAATTACGGAAGATTTAATAGTGGCACATGTCCCTTTACCTGTTTCATAAACTGTTAATTACCGAAAGACCTAAGTTCATAGTCATACGATGTGATTTTCTTAAATTATTTAATTTTTATGTCATGTTATGGTTTTTTTTTTATTTGGTGATCATTGGTGTGGTGTTCCAAGTATTGAAATGTTTCAGGCAGCTATTACTTGGGTGGAACGCGCGGAACCGTAACGGAGAGAGTAGTTGCATGCCTTACGTGTCCGTTGTTGGCGCGGCCTGGTGTCCGTTGTTTGTTTTGGTGCACCTGAGTTAAGTATTGTGTTGCCTCCTCCCTTGCAGCCCCGTCGTGTTCTTCTCATAAATATTTCCTTCAAGGCATTTTAGTTAATTTTATGCTAGTATTTTAATTTCTTACATTGGTAAAATTCTGCGGCCTTCATTATGCACACTATTTGTCGTAGCGGAGTTGATGTGCCATTGTAATTTCTTAAACTCCATTGTGTGTGCCCTTCGTGATACATATTGTTTGTGGCAATTATAATGTTTTGTACATCATAATGTGCGTGTGTAATGGCGCAATAAATGAATGATTTCTGTTTTTGGCGCCCTTCATGCCTCCTTTCTTGTCCCTGATGGTACGCTATCCTTGTACTAGTGTTGCTAAGCCACATCAATATCATTCTCCCACGAACCGCTATTGCAACCCAACGTTCGCTACAGAATGTCGACAAGTTGGCTTGGCCTGCTCAGTCACCAGATATGTCTCCAGTCGAGAGCATGCAGCACATCATCGGACAACAACTCCAGGATCACGTAACGGCCTGTGTATTAACCACCCAAGTACAACAGGCATGGGACTCCGTCCCAGAGACTGACATTCGATAGCTGTATAAGATATTTCATGCACGGTTGCACTCTTGCACTCAACATTCTGGCCGTACCCCGGTTATTAATGTAGCACCATCTTTTATTTGCAATGGCCTGTGTCGCGCTTACATTATCCTGTGAACTTTCAATGTTACTTAAATATGCTACTTAGACACGTGTGTTCTCAAAATTTCATTACTCTGCATTAATTATTTTTTGGTGTTGCGATTTTTTCCGTCAGTTCAGTTTCGTTTCGAATGTGTAAAGGGTAAAATGTGTGAAGTTGTCCGTTTGACCAAAATCCAATGTTTGTGTACCATAGGCGAAAATCATAAAGTGAGATACATTGATTGGAGTGAAGATAACAAAACTGTGTAGTTTGTTTATCCTACGTAACAGACAAAATTTCTTTGAATAAAATTTCGCGGACGCAGTATTAATAGACAATGTGTTTGTAAAGTAACCACCGACATCACGAGCAAAAGACTTTGGGTTGTTCCATATTTTTGCGGATTTTTACGAGCGATTGGACTTCAAAAGTTTCTTTATTCTCTGGTACAGCCACCCAGACTGTAAGTCAACTGCAATACTTTATAAGAAGTTATTACACTTCTCAGTTACCAGCGATACCGTTTGCGAGTCAGAAAGAAAATGGAATCTACGAGCTTGCCCATATTTATTACTTTCATAACGTCTTATGAGGAAAAAGGCGAACGATGTTTCACTTTTTATTCTGTTCTCTAAATCGTTGCTGCGTTCTCCGTACGTATTGGTTATCCTCGATGAAACGGTTTAACGGCTCGTCGTGGACAGTCTTCCGATATAAAGGGACGGGGCGTCAGCAGAGCTGTATAAATGTACAGGGTGTTTCAAAAGTGACCGGTATATTTGAAACGGCAATAAAAACTAAACGAGTAGCGATAGAAATACACCGTTTGTTGCAATATGCTTGGGACAACAGTACATTTTCAGGCGGACAAACTTTCGAAATTACAGTAGTTACAATTTTCAACAACAGATGGCGCTGCAAGTAATGTGAACGATATAGAAGACAACGCGGTCTGTGGGTGCGCCATTCTGTACGTCGTCTTTCTGCTGTAAGCGTGTGCTGTTCACAACGTGCAAGTGTGCTGTAGACAACATGGTTTATTCCTTAGAACAGAGGATTTTTCTGGTGTTGGAATTCCACCGCCTAGAACACAGTGTTGTTGCGACACGACGAAGTTTTCAACGGAGGTTTAATGTAACCAAAGGACCGAAAAGAAATACAATAAAGGATCTGTTTGAAAAATTTCAACGGACTGGGAACGTGACGGATGAACGTGCTGGAAAGGTAGGGCGACCACGTATGGCAACCACAGAGGACAACGCGCAGCTAGTGCAGCTGGTGATCCATCAGCGGTCTCGGGTTTCCGTTCGCCGTGTTGCAGCTGCGGTCCAAATGACGCCAACGTCCACGTATCGTCTCATGCGCCAGAGTTTACACCTCTATCCATACAAAATTCAAACGCGGCAACCCCTCAGCGCCGCTACCATTGCTGCACGAGAGACATTCGCTAACGATATAGTGCACAGGATTGATGACGGCGATATGCATGTGGGCAGCATTTGGTTTACTGACGAAGCTTATTTTTACCTGGACGGCTTCGTCAATAAACAGAACTGGCGCATATGGGGAACCGAAAAGCCCCATGTTGCAGTCCCATCGTCCCCGTATCCTCAAAAAGTACTGGTCTGGGCCGCCATTTCTTCCAAAGGAATCATTGGCCCATTTTTCAGATCCGAAACGATTACTACATCACGCTATCTGGACATTCTTCGTGAATTTGTGGCGGTACAAACTGCCTTAGACGACACTGCGAACACCTCGTGGTTTATGCAAGATGGTGCCCGGCCACATCGCACGGCCGACGTCTATAATTTCCTGAATGAATATTTCGATGAGCGTGTGATTGCTTTGGGCTATCCGAAACATACAGGAGGCGGCGTGGATTGGCCTCCCTATTCGCCAGACATGAACCCCTGTGACTTCTTTCTGTGGGGACACGTGAAAGACCAGGTGTACCGCCAGAATCCAGAAACAATTGAACAGCTGAAGCAGTACATCTCATCTGCATGTGAAGCCATTCCGCCAGACACGTTGTCAAAGGTTTCGGGTAATTTCATTCAGAGACTACGCCATATTATTGCTACGCATGGTGGATATGTGGAAAATATCGTACTATAGAGTTTCCCAGACCGCAGCGCCATCTGTTGTTGACAATTGTAACTACTGTAATTTCGAAAGTTTGTCTGCCTGAAAATGTACTGTTGTCCCAAGCATATTGCAACAAACGGTGTATTTCTATCGCTCCTCGTTTAGTTTTTATTGCCGTTTCAAATATACCGGTCATTTTTGAAACACCCTGTACCTAGTTATATAACTTCGCTGCTCGCATTTACAGATCACCAACAAAATTACTCTACAAATATATCTTCTTCTGTCTTTCTGTACGTAAGGGAAGGCACGTAATACTCTGTTCCCGCGTTGCATGTTTGATACAAACCCATACAAATACGAACTTTTTCGTTCTCAGTAGTACAGCGCCTACGAAGGCACGCTACGCACCACTCATCATTTCTGGAGACACCGTCAGGACAAGAGGTATCATCTGCAGTCATCTCAGGAGGTTAAATGGATGCTACGAGGAATATGGTGAAGCTATTTTATCATAATTTCTTTCTCGACATCAGTGCATCGCCTAAATGGTTTCTTCTTCTTGCATCCTCTAGAAACGATTTTCGGAAATACTTAAAAGACAAACGAACTCACTTACAAGGAGTCAAAAAGAAGTCATTGAATGTTCCTCTCGCCTTCAGAAGGAAAAGAAATCACGTGGCACCACATCTGAGGTACAATACGAAAGAGAAAAATGTGGTCGTAAGGAATTTCTTATGAACCTAATGTTTCGCTGCATGTTATAACACTGTAAAATGATCCCGTGTTCCACTGAATATTTGCAAATGCGTAAGGGAGCTCCGTTAAGGCGACGTTACGTGCTTTTGATGGCCTACTTTCAGCGTGCACGCCCGTGTCGACCTTCCCTCTTGTAAACAATAACTGGAACACCATTCTATTTTCCCCATTCCTCCCTCTTCTTCTCTTTTATGTGTCTGGGCCCATAAGAAAAATATAGAGGCACTCCTAATATCAGTTAACGACACTGATTACCCAGAACACTATGATCGCCGACCTACAGTCGACATAAAGCAGTCCAGGCGATAGGAGGGCCACCTGGCGGGGAATGACTGTTAGTCAGACACACGCACGGTGCATGTAGAATCAGTGGAAAGGCCTTCGACCTGTGCTGACCGAGAACAGATTGTCGTGACCCACAGGTTCAGCACGAGCATTTCGGATACTGCACGGCTTGTCGAGCGTCCAAGGTGTGCTGTCCTGTGTGTTTTCAACACGTGGCGAAACCAAGGTGAAACCATTAGATTTGCTGGCAGATTAAAACTGTATGCCGGACCGAGACTCGAACTGGGGACCTTTGCCTTTCGCGGGCAAGTGCTCTACCAACTGAGCTACCAAAGTACGACTCACGCCCCCTCCTCACACCTTTACTTCTGCCAGTACCTCGTCTTCGACCTTGGGTAACCCAGTTGGTAGAGCACTTGCCCGCCAAAGGCAAAGGTCCCGAGTTCGAGTCTCGGTCCGGCGCACAGATTTAATCGGACAGGGAGTTTCATATCAGCGCACACTCCACTGCAGAGTGAAAATCTCATTCTGGAAACATCCCCCAGGCTGTGGCTAAGGCATGTCTCCCTAATATCCTTTCTTTCAGGAGTGCTAGTTCTGCAAGTTTCGCAGGAGGGCTTCTGTAAAGTTTGGAAGGTAGGACGTGAGGTACTGGCAGAAGTAAAGGTATGAGGACGGGGCGTGAGTCGTGCTTGAGTAGCTCAGATGGTAGAGCACTTGCCCGTGAAAGGCAAAGGTCCCGAGCATCAAACAGTTTTAATCTGCCAGGAAGTTTCACATCAACGCACACTCCACTGCAGAGTGAAAATCTCATTCAAGGTGAAACCATGTCCAGACTTCATAGCGTTGGGCGGCCACCCTCACTGCAGAATTCTGGACATCGTAGGTTGGTCAGACTGGTGAAACAGGACAGGTGGAACTAACATCAGACTTTAATGTTGGGCAGAGAGCAAGTGTGTCTGAATACAGTGCATAACGATAGGCCTCCTAAGCCGACGAACCACGCATATGCCAGTGTCGACACCACCAACATCGGCAACTACGACTGAAACGGGCACGTGACCATCGGCACTGGACGTCGGCGCTGAGCCAGAGCGTTGCACGGTCTGATGGATCCTGAAACCCTCTTCATAATGCCGATGGGAGGGCGCGAATCCGTCGTTTTCGAGGGGAACAGCTCCTTGACACCTGTACTGCGGAGGCGGACACAAGCGGGTGGCGGCTCCTTTATGTTCTGGGGAACATTAACGAGGTCATCCATGGGTCCACTGAAGCTCGTACAAGGCACCATGACGGCCAAATAGTATCGAACACTGCTTGCAGACCCCATACAACCCAAATGATGGTCGTTGCATTTTTCAGGAAGATAATGCCCCATGCCAGAGGGTCAGTAATGTGACGGAGCCTTTCAAAGAACGAGGTGACGTGTTACAATTGTGGTGGACCCCCAACTTGCCAGATCTGAATCCGGTCGAACACGTCTGGGATGTGATTGTACGTAGCGTCAGAGTTCATCGCCCCCTACCCGGAATTTACAGTAGTTAGATGACTTGTGTTTGCAGATGTGGTGCCAACTCCCTGCAGTTACCTATCAAGGCCTCATTGGTTTGTTGCCATGACGCGTCGTCGTTGTTATCTGTGTCAAAGGTGGACATATCGGCTATTAGGTATGTGGCTGATCAGTGATTTCATCTTCAGTAATGATAACATCAGTCGGTAATATAAATACTGAAACAATGAAGCCTTTAGATGTTTTAGTGAGTTAAGTGTCAGACTACAAGTGTAAAAGTTAGGGGTTGTAGCCCTGCCCAGTCTTACGGTCTGGTTTTTTCCTCGTTATTGTTCATTCGGTAGTGTATGTGACACATACCAAGGAATGCCGCACTGAGGATTTCACGTTGAATTGTCGGATGCCCTACCAACATACAAACTCTCAAACTCTTCGTCCAGGCCCGAACTTCCAAGGGATGTCGCCGGTCGCCGTGTCATCCTCTGCCATTCGGCGCCTTGCGGATGCCCTACCTAGACTCATGTGGTCCGCACACCGCCCTCCCGGCCCTTTGGCCGACTTTCCAGATGATGGAGCCCCTACGTCTCATTAAGTAGCTCCTCAGTTGACATCGCGAGGTTGAAGGAAAAATCATTAGCAGCACCGGGAATCAAACCCAGGTCCCTGACATGGCGTCCAGCTATGTTGACCACTCTGCTATTGATGCAGGTATTTCCTACCCACAGCCGGATTAAAAGTGACAGACAAGGAGGGCAGAAGAAATATTCACAGAAAAGCAGTGAGAGTTTCAAACCAGTTGATGATGAATGCGCATTTCAAAGAATCTGTTCACAGTCTATTAATACTAAGGTTTCTGTACGAGTGTCAGTGAAATGCGACAGTAAACGCGTCACAGACGCTATTGATGGTTGCATGGAGTTTAAAGTTGCAACAAAACGTTATATTGCGTCGAACTGTTGCGATTCTTTTTCTAAAAGAGCCTAGCAATCAAAAAGCTTTCCAGAGTACACCTCCTTCGAGGTTTAGCATTTAGTAGTAAAGCACAACATTAGCCTCAAGGTTGCAGGGGCTGGTATCAATTCGATATTTCGGGATTATATGGTTCATTAACGAGTTAAGATGAATGGCAGGGTGGATTCTTCGAAAAAGGCACTCCAGTTTCATCCAGTGTCCATGTCTTTCGATCTGTTACTACTGCGTCATCGAGGAGACTTTAAAATCTTCTCCCTTTCTTCAGTATTTCATCAGCTTTAGCATCACATTTACACATGGAAATATTCTGTTCAGGTTCAACATAGGGTCCAGCAAACTGTCATTTCAGATCTTTGAATAGCAGTCGCATATGCAGAGGCTACAGCTAGCGTCCGATCTCGAAGAGCTTCTGTGTACTATTAGGAGGCAGCCGGACGTAGCTCTGACCACAGAATTTAGTTTACTGTGCTTCCGTTTTCGGCATAATGAAGGTCGGAGGTACTGCCACAGGACAGATTTCAGAGATATAATGCCAGTAGTACACTGGAAAGTAAGGAAATTTCATTGTGCACGTCAGCAACCTCACAGTTTCGTAAAAGCCGAAGAATTTGTGATTGCTGTCCGTTATAGATTTACTTGAGAAACAAATACCTGGTTTACCGACGGTGATCGGTTGGAGTAATGCCTGTATTAAGAAAATACACTAATTCGTTAGATTTGATTATGCCACCAAAGTGTGGAAATAATGTAACAAGATCTTTCATTCGAACCCACGTTCACGAAAGTCAATTATTTTGCCTTACACAATTTGGCCACCGTGACAAATTTCAGCGGCTCTCCCTATAAAGTATGTCTGCAGCTGATCGAAAACCGCCATTTTATTTTTCAGAAACTGTGAAGTTAGGGAACGGATCTGTACAGATAAAACTGCCATACGTCGAATTGCTGATCACTTTGTGCAAAACGGAACCTTGCTACACCTGTGCTTAAATGCTGACGTGAGAGTTTGGCTGCTTATAACTGCGAATCAGTTGACACACGAATTGCAGGTATAGATATTGACTTCAGTCACACGTCGCCAGAGTCCTGAAAGCTCGCCTTGCGTTCTCTAAAGCTACGTCCGTTTCAGAAGAGACAACGCATATTCGTGGTTCCGCTGTTTTTACGGTTACTGATGCAATCATCGTTACCTCTTCTTACACACTTGCAAATGATTGCACAATATTGTACTGCCTAGTCGCAGTAATGAGATCAGGTGTCAGAAACCTGAGTAACGACCTATTGCCGCACAGGCATGTGCAAGAGGAGCAGAGAAAGAGTGAGTGAGGCTCTGGAAGGAACAGACAGGAATGTGGAGCAATGCCCACTCCAGCGCCGCGGCCAGCCGCGCCGGGTTTCTCGGCTGAGGACGAGTGGCGCGAGCAGTCCGATCGAGGTGGTCCCACAGATTCTCGACTGGGCTCGAATGCGAGGAGTTTGGTGGCCGTCACAGCCCGGTAAACTAATCCTTGTGCTCTTAGAACCACGGAAGTACAATGCGAGATGCTCAACACGTTGCGTTGTCCTGCTGGAAGGTGCCATAGTGCCGATGATAAACACATTGCGTGTGCTAGTGGACGTGGTCCTGAGGGATAGATGCACGGTTCTGATGAACAAATGTGCCTTCCTCGGAATGCCACTAAAGCATTCCTGAGACAATAACGCTCTCTTCTCTGACCTGAACCGTTCCGACGATTGTTGCAGGGCGTTTGCCATCTGATAGAGCATAAAACATCATTCATCTCAAAGTGCCATCTGTCACCACTCACTGCACGTCTATAGTCCAAGTGATTGAAGCGAAGCACAATTGAGCGTGCGAGGGGGCGATGTGGTCTCTTCGCCGGTACGTGCGTGCGCGACATCGCTGCAGCAGCACCAGCTGTGCGCTTCTTTGCTGACTGCCTTCTCGCGCCGCCTGTTAACGTGCGTTAATGAGTCCACTTTACAGAAGATCGTAATATCCTTGATTCTTAACAAACGCTCTCCTGTGTATATAACGATACCGTTTTCTAGTTATTTGAAAACTTCAAGAAAAGCAATAGGAAGCGCACTATCCTTTACAATAATCTGGATGAACGACGTTCAGCTGCCGTATTCGATACGAAAGGGGTTTCAAAATGGACCTGTATCCTTCAAGTGAATAGAATAACGAACAACATGAAAATAATATAAAGTACTTGAGTAATTATTAATCACTATACTGTTCTTCTAGAGTTTCATATTTGGGCAGAGGAGTAATTCATAATAATGCGATGAGGTTTATTATGCAAATGTACACATCATTCAGTCAAAAATACGGAACATAAACACAAAAATAAAAACAGATTAAGGCAAAGGGTAAATGCCACTTAGTTCAGGATCACTTTTTTCCTCGGTCGTTATTTGAGCTCTGGACCGTGGACGATCAACTGGAATTGTCCAGGGATATAATGATATTTTCAACAATACTCTCTACACTCACTACTCTTTTCCACCCTTGTTTAACAACCGTTTCTGTGCGAAGTGCAACATAACTCCTCTGGCGTTATTTGTGCCATGGCTCCTTCTAATAATCTGTGAATTTCTGTCGCAGTGAAACTTTTGTTTCATCTGTTCCCAAATAATTTCGATGGTGGCTGAAGTGGCAATGGTGCGGAGGGTGGCCATGTTCCTTAGCTAAGCCGTCTACGGCATACAGTTGAAACTGTGGATTAATTTTTTTCACCATTTCACGAGCTCCATCTTACATAACACGTCCTCTATTTTCACACTGTGGCGTTCCAATCATTCAAAAATGTCGGCCTTTTTCGTTGCCTTCGTTGGACATTTGTCTTTAATAATTGAACATTAGGGTACATTATCCATTACAATGATAGACAGACTATTTAAGATTTACAATAGTGCCCCATGAACCACATCAGAAAACTACCGTGATTCATCTCCATATGGTAGTCACTTGTTTTCCTCGATTTGCTAACGAGGAGGCAGTTACATACGAAACCAGATGCAGTTCCAGCATGCAAGACTAATTCTTCGGCCCTTTCCCATGGAAACAGCAGAACTTCCACACATCTCATCTGTCCAGTTTTTTCTGACGGAATGATCGATCTTTATCCAGGTTTCGTCGACCCACAGAATGTGTTTAAACGGTACTTTAACAATATTTCTTAAAAATCGACAACCCCATGCTACGCTGTCACCTCTCTCCATTATATACTTCTATCAATTAATTTTTTTGTACCGAGGGCTCTGACAATCGTTAACAAAGACGTCTTGCTGCCACTGAATAACTCTGCCTCGCGGAGAGTAGCGCACAGCTCATTTATGGTTGAACGTTCTTTTCTCTCGTAATATTCATATATGTGGCGACGAACAGCATCTTCTTGACAGAGTTTAAGTTTGTTACTTGTGGTTCTGTCCTTGAGTTTTTACCCGGTTCATTCGGTTTGGATGAACAAGGCTCTTCGCTTTGTGCAAGGTGTTTCTCCTTAGTAACTTGGACGAAAGTACTTTTATATTTCTTCTCAGCTCCGGCAGTTCTTCCCACTACTATCATTAGAGGTAACAGTGCTGCACCATTGTCTCTCTCCCTCTGGAATTATTCTCACACCGAGCCCACAAACTCACGTGTCTGACCACGCAAAACAGGGCCAGATCGTTCAATTTCCAGTTTAGCAGGTACTTTTTTCCGCCCCCAAACTACAAGTTTCAGACATCCTGCAGCGCAAAATAAACTCGCCACACAGAGAAACGCACAACGCAACAGTCCACAACAGTTTCCGTTTCCTGCCGCGAGCGTCGTCTATAACTGGCTAAAGTGGCCGCTACCTGCAGTAGCAGAGATTTAACAACGGGTGATCGGGAGACGTGGTGAAGCACGTTGTCCCATTGGCTGTTGCTATGGCAGCAACATTAGTCACTTTGTTATTTTGATCCGCGTACAGTGACAGCATCCTGCGGTGGCCGATACACAGGAACGTTCGTCGAACTGACGGTGAGGAGACACTGTTGATAGCCGCTTGGCCCATGAGGGCGGTCTGTTTGCTCGACAGTAACTGTACGTCTATTCGCCAGTACACATCTCTGCAGCCGTCTTTCACGCGTGTCATCTATGGCCTGTAGTGCCCCACATTTGCCTCGGCACCGATTCTTGGCAGCACCACTTTTCCATGCACGGCATTTTTAACCACAGCGCCACCGAGCAGGTTACAAATATAGCTGTTCCGGAAACTTCCGGAAATGCTTCCACCGTTGGCCCGAAACGCAGTGATCGTGTCCCTTTGGACATTCCGTAAGTCGGTGCATTTCCGCACTGTGGCTAGGGCTGCCACCCGCCATCCGCAAATGGTTATTGCTAGTTGACATCGAACATAAGCCGCTATCACATTCACGTGAGTGGACCGTGTATTGCTTCACATAAATGACTGCTCCGTGGGACTTTTTGATAGTAACGCAAGCCGCGAAAGTACCGAACTCAGCTTAGTATTGTATCATGAAGTATTAAACTTACATCCCGCGTAGTGAACACACTTCTTCTATTCAGGTAACGAACACTGACACACGACAGACGACAACTCCCAGCTATTGCCGCCACGAACCTCATTGTAAAGTTTCACATGTAATGGGACTTCTTCCCCTACCATTACTTTTCCTCAGCTGTAGTTGTCGATACCAGCATTATTTCATACATTTTATATACAGTATGTTATATTTCAAGCTAAAATTTATGAAAAGAAATTACTTTATAAAATATTTTAGTTTCGATGTTATAATCGATGAGTACTAGTCATGAATGTAAAATTAAAATTAGTTTTATAGAATCATTTGAAATTACGAGTTATTTGTAACAACTAAAACTTCCATTATTAATTACACAAACCTATACTGTTTACTATGTTTATTTCTGAATTCATTTATGACATAATAACCAAAATTAGTACTTAATAATGAGTTGGTGTAACTTAGGCGCTACAAAATTTGCGGTATGGGGACGTGTGTTATCATGAAGTATCAGCAGCTTTTGTCGCACACCATTGCATAACAGTGGTTGTCGACAGACATGCTGCCCGATACGCCTTCTTTAGTCTCTGACAGATCTCCACCGATGTTGGTTTGAAAGTATCTAACCAAAATTCTATCTTTTCTTTGTGAATGTATCACTGATAAGATTGTTCTAAATTAATTATTCAGCAAACCTGCATCTGACTGCGTCTGTGAACTTGTTTCTTGAACTCCTCCATTTTGCCAGAAATGCAACATGTATTTGACTCAGCAATCAAGTTTAAGAGAATAATGCCGTTAGTGCAGTGGCGTTAAGGTTGTACTGCAAAATTAACTTTTGGCCCTGATGTTTACTTGGTTCTTTCATTGGTGGGTAACTTTACTTTACTACTCATTTTGGTATTCAATACAAGCAGAGGATGTGGATTATGATTCAGGCTGTTAGATTTAAACACAATGTTGATCTCAATATATATATTGTTAAAATTTTAAGTCATACACAAAACCTACCATTTCCAACATTTTTGTATCATGAATCACTCTTACAAAAAATTTTACCAAACCCTTACTGTGTCACACCTTGGACATGCAAATCCTAACTCTGAACGGTATCTAACATAACCAATTTGAAATCATTATATATCTTCTCTCATTTACGTGCTTAACTTTGGTCTGGGGCAGTGAGCACGACCTACCTTACAGCTGTCACCACACGTCTGCTTTCTCCTGGCATCTACCTGTGAATCCCCAGTATTTACTGCATGCACCTGGCTCTCTTAACCATCAAAGATCCTCCTACTCAAAGATATTTTACTCGTTCCAGCTTGTGGTTGGCAACTACCGACTATTTTCTGGAGCTACCCTGATCGGACCTTAGCACATACCTTTCATAACCCGCTGGTGCACTGGACCAGAATTTTGTGGGGAGGGATCTGTGCAGTTAGCACAGATTTCCCCATGAAATTCTTAAAAAAATGCAATGTAAGATACAATACAAAACATACACAGTATTCCCATTAAGTGAGTATTACACAGCAATAAAATTCACCAATAGAAACAAAGAATGTGAAATAAAATGCATAATATAATTAGATTGTCAAATTGCAGTGAATCAAAGAACAGCAAAATCTACAAAACAGAAACACATGAATGTAGGGCAAAGACATCAGACATTTAGATTATTAAGAGAAGTGCATCAAATACCATGAAAATTTACAAAACGGAGGAAAACAATGTGAGGTAAGATCCGTAAGATATTTAGATTTCGACATTGAATTGTGGCAAATAAAATCAAAAGTTATAATACAAAAATGTAGAATGTGAGGTAAAATGCAGAATATACTTAGATTTCTAAAGAGAAGTGTATCAAATAGAACTAAAAGTTACAAAATAGTATAAAAGACATAAATACTCTATATAGAAGCATAGTAATGTGGGGTAAAATACCTCAAATAACATCGAACTTTATCAAACAGAAATGTAGAACATGAGATAAAATACATAAAATAGTTAAATATCTGCTACAATTTAACAGCTAATATACATAAATGTCTCATAGAGAACTCTTAATGCCAGTAAAATAATGCAATAAAATATTTTAAGTAACAGTAGCATTAAATATAAAATATGTGACACATCAGGTGACAGCATATATTGACTTTAAGTTACAATCATTATCTTGTAGTAGACCAAGAGTACATGGAAAGTTTCATTGACAATAGTAAATGAAGAAGACATGTCACATTAGGCGACAGTTTACATTGAGTCTAATTGTAAACTGCAGTAAAATGTGGAGCCTCAGGTGAAGAAACACACTGAGCCACAACTAGTGTCGATTTTACAACCCATGTCATGTCAGGTGACAGTTTGCACAGACTCTACTTGTAAACCATAGTAAAATATGGGGCCTCAGGTGATGGAGAAACAATGTTGATTGCACAATAGATGTCATATCAGGTGATAGGATACACTGACTTTAATAGTGATCAGTAGTACAATAAGGTTGAAGAAGAGTGGGCATCAGGTGATGGGACACACTGAAGCACCTTATTGTAACCATAGAATACCTGTTAAGTCAGGGGATAACTCACCCTGTTTCAGTTACCATAATGAGAATTTATATTATGTCACAAACAGGGGTCTCAGGTGATGAAACACTCTGAGCCACAAATAATGTCCATTGGAAAATACATGTCACATCAGGTGATAGGACACACTGACTTTAATAGTGATCAGTAGTACAATAAGAGTGAAAAAGAATGGGCATCAGGTGATGGGACACACTGAGCCATGGTGGTTTCGATTGTAAAATATATGTCAAGTCAGGTGACAACACACACTGACATTCAGTTACAATTATGATATTCTATCAGTCATAGAACACATGTTATGTCAGGTGGTAGCTCACACTGACGTACCCTTAAAGTCATGATATTCAATTTGTTATAGGACACATTTTACGTGTAAAGGTAGCTTACACTGACTTTCATTATATTCTCGGAGACTCAGACCAGTTATTATGTCAGGTGACAGTTCAGTCTGAGTTTCACTTACATTTATGTAGACTCAGGCTACTTGTTATGTCAGGTGGTAGTCCACTCTGACTCTTAAACACAATCATGAGATTCTCGCAGATGCAGAATATATGTCCTGTCAGACGACACCTTAGTCTGACGCTAAGTTAAAAAAATTACAAAATCGTTTGTCATAGTGACAGAAATGTAATCTTATTTACATTGATATTATTACTGTGCAAGAAATTAATATGAGAAATAATGTACAATAATTGTATGCAGTGGGCATTTGTTGCAAAATTTTTATATATCTTGACAGTAACAATAACATCATGTACTCTGTAGCAATAACAGTAATTAGTACAAAAAAAATTCCTACTAAAGGTAGTACACCATAATAATAACACTATGTAGTGAACATTTGTTACAAAATAAATGTCTGTATGTATTTAAGGTGAATAGAACCTCATATGGTCAGTATCTTAGCTGTATTGCAATCATCATTAAGAATCTATTTACAAGTGAATATTAATGATTACGATAACCTCCACAATCACAGTATTCATTTTATAACTTCACATACTCAGTAACAATGCTGTATTGAAATCGTCATAAAGACTCTATTTACAAATGATTCATAGTCAGATATCTAATATTAATGATTGCAATAACCTGCAAAATTGCAGTAGTCATTTTAGTGTTAACTTTGTAAGTGGGCTGTTTAGGTTTTTATATTGGTAACGCCATGTAGCGCTCTGTATGAAAATCACTGGCTGTGCTGTGTGCAGTCTGTGGCTGGTTTGCATTGTTGTGGGCTATTGTAGTGTTGGGCAGTTGGCTGTTAACAGCGCGTAGCGTTGCGCAGTTGGAGGTGAGCTGCTAGCAGTGGTGGATGTGGGGAAGTGAGATGGCGGATTTTTGAGAGTGGATAATCTGGACATGTGTCAATCAGAAACAGTACATTTGTAAGAATGAACTGCTATATATATTATGACTTTTAAGGTAAATACATTGTTTGTTCTCTATTAAAATCTTTCATTTGCTAACTATGCCTATCAGTAGTTAGTGCCTTCAGTAGTTTGAATCTTTTATTTAGCTGGCAGTAGTGGCACTCGCTGTATTGCAGTAGTTCGAGTAACAAAGATTTTTGTGGGGTAACTGATTTGTGAAAGGTATAGGTCAATGTTAGTCAGGGCCATTCTTTTGTAGGGATTATTGAAAGTCAGATTGCGTTGCACTAAAAAAATATTGTGTGTCAGTTTAAGCACTGTTATGTATAATTTTGCTAAGGGGATGTTTCAACTTTACATTAAGGATTGACAGGTAATGCCATAGAAAATTTTATACAACCTTCTTAAATAGGAGTTTTGATATTGTCTGAATAAGTATTTTAACTTCACAGTATAAATCTTATTTATTTTCAGTACAATTATTAAAAAAAGTAGCTTACTTATCAGAGGACAGTTACACAGATATGTTAGAAAAATATTTAGAACAGAAGGAAGAGTAGACTGAGAACTCAGAAACGAAGAATCAGTTCTACAGAGCTCAAGGATACGGGGCTCCAATGCCACATGGTGTGTCAGTTAAAGAATAACCAACCCTCTAACCCATTAGGTTTTTTCGTGTAGACCACAACAATAATCCATTATCAAGTGTTGAAATAATGTCAATAATTGAAATTCTTTGTGAGAAAAAGAGTAAACAAATTTACTTAAATAAATGATAGGCAGAGACAATAAACAGGATAGTAATTGCTGTAGCTGAAAATGGTGGTAGTTATGGTACACCAAAAAAGTAATTGTCATGGAAACAAAACACAATAATTTTATTTTAATGTAGAATGAAAATATTATCACACATAAGGAACAGGCATTAGGAATTGACAAAACGCTGAGCTCAGCCAAGGAGAGGTACTGTCATGTTTCGGAAAATAATAGTGTGACAAACCGAAAGTGTGCATAAATAGAACAATTTATGTGTAGTAAGTGGCAACATAATTAGCGTCACAAAGTACAAAGCCAAAGACATTGCTTAAAAGATCAACAATCAGTCTACCATAAACAAAAAATAATAAGCATTCAGAGGAAGTCCAGAAGTAACAGCAACAAAAAGTAATATATCAACTTCAGATAATAAAACAAAAATAGCATGCCAACACAAAACAAAACTTTTAACTGAATGCATAGATCATAACATTATCTTAATCCTGAAATAGGTAGCACTACCAGAAAATAAAAGTGTAGAGAGAAATAAAGCAAAGCATAGCACAAGTGATAAACAATGAAATACTAACAGATGATTATATCTTTTACTTAAAAAACACGTGAAAAGAGAAAAAGGCAACATAGAAGGTAGCACAGAGACGTCATAAAATGTAAGAAGTATGATACTTGTGCTGTAGGTATACGAAAAAAATGATTAAAGAATGCTTAAAGTATGTCGTGAAGTAAGTCCTGAGTGGATCCTCAACAATGTGTCCGAAAACAATCCCAATTGGGCTCTAGTAATCCTAAGTCATCATATTATTTCATTAATGTCATCTGAAAACTAGTTGGTAATTAATATAATATAATAATTGATAATTAATATAATAATTGATAATTAATATACAGTATACAATTGGAGACAAAATGTTAAGTTTCCCTTGAAAACTATTTGCTTATTATAAAAAGGAAAGGGTTGGAAACGAAAGTTACTTGGTACATTGTTAAATAGTTGATACTTCTTCTTAAAAACTGCAGAGAACATTAATTGTTAAATTGTATTAAAGTTAATTATGAAATTCGTCAGAAAATCACCATCAACAATTCTGGAAAATGTAGAACAACATCGCTCACACTTCATGTTGCTAATCATCACTTGTAGTATCCAAGATTCCAAAGTCTCAAAAAAAAAAAAAAAAAAAAAAAAAAAAGGAACTTAAATCTAACAACATCTCATTCTGCTCATAAGTTTCAAATGTCATTCTAAAAACTCGTGTGAACACACCCTTCCTTCAAATATCTCGAAACCATTATAATCATTAGTCTCATCTTCTTATACACATTGTCAATACTCATATTACATCCTTTAGCATGACAACCCTAAGTAAACTTCAGAAAAATTGGTGCCACTAGCTTAACATCAACATATAAAGTGGCCTTCGTTCCTACAAAATCTTGTTACCGTTAGTGTCATTATGTCATGTAAACATAGTTCACTGTAGTCATCGCAAAGTAACAGAGGTGATCATCCAACAAAAAATAGAATCAAACATATCATGTAGAAAGTATCAACATCAATTTGATGACCAAAATTTTCAACTGTAATGTCAACTTAAAATGCCAGAATGAAAAGAGTTTCACAGAAAACAATAATGTAGTTCATCAGCAATGTACTAAAATAATCCCAGATTGTTACAATATTTACGAAATCTATAACGCTCTGGAAAGAAAGCAGGTCACACTACTGTCTCCAGAAAATGTCTCCGAACTCATGTCTTTATCTAATGCCAGAACAGAACACAGGTGGTGTTATTTGAAGCTTTTACACGGGGAAATATTCTGAATGTTTGCATGCTGGAAAGGAAATGGGCGCAACCCAGGCCTAACGACATGAAAAGTCTGTCCCGCCAGCGGTGCGTATTCTTTCCATTCTGCCCTACCACTAGCTGTGGCACGAATTTGTGCTACCTAGCCCCTTAGTAGGGTTCCAGGCTACCGCCGCAGAGGCGCTACACGTCCGCAAACCATGCCCGGGACGTGGAGAAATAATATAAATAAAATAGCTGGACATACGTAGCTGGGATTTACTGTAATAAACCGATGTAGTGAACCCTAAATGTTACCAACGAAAACGGTACTGTCTATTCCATGAAATGTTTGCAGTTTGTGAATTGATGTACACCACGTGAATTTTTTGTACGTAATGTTTGGACTTCAAGAGCATTAGGATATGCTATACGGACTACTCGATATGGACCATTATATAACAGAAAGAATTTTTGACTTAGATTGCGGGCTTTATGCGATAGCCTGTGGGAGCAGACCAGAACTTTGTCTCCTACTTGAAAAGAAATATTCCTATTTGGTGAATTCATTTGGCGCAGCCGTTGGTTAGCAGCTCGCTTAATATTGTGTAATGCAATTTGAATAATCTCGTGATGCCGTAGGCAGCAAGAAAGACTTCAGGGAACTTGTGATTTCTTTAATCTTGTCAGGCAGGTGTTGATTCTTTAACACAAGATGTGGAGACAACTGTGTGGAAGTATTTGGTAATGAATTTATTACATCCTGGAACATGTCCCATTCACTGTGTTTTGCATAACAAAAGATCTTAAATAATTTCACCAATTCCTTCATTAACCTTCTGAGGGATTCGATGAAGCATGGTATCTGGAGATATAAATGGGGGAAATTTTGTGAGTCTGAAGAGTACGTCGCCAAGTGCGCGAACGGAACTGCGGCCAGTTGTCGGAGATTACTGATGCTACATGAACCACTTCTTTCAGAAAATGTTTAGTAAAGGCACGTGAAACAGTGCAGGCCGTAGCTCGAAGTAATGGAGTGAAAGTGACGAATTTTGAAGTTAATTCCACGCAGACAAAACATAGACGTAACCTCTCTTTTTAGTGGGAACTGGGCCAAATAAATCAGCGGTCGCTAGCTGACGAAGACGTAACGGGATGATGCGGAATGTTTGAGCTGCAAAGGATACAGTGGGTGGTTTTGCTTCTCGACAAAGTCTGCATTTTGAGAGGACTTGGCGAATACGTTTTTCCATGTTGAAAAAGTAAGATGTTTGTTTGTGCAACTGAAAACATTTGCGCGGTCCATAATGCGTGTAGCTAAGGTGAACATACCAAATGAGTTTGTTAATTAGGTCTTCTGGGATACAAAATAGCCAAATTGTCGTATCAGGTTTGATACGGCGGGACAGAATATTGTTATGTATTAAGTAATACTGTCGCAGAGTGGTGTTATTAACATCGCGCCATTGTTGTTTCACGTCTTTCCAGATGGAATCCTTATCCCGTTCTGAGGCAATGTAGTGCAGGGCATCGGAAGCAAAGTTTTCAAATGCGACCTGGCGCATATATAGCAGACTGAAGTTGTTATGGCAAAAGGTGTTGGCTGGATCAGTATTGTCGGTGTCTAAAGTGCGTGACAAAGCGTCAGCAACGATATTTTGAGGTCCTGGTACATACACAACGGAAAAAGGGAACTCTTGTAACAAGAGAGCCCATCTCGCTGAACGACCATGAGATAGTTTAGCTGACATCAAAAATTCTAGTGCTCTATGATCTGTGTATACTGTAGTGTGTATACCAAAAAGAAAAGGTCTAATATTTGGAATATGCCCATACAACAGCCAGACCTTCTAATTCAGTGAGGGGATAGTTTCTTTCTGAAGAAGATAATACTCGAGTAACAAATGTGATTTTTTTTGTACCTAGTTTCACCTTCAATGAACTCTTGAAAGAGATGAATTCCAAGGGCTGTGGTTGAGGAGTCTGTTGAAATGCAAAAATCAGTTGTAGGGTACATCCATAAGAGACTGTTTTAGTGTCTTAAATTCCTTTTGAGCAGTATTATCCCAAATCCAGAGAGAATTTTTTCATGTTAATTTACATAAAGTTGGCGTATCTAAAGCTTTGCTGGTAATAAACCTGCGAAAAAAGTTTATCATTCCAAGGAAACTGCGAAGTTGCTTTTTACTGCGAGGAACTCGGATGTCATGTAATGCTTTTAGCTTATCAGGGTCCGTTTGAATTCTGGATGATGAAATAAGATGGCCTAAAAATTTGATTTGAGCTTGTCCAAAATGAGATTTTTCTAAATGTACTGTAACATCGAAGCTAGAGAACGAGTGAAGAAGTTGAGACAATATTTCATTATGCTGTTGCCAGGAAGAAACGGCAATGGGAATATCGTCCACGTAAATGGTAATCCTGTCTTTTAAATGAGGTGGCAACACAGTATTTAGTCCACAGATAAAGGCTGCAGATGAGATTTTTAACCCAAAGGGGAGCCTGCAAAATTGGTAGCACTGACCAAAATAGAAAAAAGCTGTGTATTTGCGGCAGTTGGGGTGTAATTCTATTTAGTAAAAACTGGACCGAAGATGTAAGGAGGAAAAAATAGATACGCCGTGAAACTGTTGTAAGATTTCATCCAAAGTTAGTGGCCTATCCGTCTCTGGTAGGCTGATCGTATTGATCTGTCTTGAATCCAAAACAAGACGAATTGAACCATCCCGTTTAGGCACAACATGTATTGGGGAATTGTATGGACTGGTAGCAGTTTCAGTAATATCGTGAGCTACCACAGATTGGATTTCCTGTTTGTATTTGTCACGGTGAACTAGCGGTATCGGATAAGGTGGAATAGCAAAAGGGGTATGGGGATTTTCTTGAAATTCGTATAAAAAAATCTTTAATTGTGCCTGGAGCCATGTCAAAAACGTGGGAAAACTCAGTTAAAATGGCATGTAAATCTTCCTTTCGTTGAACTGAAGCTGAATCAGCTACTTTGATTTTATCCTGAATAATGTTACCCATGTCTGGTGTCGTATCGTCATTGTCAATATTTGGGGAAGGAACAAAAAATGACGTCAGTGTTACGTCCGACGGGAGCTGAGACTGAATGAAATTATTTTTGTTAAGGTCTTCTTCTGCTTGCGACAAATGTTTGTGAAAGTCGAAAAAGAAGCAAACTCCATCATCACAGAGACGAATCCAATGACCTTCAAAATCTAAAATTGCTTTATATTTGTTCAAAAAATCGATCCCCAAAATGACGTCTGTAGTGAGAAGCGGAACTATTAAGAATGTAGCATATAAAAAATGTGTATCGACTTGAAACTGCAGATAACATTATTGTTTAATATCTATACTTTTGCCAGGAACAGCACCACTGACATTAGTATGAGAAAGTGGAGGTGTTGGAATGTCAGAAGCAGTGGCACATTTTTGGAAAGCGGCTTCACTAATAACAGAAATGGGAGAACCCGAATCAAGGACTGCAGATAATTTGTGTGTGCCTATCGAAATATTAATGCGGGGATGATGAACAGTTGGTTGTAGTTCGACTTTTTCCAGCAGTAGGTCCGCTCGTATACCGTCACAACGGATAACGTGTGACGTAAAGTGTTCAGAAGAATCGTGGCACCGCTCGCGCTGCAGCGAGCACGCGTCAGGCAGAGCAGTTAGTTGCTATTGTTGGTGTTCTGTTTCACGCTGATAATCTGCATTGTTTCGTGGATTTGGTGGACGAATTTCTACTGACTGTACTGTTCTGCCCGATGAATTATTGAAATCATGTCTGGTGTGGAACCGGGAATCAGGTTGATGAAATGGAACTCGTCTGTCATTGCCGTAATTCTGTTGGCTGTCATCGGCTTGTCTCTGGTTATGATTTGGACAATTATCCTTACCATTTGATAAATTCTGTTGACTGTACTGATGAGTGGGTGGGCGGTCAAAGGTTTGTCGTCGTTGGTAGTAAACACTGGTTCCGTATGGCTGATGCCGGTTTTGGTGCCACATTTGGTTTCTTTGTACAAAAGAAATGTTGAAATTATTCCGCTGATTTTCCCAGTTTCTCTGGTTGTTACTGTACCGCCGATTATTTTGTGGGGTATTGCCGTATTGAGCATTGCGGAACGACATTGATAGAAGGGGATGATAATTTTGATTCCTGGATGGGTAGGCATTCACAACATTCTGCTGATACTGGGGTTGTGGAAGAAAGCGTCCTGCATTTCCATATTGAGGTCTATTATTGGGAAACTGCCTGTTGCTATTACGGAAACGGTTGTCTCTATTCTTTTGTGATTCCGGGAAAGAGTGTTGACTAGATCGTGGGTTGTGTGTTTCATCCAGTTCAGGAAGCTGTAAAACATCACGAAAAGTGTTCAAGTTTTCTGTGCGATTTCCTGTCAGAAATGGAACTCTCAATGATTTTGAAATACAAGGCTGAATGAGACCGGAAGGGCTGTAAGGTTCAGTTAAATGTTGATTCTGTTGAATCACGTGGTCAAAATATTGTGTCAAAGTGCCAATTTGTGAATTATAAAAGGATGGCGTATTTAGCAACTGATCTTTCACAGCACGCTGTGAAGTGGGATTCCAGTAAGCACCAAGAAATTGCTGTTGGAATGACTAGAAAGACAAACATTGCCGTGCGATGTATCTCATTCGCGTTGCAGGTTCGCCCTTCAAGAAACTGCAGACAAGTTCTAATTGATGTGCCACTGGCCAATTTGGAGGAAACGCGAATGTAAATTGCTGAATCCAATCAGGAGGATGTAAATCATTCGGGTTATTCCGCAACGTCTTAGATTTCTTGATTGACAGGAAGTGTCTGTAATCTACATTATGTTGGCGTGGGAAAGAAGGAGCATCATGGGGCAAAGGAAAATTGCCTGGGAAGTTACTACTTTGCACAGGGTAATCTCGTGCAAATGGAGATTGTGAAGATAAGAATGGGGGCTGTTGTTGCTGGTATGCAAACAGATTTTCCTGCTGTTCTGGGACAAAACTACGAGGCACACTGTCGTCCTGTAATTCTTGCTGAATATCGGAAAGTTTACTACGAATTGGGTTGAGTTCTCATTTTTGTTGTTCATTAACAGTAATTTGTTTACTCTTAAATTTAGCCAGAGCTTGGTATTCAGTTGTATTTGGAAAGGGAACTGGGGTTGCCTGATCTAATTCATTTTCTGCATGAGTTTCCAAAGCGGCTATTCTTTCAGTTATGTTTTCTAATTGCGAGTGGAATTGCTCACTCTGTTCACTGATCTTTGTTTTAAGTTGAGTGACCTTAGATGTCAGGGATTCGGTACATGATTCTAAGGCCTGTATGTGCTCAGATTGAGCAGCGGAAGTTTGTTGCAGCTTTTCAATAGATTCTGGTGGAAGTACTGCATTGATTCTGTCCCTAAGGTCAGTAACGTCGGGCTTATGCGTTTCAATGATATCCTGTAATTTATTGTCAGTTACTACTTTAAATGTGTCGACAGTTTGGATTAACTTCTGGATGTTACCGGTGAGATATTCGTCACATTTTGCGTTATGTTCATCACGCTTAGCATTCTCTGCACGGTATTGAGAAAATTGTTCATCACGTTTAGCATTGTCTGCACGGTATTGCGTAAATTGTTCATCACGTTCGCTCAGTAGTAGAAGCTAGAGCTGGGGATGTCACCTTGGGATTTGGCTGTTGCAACTCATATTGCTGGGGAGGGTTGCTAAAAACAGTTTGACAATTCTTAGCTGAAACAATTTCTGTTTGTGGAAGAATACTGCAAGGGAAATTGGCTGTTGGAATTATCCACATGGCTTTGTGAAGGCTGCCTTTACATGAACGAGTCATGGGAAACTGTTTGTAATCGGCTTACTATGTTCTGAAAACCCGAAGGCAGAAGTGAAACCGATGCGAAATTTTGTGACTCTGTGGCTTCATTACTTGCCGCAGCATTGTTGTCGAATTCCTGATCACTTTGTGAAGTAGGTGGGTTAGCTGACAAAACTAGGTCATTGTCCGGTTGTTGTTGCTTACGCGGTTTTGAGGTACTGCGTAAATGTACCTTATCACCCTGTCGATTTGTTTTGGACATCTTGAGGGAGACAATATGGCGGACAAAATCTCAAAATGGTCGTAATTCACAAGACGATATTTTGTAGACAAAATATGAAATATTTAGAATAGACACATAAAATCAGTATAAGCAGATGCAGATCTAAAAAATAAGTATTCACAAGCGTAGCAGCAAACGCAATATTACGCAACTGGCAATGCAGCGCACAGCTGAAACAGTGGTGGCGAAAAGAATGCTCGAAAACGAAGTCCACAGTTACAGAAAATATATCCAAGAACGTCACCACAGAGGATGTCGCCAAGTGAAAGCATCTAACCAAAATTGTTACCTTTTTTATTTGTGAAAGTATCACTGTTAAGATTGTTCTAAATTAATTATTCAGCAAACCTGCATCTGACTGCGTCTGTGAACTTGTTTCTTGCACTCCTCCATTCTGCCAGAAATGCCACATGTATTTGACTCAGCAATCAAGTTTAAGGGAATAATGCCGTTTGTGCAATGGCATTAAGATGGTACTGGAATATTAACTTTTAGCCCTGATGTTTACCTGGTTCTTTCATTGGTGGGTAACTTTACTTTACTACTCATTTTCATATTCAATACAAGCAAAGGATGTGGATTATGATTCAGGCTGTTAGATTTAAACACCATGTTGATCTCAGTAAATATATTGCTAAAATTTTAAGTCATACACAAAGCCTACCATTTCCAACATTTTTGTAGCACAAATCACTCTTACAAAAAATTTTACCAAACGCTTATTGTGTCAAACCTTGGACATACAAATCTTAACTCTGAGCATTATCTAACATAACCAATTTGAAATCATTATATATCTTCTCTCATTTACGTGCTAAATTTTGGTCTGGGGTAGCTAGCGCGACCTACCGCTTCCTCCAGACACCTAGCTGCGACTCCTCCCTTAAAGTTGTCTGCACACGTCTGCTTCCTCTGGGCATCTACCTGCGAATCCCCCGGCTTTTTACTGCGCGCGCCCGGCTCTCTTAACCATCAAGGATCCCACTACTCAAAGATATTGTACTCGTTCCAGCTTGCGGTTGGCTACTACCGACTATTTTCTGGAGCTACCCTGATCAGACCTCAGCACATACCTTTCAGGTTCTTCGACAGGCAAGAAAAGAATAACAGCACGTTGGTCCTATTTAGACGTATTTGGTAATAATGTCGCCATAGTCCATATTTCTGTATTTATCACGCGCACGTCAGAAAGACATAGTGACATACTAATCCCTTGTCTACATGTCGATGCACATATACCCGTATCGGAGTCGCACTGCGTTGTACATACACTGCAGCAACGCCCTCAAACGGAAGCTTTTGATCAGCCGTTGTAGTAACTTTGAGTCGAGTACAATCTCCGAATGTTGTAAGGAATATTGTTGTAGTGACAATTTCTCGGTGGAACTGAAACCTTCGTGTATGAATGGTGGGTACAGTTATTTTTTTGGGCATTGCGCTGATGTGTCATGAGCAACAAATACTGTTGCCTCATAATATATCCATCTCTTGAGGATTTTATCATGGGATTTGCGGATTCTTTGTAGCGCCACTTCGCGAATCACATGCCAGGCTTGTTTGGAAAATGTTTCCTGCTACCATAACAGAGGTGAAAGAGACGTCACCCAGGTGTTAGTAATTATCACCAAGAATTGCATGCGTTCTTCCTCACTTACCACCTAAACAAGGTTCCATTAGTTTTCGACATGCCGAGATGTGCACGTAACACTATTTGACGTAAGTTTCACTCCAGACGTCTTGCATTAATAGCTACCTACATAACTGAATCTTCTGCATCTTAAAGCCCCACGAGGTAATTCGATTTTTAGTGCATCCAGTTATGACATACAGTACATTTTGTCCAATTAAATCATACGCCGCTCAGAAAATATGGAGTCAGTACCTTATATCTTACAGTGAATCGTGTAACTTATTTTGTCTGCTTTACAATGAATTCGTGTTAGTGTGCACCTTATACCGATTCCATGCACATGCGCATCCCACAGGCGATTCGTATAATAGACAGTTACTTTAAACTTTTCTGGGAATTCAATTTCGTGAATCGTACGATGCCATGCTGAAAAGTAATATATACTTTTATTATTTATACGTATATATTTACTGTGACTGATTAATAGTTTGTTTTTTTGTCTTTGGAAGGAAATATCAGTAATTCTGCCTATCAAAACCCCGACATCTAGTTGGTAGTTTTGTGGAAGTATAAGGCATTAAATATCTAAGCACAGGTCATGTAATTCGCGTAAATAAAGGCCGCTGATTTCCATACACGGTGATGGCGTCCTATATAGATCCTGATGAGTTCCATAGGATTTACATCATGCGCATTTCCTCGCCGAGATATCAACATGAGTTCAAACGACTGTGCCGGCCGAAGTAGCCGTGCGGTTTCTAGGCACTACAGTCTGGAACCGAGCGACCTCTACGGTCGCAGGTTAGAATCCTGCCTCGGGCACGGATGTGTGTGATGTCCTTAGGTTAGTTAGGTTTAATTAGTTCTAAGTTCTAGGCGACTGATGACCTCAGGAGTTAAGCCGCATAGTGCTCAGAGCCATTTGAACCAGCAAACGACTGTGGCGTGGATCTGGCTACGAGAGGCGGACAATTACACTGCTGAAATACATCTCCGTCGGAAAACACATCGAGGATGGGTTGTCGCAAGTGGTTCGCAGCCGTCAGTGTGTCTTAGAGCACTGCTTCAGGTTGCATGAAAGCGTAGGAGGAGTGTCTCCCATAACATAATACTGCTCCCAGCAGTCCGCGTCCGTGGCGCACTCCACGTTTCGAGCCGGCATTCACCTCGATGACGGCGTTAGTGGAGACCATCGTCGACCAAGTGTAGCAAAAGTGTGATACATCCCAAGAGCCGACACGTTTTCGTTGATTGACGATCGAACCCCTATGGTCCCGTGCCCTCTGCAGTCGTAATTGGCAATGTCGTTGGGTCAACTTGTGAAGACGTAGAGGTGGTCTGCTGTGGAGCTCCATGTTGAACAAGGTACGATGAACGGCGTGCTGCGAAAGACGTGTGTGAGCTTCTTCACCGTTGTGCTTTTTCGGGAGTTATGCCACAGATCACCATCTGTCCTACTTTACAGAGCAGACAAACCTCGGAACCCCACGTTCTGTGAAGAGTCGTGGACGTCCAACCATTTAGCGCCTAGTGATGGTTTCACTGTCCTTCTACCTCTCGCCGTAGATGCTCACGACTGTAGCTCGTGAACATTCTTTCACGGGTTCTGCGTAGTAATAACATGCGCTCTGTCAAAGTCACTTAACTCAACGTATTTTCCAATTTTCATTCCGTATATTCGCTTATATATTTTTGTTACCGCGTCACGTGCTCGGGAGACTGCCAGACGGCATCCAACCTCGCGGCGGGCTGTAGTCATAATCTTATGGCTTATCAGAGAATTTCTCAACGCAGTCACCTTGGCAAAGAACACATTTCCTCTCCCTGGGAGAGGCCAGACCTTGATACCGTCACTGCAGGACGATTGTCTTTGTTGACGGAGCCACATCCCATACTATGCTTGCAGGTGCTTCACCGCTGTGAACGTGAAGTCCTCGAGGATGTCCTTTATATTTTGGGAAAAGATGTTATTCTGACGACACTGTATGGGCGAGGATAGATGATAGTGTGAACCGAAGCCGTCGGCTCGTTGCACGCGTCACGGCGCTCCTGTGTGCTGTGGCACAGTCGACCTGCAGAAGAGGTGTTGCACGTCTGGACTCGTCGCAGAACGCTGTTTCTCACGGATCAACATGGTTACGCTACTCGCCGTCATGTTAAGCGCTACAATTCGAAGCCCTCGAGCGGTAGGTATGCAATATGAAGGTTAAAGATGTAGGATGTTAACCGATGTTTGATTTATTTTAAAAGCTTTAAGGGTTTTCACATAAAGATTTCGGATGCATTACTCTATAGGACGCCTTCGTAATTATCAAGGACCTACTAAAACCAGATGGATAGTAACTGGAAGTAAACCTTACGCATTTCAGTATACACTGATCAGTCAGAACATTACGACCACCGATGTGTTGCTGTCTTAGTCATCAGTCTAATGACTGGTTTAATGCGGTCCGCCACGAATTCCACTCCTTCCACCTCTTCATCTCAGAAGATGCACTTGCAACCTACATTCTCAGTTATTTTCTGGATGTATTCTAATCTCTGACTTCCTCTACAGTTTCAATCCTCTACAGCTCCTCCTAGTTTCCTGATATCTTAACAGATGTCCTATCATCCTGTCACTTCTTCTTGTCAATGTTTTCCATATATTCCTTTCCTCGCCACTTCTGCACAAAACTTCCTCACTCCCTACCTAATTTTCAACATTCGCCTGTAGCACCGCATTTCAAATGCTTAGATTCCATTCTGTTCCGATTTTTCCACAGTCCATGTTTCATTATCATACAGTGCTGTGGTCCAAATGTGCATTCTCATAAATTTCTTCCTCAGATTAAGGCCTATGTTTGATATTAACAGGATTATATTGTCCAGGAATGCCCATTTTGCCAGTGCTAGTCTGCTTTTGGTGTCCTGCTTGCTCCATCCGTCATTGGTAATTTTGCTGCCTAGGTAGCAGAACTCCTTAACTTCACCTACTTCGTGACATTCAGTTTCTCACTGCTCTAATTTCTTCTTCTTCTCATTACGTTCAAATTTAATCGATTGGCTTTCCAACCATATCCTGTCCTCATTAGACGGTTTATTGCATTCAGCAGATCCTGTAATTCTTCACTTTCACCGAGGACAGCAATGTCATCAGCGAATCTAATCACAGATGTCATTTCACCTTTGAATTTTAGTTCTGCTCTTCTTTTATTTCCATCATTGCTTCTTCAATGTACAGACCGATCTGTAAGAAGGGATGCATACACCCTTTCTAATGTGAGCATTTCGTTCTTGGCCTTCCATTGTTATTATTCCCTCTTTGATCTCGTACATGTCGCATAGTAAGGTCTTTCCCTATTGCTTACCTCTATTTTCCTCAGATTTCGAACATCTTACACCATCTTACATTGTCGAACGATTTTTCCAGGTCGATATGGTCTATGAACAAGTCTTGATTTTTCTTTAGTCTCGCTTCCATTATCAAACGCAACGTCAGAGTCTCCTCTCTGGTGCCTTTATCTTTTCCGCTCTTCTTTACATTATTCTGGTCATCAGCTTGAATGCAAAGGCTGCTAAGCTGATTGTGCGATAATTCTTGCACTTGTCAGCTCTTACAGTCGTCGGAATTGTGACAATGATATTTTTCCGAAAGTCAGATGGTTATCACCAGTCTCATACATTATACAAACCACCGTGAATAGTCGTTTAGTTGTCACTTTCCCCATTGAATTTGGAAATTCTGATGGAATGTTATCTATCCTTTCTGCCTTATTTGATGTTAAATCCTCCAAAGCTCTCTTGAATTCTGATTGTAAAACTGGACCCCCAACCTCTTCTAAATCGACTCCTGTTTCTTTTTCTATCACATCAGACAAATCTTTCCACTCTTAGAGGACGTCAATGTACTTTTTCCACCTGTCCGCTCTCTCCCCTGCTCTTATAATTGAAATTCTCGTTGCACTCTTAATGTTACCACACTTGCTTTTAGTTTCACCAACGGTTGTTTTGACTGTCCTATATGCTGAGTCACATTTTTCATGCAGTCATTTCGGCTTCCATGCACTTCCTATTTATTTCATTCTTCAGCTTTTTCTATTTCTGTATAACTTAACTTCCCTGAAAATTTTTGTACTTCCTCCTTTCATCGATAAACTGAAGTATGTCATTTGTTATCTATGATTTCTTCGCCCTTACCTTCGTTGTACCTATATGTTTCCTTCGAACTTCTGTGATTTCCCTTTTTAGAGATGCCCACTACTATTCAACTGTACAGCCTGCTGAGCTGTTTCTTGCTGATGTATCTATAAACTTAGAAAACTTGAAGCACATCCCGTCATTCCTTAGTACGTCCGTATCCCACTTCTTTCCATACTGATTCTTCCTGAATAATCTCTTAAACTTCATCCTACTTGTCATCACTACTAAATTGTGGACTTAGTCTATATCTGCACCTGGGTAAGCCTTACAGTCCTGTATCTGATTTCGGAATCCCTGCCTGACCTTGATGTAATGCTTCCCCCAGCTCTTTTCATATATGCCCATATTTTTGAACATGGTATTGCTGCTACTAGCTGAAATTTATTGCAGAACTCAGTTACTCTTTGCCCTCTCTCATTCCTAGTAACAAGCCTATATTCACCCGTAACACTTTCTTCTACTCTTTCCCCTACAACCGCATTGCAGTCCCACATGACTAATAGATTTTCGTCTCCCGTTACATACTGTATTTCTAGTTGTATATACTCATATACTATATCTATCTCTTCATCTTCAACCTGCGGCGTCGGCGTGTTCTCGATGCCGGTTTGGAAGAGCATTATAGTTAATTAAGTAAAAGGTCCACACAGGGGACACCAAATGAAAAGCTTCTCCTTATGTTTCAGATCTATACTGCAATAATAAAATGGGAAGGAACTGTTAATTAGAACTCAGAGAGAAGTTTTAGTTTAATTGACTTTCTATTTATTCATCTTAAACATGACGAGACAACAAAATTATTAAAGAAACATCACACAAACATTTTTTATTTAACAAGCGCCTTACTAACATGGGATCTATGGTGGAGAAAGTGATCTGCTTGGGATCGACACACGACACTAACCAGAACACTAGTCGCTCTATCTGACTTCATATACGTGAATCCAGGTTATGGCACCAACTACACCACCGCCAAGCATCTATATTCTAACATACAAAAAAAGAAAAATGTGGTTCGAAAGAACAGGGTGCTGAGGAATATATATTATAGCCCTGCTTTGCAGCAGCGTATACTTTACGCTCCTGCTGGTCAAGGCGGCACACTACGATGCGATCAGCGACTGAGGTCATGGACGGCGGCGATCTTTTATTAAACGCACGTTCCTGAAAAATGCAAGTACGTGGCCTCGCGTTCGGTTAATTCAGAATGCAGGTGCTTCCCTATGAGCCTCTGAAACCCTGATGGATTCCAGTGTGCAGGTGGACCCGTTTGCTGGTCTGCCAAACCAGTCTCACTCCGTGCCATGACAGTGCTTGTCGGATTACGTCAAATGTTTAGACGGCCGACTCAAAACATACAAGTACACCCACGCGTCACTCGTTGTGACCGTGATGATATAAGTCGAATCTCTGTCGGTTCAGAAGGTGACTGGCACAGGCACTATGTTGCATACTAGGAAAGGACACAAGTCTCACTGTTTAGGTAGAGACCTGCAGTTCTTTACTAGCAAAGCGCCAGTGCAAGAGACTTGTACAAGAGTGATCTTCTTCCTTTCTCACTTCTTCCTCCTCAACTCAGTTCCAAAAGCACATTTCTCTTTTTTGACTTTCCCCACTTTTCCATAAGCCAATCACGAGCTGGAGCCCAGCATTCTAAGCTCGGAGAATGGTCTTTGCACTGCAAACCGATTTGACCAATCAGAGACTTTAAAGTTAATTGGCAGAAAACGGAAAAATGATTCAGCTTCGCGGCCTCTTTCCCACACGTTTGCCATGTCTGTTGCTAACACAATACAGGGTGGACGCACAGCCCTTCATAAACAGTCTGTTAACTCCCCTGTTTCGTCCGTTTCAAAGTTTCCAATGAACGGTCATAAACTCGCCGAAATCGTCGTGTCTAAAAATTTTGAAACAGAGACTGGACGTCTGGACGCCAGTTTCCCTGTCCCACGGAAATCCGCAGAACGTTTACATTCCTTTTGGCGCCTTGCTCCCTAACAAGGGCTAGTCCTCTGCTTTATTCCTGGCCTACCACGCCCTGTCGGCGATTTTTCGGCGCTGGCCCATTTACCTAGATGCCAGCCTCCCGTCCGGCGCCAACTTAATGTGTTTTAAACAACGCGACCGCGCCACGCGGCCATCTGCAAATGTCTCCTCACCGTTTAGATAGAAAAACACACTTTGTCGCCCCACCAACGCCGTGCTTTTGCTGCAGTCGTTTAAGTCGGCACCCTGTTCCTTTGAACGCAGGTAAAGCTTGCCGCATTTCCTTCCCTAGAGCATGCAAACAAGACGATAAACTACTGCCCACCATTTCATCATTATGTATGAAGTCAAGTCGCAGTAAAGATCATACTCCCTATGAACACGAAGTCGCATAACACCGAATCAGAAGTGAGAGTGCCCTGCAATCTTTCACGTTTTCTGTCGATTCAGTTGAGAACAACGCTGTCTCAGAACTGTTCACAGCCCTATCTTCGTATTCATAACGCATCCCACCCCCTTGACAGCATTTCCTACTGTTGTTGATATTACAATACACTCATCTGACCAGAAATCCTTGTCTTCTTTCCACTTCACTTCAGAGACTCCTGCTGTATCTAGACTGAACTTTTGCATATCGTTTTTCAGATTTTCTATCTTTCCTATCCCTTTCAAGCTCCTGACAGTTCCCTCCCAGAGATACCAATGGGCGACTATTCCAGAATATTATACCAATAGAGAGATCAGCATGACACTTTGTCATTTACAGGCCACATGTCCTGTGGATACACATTATGTGTCTTTAAAGCAGTGGTTTGCATTGCCTTCTGCATCCTCATGCCATTGGTCTGACTCTTCCGCCTTTAGGGGCAGTTTCCCAACCCAAGAGCAAGACAGTGCCTTGAACCTCTGTCTGCTCCTCCACTCTTTTTGGGGAGGCCATTGGCAGAATGAGGGTGCCTTCCTACGCCCGAAGTCTCCTGCCACAGACCTACTATCGATAAATCGGTCCAGTCGATAGCAGTGACACCTGCCGAGGAGCGACTGACTGCAAGTCAGTCACACACACGACATGTAGCAACAATGAGCGTGTTGTCGGTGTGTAGAATGGAGGAAGCGCGCGATCTATTTGGGTTTGACAGAGGGCAGATTGTGATGGCCCGGAGGCTCGGCACGAGCACTTTGGAAACTGCATGACCTGTCGGCCTCATGGCCCACCGCCCTGGAATTCACAGGAATTACGTGGTCTGAGTGTGTAGATGTGGTGCCAAGTCACTCCAGCGACCTATCAGGCCTCATTGCTTCCAAGCTATAACGCATCTGCACTCTTATCCGTGAAAAAGTGGATGTACTGACTATCAGGAGGTGGTTATCATGTTCTGGCTATTCGTTGTGTGCAAAACTGCAACTACATTTCAAGGTACACCGATGAGCCAAAACATTATGACCACTGACCACTGCGAGGTTGTATGCTGCCTGGTGGCGCTGAGGGCACGTGAGAAGTACATGAGAGAGACAGAGACGAATGGGGAGTCACTCTAGCGACCATAAATGATGCAAATGCGTAAATCCGCTGGCTTGAGCGACTTTGACGAAAGCCAGATCGTTGTGTCCCGGTGACTGGGAGCGAGCATCTCGGATACGGCGAAGCTGGTCGTCTATTCACGTGGTACTGTCGGGAACGTCTATGAAATGTGACTGAGGAATGCTGAAACCACGAGTACGCGACAAGGCGTTGAACATCCGTACTTTATCACAGAACGTAGGGATCAGATCCTCGCCCGCTGTCTAAAGCAGAACAGGCGGCGATCTGTGACAGTGAAGCGTGGCGTAATTGCCGCTTCATGTGTTTAGAATGATATCTGACAACTTTAGTCAGATGTTTAACCAATTTCTTCATTTTCTGCAATTGTTATATTCAATTAACATTACGGTAATCACCCCTGTGGCTATTCTGAATGATGGCAAATAATGTGTTGACTTACTTTTTTATCATATTACAATTTTTACATTACCATTCCCGTACCATCCTGTTCGTGTGAATGAACTTGTGTGAATGGGGAAAGTCAAATTATGCCGGTGTAGGTCCGTTTGGTAGATGTGACTTGCAGTGCGTGGTGCCAACCTTAGAGAGAGGGTGAGGTGAATGTCATTTGTTAGTGAGTCAAAGACAGTATCGGTCAGCAGGAAGGCCAGTCAAGTTGGCAACAGCCAGAGGGGTGTCTTCCCGCTCAGGAGGGTTGCTTTCTGCAGTCGCGGAACGGTCGGTGGTTGGCGCGCTTTTGGTCAGCGAGACGGGGCAGAGCTGGAGGACGGACGCAGCCTGTGCAGTATCGCACAAAGATGGATAACAGTTTGAAAAAATAGTGGTGCGTTTGTGTTTTGTTGGAAATAAATGTGAGTATGAATACCACAATGCACCACGACAAAATGTATAAGGTATAAATTTCGATTATTGAGTCATAAGAAGGGATAGAAAACTTCAGTAATGATAGCGTGTGCGGGTGAAAAGGAAATGTTCGATTAAGAGTTTTAGGCTCACTATTTGGGGTCATGCTTTCGAAAATTAATTGTGTTTTCGCTTCGGAATGCTCTGACGTAAATTGCATGGGTTTCTGTTCAATAATTTCGGTTGCTTCTTTGTCGGTTCGGACTTAGAATATTTGTGGCACGAAAATACTACCGCGATGAAAAGTGTGGTTACCAGTAAAGGCTCACTACGTGTGCGTGTGTTTTCCGAAGCAAACGAAGTGCGTTAACAAATCTGTAATGAGGTTCAATAAAATTTTTGTGTATTTTTGGTAAAAGAACTCACGATAACTTGGGGGTTAGAACACGTGGCGGAGGCCTCACTTTCGCTCGCAATTTTCTTGCCATATTCTATCCTTTTACAGTGAAATCCACGGTAAACATTTCAGTAATAATTCGGGACAAAGTGTAGTATAAGCTGTACGATAAATTTTTTCAATATTTTTTTGGGCTTTCGTTTGTGATGAACTTGGCCGTATTCTTCAGTGCGGCACACAGAGAAACATTTACGTAATATTTCTAGGGGCAGTATTCACATTATTTGTATCAAATCTAAATTACTATTCCTTTAATGCATATTCGGGGTTTGATTTCAATAACCTGTAGCATTTTTTGTTGTTTGCTAAGGAAACGCACCCACGTGGTCGAGAATTTCAGTACGGTAATCGCGTTTTTGATTACTAGCAGCCACAGTGTGCAGTAACTGTACGTAATCGAATAAAAATAAATCAGTGTATTCCCTTTCTTTTGGCGCGGAGTTAAGATTAATTTAGTTAAATGTCTGCAAGTGGCACAGTCAGTTCTCAGCCCTGTCCTACTCTCTGTGGCGTACGTTCACCGCTTATTACGTATTTATTAGAGCCTTTGTTTGTCCACAAGCGCAAGTAACTTACCCGCTATCTGAAGGTTGCACAGTTTTACAAAATAATCATTTTGAATTGGGATCAGTGTATGCTAAGGCTGATTACATGTACGTTTGTTAATAATCAAGTAAATGTACAAAATCCATTCCATTCCCTAGTCATTTCCTAGTCAAGTAATTGAAACTAAATTTTTGTGGTACTGAGACCATTACGAAATAACATGTATGGTAAAAATAAAGCCAAACTATCATGTTAGTTGAAATTTCATTGGATCTGAATAAGGACGTATTTTCCTTTCAAATGGAGCTGTGCAGTACGCAGCAGTAAAGAAATTATTTTTATAATTTTCCACTTTCTTTTGAAAAAAAGGTCTTTCATTGCCCAAATGCACATACCCCCACTCCTTTGATTGATCCTCATTATTTAGTTCAGTATTTCAGCTGTATTTGAGTCAATTTAATCAAATAGTGTACTTCATTTAATTTAGAGATCACAGTCTGAATAACAAGGTGGTTGGTAGTACGTGATGAAGGTCGGGGCGCCCTTTAAAGAGTGATCAAGTCAGGCCGATATAAAAAAGATAAATTCCGTTTAGCGTACATAAATAAATAAATCCTATATTAAATTTACAAAAGATCACTATGAGAGCAGCCCCCTCCAACAGATCTGACGACAGAGCAGAGTGCTGGCGCGGGCACAAGTGTTTTGGACCACGCCATTCACCGCACAGTGTGGAGCGTGTGTTCCGCAGCTGAGTTATGATTGACACAGTATCATCGAGACTGGACTATAAATCAAAGGAATCGTGCCGCCCGGTAGAAATAATCCCGTTTATTGCTAAACAGTGTTGATAGTCATGTCCGGATACGCCGTCATGTACGCGAAGGGCTGCTCGAAACACGCAGCGCACCGCTTAAGCAGGCCGGTGTGAGCAGCACTATGTTGTAGTATACAGCCAGCTGGCCTCCCATGGGACCTGCGATAGTAATTGAAGGTACCGTGGTAGCTGTGACTATGTCGACATAGCCGGCCGGAGTGGCCGAGCGGTTCTAGGCGCTACAGCCTGGAACCGCGCGACCACTACGGTAGCAGGTTCGAATCCTGCTTCGGGCATGGATGTGTGTGATGTCCTTAGGTTAGTTAGGTTTAAGTAGTTCTAAGTTCTAAGGGACTGATGACCACTGCAGTTAAGTCCGATGGTGCTCAGAGCCATTTGAACTATTTGAACTATGTCGACATAGAACACATGTAGCTTGATGTCTTCCCCAACAGTAAAAGCATCTTCCGCAGGACAGATGTCCATTTAAGAAACCGTGTTGTAATGATGTGAGGAACATGATAGTGAACTCATGTTGATGTCTGGGTTGTCGAACAAACTAGGACGCTATCGGGCGTTAGCTACGCGCCGACAAATCGACAAACCATTAATTCCGGAACTGTCTGATCTGTGCTTGGGCGCCTGGCGCTACAAAACTCTGGAAACCTATTAAGTTCTTGCAGAAACACATGGAATATAGAATCACTGCTGAAATGCTTTCCAGAAGTGAACCTACACGCTTTTAAGTAGGTAGTCATAATGTTTTAGATCATCGGTGTATATCGCAGGAATAATAGAAGAAGAAATATAGTTTGCTGGTGCACACCTGGAACGCAACGTATTAACCAACGGTATGAGACAACATGGGGATGCATTTTAAGGCTAACTCGGCCTCAAAAAGTTGTTGAAATGCACGTAGACTGAAGATCGAATAGAACTGGTACACCTGACGACTATCGTGTAGGCACACGCGAGCAAGCAGAAGTGCCGCAACACGACGTTGCATGGACTCGAATAATGTCTGAAGTAGTGCTGGAGGGAACTGACACCATGAATCCTGCAGGTCTCTCCACAAATCCACAAGAGTACGAGGGGTGGAGATCACCTCTGAACAACACGTTGCAAGGCATCCCAGATATGCTCAGTAATGTTAAAGGCTGGGGAGTTTGGCGGCCAGCGGAGGTGTTTAAACTCAGCAGAATGTTCCTGGATCCACTCTGTATTAATTCTGGACGTGTGTGGTGTTGCATTGTCGTGCTGGAATTTCCCAAGACCGTCGGAATGCACGATAACACGAATGGATGCAGCTGATCAGACAGGATGCTTAAGTACGTGTCACCTGCCAGAGTCGTATCTCGACGATTTAGGGGTCCTTTATTACTCCAACTGTACACACCCCACACCATTAAAGGACCTCCACCAGTTTGAACACTCTTTTATTGACATGCAGGGTCCATGGATTCATGAGATTTTCTCCTTATCCGTACACGTCCATCAGCTCGATACAATTTGAAACGAGACTCGTCCGACCAGACAACATGACATCATCAGTCCGATATCATTGTTGATTGGCTCAGACAAGGCGTAACACTTTGCGTCATGCAGTCATCAAGGGTACATGAGTGGGCCTTCGGCTCCGGATGCCCATACCGATGATGTTTCGTTGGATGCTTTGCACGCTAACACTTGTTGATGGCCCAGCATTGAAATCTGCAGCAATTTCAGGAAGGTTTGCACTTCCGCCACGTTGAACGATTATCTTCAGTCGTCGTTGGCCCCGTTCTTGCAGTATCTTTTTCCGGCCGCAGGAATGTCGGTGATTTGATGTTTTACCGGGTTCCTGATATTCACGGTACACTGGTGAAGTGGTCGTACGAGAAGATCTCCACTTCGTCGCTACCTCAGAGGTGCTGTCTCGCACCAGTCGTGCGCCGACTGTAACACCACATTCAGACTCATTTAAATCTTGATAACCTGCCTTTGTAGCAGCAGTAACCGAGATAACAACTGCGCCAGACACTTCTTGTCTTATACAGCTGCGCCATATTCTGCCCGTTTACGTATCTCTGTATTTGAATACGCATGCCTATGTCAGTTTCTCTACGGCTTCAGTGTACGAGGATTGGAACTGTAATAGTGGCAACTATTTATTTACAGTCGGGTTTCAAAGTTTTACTGACCTTCAGAGTGGTCACGAGCATTGTGTATAACCCGTGGCCAGCGGTGTGGAAGTCGTAGCACTGCCAGTTATGTTGACAGTTCGAGCGGCGGGGTCTATTGCCCAACGAATTTGTAGCATTTCTGAAGTGAATGCCGTGAAGTGTTTCCACGTTTAGAAATCGAGTTGAACTCACGAGGGCTCAAGTCAGGGGAGTGCAGTAGGTGGTATACCAATCAGCAGCGCCATCATTCAAAGAAATCAGTAATAGCTTGCACTGTACTTGCTTGAGCATTCTCCTGCAAAATGATGGTCAGGTCATGCAGAAAGCGTTATCACTTCTGTCTCCAAGCTGGTCATGGGTTGTGTTCCAAAAATGAGCAGAATAGGGACAGAAGTGATAACGCTTTCTGCATGACCCGACCATCATTTTGCATGACAATGCTCAACCACGTACAGTGCAAGCTATTACTGATTTCTTTGAATGATGGCGCTGCTAATTGTTATACCACCTACTGCGCTCCCCTGACTTGAGCCCTCGTGAGTTCAACTCGATTTCTAAACATGGAAACACTTCATGGCGTTCACTTCAGAAATGCTACAAATTCGTTAGGCAATAGACCGCGCCGCTCGAACTGTCAACATAACTGGCACTGCTACGATTTCCACATCGCTGGCCACGGGTTATACACAATGCTGGTGACTACTTTGAAGGTGAGTAAAACTTTGAAATACGTATCTATTTTGAACGAGCTGTAAACAAATAGCTGCCACTACTAAAGTTCCAACCCTCGTAATTTAGAAAGGTAACGAGACGACATTTCGCCATCCAATGACGAAGTCTGTTGCAGTGACGTGGAAGCGGCTTCACGGCGCTTTGTCAGCCGGTGGGCTCCGTGAGGAGCCAGTGTGTGAGAGCAGACCGGAGCGGGCCCAGGTGGCAGCTGGGTCCGGACCAGACCGCTGGGCCGCGGAGGCGGCGCGCCCCCCCAGCTGGAAGCCTTCCAGGGCGCGGCTGACGGCCCAGCCCCGGCCCCAGCCGGCGTTCATCTGCCCCTCCACCCCCACCTGGGTGGTGAGCTTGCCGCCTCCTCGAGCACGGGAGAACAGCCTAGAGGTTACTGCCTGCTGCCGAACGACAAGGCTGGTGCGACAGCTGCGACGTCGCCACAAGCGGAACAACGTCCTGGAGACACTGAGCTCCTGCGGGTCAAGTGTCAAGCCCTTTTATAGCCCACTGGATTTTCACTATCGATAATCCTACTCTAACGTCGTTGTCTGAAACTCTCCCTTCTGCAGTCAAATTCAAATTGTTTTGTTCTGCCAAGAACTCTGATAGGGCAAAATATTTTCATCTTTATTATTAGAAAGTTGCAACAGAATATCTGCTTGTAATAATTAAATTTTACTAACACCAGACTGTTTAGATATTTATCGCTATTGTCAAGTACGATCTTCGCAAGATGAAGTAAAAATATGAATGTCATTTACATTAGAGTGTCTATAAACTACTTAGTCTAGAAAGATGTGACGTCCATATTACTTCGCTAGTGAACCGTCATATAACTACATTATTTTCATTTGATGGTAAGCGACGCAAATATATGGAAAACTAAACGTTAATTATGGCTTGACGGTTCTACTCTTACGACATTATATGTTTACAAAGATAATACTGTTGATGAACAGCGATATTATTTTAGTAACTTGAAATTTGTCACGATTATTTTTCGTTGTTGCAGATGCTATTTCCGGTTCGTGCTTCCAAGTGTTCTAAAAGTTCAGTGAAGTATTTGGGGTAGTATTTGTGTCTTAATTCTATATGCTCGTTTAACATTTCTTGTGGGTATTGCGTCGCGTGTATACAGTTTTCCAATTCTTCAAGGGGGTTCATTGCATGACCTTTTGGAATTATATACACGATTTGCACTGTATTTTCGGTTCTATCAGCAGTTCGGTTGAATTTTTCAAATATGGTAAGAAGCTCGATTGATTATTCTCACGTTTCCAATCTGTTCTTTATTCCTGGCGTTAAAATTTCTTCTTGTTTCGTCAATGTAAAAGTTATTACTGTTGCAACATCTGATTCTATATAAGCCTGGGTTATCATATTCAGAGCGTATCTCTATTGAAAGGTTTTCGTTGGTTCTAAAGGCTAGTTGAATATTTGTAGCTAAATATTGCATTAATTTTGTGGAAGGTCCTACAAATGTTTACTGTTGACACGTATCTTATTCTTTACGTAGATGAAGTTTTCCGAGTTAGACGTACATCGTTGTGTATTGTGTTCTGCTATGTCATTTTACATTTGGAGTAGTACTTTGTAATTATGTAGGGATCAAAGTGATTTGTATTGGCTATATAGAGACATTTGTTGAGCTAGTTTTGAACTGCTGGTTTTTCTAACGGCTTCTAACCTATTAATAACGAAAAATGCTAGTGTATGCGACCCTGGGTGACGGGAATTGGCCTTTATAATGTTGTCAGAAGTGGTATTCTTTCTATGGATAAAAAATATGTGCTGATTATTATTTTTGTCAATTGTCTTTCTCCAGTTTCACAGTGAATTTAATTTTAGCGTGTAGTTCGATACCAGCGTGGCTGCCATCTACCAACATGAGGCTACCATCTACGTACCAAACATGTATATAATCTAGCGAGAGTGGGCCAGTTTGTTTAGAGAATTTCTGTTCAGGAGAATTTAGGAAGAGAAATTTTTCAGCTTTTCGCAGGTACTTGACAACGGCGATAAATGCCGAAACAATTTGTCGTTAATAAACATTAAATATTATAACGGGTATTCTGGTGCATCTTTCTAATAATAATACCATTAACGTGCATAGATAATCCTGCTGGCCCTAAAAAAACTTCTCCCGAAGAGGCCATGAAGGCCCAAAAGTACCGATCGGGCGCCGTGTCATCCTTGGACCACAGGCTGCACTGGATGCGGATACGGAGGGGCATGTGGTCAGCACACCGCTCTCCCGCACATATGTCATTTTCCGAGACCAGCTGGCCCTAAAGAGCAAAAAGAATATTTGCCTCTGCAATCTGGGAACAAACGTTAAGAACTTAAAAAAGCACGTGTTCTCCTACAATGGTAATGTCTTGTTTTGATCACCTTCTGTACTCAGGCGGAATTTTACTTTTTTGGGTCCCACGTTGGCCAGCAGTTGTACAGTCGTCCACTGTCCACCCGAAACTGGGCGGCATTCATTTAGTAGCCACTTTTGTTATCTCTGCAATGAGAGCCAATTCTGCTGTGGTACTTGTCATGGGTAGTATGATGGCGAACATTAAATAGTATTCATACTTTATTTTCAGAAATTCCTGTTAGGTGGTTACTTGAATGTTTCGCTGTGAGGGCAGACACTACTTTAGGGGGCAGCGCGAATGGCACACCCATTTTTTCTGAAGAGGGAGCAACACTGCATCGTACAACTTTGTAAACTTGTTATCGGCTCAAAGGAATCCTTTCCCTGCCGTTGATCTATGGCGCAATTTTTGCATCAGATCCCAAGATAGCTTGGTAGGCAAATCCGCCTACATTTCCTGAAGGGACATCAAAACTGCACCGTGCAACGTTTTAAACATGTTATCAGGTCAAGAAATCGTTTCCCTCCCGTTGATATGTGGCGCAGTGTTCGTAAGAGATCCTAAGAAAGCTTGCTAGATGAGTCCATGAACGATTAGAAAACATGGAAGAGTAAGTGGTGACAAGGGAATGGTTTTATTATAGAAATAAGGGTTTCGTTGGTGGTTACAGGCATGGTAAGTCGGTAGAGCTGCATGGACAACCACAGATTACAGTATTCATGTATGACAGAGGCAGGCTACCGACAACATCTAATCCCTCTTTTGAAATTGTCACCCCGACCGACCCCAGCGGATTCAGTGACCTTTGACATACTAAGAGGGAACCACACGAAAGTAACATTTATGAATGGGTGTAGGTAATCATACATGGGTCTTGGATGAAATCGACATCAAACGTCATCCCGTAGGATGTAACGTTTATGGCTGTTTATACTATTGAGTAACACGTTACATTGAGAGATTCCATGTCCTCTTTTGTATGTCGCTTCTCATTTTCATCAACTTTATTAATGTTTTATGTTATTGCATGGTGGTAACAGGCCAAATAAGGTTATTGTAATGAGAGTATTTGTAATGAGAGCTCAAAATCCTTGTCTCTTGATTCCTGTGCATGTTGGGTTACTCCCCTCGGTAGCCTGTACGAGGCGAGCACTGGTGGACGTGGCACACTGGGTTTCCGGTTGGCAACTGCACTTCTGTGAATACTGAGAGGGTTGTACATCAATGGGTTTAAGCGCCTGGTGGAACGACTGACGTCGGTCGAGTTTCGCCTATTGTATGTGTGGTGTCACCGCCAGACACCACGCTTGCGAGGTGGTAGCCTTTAAATCGGCCGCGGTCCGTTAGTATACGTCGGACCCGCGTGTCGCCGCTATCAGTGATTGCAGACCGAGCGCCGGCACACGGCAGGTCTAATCTAGAGAGACTCCCTAGCACTCGACCCAGTTGTACAGCCGACTTTGCTAGCGATGGTTCACTCTCTACATACGCTCTCATTTGCCGAGACGACAGCTTAGCATAGCCTTCAGCTACGACATTTGCTACGACCTAACAAGGGGCCATATTCAGTTACTATAAACTGAACAGATAATATTGTGAATCATGTACCATCAACAGCGACGTTCATCATTAATCGATTAAAGTTAAGTATGAAACTAATTATGCCCGCTTTCTGAATTCTAATTCCTTGTCATGTTCCAGACCTCACGTCAGTATAGATGTTCCCTCCCCACGCCAGCCTGTGTGAGCTAAAACGTGTGCATTTCGGCCTCCACTCGTAACACGGTGTTGGCTCTTCTGCCAACACAACATTGGCGACGAGAGTAAAAACGATGTTATTATCTATACTGCCCGGAATTCATTGTGTCATAGCTTCGCCACAATCTCCAGATATACTGTCCGAATTTTATCGCTTACAGAATCAGCAGACGCAGGCATAACTGGATGTCCTTGGACAGCTCATACAGGGTCAACGTGCAATGCAAAACGATGCGGCAGCCGCCTCTCCACCGCTAATGCAGCCACAACACTCAGTTGCACTGACTTTCAGACCTTTTGATGCGGCACCGGAAAGCTGGACGGGGTGGTCAGGCCAATTTGGATTCCATCTCGCCGCCTGCAGAATTCAAGGTAACGAGCGGCAGCCTTTTCTTTTGTCGTCCGTCGGTGTGCAAACCTACCATGTGATAGTCAAGTTATTTCCCCGACGCGACGTAGCTACTCTGTTTTACGAAGAAATTTTGTCTGCATTAGATGCATATTCCAAACAATCAGTCGATGTAGTTCCAAAACGGTATACCTTCTTTCGTACAAAATGTACGGCAGGCCAGACTAATCGGGAGTGGGTTGCAACCTGGCAAGGCCTTACTAGGGATTATGCTTTTGAGTGTCAATGTGGACTCCCATATTCAGATACTATGGTACATGATGCAATTGCACAGAACGTTTCTGATGTTCGTATAAGGGAACAGATTTTGAAACTAGTCAGTCCCTCCCTTCAACAAGTGATGGACATATTGGATCGGCAGGACACACTTGACTTTGCTCAGGAATCGTTTGAAACTTCGCCAGCCGTGTGTCAGGTTAACCGGTCCGCCAGGCGAGCTGCACGGAGCAGTAAACAGCCCTCGTGCAAGGCCGGGCCGCTCCTGCCGCCATACTCTCAGCCGGCAAGCAAATGCAGTGCTCAAATCATGCCTGCGGTGCGCTACTAAACATTCGCGTGAGAATTGCCTGTCACGCCAAGCTATTTGCTTTTACTGGAATACAAAAGGACATGTTCAGAGTATTTGCTAGAAAAAGCTCAGATCGGAAACTCGAAACCGTGCGTCGACATCGCCGGAACTCCCGTCAAGTCGCAAGTGATTCTGTACCAGTGTCAGTTCACGTTGCATGGGACAGTCGCTCTTGTCGTCAGCAGGACAATAAACTTTTTGTAGACTTGGACATTTACAGCAAAGTGATACCATTCCAGCTCGATACCGGAGCTTCAGTTTCACTGATCAATTGCGGCACTTACAAACTGCTGGGCACACCTTCGTTGCGTGCCGCAAATGTTCAGTTAAATAGCTATTCAGGTCAACAGATCACTGTGTTAGGACAGTGCAGCCTTCTTGCAACATACAAAGGACAAACAAAACTTGTGTCATTTTATGTCTTTCGTCCTTCTTCTGCAGTGAACTTGTTTGGTTTCGATTCATTTCAATTGCTTAACTTGCCTATAGTAAATCAGGTCCTACCAGTGAACCACTCTGTGCCTTCAGACAGTGTATCTCGTCTATGTGAAGAATTTGCAGACATTTTTGCACTGGACCTCGGTTGCGCTAAGGACTATGAAGCACATTTGGAACTGAAAGGAAATGCACAAACGAAATTTTTCAGAGCGCGCAATGTTCCCCACTCATTTCGGGATGAGGTCACAAAAGCATTACACGATTTGGAATCACAAGGTGTAATTGAACGTGTGCAGGCTTTTCTCTGGGCATCACCGTTAGTAGTTTTGCCAAAACCTTCGAGAAAATTGAGACTTTGTGTGGACTTCAAGTCAACAGTGAATCCACTACTAGTGATTGCAACTTTTCCTTTACCCCGCCTGGAAGATCGTTTTGAAAACCGTGCCGCCGGCCAGAGTGGCTGCGTGGTTAAAGGCGCTTCAGTCTGGAGCCGCACGACCGCTACAGTCGCCGGTTCGAACCCTGCCTCGGCCATGGATGTGTGTGATGTCCTTAGGTTAGTTAGGTTTAAGTAGTTCTAAGTTCTAGGGGACTTATGACCACAGCAGTTGAGTCCCGTAGTGCTCAGAGCCATTTGTACCATTTTTTGAACAAACTGTGCCCCAGCACATATTTTTCGAAGTTGGATCTAGTAGATGCATACTTGCAAATATTGGTGGACGAAGAATTCCAGCGCGTTTTGGTGGTTAACACGCATCTTGATTTGTATCAATTCAAACGACTGCCATTCGGGTGTGCATCCGCCCCTGCATTGCTTCAGCAATATCTACAAACTGTTTGTGCGTCGGTCCCTACTGCAGCAAACTATCTGGACGATATTGTGATCTCTGGAAAGACGGAAGAAGAACATTCAGCCAATCTCAGAATATTATTTCAGGTCTTGCGACAAAATGGTCTTCGCTTAAGGACAAATGTGTGTTTTTTGCTCGTGACTTGCCATACCTGGGACCTGTACTCAATGCCCAAGGCCTACATCCCAGTCCTACGCACCTCCGTGCCATACAAGACTTGCCTTCGCCGCAGAATTTGAAGCAGCTACAGAGTGTGCTAGGAAAAATCAACTATTATCACAGATATGTGCCGCATGCCTCTTCCATTTCAGCTCCGCTTCATCGCTTACGCCGTAAAGGTGTTCCCTTCGTCTGGACGATGGAATGCGAACGCGCCTTTCGCCGGTTCAAATCGGCGTTGCTTTCCAATACTTACCTTACGCCATTCCATCCCCAGAAGCCCCTTTTGTTGATGGTGGATTCATCGGATTTCGGGATCGGTGCTTTGCTAGTGCACAAAGATGGCTCGCACGATCGCCCTATTGCCTTTGCGTCCAAATTGCTCTCATCTGCGCAAAGAAATTATTCACTGATCGAGAAGGAAGCATTGGCTCTCGTATTTGGTGATACAAAGTTTCGTGACATCTTGTATGGTCGTCACTTTACCATAATCAGAGACCACAAACCTTTGACATCGCTTTTTTCATCCGAACATGCCTGTACCTCCACGTACAGTGCAGAAATTCATTCGCTGGTCTATTTTCCTCTCGCAGTACTGCTACGATATCTTGTATTGGTCCACTGCTAAGCATGGCAACGCCGATGCGTTGTCCCGTTTGCCTGTTGTTGAGGATAGGGCATTCGATACCTCAGAACTTGATTGCATGTTCATTGATTCGGAAACCGATGACGTGGTCAAATCGTTTCCGATTGATTTTCGTCGTGTAGCTACAGCCACATCTGCCGACCCTGTCCTTCCTGCCATTCTGCGTTTTGTTGCTACGCAATGGCCCTTGTCAGAGTCACGGATCGGGGACCCGTTGGTTCGCCGATATTTTGCTCACAAGGAGAGACTTTTTGTTAGACGTGGTGTTTTGCTGTTGCGTTCCGATAATGATCATTCCAGAGTCGTGGTACCATGTTCGTTGCAGTTCTCTGTCTTAAAGATTCTCCACCAAGGACATTGGGGTATAGTGAGAACGAAACAACTTGCTCGTCAGCACTGTACTTGGTTCGGAATCGATACCGCGATTACGAATATGTGCCCTTCTTGCATGGTGTGTGCCGAACAACAGTCAGCACCACGGCGGAAATTCTTTGCAGGGCCAAAAGCCATTTTCCCTTGGGAACGCTTACACATCGATTTTGCTGGTCCATTTTGGAATGCTCGATGGTTGGTTGTGATTGATTCATTCAGTAATTTTCCTCTTCTTGTCGGATCATCATCTGCCACCATCCAAGCGTTATCTGCTATCTTTTGCATTGAAGGTCCTCCACAGACAATTGTTTCCGACAATGGCTCACAATTCATGTCCGCAGAATTTCAGTCATTCTGCGAGGCCAATGGTATTCAACATCCGACGTCCGCGCCGTTTTCGCCACAGTCCAACGGTGCCGCTGAACGATTGGTCAGGACTTTCACGTCCCAGATGTTGAAGTTGAAAGAGTCGCATTCTCGGGAGGATGCGTTATTGCTCCTTTTGTCCTCGTATCGCTCTCAGCCCCGAGATGGTCGCTCGACGGATGAGTTGCTCCACGGTCGCTATCATCGAACCTTGATGTCTTTGCGACATCCGCCGCCTCAGGTTCCTGTGCAGTGGCAGACACCTGCTTTGGCCGTACGCGACGTTGCCTACCACCGCCACTATCGAGGTTCACGGCGCATTCTTCGCTGCCTCGGCCGCGCTATGTATCTTGTTTTGGGGGCCCCTCTTGAGGTGCGCCAGAATCTCAATCAGCTGCGCCTCTGTCGTCGCACGGGTTCTGCCGCCCGCCGTCTGCTTTCAGCGACGGTGCCGTCCGGTCAGCGGACCCATCCACTGGCTCGCCTCAGCCCCAGGTATTACCGACGCTGCCTTCCATTTTACCCTCTGGCGACGCGCCTCCTCCGCCGCCGCCTGTTCTCCCGCCGGCGACGCCCGCAGTGGACACGTCGCTGCAGCCGCCGGGCGACCCCCTGGGTCACGCGCCGCCGATCGCTCCCTGTGACCAGTTGCCCTCCGACATGGAACTCTTGCCCGCTTCGGACCATATGTCGTCTTCACCCGTCGGGTGCCCTGCCCCGATTGAGGTCGACCCTTCGGCGCCTCCTGTCTCTCTACAGGCGCATACACCGCATGTTGGCGTGCACCCTGGAGTAGGTTTTCAAACATTCCCTAGCTCCCCGTGGTCCAAATGGCAGGGTGCGAATGCACGGCCTAGCCTGTTGTTAGGCTACCCACCTCGCCACATACGTCCACATGGGGTCCTCCCCACGGCGGGCGGAGGCCTTATACCACAACCGCCGGCCGATTTGGGGGGGAGGAATGTGGTGTCACCGCCAGACACTACACTTGCTAGGTGGTAGCCTTTAAATCGGCCGCGGTCCTTTAGTAAACGTCAGACCCGCTTGTCGCCACTATGAGTGATTGCAGACCGAGCGCCGCCACTCGCCCCAGTTGTACAGACCTAGCAAGGCGCCATATTCAGTTACTATAATCTGAACAGATAGTATTGTGAATCATGTACCGTCAACAGCGACGTTCATCATTAATCGATTATAGTTAAGTATGAAACTAATTATGCCCGCTTTCTGAATTCTAATTCCTTGTCATGTTCCAGACCTCACGTCAGTATAGTCCTTCCCTCCCCACGCCAGCCTGTGTGAGCTAAAACGTGTGCATTTCGGCCTCCACTCGTAACACGGTGTTGGCTCTTCTGCTAACACAAATGTATGCATGGCGAAACGACCTGCGAGACGTCTGAGTGTAGCCGTAGCTTATATGTTTACCGTTCCGGAGCGTCGGAACGGAGACTGGTGGCACCGACTGACTGCATTGTCCTCATGACTCTGAGAATACTTGTGGACCGTGCCCTGCTTGGCGCGACTGTCTGGCGCCGTGTGGTCGGTGGTCTTGGCATGTCGTTTTCGTAGCCGGTCAAATGGCAAGTTCAGTGCCCGCAGAGGCATGACTGGTCAACTTGAACTGAGGCTATTTGACGACATAAAGCCCTGCTTGAAATTCGAGGGAACGGTCGCTATTGCGGCGAATGAGGCTGGGGACAGTGTGGGGGAGTTTTGGAATCAGTACTGAATGCTGATTCGTGGTTTTCGAGGATGGTAGGGAGTTGAGCAATGTTGGCTTCGCTCTTGCGTTATGTGGGCGCAGGTGGACTCGGGATCTGATCTTCGTCGGAGACGGACGGTCTTGCAGCGTTGTCGCACTTCTTCGGCAGCCTTCGAAGCCAGGGGTTGAAACAGAGTTGCTGCACAGCCCAAGTCTGTCCCTACATCATTAGATAGCTGCTTATCGATGACGTGCTGCATATTTCAGGTCTGGTACAGTATTTTTAAGCTTCGGCATTGTAGGACCTATGATTTTTATACTGAAGCAGCACACGCGATCGCTTTGCTACTAGTCCACCTTGCTTGATTCTCCATATGATTCCATTTGATTTCTCTCTACTAATCGCGATTCTGCAATATAGTCGGGAGGGTAATATTTCATTTATTAGGACCTCCAGTCATTATCGTCAGTCTATTGCATCACAGAGAGCAGGAACCCCTTGTACTCGAACCAAATCTTATTCTCATAATAGTTCAGTACACCCTATTCTTTAGCCTGCTGTTTCTGTCGATAATCATGTGCCTTTATGTTCTAATGTATAATAAATCCCACTGTAATAGTTAATCTGTGGTGTCACCGCCAGACACCACACTTGCTAGGTGGCAGCCTTTAAATCGGCCGCGGTCCGTCAGTATACGTCGGACCCACGTGTCGCCACTATCAGTGATTGCAGACCGAGCGCCGCCACACGGCAGGTCTAGAGAGACTTCCTAGCACTCGCCCCAGTTGTACAGCCGACTTTGCTAGCGATGATTCACTGACAAATTACGCTCTCATTTGCCGAGACGACAGTTAGCATAGCCTTCAGCTACGTCATTTGCTACGACCTAGCAAGGCGCCATTACCAGTTACTATTGATGCTGTAAAACATGTACCATCAAGAGCGATGTTCACCATTTATGGATTAAAGTTAAGTATTCCACCAAGTACCCCCTTTTTTCTGAAGTCTACATACCTTGTCCTGTTCCAGACCTCACGCCAGCCAGCGTGAGCTTAAACGCGTGCCTTTCGGCTTCCTTCAAACTCCGTGGGTTGGCTCCTGCCAGTCCACAACATAATCTCCATATCATTTCGTAAATATTGTAAGTAGGCTGTTTAGGTTTTCTTGTTGGTAACGCCATGTAGCGCTCTGTATGAAAAATGACTGGCTGTGCTGTGTGCAGTCTGTGGCTAGTTTGCATTGTTGTCTGCCATTGTAGTGTTGGGCAGTTTGCTGTGAACAGCGCGTAGCGCTGCGCAGTTGGAGGTGAGCCGCCAGCAGTGGTGGATGTGGGGAGAGAGATGGCGGAGTTTTGAAATTCGTAAGACTGGATGTCATGAACTGCTATATATATTATGACTATTAAGGTAAATACATTGTTTGTTCTCTATTAAAATCTTTCATTTGCTAACTATGCCTATCACTAGTTAGTGCCTTCCGTAGTTTGAATCTTTTATTTAGCTGGCAGTAGTGGCGCTCGCTGTATTGCAGTAGTTCGAGTAACGAAGATTTTTGTGAGGTAAGTGATTTGTGAAAGGTATAGGTTAATGTTAGTCAGGGCCATTCTTTTGTAGGGATTATTGAAAGTCAGATTGCGTTGCGCTAAAAATATTGTGTGTCAGTTTAAGCACAGTCATGTATAATTTTTCTAAGGGGACGTTTCATATGTCGACCCTTAGCCGAGGATATCTCACTGGAATCTTCTGATTTTTTCTTGTAGTTTGTGTGATTAGTGTAGATTTTGTTTATTGCTAGCGCGTAATTGTAGGGAGAATCTCCTTTGTAGTTGCAGTCTTTCATTGTTGTACAGAAAAACAGGTGTGGCACGCATGTAAATTTGCACCAAGTATTTCGCAGCTGCGCTTGCAATTAACTAGATATTATTTTCAGTGCTATGTTAATGTGTTTTCTTATTTTTGCTCTTCAAATTGTGCTTTTCTGTGCTATCGTGTGAAATATTGTGACAATAATGGCGTGTGAAAAACGTAACACTAGGCTCCAAAGTAAACTGAGAAATAATAGTGACGACGAGCGTAGCTTACCAGTACCACTGTGTAATGAATTAACAGACACTCAAAGTAGTAATTTGGTAACTGTGCATAGGGAAATGGAGCGGACGTCAAATTATGGTGTAGACAGTGAAACAGGTAGTGAACAGGGAAGCATTACGATCGACCAGTCGGCAACAGCTCGCCTCAGGAATCGAGAATGACAGAACACAATATTGCAAATACTGTATACTCAGGTTTTCCGTTCTCACCGTTTTCTCAAATGAGTCAAGACACATTTTCCGCTTGTCAAAATGTGAATGTTGCCAGTGCAAATTCACTGCCGAAAAGCATAGAAGAACAGATTCCAGACACAAATACATTATTATTGCAATTAATGCAACAAATGAAACAAAATCAGAGACAAACACAGCAACAGTTAGACACAATGGAACAAAATCTTCAAAAGTTAGACACAGTGGAACAAAATCATAAAAAGTTAGACGCAATGGAACAAAATCTTCGAAAGTTAGACACAGTGGAACAAAATCTTAAAAAGTTAGACACAATGGAACAAAATCTTCAAAAGTTAGACCCCACGCTTGAACAAACACGTGAAGATTTAACTACTGAGTTACATAACATCGAATCGAAATGTTAAAAAGTCTGTAACGACATAAAAACACAAATTTGTGAGCATTTCCAACCTATTTTTTCGCGTCATGAAAATGCATTACAGAATCACGAAGCAGCCATAAAAGAACTGCAAATTATTGTTCATGAAAATAACCTTGCAAGCTAAAATTGACTCAGTTGCATCTACCGATTCGGTTACGCAACTTGCAAAAACTCAGGAAAACTTAAAAGACACAGTAGATACGATTTCAATACAAATGGACACTCTGAAACTTGGTTCAGAAAAACACACAGAGGAAATAATTTCACTATTGGATAAAGTAGCCGAACTTTCAGATCAGTTCACTAACGTATCTACAAAGGTAGATGATGATCTGAATGACACAAGACCTGTAGCCTTCACTGACGCTGAAGAGTACAAACAAATTAGAAAATTCAAACAAAATCAAAATCAAATCAATACACAGTCCAAAAGAGAAATCCGGGAAGTACAAGATCAGTTGGCGCAAGTAATACAAGAATTACATATTTCAAAGGACACTCGCGCTCCAGTATGGGAAGAGGGACACAGAAATACGGAGCAACCACAAAATAATAACACAGGAAACTTCGGAAATAATAAAAGAAATTGGTAAGGCGCATTGAATTTTGAGATGAAACCGCCAAAACGAAGTAACAATAAGCGACGTGCGACTCGTCGACACGATGATTTTGACTATAAGCTGTTCATTACTACACGTAAATTCAAAACATTTAAGAATTCTGACAACGACATTCATCCACAAGCATGGCTCCATCAATTCTCTCATTGTTTTCCTCCCAACTGGTCTTTAGAACACAGATTAGAATTTATGTGTGGCTACTTAGAGAATGAACCAGCTGTAAGAATGCGATCGGTCATTCACGATTGTCACAGTGAAGGAGAATTTTATCATGCCTTCCTCTCAGCGTAATGGTCTCAAGCTACACAAGACCGAATAAAACATAGCATCATGATGATGAAACACTTTGAACAATCTGAATTTTCCAGTCTTGTCAAATGTTTTGATGACATGTTGCATAAGAATCAATATCTTTCAAACCCATACAGACCCTCAAAACTCATCCGCATTTGCTTAATCAAATTACCTGAACATTTACGACATATTATTTTAGCAGGACGTTGCAAAGACGACATTGAAGCTTTTCAGGGACTGTTACAAGAACTGGAAATTGACACTGACAATCACGGAACGCGAAAACAGGAACACAACAATTACAGGTCACATCCGTCGCAATTCCGCGATGACAGAAATAATACACGCAAGGCTATTCTTACAACGTAAATCGTGACCAAAACAGACACCACCCGTATGACAACCGTTGGCAGAGTAGTAATAATTATAGGGAAAGATCACCTCTCCCCGGTAGTAACTATCACAGAGACAATCAGAGAAGCAGACAATTTGGGAACCAAAATTATTATCAAGGGAGGCAGAATAACTTCAGACGCAACAGCTCAGCGCGCAGTTACGATTCCGGGAGAGATTCTCCACTACATGACTGACAAACAAGAAACTACGTAAACTACCAACAAAACGACAGACCTGAATTCCATCAGAACTGGCAGGATTCAAACAGAGGAGGGCACTCTCGACAAGGTGAATTTGTAGAAGTTAGGTCTCCTAATCCCAGTAACGACGCACGCCAACAAAGAAACAGACAATGACTCGCACCGCAGGCAGCCACGTGCGCCGGCTGGCTCAGGGAAAATTACCATATTAGACGCTAACCTTGAGGAAAAGTCCAGTATTCTTTACCGACGTATACCACATGATAATTGCGTCAAAGTTGAAACACTGCGTACTAGGAAGAGTAAAGGTTTACACCACCTTTCATATATAAAACCGTTTATTGAGAGATAATCTGCTTTTCAACTTTGTCTTTGCCATAAAACTTTTCACTTTACGTTCCTAGTACTCTTTGTCACACTTACAAACTGTTAACACGCAACTATGTTTTAAAATAAACTATCCAGTTAGAATCTAGGGAACATATTTAGACAGTAATTACAAATTCATTGTTATAGTGAACAGATGTCACAGTGTTATTGTGTGTGTATATTCTTGCTTCTTAGTTGCACAATTAAATAACGACTATAAAGTTTACATACTTAGAACATATACTGGTGCTGCTAATGAGATTTTAATGCAACATTTTGGTTTACTTGAAAATACGTTCTGGATTTAAACTACTTTCTGAGAGATACCAGGTGACTCAGTGGTTAGTTCATTTGATAGCTACACGATTGTATCACGACGCTACTAATGAGTGACAATTTACAATGTTGCTGTTGTGGTGTTTCTGTTTCATATCTGCACAGTTTCTCTGAATTATTCTGGAAAGTAAAACATATTTTAGTAGCAACTTTTGTGATATAGCTACAATGAGACTGCTTTTCCATAGCACAACAATACGTTGCAGCACAGTACTTTCTTCATCACGGCAATGAGCGTAATAACTAAGATATCCATACGCAAAGCATTTCACTTTTGTTTATCATGAGGTAAGTACATTGGCTTCTGCAGAACTTAGCTTTCGGAGGACAATAACTACGACACTTCCACAGAGATTATCTTACAGCAAGACGCACATTTAGCGCTACAGGACACGTATTTGTGTGATTAATTTTGTACTTAAATCATTTATTTTTAAAGATATTTGAAGTACAATGATACAAAGGTTTTCCGCGATACATTTTATTCCATTGCTGTAATCCGTAACACTTGAGGGTATAATTACATTAATCCTCAGGGGGGTACACGCTTACTTTGTGTACCATGTGTGTGGCAAGCACAAGGAGCACTAACTAATATGGTATTTGTTTATACAACTTTACATATCGGTACCATATTTCTCTAACACAGAAATTACACAGCTATCTGATCATTTAACTGAGAGAGACAAACATTTATTTTACTACATCAGTGACAGATGTTTACGCAATTACACAGTTGGATATCTTCACACTTATGAAATTGTATTTTGTCTGTACTTTGTGAACTCTTCATATTTTTTCAGAACCATTGTGATTCTATGAAAGCTTTGAATGATGTATTTGGTATGACATTATGATTTTTAAGGTACGTTTGAGGTAGATGACACTATTGAAATGAGCAGAGAATATTTTTTAGGGTTTGAAATTATTGCAGAAAGCTACGACGTTTTTGAGATTTGACTGAGGTGTTATGATGTTACTATTACGACGACAATGTGTGTTATGTTGTTGAGGAATGTTTATTATGATATGTATTTATTATGACGAAATATTGAAGAAGTGTCGACGAATATGTATATGTGTAATAAGGTAATGAGTAATGAGTAGTGGTTAGGGGCTCTGACTTGTGAAAAAGGATGTTGGAAACCAATAATCATACTTTAAGAGTTATGAAATGTGTGTAAATGCGTGAATGTACCACAATGCCGACGAAAATTTTTTGGACACTGTTATATTTACAGGATTTTGTTTCTACAGATTTGTAACGCAAATTCTTGACCTGTGAAATATTTTTATAAGAGACTGCCACTGTAGCAGAAACTGCTGTCGTAAATATTTCCGTAAGAAAGTTAAGTGACCACCTGCACGTAATGCGTCATGGGCATCCAGCTGTGTCAGACGCCTGGAGAAAAAGCCATTAGTGTGTGCCTTTTCAGAGGCACAGGTGGAAAAAAAAGGCCATTATCCTCGCTGTTGACATTTCTGTTTAGAAAGTATCGCAAATATGACACGCTCAAACTTGAAAACATATGATTATACTGTGGAGCTTTTAATTTATGATATTTACTAAATTGCCTAATGAAATGATGAGAAACATTTTACATCTGTTGTCTTTCTAGTTGAGAGTTTGCTCATTTTGTTTAATATCAAGTTTCTAGCTGCACTGGAGCATTGGTTAAAATAAAATTTAATAGATGTACTAATATAAATATCTTATGCCTACAGATACAGTAAATAATTTTACGATCTATTAAAAAAAACGAAGGAGCATAAAAAGATATTTCCCTTCTCAGGAATTGCATACGGAATTTTCTTTTCAACTACTTGGTAATTTTTTTGGTAGAATAACTTCTTGTGGTGCACCACTTTAATTACATAGACATTAAGATGTGAATATATATTTCCCTTGTCTGCATTGTTGTCTTTAATATAATATTTTTTCTGCTTGAGCTTTGTCATGCTTAGATATAAGTTATTGCATTTGCTGCTGCTGTGTGCCAGGCATAGTGCTACTGAATTTGACTTTGTATTACGCTTTTAAACCGGTTTTACTATGGATTTATTTTTCTTGTTTGCTGCGCATTGCATTATATTAGTTGTACTATTGCATTTGCTTTGCTAATTTATGCTGCTTGCTTTGCCATATGTATTTTTTATCATTGCTGTTTGTGTTAATTGTTTTGTGCTGCTGCATTGCCTTGTCCCTTAGTTTAGCATCTGAGCTCTGTAGATTTAAGTTAGCTTAAGATGGGGTTGGCCATATGAGAGAACAAGTTGTGATGAATTGGAAGCAATAAGAAAATGGTTTGGCCAAAAAAGTATTTTGAAAGAGGATATGAATCAAAAAAGTAGGGTTTAGGGACAACAGGTTTAGGTAGGATTTTCTTGGAAATAAATGATGAGGTAAGATAATGGAAAATAAATCATGAAGTAAGAAATAAATACAGAAAGGAAGCTTGGATTGGCTTTTCTTGGTGGAAACAAATGTTGAAATAAGACGAAAAATCTATGGAATGAAGTTTTTGGTTGGACTGCAGTACCAAATGTTACCCTGAAAACGAACCCTGTCTTTCCTTTTGTATTATTCCACTATGTGTTTATGTATCCTTGTGTATTTGTCTTTTCCCTGTCTTTATGTGTTTAGCTAATAATATTTATGTTGTAGAATTTTTCAAATACTATGTTATTTTCTTTGTAAATATGCTTAGACATTATTTATTCTGTTTTGTTTTAATGCTCATGCGTGAAGTTGATGTTTCAAAAGTTATTCTGATCTTTTATGTATTTACTTATGTCATAGTTCCTGTAACACTGATGTATATGTTATTTCGATTCTTTTGTAAAGCCTGTACTACAAATGTTATCTGTATTGTTATGTTCTTTAATGATGTATTTTGTACCTTTGTAATTGCATTTTTATGTTATAAAATTGTAATTGACACCAGTTCATCATATTATTAACTTGTAAGTTCCATTTCACTGCACACGTTTCTGTTGGTCATAGTATATGGACAATATGTGAGAAGTAGGGACTGTTTGCTCGTTTGTTAATAATTCAGCAAGGGACTGGATAACAGCATTGCTGGTTCTAAGGACAATTCCAAACACTTTGTGAGTGCACAAGTGGTGGTTATGGACTTGCTATATTATCCGCAAGACTCTTCAATGGCGATTGTGTACGTGCGCAGTCACAACAGATGGCTGCTGGCCATCTCTACAAGGTCTACAGTGGGTCTGCATCTTTGATGACCTACCAATACCATCATTTCTACAAGGACTGCAGTGGGTCTGGACCTCTGGTGGCCCACCAATACCGTAATTTCTACAAGGACTGCAGTGGGTCTGCACCTCTGGTGGCACACCAATACCATAATCTCTACAAGGACCACAGTGGGTCTGCATCTCTGGTGGCCCACCAATACCATACTCTCTAACAAGACTGCAGTGGTCTGTTCTGTGATGACCTACCTACCAATATTCCTCAAAACTTCGACTGACTCTGTGGTGGGTTTGCTCTGTTGTGGCCCATTACCTGTCAGCATGTCAAGAGTCAGCATTCTTTCCGTTGGAAGGACAACACTACTTCTTCAAGGCTGCATGGAAATCCACTACTTCCGTGTGCATTGTCTTTTACTGCTCGGACTTTGAGAAAAGAAACGGCAGTTTTACTGTGATGAATGATCAGGACTGTCTTTATGGACTGTGAGAAAACTTTAGCTTTTGACCAACATTCTATCAATAAGTGTGTTCATTTAATTTCTTTGTTATTGTAATTATGAAAAATTTTATCAAATCATTATTGGCCACTGCCCAAAACAATTTGTAAAATTTTTTGTGGGGAGCATGGGGGCTATGTAAGTAGGCTGTTTAGGTTTTCTTATTGGTAACGCCACGTGGCGCTCTGTATGAAATATGACTGGCTGTGCTGTGTGCAGTCTGTGGCTAGTTTGCATTGTTGTCTGCCATTGTAGTGTTGGGCAGTTTGCTGTGAACAGCGCGTAGCGTTGCGCAGTTGGAGGTGAGCCGCCAGCAATGGTGGATGTGGGGAGAGAGATGGCGGAGTTTTGAAATTTGTAAGACTGGATGTCATGAACTGCTATATAAATTATGACTATTAAGGTAAATACATTGTTTGTTCTCTATTGAAATCTTTCATTTGCTAACTATGCCTATCACTAGTTAGTGCCTTCCGTAGATTGAATCTTTTATTTAGATGGCAGTAGTGGCGCTCGCTGTATTGCAGTAGTTCGAGTAACGAAAATTTTTGTGAGGTAAGTGATTTGTGAAAGGTATAGGTTAATGTTAGTAAGGGCCATTCTTTTGTAGGGATTATTGAAAGTCAGATTGCGTTGCGCTAAAAATATTGTGTGTCAGTTTAAGCACAGTCATGTATACTTGTTCAAAGGGGACGTTTCAATATGTGCAGACTGCCATTTCCTTTTGTTTATTATGATAAAGTTTTTTTCTTTCTCTGAGCAGATCACGATTTTTATTAAATTATTGTGAGTGTGCACTCCTCATTTTACCAACTAGCAGGGTCCACCATCATTTCCTTTCGTTACCGTTGTGCCCATAATTAATTAGATGGTAGGTAAGAAGGGGGCCGAGTGCATGTCTCGTTGTCATGCAAAATTCGTCATAATTAAAGAGGTGCAAACTATCCTCCACCCTGGCACCTCGCATAATATGGCGACCCTTGCCTCGGTTCTTTCCTCAGATGCTGAGACGCTGTTAGGACTTGATCGATAACATTTTCTGATTAAAGAAAAAACAGTAATTAATTTTCTATGCTGTTATTATATTTGGCCGCAGAAATATTTTCCGGCGCGTGTAATAGCCATTGATTTTGTTCATTTATTTAGTGGTTTCATGTAGTTTTGTTTTGTGTGTGTTGGTTGTTGTGTGTGGGTTGTGCACCACATTACATTCCGTTGAAATTGACAGCGTTGCTTCAGCGTTGAAGTTATTTTGGAGGGGTTCTCTTATCGACATTTGCAGGATAAAATTTTTGTGGTAGTAGGAGGACTAGTGCAAATTTTGTGTACATCTACGTGATTACTCTGCTATTCACAATAAAGTGCCTGACAGAGGGTTCAATGAACCTCCTTCAACCTGTCTCTCTACCATTCCACTCTCGAATGCACGCGGGAAAAACGAGCACTTACATTTTCGTATGCGAGCCCTGATTTCTCTTATTTTATGGTGATGATCATTTCTCCCTATGTAGGTGGGTGCCAGCAGAACTTTTTCGTAACCGGAGGAGAAAAGTGGTGACTGAAATTTCATGAGAAGAATCCATCGCAACGAAAAACTCCGTTGTTTTAATGATTGCCACTCCGATTCACATGTCATGTCTGTGACACTATCTCCCCTATTTCGCGATAATAAAAAACGAGCTGCCCTTCTTTTGTACTTTTTCGATGTCATCCGTCAGTACTACCTAATGCGGATACATTCGAGACCCGGTGGCCACAGTTGACGGGAGTTCCATACCGCATCGGCATTATCCAATGAATACAGGTGAGGAGTTCCTCGCAACCTAGATGTGTGTTGGTCTTTTCTATTACCACATACGTCTGAGATCTCTTTTCAGTTATTACCGCGTGCGGGAGGTCTCTCGCCCATCAACGTTAGGCGCCAACAGCAAACTTCTCGATAATAGCTGGTCACTGTGTCCACGATCGTTAACACACGTGGACATGCGCCGTCACATTAAAGTCTGAGGGGGTGATCTGCCCTCCAGCAGTCGACATAACATTCGCTGGCGTTGTTACAGATACTGGACAACTAGCTCTTGAGGTCTGCTACAAATACAGTATCTTTTGTTGGAGACAGGAGATTATTATTATGACGTCATGCAATGTAGTAACGTTGAGTGGCAATTCTCGTACAAAGTCTTTGGCTTACGCAATTCTCTATGACAGCACTATTTCCATTAAATTGTTTGTTTCTATCAAGGTGACGTCACATACTAGTAATGATACATAAATCGGGACCAAAGCTAAGAGCATCATGACGCTGACGCGACGTAAGGAGACGCGAAACGATATTTAAACATAACTAAGGTAGTTAGGTACAGCATACAAAATCTGGATGATACGTAAAACTGAAAGTACTTACATATTACCTGACTGGGTGAGCAAAACACGCAAAATTGGGAAAAGCACGAAAAATATGTAATAATGATTGTACTTGTGCTTTATGTGATCGAATGTATCCGGACAGCGCCAAAAACATACGTTTTTCATATTAGCTGCACCGTGCTGCCACCTATTGCCAGGTACCCCATATCAGCGACCTCAGTAGTCATTAGACATCGTGAGAGAGAAGAATGGGGCAGTCCGCGGCACACAAGGACTTCAAACGTGGTCAGGTGATTGGGTGTCACTTGTGTCATCCGTCTGTATGCGAGATTTCAACACTCCGAAACATCCCTAGATCCACTGTTTCAGATGTGATAACGAAGTGGAAAGGTGAAGAGACACGCACAGCTCAAAAACGTACAGGCCAACCTCGTCTGTTGAATGAGGGAGACCACCGACAGTTGAAGAGAGTCGTAATGTGTAATAGGCAGACATCTATCCAGACCATCACACAGGAATTCCAAACTGCGTCAGGATCCACTGAAAGTACTATGATAGTTAGGCAGAAGGTGCGAAAACTTGGATTTCATAAACCTCATATCAAGCCGGTAAATGCAAAACGATGATGAATCACGGTAAACAATGTGACGATCCGATGGCAGGGTGTGGATATAGCGAATGCCCGGTGAACGTCATCTGCCAGCGTGCGTAGTGCGCACAGGAAAATTCGGAGGCGGTGATGTTATGGTGTGGTTGAGTTTCTCATCGAGGGGGCTTGCACCCCTTGTTGTTTTGCGTGGCACTATCACAGCACAGGCCAACACTGCTGTTTTAAGCACCTTCTTGCTTCCCACTGGTGAAGAGGAATTCGGAGATGGCGAATGCATCATTCAACACGATCGGGCACCTGTTGATAATGCACAGCCTGTGGCGAAGTGGTCACACGACAATAACATCCCTGTAATGGGCTGGCCTGCACAGAGTCCTGACCTGAATCCTGTAGAATAGCATCAGGATGTTTTGGAACGCCGACTTCGTGCCAGGCCTCACCGCCCGATATCGATACCTCTGCTCAGTGCAGTACTTCGTGAAAAATTGGCTCCAGTTCGTAAAGAAAGCTTCCAGCACCTCACTGAACGTGTGCCAACGAGAGTGGAAGCTAAGGCTAAAGGTGGGCCAACACCATTTTTATTTTTACTTTTTTTGTCATCAGTCTACTGACTGGTTTGATGCGGCCCGCCACGAATTCCTTTCCTGTGCTAACCTCTTCAACTCAGAGTAGCACTTGCAACCTACGACCTCAATTATTTGCTTTACGTATTCCAATCTCTGTCTTCCTCTACAGTTTTTGCCCTCTACAGCTCCCTCTAGTACCAACGAAGTCATTCCCTCATGTCATAGCAGATGTCCTATCATCCTGTCCCCTCTCCTTATCAGTGTTTTCCACATATTCCTTTCCTCTCCGATTCTGCGTAGAACCTCCTCATTCCTTACCTTATCAGTCCACCTAATTTTCAACATTCGTCTATAGCACCGCATCTCAAATGCTTCGATTCTCTTCTGTTCCGGTTTTCCCACAGTCCATGTTTCACTGCCATACAATGCTGTACTCCAGACGTACATCCTCAGAAATTTCTTCCTCAAATTAAGGCCGGTATTTGATATTAGTAGACTTCTCTTGGCCAGAAATGCCCTTTTTGCCATAGCGAGTCTGCTTTTGATGTCCTCCTTGCTCCGTCCGTCATTGGTTATTTTACTGCCCAGGTAGCAGAATTCCTTAACTTCATTGACTTCGTGACGATCAATCCTGATGTTAAGTCTCTCGCTGTTCTCATTTCTACTACTTCTCATTACCTTCGTCTTTCTCCGATTTACTTTCAAACCATACTGTGTACTCATTAGACTGTTCATTCCGTTCAGCAGATCATTTAATTCTTGTTCACTTTCACTCAGGATAGCAATGTCATCAGCGAATCGTACCATTGATATCCTTTCACCTTGTATTTTAATTCCATTCCTGAACCTTTCTTTTATTTCCATCATTGCTTCCTCGATGTACAGATTGAAGAGTAGGGGCGAAAGGCTACAGCCTTGTCTTACACCCTTCTTAATACGTGCACTTCGTTCGTGATCGTCCACTCTTATTATTCCCTCTTGGTTGTTGTACATATTGTATATGACCCGTCTGTCTTGCACCTTTTTATATTGTCGAACGCTTTTTCCATGTCGACAAATCCTATGAAAGTGTCCTGATTTTTCTTTAGTGTTGCTTCCAATATTAGCCGTAACGTCAGAATTGCCTCTCTCGTCCCTTTACTTTTCCTAAAGTCAAACTGATCGTCACCTAGCGCATTCTCAATTTTCTTTTCCATTCTTCTGTATATAATTCTTGTAAGCAGCTTCGATGCATGAGCTGTAAAGCTGATCGTGCGATAATTGTCGCACTTGTCAGCTCTTGCCGTCTTCGGAATTGTGTAGATGATGCTTTTCCGAAAGTCAGATGGTATGTAGCCAGACTCATATATTCTACACACCAACGTGAATAGTCGTTTTGTTGCCACTTCCCCCAATGATTTTAGAAATTGTGATGGAATGTCATCTATCCCTTCTGCCTTATTTGACCGTAAGTCCTCCAAAGCTCTTTTAAATTCCGGTTCTAATACTGGATCCCCTATCTCTTCTAAATCGACTCCTGTTTCTTGTTCTATCACATCAGACAAATCTTCACCTTCATAGAGGCTTTCAATGTATTCTTTCCACCTATCTGGTCTCTCCTCTGCATTTAACAGTGGAATTCCCGTTGCACTCTTAATGTTACCACCGTTGCTTTAATGTCACCAAAGGTTGTTTTGATTTTCCTGTATGCTGAGTCTGTCCTTCCGACAATCATATCGTTTTCGATGTCTTCACATTTTTCCTGCAGCCTTTCGTCTTAGCTTCCCTGCACTTCCTATTTATTTCATTCCTCAGCGACTTGTACTTCAGTATTACTGATTTCCCCGGAACATGTTAGTACTTCCTCCTTTCATCAATCAACTGAAGTATTTCTTCTGTTACCCATGGTTTCTTCGCAGCTACCTTCTTTGTACCAATTTTTTCCTTCCGAACTTCTGTGATGGCCCTTTTTAGAGATGTCCATTCCGCTTCAACTGTACTGCCTACTGCGCTATTCCTTATTGCTGTATCTATAGCGTTAGAGAACTTCAAACGTATCTCGTCATTCCTTAGTACTTCCGTATCCCATCTCTTTGCGTATTGATTCTTCCTGACTAATGTCTTGAACTTCAGCCTTCTCTTCATCACTACTATACTGTGATCTGAGTCTGTATCTGCTCCTGGGTAGTCCTTACAATCCAGAATCTGATTACGGGAACTCTGTCTGACCATGATGTAATCTAATTGAAATCTTCCCGTATCTCCCGGCTTTTTCCAAGTATATCTCCTTCTCTTAGGATTCTTGAACAGGATATTCGCTATTACTTGCTGAAACTTGTTACAGAACTCAATTAGTCTTCCTCCTCTTTCACTCCTTGTCCCAAGCCCATATTCTCCTGTAACTTTTTCTTCTACTCCTTCCCCTACAACTGCATTCCAGTCGTCCATGACTATTACAGTAGATTCTCGTCCCCCTTTACATACTGCATTACCCTTTCAATATCCTCATACACTTTCTCCATCTGTTCATCTTCAGCTTGCGACGTCGGCATGTATATCTGAACTATCGTTGTCGGTGTTGGTCTGCTGTCGATTCTGATTAGAACAACCCGATCACTGAACTGTTCACAGTAACACACCCTCTGCCCTACCTTCCTATTCGTAACTAATCCTACACCTGTTATACCATTTTCTGCTGCTGTTGATATTACCCGATACTCATCTGACCAGAAATCCTTGCCTTCCTTCCATTTCACTTCACTGACCCCTACTATATCTAGATTGAGCATTTGCATTTCCCTTTTCAGATTTTCTAGTTTCCCTACCACGTTCAAGCTTCTGACATTCCACGCCCCGACTCGTAGAACGTTATCCTTTCGTTGATTATTCAATCTTTTTCTCATGGTAACCTCCCCCTTGGCAGTCCCCTCCCGGAAATCCGAATGGGGGACTATTCCGGAATCTTTTGCCAATGGAGAGATCATCATGACACTTCTTCATTTACGGGCCACATGTCCTGTGGATACACGTTACGTGTCTTTAATGCAGTGGTTTCCATTGCCTTCTGCATCCTCATGTCGTTGATCATTGCTGATTCTTCCACCTTTCGGGGCAATTTCCCACCCCTAGGACAAGAGAGTGCCCTGCACCTCCATCCGCTCCTCCGCCCTCTTTGACAAGGCCGTTGGCAGAATGAGGCTGACTTCTTATGCGGAAGTCTTCGGCCGCCAATGCTGGTCATTTATCAAAATTTTGGCAGTGGCGGGGATCGAACCCGGGACCGAAGACGTTTTGATTTTGAATCGAAGACGCTACCCCTAGACCACTAACATGATCATATCGGCGAGTGCTGCAAGTGCAACGCACACAAGCGTTCATGGTTTGTTCTAACAGTATGTTGATTTCACCACTCATGCCATACTGAATTACTTCACAATAGTGGAGTTTCAGTGGAACGAGTGCTTTACGAGCTGGCGTTTCAGGCCCTGTGGACATACGTTCCGAAACTTTTTGAGAGCATAGAGACAAGCGGACGTCTGTATTCTCTGCACAGTTGAGATGCTCATCCAAAGTTACACCCGAAAAATGGCTCAAATGGCTTTGAGCACTATGGGACTTAACTTCTAAGGTCATCAGTCCCCTAGAGGACTACTTAAGCCTAACTAATCTAAGGACTTCACACACATCCATGCCCGAGGCAGGATTCGCACCTGCGACCGTAGCGGTCGCGCAGTTCCAGACTATAGCGCCCAAAACCGCTCGGCCACCCGGCCGGCGCCACCCAAGTTATTAACGGTTTTCTGATACGGTATTGAAATACCGTCGAGCAGAATAGGAGGCAGCCGTTCGTCGAACTTAGGCTATTAATTTCTGATGAACTATTAAGATTACTTGGGTCTTTTTTGCATTTAGCTGCATGTCACTACCAAAGACAGATCATCATTCATCTGAGCGATTGCAGTGTTTATATCTACAGGTTTGACACTTATTTAAACTTGGAGATCGTCCGAATAGAAATGATATTTACGGGAGGACAGAATCGACGAAAGGTTATTGACATTTAAGGCAAACAAAAGTGGTCCTAAGACTGATCCTTGTAGAACTCCTGAGGAGACATGTTTCCAGGAAGATTTTTCATTTATACAAACAACACATAGCTGTCTGTATTTTACGTAGCTTTTAAACCACCTCATTGCACTATCTGAGAAATTAAGCTTCCGCATTTTTCTGAGCAATACGTCAAAGTCAAAAGAGTCAAAAGCTTTGATGAAGTGTAGCAGCGTCAATATTGTTGCCTTTCAGCTGTCGATGGCATATTTCAGGTCATCAGTTACTTTAATTAGAGCAGTGTTTGAGGTGTGGTGTTTACGGAAACCGGATTGAAATTTGTCATACAGGTTGAATTCATGCAGGTGTTCAGTGATTTGATCATGAACAATATATTCAAGTGCTTTGGAAACAGCAGGCAGTTTGCTAATTTATCGGTAATCACTAGGCAGTTTAGGATTTTCGATCTTATGGATGGGTCGAATTATGCTTCTTTTCCATGCAGTGGGGTATATTCCGTTCACGAGAGGAAAGTTAAATATATTAGTTAAGACACGTACTAAGATATCGGCAACATTCTTAATCATGGTTATATTGATATTGTCATTGCCTATAGTCACAGAAGAGATTCTCAGTATTGCTTTTCTTGCCTTATTTATTTTACATGGAAGGTATCGCAGTTTGTTACCCAGTTAGGGGATTCTTGTGGACGGTAATTATCAGCCCAAATGGGTGTTCAGAGGTGCAGAGAAGAATTCATTTAATTCGTAGGGTGAGACCTGAAAAACAGTTTTCGACTTTGCCTTTTCGACCCCCAGGCTACGGAGATCCATCCACAAATCCGTGGGCGTCAGATCGCTGCATACAAGGGAGCGAGCGTGCCTGATTTTGGCATTGCAAATGCATTGTTTCAGTGTGTTCCGTGGCTTTCTATATTCTTCGAAACGCTGGTGATTTGCTTGAAACGCCTGTGGGCAGCATCCCTATTATGCATCATTTGACGTAATTCAACTGTCAGCCAAACAGCAGGAGATTTTCATACACGGATTGCGCGTACAGGTGCATGTTTGTCATAGAGGGCAGTGAGTTTATCATCAAGTTCATTGATTTTGCCATCGATTGTAGGTTCTCTGATTATTTGATGCCATGATATTTCTAAGCAATCGGCTGTTAGAGCGTCAAGATCAATGCATTTCATGTTCGTACAAGTCATGTAACGCAATTTTATCTTTGGAGGCTGCACAGAGTAGGCCAGGAACATTACATCACGTGCTAGGAGGACTGGGGCGAAGGTCTGACCACATCTCTTACTTTGTCAGTCTTTTTCGTTGCAATTACGTCTATAAGAGTATGACTGTGCACCGTATGGTGTGTAGCTTGTAATGGAAGAATGTTCATGCTTTTGCACCCAAACAATTCCCTTGAGTTTATTTCGGGGGGAATGTCTTTTGGCAGGTTTATGTTCATCTCTCCCATTACGATGACATGTTTGTATTGAAATGAAGTGAATGTAATTCCTACCGAAAGAACTCATAGAGCGTATTTTTAGCGGCTTGTAGACGACACCAGCCGAGCACTTCTGACTTTGTACATTTATTTCAGTGAACATGAACTCAGCCTCTTTTTCTTCAGCAGGGTTTGACGCACACAAGATTTTCGGTTTGAGATCTGTTCATATATAAGCGCCGACACCCCCAGCTCGATTTTTTGAACTGTCTGCCCTAAGAAATGTGTACTCTGGGAGATGAATAGATGCAGAGGACATATGTGGTTTTAGCCACGTTTCGGATAAGAGGATTACGTGATAGTTAAGTTGGTTGAAGAGGAGGCAAAGTTCTTCGTAATGTGCAGCTAAAGACTGGATTTTTCAGTGCGCTACTAACAGCTCTGACGCAGCCTGGAGTAGGATGGTGGACTATGTTGTCCCTTTGTCAGGCGCCATCTGCCGCGAGGGGCACTGGCCACCGTTTCCGCAAAGTGACATGCTACAGGGGTGTCTGAGATTTTGCACGCCCTGCTTGCGACTCCGCGAGCGCAGAAAGAAAGGCGATCGCAAGAGATTTCCTGAGGTTGCAGGGGTATAGAAAATGGAGCAGTATTATTCGGTGAGAGGAGAATATGACCGAGTGACGGCTGTGTGTGACTCTGTATCCTCCATAGTAGAAGATGAAATGTAATTAGTGTATTTGAACCAGCTTAAGGAGGAGAAGGGAAGTGATTTAAAAGGCCGATGCTGCCAGCAGAGAGAAGTAAGTTCAATAACTAATAGATTATTGTAGGAAGCTACAATTAAATTGAAATTTACTAAAGTGATACTGGTAGTGATTTTTGTTATGAACAATTTAAACCGAAGAGATGGATGATTGATTAACTATAGGCGAGACTAATAATTGCCATGGTACTATTACACAATGGAAGAGAATAAACTGAGCCGATAGAAATAGTATTAGCAGTAACTAAAATTAAGTAAACGTTACAGCTACAAGTACAAAAAATAATATAAAGTTGCTAAAATTACAAAAAGATTTAATTGAAGGTACAAGTATGGGGATAATTAAATAGTCAATACGATTACAAGACAGTATGCCTGAGTATAGGGGATGTTACAATTTGTTAGTACTCAAACATGACAAATGGTGATAAGTTTGCACTTATGGCTCGAGTGGCTTCACTTAATACAATGCAGTTCTGTCATGTTTGTGACTGTCTTCTTTACAGATGCTGTCTTGATGATCACTCTGCCATCCTGAGTCCACATACTCTGAAGCCCGAAATGGGATATGGCACTGTTTAAAATCTTTAGACGTTCACGTGTCAGATCTTTCCTTATTGTAAGTCCTGTCATTACTAATGTCTTCTTGTGGGTAAAGATCTCTGCCCTTTATAGGTATGAAACAAATTTAACTATTCCTGGTCGACGTTTGCTAGTTTTCGTCCCACTCGATGGCTCCTGTCAGTGTCTGCCTTAGTCACTATAACTCCTAATTTTTCACGTCCAACCTATATAAGCAGGTTGTCTGTGTCTTCTTCCTTATTTTCTGCTACGCCAAAGAGTAGTAGACTACATGGTACTATTCTATCTCGTCTGTTGCGGCAGATAGTTTAACTTCTCTCGTGCCTGTTTCTCGTACTAGGACAGAAACATTTTTAATGCTGTAATTTCGGCAGTATTGATCTCAACAGTTTGACGCATTTCGGCCAATACTGCTGCCGTTACTGTATCTGATATGGTGCCTGCTATCAGATCGAGGCTGTCTTCATCGCGAACCGCAGCGTTTACCTCAGAGCGGACCAGCTCCGCTATACCGGGAGCCGCGGCCGCACCTTCCGCCAGGGGCGAGCCCGACGCCCCTGCTGCTTCCCCGCTGCTGTTGACTCTCCTGATTACCATTTATCCAGCGTAGATACTGGTGGAGCACAGAAGAAATAGCACTACCGCACAGAACACTGTTGTTTACACAATTTCCACCCGTACTAGAAAACAACACTCGCGAGGGCACCTTTGAATTCAACTGAATTCCACGAGCCGAATTTAACACATGTTACACTGCAGCCGCCATCCTTTTCAGTCCTACCTACAATAGATTATAATAAGAAGAGGGGCCAATTCAGCCGCAAATTCGGTATACAATCTAGAGCTGGGCAGCAAGGTGGAAGGCACCTTACCTTAAGGAATACTTGAGTACTACACTCCTGGAAATTGAAATAAGAACACCGTGAATTCATTGTCCCAGGAAGGGGAAACTTTATTGACACATTCCTGGGGTCAGATACATCACATGATCACACTGACAGAACCACAGGCACATAGACACAGGCAACAGAGCACGCACAATGTCGGCACTAGTACAGTGTATATCCATCTTTCGCAGCAATGCAGGCTGCTATTCTCCCATGGAGACGATCGTAGAGATGCTGGATGTAGTCCTGTGGAACGGCTTGCCATGCCATTTCCACCTGGCGCCTCAGTTGGACCAGCGTTCGTGCTGGACGTGCAGACCGCGTGAGACGACGCTTCATCCAGTCCCAGACATGCTCAATGGGGGACAGATCCGGAGATCTTGCTGGCCAGGGTAGTTGACTTACACCTTCTAGAGCACGTTGGGTGGCACGGGATACATGCGGACGTGCATTGTCCTATTGGAACAGCAAGTTCCCTTTCCGGTCTAGGAATGGTAGAACGATGGGTTCGATGACGGTTTGGATGTACCGTGCACTATTCAGTGTCCCCTCGACGATCACCAGTGGTGTACGGCCAGTGTAGGAGATCGCTCCCCACACCATGATGCCGGGTGTTGGCCCTGTGTGCCTCGGTCGTATGCAGTCCTGATTGTGGCGCTCACCTGCACGGCGCCAAACACGCATACGACCATCATTGGCACCAAGGCAGAAGCAACTCTCATCGCTGAAGACGACACGTCTCCATTCGTCCCTCCATTCACGCCTGTCGCGACACCACTGGAGGCGGGCTGCACGATGTTGGGGCGTGAGCGGAAGACTGCCTAACGGTGTGCGGGACCGTAGCCCAGCTTCATGGAGACGGTTGCGAATGGTCCTCGCCGATACCCCAGGAGCAACAGTGTCCCTAATTTGCTGGGAAGTGGCGGTGCGGTCCCCTACGGCACTGCGTAGGATCCTACGGTCTTGGCGTGCATCCGTGCGTCGCTGCGGTCCGGTCCCAGGTCGACGGGCACGTGCACCTTCCGCCGACCACTGGCGACAACATCGATGTACTGTGGAGACCTCATGCCCCACGTGTTGAGCAATTCGGCGGTACGTCCACCCGACCTCCCGCATGCCCACTATACGCCCTCGCTCAAAGTCCGTCAACTGCACATACGGTTCACGTCCACGCTGTCGCGGCACGCTACCAGTGTTAAAGACTGCGATGGAGCTCCGTATGCCACGGCAAACTGGCTGACACTGACGGCGGCGGTGCACAAATGCTGCGCAGCTAGCGCCATTCGACGGCCAACACCGCGGTTCCTGGTGTGTCCGCTGTGCCGTGCGTGTATCGTTGCTTGTACAGCCCTCTCGCAGTGTCCGGAGCAAGTATGGTGGGTCTGACACACCGGTGTCAATGTGTTCTTTTTTCCATTTCCAGGAGTGTATTTGTTAATACCAATATTATGTCTCACCAGCAGAGGACACACCCGGAGAGATATGTAAGTTCTCTGTTTTCCGTATTTTTCCATATTTTTCGTAGTTTCCCCAATTTTACATATCTTCAAAATTTTCCCATTTTATAACTGGCGACACTCTGTAGCACAGGGAGTGATTATGTCTATTTGTTTACAAAAAATTACGCCACTGTATTCTATTTCTTAATAACAAAATTACGTGAACCAGCAGAGTTACCGACGCAGATTTACACTATGTGATCGAAAGTATTCGGACACCAGGCTGAAAATGACTTACAAGTTCGTGGGCCCTCCATCGCTAATGTTGGAATTCAATATGGTGTTGGCCATAGGTACAAAGAAGGTAGCTGCGAAGAAACCATGGGTAACAGAAGAAATATTTCAGTTGATTGATGAAAGGAGGAAGTACAAACACGTTCCGGGAAAATCAGGAATACAGAAATACAATACTCCTTTACTATAATTTCTTCGTTAACTGCAATTAACTTTATCTCTAGCGATGGTGAGATAATTTTGGTAATAATTAAATCAAAACATTACAAAATAAATGACTTATTGCCTGAATGTAACTCTCTCTTCCTAGCACAGCTGGTAAAAAAGTTCATTTTCATGTTATCACTGACCCTCACATCGCTTAAAGTTTCATAGCAAACACATTCCCTGATATTTCCATTCTACTTCAAGCAACAGTACAACCTACTATCGTACCGTACACTATAATTAACATGCTGAAAACCCAAAGAAACTGGTAAACCTCCCTAATATCATGTAAGGCCCCGCGAGCATTCAGAAGTGCATCAACACAACGTGGCGTGGACTAGACTGATGTCTGAAGTAGTGCTAAATGGAAATGACACTATGACTACTGCAGCGCTGTCATATATCTGTAAGAGTAGGAAGGGGTGGAGAACTCTTCTGAACAGCAAGTTGCAAGGTATCCCAGATATGCTCAATATCGTTTATGTCTGGGGAGTTTGTTGGCCAGCGGAACTGTTTAAACTCGGAAAAGTGTGGCTGGAGCCACTCTGTACGTGTCCCATCGCCCTGCTGGAATTGTCCAAATCCGTCGGAATGCATAACTGGCATGAATGGATCCAGGCGATCAGAAAGTATGCCTACATAAGTGTCACCTGTCAGAGTCGTATCTAGGCGTATCAGGGGTCCCATATTGAGAGATAGTAAGGCACTTTCACTTTTGATATGGTGTTATGTGTCCCCCCCCCATGAACCTTAGAACTTGCCGTTGGTGGGGAGGCTTGCGTGCCTCAGCGGTACAGATAGCCGTACCGTAGGTGCAACCACAACGGAGGGGTATCTGTTGAGAGGCCAGACAAACGTGTGGTTCCTGAAGAGGGGCAGCAGCCTTTTCAGTAGTTACAGGGGCAACAGTCTGGATGATTGGCTGATCTGGTCTTGCAACACTAACCAAAACGACCTTGCTGTGCTGGTACTGAAAACGGTTGAAAGCAAGGGGAAACTACAGCCGTAATTTTTCCCGAGGACATGCAGCTTTACTGTATGGTTAACGATGATGGCGTCCTCTTGGGTAAAATATTCCGGAGGTAAAATAGTCCCCCATTCAGATCTCCGGGCGGGGACTACTCAAGAGGACGTCGTTATCAGGAAAGAGAAAACTTCCACGCTACGGATCGGAGCGTGGAATGTCAGATCCCTTAATCGGGCAGGTAGGTTAGAAAATTTAAAAAGGGAAATGGATAGGTTAAATTTAGATATAGTGGGAACTAGTGAAGTTCGGTGGCAGGAGGAACAAAACTTTTGGTCAGGCGAATACAGGGTTATAAATACAAAGTCAAATAGGGGTAATGCAGGAGTAGGTTTAATAATGAATAAAAAATAGGAATGCGGGTAAACTACTACAAACAGCATAGTGAACGCATTATTGTGGCCAAGGTAGACACGAAGCCCACGCCTACTACAGTAGTACAAGTTTATATGCCAACTAGCTCTGAAGATGACGAAGAAATTGAAGAAATGTATGATGACATAAAAGAAATTATTCAGATAGTGAAGGGAGACCAAAATTTAATAGTCATGGGGGACTGGAATTCGGTAGTATGAAAAGGGAGAGATTTAAACGTAGTAGGTGAATATGGATTGTGGGTAAGAAATGAAAGAGAAAGCCGCCTCGTAGAATTTTGCACAGAGCACAATTTAATCATAGCTAACACTTGGTTCAAGAATCATAAAAGAAGGTTGTATACATGGAAGAAGCCGGAAGATGCTGACAGGTTTCAGATAGATTATATAATGGAAAGACAGAGATTTAGGAACCAGGTTTCAAATTGTAAGACATTTCCAGGGGCAGATGTGGACTCTGACCACAATTTATTGGTTGTGAACTGTAGATTAAAACTGAAGAAACTGCAAAAAGGTGGGAATCTAAGGAGATGGGACCTGGATAAACTGACTAAACCAGAGGTTGTACAGAGTTTCTTGGAGAGCACAAGGGAACAATTGACAAGAATGGGGGAAAGAAATACTGTAGAAGAAGAATGGGTAGCTTTGAGGGATGAAGTAGTGAAGGCAGCAGAGGATCAAGCAGGTAAAAAGACGAGGGCTAGTAGAAATCCTTGGGTGACAGAAGAATAATTGAATTTTATTGTTGAAAGGAGAAAATATAAAAATGCAGTAAATGAAGCAGGCAAAAAGGAATAAAAACATCTCAGGAAGTGCAAAATGACTAAGCAGGGATGGCTAGAGGAGGACAAATGTAAGGATGTAGAGGCTTATCTCACTAGGGGTAAGATAGATACTGCCTACAGGAAAATTAAAGAGACCTTTGGAGAAAAGAGAGTCACTTGTATGAATGTCAAGAGCTCAGATGGAAACACAGTTCTAACCAAAGAAGGGCAAGCAGAAAGGTGGAAGGAGTATATAGAGGGTCTATACAAGGGCGATGTACTTGAGGACAATATTATGGAAGTGGAAGAGGATATAGATGAAGAGGAAATGGGAGACATGATACTGCGTGAAGCGTTTGACGGGGCACTAAAAGACCTAAGTCGAAACAAGGCGCCGGGAGTAGACAACATTACAACTACTGACAGCCTTGGGAGAGACAGCCCTGACAAGACTCTACCACCTGGTGAGCAAGATGTATGAGACAGGCGAAATACCCACAGACTTCAAGAAGAATATAATAATTCCAATCCCAAAGAAAGCAGGTGCTGACAGATGTGAAAATTACCGAACTATCAGTTTAATAAGTCACAGCTGCAAAATACTAACGCGAATTCTTTACAGACGAATGGAAAAACTGGTGAAGCCGAACTCGGCGAAGATCAGTTAGGATTCTGTACAAATTTTGGAACACGTGAGGCAATGCTGACCCTACGACTTATTTTAGAAACTAGATTAAGAAAAGGCAAACCTACGTTTTTAGCATTTGTAGACTTAGAGACAGCTTTTGATATTGTTTACTAGAATACTCTCTTTCAAATTCTGAAGGTGTCAGGGGTAAAATACAGGGAGCGAAAGGCTATTTACAATTTGTACAGAAACCAGATGCCAGTTATAAGATTCGAGGGACATGAAAGGGAAGCAGTGGTTGGGAAGGGAGTGAGACAGGATTGTAGCCTCTCCCCGATGTTGTTCAATCTGTATATTGAGCAAGCAGTAAAGGAAACAAAAGAAAAGTTCGGAGTAGGTATTACAATCCATGGAGAAGAAATAAAAACTTTGAGGTTCGCCGATGACATTGTAATTCTGTCAGAGACAGCAAAGGACTTGGAAGAGCAGTTGAACGGAATGGACAGTGTCTTGAAAGGAGGGTATAAGATGAACATCAACAAAAGCAAAACGAAGATAATGGAATGTAGTCGAATGCTGAGGGAATTAGATGCTGAGGGAATTAGATTAGGAAGAGAGACACTTAAAGTAGTAAAGGAATTTTCCTATTTGGGGAGCAAAATAACTGATGATGGTCGAAGTAGAGAGGATATAAAATGTAGAAAAGCGTTTCTGAAGAAGAAAAATTTGTTAACATCGATTATTGATTTAAGTGTCAGGAAGTCGTTTCTGAAAGTATTTGTATGGAGTGTAGCCATGTATGGAAGTGAAACATGGACGATAAATAGTTTGGACAAGAAGAGAATAGAAACTTTCGAAATGTGGTGCTACAGAAGAATACTGAAAATTAGATGGGTAGATCACATAACTATTGAGACAGTACTGTATAGGTTTTGGGAGAAGAGGAATTTGTGGCACAACTTGACTAGAAGAAGGGATCGGTTGGTACGACACGTTTTGAGGCATCAAGGGATCACCGATAAGGTTTTGGAGGGCAGCGCGGAGGGTAAAAATCGTAGAGGGAGACCAAGAGATGAATACACTAAGCAGATTCAGAAGTATGTAGGCTGCAGTACGTACTGGGAGATGATGAAGCCTGCACAGGATAGAGTAGCATGGAGAGCTGCATCAACCAGTCTCAGGACTGAAGACCACAACAACAACAACAACAACGTGGTGACATGCTGTTTAATGTTCATAGTAAAGATGAACTTTATTACTTGGTTGCTATATTTGATACGATGTGACTTATTTCATATGATGAAATGGTTGACAGTAGTTAACGCTCTTGCTTGTGTGTTCTTGTGAGGGAACAGCAGTAATCTTTACCTTCGTTCAAAGGAAGAGGGTGTCGAATTAATTGACTGCAGTAAAAGCGTACGGTGGCTGAGGGCTGAGGAGTGTGTTTTTTTTCTGCAGAACCTGAGTGGAAACGTTTTCAGACAGAAACGTCCCTCGGTGTCATTGTGCAGACACATTGGGTGGCGCCAGTCAGTCTGCAGCCGCTTTCAGGTAGGCTGAATAGCGCCGAGGAGCCGCTGCAGCTATGAGCAGAACTTTGTACGAATTGATGAATGGCAATAAACCAGAGGATCGGCCGTTGTTAGGCACGAAGCGGATGAGATGGTTGTGATTTTCAGCGAATTTCCATGGAACAGGGCTGTGGCGCCCAGGTGTCCAGACTCGGCTACAAAACACATTTGTGAAGGCACGAGGCTTTTAGCGAGTTTACGGCCGTTCTGTGGGAAGTTCGAAATGGAGACAACAGGAGAGATAACGATCATTTTATGGAGGGCTGTGGTTCTATCCAGGTGATGCTTTTAGCAAAAACATGATGTAATCGCATAGGAAAGAGGACATGAAGCTGAATCACTTTCCTTTTGTATGCTACCGAGCTGGCGAGGAAAATTGAGAGAAAGAGAAGAAGACGCTTTGTACTGGCACTTCGCTAGTAAAGAACGGCAGGTCTTTACCTAAACGGTGAGACTTGTGTCCTTTGCTATTGCCGTTCACCATATGAATCATGAGAGGTACTGCTTCTAGCATCATGCACGCAATGAGTGATGCGTAGGTGTATTTATTTGTTTTTAGTTAGCCGTTGAAACGTTTGACATATTCTATCACGCATAGTCGTGCCACGGAATCAAATTGGTTTGTCAGACCATTAAATGGGTCCACCTGCACACCGGAATTCACCAGGGTTTCAGAGGGTCATAGGGAAGTACCTGCGTTCCGAATCAGCCGAACATGAGACCGTGTATCTGCATATTTTCCTCACGTGCGCCATTAATAACACATTCTCTCTGTCCATGATTTCAGTTGGCAGTGCCGATCGGAGTGGCCGAGGGGTTCTAGGCGCTACAGTCTGGAACCACGCGACCGCTACGGTCGCAGGTTCGAATCCTTCTCTGGCATGGATGTGTGTGATGTCCTTAGGTTAGTTAGGTTTAAGTAGTTCTAAGTTCTAGGGGACTGATGACCACAGCTGTTAAGTCCCATAGTGCTCAGAGCCATTTGAACCATTTTGAACCAGTTGGCAGCCGCGTCGTGCTGTGCCACTCTCACCAGCAGAATGATAAAGTACGTGCTGTTACAGCACAGGGCTCCGATGTATGGTTCTCAGCACCCTGTTCCTTGGAACAATATTTTTCTTTATTGAATAGTATAGATGTTTGACAGTAGCGTAGTATTTGGGCCATACCACGTATTCACATTTATGTAGTCAGATAAAGTGAATAGTTCTGGTTAGTGTGGTGTGTTGACCCCCAGCTGATCACTTTGTTAACCATAGACCACTTATCATTGAAAGCTTTTGTCAGATAAAAATATTTGTGTGGCGTTTCTGTAGCCATGCAGCCATTTTATTTCATTTCATGTTAAGAATGAATAAACGTATTGTTATTTAGATCACAACTCATCCGAGTGTTCTGATTAACATCACCTTTGCTATTTTATTAAAATCTGATTACAATTGAAAGACCGGAATCTTGCAATTAGTGAACTGCCAGGATCTAGGTCCTTGGCACTTCTCTGATGCTGTCATTTAGCGTTGTTTCCAAACAGGTCCACATTATGTTAGTTAACAGTGATTGGCACTTCCGTGATGCTGTCATTTAGCGTTGTTTCCAAATAGGTCTACATTATGTTAGTTAAAAATATGTTTCAATAGTATGTTGTAGATATTTATTTCTCAGAGTGTGATGTTTATGTATTTGTTTTATTTACGGTCTATTTGTGTCAGTTACTTCAGTGTTACATGTTGATAGTTTTCCCGTCATTGCCAATGGCGTTGTGGTATTATTTTTTTGGTGTTTACTATTGTATTGGGTTGTTTTTGATTCAGAACCTTGTGTACTATTGTCGTAGTCTCAGACTGCAAACTGCTTTGCTAATTTTCTTTTGACGTCATTGTGTTTTACTGTGTATTTCTTTTGACTCAGATAATACAGTTGTTCACGTGCTGCATGGATAATTAAAGTTTGTTGTGGGTAGAGAATTTGATTGATAACACAAAGTAGGGCACGGAGACAAGTAGACTGCGAGCGGGAAAATTAAGTGTACGCCATGGATGAAGTGTGCAATGAATTGGTGGAGGCACAGTTTGAACGTAGGGAGGCATTTCTGTTGAACAGTGTTAGCCACAACGATGTCGTGCAGAAAGGAAATCAGGGAGACGAAAGCGATATGGTTTATCTTGGGGGCCGGAGAGTGTCAGATCGCGTGCGATAGAAAATGTGAGCGTACTACAACATATCGAAGCAGAGGTGATTATTAGAAATCCGGACAGAGAAGACAGGGTGGCATCAGAAAGCAACGATGCGGAAACAACACCACAGAAATCAAGTATGAGTTCGGTCTATCACGATACTAAGGAAAAGGAGGAGACTTCAGTCTGGTGGCATTTTTAATGGGTATAGAGAAGAATTTGGAGGTGAAAATAAATGAATTAATACGAGATTGTAACGAGACGACGATGGGCATAAAAAAATATCGGTACTCAGGTAAATGAGGTGCGAGAGGAACAGAAGTCATGGCCAAACCAACTCCAGGACAACCTAGGTAAGGTAAACACCAAAGCAATCAAAGGTTTAAAGATTGCACATGATGATCTAAGAAGACGGCAAAGAGCGCCAAGACAGCAAGTTTCACAAGAAGAGTAGCAGCTGAAGCATCGAAAACGAGTAAACGCACAGAATCGCAGGGACGGAGGCACCGATCAATTTGAACAGGAAGATCGAAAGCGTGGAAAAATGGCAAAACGATGCAGAGAAGCGCATCGACACGAAAATACGTGAAGCCACGGATCTTCATGCGACAGCGGCCATGGATAGAGTAGAGTCTGAGCTGCGCAAATTAGGGACTGGTTCGGACGTGACAACTGCAGTTCCAGTGAGCGAGACTGAAGAGGTAAGGTCTCTTCTTTCGTGCGAATCTCAACAGGAAGCTATCAAAACACGTATGGAGAAGAAATTGGAGGAGGCGTTAAGGAAGCAATTTGAAATAGGGCCAAGCGCGATCGCAAAAGAACGAAAAACAAATTCAGACGTCACGGATAACTGCATACCGTTAGCAGTGAGCAGCCGACATGGTGAGATGAACGCTGCATTTTCTCGAAGCCTTGGAGGCAGCACAAATGAGGGGACGTCGAACGAGGATATCCAAAGGACATATTTTCCGTAGGACGAAGGTTGTCTATTAAATGCTATTTGATTTTAAACACTTCTTGCAATTCCGGAAATTCGAAAATTTCCTACATAAAGGTAACTTTACTCACCCACGCACTTGGATATCGCAATTTCACCTCTCTTTATCTCCAAATTGGCCTTTAAAATACAAAATTGGACTTTATCTGCGAACACTTGCGAGGGTCAGTTGCGGAGAAAATGGGCGGAATATCAGCGACGTGTTCAAGAACAGCTTCCTAAATATCTACTGGTCCAAGGAGAGGCAAAAGCGCATAAAGTACGAGATGACTGTTGGCAAAGATTTCGAGAGTTCAGGCTACAAATGTCCAGTCAAGTTCCATGATGCAATGATTGACAAGAACCAATATCTTCATGTACCATGCTCCACCGGTGAAATCATACGTCACTGTTACACCAAACTTCCGTCAGCATATCAACAAGTATTAGCTGGCAGGTGTAACGTGGAACTCAGTACTTTCCGTAACACTCTTTACAAATTAGATTACGCATTCCGAGCAGGGAACACGAAAGAAACTCCGGATACGCCGTAGGCTCTATGTCGGGTACACAACATAACAATTATAATAATAGGAATGGAAATGTGCGAAATTGAACGCCTTATGGAAACCATTCACGGTCGGGAAATTTTGGGAGTAATGTAGTGGAACAATTAATAGAGTGGAATGGAAACCGCAATAATTATGTACTACGCAACAGAGGCTGGAATGGAAGGAGGAATAAAGGATACAGACCACAAAACAGGGGATGACGAAACCATGGATCCGGATTCAATGACAATGGAAGATGTACGCGAATGAACAACGGAGGAAACGGAGGATTGGTCGCGGAAATTGAGATTCGGGGACCGAACCCAGGACGAAGGGCGCGAGGCAATGACAACCAAAAAGTGACTAGTTGAAAATGCAGAAGAGGCACAAAACGCATCTGCAACTGAACTCCGACCTAACCTCGTCAGTGTTATTAGATGCGACGATCTTGAAGGAACATTGCTGGAAGATTCTTATTGCGAACAAGCCACAGATTGTTTAATAGTCGGTGACAGCCGAACATGAGCATAGTAGCATAATTTTTGTTTAGTTATGATAGTGTTAAAGACTACAGTCATTTCCTTAGAATTTTTTGTGATTCACCATGGTAACTAGCATAGAAACTTCTCCCATTTCTTCTAGTCATAAGAGTTAGGCATTGTTAGAATCCCACTGTACAGATGTTCATCCCATAGCAGACTAATTACAATAATAGTTGAGAGTAGAAATGTACCGATTTCACGACGGAAACTTTGTTGTTAATTTGAGTCCCTTTTCGCGTGAGTTAATATGTTCACATAGGAGTTTTGAATTTCGCTCGGAACGACAGAATCAAGTGTCACTACAACGGTAGAATTTTATGTCGTAGAGTCCGGAACAAGTGCACGAGTATTGGGGACGGAATTCTTCTCTTAATATCTTGTAGTTCAGCTACAATCAAATTTCTTCTGTTTGTTATGCGTGCATCGCAGTAAACGTCCTTGTACGATGGTAGCATAGAGTTGTGAGAGGGGCGTCGTTGAGATTAGTTTGCGAGACCGATGGAGGTATTTTGCAGGATGGTCGTGTATTGTCCACGCGAGAGGCGTATTGACTATCTTGTGTGTTTCGCCGTGGTTCGTGACCATTGTCCAGTGCAGTGTGTGTTCGCTGTGGGCTAATTATTGCCATAGCCAGTGGCACAATGTGATTTTGGTGTGTTTTTCGTCTAGAGATGTCGCCTTTGGTGCAATGTCACTCGCGAATGGGATATTTTATTCGAGTGTGGTTACACAGATGAGCTATCACGTCTTATGCGATTGTTGTTCGTTGTGGTTATTTGCTTGTGGTTCTCGCCTGTGGTTTTCCGCACTGTTGTGCGTTGATATTCGTGTGGGCTTTCGCGAGTGGTCCGCGAGCGCTCGAATGGTAGATCTTGGGCAGTAGCCTGTATTATGTGGCGTGAGCATGGAATGTACGAGTCACTTTGGAATGTTTTTGCAGCTTGAGCGAGGCACACCGTCAATTCATGAGAAAGGGAACGGAAGAAATGTAGCTTTGCAGTGAAATGTCGATGATATCTTGTGCGATTATCTTTTTTTTTTTTTTTTTTTTCTTTCAGCAGATGGAGTGGAAAATTTGTACACCAACCTAAGAAATTTTTGTGTCATTTTCAGTAAAAAGAGAATTTCGCAGAAGAATTTTTTTGCCCACATAGCACAGAGAACAGACTGGTTATTATGTCGGCACTCATCGAAACTCACGCCATACGACAGCATTAGTGTCACTATGAAGACTAAGTAATGGGGAAGTAATCTGCAGTACTTTCAGTATTTCCTATATCTACTGTATCAGACGCGATGCATGAATAAGTAGTAGACTTAGAACGTATGAGAGTGACTGAAGTGAATGTGTAGTCTAAGCCGGCTTAGTACTTTGAGTTACATGAAAGCTTGTAGAAAATTAACACTAAGCTATCACACATTACATCTAACCACTACTTAAGATTATAAAGATTAAGACACAGAAACTTAATCATTTAAAATTATTGCTGTAATATAGTCAAAGAATAATTGTAGAATAGAATAACATTTTATATTTGTCAAAAGAGCTCTGCAAACCATTTTACTTTTTATTCTTGGAGTAATCATGTAAAGCAATCCCTTACAATTTCGTTATAATTCTCACTGTATTTACGCTGTAAACATTCTAACACGCCACCTGTCACTTATCTGGTTTTGGCGTGTGTTCACCCCAGCTAACTGACTAACAGATCAACAGAGAGTGCAAAACTGCCACAATATCGGATAACGTAAAGAAAGTAATAAGGCCCTGAACTGCAGTGGCAGTGTTGACATTAATTGATTCAGAATTGATCCCTTTTAATTAAAAAGGGGTGCACATTGATGTTATATTCAGCTATTGAACACCAGATGCAAATGTTGAAAATAAAATTAATTAAGAAAGTGAGTTGAGATTTCAACTACTTGATTGAAAATGATGCAGTCGATTAGCACAAATTTATTTTAACTCACGACCTTCAGTCATCACATTACATGACTCTCCTAACAGGCAGTGGAAATAAATTGCGTTTGCGTGGAGTAAAGCGCGATAACTCAAAAGTAATTCTTATCGACTGACCAAGGCGTAATGCGAAGTGCAAGAAGAATTCTAGAATACACGGCCCCTGAAACCCTGGTGGAAACTTTGCCGACGTGGTCCAACAAATTAATCAGTGGCCTAACTGAAGCCAGAGCGGGCGCAATATCACTGAATTCAGCGTGGCGGGGCGGCATCGTTGTGCGGACGTCGACCGGCCTCATGGTACTGCAAGGCTGCGCTCGTCTATTCACCTATTGTCGTTTTCCTTCGCGTGGACATACAGTTTCCATAAGGATAGCAAGCCTAAACCATTTGCTAAGTTCGGGTCCCATAACGTCGACAAATTTGACTTTTTTTATCCAGTTTCATTTTATTGCAATTTTGAGGGGGCCGGAGTGGCCGAGTGGTTCTAGGCGCTTCAGTCTGGAACCGCGCGACTGCTACGATCGCACATTCGAATCCTGCCTCTGGCATGGATGTGTGTGATGTCGTTAGGTTAGTTAGGTTTAAGCAGTTCTAAGTTCTAGGGGACTGATGAGCTCCAATGTTAAGTCCCATAGTGCTCAGAGCCATTTGAACCAATTGCAATTTTGACTGTGGTACTTTTATTTTTTTTTTTTTTTATTTATTTATTTTTTTTTTGTAGCGTTCTCCGAATTCTTCTTGGACATATTTCACTATCTTCTGACGATTCTGCTTCACTTTCATTTTTCTTTTATATCCAATGTCTTCTTCCCAATCGGAAAAGTCGTCAGTAACATGAGACAAGACATCTCCACATTCATCGTAAACAATCGTATCATCTCTCTCGTCTGCCGTGATGAAAGGGAACAAGTACTTATTAAAACAAAAGAATTGTTGACGTGTGTAACGTATTGTTACCTAAACAAAATTGTTACCTAAACAAAACACCAACAGAATGCAAAAGGTAGTAAAGTGCTGTCGCCAGCCACTGCGCGATACTATGAACATGACACCACTGTGGTGTTGCCAGCCACTGAGAGATACTATGCACATGACACCACTGCGGTGTTGCCAGCTATTTCACGTATGACACCACTGTGAGACACAGGCCACTCTCTGCAGGTGGTGGTAACCCACATAGCGACAGCAGGGCAGCTGGTCCACATGACATCATCGGGGTACATGAATGGAGGCATGTGCGGACGAGTCTCTGTGCACCACGAGCTTTCAACAAAGGGCTGGTGCCATGGCAGCATGCGAGCACTTTTGCCGCCACTTCCGGCTTCCAGGGTCCCGAGGGACATACTGCTGAATGCAAGAACGGTCGAGTTGCAGAGTGCTGAATGGAGGTACTTACGTCTCTGGAGACACTGGTCGTTTCTCTTAATGAACTTGTGTATTATTATTCGTTTTGTGTAAAGATTTACTTGTTTTATGTCACTTATATGTTGTTTTGTTGTGTTGACACTTACATCTTTGTACTGAAGGAACAGATTGATATATGTTAAAGAAATAAGCGGAACAGATGACACATGCAAAATGAAAACTTGGAATCTTTTATGTTGGGTGTATGTGTTGTGATCGATAATGTGTCAAGGAATGAAGGCAGCCATTTGTATAATTGACCAGGGGTAGTAATTTTCCTCCAGACAACATCATTGTATTGTAGATAGGAAAAAATTCTTCTCTGGCCCCAATTTCAAGATGAATGAATAGATAAATGTTTGCATCACCCTGTAATCATTTAGTAATTGTCTTTTATGTCTGGGTCTTCAAGGATATGGCCCGATGGTGCACCAGTCACACTTATTTCTCTCACTTTAATTTCGTAGGCATGCAGCAGAGAGTATATGGATGACCACCAATTGAATGCGTTAAAGACACAGTATAACAATGTGCTGGGGTTTATTAATGTTTACTTCTTTCATAATGACCCAATGTCACAATTTATTCTGTTCTGTGTCATACTAACCTTTTGGATTGTGACACTCCCCAACAATAAATTTGAGAGGAACAGGGAGATTGTGACAGATTACAGGGCTCTCTCACTTCTAACATCGTGTTATTACTTCGTAGCGTTCTTAGAGAAGTTGATTTTTATTACTTGGTTGCTTAACCTGGATACGATCTGACTTTATACATTATGAAGAAATGTTGGACAGTAGTTAACGCTATTGCTTGTGGGGTCTAGTGAAGGAACCATAGTAAGCTTTACCTGCGTTCAAGAGGATGCCGAGTTAAATGACTCCAGTGAAGGCGTGCGGTGGCTGATGTCCGAGGAGAGCGTCTTTTCTGCGGATCCTGGGTGGAAACGTTTGTGGACTGCCAAGTCCCACTGTCTCGTTGTGCAGGCACACTGTGGGCGCCAGGCGATCGGCGGCCACGTCCAGGTAGGCTGACTAGCGCTGAGGAGTCGCTGCAGCTATGAGCAGAGCTTTGTACGAACTGATGACTGGCAATAAAGCAGGGGATGCGCCCTTGTTAGGTAGGAAGCCGATGAGTCAGCAGTGAGTTTCTGCAAATTTCCATGGAAGAGGGCAGTGGCGCCCAGGTGTCCAGACTGTGCTACAAAACACATTTGTGAAGGCACGAGGCTTTTAGCGAGTTTATCACCGTTCTTTGGAAAGTTCGAAATGGATACAACAGGAGAGATATCAGTCTTTTTGTGGAGGGCTGTGGTCACATCCAGGTGATTCTTTCAGCAAAGACACTGCGTAAACACATCGGAAAGAGGCCACAAAGCTGAATCTTTTTCCTTTTCTCCCAATTAGTTTTTTAAGTCGCTGATTGGTCAAATCTGTGTATGCAGAACAGGGGGCGGTCTCCTAGCTTCGAATGTCGAGCTCCATCTCGTGATTGACTTGTACTAAAGTGGGTGTAGTCTAAGCATGTAAATTTCCTATGCTACCGAGCTGTCGAGGAAAACTGAGTGAAAGAGAAGAAAACACTCTTGTACTGGTGGTTCACTACTAAAAAACACCAGGCCTTTACCTAAACTGTGAGACTTATGTCTTTTGCTAGTGTGCCACTTAGAACCTGTGCCAGTCACCATCTGAACCGTCAGAGGTGATGTGTGGGTGTACTTACTCGTTCTGAGTCAACCATCTAAACGTTTGATGTATTCTTTCATGCATACTCGTGCCACAGGGTCAAGTTTTTCAGCAGACCAACAAACAGGTACACCTGCACACTGGAATCCACTGGAGTGTCAGAGGGTCATAGGGAAGTACCCTCATTCCGAATCAGCTGAACGCGAGATCGTATTTTTGCATATCTTCCGCACGCACGCTGTTATTAACAGATTATCGCAGTCCATGATTCCAGCATTCGCCGCTATGGCGTAGGGCTCCAATATATGCTTCCCAGCACTCTGCTCTTTGGAACGATATTTTTCTTTATAGAATAGTATAGATGCTTGGTAATAGAGTGGTTTTTGGGCCATACTAGGGATTCACATTTATGTAGTTAGATAAAGCAATTATTTCTGGCTAGTGTGGTGTATTGATCCCCAGCTGATCACTTTGTTCACCACAGACCGCTTTTCACTTGTTTGCATTTGTCAGATAAAAATGTTTGTGTGGTCTAGCCATTTTTTTTGTCATGTGATGTTAAGAATGTATAACCCTATTGTTATTTAGACCACAGCTCATCCCAGTGTTCTCATTAACATTAACTTTGCCATTTTATTAAAATCTTGATTGCAATTGAACGACCAAAATCTTGCAATTGGCGACCCTGCCAGGATCCAAGTCCTTGACACTTCTGTGATGCTGTCATTTAGTGTAGCTGCCAAACAGGTCCACATTATTTTAGTTAAAAATATGTTTCAGTACTATGTTGAAGATGCTTATTTCTCTGATTGTGTTGTTTATGTATCTATTTGTTTTATGTACAGTGTACTTGTGTCAGTGACTTCTGTGTCACGTGTTGACCACTTTGCCGTCGTTGCCAATGGCGTTGTTGCATTATGTTTTTTGGTGTTTACTATTGTATTTGGTTGTTGTTGATTCAGAATGTTGTGTACTATTGTCGTAGTCTCGGACTGCAAACTGCTTTGGTAATTTTGTTGACTGTACATGCTTTCGTTTTGAAAATGTTTGCTCACAGGCATAGGTTGTTCCAAACTCTGATATCACACTAATGAAAAATTCCTTCAGCTTTGGAAACACGACTCCATGCAAGAAGTGACAAAATTCAATTCTGTTTCAACGAGTTTCAATCACATGGATTCTCGAACAGAAGAGTGTCACCCTCAGTACTGTCCAGTAATGGAAATCTCTGGAAAATGCTTCTTCTAGTCATGAATAATTTTTTTCGGAAAATCAAGATCGACATTTTCGGGGATTGTAGCACAATACTCTTTGAAACAGTGGAAATTAGAAAAGTTCTCCCCTTCCATTTGTCCTACAAACAAGGACAACTTTCTCAGAAATCCTTTGACATATCTGTAGAGATCAAAGACGAGGTAATCCATTTCTAGAAATTTGATGTTAAGTCCGATCATGTGGGTTGTGACTCTGAACAAAAGTGACAGCTTTGACAGCCAGGTGCGATCTGACACCTTTGGATCAGCTCTGTCGTTTTCAGTGAGAGAAACATCTATTTCTTTTCAGAGAATATGAAAACGAAAGAGGACTTTACAGCAGCTGAGTCACGTCACTGCTCTGTGATTAGGCGAACCAGATAATCAGAATCTTCAAGAAAAGCTTGGAACTGACTGTGACAGAATACATGTCCTCAAATGAAGTTCACAGCAGTAAAGACTGGTTCCAGTACGCAAGAAATTCATCTTTCCCACATATCTATGAACAGGATGCCCGTAATCTGTAAACTTCCCAATTGAATTCTAATCGTTCAACATAAAATTTAAGACACATAGCATCAAAATGTCTCTGCACATGTGAAGATCTCCTAATATTGGAAACACAACATTTAATTTAAACTGTATCACAACGCCTCGTGTTTCATACGTTTTACCAAGCAAATTCCAGTACTGTCAGTGGGCTGGATGAACTGACGCGGTGGGGAAGTTTAGAGGGAAGCCTAAAATGTTTACGTTGCTTTGTAAAACTCAACGCGGGGGATTTTGTAAGAATTTGGAGAACTTCCGAGATGTACCTTGTCGCTACTATTCGTTTGGTCTCCAATGAAGAATGTGAGAAAGCAGTTCTTGTGACAACGTTCAAACCAGGAATAAAATACAGTTACGCCAAACTGAATCTATTCATTTACATTTCCTAATTCAAATACGTTTTGAGTGTTTATTTCTTTCATAAGAAAATTTTGTGTTGGCAAATTTCACTCACAGAGCTTACGAAAGGCGTCGGACGAAGTTTGACGCGGACAGGAAATAAGACAGAGAGGGATAGAGCGAGACGGAGCAAGAGAGAGAGAGGGAGAGAGAGATGGCGAGAGAGAGAGAGAGAGAGAGAGAGAGAGAGAGAGAGAGCGAAAGAGAGAGAGTGAGAGAGAGAGAGAGAGAGGTGGACTAGGTAGAGGGAAGCAAAGATTGTTGGCTTCGCGAGGGACACTTAAAAGTCCTTTCATTTCGAAGTCATTTCGAAAGAAGCTTACAGGGTCTTCTGAGGAAGGAAGTCAAGAGTGTGCGCCTTGGCCTATTAAGAACTTTCTCCACTGGCAGTCTCCAATGACTCAAGAAACTTTCAGCAGGGGCTTCAGAACCGGAAATAAGGTTCGTTGTTCGCCTTGCAGCAGGCCTAGTATCAGCCGCTGTGGGCTGTTTGCTCGGTGCGGAATTACCTGGACGACAAAACACAGGTAGACACAGGAGAGAATACTGTAACTTTGACCAAAATGTCGATTTTGTGAAGTAGTAGTTATTTTACTATATGTCGTGCCATAATACCCAGAACACTTTTATTATTATTGAAGAGACAATAACGATCAGCTCTTATTATGCCATCTGACTATGGCCGATGTAGCATTCGCACGTAGCATCCTCTGAAATGGTCGTAACTGTCTCCCACTTGAGTTCTTGCTGACTTATCAACCATGACGACTCGGTAAGGAGTTTTATGAAATTATTTAATGTCATGGAACTTGTAAACAATTGATATTCCTTACGGTATAACTTGAGATGCCCCGCCCCTCCTTTCAAAGTCAATTAAGTGTGGAAAGCTTTCAACATGACCGAATTTACGTATGCAAATATTTGGTAGCTAGCTATTTTTGTTACAACTGACGTAACGTATTCCTATTACAAACAGAAATATCCACAAACACACTTAAACCAGTACATACAATGATCTATTGAATCATAACTTGTTCTTGTTCTGGTATTCAGTCCGAAGACTGATTTCATGTAGCTCTGCATGCAATATAAATATAGAAATACCTTCAATTATTTTAGATGTGTAACAGTAGCTACCGAAAGTCTATGTGCGGACAAGCAACGCTTTACGTAAAATGTTACTCAAATTAAGTGAAGTGAAGGTGTACTTGCTGACACGGATTAACAGAATACTGTCGAAGTATTGATTCGATCGACATAACATGTTAGTTTACTGACTGGGATAGAAGCATGTAGCAAGGTGAACTGTAATTGGATATAAATGAGTTGTAAAACTTGACCAGTACTCGTATATAGTGAGTAATAAACTACTCCTGTAATCAGTTTTCATTTATAAATGGCTACGTCGGAATGCAGATGTCTGTTACGTTTCACAACTGTTTTGGATTTGAAAGTTCCAGTGAATTAATATTATCTTAATCTTGGCTACAAGGTACCTCAAACTGAAAACACTTCCGCATTCAGTACAGCGGAGCGGTATAGAAAGAGGATAGTACAGGCTTGTCATGAACTTAACTGTTTGCACCTCTACTGTATGTAACATAATGCAAGGTTCTGACACCGAGTAAAATCTGACGTTATTACTGCACTGCGGAAAACCCTTAGTTATCGTCTTAAGGGATATGAGCGTTGTTCTGGTGTGTAGCACTCTCTAATCTAATGTTACGTAAGTTGTTTTGTTTTTGTATGACCCAGTAACGCAAATGGCGATAGACTGTTGATAAACGAATTCTGAGATGTCAGCTGAGATAGTTCCCATTCACGACGCTTGTTGTGGGGTTTCTGGAGTAAACACTTTGCTGCTCCGGCAATATCTCTGATCTGCTACGAAAATGATGAAGGCGGCTTCATCGATTTCTAAAATGTCCACCACAACTGAAAGCAAAAAACTTTGCTGCGGTATGGGCATTTGTCGGGTTAAGGCCACGATCACAGATATTCACTTATGATAATGGACGACTGCGTAACAGAACTTTTGTATGGCACACCGTTCAAATTAGAAATCACAAGCTTGGCTCTTTGTGTATGGAATACAGTTTAGAGCGAACAGTCCACAGTACTTGCCTTGGAGACTTACCACTCTACTTCTCCTCGAAATACAATAAAATACCTGTCTCTCTTTGTCTCAAAATTATCATATAACTCATTCGTTTTGCTGTGTAAATGGACAATGGTATGATGGCGCTCTCGCAACGTGATTGCTGCCGATTCTGAAAGGTTTGATGCCTCTTTGGTATCTTTTAACTCCCGTCGTCTTCTTTGAAGAATCTTCTTAAGTGTGATTTCTTCTGCCTTCTCCATCTGTCTTCTATCTTTAAACGTCCTCATGTAGACAAGTTCTTCCTATTAGAATACAACAAATAATAGTAACTATAAGGCAGCCAACGCAATTGAAACGTTTCACTTTTGTTCGTATTTCCTCCTAAATAATGTTCTAGCCCATGGAAAAGAAGCTTCTGCACTCCTGTTTCCTTTCGACACTGCCAAAACTGTTTTTTTCTTCAGAATTTACTTTTTCTTGTAAAAAAAAAATCAGTACAGAGATTATACAATATGCTATCACATTAATGTGACCACCACCTATGTTGGACGTCACCATGCAAAACCACTCACAGAAAGGTGGCAGCAGTAGCAGTGGAGGGCACGTAAAGCCTGTCGGGGGGACGCGGGAAACAGTGCAGTCGTTATCGTAAAACGGAAAAGGAGCGATTTATCTGACGTCTACCATCATTTCCTTTCGGGCCAAGTGTGGAAGCATTTCTGAAACAGCTGGGTGCGTAAACCGTTCGCGTGCTTCCGTGGTGAAAGTATCCCTGGCATGGAAAGATGGCGCTGTCCAAAACCGGCACCGAGACAACCACGGGCCACCGATGGCAGGGGTGGACGACGGCTCCGGAGTTCTGAGTGGGAGAACACACGTGCTACTGTTGAGCAGCTGACCGCCCCGATGAAGCAATGGTCCATCAACAGTGTCTTCTCAACGGCCGTTAAGAGAACGCTGCTGCCTATGGGCCTTCGCAGCTGGCACCCGGTTCACGTGCCCGTGCTGAGTCGGCGACGAAGGCTGGGATCTGCACGCCAGTACCGCAACCGCACGTCCAATGAGTGGCGGCCGCTGGCCTCATCAGGTGAGCCGCGTTGCACCACTCCATCGGACAGATGAGTGTTGACGTGGACCATGTGAAATGTGTGGAAGCATTGTGGTCTGTGGAAGGTGCAATGGATCGACAGAAGTATTTGTCTATCTTTTAGATGGACCACAAAAATAGACAAATGTAATCTGGTTTTCCCCGGTACGACGGAGCCTTCCTGTAGTGCAATACAATGTGTCACACGGCTCACACAGTACGTGCGTGGTTAAGAGAGCACCAGGATGCGTTTACCATACTCCCCTGGCCATCGAAGTCCCCGGATTTAAACCGAATCGAGAGTCAGTGGGATGAACTCTGTCAGGCAGTTGTCGCCGTGGATGCTCAGCGCGGCTGGGCAGCTGGCCCCGGCGCTGCAGCCGGCGCGGCTGCTCCTCCTGCCTGCCGCAGCCCCACAGACTCTCCTCCCACGCAGCGGCGGACGCCGCAGGTGCGGTTATTCAGGCGTTTGGCAGGTGTCCACATTCATGTAACTGGACAGTGTATTTTCGCGTGGCCGAGCTTCCAGAACAACAAAGAAAAGTTATAATTTACATTGAGATAATATTACACCATAAATAATAACATCTGTTTACAAAACAGATATAATTGCATTTTCTAACAAAAGATGAGAAAAATCCCTCAATACAGTTAAGAAGACAGAAAATAAGGAACGTGTAGTGTTATAGATCTGCCTACGAGGTATTAAATTAGTTACACAGTGCCGCAAGGATACTAAAGGAGGCCATAGTTTACCCGTCTCACCAAAAGACACAGAAAACAATCACCGTATCTATGGGAAAACGACGGTCTTATCACGTAATTGTTATTGTACTAAATGGTCTGGTACCATAACCACCAATGTTTTGTTATTATTAAAGACAAAAATATCTATTTACGTCAACTGAATCTGGCCAAGGAAACATACGTAAGTTATAAACCTTGTGAGGTTCCATTTTCTAAGCGACGACGTCTAGTGTGACTGATTTAAGACAGATCTGTAGGGGCCTGTCTTTGAATCTTGCAGCAGCCGGTACTGCATTTACTCAGAAAAAGTACATACGAACATATTGACGAAGGTAGGCTTCCGTTAGGAGAACTCTGAGCCACATTGTCTATCCATTAATAACCGTGAACGTTTTCGAAACCGTTTGCCAAACAAGAGAGACGATTGGCCGCTTAGCGTGTCCCGATTAGTGTGAAATAACTTTCTCGGATTTCATTACCAAGTAATTTGTAGAACAACAAAATACTAAAGAACACATGTTCAGTTTCTTACATACGTATCGCAATATACATGACATTATGAAATGTCCCCTTAGAAAAATTAATGAAATACTGTGCTGACAAACCTCTTACATTATTTGATTTTCAAACAGCTGAGCAAAACTGGACGTACTCAGACATTTCTCTCTTTGCTTATTCTGATCAACACTAAGCTGACACACAATATTTTTAGCGCAACGCAATCTGACATTAAAAAATCCCTACAAAAGAATGGCCATGACTAACAATAACCTATACCTTTCATGAATCACAAACCTCAGAAAAATCTTCGTTACTCGAACTACTGCAACACAGCGAGCGCCAATACTGCCAGCTAAATAAAAGATTCTAACTGCTGAAATCACTAACTACTGATAGGCATAGTTAGCAAATGAAAGATTTTGACAAAAAACAAACAATGTATTTACCTTAATAGTGTTCAAAAGTCATAATATATATATCAGTTCATGACATCCAGTCTTACAAATTTACTGTCTCTGATGGACACACGTCCAGATCATCCGCTCTCAAAACTCCGCCATTTCTCTCCCCACATCCACCACTGCTGGCGGCTCACCTCCAACTGCGCAACGCTACGCGCTGTTAACAGCCAACTGCCCAACACTACCATAGAAAATTCCAGCTGCACACAGCACAGTCAGTGATTTTCATATAGAGCGCTACACGGCGTTACCAACATAAAAACCTAAACAGCCTACTTACAACATGTTAAGTTCTGCGTTACGACAACAACAATGTTATAGTGACATTAACCAAGTATTCGAAGAATAAACAGATCTGCGCAAATTTTACATAAGTAGACATTTCTGTATTACAGGTGTCAGATGCTAAATATGTAGCCAGAAATATAGTTTTATAGGTGACATGCTATTAGTCTACAGTATTGAAAACGCAGTACAAGAATAAGTCTGTTTATCAGTGTACATAGTGATCTGTCTGCCACTTTCGCTCTAATTTTATATATCCTTGCGGTCATTGAAACGCTATACACATCGCTCCTTCATCAGAGACCAACATAATACAGCTTACTAAGAGGTTGATTTCTCTAGACGACAGCACACATCATTACCGCCCCTCTTTACTGAATATTGCAAGTAAAACTATCACAAATGCGAAAAGAAAACATGTATGGCAACGGAAGAGTGGGAGATGGTAAATGGTAGAGCCACCTCATACATATTTATCTAACTCTACATCCATATCCTGCAGAGTAGTGAGAAGTACATGAACGTGGGTACTTCCCACAGTGACTGTTATTAGAGCCTCTCCTCGTCCCATTCAGGTATGTACCGCGGGGCGAATTAATCCTTAAATGCCTCCGTATGCGCTGTGATTTAAGTAATACTGTCTTTGCGATCCCTGCGGGAGGGATACGCACGGGGCACTGCACTACACTGCTCGAAAAAATACGCTACCCTCAGGGATAAGGTGATGTTACTGAAAAGTGATCTGATAGATGGTTCATCACTGTCAGAGTATCTGAGAAAAAATTCAAACCAAATGGAATACACATGTCACAGTAAAGGTTACCCGAACATCGCGTCGGTATACGGTTTGTCACATCTGACGACAAAGCTGGTGGGTTTTCACTCATGCGAAAACTATCGTATTTGTGAGGAAAAGCATCCTACCATGGACTGTCCCAAGCGTCTGTCGCCTTTTCGTGGAATTCGGCATAGGTTCCTGCAGATTCTAGAGAGCCAGCAATTTCTCACTTCACGACATCCCCTACGCGCTCAAGTATCCCACGCAAGCTCAGTCAGCGAGCTAACTGGTCGGTTGGCTGTTTGCAGTGTTTATGCGCTATTGGTCGAGGGGGTGGGGGGGGGGGGGGGGTCAGGGAGCTGCTTCATAGAGTCGTACATGAGCGAGCAATGTTGTAGCAAATACAGAACCACAGGGATAGATAACCAAACAATTTAACGGGCAATGGATACTTTAGCTGCAGGAACACCTAAAATGACTACCAGTTGTGACTGAAGGCTCCCAGTGCCATGAAGCTCGGGGTGGGACCCGTGCGACTTAGGCGAATGTGCTTCGAAATAGACCGCTCACCGGTTCTACATCGTGCACTTGTACGTCCATCGCGTTCGTGTAGAGACAGAACCCACTGTTATTGCTGAACACTACACAGCTTCATTCCACTCTAGAGTCGACTCTTCCCCGATGCCAGCGTAGTGGTGACGTTGTGGTGTCAGTGACACCGCGGTCACAGCACACGTTACATCTACAACCCTCAAATGTATTGTACTGACCGATTTCCCTAAGCTTGACGAAACCTTCTCAGCAATCATGCGCAGAATCTCTCACATTTTATTGTTTAAGATTAAATGTCACGCTTTTAATCGTGAAGATTTATTTTTAACATCACTTTGCAATTCGGTTTGCCCTTCTGAGGAAATTACTAGATGGCACCGTTACCTGCCACAAACCTAAGAGAAATGTTTTGGTTACATGCCAAACAGATTATATGTATTAGAAATAGCAGAAACCCTGCATCACTTTACCTGCGGAACTACACTCATCACTTACATGTCACTAAGTGACCTCCCACCACTTACCGCGAACTATGACCTTCCAGACAGGAATTCACGAACCCACTCCCACAGCTGAGACGATAGCCCACAGGAAAGCAGTCAGTTGGAATCCGCTTACGAACAATGATATCAAAAGCCTTTTTGGAACTATATAAATATGGAATCAATTTGAGAGCCCCGGTACTCAGTATGCCGTGCAAATAAAGTGGCAGCTAAACCCATGTTGGTCACATGTCAACAGGTAATATATTTCGGGATGCTTCATAACGTTGAATCGAAATATTTGTTCACACGTCCTGCTACATGTCGATGTCAATGAAATCGATTTCTAACTAAGTGGATTATGTTTTTTTTTCTGTCGTATGTATTGCTTTGGCCTGTGCAACTTTTCATTCTTCACCCTCATTATAAATACTAGAATACCCCTCATGACACCGTGGAAAAGTAATTAAGTCGCTACATCGCTTATGCACAAGGTATACTCCTATATTGTTAGCCCACCCAAGAAGGATATTGCTGTAGAAACCTAATTGTCCTGCTACGACTATGACAGGGCGACGGCAACAGAGTGGAACATGTCTGGTGACACTGTGACAGTTCTGTTACTTTCTGGAATACTATCTTGCAAGATTCACTTGATATATTCATGGTATAACAACCGAAGAATGGTTCAAATGGCTCTGAGCACTATAGGACTTAACATCTGAGGTCAGCAGTCCCCTAAAACTTAGAACTACTTAAACCTAACTAACCTAAGGACAGCACACACATTCATGCCCGAGGCAGGATTCGAACCTGCGGCCGTAGCAGCAGCGCGGTTCCGGACTGAAGCGCCTAGAATCGCTCGGCCACACGACCGGACAACAACCGAAGATTCTAAATGAATTCCACTTCGCTATGGCACTGACTTATCAAATATACTTATACGTTTACAGACAGGAGAGATTAGTTTCACGCAGCAGCTACAACTAATCTCGTTGTCTGCATTGTGAATTATCCGCATCAGCCATCACAAGGGCAATGAGGAGATGATGAACTCTGACGCACTATAAAGAGTAAGAAGCAAAAGCTCTCGGTCACAAACTGGCGGGGAGTAACACTTTACCTCCTCTGTGACAGAACTATAAACTGCTATATCGAAATCAGAACGACATCTTTAGAAATTTTGTCATCACAAGACATCTCACTACGTTCAGTAACCAGTATATCTAGTGGCGAAAAACATAAAATACTGCATAACTGCTACTGAAAATACCAAATCTGCTAATGACATCGAGTCACTGCATAGTCCTTTAAGTGCGTTTCATTCAGCATCTACTCTGAGAGACACATTGGCATATTTACGTTGTAGTATAAAGGTAAAGCTACTTGAGTGCGACAAGAGGGTTGGGTTGTTTCGGGGAGGAGACCAGACAGCGAGGTCATCGGTCTCATCGGATTAGGGAAGGACGGGGAAGGAATTCGGCCGTGCCCTTTCGAAGGAACCATCCCGGCATTGGCCTGGTGCGATTTAGGAAAATCAGGGATAACCTAAATCAGTATGGCCGGACGCGGGTTTGAACCGTCGTCCTCCCGAATGCGAGTCCAGTGTGCTAGCCACTGCGCTACCTCGCTCGGTTACGACAAGAGGATACACAGTTAATTTGTTGATTAACCATAAACAATAATGAGCCATTTGTTGTTTGCTATTATGATGAGGGGCTAGTTGTGTTAGTATAGTGTATATTAATAGCGATACCAGTTACTTTGTTGAACAAAATAGACACAAATATCAGAGAAATTGTCAACAACGTGTTCCACCTCGTTATCGAAAACCGTCTGATGATGCACATGTTGTCTTTCGATCCCAAGTATGTAAGCGACCTTCTGAGTCGAAGTTCAGCAACGTTTGAAGTCCATTCTCTAAACCAAAATAAACAAAAAGGAACAAATGAAAACAAAAACTAACTTTCTCAGTGGTGGTAGGCGTGTTTGCCAACAAAGCTCCTTGGTGACATCTTCCAGGTCGCATCTGAAACACTACAACTTGACTTTCTCGATAACACTCACTCCATACAGGGCTCAGGTCTTTCAAATCGCCTCCACCGCTTTCACCCTTTTATTAAACACAAACAGGACACAATATCACAAATGTTAGACTTTACTCCGTTTTAGACTCAATTTTCTAATGCATAAACGACGCTCCTCCTAACATTCAAGTTTTCATGACACGATTTACTACAGACTTGAACATAATAAGACCCTAGTTAAATACGCTTGTAGGAACACGCCAAAAAATCATCACAGAGCATATTGAAACATAGTATTGTATCATACGCAACATTACTTACTGTTAGATTTGCTAATTTGAGCGCAGAAAAATCCATTGGAGATCATAGGCTCTAAGCACGATGTGTCGCGTTTACTTGGGCGGACGCCGGCTGTGCAGGAGAGCTTCTGTGAAGTTTGGAAGGTAGGAGACGAGGCACTGGCAGAAGTAAAGCTGTGAGGACGGGGCGTGATTCGTGCTTGGGTAGCTCAGATGGTAGAGCACTTGCCCGCGAAAGGCAAAGGTCCCGAGTTCGAGTCTCGGTTCGGTAAACAGTTTTAATCTGCCAGTAATTTTCATATCAACGAACACTCCGCTGCAGAGTGAAAATCTCATTCTGATTTCCTCCTTTAACAGGCTGACCTCTTCCACTGTTCCACAGTTTCACATTCTTCTCCGTGCGAATTCTTGGCACTTTGTGCCTACGCCCCATCCTTGTGCCTACAGGGGTCTATCAATTAACAGCGAGTCTGCCTTCGGCGGTGCTACGGCACGTACGTCTGTTTACGTCCCTGCCGGAGAAGTTCGCGCTCGCGCAGTTGTTTACCTCTTCGGCGTACTCGCGCGTTTAGACGACTCGATATAGAATGGCACATGCATACCGAAAGTCGACTCTCAAGATTAGTTTTTAGAATGAATATGCGAGACCGAAAGCCTACGAAATAGAAACGTTCCTACGAGACGATGTTAAACTTGACTACAACGAACTTATCGGAATCCACCTCTCCATAGTGAGCAGCGTCGTTTACGTCAAGCTGATTGACGATGCAGTATGTGACAGAATCATCCGAGATACCAAACATGGACTCAAATTTCGTCACTCTGATGGACATGTTGGAGAAGTAACTATTGATCACGCAGGACTGGGCTTACGAAACATACGTATTTTCGAACTTCCCTTCGAAGTTCCGTCTGACTTGGTCGTTGACGCCTTACGCCCATATGGAAGAGTGCTTAGCCACGTTGAGGGAAAATGGTCCAACTTCACGACTTACCCCGTTCTCAATGGGGTGCGTCAATTCAGAATAGAACTGACAAAACATGTACCCTCGTTCATCGGTGGATGCACAGCTATAGTCATCTACGATGGACAACCCAAAACATGCTCAGGCTGCGGGAAAGAGGGCCACGTCCGTTCCGAATGTATGCAGCGGAGAATAGTGCAAGTTCCAAACGGCGGACCCGTGCCTCCGTCCACGTTGACGCCGCTGACACTAACGTATGCGGACGCATTTCGAACAGATCCCATCCCGAAGAATGACCAGCTACAGAATCCTGACAGTTTACGGCAACCGACTGCAGCAGAGACCGCCTCCAGTGACGAAACGACGCACACCTCTGCCGCTCCGGCGCCGACTACGCACTTAACCGAGCGGAAAGGATCGGTAGGAGGTATGGAAATTGATCCTGCTGTTGTGCCGGCAGCTGCTTTCGTCCCTGAGCACCGGGAGTCACTTCCGCACTCGGACACAGAGGCGCACACGCGCAAACAACGATCGCCGAAGCGCCACAAGAAACGACGGCTAGCGACATCGGATACCTGCTTACTGCAGTTCACGTGAGATGGACTTGGGTGTAACGTCGATACAGTGCATCCGGATGCGCAACGGGAGGTTCTACCTCCCACACAGCAATACGACGTGAGTCAGGCTAGACAGGGGTTGCATACAGACACACCGGACGGAAAGCCGACGGAAGGAGTCCCTCCACCCACCGCAGCAACGCCACCGCCTTCGGTCAGCCGGGCAGGAGAGACACGACGGGAGCTGGACCTCCAGCACAGGAACTGGGCCGACGAATCCGATACTGACCCACAGACCGACGACGCACCCGCAATGGCGAGTGCTGCGTCCACCGGATGTTAACCACGCAGAAGATGCAGACTGACGCACAGACAGCATGTCACCGGGCAGCAGCACACAAATTAACATAAGCGTTCATGTGCGCTTTACGTACTGAGGAACAGCGGCAGGCATATCGAACAGCCTCTATTAATATTAATACGATCAGAACGCCTGTCAAATTGCAATTATTAGAGACATGTTGCATGCGTCAGACGTCGACATCGTTCTGCTGCAGGAAGTATGTGTTGAGAGCTTCCCCGACCTCTATGAGTACGATACGTACATTACACCTACTACCGACGGCGGCAGCGGAACAGCGATACTTCTACGTAGCGTTATAGTAGCCGAGGACGTGGTGTACCTGCCGTCAGCGCGAGGACGGGCGCTCACAGGGCTGGGAGTACGGGTCGTTAACATTTACGCACCGTCGGGGTCCGACAGACGGCGCGACCGATCTCGATTTTACGCAGAGGAGATTGCAACACTGTTCTCAGGTCGGTATGAACATATCTTATTTGGAGGCGACTTCAACCGCGAGCTCGCACCAAAAGATCAACACCCACGTTATACTTCATGCCCGGAGCTGCGGCAACTCATACAGGACATGAATCTCATTGATACATGGGAGACGATACGTGGCGACAGACGTGGATACACCTACTTCACGAGTAACTCTGCAAGTCATCTCGATCGCATTTACGTAACACGTCGTCTCGAACCAGCGATCCTCGATGCAGAATTGTGGCCTGTCGCCTTTTCAGATCTCATAGCATATATATGCTCGGTCTCCCTGAGTCGTCAACAAGTGTGGAGGAGTCGCAGTGTTTGGAAACTGAGTACAGCACACTTCAGGGAACCTGAGTGCAGACGCTTAATCGAAGACACTTGGCACGTGTGTGAACGACGCCTCCCGACATATCCGACTACGTTGCTGTGGTGGCTGGAATTCGTTAAGCCTGCATTGCGCCGAGCGTTAATTGCATACGGAAGAGAGCAGATGATGTGGAGGCGACACACGACGGAATTTTATTTCACGATGCTCCGCGAACTTTCTGTACAAGCACCATCACAGGATCGTCGTGCCGGTATAAAACGAGCAAAGGCCCAAATAATTTCCATAACGCGCCGCCGTCTGGAGGGTGTCGCAATCCGTGCAAGAGCCTTTGAACCAGTCCGTGGAGAATCACCGTCGATGTATCACGTTATCAGAGAAAAACAACGTAGCCGCAGAACCTTAATACAGACGGTCGTACTGCCAGATGGTCGCCGTATGACAACGCAAAAAGACATTGCCAACGCTTTTGTGGAACACTACGGTCATCTCCATGAAGAAGCGGAACACGATCAGGCAGCCTTTCATGAGGTCCGACGAACGCTCTCCGCGTGTCTCGACGAGACGGCCAACCGGGAGTTAACGGGGGAAGTCACAGTTGACGACGTAATGGAAGCGATTGATAAGGGAGCGTCGCACAAATCGCCGGGGCCCGACGGGTATCCGTTGGAGTTCTATCGTACATTTAAAGATCGCACGACTCCACGATGGACTGCCACGTACTGCGAATTGATGTCTCCCAACGTGCCCCTTCCACCCTCCTTCGTGGAAGGAATGATCATCCCCATCCACAAACCATCTGGCGGCACAGGGATACAGGCCTACCGACCACTGACCCTTCTTAATTGCGACTACAAGATCTACGCCAGGATACTTGCAGCACGCTTTAAACGCGTAATACGCCAAGTGATATCACTCGACCAAACCCAGCTAGGAGGAGATAGCAATATACAAACGGCACTGAGCGACTACCGCGATGTTATCGCACTGGCATCAACACGTCGTCTCCGGGGTGTAATGGTATCGATAGACTTCGATCGCGCATTTGACAGGCTGAGTCACGCTTATATCGCGGACGTGATGACGAAAATGAAGATTCCGGAAAGTCTTGTCACCGTCGTCATGAGACTACTCCACGGAGCCGCATCCAAAGTGCTCATCAATGGACGCTTGGTGGGGCCCATCACCATCTCACGATCGGTCAGACAAGGGTGCCCGCTGTCAACGATATTGTATGCCATCGCTGGCGAGCCGCTGCTCTGCGGGCTACGGAATCGACTCCAAGGAATGACGATAAGGCACAACAAGTTTGTATGCCGAACATTCGCAGATGACCTAGTGTTTTTAGCACGGTCAGGCGACGAGGCAAGAGCGGCCTTGCATTGGATTAATTTGTATTGTATGGCAACGGTAAGTCGCCTGAACATGGCAAAGTCGGGAGCGATGAACATCGGGAGAGGACTCCCGACAGGAAGTGTAGCACCATTACAGCCGATCAACAAGATGAAATGCTAGGAATTATATTCACTACAGACGTTCGACGCACGGCGGCATTTAGTTACAGACATCTTCTGCAAACAATTCGTGCGAGTGTCCGAAGTCACAGGTTAAGGGCACTGGATATGATACAACGGGGCCGGCCGCGGTGGTCTAGCGGTTCTAGGCGCTCAGTCCGGAACCGCGGGACAGCTACGGTCGCAGGTTCGAATCCTGCCTCGGGCATGGATGTGTGTGATGTCCTTAGGTTAGTTATGTTTAAGTAGTTCTAAGTTCTAGGCGACTGATGACCTCAGAAGTTAAGTCGCATAGTGCTCAGAGCCATTTGAACCATTTTTGATACAACGGGTCACCTTTCCCAACATTTATCTAGCTTCTCGCATCCCCCACCGGGCACAAGTTCTTCCTATGCCGGTGGTGTTGGCCCACCGAATCCTGGCGGCACTAGGATATTTTGTGAGCACAGGTCTGCTTTTTAAGGTAGGATACGAAACCCTAACCCTTCCTCGTAGTCGTGGAGGTCTTGGACTAGTCCACGTACGCGATCGAGCAGTGGCTATTTATGTAACCACAATGATAAAGATGTGGACACGACACCAGACCAGTCTAACGGGCACCTTGATAGACGAACTCGCTCCACCTTCTCGTTCGGCTCCGGTAGCGGTGTCTCACATCTCACCATCGGTTGCCCATATGCGAACCTTTTTTGTGGAACACAGTTATGTACATATGGAACTCCCGACTACCAGGACGGCAACGGCACGTGATATATATCACATCTTGACTCGACGACGGCCGAATAATGCCGTAGAGCGCCGCCAACCAACAGTTACATGGTCAGTGGTATAGCGTACAGTGCACCACCCACACCTTGATACGGGAACGCGCGAACTGTGGTATCAGGTGGTAAATGGGAAATACGTGACTCGTTCCAGGTTAAATACAATTCATATGGCGGCCGAGCCACTGTGTCCGCAGTGCAATGTTATAGACACAGAGGAGCATCGCCTGATATGCAGACCTTCGGTGGACGTATGGTGTTTGGTCAAAAAAATGATCGCCTTCCTCCTTCGGGTGGGGCCGCAAACAATAGAACCACGCATACCACTTCTCCCAGATATGACAATTTATCCCCGAACAAAGACAAACGCAGTGACTTGGATTCGAGGTTTGACTGTGCGTTATATTTTCCGAGACGGCAGTAAGAATGTGCTCGACTTTTGGGCCTTACTACAGGAACATCACTCACAGCTTATGAGACATCCGAGATATCGAACATATTACGCAAATTTTTTAGGGAGTGCCTTGCTTGATCCCCCACCCAGTTGGGGTGTCCCAGGTAAGAGAATGTAATTATTGTCTATACGTATCAGAACAAGAAAGGACCAGGACAGTGGAGAGGATCTACAACCACACGTGAAGACGTACCCGACACCAACGCGAGGTATAACGGGATTAGCGAGGTACGCGCCCAAAAGAGAAACGCAGACCGTTATTGTTTTGTACTGGCAGAATTGAACCCGTGGTCTAAGGGCAGTCTGCCTTCGGCAGTGACACAGTGCGGACCGTGTTGCCTGCCGGCCGCGCTGTGGTGCGCGCGCCTCTTTGTTTACGCCGGAGCAGCTTCGCGTGTGCGGTGTTGTGAGTCTAGAACGAGATGGCACACTCGTACAGAAAAACGACTTTGAAGTTCAGTTTTGCGAACGACTATACACGACCAAAGGCACACGAGATTGAACGTTTCTTCAGAGAAGAGGTAAAAATCGATCCACAGGAAATCGTGGGAATCAATTTATCGCTCGTTTCAAGCGTCGTCTATGTCAAGCTTGTTGACGAGGCTGCTTGCGAAAGACTTCTACAACGATCACCGAACGGGTATCGTTTCTGTCATGCCGACGGGAATGTTGGTGCGGTTACAGTCGATCACGCGGGAATGGGGATCCGCACTATACGAGTCTTCGAACTTCCGTTTGAGGTCCCGTCTGAACTTGTTACCGACGCCTTTCGACCATACGGTACAGTTCTATCCCATGTGGCCGAAAAATGGACGAGTTTTACCACGTACCCCGTTTTAAATGGGGTGAGACAAATACGGATAGAACTGCGCAAGCACGTCCCCTCTTATTTGTACATAGGAGGTTGTCGAGCGATTATAATCTATGATGGGCAACCTCGCACTTGCTCGGGGTGCGGGAAAGAAGGTCACGTCCGCTCGGAATGCCTCCAGCGACGTTTAGTGCAGACTCCACGGGATGACGTTCAGGTGCCACAGCCGACGACTGTCTTACCGTTGACCTTTGTGGAAGCCCTGAGAGGCGACGTGAGGGAGACTTCCGTTGGGCACCAGCAGCTGCCCCCTATAGAGAACATGGACTCCAACGGACTGGAACTCCGACCACCGGTTCCATCACAGCAGACACAGGACACCGCACAAGAGATGCAGCTGACGGCCGCTACAGGCTCATCCGTGGTGGCTGCCAGTGCTTCCACCGAGGGCGTGATAGGCCAGGCCCAAGACGGAGGATACGCAACCCCAACAGCCGATGCAGAAGCAAGGCAACGGAAACAGCGTTCGCCGAAGAGAAGAAAGAAGCGTCGACTGACTTCTGCTGACGATAGCCATAGTCCCGAGGAGACAGTGGACGACAACGACAGTATCGACCTGAGACCAGTGGATTCAACAGATACCGAGATGACGATGCAGGAACTACACAGCGACGAAAACTTGAACTCTCCTTCTGGTGACCGGAAGGCGGAAGTAGAGATGACAACTGTCCAACATCAGAGCGATGACAACGTTACCTCCCATCCTTCGACCAGTTCCGGAAATATGCTGGGGGACTGGGCGCAAGAAATGGACCAACAGGAACAGGATGAAAATACGAACGCGACGATTGAGGACAGTCCTGCCCAGAGGCCGGGAGGGGTCGGGAAATGTTGACCAACTTAGTGTGTTGAGGAGCGCCGGGGGTGCAGATGGACGCTTAATGACACCGCCCTACAACTGATGAACACAAGCCAGGCGTACCGCATTGCCACGATAAACATTAATGGCATACGGACACCGCTTAAAATTCAAATGCTGAAAGATATGTTACGCGCTGCGGACGTGGATATTGTACTCCTACAAGAAGTGCGTTTCACATCGCCGCCAGAGTTCTACGGTTACGAGGCACATTATTCAGTGCACGATGAAAGTGGATGCGGTGTGGCGATTCTCACCAGGGAAGGAATAGGAGTGGAGGACGTCAGGTCTCTCCCTTCGGCACGCGGCATAGCGATCACTGTCGACGGCGTTCGTTTCATCAATTTATACGCACCATCTGGCTCCACAACACGAAGAGAAAGGGCGGCTTTTTACACCGAAGAGATAGCACCGTTGTTCGCTGGACGCTTTGATAACTATATAGTGGGCGGCGACTTTAATTGTGTCGTCGACAAAAAGGACCAAGTACCTCATTATGTGCCATGCATGGAACTGCGTGCGTTGATTACCGAAATGGAGCTTCTGGATACCTGGGAACTGCAGCATGGTGACAGACCGGGTTATGCGTTTGTCACGGGACACTCGGCGAGTAGACTTGATAGAGTGTACGTGACACGAGCTCTACGGACGACGATACTGGATGCCGAAATCTGGCCAGCGGCTTTTACGGATCATATGGCGTACGTCTGTACGATTTCACTAACGCGTCAGAAGATATGGCGGAGTAAAGGTCACTGGAAAATGAATTGTGCACTTTTACGTGACACTGAATGTCACCGGTCGATAGAGGCGGCCTGGGAGACCTGCGTTCGCCGCCAACGAGCGTACACCTCGGTTCTCCAGTAGTGGGTTAAATGCGCAAAACCAACGTTACGGCGAACGTTGATACGATACGGGCAGGACAAATCGCAGTGGAACCGCACAACGGCTGATTTTTATTTTACTGCCCTGAGGGAGCTGATGACCCAACAACCATCGCCGGAAAGGCACACGGCCATGCGCAGGATAAAAGCCAAGTTATTACAGCTGACGAGGCTAAGAATGGAAGGTATAATGGTCCGGGCGAGATTGGCGGACACAGTTGCTGCCGAAACCCCCTCCATGCACCACGTGGTACGTGAACGCCAACGACGACGCAGGACATTGATCAGGGAACTAATCTCTGAAACTGGCCAGCAAGTTGTGCTCCAGCGTGATATTGCGCAAGTGTTTACCGACTATTTCCGCCAGTTATATGGACCTGTACATGTGAACCACGAGACACTACATGATGTCATCTCGGAAATGCCAGACAGAGGACCACCACTGGATGCAGAGACTTTCATCACGGCGATAACAGAGGACGAGCTGACAGACGCAATTGCCAGGGGTGCTCCGAACAAGTCCCCAGGACAGGACGGCTTCCCAATTGAATTTTACCGTGCCTTTGCATACCTCATGGGACGGACCTGGATTCAGATGTACAACGAACTCCTGTTACCGCAGACTGAGATACCTGCCGAATTCACGGAGGGTATCATCATCCCAATACCCAAACCACGCGGTGGCAGAAATCCAGGAGATTATAGACCACTCACTCTCTTGAACTGCGACTATAAGATTTTCGCGCGCATCCTTGGGGCTCGCCTGCGGTCTTCACTTTCTGATAGACTCCTCATAGATCAAACTTGCCTCGGCGGTAAGAGCAACGTACATACGGCGCTCAGTGACTACCGAGATATCATCGCATTAGCAGCGGCATGCCGAGTGCGTGGGGCACTCGTCGCTATTGACTTCGATCATGCGTTCGACAGAGTGGATCATACCTTTTTGCATGCGGTGATGGGCAGATTGGGAATCCCACAGGCCTTCATCCTAGTGATCATGCGGCTGTTACACGGCGTACGATCAAAGGTCTCGGTGAATGGGCGGGGCACTGACTACATTGTTATTTCAAGGTCAGTTCGTCAAGGTTGCCCCCTTTCGATATTTTTGTATGCAATGGCTTTGGAACCCTGTCTATATGGTCTCCGAAGACGGTTGGAGGGAGTGCCGTTGCCACAACTGACCTTTCATTGCCGCGCTTATGCTGACGATGTGATGCTGGTGGCACGGACCGGCGAAGATGTACGTACGGCGTTGGCATGGATACAGCGATACGGGATGGCGGCAGGAAGCGTGCTTAATCTACAAAAATCACGCTGCATGAATGTCGGTCGAGGATTACAACCGGGGGAGGAAGGCCCGCTCATCTTAGTTAAGACCATACAATGCCTAGGTATTACGTTCCACACGGATGTGCAGCGGACAGCAGCGGATAACTACCGACGCATATTGAAGCTGATGCGGACAATGGTGCTGTTACAGAAATTAAGAGCGTTGGATATGATTCAGAGGGTGACCTATGTTAACGTATACCTAGCACCGAGACTCACTCACGTAGCGCATGTCCTGCCTTTAACGCGCACAATGGCATCACGGATACAAGCAACTTTCGGAACCTACGTGAGTGTGGGACACCTGTTTAAGATCCGATACACAACGCTTACGCTACCACCTGGAGAGGGTGGACTTGGTCCAGTTAACGTATATGAAAAGGCACGGGCGTTATTCGTCAGTACGATGTTCCGACAGTGGCGCGGTCAATTTCACAATATCTCGGGTGCGTTGGCCGATGCACTAGCGCCCACTTCAATGCTGCCCCCAGTCGATGTGGGCCATATTTCACCGAAGCTGTCACATTTCAAGTCTTTTTTTTTGTAGCTTAGCTATGTCAGAGATTCCTTCCCAACAACACGACTACCGACGACGCGAGACGTATACCAACTCTTACTGCGCCGGTGCCCCAGGAATACCCTGGAAAAGAAGTATCCAGACAAGAACTGGCGACAGATATGGCGCGTTATACGGAACGTTTACCTCCCAACGTCGGTACGCTCAACATGGTATGTAGTGATAAATAGGAAGTTCGCAACGAATCAACGGCGGCACGCGATTCATTTGGCAGACACTCCACTATGTTTAGGCTGCGCAACAGTGGACACTGATGAACATCGTTTAGCGTGTAGTGGGACGGCTCCAGTGTGGCACTTGGCACAACAGATATTGGCGTTCCTGTTACGCTCCGCCCCTCACACAATTTCATCAGACACCCTTTTTTTCCCCCAAGAATCCTATTTCCCGGTCCAAAAAATCAATGCAGTGACATGGGTGCGGGGAATGGTGGTGGGCTACGTGTATAACGAATCGGAAAAGGACAAAATTGATTTTTGGCATTTTCTCCTAGATGGACACACGAAGCTGCAACAGCATAAGAAATATAGGCAAGACTTCGCTAATTACTTGCGACTTACATTTACCGACCAGCCGGCCAGATGGGGTGTGACGGGTGAGAGATGAGATAGACGAAGAAGCCGAGATAGACATCGATCACACTTACGGACCCTTAGTTAATTTCGAGAAGACGACCCAGTCTTACACCAACGTCTGGAGAACGAGTCGATAGATGGCTCTCTTGCTCTATCGAACGTCGGGTCGTGAGCAGGTGTCGCCCCCGACACGACTTTCATTTCATTGCTACAGGAGAATGTTTCTTTTGTATTTGTACTATCCGCAATGTCTTCGTGTCTTTCATTTGGGCATTTTCAGTTTTATTCATTTCCTTAATTAATTAATTTTCTAATTAGCCACTATTTGTCAACATATGGACTTTGTAGACACTCTTTATGCGATAGTACAACAACATGTAAAAGGAAAAAAAAAAAAAAAAAAAAAAAACAATAAAAAAAAAGGGTAGCGTCTTTGATTCATAATCAAAACGTCTTCGGTCCCGGGTTCGATCTCCGTCACTGCCTAAATTTTTATAAATAATCAGCATTGGCGGCCAAAGACTTCCGGCATAAGAAGTCAGCCTCATTCTGCCAACGGCCTTGTCAAAGAGGGCGGAGGAGCGGATAGAGGTTCAGGGCACTCTCTTGTCCTAGGGGTGGGAAATTGCCCCTAAAGGCGGAAGAATCAGCAATGATCAACGACGTGAGGATGCAGAAGGCAATGGAAACCACTGCATTAAAGACACGCAACGTGTATCCACAGGACATGTGGCCTGTAATTGAAGAAGTGCCATGATGATCTCTCCATTGGCAAAACATTCCGGAATAGTCCCCCATTCGGATCTCCGGGAGGGGATTGCCAAGGGGGAGGTTACCATGAGAAAAAGATTGAATAATCAACGAAAGGATAACGTTCTACGAGTCGGGGCGAGAATGTCAGAAGCTTGAACGTGGTAGGGAAGCTAGAAAATCTGAAAAGGGAGATGCAAAGGCTCAATCTAGATATAGTAGGGCTCAGTGAAGTGAAGTGGAAGGAAGACAAGGATTTCTGGTCAGATGAGTATCGGGTAATATCAACAGCGGCAGAAAATGGTATAACAGGTGTAGGATTCGTTATGAATAGGAAGGTAGGGCAGAGGGTGTGTTACTGTGAACAGTTCAGTGACCGGGTTGTTCTAATCAGAATCGACAGCAGACCAACACCGACAACGATAGTTCAGGTATACATGCCGACGTCGCAAGCTGAAGATGAACAGATAGAGAAAGTGTATGAGGATACTGAAAGGGTAATGCAATATGTAAAAGGGGACGAAAATGTAATAGTCATGGGCGACTGGAATGCAGTTGTAGGGGCAGGAGTAGAAGAAAAGATTACAGGAGAATATGGGCTTGGGACAAGGAATGAAAGAGGAGAAAGAGTAATTGAGTTCTGTAACAAGTTTCAGCTAGTAATAGCGAATACCCTGTTCAGAATCACAAGAGGGGGAGGTATACTTGGAAAAGGCAGGGAGATACGGGAAGATTTCAATTAGATTACATCATGGTCAGACAGAGATTCAGAAATCTGATACTGGATTGTAAGGCGTACCTAGGAGCAGATATAGACTTAGATCACAATATAGTAGTGATGAAGAGTAGGCTGAAGTTCAAGACATTAGTCAGGAAGAATCAATACGCAAAGAGGTGGGATACGGACGTACCAAGGAATGACGAGATACGTTTGAAGTTCTCTAACGCTATAGATACAGCAATAAGGAATAGCGCAGTAGGCAGTAGTTGAAGAGGAATGGACATCTCTAAAAAGGGCCATCACAGAAGTTGGGAAGGAAAACATAGGTACAAAGAAGGTAGCTGCGAAGAAACCATGGATAACAGAAGAAATACTTTGGTAGATTGATGAAAGGAGGAAGTACAAACTTGTTCCGGGAAAATCAGGAATACAGAAATACAAGTCACCGAGGAATGAAATAAATAGGAAGTGCAGGGAAGCTAAGACGAAATGGCTGCAGGAAAAATGTGAAGACATCGAAAAAGATATGATAGTCGGAAGGACAGACTCAGCATACCGGAAAGACAAAACAACCTTTGGTGACATTAAAAGCAACGGTGGTAACATTAAGAGTGCAACGGGAATTCCACTGCTAAATGCAGAGGAGAGAGCAGATAGGTGGAAAGAAAACATTGAAAGCCTCTATGAGGGTGAAGATTTGTCTGATGTGATAGAAGAAGAAACAGGAGTCGATTTAGAAGAGATAGGGGATCCAGTATTAGAATCGGAATTTAAAAGAGCTTTGGAGGACTTACGGTCAAATAAGGCAGAAGGGATAGATAACATTCCATCAGAATTTCTAAAATCATTGGGAGAAGTGGCAACAAAACGACTATTCACGTTTGTGTGTAGAATATATGAGTCTGGATATATACCATCTGACTTTCGGAAAAGCATCATCCACACAATTCCGAAGACGGCAAGAGCTGACAAGTGCAAGAATTATCGCACAATCAGCTTAGCAGCTCATGCATCGAAGCTGCTTACAAGAATAATATACAGAAGAATTGAAAGAAAATTGAGAATGCGCTAGGTGACGATCAGTTTGGCTTTAGGAAAAGTAAGGGAACGAGAGAGGCAATTCTGACGTTACGGCTAATAATGGAAGCAAGGCTAAAGAAAAATCAAGACACTTTCATAGGATTTGTCGACCTGGAAAAAGCGTTCGACAATATAAAATGGTGCAAGCTGTTCGAGATTCTGAAAAAAGTAGGGGTAAGCTATAGGGAGACACGGGTCATATACAATATGTACAACAACCAAGAGGGGATAATAAGAGTGGACGATCAGGAACGAAGTCATCGTATTAAGAAGGGTGTAAGACAAGGCTGTAGCCTTTCGCCCCTACTCTTCAATCTGTACATCGAGGAAGCAATGATGGAAATAAAAGAAAGGCTGAGGAGTGGAATTAAAATAAAAGATGAAAGGATATCAATGATACGATTCGCTGATGACATTGCTATCCTGAGTGAAAGTGAAAAAGAATCTGCTGAACGGAATGAACAGTCTAATGAGTACACAGTACGGTTTCAGAGTAACTCGGAGAAAGACGAAGGTAATAGGAAGTAGTAGAAATGAGAACAGCGAGAAACTTAACATCAGGATTGATGGTCACGAAGTCATCGAAGTTAAGGAATTCTGCTACCTAGGCAGTAAAATAACCTATGACGGATGGAGCAAGGAGGACATCAAAAGCAGACTCGCTATGGCAAAAAATGCATTTCTGGCCAAGAGAAGTCTACTAATATCAAATACTGGCCTTAATTTGAGGAAGAAATTTCTGAGGGTGTACGTATGGAGTACAGCATTGTATGGTAGTGAAACGTGGACTGTGGGAAAACCGGAACAGAAGAGAATCGAAACATTTGAGATGTGGTGCTATAAACGAATGTTGAAAATTAGGTGGACTGATAAGGTAAGGAATGAGGAGGTTCTACGCAGAATCGGAAAGGAAAGGAATATGTGGAAAACACTGATAAGGAGAAGGGACAGGATGATAGGACATCTGCTAAGACATGAGGGAATGACTTCCATGGTACTAGAGGTAGCTGTAGAGGGCAAAAACTGTAGAGGAAGACAGAGATTGGCATACGTCAAGCAAATAATTGAGGACGTAGGTTGCAAGTGCTACTCTGAGATGAAGAAGTTAGCACAGGAAAGGAATTCGTGGCGGGCCGCATCAAACCAGTCAGTAGACTGATGACCAAAAAAAAAAAAAAACTGACAGAAGCAGGATTTTTTTCACTATTATGTAAAAAAAGGCCCACTTACTTACGTTTCCCAGGAAAATTTTATTTCATATAAGTCATTGTCTTATATATATAAAAAAATGCTAGAAGCAGTTTATGTTTGTTATTGTTACACCATTCTGCAAAAAAAAAAAGATGGTAGAGCACTGTGCCGCGAAAGGCAAAGGTCGCGAGTTCGAGTCTCGGTCTGGGTCACAGTTCCAATCTGCCAGGAATTTTCATATCAACGCACACTCTGCTGCAGAGCGATAATCTCATTCTGATTTCCTCCTTTAACAGGCTGACCTCTTCCACTGTTCCACACTTTCACATTCTTCTCCGTGCGAATTCTTGGCACTTTGTGCCTACGCCCCATCCTTGTGCCTACAGGGGTCTATCAATTAACAGGACATGTCTCACTTTCTAAGGTAAGGCAAAATGGCTGCTGGCTGCCTTGTGTTTAACACGTTTTCACGTATGTATTCTTAACGCTTTTGTGTCCATCCTATATCTTAGTGCCTGCAGGGGTGTACATTGCCCTTCATCTGTTTCTCATTGTGTGTCAGGTTTTTCGCTAGGTGTCAATTCCTAAATGAGCCGAGAACACCTGCCGGCCTACCCGCTGCTTTGTTGCAGAATGCCCTCTATGTCTGTCTCTCTTGGCGCTCGCGGTATGACGTTCAACTTTCTCCTCAACCAGAGGCGATGGCGCTGGGAGTCAGTGAGAGTGGCCACTGCTGGAGATATCACATTACATCTTATTCATACTTGAAATCCAGTAAGGTGGGCTTGGACGACTGATATCTGGAAGTAATGGTGATGCTGGCAATTTCTCTTCTTCTCCAGCCTCACCGACGGGCGCAACCCACATTTTATTAACAACAATGTGGAACCGATGTTTGTCAAGGCTCGACAATAAACTATCTGCATCTACACTGCCATTCCGTAATCCACTCTAAGGCGCGCGGCGGTGGATATCCTGTATCACAACTACACTCCTGGAAATTGAAATAAGAACACCGTGAATTCATTGTCCCAGGAAGGGGAAACTTTATTGACACATTCCTGGGGTCAGATACATCACATGATCACACTGACAGAACCACAGGCACATAGACGCAGGCAACAGAGCATGCACAATGTCGGCACTAGTACAGTGTATATCTACCTTTCGCAGCAATGCAGGCTGCTATTCTCCCATGGAGACGATCGTAGAGAAGCTGGATGTAGTCCTGTGGAACGGCTTGCCATGCCATTTCCACCTGGCGCCTCAGTTGGACCAGCGCTCGTGCTGGACGTGCAGACCGCGTGAGACGACGCTTCATCCAGTCCCAAACATGCTCAATGGGGGACAGATCCGGAGATCTTGCCGGCCAGGGTAGTTGACTTACACCTTCTAGAGCACGTTGGGTGGCACGGGATACATCCGGACGTGCATTGTCCTGTTGGAACAGCAAGTTCCCTTGCCGGTCTAGGAATGGTAGAACGATGGGTTCGATGACGGTTTGGATGTACCGTGCACTATTCAGTGTCCCCTCGACGATCACCAGTGGTGTACGGCCAGTGTAGGAGATCGCTCCCCACACCATGATGCCGGGTGTTGGCCCTGTGTGCCTCGGTCGTATGCAGTCCTGATTGTGGCGCTCACCTGCACGGCGCCAAACACGCATACGAGCATCATTGGCACCAAGGCAGAAGCGACTCTCATCGCTGAAGACGACACGTCTCCATTCGTCCCTCCATTCACGCCTGTCGCGACACCACTGGAGGCGGGCTGCACGATGTTGGGGCGTGAGCAGAAGACGGCCTAACGGTGTGCGGGACCGTAGCCCAGCTTCATGGAGACGGTTGCGAATGGTCCTCGCCGCTACCCCAGGAGCAACAGTGTCCCTAATTTGCTGGGAAGTGGCGGTGTGGTCCCCTACGGCACTGCGTAGGATCCTACGGTCTTGGCGTGCATCCGTGCGTCACTGCGGTCCGGTCCCAGGTCGACGGGCACGTGCACCTTCCGCCGACCACTGGCGACAACATCGATGTACTGTGGAGACCTCACGCCCCACGTGTTGAGCAATTCGGCGGTACGTCCACCCGGCCTCCCGCATACCCACTATACGCCCTCGCTCAAAGTCCCTCAACTGCACATACAGTTCACGTCCACGCTGTCGCGGCATGCTACCAGTGTTAATGACTGCGATGGAGCTCCGTATGCCACGGCAAACTGGCTGACACTGACGGCGGCGGTGCACAAATGCTGCGCAGCTAGCGCCATTCGACGGCCAACACCGCGGTTCCTGGTGTGTCCGCTGTGCCGTGCGTGTGATCATTGCTTGTACAGCCCTCTCGCAGTGTCCGGAGCAAGTATGGTGGGTCTGACGCACCGGTGTCAATGTGTTCTTTTTTCCATTTCCAGGAGTGTATATAGTCATTTCCTTTCCTGTTCTACTCGCAAGTAAAACGAGGGAAAAATACGCCTCCGCATGATCCCTAACTTCTCCTATCTTATCTTCGTGATACGCACACGCAGTGTATGTTGGAACCAACAGAATAGTTTGTAGCCAGCTTCAAATGCCAGTTCTCTAAATCTTCTCAGTGGTGTTCCTCGAAAACAACGTCACCTTTCCTCCAGGGATTCCCACCAGAGTTTCCGAAGTATCTCCGTAATACTTGCGTGTTGATCGAACATACCGGTAACAAATCTAGCAGCCCGCGTCAGAATTACCTCGATGTTTTGCGTTAGTCGGACCTCGTACCTATTAATAACACTTGAGCTGTACTCAAGAATAGGTCGTGCTAACGAACTATAAGTATTTTTCTTTATAGATGAACCACACTTTCCTAGTTTTTTTCTTAATAAACCGGAGTCAACCATTCGCCTTTCCTACCACATCCTCACTTTCTGACGCCATTTCATATCGATGTGCAACGTTAGGCCAAGATATTTAAACGACTTGACTGTGTGAAGCAGAACACGATTAATGCTGGTTTGTTTATCGTACTCATACGCATTAAATTACGTTTCTCTACATTTGGAGCTAGCTGCCATTCATCACATCAACTGGAAATTTTGCTTAAGTCATGTTGTATCCTCTCACAGCCTCTCAACTCCGACACCTTACCGTACACCACGGCATCATCAGCAAACAACCGCAGATGCTGCCCATCCTGTCCGCCAAATCATTTATGTATACAGAGAACAACAGTGGTCCCATCACACTTACCTGGAGCGCCTCTGACGATATCCCCGTCTCTGATGAACACTCACTGTCGAGGACAGCATACTGGATTCTATAACTTACAAGTTTTCGAGCCACTCACACATCTGTGAAGCAATTCCATATGCTCATACCATCATTAATAGAATGCAATGGGACACCGTGTGAACTGTTTTCTGGAAATGTAGAAACATGGCATCTCTATGTTGCTCTTCATTCATAGTTTGTAGTATATCATGTGAGATGAGGGCACAAAAGCGTGAGAGAATGGTACGGATGGTCCCATCTATGCATATTAAAAATTAATGCCTTGAAATTCTTCTCTTATCAAAAGTACTCACTGACTAAGGGTCTTTTAACATAAAAAGAGAATTTGCTTTCGATAACACCGTTCTATAGTTGTTCCCTCATGAGAATCGAAGCTGCACAAATCAGGGCATTATCACTGAAAGACACGAAACTAAACTGCATGTGAAAGCCGAGACAGTCAGTACTGTGTTTTTGTAGACAATCATTATACTGCTGAAAACTGTCCTGTTCTTCCCTGGACTGTGAGGAGAGGATAGGATGTAGCGTCTCCGAAAGTGCTTCTTGCTATGACCGCATTTATGAAATCATACAGAGAGACAAACGACAAATGTAGGTGGGACACATACACTGTATCAACGTAACACAGCGTCTGTGTTGCAAATGATATTCCTTAATCGTATTTTTAAGTCTCAGATCACACAGATCATATTATAAAACGATTTTAGTTCCCAGCGAGTCACCTCCAGGTTGAGATGTTTACATATAAACTTACTAGTTGAACTACTGGCTAACAGTCCACTCAGCCGTTGCTACACGTATCTTCTATGAGTAAAAGTTACTATTTGAATTAATCACGGAACTGATCTTGTGTTAAAGACAGTGGAGACTCGAGAGAGTAATCAATTCAGATGTGAAGCAATGGAATTTTCTAACACTGGATCATACTATAGTGCAGACAGGTTATTCTTTATAAGGGTACCAAATGCAAGGTGTATATTAATCCTGTCTTTATAATATCTGTACGAGAATAATTAAGGAAACACACATGCATGTGACCAGGATAATGATAATTCTCCCACTGATCTGTCTAATGTGGTCACTTGTCGCTGAACCGTACCCTGACGCATCTGAAAATCAAAACAAGCGTAGACATTGCTTTGCTGCTGTATACGGTTGTAAGATGGAAGTAGCTGGATGTAAACGTTAAATGAATGAGTCAAAGAACAGCCCTGAGATGGGCTCTAACAGTTGATACTGAGGGCGTTACCATGATTCCAGAAAAATCACTCGTGTGATTGACGACACAAATGTTACACTACTATTTACTTAACCTAGTTATAGATGCAGCCACTGATCGTGTCCGCCCACCAGCTAATAGAATCACTAATTACGCTTGAGCCTGCTGACTAAGGAAGTATTGCAGTATAAAGGATTCAGTCTTCACATTACGTTACACAGAAAAAAAATAAAGAAGTCAAGCAGCACAGCGTACTTCTACTTGCACATCTGGACAAAGGAATATCAATCATCGCTATAAAAAAAAAGAAAGAAACACAAATTATTTTATAAAATTGTTGTCACGAAACTCGATATGAAACAGGCAAGGCTGATTAGGTATAAATGCCAAGAGGCAAGAATCGACTGGATCTGCAGATTCATATTGCCGTCTTGTGCAAAACCAGTAACAGGATTTCTGAGCCCCTAACACATATACGACTATCATCATACGAGAAAGATACGTAAATATACTCGCGTAAGGCCTCTCCAATAACTAAGAAAGCAATTACGATTGATAGCAAGGTTATTTGCTGCCACGCGCTTCATACATAGTACAAGGCTTCATCTCACGAAAGACATTCGTTAACGATGGCGTCGAGGTGTGGGTCCTTCGTCTCCAGACACCGGAACAAAATCAACACCAACGCAGTTGAACTGCTCACGTATACTCGCGAGCCTTTCAAATGGTTCAAATGGCTCTGAGCACTACGGGACATAACATTCGAGGTCATCAGTCCTCTAGACTTAGAACTACTTAAACCTAACCAACTTAAGGACGTCACACACATCCATGCCCGAGGCAGGATTCGAACCTGCGACCGTAGGAGCAGCGCGATTCCGGACTGAAGCGCCTAGAACCGCCCGGCCACAGCGGCCGGCCTCGAGATCCTTTTTCCTCTTGACGCTCAGTGAACACTCAGAAAAAGTACTACTGCCGCCTGGCCCCGTGTCCGCTCAAATATCCTAGTACACGGCAGGCGAGTATAGCGCATATCTTTGGAGATGCTACACGACACTAAAGAGTGCGTGAAATAATTGTACTGTAGTAACAAAATGCGGCTGTTGAACTTACAACTAGATCATCTGTTTAAACACTTTAATTGATTATATAATCATTGCATAATGGCTTGCTATGAGGTCGACATTGATTACTTGCCATAAATGTAAGTATCAATATTGTAGGCAACATGATCAACTGCATAGAGTCTCGTTTTGTTAACTTGCTTGCTACAGTTTTGGACATATATTGTTGGTGACGATGAGGCTGTCCTTTGAGCATGACGGGCAGTCAAACCGAACACCCGTCACAGTGGGACTATTCAATGACTCCGTTCAAAAGTAATCACCACAGGCATTAAGACGTTTATTCCACTAGGGGACGAGGTGATCAATTCGTTTTCTGTAGAACGCGATCGGCCGGTACCGAATCTGCAACCGCGCCGACTGCTGTACTTCCCCATCGGACTGAAACCGATCTCCGCGCGTGTCTTTCTTCAGGTTACTAAAGATGTGAAAATCGTACGGTGAAAGATCCGTACTGTATGGAGGATGTTACAGTATTTCCCAACCAAATTGGTGAAGCGTGGCTTACGTCCGATTGGCAGCATGGGGGTGGGCGTTATAACGCAACAGGGTGATCTACTCCGGTAGCCTGAGGACAAACGTCGAAGTCAACAGTGGGAACATCCCATATCTCCCCCGTCAAAGGAATTCAAGGCTGTTCATGTAAGTTCTGGCAAGGTCATGATGACCTTCTTCTTCGACTGCTTAGGTCCTCTGTCCGTCGAGTTCCTCGAGTGTGAAACCACACTCGTGAGAAGCGCTATGTAGACTCTCTGCGCCATAAAGTCAAAATGTCTACGAATATTCTAGGAATTAATCATCCCGTTGTATGAGACACTGAAACCAACAGTGGATAGGAAAGAAGGAGAGGTCCTTCAGAAGATAGATTGAATAGTGAAGATGTCGCTTACAAACAGTTTGTCTCACAGAACCCTATAGACGGTAACGTAACTCATTCGGAAATCCTGCTTCCTGCAGCATTCGCTATTGGAACAAAACGACATGACAAATTGGTTTGAAATAAGTGGTGACGGCCCATAACATCTCCCCTTAACGCTTACAAAATTTAGCCGCCTTAAAAACATACTTCTCGCTGCTGAACTCGCCGATTCTATACAAGTCCGTCTAATTAAGTAGAAAGTAAAGAGATAATATTGCACGTATTCTCACGAAATTGTGGAAACCTTACGAACTGTCCAACCGTATGTAAGATTTCAGAAAATTTTTGTCAGTTGTATAAACGAGGAACCAAGGTTTCAAACGACGAGCGAATAACACTTGTGGGACCACATTTCACAGTGACGTAACTACATTTAAAATGTTTATATAAATTGTTGATGGTATACAGGAACCAACCACAAATTCGCTTCAGGTTACTTTATTCAAAAAGTCCCGTTACCGGTTTCTAATTTTTATTTTTGTTTTTTACAATTAATCATCACGCGGTTTTTTACTGGTTTCATCAACACATTGGTGTCCTGATAGTCGCTAATTTAGAAATTACAAAGTGTAACCAAAATGGTTGCGCTACATATTTGTGTTCTAACTTACGTGAAATGTCCATCTGGCTCGTTTGTATTAGTAGTTTTCTCCCAATGAAAGACAATGACGTAAGTTTGCATTACAACACAGATATGTAGGGCAGCCACTTTGGTTACAGGTTTGTTAATGGTAAATTATCGTTTATCCTATAGCAATTTTGGAAAGCAATGTGTAACATGTATTGATAAAAGCACGAAAAAACTGTCTGATGACAAAATGCAAAAAAAAAAAAAAAAAAAAAAAAATCGAAGCCGGTAACGGTACTTTTTTAATAAACAATTTCTGGCTGGTTGCTGTACACCATTAACAATATAACAGCCACGGTCTCCAACCATGTCTACCTATGACAAAACTGCAACAAAAATTTCTATTGAGTGACTCAGGAGATATTTCAAAGACTTCTACACAGTTGTGTGTGGGTTTAGGATACGAAGTTTCAAAACTAAAACATATCAGTAGTTGAAAATGGCACAGTACAAAATGATTTAGCGAACAAAACATTTATGTTGCATATATTAAGTATATCTTTTTCGAGTTTCGACACATGTTCTGCCTAACCTCTAACTTCTCATTTTCATGTCTCAAACGACTCACATTTTTCTTCTTTAACATGTATCAAAATCGTGTCTACCTTACGGTATCTGATCAAAAGTATTCGGATGTCTTTATCGAATGCGGAATCGATCACTGGACTTCATGAGAGGACATGATAGTATAAAAAATAAACAGGGAGTACTGAGTCGCCATAAGAGAAGCTCTAAAAGTAGAAGAAAAACGTGGACTAGTCCCTGCATCTCACCTGAGTAAAAAACCCAGCAAGGACATTTCAACCATTGGCAACCTGCTACAGTCGATTGATGGTGACGTGAGTGAGAATTAGAAACGTGAAACAACAACCACAGCTTAGAAGTGGATGCCTTAGAAGCAGATATTCTCGAGGTTGCGAATCAGCTTAAATCACTTAATAGAAGTAAGTCTTCCGGTCAATATTGTATACCGATCAGGTTCGTTTCAGAGTATGATGATTCAGTAGCTCCATACTTAAGATTGTCTACAACCGCTACCGAAATACTGGGAAGCTGCAGAAGTGATACCAATATTCAAGAAAGGCAGTAAGAGTAGACCACTAAATTACAGGCCTATATGATTAACGTCGATATGCAGCAAGATTTTGGAACGTTCTTCGTGTTCGAACATTATGAACTACCTCGAAGAAAACAGTCTATTGACACACAGTCAACACTGATTTAGAAAACATCGTGGTTGTGAAACACAACTAGCTCTTTATTCGCGCGAAGTGTTGAGTGCTGTCGACAAAGGATTTAACACTGATTCCGTATTTCTAGATTTCCATAAGGCTTTTCACAACGTACCTCATAAGCAGTTTATAAAAAAATTGTGTGCTTATGGAATATCGTCTCATTTATGCGACTAAACTCGTGATTTCCTGTCACAGAGGTCAGATTTCATAGTAACTAACGGAAAGTCATCGAGTAAAAGAGAAGTGATTTGGAATTTCCCCATAGTAATGTTATATGCCGTCTGTTGTTCCTTATGCGTATGAACGATTTAGGAGACAATCTGAGCAGCCGACTTAAGTTGTTTCCGGATGATACAGTCCTTTATCATCTAGTAAATTCATCATAAGATCAAAACCAATTACAAAACTATTTAGGTAAGACATCTGTATGATGTGAAAATCTGCAATCGACGCTAAATAATTAAGAGTATGAGGTCATCCACATGAATGCTAAAACGAAACCGTTAAGCCTCGGTTGCACTATAAATTAGTCAAATCTGAAGGCCAAATTCAACGAAATACCTAGGAGTTAGATAGTGAAGAACTTAAACTGCAAAGAACACATGGAAAATCTTGTTGGAAAGGCGAAGCACAGACAGCGTTTTATTGACAGAACACTTAAAAGATGTAACAGACCTACTAACGAGACTGCCTAAGCTACGCTTGCCCGTTCTCTTTTAGAGTACTGCAACGCGGTATGGGATCGTTACTAGACAGGATTAACAGGGCACATCGGGTGAGTTCAGATAAGAGTAGCACGTTTCGTACTATCGAGGAATAGGAGAGGGAGTAACAGGTACACGATACTGGATTTGGGGTGAATATCATTAAAACAAAGGCGTTTTTCGTTGCTTCTTGCGAAATCTCAGTCACCAACTCTCTCTCCCGTATGCGAAAACGTTTTGTTGACGCCGACCTACATAGGGAGAAACTATCATCACCATAAAATAAGGGAAATCAGAGCTTGCGCAAAAAGATACAGGTATTCGTTTTTTTCCACGCGCTGCTCGATAGTGGAATAACACAGGATTATTGTGGAGGTATTTCGTTGAACCCTCGTCCAGCCACTTAAGAGTGATTCGCAGAGGAACCATGTGGATGTAGATGTAGACAGCCAAACCAAGAGATTAGGGAGGACTCAATTGCGGACGGCTAGAGACCGCCGAGCACTGCAGAGGGCGGGTGGAAGAAATCGTATGGAATATGCGGAAGCACTCACCAGTGCATTCGAAAATGCTGCACTGTGGACGGGCGGATACCAGTGGTCTGGAAGGACAAATCGCGCTACAGTCTGTGGCAGTCCGATGGCAGACTTTGCGTTTGGCGAACGCCTGGAGAATGCTACGTGCAATCTTCTGTAGCGCCAACAGCGTTGTACAGAGGAGGTGACGCTACACTACGGAGGATGTTTTAGGGATCAAGGCGAGCCTCCATTATTTCACGTCACAAACTGCCAACTCTGGAGGTGTAGGGAGGCTTTTACACCTTTTAATACTTCGTAGAATACCGCACCCGTGGTTTATGGTAGCTTCGTTGATTAGTAATAAAAACGTCCTCGGTCTCGAATTCGAACCTCGATTCGATTGAATACAAATCATCAGCAATGGTGACGGAAGACGTCCGGCATAAGAAGTTCTGCCAATGATCTCGTCAAAGAGGGCGGAGGGTCGGACACAGGTTCCGGGCTCTGTCTTGCTCTTGGGGTGGGAAACGGCCCCTAAAAGGCAGAAGAATCAGCAATGATTAACGGCTTGAGGGTGCAGACGGTAATGGGAACGACTGCAGTAAAGACACATAATGTGTATCCACAGGACATGTGGCCTGTATTTGAAAAACTGTCACGATGATCTCTCCATTGGCGAAAGATGTCGGACTAGTGCCCATTCTGATCTCCGGGAAGGGACAGACAAGTGGGAGGTGACCATGAGAGAAACATCCTATAATCCGAAAAGGATAACGTTGTACGCGTCAGGGAGCGAATCGTAAAAAGTTTGAACGTGATAGGGAAGCTGTCAAAACTGAAAAGGGAAATGATAATGGCGAGGGGTAAATGCAGCATAGAATAGTATCAACATCAGCAGAGAGTGGGAAAGTCGGGTAAAGAGTGAGTTACCGCGAGCAGTCCTGGCAGCGCGTTGTTCTGACCAGAATCGAGAGCCAAACAATACTGACAACGACCGTTCAGGTATACTCGTCGACGTCGCCACAGAAGATGAAAGGACAGAGAAAGTGTATGACGATATTGAAAGAGTAATTCAGTACATAAAGGGAGATGAAAATGTAATAGCCATCAGGGACCAGAATGCGGTTGTAGGGGAAAGAGTAGAAGACAGGATTACAGCAGAATATGGAGTTGGTAGTAGGAATGAGAGAGGAGAAAGACTAGCAGGGATTAGCAAAAAATTTTAGATAGTTATAGCGAATTCTCTGTTCAAGAATCACAGGAGGAGAAGGTACACTAGAAAAAGGTTGGTAGATACACGAAGATTTCAGTCAGATTACATCATTGTCAGGCACAGATTTCGAAATCATACATAGGATTGTAAGGCGTACCCAAGAGCAGATATAAACCCAGATCAAAGTTTAATAATGATGAAGAGTAGGCTGAAGCTTAAGAGACTAGTCAGGAAGATTGAATGCGCAAAGAAGTGAAATATGGAAATAAAAAAGAAACAAACAGATATGCCTGAAGTTCTCTGAGGCTGTATATACTGCAGTAACGATCAGCTTAGCAGCAAGTTCAGCTGAGAAGGAATGAACGTGTCTAAGTACGGCGATCACCGAAGTTGCAAACAAAAACATAGATACAGTGGAGGTAATTGCGAACAGGTAACAGAAAAAATACTTAAACTAGGCGACGAAAGAAGGAACTGTTACTGGAAATTAAGGAATAAAAAGATAGAAGTCGCTTGGGAATGAAATAAATAGGAAGTGCAGGAAAGCTAAGGCAAACTGGCAGCACGAAAAATGTGAAGGAATCCAAAAAGAGATGATTGGCAGAAGGAATGACTCAGCATATAGAAAAGTCAACGCGACCTTTGATGAAATTAAAAGCACGAGTGGTAACATTAAGAGTGCAATAAGAATTCCACAGTTTAATTCAGAGGAGAGAGCGGATATGTGGGAAAGGTACTCTGAGGGCCTCCATGAGGAGGAGCACTGTATAATTACGTCATCAAAGAAGAAAGAGCAGTAGATAGGGCATCCAATGTTCACAGCAAAATTTGAAAGAGCTCTGGAAGATTAAAAGTCAATAAGACAGGAGCGAAGATAACATTCTAGTTGAATTTCTGAAATCAGTAGAGGAAGTGGCAATAAAACGATTATTCACGTTGGTGTGAGAATGTATGAGACTGGCGATATACCATCACACTTTGGGAAAAATATCTTGCACACAATTTTGAAAATCTCAAGAGCCGGCAAGTGCGAGAATTACAGCACAATCAGCTTACAGCTCATGCATCAAAGATGCTGACAAGAATAATATACAGACATATAGAAAAGAAAATTGAGGATCTATTAGATGACCATTAGTTTAGTTTAGGGAAAGTAAAGGCACAAGAGAGGCAGTTCTGATGTTACGGTTGATAATTGAAGCAAGACTGAAGGAAAATCAAGACACGTCCATAGGATTTCTGGACGTGGAAAAAGCGTCCGACAATGTCAAATAGTGCAAGACCACCGACATTCTGAGAAAAAGAGGGGTAAGCTATGGGGAAAAACGGATAATGTACAGTACTTACAAGAAACAAGAGGAAACAATAAGACTGGCAGTCCAAGAATGAAGTGCACTGATTAAAAAGTGGGTAAGACGGGGATGTCGTCTTTGGCCCTACTGTTCAATCTCTACATCGAAGAAGCAATGTAAAGATTCAAGAGTGGGATGAAAACCAAGATAAAAGAATATCAGCGATAAGATTCGCTGATGACATTGCTATCCTTAGTGAAAGTGAAGAATAATCACATGATCTGTTGAATGGAACGAAGAGTCTAATGAGTATAGAATGTGGACTGAGAGAAAAGAGGAGAAAGACGAAAGTAATGAGAAGAAACAGAAATGAGAACAGCCAGAAATTTAACATCAGGATTGGTGACAAAGAAGTAGACGAAGTTAAGGAATTCTACTACCTAGGCAACAAAATAAACCACGACGGACGGAGTAAGGAGGACATAAAAAGCAAACCAGCACATGAAGAAAGGGCATTCCTGGTCAAGAGAAGTCTGCTAGTGTCAAACATAGGCCTTAACTCGCTGAGGAAATTTTTGAGAATGTACGTTTGGAGCACAGCATTGAATGGCAGTGAAACCTGAATTGTAGGAAAAGCGATACAGAAAATAATAGAAGTATTTGAGATGTGGTGCTACAGACGAATGTTGAAAATTAAGTGGACTGAGGGCTGATAAGGTAGGGAATGAGGTGATTCTGCGCAGAAGTGACGAGGAAATGAATATATGGAGAACACTGACAAAAAGAAATGACTGGATGATAGGATATCTGTTAAGACATTAGGGAATAACTTGCATGGTACTAGAGGGTGCTGTAGAGTGTAAAAACTAGAGTAAGACAGCGATTGGAATACACCCATCAAATAAACGGAAACGGAGGTTGCAAGTGCTACTCTGAAAATTCGGAGACGTATCAGCACGACAGTGTAAAGCGGCAGTGGTCAGTGGAGGGTAACATTCCTGAAGGTGAGTGGCCTGCACAGAGCGTCGACGTGAACCCAGTGGAAAACCTTTGGGATGAAGTAGCATGGCGATTCGCTCCAGACTGCAACGCCCCATGTCGCTACCTACTTTTTTTCGCCCCTTGGGTAAGAATGGACAGTCGTTCCACCACATACATCTAGACACCTAGTTGAGAGTGTCCCCAGCTGAGGTCCTTTTTTGTTTGAGTCATTAGTCTTGTGACTAGTTTGATGCGGTCCCCCACGAAATCCTCTTCTGTGCCAACGTTTTTGTCTCAGAGTAGCACTTGCAGCCTACGTCTTCAATTTTTTTCCCGGATGTATTCCAGTCTCTGCTTTTCTCTAAAGTTTTTACCCTCTACTGCTCCCACTAGTACAACAGAAGTTATTCCGTGATGTCTTAACATATGTCCTATCATCTTGCCCGCTCTTCTTGTCAATGTTTTCTATATATTTCTGTCCGCGCCGATTCTGTGGGGAACCTCCTCACTTCTTACATTACCAGTCCACTTAACTTTCTACATTCTTCTGTAGCACCACATCTCAAATGCTTCGATCCTCTTCCGTTCCGGTTTTCCCACAGTCCATGTTTCACTACCATATAATGTTCTACTCAAAACCTGCATTCTCACAAATTTCTTCTTCAAATTAAGGCCTATTTTGATACTTGCAAATTTCTGTTGGCCAGGAATGCCGTTTTTGCAAGTGTTACCCTGCTTTTGTTGCACTCCTTGCTCCGTCCCTTATGAGTTCTTTCGCTGCCTGTTTAACAGAATTCCTTAACTTAATCTTCTTATTGACCACTAATCCTGATGTTCAGCTTCCTGCTGTTGTTATTTGTGCTACTTCTCTTTACTATCGTCTTTCTTCGATTTACTCTCATTCCATATTCTGTACTCATTAGATTGTTTATTCCATTCAGCAGGTCCTGTAATTCTTCTTCACTTTCGATGAGGGTAGCAATGTCATCAGCAAATCATTGATATCCTTTCACTTTGACTTTTAACTCCGCTTGTGAAACATTATTTCACTTCCATTATTGCGTCTTTGGTGTATAGACCAGTAGGGACGAGAGACTACATCCCCTCTAACATCCTTTTTAAGCCCTGCGCTTTGTTCTTGATTTTCCCGTCATATTGTTTCCAGTCTTATGTTCCTTCTCGGCTGTTTTACATGTTGCATATTACCTGCCTCTTCATATAGCTTACCCCTCTTTTCTCAGAATGTCGAACATCTTGCACTATTTGATATTGTCAGAATAAGTTTTTTCCAGGTCGACAAATGCTACGAACTTCCCTTTATTTTTCTTTAGTCTTACTTCCATTATCAACCGTGTCAGATTTCTCTCTCTAATTCCTTTACCTTTCCTAAACCGAAACTGATCGTTGTCTAACCAATCCTCAATTTTCTTTTCCATTCTTATGTACATTATTCTTGTCAGCAACTTGATGTATGTGCTGTGAAGCTAATTGTGCGGTGATTCTCACTCTTGTTGACTCGTGCTAATTTCGAAATGGTGTGGACGACGTTTTTCCGAAAGTCAGGTGGTTATCGTCAGTCTGATATATTCTACACAAGAACGCGAATAGTCAGTTCTTGTCACTTTTCACAATGATTTTAGAAATTCTGATGGACTATTATCTATCCCTTCTGCCTTATCCGATCTCAAGCCTTCCAAAGCTCTTTCAAATTATGAATCTAATACTGGATCGCCTATCTCTTCTATATCAACTCCTCTTTCTTGTAGAGGCCTTTAATGTACTCTTCTGACGTATCCACTCTCCCCTCTGCAGTTAATACTGGAATTACCGTTGAATTCTTAATGCGGTTTTTCTTAATTTCACTAAGAGTTGTTTTCAGTTTTCTATATGCTGAGTCAGTGATTCCGACACCCACATCATATTCGATTTCTTCATATTTTTCACTCTACCATTTCGCTGACGTCAAACCGTCACAAAGGCGAAGAGCGGACACACTCCATATTAGTGTCCACTATTCAGTTCCGGATGGCCAACGGCCTTGCCGGAGTGGTAACACCGGTTCCCGTCAGATAGTCGGAGTTAAGCGGTGTCGGGCGTGGCCGGCCGCTGGGTAGATTTTCCTCCGGGTCTACCGAGTGCTGCTAGCAAGCGGGTCGCACTCAGCCCTTGTGAGGCCAGGTGAGGAGCTCCTTCACTGAAAAGTAGCGACGCCGGTCACGAATGCCCCTTCGTATCCCTATCCGGTGACGCCTGTGGGCTGAGGATGACACGGCGGCTGGTCGGTACCGTCGGGCATTGAAGGCCCGTTCGGACGGTGTTTGTTTTTATTGGTTCCTGTATACTTGTGGTCAGGTAGAACGCGGCTGCTTTACGAGCCCCTTACAGAACTTTCTGCCAAGAGCACTGTTTTTCCATTCGAAGTTCGTCTTAATCCTAGGTGTGTTACCTGTCTTCTTTATGCTGGGTCTCTTCCTGTTCCATCTGTAGCGCTGCAGAATGCTGTTCTAGGTTGTAAATTCACCTCCTTTCTTGATACGTAACCATCCGAGATCAGCGTTCTTTCCTTTACCAATTCGGCTATGTTACTATGTTTGTACAGTTCTTACAGTTCTTGAAGTATTCTTGTCCTGCCCTCTATGTTGCTGTCATCAAATTCGAGAATCAAAATTTTCCCTTAGTGTTCCGTTTTCGAATATTAGCAATTTTTCTTCACTTTCCTATCCAAATATTAATGTTCCAGCTTTTAGGCGACTACAATGGAATAAAATCTTGGATAAGAAATAAAAGAGCTGCATCAGAGGAACAAAACTCGAAACGACATGAAACGTCCGGGTAGCTAAGCGAATAATCCGACGCTGCAGCTGCACGATAATTCGGTCGCTGACTGGACACATGTGCCGGGGTCAGCAGCAACAGGTGGCGCGCTGGCTGCGGCCGCTGGCGGCCACACCTGCCTCTGCGCGGCGGAGGGTCTGCGCCAGCCAGGTGGCGGCGCCGACCACCGCCGCCAGTCACTTTCCGCGTCTGCGAGCCATTCCTGTGACTGTAAAGCCTCCTTTGACGTGAAATAACGCGTTTCCTGCTAAATTAATTCAGTGTGTCACAGTGCGAGAATTCTAAACGTAACATGTATGTCGAATAACTCTATACATAACGTAGAACTCTATACTCTGATCAAAAGTATCCAGACACCTGTTTGTGCAGCTTAATGTGATGTGTCAATACCCTTCGCTCTAATGACGGCTGGGTTCAGGAGCTAATTCGTTGTTCTAACTCATCCCAAAAGTGATCCAGTGTGTTTAGGTCGGGACTTTAAGTACGGCTGTCCATTTCATGAATGTTCTTGCCCACAAACCGTTGCCTCAAAGATGCCTTACGACTGGGTGCACTGTCCTGGCGACACAAAAGCCGTCACCGAACTGTTCCTCTACTCCACGCAGTACATTATACTGTAAAAAGTGTTCATATTCTTCCGCATTTTACGTTTTCTTAAGTGCAGTGAGGGGACCACACCTTAACAGCGAGGAGCACCACCCGACCGTATCATCACATCTCTCTACTTCTCTGTTGGTACTGCAGATAATGCCAGGTAAAGGTTAAATATTTTCAACATTTCGTGGCCCTGTCAGCAACTGTAAAAACTCCCTCGTCCCGCAATACTCAGCTTTTGCATTGTGAAGTAAAAGGTGCAAGGTTAGACACTTTAGAGGAAATGCAAATTTTTAAACATTTACTACATGACAAAAACAACCTTCTTAACGAACAACTCCAGCTGCAAAATTGAAGCTTCTTTGATGGTTTACAACCATTATTTCATCCACCGTAATGTTAATGCAGGGTATGCTTTACCCTTGCCAACATATGCCTGCACTCCCGTGCGTTGAATAGCTAGGTATATTAGTTTGACACCATAAAAAAAATTTTGGACCCATCTATGAAGGTGTCTATTGTTATGTAGGAATATTCTGTTACTAATTACATTACTACATAGGGTAGTAACGTAAATGGTTAATATTTGACGTATTGAACACGTAGAACATGCACACAGATGATCAACCGATATTCGGTATGCACGTTCCAGAGTTAAGAACGGTTTCAACACTTGATTTAATTAGTGGATAATAACTTCGTCGGTCAATAGCATGTACGTGTAGTAACCGGAAGTCACTACCCCATTACAGAATATAGGTGCTACCACATAATCCGACTATGGTCAATATTACGTGTATATGATTGCCATCACCTTGTCATACACAACTTTTTATTAACATAATTAATGGCAGTCATATCCATATAAGTATCACGGGAGGGTAACGTCACCTTTCCACAATCTACTGGATACGAAGTTTGGGTTCAGACTAGCCGGATCAGTTTGAATTGATCTTAATTACGTTTAAAGGTGTCCTTTGGAGCGTTGTACCCCAAATCACATCATGATTTAAGCATTTTCCCGTCATCTTCCCACAGTTTAGTCTTGTTCTGTAAGTACATATTGACCTCTGTCGGTCAATTATTGTAAGTGTGTTGACTGGAGCGATGTTCGCCAAGTCACACTTTACCTTTAAGCATAATTGACCTCTGTCGGTCAATAGTTTTAAGTGTGTTGACTGGAGCGATGTTCGCCAAGTCACACTTTAGCTTTAAATATAATTTCGCTGTCATTCCCTAAGTTCAATGTCAGTGGTCACCAGGCCCGAATTATGATGGCAGTGTTCCACACACAGTTTTGTGTGTGGATCACCTCCATGAAGGCAAACTGAGTACCTCATTGCCGCCACATTATCCCCTACTTTGCTGTTTTCTGTAACTCATAAACATAACTTCGTCATGAAGCCCAATTAGGCACGTGCATTAGTTCATTTTGACTTGATAGAGCATTTCAAGTCAAATATACTAATCTAGATTAATGACCACCTATTTTGTATGGCCCGTATTGCCGCATGTTACAGATTAGATGTAGACTTGTTCATAAGTTCATTCATGACCGTTTGTGTGCTAAGTCAATAGGATGTTCATGCGTTGTAACCATAGCTAAGCAAATTGCTTAATATTTACGTCTCAAAAAAATTTCTAGACCTAGTCATAATAATGACTATGTTGGCTTTATATTATCCGTCCCACTCCTAAGTTCTTTTTAGGTTTTTAAACTTCGTGCTTAAGCACAAAACTTTCCTAGTCAGGCCATACGTTGTAAGCAAATGAAGCCGGCCGTTGTGGCGAAGCGGTTCTAGGCGCTTCAGTCCGGAACCGCGCGACTGCTACGGTCGCAGGTTCGAATCCTGCTTCGGGCATGGATGTGTAGGTTAGTTAGGTTTAAGTAGTTCTAAGTTCTAGGGGACTGATGACCTTAGATGTTAAGTCCCATAGTGCTCAGAGCCATTTGAACTATTTTTTAAGCAATTGATTTCTTCCTCATATCATGACCAACGAGTACTTCATAATTGTTAAGACAGTCGATCTAACTACGTTCTGCACAGGATAACATATACGCCCTTTTCCTCAGCTGAACATTTTTTTATTTCACTTTACTAGTAAGCTGAAGGTCAGGAGTAAGGTTGGGTTATCCCGACTGAAACCTAGGTAAGGCTAGGTAAACTTTGCCAGGTAAAGGTGTTGAGGCATTCGCCAAACACAAACCCCTCCATCACCCTTTACGCAGCCTCGGGCGTCACTTTGTACTGTTCACAGAAATGTGTTCCTATGTACAGTCATTCTGCTAGACGAACTGCGTGTAGCACCTTATTACTCACGAAGAACTCGTTCGGCTAATAAGCGATTTTTTTTATTTTTTATTTACTTACTTATTTATTTATTTATTTTGTGGCCGTCATCTTGCACTCAGGTGACAGAAGTGGTGGGATACCTTCTAATATTATGTCGTACTTCCTTTTGGTAGGCGTAGTGCAGCAACTCGACGTCGCATGGACTTAACAAACCATCGGGAGCAATGTGGGTGGACAAATCATTCGCACCAGCAGTGCAGAATGTTCTTCGAACCAATCGCGAACAATTGTGGCCCAGTGACATGACACAGTTGTTTGGGGTCCTGAAGTCCCTGAATGGCTACAAATGGTCAATGATCGGATCCATTGGGCCAGACGACCCAGTCCGTTCCACGTATACACAGCCCCCACCACTATGGAGCCACCACAGTGCCTTGCACAGTGCCTTGTTATCAACTTGTGTCCATGGCTTCGTGGGGTCTGCACCAGCCTCGAACCCTACCACCAGCCCTTGCTATCTGAAACCGCTACTCATACGACCAGGTCACCGTTCTCAAGTTGTCCAGGATCCAGTCGATATGGACACGAGGCCAGGAGAGGAGCTCTCATGTCGGTCGTCTCCTGCTACAACACCTTAACACAAAATTTCGCCGTGCTCTCCTAATGGATACGTTCATTACAGGTCTCACATGTTTTGCTGTAGTCGTGTCGGAAACCTTTTCAGGTGAATCACATGAGTACAAATGACAGTTCCACCCATGCAGGCCCTTTTATATTTCGCGTACGCGGCACTAACGCCATTTGAATTTGTGCATATCGGTATTGCATAACTTTAGTCATCCCAACGTATAACCACCTGCTCTGCTCTGTGTTCAGCTGTCGATATTTCTCCGCGTTTCCGCTTCCCATTCACGTCAGCAGAAGGACTCAAATGTCCCTGATCGATTTGTTACTCAGATGACATCCAATGACAAAGTCACATTCGAAGTTACTTTACTCTCCTGGCCGATCGATTGCGTTGTTGCTGTTTCTCTGCTTACAACAGCACACTCCTCGCCTTTTATTACGCTGGCGGGTCTGCACCCCATGACATCTAGTTTTGAGTTCCGTATTACATAGCGGTGTCCATGTACTTTCGTCCGCTGCTCGTGGTCCAGCACTTCGCTCAGATATTGCGTGGTGTACTTGGAAATACACGTTGCCATGTGGCACCGTAAACTGTCTCATTCAAAATTTCATGCTGTCCTGTAACTGGGGGGGAATAAAAGATTCTAATAAATTACGCTATTTTGACACGCTGATGTATTAGCTAGTCTGTCAGCATGAAGTGAACTGCTATCAATGACATTCTCAGTGCTGTAGCTTATGGTTTCTTTAAAACCTTTGTAGTACAATTTGTTGTACGAGGGCAAATCAGAAAGTGAGTTACATTGGCTCGCACTTAGAGCACGCTGTGTGTCGAGACTGTGACCGATGTCTAGCGCGCGACGGTAACTACAGACACGTTCGATAGGAGGGGTAGTGTGTTATGCCGTCGTGTTCTGTGTGCAGAGCCAGCTAGTCTCAATGAGGGCTGCGGTGCACTTGGAATTTATGCCGAACAGGACGACAATCAATTCTACCTGGTATTGTCAAACGTTGCGCCGGTTGCGCAAGCCAATTAAAGAAAAGTGGTGGGGGAAATTGAACGCCGGTGTGTTGGACGATAATACAACACGGCACTGGGCCCGCCAAACGTCAGAGCTGCTGCAAGTGGGAGATGCGGCAACATCCTCCATGCAGTCCAGACCCAGCACCATGCGATTATCATGTGCTCGGCAAGATAAAAAGGGGATCTCATTGGACTACGAATGTGAAACGACGAGGAGGTGAAAGCTGCTGTATCTAGGTGGTCACACAGCTGTACGAATCCAGAAACGAAAAGCTCGTTACCCGTCCCGCGAAATGTTTACAGTCTCTTGGGAATAAGTGGAAAAGTGAATTTACATTGCGTGTTAGAGCCGTGTTGCCTATCTGTATGTGGTTCAATAAATGACCAAACCTAGGAAGTGTAACTTACTTTTTGATTCGCCCTCGTATAAAAGACAATAGGGTCCTTTTTCACTAATTGTTTTCATTCAGTGTTTGATACTCGGTTGAATACGTGCGGCTGTTGACCTCAGTTCGCAAACTGCTGGAGCTGTTGCGGCCACAGTGAGCAGTTTGCGGGCTTCCTCCTCGCAGTGTAGCACTGCTGGAGAACCTGGCACAGCACATGGGACACCTCAAGTGCCACGGCTCTGCCGCAGGCTCTGCAGGCGAAACTCCTTCCAGCGGAGCTGATATGGAGAAACAGCGTTCACTTCCGCGTGAGTGACGGCAAGACACCCGTTCCAGTCCCTCGGGGCTACAGCGATTATGGGACTAATTGCCTGGCCTCGCCTATTCATCCTATGGGAGGACAGCTGGCCACTTCTTCAGCAGGGTCCGAGCAGACACACGAGGCAGGGATCTCATAGCCACCGGGCGCTGCAGTGTTGGGCGTGCTATGAAGTGCCTCAGGGAGGCTGTAGAGGGAGCCGGCTGTAGCCACCTGTGGTCGTCGGCGTCTGTCACGCCTCCCGCTGGGGTTGCAAAGCCGTCCCTGTTACGTGCAGGTAGATGGCGGAACAGGCAAAGACTGGTGGCCTTGTTCGCAGGGCGTAAGCGGAGTTTACGTTTAGCAATAGCGTACACAGAATTGATCGGGTTTTTTTTGTTTAGAGACACGGCAGGGTCTCAGCTCGAGGTTGCATCGACTCTGGGACGGTCTTCTCTGCATGTTTCTGGACCCGAGTAATGGTTATCAAGAATAGTGGGGGCCCTTTTACGGGTATACAGTCACGAAGGAACTCTCATAAGGAGTCAATGCTAAAATGAGCGAACTTATGAAGAAACTGGTAGAGATAAAGTCTGAAACTTTTGCAGCATCCTGAAATCACATAAAAATCGGTTACTATATATTATATATATTATGATACTTTTACTGTTCTGAAAGAAAAAAAATTGTAACATTTTTAAAAGCGTTGGAACTTGCGTATTATTCACAACAGGTCCATTTTTTATCTGATTAATCACTATCTCATTAATAAGAAATACTGAAACTTTTGACGTCTTCCACAGTGTTAGTATTTAAGGGAAGTCTACTAGAAAATTAAAAAAGTGAGTTTGAGCAAAACTGTACTAAAGTTTTAGATACAAGAAGCTAATATATTACCATGCAAACGCCGGTCGCGGCGACCGAGCGGTTCTAGGCGCTTCAGTCTGGAACCGCACGACTGCTACGGTCGCAGGTTCGAATCCTGCCTCGAGCATGGATGTCTGTGATGTTCTTAGGTTAGTTAGGTTTAAGTAGTTCTAAGTTCTACGGGACTGATGACCTCAGATGTTAAGTCTCATAGTGCTCAGAGCCATTTCAACCACTTACCATACAGACACACTTTAAAAACATTCCAAGTACCGTGGTTCAACTTTATCCTATTTATGTAATTTTCTCTTCTTCGATCTTGTGGCTATCTCGCCTCGTTGATAGAATTTTCTGTAGAAATTTAAACATAGCACAAATACGATCCCTGTCGATGCATTTCAGTCCCCTGTCAGTACCGATACCATCCTTTGTTCGCAAGAGCATTAACACAACAGCCTTCTTGACACACCATCATTGAAGCACATCACTTCATCGTCAGAAACCAGCCTTTTGTGGTTCTTTTCTAGTTTTTGATAACCTTGTCCGTAACAGAATTCAAATTTTCACTCTGATTTTTATTTTTATCATGGTGACAATTTTTCAAAAGCTCTCGTTGCCTAAGAACTCTGTAAACAGGTTCGACAGCAGGTGAGAAATTTTCTGGCATTGGAAGCTGTAGCTGCGTTGTTGAATTAAGATGGGACGAAATTTTGTATAAGAATATAGCCAACATAGCTCTTCTCATTACCTCAGGGTGAAAGGTCTCTGTTGGATTCCTTTCATGTTTAATTTCTTAAATCTGTTGTCATTTATGGAGTAAATTCCTCTCCTAAATTTACTGTGGCGTTTCTGACTATCTGGGAGGAGACTGAGTAGTGGAACGTTTTACTTTTACACATAAACAAGAACGATCTGTCACACTACTACACTTTAAAACACAGTTTATATGTAATTCATGTCACACAGTCTCATACGGAACCTACATCCGCTTTCTTTTATATACTGTATATGATAAGATACTGTCATCCCCCTTCCCTTCTGTGTGAGAGTATGAATGAGCAAATATATTTGTAGTTGCATGCTTGAGGGTAGCAGACAAGCCTGTCTGCTAGAGAACAGTAGGACCAACGTCAGAACAGGCAGCTACACTTCCTAAAATCAAAGAGGTTTCTATCCTTAGTATGGTTCTGTCCGTCCGTTGTCATGTTGGTATAGGAAGCTGCCCCTCTGGCCACTTCCGTTTGTCTTTGTGAGCCACCCTCAGAAGCACGCTCGGTAGTAGGGAGTTGCTGTGGGACCGTGGCGAGCGTCTGAAGTGGTAAGATCTCCGGCTAAGCGCGTGTCTGCTAAGTCGGTAGGACAATGGATTTCTTAAGTTCGGCCTAACTGAAAACTTAATACCTTGATTTCAGATTTAACTCTAAAATATCTAATGCTATCTTAAATTGCAGCGGAGTGTAATTCTCGTGTGAAGTTCAGATTATTTTGCGGTAGTTGCTTTGTCATTACTTTGTGAGTAAAGTGGAACCACGTGTTGATCAGTAACTCTAACTAAGTTCATCAATCTTAAATGTGAATGCTTGTGTGATTATAACGTCTCGTCTTGACAATATTTTACAATATAGCAACTTTTCTTTATGCTTTTCTTTATGTTCAACCCACGTGGAGTGTACTTTGCGGGACCAGTACCACGTGCTTATATAACTGTTTGACCCATCAGGTTAATAGTAAGACGTTAGTAACCAGTTCAAGGTTTTACTTTTGTCAATTGCTTTTCGATCGAATTTATTTTAATTATCAAAATTACTGCGGAGTTATACGCTTTCTGTAAACTAAGTTGACCACGTGGAGCATGTGGTGTAATCATCAAAGTAGCCTTCAGCTATTCTTTTTGGGGAGATTTCACAAAGAATTAATATGAATTTAGTATACCAGTGTGTGGTAATTACATGACGGACAGGATTGTGTTACGAACGTAATTTCTTTGGGTGAAAACTGAATCTGTTGGTTGTGGTTAATTTCTTCTTGCTTATGTTTCAACGTTCTTTGGGTGTTGTTTTGTGAATGCAGTGTTGTAGGCAGTCTCCCAATCTTGGCTCCATATTTGATGTGTTCCGTAAGATTAAAATCTCACATTTTTACAATCCTTAAACAAGGCACCAGCTCAGTCATAACTCACGTATAATATGCTGAAATTTCAATGAACAGTCTTAAAATAAATTTCCAAATATAAACTGATTTCTTTCTTTTTATTTAAATTCTCCTTTTTATATATAGATATATTACCGGTTGTTGTATGACTGTAAAAGATTATAATCAATGTTAGTCTGATTGAAAATGTGGTAAACCTAGACTAGTTACCTGGTGAAACAGTTGCGCAGTAATGCACGGTTAACTTCTTCCCAGACAGCTCACAGCTTTTAACCCGCTTTTATTCTACTATTAGCACCCGATTTCAGCATAGCAAATTCTTGTAGCAAGATTACACATGGCGACCCTGTTGTGTGATTCCGCTAGACTCTGGAATCTCTGAGACGTTAGATTGCAAGCGTTGTATAATCTTAATTTTTTTTTCCCTACAGCGCTCAAACAACTTCTGCGTTGTTTCCGAGGAGACTTGCTAAAGATTCACTGCGTTGTTGAGCGGCGTTGTGTTGTTTGTCTTGTTGTTTTGTTTTCTATGTTTGTGTGTTTTATATGTGTGTGTGGTTTTTTTTCTCTCGCTTGTAAATTCCACTGTTTCAATCAAAGATAAAAATTTGTTTTGTGTGTGAAAAAGTGAGTACTAGGTTGGTACCTTTCGTGTAACTGTCGAAATTTTTGGGGGATACATTTACTGTGATTAGTGTGTTGCGTACTGGGTATAAATTGAACTAATGCAGACTCATAACCAATCTAAAAGTAAGCGGTCTGACAACTTAAGCAACATGGACCAAGGGGATAATTTGATTTCGAATGTTAACGCGTCGGGCGGTTCCGAAAATGCAATGGGAAATACTTCAGACGAAATGCAGAACAGCACGAACGGGCTCACATCAGAGCCACAAATTAATTTGCCTCCAAATAACCAAATTGATTTGGCAGAACTCATGAAAGCCTTATTGCAACAAAATAAAGAATCATCCGAAAAATCGATCCGCGAGCTAGGGGAACAAATGACGCAGAAAGCAGAAGAATCGTTCCGAGAACAAAAAGAATCATCCGAAAAATCGATCCTAGAGCTAGGCGAACAAATAGACAAAAAACTAATCCAGCAGACAAATAAAGTCGACAAGTCGATGCAGAGAGTGTCCGATGATATCGCACAAAGAATAAACAATTCGGCAAGTGAAATAAAAAGTGATATTATGAAAGAATTAGGCCGTACATTTGAACAAATCGATGACCGTCTGCAAGCCTTAGAACAGGGCAAGCGGAGTGGCGAGGCCGAATCTAAAGAAAGCAAAGAACGGCTACTTAGGAATTTCCAAGAGCTGAGGGAAGAATGCCAAAGGGAACACCAGCAGGCACTCTCGAGGGTCCAAGAGGCGGAAACGCATTGTCCCACGTCCGTTAGCAACACAATAGCGGACAACAGATTAGCGATCCACGCGTTGGAACAGCAAGTAGAACAATTGAAGCAGACTGGGGCGGAGGACAAGGGACAAATAGATGATAAGATTGCGGCATTAGCGGACATTGTAGGCACGATGAAGGTGACGGAAAGCGAGAACAATACTACACTGGTAGCGGCCGCAGAGACCGAAGAAGTGCGTTCGCTTCTGAGATTTCAGAAGGGACAGTTCAAAGTGAACAGGCAAAACAAAGCTGTAACAGGCGAATTACAAGAACGGGTGGCGCATCTGGAAAACCTCATGGCGTGTGATTCCGAGCTCGCCAATAGCACTAAAAATAGCCGTACGAACAGTGCAGAGAGGGACTCCGGCCACGAGGGAGATTTTGACGACAGGGAAGAATGTAATTTAAGGGGCAGACATGAGAGACATAGAAACATTCAAGGGCCTCGCCAGGAGGAACTGCGGGGATTTGATTTCAGACATTTCCTTACAGTAAGAAAGTTTGAGATATTCCGAAATTCGAAAAAAGGAATACATCCACGTGCATGGCTCGAGCAATTTGAGTTCTGTCTTCCCCCCGACTGGGCAAGTTCACATAAGATAGAATATATGTGTGGCTATTTGGAAGGCGAACCGGCGATTCGCATGAGGTCGGCAGCGCGTCACTGCAGCTCCACTCGGGAGTTTCGACAAGCCTTTCTCTCCGCCTATTGGTCGGAAGCGGCACAAGACAGGGTCAAACATGGCATAATTATGCTGCCAAATTTGAACCAGTCTGGTTTCGGCAGCCCTGCAAGCCTATTCGACCACATGCTGCAGGCAAATCAATTTTTATACGACCCATACGGGCCTGCGGTACTAATTAGGATATGCATCACCAAATTGCCGATGCACTTGCGGCACGTCATTCTTGCGGGACGATGCAAAGAGGACGTGGAAACGTTTAAGACGCTTCTCCAAGAGTTGGAATACAATACAGCAGAATGCCCGCCTAATCAGGCACAAAGTTATTACGGGGCACAGCAGCGCGATCGCAGTCGTGGCCGTCGTACTAATCAACGGCGTGACTGGTCGTCGCGAAGCGAACGGAACAATAATCGGGACAGGCCGTATAGAAACTGGGGTAACAGTCGCGAACGCAGGTGGAACAACGGAAATGATAGAGGACGTGGACAAGATCGTGAACGCAACAGTTATACAGGAGACTGCCCGACTAATCAGGCACAAAGTTATTACGGGGCACAGCAGCGCGACCGCAGTCGTGGCCGTATTACTAATCAACGGCGTGACTGGTCGTCGCGACGCGAACGGAACAATAATCGGGACCGGCCGTATAGAAACTGGGGTAACAGTCGTGAACACAGGTGGAACAACGGAAATGATCGAGGACGTGGACAAGATCGTGAACGCTACAGGTACGGAAACCAGAATCGATACTACGATGAATTCGGTGGGAATACGACTGTAGGCGGAGCACCTCATGATGTTGAAATTCGGCCGGCTAACCCTAGACATAATCCAGCAAATAGAAATGAGCAAAACCGGCAATGACAAACGATCAGCGCAGAAGGCGCCCAATCGGAACAAATGAGTGACATGGCAAATGAGTAGAAAGGACAGTGAGAAGTAGAGAGGACGGTGAGGAGAAAGAATTGATTGGTTTACATTTGTGATAAATGCATTTTGAATAATATGTTGGTAAAAATAATGATAAAGATGTTTCTATGTGATTGATTGAAATGATGTTTTTCATTTTTTTTTCTTTCCTTGTGCAATTAGGATTTAGTTTGATTCAAACGTGAAGATAAAAGGTTTCCTTGTGAACGAGTGAAATGCTGTTTTTTTTGTGTGTGTGTAAATTGAAAAGAGTCGCTCCTGAGAGAAGCAAGATCTGTGTTGAATTAATGCAAAACTCAGGGGAATATCCGATCTGTGGGTATTATGGGTCTGGCAAACCCAGGTCCCCAGCTGTTAGTAGCCTTGTTTCCGATTTTCTGCTTTCAGTGCTACTATCTATCTATTACTATTCTATATCTGTCAGTATAAATGAGGATCTCTTACTATAGTATGCGTGATGTATGAATATTTTAAGATAGGGGAACTCTGAGAAAGGAATGAGTAAGTTTGGAATCTTGAAAACAGGATGCGATAATACGATTGTTTAACCAATGGCTTCCCAATATGCGATGATATGTTAATATTGATGATATGTGTCTTTTTTGTTCTTTATAGCTGAGTACGTAAAGTGCTGTCGGTGGATTTCGTAAGTAGATTGATTCCCTTCAAGGTGAAAGAAGAATTGTGGTTTGTGTAATTTACGTCGCCCTGAAATATTATTGTGGCAGTCAAATACGAGCAGTTTTCCAGCAAATGGAGAATGGAACGGAAATGTGGATCCTTTTTGTAGTCTTCACTGATGTTGAGCCAGAGCCTAAAAAATTATTCTGCGTTAATACTTGTCCTAGAAAAGCGACGTTTATGTATTTTTTCTGATGCTGTGAGCATTACAGCTTACCGTTTTCGCTGGTGCGGGATGCACTGCAGCCTATATGATTTGTACTGAGGAAATTTCCCACTTGAATGTAGAGGAAGAGTAAATAATTTTGATTATGGGACCGAAGGAAAGCTTGGTTTAAGGTAATAAGGATGAAGCAAAACATTTGTCATTTAAACTACAGGAGGATTCGGATCTTTTGTGTCTGTTGTGAGTTCAACATGTTAAGATGAAACTGTTTTACAGAATAGAGGTGACCACAATTTTGCCATTCATGAGAAATGAATCCAGAATAACCACCACAGGCGAAATGGCTGATTTGGAAGCGAGAGGTAACTTAAAGAAGGAACGAAATCGCAGCAAAATGGGTAAGAAAATGTAGTATAACCTGTATAGTGCAGACATTTTTACCGTTCTCAGAGCCATCTGTGTGATTAATTCTAATGATAACGTAATTTTAGATGAAATTTTCTTACTGTTTTATGTGTGAATATATGAGTATGATAAATGTATAATTGCGAGTCTCTTTTCAGGTGTGCGAACTGGTATAAATTTTTTGGTGTGTAAATAACCATTGTTCTTTTTACTGTGTATGTTTAAGGAAAGTTTCTCCATGTTTATCATGTGACAAGACGTATGCCGCGAGCGTCAAGAAGAGGACGAATTAGAACAATGTTGTAGTGGTATATACACGGTGTTGAAATAGCATTGAAGTAGCTTATTGGCTTAACTAGTAGTGGATAGAAGTAGAATATTGAGTAATGCATGTTTATGGGTAGTTAGTTTGTAGAATAGACAACAGGTGTGCATGTATGTGTGTGTAAATAACATGTGAACCCTATGCTGTCCTGACCTATACTTGCACAAGGCATAGTCCAATTCATTTTAGTGAATTAATAAGTAGCATTGGATTTATTAAAACGTAAGTGAACCACATTAGTGATGTGGATTTAAATATTATATTGTCAGTTCATTTAATTTTTTATTTTTTTTACATTGTAAAGTCATTTCACTTTTATTTTTTTACATTGTCAAGTCATTTAAATTTTATATTATATTGTTGATTCATCTAATTATTTTTATAAAAAAAATAAAAAAAATTAAGTCTCACTTTGTTCTTAAAAATTGTGAAAGACAATACTAAGTGGTATTATGTATGACACTGTGTAATCACGTAAGGATGATGAAAAATTTCTGTGAATGCAGTTGGGAACGTGAAAGCGAACCGGCAAAACGCTTAAGAGACAGCGGGAGCAGCCGGACTAGTTGTAAACTGGCGGGTTTCCCGGCAGGACACGCTGTCAGCCAGGCCACTTCGGGAGCGCGGCCGACAACAAAAGAAGGTACGCGGCAAACACTTTCCCTTGTACCTGGAGCTAATGGGCGGCCGCCCCGGGCGACCCTTCCTCGAGGCGATGACCTGAGATGGGCGAGCGGTCCACCGCGCGGAAATCCATCTGCTGGCAACGCACCACACGCACGCGACCGTGACGAGACGGCCGCGGAGAAACAACACAAGGGGCGTGGAGCCTTTTGACAGGTACTGTCCAGAGAAACTTGCAGACGTCAACGACGCCTATCGACATTTCCTGACGGATACCTACTGTCAAGCGACAGTAAATCATGGTTCGATGTTCTCTGGTCGCTAAGGGTGGCACAAAAGAAGAGCCATTAAGTGTCATCCTTGTCCAGGAATATCAAACCGGCGAGTCAATTGAGGATAACTCTAGAATGTAACAACACAAAGGGCGTGGAGCCTTTTGGCACATACTGTCCAGAGAAACTGGCAGACTTCAACGACGCCTATCAACATCTCCTGACGGATGCCCACTGTCAAGCGACAGTAAATCATGGTTCGATGTTCTCTGGTCACTAAGGGTGGCACAAAAGAAGAGCCATTAAGTGTCATCCTTGCCCAGGAATATCAACCTGGCGTGTCAATCGAGGATACCGCACGAATTTGACAACACAAACATGGAACCAAATCGAGATGTACGTGACACAGACCACCAAGAGAAACTTCATGAGAGGGCAGAGACGGCGGGATTGCACGCAACAGATGGACAAAAATCCCTACTGACAGCTGCGGCGACGAACCCCCTCCCCCACCCCTTATACTGTGCCTCGGAACAGTGGAACTAGTGAGTGCATCAGTGAACAGTGATTATACGGTTCTTAGTTCAATGCATATACGTGTGTTTCTGTCACAGAAACTTTGACTCGTGTGTTTTGCAGGGATTCGATTTATTGGTGTTTATTAGACTGACTCTTGTATTTTGCAGGTGTCCTATTTTTGTTTTTTTTTTTAGACTTTGACTCTTGTATTTTGCAGGTGTTCTATTTATTATTTTTTTTTAGACTTTGACTCTCGTATTTTGCAGGTGTTCTATTTATTGTTCTTTTTAGACTTTGACTCTTGTATTTTGCTAGGTGTTTTATTTATTGGTGTTTTTTTTTAGATGTTGACTAGTGTACTGTTTTATTGATCAATGTTTGTTCTTGTGTGATGTATTAGATTTGTGTTATTTTGTTTCGTAAATTCATTCATGTGGCATTGCATAGTTTATCAGTCAGATTGCTATTCATTCTCATTGGACTGTGATCGATTAGCCTTTGCATGGGGCATATTTATTGTGAGGAACCACTTAAGGATAACAATCACATAATTATTGAAGTTTCAGTATAATGACACAGTGCTCATTGTTTGCTAGCGAATTGAAATATAGGAGAGTGATTAAATTGTGCCACATAGTTATTTTAATTCTACAAATTGCTAGTTTTATACGATATAGAATTTTTTTGCGATAACCACTTTGTAAAACATGTTTTTTCTCTTATCATTTTTTTGCTTTTGCGGATTGTGCATTGTAATGTTCTGCTTTATAATACCGATGTTATTTGATGTTATTTTTTTAATTGCTGTGGCATCTTTGCTATTTTCATAAATTTTACTTGTTAATAAACAGTCATAAATTTTCCTGTGATCAGTTGGCTCTTGCAATGAGCAAATACTGGTGAACTCCATAAGGGTAACAACCAGAAATTGTTTTCATATTAATGACACAGGAACCATTGTTTTTACTTGCTGACCGAATTAGGTCTACAATATCTTTTAAATAGGTGTCACAGATTGTTTTTTTGTTTCCTCCTTGAAATTGGTAGATTCTAAAGATGTGTTGAAATTATTTTGTTTTAACAAGTAGCTGGTGACCTTTTGCCTTTTTTTTTACATTTTTGGTTTAAGTAGGGTGTGAGAAGCCTGCTTGGGAATGTCCTAGCATGGCCAAAAAATTCCCTGCACTGTCTTTTCCCGGAGCGTTGGGGTTATGAAAGGTCTCCGTTGGATTCCTTTCATGTTTAATTTCTTAAATCTGTTGTCATTTATGGAGTAAATTCCTCTCCTAAATTTACTGTGGCGTTTCTGACTATCTGGGAGGAGACTGAGTAGTGGAACGTTTTACTTTTACACATAAACAAGAACGATCTGTCACACTACTACACTTTAAAACACAGTTTATATGTAATTCATGTCACACAGTCTCATACGGAACCTACATCCGCTTTCTTTTATATACTGTATATGATAAGATACTGTCATCCCCCTTCCCTTCTGTGTGAGAGTATGAATGAGCAAATATATTTGTAGTTGCATGCTTGAGGGTAGCAGACAAGCCTGTCTGCTAGAGAACAGTAGGACCAACGTCAGAACAGGCAGCTACACTTCCTAAAATCAAAGAGGTTTCTATCCTTAGTATGGTTCTGTCCGTCCGTTGTCATGTTGGTATAGGAAGCTGCCCCTCTGGCCACTTCCGTTTGTCTTTGTGAGCCACCCTCAGGAAGCACGCTCGGTAGTAGGGAGTTGCTGTGGGACCGTGGCGAGCGTCTGAAGTGGTAAGATCTCCGGCTAAGCGCGTGTCTGCTAAGTCGGTAGGACAATGGATTTCTTAAGTTCGGCCTAACTGAAAACTTAATACCTTGATTTCAGATTTAACTCTAAAATATCTAATGCTATCTTAAATTGCAGCGGAGTGTAATTCTCGTGTGAAGTTCAGATTATTTTGCGGTAGTTGCTTTGTCATTACTTTGTGAGTAAAGTGGAACCACGTGTTGATCAGTAACTCTAACTAAGTTCATCAATCTTAAATGTGAATGCTTGTGTGATTATAACGTCTCGTCTTGACAATATTTTACAATATAGCAACTTTTCTTTATGCTTTTCTTTATGTTCAACCCACGTGGAGTGTACTTTGCGAGACCAGTACCACGTGCTTATATAACTGTTTGACCCATCAGGTTAATAGTAAGACGTTAGTAACCAGTTCAAGGTTTTTCTTTTGTCAATTGCTTTTCGATCGAATTTATTTTAATTATCAAAATTACTGCGGAGTTATATGCTTTCTGTAAACCAAGTTGACCACGTGGAGCATGTGGTGTAATCATCAAAGTAGCCTTCAGCTATTCTTTTTGGGAAGATTTCACAAAGAATTAATATGAATTTAGTATGCCAGTGTGTGGTAATTACATGACGGACAGGATTGTGTTACGAACGTAATTTCTTTGGGTGAAAACTGAATCTGTTGGTTGTGGTTAATTTCTTCTTGCTTATGTTTCAACGTTCTTTGGGTGTTGTTTTGTGAATGCAGTGTTGTAGGCAGTCTCCCAATCTTGGCTTCATATTTGATGTGTTCCGTAAGATTAAAATCTCACATTTTTACAATCCTTAAACAAGGCACCAGCTCAGTCATAACTCACGTATAATATGCTGAAATTTCAATGAACAATCTTAAAATAAATTTCCAAATATAAACTGATTTCTTTCTTTTTATTTAAATTCTCCTTTTTATATATAGATATATTACCGGTTGTTGTATGACTGTAAAAGATTATAATCAATGTTAGTCTGATTGGAAATGTGGTAAACCTAGACTAGTTACCTGGTGAAACAGTTGCGCAGTAATGCACGGTTAACTTCTCCCCAGACAGCTCACAGCTTTTAACCCGCTTTTATTCTACTATTAGCACCCGATTTCAGCATAGCAAATTCTTGTAGCAATATTACAAGGGTCCTATCTACGAGTATTTCAACCTTTGTCAGGCCCTCTTTACCACCTAATTTTTTTTCTTATGTATCTGCAAAATTCGTGATCCCATTCTTTTCTGTATATGCCTTATACACCCCAGATTATAATTGTGAGTGTACTCTTTATGATTTCTCTTGTGCCACTTTCTGATAAGCTTTACTCTTTCCATCCCCAAGATAGATTGTGCAGAGGATACTTGTTAACTGCTTACAGCTTCAGAAAATTTTAATAACACCAGCCACCTCCGTTCTTTCACTAGAACCATTATAGTCCTTTTTGCACACATTTTGCATAGTGTGAGGTTTGCTGCTGTTGTCATTGAACTTTGAAACTATTCCAATATCCAGAACATTTCTGTTGTGAAATCAAGTGGTTGACACGTTTCTGTCAACTAACATGAAAACTATCAGCAATATGGGCTATGGTTTGAATCTTTTGGATCTTTTGTTGCTGTGCAACGCAAATAATTGCTGTATACTATTAAATCCACATTTTGTAGCCAAATTGTTGGAGTTTCGAACAAGACTAAGAAGAAAATTTCATTTTTAAGCCTATTCCTGACTGTGTCCCCTTAATAGATCAGTGGTGCGCTACAGAGACAAAGCAGCTGCTTGGGAAGAAAAGCATTTGTGGTGCTCACATCGTTTTATTTAGGCTAGGATATGCTTTGAGGTCCTTTGATGCCACTTGACACACAGAGAGAGCGAAATCAGATGGCCTAAAAATTAAAAACATTTCGAATGTCAAAATTTTAACGGTAAACTGCAGAAGCATTCCTAACAAAGTCTCTGGATTAACCGCCCTCCAGGAAGGTTGCTGCGCTGAACCTTTAACAGGGAGCGGATAGCTGGCTGAAATCCGATGTAGAAACCTGTGAAATATTCAACGAAGCACAGACCATACGAGGGGCTTTCCGTATTGATTCATGCTTTTTTTCCATTATTCATAGTGCGACAATAAAATAATGCGCAAATGAATCCAAAACTCTCACCGTAAATCGAAAACCGGGCTCACACACCATAGGAGGGAAAGTGTTCGTTGCAGTTAATAAGAAATATTGTGACTGTTGAGGCCGAGACTGACTACAAAGTTATCTGGATGCGAGAGTAACCGTTGTAAATGAAACGGAGTAAATCATTAGATGTTTCTAGTGGTCGCCCAATTCCGCTGCAGCAGTTTGAAAGTGGCCGCGTCTCAGATGAAGAAACTTGTCGTCTTTCTCGTCTGGTGCATGCCGGCTCCACCTCACAACGGTCACAGCGCTCCCTACTCATTCAGATATGTAATTTAACTTTTAAACACATTAAAAGGAGACTCTCCTAAATGAGTGATGGTGCCGGCGTTGAAAAGTCAATTATGTCAACGGGAAGGATTATTTAACTACACGTTCAATATAAAGAGCTCCAGTTCATGCCTTTCTTGTCGTTTTCCTTTGTTAGACACATGGAAACTGCACGTAAGGAAAATCTTATATTCCAATATCATAAAGACATATGAATCAAACCATAAAACACTTATGAGTAGTCCTCCGGGCATGAGGAAACGAACGTAAGCATTTCCTAAATGTATCATTCGTGAAACTACATTAATCTATAGTACAGAAATAATTGCTTCAGCCACGCTGTGGGTATGGGACAGACAATTGAAAAAGGAATTAAACAGTATGCTGTTAGCATTGTAATGAGCACTCATTCTATCCAACGAACATAGGGTAACCGCGCTTTACTGAAAGAGGCAAAATTATGCTGCACATTGAATCGTTAGCAGATTCGAGCGAGTGATCACCATAGCGACGATAAGAATTTTCAGAATAGTTACATAAAAATATTCTGATCTACACATGCTACTGAGTGTGATAATCTAACTTGCCCCACGAATTATTCACTTTAGATGCAAGAAACCGGTGACGAAACTTGCAGAGAGAAATCAATGAAAACAATACTCAGCACGACGTGATCATGACCACATAGAAACCGTGATTAAATTTATACTTACTCGAACAAAACTTACTGGAGTGTATACCGTTCCCCGAAAGGAATTACTTTGACTCATAGAAAGTTGAACTGAAACGATGGAAATATCAGGAGTCTTTGGAGAGCTCTACACCACACACTTGCATCCTCATCACAAAGAAAAATCTAACACTGGACAAAAATATAAGATACGATGAGTCCAAACCGAAAAACAAACATAAATTCGATGCGAAACTCCACCAGTCCTGTCCATGCAAATGCTTTAACACGTCCACCTGATCACGAGCAAGTATGTGTACAAATATTCATTTAGAAACTGAGATAAATTTCATTCACGAATCTTCAAAAATCAGTAACGTGCTGATAATCAAATGAAATATCACTCCGAAAATAATCTGATGGCTGGCTGAATCTACACCTCCTGAATTTTTATTCAAGTGAATCGTTAAAGCAAATGCTCCACTTACTTATCTTGGTTAGTTGTGGGCACCACCAAACGAACGTCCAGAGTGCCGTAATGACTCGGCCTCCCTGTCCTCCCCTGGAACATGGGAGGGGACTGCCCTTGTGAATTCCTCTGCCGAGGCAAAATCGAAAGGACAGACCAAAGATGAACACGATTAGCGTGCCGATCATGCATCATTAGCAGCGCCGTATTTTATCTACCGAATATAGATTGGAGTGCCTACGTTCTCAAGGTAGGTGGTATGTGCAGACAATCTTGTGAAGTAGCTCTGAACACATTTTCCGAAAGCTGTCTTGAACAGCTAGATCGGCAAACCACACGCAGTGGAAATTTTTTTGTGTACTTTACGTACAGACTGTCCTGGCTTTATGTACAATGTCAGTATAGAGACAGGGATTAGTGATCAAGATGTCATCAAAGCAATTATGGTTGGTAAAGTTAATAAATCTATCGAGAAAACTAGGAGACTTTTTATACTGGAAATAACGGATAAGCGGTTGTTAGCATCCTACCTAAACAGTAAATGGACAATGTTGATTTAGTATCTGTCCGTCCATCTTTTCAGAGAGGTTTGCAGGACCAGGCTGTTGAGTACGGAGTGTCAAATCAAGCGCCTTTCAGCCGTCTAACTCTTATTTTACTGGGTTACCAGTTTCGGCGAAAAACTCTGGTGTCCAAAACTAAAGCAACAAACCACTATTTCCATGGCCTGTCAAAGGATGTCCGTACGACTGTGTGCAGCATGGAATATGGCATTCTGGTCAATGGACATTCACGCCAACGATGACGTCAGGACATATATCAAACGGGATAGTGTTTGCCAGGTTGTGCACAGCCACAGGCGGTGCAGTATGGAACAGAGAAGACGGACGACTGCTAGGATTTCTGCGGTGGAGACCTACGGTACGAATGGCAGCAGGACAGTCGCAAACTGATGTGGCCAGATGGCTTAATGTGAATCGTTCTGTTGTTTTTCGTATGTGGAGACAGTTTATACAGGTCGAAACTGTAGGCCGAACACCAGGGCGGGGCCAACTACGAGTAACGTCAGAAAGAGAGAACCGTTATTTGGCTAAAAAGGCATCATGGTACTGCCTTAGTTCTGCACGGCAACTGGTATCTGACCTCACAGCGTTTGCTGAACGTGCTGTATCCAGGTAAATGGTGTACAGTCAGCTTCGGTAGAGAGGCCCCTTCACATAAGGGAACGCCTAGAGTGGAACCATCAACATGCCACCCGGTCGGTCGAAAAGTTGACCAATGTTCTTTTCGCAGATGAGTCCCGATTTGGTCTGGACAGTGATACTCGACGGATTCACATCTAGAGGGAACCTGGAGCACGATTTCGGGACCCAACTATTGTGGAAAGAGACTGATATCGAGGATGATTCCTAACGATATGGGCAAGGATTGTGTTGACCATTCGAACGTCCCTGCATTGAACTGCACTGTTAAATCGGCAAGATTTAACTGCTGTCAGGTATCGTGAACCTCGTGTGCGGCTGCTGCGAGATGCTGCTTGGCACTTCTAGGTATTTTATGCTACATGTCTCTCTATACAACTTACTACTATTTTTCTCAGAATTTCAAACATTTTGCACAATCGAACTCTTTTTTCCATGTCGACAAATCCAATGAACGTGTTCTGGTTTCTTTAGACTTGGTTCTATTGTCAACCGCAACTTCACATCGCCTCTCTGGTGCCTATACCTTTTCTGAATCCAAACTGATCCTCATCTAACACTATCTCAATTTTCTTTTCCCGTCTTCTGTATATTATTCTTGTCAGCAATTTGGACGTATGAGCCATTAATTGATTGTGCGATAATTCTCGCACTTGTCAGCTCTTACAGTCTTAGGAATTGTGTGGATGATACTTTTTCGAAAGTCAGATGGTATGTCGCCAGACTCATACGTTCTACACACCAACGTGAATAGTCGTTTTGTTACCACTTCCCCCCAATGATTTTATAAATTCTTATGGAGTGTTATTTATCCCTTCTGCCATATTTGATCTTAAGTCCTCCAAAGCTCTCTAAAATTCTGATTCTAATACTGGATCCTCTATCTCTTCTAAATCGATTCCTGCTTCTTCTTCTATCACATCAGACAAATCTTCTTCGTCATAGAGGCCTTCAATGTACTCCTTCCACCTATTCACTCTCTCTTCTGTATTTAAGAGTGGAATTCCCGTAGCACTCTTAATGCTACCACCCTTGCTTCCAATTTCACCGAAATTTGTTTTGATTTTCCTACATGGTGATTCAGTCTTTTCGTCAATTATTTCTTTTTCAATTTCTCCACGTTTTTCATGAAGCCATTTCGTTTCATTTTCCCTGCACTTCCTATTTACTTCATTTATCAACGACTTGTATTTCTGTATTCCTGAATTTCCCCGAGCACTTTTGTACTTCCTTTTTTATCGATAGCTGAAGTATTTCTTCTGTTACCCATGGCTTCTTTGAGGTTACCTTGTTCTTCTTTCCAAGTTTTGTGACTGTCGTTTTTAGAGACATCCGTTCCTCTTCAAATGTACCCCTTACTGGGCTATTCCTTATTACTGTATCTATAGTCTCAGAGAACTTCAAGTGTATCTCGCCATTCCCTAACACTTCGGCAACCCACTTCGTTGTTTATTGATTCTTTCTGACTAATCTTTTAATCTTCAGCCTACTCTTCATCACTTCTGCATTGTGATCTGAGTCTATTACTTCTCCTGGGTAAGCCTTGTAATCCAGTTCCTGACTTTGTAATCTTTGTCTGACCATGACGTAATCTAACTGAAATCTTCACGTATCATTCAGCCTTTTCCTAGTACACCTCCTCCTCCTGTGGTTCTTGAACAGAGTATTGGCTATTACTAGCTGAAATATATTGCAGAACTCAGTTAGTCTTTCTCCTCTCTCATTGCTTCTCCCAAGCCCATATTCTCCCGTAACCCTTTCTTCTGCTCCTTCCCCGACAACTGTATCCCGGTCTTCCATGACTATTAGATTTTCATCTCCCTTTACGTACTGTATTACACTTTCAATACCGTCGTATACTTTCTGTATCTCTTCATCTACAGACTGTGACGTCGGTATATATACTAGAAATATCGTTGTCGGTGTTGGTTTTCTGTCGATTCTGATAAGAACAGCCCTATCGCTGAACTGTTCACTGTAACACACTCTCTGCCCTCCCTAATCATAACGAATCCTACTCCCATTCTACCACTTTCTGCTACGGCTGATATTACTCTATACTCATCTGACCAGAAATCCTTGTCACCTTTCCATTTCACTTCACGGACGCCTATTGTATCTAGATTGAGCCTTTGCATTTCAATGTTCAGATTTTCTAGCTTCCCTACCACATTCAAGCTTCTGCATTCTACACCCCGACTCGTAGAGCGTTATCCTTTCGTCATGGTCACCTCTCTCTTTGCAGTCCCCTCCTGGAGATGCGAATGGGGGACTATACCAGAATCTTTTGCGTATTGAGAGATCATCATAACACTTTTTTCAATTACATGCCACATGTCCTGGGTGATGTGTCGACAGAAGTGCCGACACAGTGTGATTTGAGGGGACCGCAATGCACGCTGCGAGCCAACGCCGTGAACCTCGAAAGTTGCCATAGAATACAACGTCGCCAGGAGCAAAAGCAGGTGGCTGCCGCTGCACAGGAACCTGATGCGGCGGATGCAGCAAAGACATCAAGGTTCGATGAGGACGACCGTGGAGCCACTCAGCCGGCGAGCGACCATCTCGGGGCTGAGAGCGATACGAAGACAAAAAGAGCAACAACGCGTCCTCCCGAGAATGCAACTCTTTTAACTTCAACATCTGTGACTTGAAAGTCCGGACCAATCGTTCAGCAGCACCGTTTGACTGAGGCGAAAACGGCGCGGACGTCAGATGTTGAATACCATTGGCCTTGCAGAAAGACTGAAATTCTGCAGACATGAATTGTGGGCCATTGTCGGAAACAATAGTCTGTGTAAGACCTTCAATGCAAAAAATAGCGGATAACGCTTGGATGGTGGCAGATGACGTCGTGGAAGACATCCGGACAAAAAAAGGAAAATTACTGAAAGAATCGACCACAACCAACTATCGAGCATTCCAGAATGGACCAGCAAAATCGATGTGCAAGCGTTGCCAAGGGGAAGTGGCTTTCGGCCATGCAAAGAATTTCCGCGGCGGTGCGGATTGTTCTTCGGCACATGCCAGGCAAGAAGAGCACATATTCATAATCGCAGCATCGATTCCGAACCAAGTACAGTGCTGACGAGCAAGTTGTTTCGTTCGCAGTATACCCCAATGTCCTTGGTGGAGAAGCTTTAAGACAGATGACTGTAACGAACGTGGGACCACGACTCTGGACTGATCATTATCAGAACGCAACAACGAAACACCACGTTGTACAAAAAGTCTCTCCTTGTGAGCAAAAAATCGGCGAACCAGCGGATCCTCAACCCGCGACTTCGACAAGGGCCATTGTGTAGCAACAAAACGCAAAACGGTAGCAAGGACAGGGACAGCAGCTGTGGCTGTAGCTACACGACGAAAATCAGTCGGAAACGATTCGACCACATCATCGGTTTCCGCATCAATGAACATGCAAGCAAGTTCGGAAGAATCGAATGCTCTATCCTCAGCAACAGGCAAACGGGACAACGCATCGGCGTTTCCGTGCTTAGCCGTGGACCGATACAAGATATCGTAGCGGTACTGCGAGAGGAAAATAGACCAGCGAATGAATTTCTGCGCTGTACGCGGAGGTACAGGCTTGTTCGGATGAAAAAGCGACGTCAAAGGTTTGTGGTCTGTGATGATGGTAAAGTGACGGCCATACAAGAAATCATGGAACTTAGTAACACCAAACACGAGAGCCAAAGCTTCTTTCTCTATCTGCGAGTAATTTCTTTGCGCAGACGAGAGAAATTTGGACGCAAAGGCAATAGGGCGATCATGCGACCCATCTCTGTGCGCAAGCACAGCACCGATCCCGAAATCCGATGCATCTACCATCAACAAAAGGGGTTTCTGGGGATTTAATGGCGTAAGGCAAGTATTGGAAAGCAACGCCGATTTCAACTGGCGAAAGACGCGTTCGCATTCCGTCGTCCAGACTAATGGAACACCTTTACGGCGTAAGCGATGAAGCGGATCTGAAATGGAAGAGGCATGCGGGATAAAGTTATGATAATAGTTAATTTTTCCCAACACACTCTGTAGCTGCTTCAAATTCTGCGGCGAAGGCAAGTCGTGTATGGCACGGTGGTGCTCTGGACTGGGATGTATGCCTTGTGCATTTATGACATGTCCCAGATATGGTAAGTCACGAGCAAAAAAAAAGCATTTGTCCTTCCGCAATCGAAGACCATTTTGTCGCAAAACCTGAAATAATGTTCGAAGATTTGCTAAATGTTCATCTGCTGTCTTTCCGGAGATCACAATATCGTCCAGATAGTTCGCAGCAGTAGGGACCGACGTACAAACAGTTTGTAAATATTGCTGAAACAATGCAGGGGTGGATGCACACCCGAATGGCAGTCTTTTGAATCGGTACAAACCAAGATGTGTGTTAACCACCAAGACGCGCTGGGATTCCTCGTCGACTGGTATTTGCAAGTACGCATCTGCTAGGTCCAACTTTGAAAAATATTTACCCGGGCACAGTTTATCAAAAAGATCTTCCGGGCGGGGTAAAGGATAAGTTGCAATCACTAATTGCGGATTCAGTGTTGCCTTGAAGTCCACACAAAGTCTCAATTTTCCGGAAGGTTTCGGCAAAATTACTAAGGGTGAGGCCCAGAGAGAAGCTTGCACACGTTCAATTACACCTTGTGATTCTAAATCATGTAATGTTCTTGCGCCCTCATCACGCAATGCGTGAGGAACATTGCGCGCTCTGAAAAATTTCGGTTGCGCGTTGACTTTCAGTTCTAAATGTGCTTCATAGTTCTGAGCGCAACCTAAGCCCAGTGCAAAAATGGTTGCAAATTCTTCACACAGACCAGAAACACTGTCTGAAGGCACAGTCTGATACACTGATAGGACCTGATTTACTATAGACATGTTAAACAACTGAAAAAAATCTAAACCAAACAAGTTCACTGCAGTAGAAGAACGAAGAACGTAAAATGACACAAGTTTTGTTTGTCCCTTGTATGTTGCAAGAAGGCTGCACTGTCCCAACACAGGGATCGTGTGACCTGAATATGTAGTTAGCTGAACATTTGCGGCATGCAACGGAGGAGTGCTCAGTTGGTTGTACGTGTCTTTAGTGATCAGAGAAACCGCAGCTCCGTTATTGAGCTGGAACGGGATCACGTTACCATTAATGTCCAAGTCTACAAAAAGTTTATTGTCCTGCTGACGATAAGAGCGACTGTCTCGTGCAACGTGAACAGACACTGGGACAGAATCACTTGCTAAATCGACGTGATATCCGGCGACTCGACACACACTTTTTGTGGGACGAACACAGTCACTGTTAGAGAAAGTGGCACTGGACGGAGGGGAATTAACTACATGAATGTCCACAGGCGAAGGTCCACGAGCCTGAGTGTCCTTGGTTCGATTCCGACGCGAAGCAAAGGGCCTGGAATGATTGAGTGTCTGATCTGAGCTTTTTCTGGCAAACACTTTGAACATGTCCTTTCGTATTACAGTAAAAACAAATAGCCTGGCGTGACGGGCAATTGTCACGCGAATGTCTAGTTGCACACCGCGGGCATGATTTCACTGCATTTGTATGCTTGCGCTGCACACGTGGAGAGCTAGGCGGCAGCTGCGCGGACGAGCACGAGGGCTGTTTATCGTTCCGTGCAGCTCGCCCGGTGGGCCGGTTAATGTGACACACGGCTGGCGAAGTTTCAAATGATTCCTGTGCAAAGTCAAGTGTGTCTTGTCTATCTAATATGTCTATCACTTGTTGAAGGGAGGGATTAACTAGTTTCAAAATCTGTTCCCGTAGACGAACATCAGAAACGTTCTGTGCAATTGCATCACGTACCATTGTATCTGAATAAGGGAGCCCACATTCACACTCAAAAGCACAATCCCTTGTAAGGCCTTGCAATGTTGCAACCCACTCCCTATTAGGCTGACTGGCCGTACGTTTCGTACGAAAGAAAGTATACCTCTATGCAACTACATTGACTGTTTCTTTGAAATAGGCATCTAAAGCAGACAAAATTTCTTCGTAGGACAGAGTTGCTACGTCGCGTCGGGGAAATACTGTAATTTCACTATCACATGGTACGTATGCACCCCTACACACGACAATAAGTGAGGCTGCCGCTCGTTACCTTGAATTCTGTGGGCGGCGAGATGAAATCCAAATTGGCGTGACCACTCCGTCTACGTTTCCTTAGCTGGGTCAAATGGATGGAACGTGGGTGCAACAGCATGTTGTGGCTGCGGTAGCGGTGAAGAGGCGGCCGCCGCATCGTTTTGCATTGAACGTTGACCCTGGACGAGCTGTCCAAGGGCATCCAATAACGCCTGCGTCTGCTGATTCTGCAAGCGATAAAATTCGGACAGTACATCTGGAGATTGTGGCGAAGCCATGACACAAGTAAATGTAAGCAAGTAGAAAGAACAAGGCCCTTTTGTTGACTCGTCGCCATATGATGTGTCGACAGAAGTGCCGACACAGTGTGATTTGAGGGGACTGCAATGCACGTTATAAACACACGAAGGATGGTGTGAGGTCTGAAACAGGATACGTAATGAATGCTATAAAGAAAAGTACGTAGCTTTTGGAATACTTAACTTTAATCCATCCTTGTTGTATGCATCGTTCTTGATGAGACATGCTTTATACGATAAGTATCAATTCCTATGTAAGGCTAATGGCGCCTTGCTAGGTCGTAGCCATGGACTTAGCTGAAGGCTTTTCTAACTATCTGCTCGGCAAAGGAGCGAGGCTTCGTCAGTGTAGTCGCTAGCAAAGTCGTCCGTACAACTGGGGCGAGTGCTAGTCCGTCTCTCGAGGCCTGCCGTGTGGTGGCGCTCGGTCTGCGATCACTAACAGTGGCGACACGCGGGTCCGACATGCACTAATGGACCGCGGCCGATTTAAAGCTACCAACTAGCAAGTGTGGTGTCTGGTGGTGACACCACACTGGGGATACACGTTATGTGCCTTTAATGCAGTGGTTTCCATTGACTTCTGAATCCTCATGCTGATGATTGTTGATTCTTCCGCCATTAGGTACAGTTTCCCACCCCGAGGACAAGAGATTGCCTGAACCTCTGTCCGCTTCTCCACCCTCTTTGACGAGGTCATTGGCAGAATGAGGGTGACTTTTTATGCCGGAAGTCTTCGGTGCCAATGCTGGTTATTTATAAAAATTTAAGTGGTGGCGGCTTTCGAGCAACGTTTTGATTACTTATCAAATGCGGTACTCCTAGATCACAGATAATAACCCGTCCATTCATAATGTGGGATAAGATGATGGTCTAGTTGCAGCACTGACAAGACACTGGCATCGTTTATCCTATTTTGTCAAGTCAGTGGGCCACCCGTTTGCTGGTGATTCAGGAACTACATGGTGCCATGTGCTTTTGCAATGATTTTAAGCAGCCAACAAAGGTTCAGTGTGTTGTGTACTGATATCCTATTCCGAGAATGAAGGAGGTTTTGGGGAATGTGTTAGGGAGCCAGTTTTTCTTGCACATCGACTTGCATCGACCTGCAGTCACTTCCAGAGGCCTCCTCTTGGAGGTTTTTAGTGCTCAGCACCTCATTCGGGCGCTATCATTTTATATGTCATCTGCACCAGGAATTTATTAATGTGATTTAGAGTGGTTAATTTATGATATTCCTTGTTGTGTGAACTACCTTCACGGCGCTTTGGTCACTGCTCCCAGAACAGAAGACCATTTCTGGAAACTGGAAGTGGGCTTCAGATTCCTGCTGGAAAACTGACTTCTTTGCAAACTGGAATAATGTAATTTTTGTCCCAAAGGTGCATTTTAAGGGTCATATCCTCAGCTATGGTGACCATGCCACTACAGATGAGCATGTCGAAGCCATTGCCAACCAACTGCCTCCCAAGAACCTGATGGAGCTTGTAAGGTTGCCGAATGAATAAAGGTCAGATTCGCACCTTACATGAGAGCTTTATACATCGCAACAGGGAGGTGAACGTGACACCTAACTTAATATGCCGGTTATGAGCAAATGTGCCTATCAATATGTAATGCAAAAAGAGATGTCATTCAATCGACAATACCATTCCTATATAATGCATGTCTATGAACCGAAGATGCAACAAGCAGTAAGAGGCATTTCAAAACTTCCTGGCAGATTAAAACTGTGTGCCGGACCGAGACTCGAACTCAGGACCTTTGCCTTTCGCGGGAAAGCAGCGCGTCTCCTTTGCGTATGTTGAGATGGCGACTTTGAAGGAAATGGCTTGCTTACTCACGCACTACATTACCAGAGATGGGAGGAAGGTGCCCGTACGTTAGAAAGCCATCCATCCCTTTACACCACCACTGGTGCACGCCAGGCGTATCTCGGTACTGGCGGAAGTCAGCGGACCCCGTGCATCTCCCAGATATATGGCCTCTGAGTGGTTTTTAACGCAGGCCGATGAATTGGTCTCTGGTGGCTGCCCCTAAATCATGGCCCTCAACGCCCGCTGCCTCCGCTCTGCTCTCTTTTCTCAAGTACCTCGTGAAGAAGAATTTGTGCCGATCTGACATCCACATTCGCCCTACGCTTTAGTACCACCTTCTATTTTAAACGTACTTGTCCGAGAAGCAGCAACTTTGCTGTTGTTCACAATTACGCACTCTCTGAAACTGTGACCTGTAACACTAGAACAGAATTTAGTTCAGTTTTGATTCGATAATGAATGCAGCACATTGTCCAGCGGAGAGGCGATACACACCGAATCAGCGGGACTCGTGGTAAAAGTAATGTCAAGGAACATACACGTATCAAGCACAGTACGTAAACAGAATGGCAAATATAGTCAAAGATAATGTCTTTGTGAAAGAAGAAAGTATTACGAATCATCGTATTAAAGGCTTATCATGAAAGTAACAAATTCAAGTCCGCTTCACATACTAAATATTATGTTCACAGATGTCATTTAAACACAAAATGGGTTACACGCTATTTCAGTCAGTGTTTGGGCAGAGAAGCATGTGGTTCAGTACATGGGAGGGTTTGGGTATGCTGCTTCTTGTCGGCTGCAGGCTGGCTCATCTGTATGCACTTGTGTTGCGCTTCACTCCCTTCATCTTGGTGGCATCAACTGGGACAGGATGTTGTGGACATGCTCTAGATTGTTGCTGAGAGGTGTCCAACTGTTGGAATGACACTCTGTTGTTGTTACATCCGAGATCCACGTCATGTCATCCTCAATCAGGTTAACTTCTTGCCTACTGCTACTATCAGGCGTGGTCACTTACAGTATTTGATACGGTCTCGTTGTATGCTACTCATTCTACTGGTATTAGTGGCACCCAGAGAAAGCATTTACTCCAAGTTCCATTCCCCATCGGGTTTTGGGAAGTGTGACCACGTTTGGTGTTGCAAATGTAGGTAAGCGAAGGACATTCCGGTTGATCTCAGTTTTACGACATTGCATGAAGGTGTGGAAAAGAAAAGTGTGATTGGTATTCTGCATTGGGATTTTCGTGCAGCTCTGCATGTTCTGCAGGTTGTTCATATTGTCTCTTCAAACCATGCACTGTACAAGCTCTCGTTTCTATTAGTTCACCTTGTGCTGTTGTGTACAGTCTCATCGGAAAATGTCCATTTTCTGCTGCGGCAGAGGATGCATACACACTCTGTAACGTGTTGTCTTTGATGTGGCACTTGACTATCCTACTAGTCAAGCTGAAGTGACAGATACCTCCTCGCCTGTGTCATACAGCCGGCCTGTTTCGTCCAATGACCCCTGGTCCCTGCTGTTTGACATATGGCTTGCACCATTTGTCCCATCCCACATTTGTACAGATCAGATGCGTCATCGGTTTCGCTTTCTTGCTGTGGCCCTTACATCCTCTCATCCTGCCCCTGTGTTCATCTCAAGCTTATGCCATCCGCCCCTATTCATCTGCATGACCATTTGCACAGTACTCAGAATTCTTACATTAATTTCTTACTGATAGCACACGATATACTTGATATCTTACACACAGTCGATAATTATTTTTCAATGATAGTTAAGTTCCTCTCAAAAATTTCTTCATAAATTTACATAAATGAAACTTGCCCTTAATTTTATCAATGCCAGTTAATAATCAGGTATATGGGAATGCAGGCTTTTTCGGCGAATCTCAAGCATTAAATCTCGGGCTTACAGCCGAGTCAGTGTATTGTTCTCCGGCAACGTTTCAGCAAGTAACTTCGCCTGGAGATGGCAAGTATGAAACTTGCTAAACGTTGGCGGAGAACAACACACTGACTCGGCTGTCAACCCGAGAAGATTTTATCAATTTTGAGGTAAACTGGCTGTCTGAGACAAAACTACATACAGTGAAACTTGCTATTTAACCTTCTATAATTGACTTACAAAATAAATGATAATCTAACAGAGATATTATGCTTAAAGTTATAAGAGTCAGTCCGGTAACCTTCTTAGTAACTACACGTCACCATTCTCTTTATTCTCACTCAATACCTTAAATTTAATTGCATACCTCATATCATGCAGTTAAAGAGTGCAGCCCAAAGATCTGCTAAATACCTAAAAGTTACAGTAGATTTCATTGTAAATCCCAACATTTAATAACATGTACACTAACTAGAAGAACAGTTGTAGGCCGAATGTTATATTTAATTAATGATACTTAATGTCGTGTAATTAGTATGAATTGTTAAAGACAGAAATACTAAACATGGTCAAGCGTATATACCCTTTTACTCAAAAATCGGCTAAGTACTAATGTAATTTCAGTCTTAGTACCGGTACACTAAATGTTGAAAGAAACTCAAAGCACAAATGATTCCACGTTAACATGACACAAGTTCTCATAAAATGGTCATTACTTTTTCATCCACATGTCGTATCACTGATAATAAGTCCTCTTTTTTTCTTTGCTAAGTACTCTTTGTCCTTCAAAATTAAATTCTGGATGCCAGAAACCTCCATTCCCATTTTAAAAATATTAACATTTCTCCAGGTTTCCTATTCGCTCAAGTTATATTTCACTTCTATGGCTCCAGGGTCCTTGCTGAGAAGTGCACCATTGTTACCATTTGTTAGCATATGTAGCAGATCTTACATTATCATGCAGGTCTTCAGGTGCAAATGCCTTACTCTTCTCAGTCAACACGAAGTGTCTATCAGATGGCGAACAGGTATGACCAGATACTAACAACTTTTGTTTAGTGATGTCAAAGACTCCAAGTGGCATAAGACAGACAACAAGCAAAATCATCATCCTGTTTTCATTTTGTGCTGCCCAATTGTCAGTCCATAACATCAAGTCTATTATAAAGTCAATACTGTTTGCTACGGGAAGTAGACAGGGCACTACCTTATTTCCTCCCCAGTCTACAGCAAGTTCATGTCAAATGTACATAGAGACTTTATTAAAATCACACACATGGACACAAAAATTTTAGCAGAATAATTGTCTCTCAGACCATATCAGAATGTACAAGTTTCGGAACATATAAAATCTGTTTCAGGTCTTTGCACACTGTACCCCTGTTGCTACGAGGCATTTGAGATTTTAAGCATTCAACTTTAAGGAGTGTCATTGCCTTTTCAGAGTTCCTGTGGTTTTGTTCAAATTTAGATTTGCTATTTACGATTCGCATATAGAGTGGCAACATTTTATTTCACACTGAAGCTAATCGCAGTTTCGGCCAGTGTCGAAAGGTAGTAATATGAATGAATGATTGGGAAACCCTTCCTTAAAGTCATTGTTATAATCTCTATACGAAACACTGATTGAAGCATTAGCCGATTTTAAAGACTGGTACAATCTGTGGATGTTGCAATCTAGACTAAGGTATTCCTATATAGATTTAGCTAGTAAGTAGTGACCTTTTCTCGATATGCAGTTTCTATGTTGTTTAATGTTCTTTATAACCTCAATGGAAAGCCTTTATTTGGCTTAACGAAATTTGCTGTTTTTTTAAAAAATACTAATTACTTGTTCCTTTTTCTTCACACTAGAGTTCGAAAATTGCTCCTAGATACTGCAAAAATATCTATAAACGTCTGTCTGCATACCTGGACACTATTTCCTTCTCCATCCTCTATACAGGACTATCGTCTGACGTATACATACCATGTCTTCACCACTGCGCTGGTACAATTTCTATTAACCTCATCAGGTAGTTGTTATGGCTAGTGTAATTTCTTGTATAAAAGGTAGTAAAAAATTTTCTTTATTATGAGGTAACAAATTATTGCATTTGTATAGATACTTGTGTGCAGCCTACATGGAGAAAAGAACAGCTGTCATTCAGATCTTTAAAACAATAAAGTAATATAACTATTACAACTACCATTTAACATTATAAATGTAAGCGAAATATTATGCAAGAACAATAAATGTTTCAGATTTTAGGTTATGTATCATACCAGTGCATCTGTTGGATTTTTTTCGGGTTTCTGCTCATTTGGATACGTTTTGTATGCTTTGCCAGTTTATTATGCTCTTCTAAGCGATATCTGGTACATTTCTTTCCTCATTTCTCTCCAGTTCCAAAAAACCTTGCATACGAAACACGCAAACCATTACCCTGCAGTTTTTAAATCAGCTATTAGTACTTAGCAGGCTTTTGTGTAAACAGGTGAATAACGTAGCAAAGATTCCAACCTGTAATTAATGTTTGAATTAAACTAACCACTGCGACACAAGCAATGCTTCGGCTTCATTACCAGTGTTACATAGATGTGTTGTAAGGCAAAAGTAATTTATTTAAAAAATAGCTCATTGGAGGATTTAGGGTTGTGCTCTTAAATTCATGTCTTAGTCTATAATGATCACCTAAAAAGCCATACCAGAACAAGAAACCTCACTGTATCATGTACGCTATCTGCTTTCCGTCTCTTTCTGTCGTTTTATTTTTATTTTTAATCTTTTGTCATTGGTTGTACGACCTCTTTACCATTTGTTGTAGTTCTTTCCATCATTATTTTATCTTTTCTGACCTTCTGGTCCATCTACAAATTCCTCGAATCTGTAGGCAGGCATATCAAAAGCAAAGTATACATTTATTTTACAATACAATATTATCAGTTCTTTTCTAAATTACAGTGACATTTAAACCTTCATACCTTGTCAGTGCATTTACGTGATCGTTTTTCTTACTTCGTTATAATGACTATAATTTCCTCCTTGGTATGCCCTCTTTTTCGTGTCCCCATTATCCTTAAATTAATCTTCCTCCTTCCGTTATGTCCAACTCTGTATTGCTGATATAATCAGTATAAAACAAGGTTAAAAGTTAACAACTGACCTACTTAAATTTCTGTGTATTTCATTTGTGGTTGTCAGCTTGAGTGGATCAAACTCTCCACTGCGTGTGTCACCCAGTCGCTGTTTCTAGCCGAAATTTCTGCTCCACGTCTCCTGTGATCTACTGTGCTCCTTAAACAAACAAACAAAAACAAACTGTTCCCAACTTACTCCAGCTATGGTGCAGGTACACTACGCTGAACAGCCTGAATACATGCATCGTTTCATAACATACTGTGCTGACTCTCCTGAAGTGGACAAAAATACACATAAACGTCCCTCAACAGTCCTTGTCCAATTGAAAAAAAAATGTATATACACTGAACCACACTACCTTTATTGCAATCTAAGTGCAACCAATGAAACACTGAGTGTGTAAATCACGCCTCTCACACAAGGAAAATCGCAGACGTGGAAGATGAGGTGCAGGGAGTGTTTTCGTGGCGTTTTGGTGCAACTCGGCTTAGTTCACCTCAACTCGGATTGCATGGTGAAGCTGCCGCAGTGCGCTGCCGAGCGCTTTGATATACGGCTTATTCGGCACTGAAACAGATAACCGCAAGACTGCTACTGGAATAACGGAACAGCTGGTCCCGAAAAAGATGAATACTTCCATACTTTCGTTAGACAGATTTAAGCCAGAGTGGGAACTTCCTTATCCTTTTTTAAGTTGTAACGACAAAGCTAAATGCCCGATTAGATGTGCGGTACAGTATTTACGTGTGCAAGAGAATTGTCTACTGAAAGCCATTGTAGTAAACTGCGTTCAGAAAAGTGTAGTGAAATCGGGGACTCTAGAGAGGAAGAATTGAGGAAGTTGCAAACTCTTACAGAAGAGAACCCATATTAACAAATGGGGTTTGCACCAGTATTTTTGCATGTTTATGTTGCTTACATTCCTCTCAAACGTGTATTCGTTTTCACCTATAGTATTCTCCACACAATCGTTTATTCCAGTTTAGGGCGAAGAAAATGACCGGGATGAGAAAGGGCTCTTACAGCCAGTTACAAAGCTGCTCTACATTTAGCACGAGGTGGGAAGCCCTTTATCAAAGGGCCTTTAATAAAGAATATTTTGTTGGAAGTAGTAAGGTCAAGGAATTCCACGTTAGTTCCTGAGTACGACAGTTTCATGGTCAATCAGAAACATTACTGGGAATATGCATGAGCGACTGGCAGGCCAAAACTGAAAATCTCCAAGCGTACTACATCATACTTGATGAATACATGGATTTTCGGAAGAGCTCCTAGACATGGTTTCGGTGAAGGACACTGGTACGGGCGAGGATATTTTAAAAGAGTCGAAATGGCAACTGAAAGAATAGGACTCACCTGGTTAAAGCTGTTTTCAGTGACCAGAGACGGAGAGCCAGCAATGCGTGGTCCAGTTAAAGATTTTTCTGGCCTATCGTTATAAAAAATTAAAATTTCTAATTTACCTTCCATACATTGTTTTGTTTTGCACATTGTGTACAAAGTACCAGTCTTCAACGCCGGATTAATGTAGTGGTGCCTACCGTGAGTAGTATAACAAGGAGAGAATGGCGCTTCCTTTAATTTATTCAAGATAGCGGACTCTCCCTCCCGCCCCCTTCTCCTGGCATACATGTGGCAACGACACACTTATGAAATCAAATTAATTAATTACATGGATCAATTAATTTACCTTTCCCCTCACCCTCCTACCATTCCCGGATAAAAGTGGACGGAAAAAATATTTCAGTCGGTGCTGGCCTACTGGACTAGATGGATCTCACCACATGAAATTTAAATCAATGTCAGCTACAGTACAGAGGATATATTTTTTATTTATTCAATTCCATTGTTTTTGGTGTGGATGGATCTTTGGAAAATTGAAACAAGCTAACTATAAAGTTACAATTCAAGTTGGTCGATCCAAAATACTGGTGCAGTCTAACTATCCTCCTCCTACGGTGCGAAATTCAAATGTTGGCGGTAAATTCTAAAATTGGCGGGAAAATTCAATTATTTTCGACTGTCTGAGCAGCATGATTGAGTGCTACGGACTTACTCTAGCCAGTCTCATCAATAACTACTGGGTTGTTTCCAGGACTCTCAGGTGTCCAGTATCCAGCTGGACACCCGATAGCCCTGGAAACAAATCATTCGCCGGGAAAGTCTCCGATCACATAACTACGGGCTTGCATAAGATTCCCTAATTCATACCTTAGTTGAATGCCATGATTCAAACCCCAGCCCCCAAAATCCTTACGACTTTCGAACTGAGGCTGACTTCCTACAAAATATCATTTAATCTGCCATTTCCAACCGTATCTTCTTTGAACTCTCTGCTACAATCGTTCTACTCTTCCTCCACATGCTCTTGCCTACTTCAAGAATCCAGTCACACATACAGAGAATTCCTACATACTCGTTACCGAGACAAGCCCACATGGCACCAACAGCTCCAGTAACATGTTCGTAGATACTTACAACCCAAATGATGTTGGGACTAGCACCTGACATGCACTAAACGAAGGGAAACACCTATAAACTCTACAAAGTACTGGAAAGCGTTCCGCAACTAAATCAGGTCATGCTGAGGGAATTACATTAGGTAATGAAACACTTAAAGTAGTAAATGAGTTTTGATATTTAAGGCAAAATAACTGATGAGGATATAAAATGTAGACTGGCTATGGCAAGGAAATCGTTTCTGAAGAAGAGAAATTTGTTAACATCGAGTATATATCTAAATGTTAAGAAGACTTTTCTTAGAGTAATTGTATGGAGTGTAGCCATGTATGGTAGTGAAACATGGACGATAAATAGTTTAGACAAGAAGAGAATAGAAGCTTTCGAAATGTTGTGCTACAGAAGAATGCTGAACATTAGATGGGTTGATACTGTAAGTAATGAGGAGCTACTGAATACGGTTGGAGAGAAGAGGAATTTGTGGCACAACTTGAAGAAGGGACTGGCTGGTAGGACACGTTCTGAGGCATCAAGGGATCACCAGTATTGAAGGGAAGCGTGCAGGGTAAAAATTGTAGAGGGAGACCAAGAGACGAATGCACTAAGCAGATTCATAAGGATGTAGGTTGCAGTAGTTATTCAGAGATAAAGAGGCTTACACAAGATAGTGTAGCATGGAAAGCTGCATCAAACCAGTCTCTGGACTCAAGACCACAACGACAACAAATGCTGCATTAACAACCCCACTCCCACCTATCCCATCTTATACAACAATAGACCACTTCCAGACAACCTCACCAAAGCCAACCTCTTTGCATCCTACCTGGAACACACACTCACCATCCCACATGATCCCAACTTTGATTATATGATGGACCCTCCTTTGCATGAATGTACCAACCCAACTATCTCACTACTCGCATGTAACTTCCATTACTTACACAGCACACCCGAAAAATACTATAGACGCTAATAGCAGCTTCCGACATTACACAAAGACTGGCTAAAATGCGGAACACTGAGCCCCCCCCCCCCCATGATACAATTACCTACCACTCAGCAAGAAGTGATTGGTCAGTTGATTCAGTGGGAGGGGACCAAACAGCAAGGTCATCAGTCCCATCGGATTAGGATAGGATGGGGAAGGGAGTCGGCATTCAGAGGACCCATCCTCTCATTTGCCTGAAGCGATTTAGGGAAATCATGGAAAACCTAAATCAGACTGGCTGGACAAGGATTTGAAGCGTGATCCTCCCAAATGCGAGTCCAGTGGGCTAACCACTGTACCACCTCGGTCGGTCTCAAGGAATGTCCAAGAGCTTATCATGAAGCCCTCGCCATCTTTTACACTACCATCCTGTACACAGGTTATTACCCAGAGCAGTGGAAAACGTCCACACTCCTCCTCTTCATGAAACCTGAAAAATCACCGTCGCAGACCTTATCATATTAATCTATCAGCCTCTCATCAGTTTTCAGCAAAAATGTGAAACTATTCTTATCCAACAAATCCATCAGCATCTTGCAACCCACCTATCCACTCCCAATACTCAGGGTGGCTTTCATCCCAACTGTTCTTCGATGACCAACTTCTTTGCATTACACGTACAATCTCCCATCAACTGCATAAATGGAAGTCCACCACATTTGTCTACCTCGACATCCAAGGAGCTGTCAACTGGGTATGGCATACTCGACTGGCTAATTTACATTCTATACACTGCAGAAATCCCCAAACTGCCACACATAACATATACTCAGCAATATTCTGATTTCACTACCTACTTAGCCACTCATCATACACTTCAACTCTCCTATGTCTCCCTCCAATGCCACCTGAATCTCCTAGTCAAGTGGTGTAATATGTGGAAAATTCTAGTTATCAATGAAAAGCCAAGCCACCATCTTTGGTCGCTCCATTCGGCATTTCCGTTGTCCAGATTTCTATTTCTCCATCTACAACCAACCCATCCCTCTGACTAACACAGAAATGTATTTAGGACTAACTCTTGACTGAAAACTAACGTAGAAACCACGTCTTCTTACCGTCCGACAGAAAGCCCGAAACAGACTAAGACTACTGAAACTACTAACAGGCCATGTCTGGGGTCTATATGCTTCTACCACTATACTCAACTATAAATCCCTCATACATACACTATCATTTCCTGGATCTCTGCCTCACCTAGAACCTATAACTCCCTAGAAATACTGGAAAGGCGTGCACTCCACCTTATCTTCTGTATCCTCTTACCTTTCCGAGATCGCATCCTGTAAGAAATCATCCACTTCCCAAACCTGCGTCCCTTTCTTGAACACCTTCGCATCTGATACATTAATCACAAAACCCAGTGTCAGCACCCGATTTCTCACCGACTAACCACCACTAACTGCGCCACTAGATGTATATTCCACCTTCCAGTATGAAATGTTCTACAAAATTGCACTGAATTGCAGAGGAGTACCCTCTTGCTGATCTACAAGTGAACAGCTGCTGGGAGGGACTCACGGATGGGTAATAATATCAGAACAGCGACTCATTGTCCCAGTAACTTTTTCTTTTTTTTTCCTTTCTTTGTGATAGGTTGTTGTACAGCATCACCTGTGGATAGCGGTCGTACTGTCTTGGTGTAAGAGTAAAATTTTTCTGCCTTATAATGACATCATAGCAATGACGTCATTGCAGAGCATGTTGAAGGTGTGGTGATGGCATTCGAAGTCCTGTACCACCCACTGATGATGAAAGTTCATTGTTATAGGCAAAGGTAACACAACTACAGAGGTGGTGACACAGGTGGTCGTACCATGGGTGTCACAAAGTGAATGGCCTTATCGACACTGACAGATTATTAATGGCCACAACAGAACTGTCAATAGCGATGGTCAAACTCTCATTCCTTGAGGATGGTAAGAGGACCAGTGTGGCGATACCATTGCCAGAGGGTCGTGGTGCCAGTGCGTTGTAAGCCAGTCATTGTGTCTTACAGGGTGTCCACTTTGTCATACTGTCGCCTTGCCTTCATTTGAATGGCGAATTCAGGGTTACCACAATTTCCTCCTCTTGGAGGGTAGCAATCCTTGTGAGTGGAGAGACATGCAGGCTCCATCGAATCACCTTATTCTGCAGAAGTTGGAGTGTCTGCATCCAGGAAGCACTAATTGTGATCCACACACAGGAGCCATAGCCGAGAGAAGGGTGGACTACCATCTGGTGCAGTTGGAGCTTCTGCCCTTTTCGGGTGAAATATTCGGCATATGGATGGAAGAACAGTTTTTATCCATCCAGACACCTAGAAATTTGGTATCTGGGTACCATGGGACCTGGATGCCTGCAATAATGATGTTGTAGCGGGAGATTGGATGCTGTTTGGTGAAATAAACCACTCTAACTTTAGTGGCATTGAGCACAACCTTGTTTGAACGACACCATGTGACTGTTGTACTCATCTGCCTCTAGATTCAAGCAATGAGTTAGTCTGTGTTGAGGTCAGTTAGTTGTATAGAGCGCTAGGTAGGAGTGTGGGATGACTGGCACATCATTAACATAAATGTTCAAGAGGACAGGTGACAACACAGATCCTTGAGGGGTAGCAACCGACATGTGACATAAACTCAAGTGTTTTCCTTGTTGAGTAGCCATAATGTACCATCATGGAGGAAATCATCCATGATCTTGATTAGATGACCAGGATGGTCGTCTGTGTCAGCAGTTTGTACACGAGATGGTGCTGCCCTACCTTGATGTATGCGTTTTGCAGGTCCAGAGAAACCGCTGGCGTCAACATAATCGAGTTAAACCCTTGCGGTCATATTCTGTTATCCTATGAACTTCTAGTTCCGCTGACACATGAGAATCAAATCAGAATTGTTCCGGGCGGATGGTCCCAGCTGCCGCGAGTGGCTGGGAAATAAGGTGGAGGATCAAAGATTATTGGACCTTCACCAAGGTGTACAGAAGGCTAATGAGCCTGTTGTTAGTAGGGACAGTAGGGTCCTTTGAGGGCTTGGCGATGTCAATCAGTTTGGCCTGCTTCCACTGTGGGGGGGAAAGTCCAATTGTGAGATAGTGGTTCAGGATGCTGGTGAATAAGACCAGTCACCCATATGGTGGCTGACAGAGGTGCTCATTTAAGATGCCATCCAAACTGACAGCTGACTGCCCATGCTTCCACCAGAGGACCTGCTGGGAAAGTAAGGTGTTCTTTGTGTGGAAGCGGTAACAGATGCCAGAATATCGAGTTCATCTTGGAGTTCATGAGGCATAAGGTTCTGGACGAGCAATTGATTTTGTGTCTCAGATGCATCAGTCAGGGTTTCCACAACACAGAGGGTATCATGAGTGAAGCCACTGCGCAGATGGGATGTGGGTCCTCACTATGTAGCGCCATAGGGCTCAGACAACAGCTCATTCTGATTTATGTTGGAGGAAACAGGCAGACATCTTCTCCTTCCACTGTTCTGCATTACAATCTGCAAGGCAGTGGCAGAGTTCTTGTTGGAGACAACTTATGCGATACTTATCCTGAGAGCAACAAAACTGCTCTCACTGCCTGCAGTTACAGTTCTGGACTTTTAGTTCATGCCATGGGGGAGGCAAGTCATCCAGTAGAGTTAAAGCCATAGGGACAAGGAATTTTGATGGTTAGGTAATCAGCAGTGCTATCCAGATTGGCAGGCATTTTCAGGTTGAGGTTTTGCCAGGTGATTTTGTTGAGGATGCTGGAAAATTTGTCCCAATCTTTGATGGTCATGGTAGAATGGGAATCTTAAGACATTGGTAAGATGGAAGAGCAGTGGGTCATGGTCAGGGGCCACTTGTTCTTGAAAATGACCACATCCAGAATTTTCAGCTGGCAGTTGGAGCAGACTGGTATACAGGTCGGAGTATGGAGGCCATGATCGATAGTGCAAGAGCATCATCCAGTTCGAGGAGGAGTCTGCCCTTTGGATTATAATGCGAGACTTCCAAGCCGAAAGTAGTAGGTTAGAGCTCAAATATGCTGCAGCAAAAGTAATAAAACCAAGGCACGTCAGACCATTCTGATCTCTATATGTTCTAGTGGCTGGAGGGCCTTGTGATTATGTCCTGTGTAGGAACACTGCTGTGCCTCCATCTCGGCAATGGAGTAGGATTGTGCAATAGCAAACCACTCTGTGTAAACGAAAAAGTCTGATGGCTTGCGGTTGGCTTCTGAGACAAGTAAAGTGTCTACATGGTGGTCGCAGAGGAAGGTGTTCAGTTCAGTCATTATCTGTTTAATGTTACTAGCATTAAGAAAACAGACAACGAAATCCAAGAAGGCTGGTGCCTGTGCTTTAAATGATTTTCCATTAAAACAAAATCTGGTTGAGCTGTCCAACCAGGGCAATTACTCTTGTGAGACCATCCTCCGACCAACAGATCTTTTGAACTGTTTCATGACTGACAGCCCTTATGTAAGTCTGTGTGAACTCTGAGATGACCAAGAGGATCTCTTGCATGCCATCTCGAAACGAAGCATCTGTCTGCACCACTGGGGAAATATCCCAGGTTGGTTGGTTGGGTTATTTAGCAGGCAGGGGTTGGTATGGTGCTTGGTAGAGAAGGTACTTCAATGGAGGGCTGGGGCACTTCAACAGGCGGGCATGAGGAGGCTGCAGATGACCTTTCTGTTTGTTGGGTGATGGCATATGTAACACGAGACAGATGAACAAGGGGTAGACAGAGCTGCAGTGACAAAGGTGGTTGTAGGGGATGGAGCTGTAGGGGGTCATGTGTTGCTGACATGTCAGGTGCCTGAGCATTTGTGGTTTGATGATCATTGTGTTTATCCCATAAGACAGGGAAATGGGTGTGGTCCTGCAATGGTGAGGGCCGATTCACCCTTCCCCTCCGTTGGATTGCAGGAAGACTTCATCGCTTTCTGTTACACAGGACAACTTTTCGAAGAGGACAGATGGTGGGGTTCATTAGTGGAGCCCAAACAGTGGGCGCATGTATGTTTTCCTTAGGCTGGGAGATTGCATTCCTCCAACACATGTGGTGCGGCACACTTGACACACAGCAGTAATTGCTAGTGTGTCACAAATATTGACGCCTATGGCAGATGGATGGTTCTTTGCGACCTTCAGATGAATCAATACACTCCTAAGTGCACAGAAGACACCTGAACTGGTGAATGCAATCGACGTCTTTTCACCTAATAGGAGAGAAAATATGTTTTCTCATAGGGATTAACTTCCAGGTCTCACAGTCCCTCTTGTTGTACTGGTAGACCAAAGGGTCCAGGAACTTGAAATGGAGTAATTTATCCCTGACTTCTGTTTCTGTAATGTTGCAGGGAAGGTCTTTGATGACGATATTGGCTCTTCTGTCAGCAGAAACCTGGTGGGTCTAGTAGTCCAGATCCATCGACTTAGAGATAATAGCTCTTAATGTCAAGCAGGTTCTTCACACGGTCTTTCTAGTAAACTGCCCACGGTTGGCCTGTAATAGGGCGTTGGAGTGCGGTGTTCACCTTAATGTAGTTCATGGAATTGTAAACCATGATAAGAGGAATCTCCTCCTTCTTTGATGGTGGTGGTGATGGATTCTGGGAAGTGCAGTCGGGAGGGGCACCAACAGGTGCGTCTGTTCCTGGTTTGGAGGCATCTGAATCCGAATCATGGCCGCTGCTATGGGTGCGAGCTAATGATACCTATTTAGATTTTGGGCGACAGGGGGACAAACAGGAGCAGAGTCCCCAGAAGTCCAACTGGGCTGAAGAAATGGTGTAGGCGAAACAGCGCATAATGATGCATCTACTTGTTTGCCAGTAGTATCAGAGCCGACACAGTGTGACCATCACTGGATGAGAGGTGGCCATGGGAGTCGTTGGATGACTGAAGATCGGTCCTTCACGTGAAGCTATGGTGACAGTGAAAGATTCACCTTGTCGCAGATTTCTGTCCTTAGCCTGACTCAAGTTTTTCTTCAGCCTGACTAACATAGCCAGGGCCCAGGAAGACAGAATACCGTAACTCCTGTTGAACCGTGCATGGCTTGTGTTCGTGCTATCTCTTATTTAACATGCTGTTTTTGCCGCACTGCCACCTTGTTATGTTCGTTTCAATTACTTGTGTCACTGAGTTGCTGCTTTGCCTGCCCATGAGCGGCATCAGCAGCGGTTACTGATATAAGCCCTGCCGTATTACCTTTGTTAGACTGCTGTTACTTCCCAGTCGTCATGTGTCGACGAGATTGTTGGAACGTGCCAGCAAGTCAGTTCGGATCTGGCACAGGTTCAGTCTGGGAGCGGCAGCAGTGAGGTCCGGACCGCTATGACTCGCCCGATGGTTGTCGACACACATAATTGGAATGGGGACGACTTTGTCGTGCCGGACAACGTGTATTTGGCCGGCGATCACTTATGAGTTGGCTATGTGTGTGCCAACTCGTGATTCGTCCTTGATATTGTACAGTCACTGCCGTTAGCATTGTCTAGTTCTTCGTGCAAGTGTTCGTGAAACTGTGTGTAGTTTGTGTGATTTATTTTAAATGATGTTAGCGCACTGGCTCTGAGGAGTCAGTCGGTTGGCGTGGAGCAGCGAGGAATTCTCGGCCGGGAGTAGTTTGGCCGGGGCCCGGTGGTGGTCTCTATGCAGTGTTGGAAAGTGTGGCTGTGTTACCATTGCTACGAGGTCCGTGGCTCACCGAGCCTGGACACAAAAGTTGAGTTTTGGTTTAACCTACCGGCAAGTGAAGACTGTTCACATTGTGTCGTTCGGAGTTCGTTATTGTCTGTTGGGATGTTCTCGCGAGCAACAACGTGGTTTTCAAGTTGGAAAATTCTAGCCACCCTCCAGGGGGGTTTCACTGTATTTGGTTATTTGAATTGAAGTTCACCAGTGGAATCTTCAGCCTTCTGGGCGTTGACGTTCCGCTTACCTGCCCTGGCCGTTGAAGTAAATTTGAGGAAGTGTAGTTTCCTCATCGTGTGGTTGCTCTCCAGCACGGTGTGTAGCTTGACAGCTCTGTGTATGATTGGTTGTGGGCGCCAATATCTTCTACGTTGTTCCGTTGAACTCCCTGTTGTGCCCTGTGGCGGAGCGGTTCGAGGTGCTTCACTCTGGAACCGCGCTGCTGCTACGGTCACAGGTTCGAATCCTGCCTCGGGCATGGATGTGTGTGATGTCCTTAGGTTAGTTAGGTTTAAGTAGTTCTAAGTCTAGAGGACTGATGACCTCAGATGTTAAGTCCCATAGTGTTTAGAGACATTTGAACCATTTGTTATCTTGTCGGTGGGTCCGCTGACTGTAGGTCGGTTGGGTTGTCATCGGATCGTGAATGGTTGGCCCGACTGATTGTCTCACCCAAGCGATCGTTAGTGTTTGAACTACAGGCAAACCCTCGAACAACTGGGCGCCCTTGTGTACTGCCTTATTTTTTTAAAATTTGGTCTTGTTGTTGGTACTTGTATGGCTTCTAGCCGGTTTTGTGTTTTAAATGAGAGTTGTTTTACTCTTAAGGCCTTCAGCGTAGTTTAAAGTACTGTTTCACATAAGCCCTCTGGCATTTTAAAAAGTTTTTGAATTTTTAACTCTTCGACCTTCAGCCGGTTTGAGCTTCAGTTGTTTCTTCTTAAGGCCTTCAGCATAAATTAAAGAACTGTTTCACGTAAGGACTTTAGTATTTAAAAAAGAATAACGTTTTGGAGATTTAAGTGTTCGGCCTTGAGCCGATTTGAATTTATCTTGTTTATTTCAGCCTAACTAAAGAACTGTTTTAAGATTTGGCTTGCCTTTAAAATCGCCGATTATGCTTCCGTTTCAAGATATTGGCCTTCAGCCGTTTTTAAAGTAAAGTGGCTTTCAGCCAGTAATTAAGTCCTAAGGATTAAAGCTCTGTGTTAAAAAAATTTTGGGGGGCTCTTGTAATGTTTGATCAAATAATAAAGTTTTATATTCGAGTGTAGCTGACATCCACTTATTTTGACCCCTTTCCACAATTTATTCTATCTGTCCTGTTCTGCGCAATAAGCAGGGCGTTTCACCTGTGGCCTCTAAATCCCCAGTAGAATGGGAGACGTACGAAAAACAACGGCGCCTCAGAAGGCGAACGAGAGATCAACGTCGACACCACTATAACACTTAACAAGACGTGTGACCATAACGAATTAGGCGCACGTACTCACCAGTAAAAATGGTCAAGTCTTCCACTGTTCTAAACTGAGTGCTGCTGTAAATCCATGCTCTCTATGTACATGAATCCTGTAGCAACAGTATCGGGGAATGTACCTGAAGAGCTGACTTTTGGGAGACTTTGTTCGTACCTGTCAATCATGTCAAGGTAAGCAACAGCGACCAGTCGTCTGAGAGCTGGTTCGCGCGCGTGCTGGCCGCGGATGGATGTCGCTGACAGCCAGTGCGTTGGGAAACAGGTAACCGCAGCTTCGATGTAGAGTTCTTAGCGCAATTCCATCGCAGGTATACACTCCTCAGATTAAAAAATCCACATTGCCCAAACCGAGACGGTGATGTTGTACATACACGGCGACTTTCTCATGCGAAATGTAGATGCCTCCCTTTTATGTTTGTTATTCTCAAATTTAGAAGAAATCGGGGCATACGAGCTGTTTCACATCGGTAAAGGATCGTTCTCAGTGTGGAAATCCTGTACAACAGTATGGTATAGGCTATATTTCCTCTGTGTGTTCTCTCATTAGGTAAAAATAACTGTTGTTATCAGTTTAATATTTGTTACATAATGCATCACAGGACTAGAATATTAAACTCGGCCCATGGCGGAGTAGTAAGAGAGCTCCCTTTCTCTATCACAGGGTGCCTCCTCATATTCAAACTGTTTTAAGGGGGCCAGATGCCTACTGAGCTACGGAGTCTCTGAAGCTCGCCAAATAGCCGCATAGAGGTGTTGTAAATACCAGGATAATACTAAATATCACTTTACAAATCCGAAAATAGAGGTGATTTTATTACGGCGGCCATCTCTCCCTGTCTATGTGGGAGATTGAAATTCCATTAAAAGATATCGCAGCAGCGGAAAATCGCCTGATTACCTCTCCAATTCGTGAAACATGCCTATGGCATTCTCGCCCTCACTTCCACAAGCCTGGCTGCATGTCACTGATACTAAATTTATTGACTAATTAACTGTATTGATCATGACAGTCCGTTTGAATGGTATTTTTTTCTGCAGTCGGATTACACTAGAAGGAGTATCACACGCAGCATCACTGTACTTAAACAGGCCTGACAGTGGGCTTGGACCTATATTGCATGCACCTCATTCGATGCTGTCTTAAACAAGGCAATAGCACAGATTAGCTCTCATTCACTGCAGCACATATCGCTTCCTGCAGACCAATTTCTGGTTAAATGATACGTACTGCTGAACAGTAACACTGATTTGACAGCTCAACGTTACATAGTCGCTGTCCACAATCCATGTGAGCCCGCATCAGCTCACGTTAGGCAGCTGATCTGCGAAATAAAGCATCATGTGGATGCTGCTTGGCTCACGTAGGTGGGGATACTTCATTAAAAAATGTAACGAAAAAAGTCTGGGAAAGACGACCTACTTCTCCCAGAAGCAGAAGGGTGTGTTAGGGTATGCATGGAAGTACATGGGCAACCATTGTTTTACTTGAACAGTGAGTGACATTGGGATGGAATGGTAATCGATAATACTGGTACGATGTATCCTCCGCCCTGCACTGTACAGTGGCTTGCGGCATACTTGTTTTATATGCAGTACGCTTTCAGGTGGTGGAGTTGTCTGCAAGCAGGCAGCATGACCTATGGTGGGGCTGGTAGTTCAGCTGAATGTAAGCTAATGTATTGCATATTAATAGGACTAGAAACCCTATACACTGTCATCAGGAGCGTTACCCACAGTCAGTGCCTGTCAGTAAGCATTTTAATTAGTTTTTGGTTCGTTGGTTCCCGGATTGAGACAGTACAATGAATTATAGTAATGAATATTAAATATCATACAGACTCTCGTCGCTTCAGCATGGCCTTTTTTTTTTGTTAAAGGTCCGTTATGTATTTTTTAGCCGTGTTTCTTCTCTCTGTGTTACGTCGGACTTCGTGATAAGGCAGCACCCGAAGACGACGGTGGATCGAGGTGGACGATTTTCGCTTAGAAGACGGAACCTTTTGCGATGCCAAGTTACCCAACAATCTTACCATGACTAAGGATACAAAATAAAACATACATAGGTTAGTAATAACAGTATATCCTCAAATAAAAACACACTATAAATTACGACACTTAGATTATTCAATGAAGAGCACCGTTTCGTTGCAACTCGAGTATGTACTAATAAAATAATTTAGTATTAATGGAAGTGTCGCAAAATGCGTCCTATCAGGACAAGACCAGAAAACGAAAGGTGCCCCTCCTTTTGCCAATAATATGACGATCAAAAATCTTCAAATGGTTCTAGCGACTGCATACAATATTTATACAGCCGTGGACTATATCTGTGGCTCAATTTACTTCTTTATTTCATTTCTTATAATAGCGCCCCCTGTGGTGTGAGGTGAAAGGACACACCTGCAGGCGAGCAACTCACTCTAAAGCACATTGCACAGACAGGTCTACAAATATACATACGTGTTATATATAACGTAAATATCATAATATAATATTTACACGAAAAAATTTTTATGTTTGAATGTGGTGCGTACGCCGATAATAGTTTTATGTTGCTATTGCGCCTACCGCGCATACGTAGTCGCATAAAGTTCAGTGCTGGCGCGGCCGTTGCGAAGCGAGTGCATCCCACGACACACAGTTTATACTCAGTCCGTGTGTTCATGTGCACAAGACGTCGCAGAGACAATATTTATCATAACGGATTTCACAAATGTCGATTAACATTTAAAACAGGTACAAAATCCTAAAGCTACAACATTTGTTAACACAGGACCAATATTTTAAAAAAACTGGCGAATAGTAAGTGGGGAGCTAGTCCGACTGTATTACGAACAACTACTCAAGCACTTTGCTTCTCCACGGCAGAATATGCATGCCCTGTATGGTCTCGATCCACACATGCCAAAAAAGTCACTACAGTCCTTAATGAAACATGCAGGCTAACAACAGGATGCATGACCCCACTCCAGTTGGGAAAATATACAAAGCAGCTGGATTCTCATCTCCTGAATCCCGAAGAATTGCGCACGAACAAACAGAAAAATTTAAACAGATTTTCGACGAGCGCCACCCGCTGTATGGTTCTTCATGTGGACGTAGCAGACTTAAATTCCGCAAGAGATTCATCACTAGTGAATTGAACGAGCCTCCGAAGGACTACCCTGCCTCACGAGAAATACCCAGCTGCAGTACATCAAGCTGGAAGATTTGGAGAACACTGAACCGCATCAGAACAGGCGTAGCACCAGTTAAAGCAAACCTAGTCAAATGGGGCTTCAAGGCCGAAGGAAACAACAACTGCCGTGAAGTTCAGGATATGGATCACCTTCTACAGTGTTCCATCTGCCCCATAAGGTGTACCCCTGACGAACTATGGCTTGAGAAGAGGGAAACATTGGACTTGGCCCGACATTGGGCTGAAAGGCTTTGAAACAAATCTCCGGACACGAAAAAGTAAAGTAAAGTGTTAACACAAAATTACAAATTCTTATTGCTGATAGTCTCTTTCGCACAGTATTGCGCTTGAAATGTGGTTTTCTTTCAGATACAACATCTTTTCACGACGTCATAGTTCCATGAACTGAAAACAGATGATAACATTATGAAGGTGAGCATTGTTTATGGCAGTTAAATGCCACGGTTCGCAATTTTGATACAGATGCGTGTGCGCGATCACTCGTAGCACAGCTTATATTTTTCCACTGGTTACACCGTTTATTTAGACTGAATCCACTGTTTTTTGCCCTAGGTCGTACATCGCCTGATAGAAGACTTGTGCATTCCCATTCCACAGCATACGTTCGTGAAGGCACGGAAGCAGGACCTTGGACGGCACGATGCTGGCGTCGATCCTGGTTTGGACCAGGTAAGAGTGTACGTCATTTCCGAGAACATTTTGCTCCCTTAGGACCCGTCCAAAATTCCTCCACCCGTAGAGTGGTCTTCCTCGTTTTGGAACAAAGCGACCGTAGGCGCAGTAGGGAACTACTTTTTGCTCTTCAGACTTGCAGAGATACAGGGATGCAGCGCAGTAAATCCCAATTTGCGATGTACTCTAAAGTGTCGGAGCACTTCACTGCGACAGTTTCTTCACGTACTCAATTTGTCAGGCCATATACAAGTACTCGTACACAAGTAGTTGTGACGTAGAACCAATGTCCGTTGACATGTCTTTACCTTCAAACAATTCGTAACATGACTTTTTTGTAAACAAATTTCAAACATAAATAGTTCAACATGTCTATACACATAAAAATATATCCAGATTGGTCGTTTCCGATTATGCGGTTTTACACACCAGTTTCCTCGTAGTTACAAGTTCAGCGACGTATAGTAAACGTCCACAAACAGTTTCAGGTTATACAAGTCTCATAACTTTTTCCATATGGGCATATGTATCGAGTACAGATAACATATACAAGTAAGCATATATCATTTAGCTTCACCTAAATACAGATAAATACATAGAAACATGTTACGTATAGGTCTCTACTAAGGTACAAATACATACAAACATATTACATATTGACTTTGCATGAACATAGAAGCATATTTCACTTGTCTTCACACAAGTAAGATTGGTCACATAGGAATATTTTTCATATAGCTTTACAGAAGTTTACAGTTTTTACAGTATTTACAATCATTACAAGTTTAGATCTGTGTTTTGGTTTTGGGTATGATGTCACCTGAAACAGAGGAGGATTGGACACGACATTCCACAACAGTAGTAAGACCAAGTGCACAACCACAAATAAGCAAATAAAGCAATGAACTAACACCAAACACAAAAAATACTTGCGACACGAGTGTTGGTGTGCAGTGTAAGCATGGCATACGTGTGTGTTTTCAATGGTGAGATGCGTATCCAATCAGTTTCAAGGTGAAAGTGTAAGTGTGTAGAATGAGTATTCACGTCAATCAGTCGCTAGTAGTCTGACATGTGGTACCTGCGTTTGATAGTTAGGTATAACTTAAACATGATTCATAGATGTGTTTACTGTTGAGCATGGCGTACTCTAAGATCACGGTGAGCATATAGGCCAATAATTCTGTATGTTTTAGGATACTGCAGCAGATATGCACCAGGATGCGAAATGCTGACAATAACATAAGGACCGTCGTACAGGAGACACCACTTCGCTTTGCGCCGCAGAAGAGCAGACGACTCTTATGGTGAGTACCAGCTTTAAATTCCTGTTTCCTCTTGACAGTGCGCGCATAAGTTTTGTTCCTAATTTTAGCTTCCGCAGTAAGCGTCGCACAGACAGTCGTATGTTGTCTGCTGAATAGAAAGTTTTGGTAACTGCGTTGTCCAACCGTTGTCTTCTTTGCGATCGAACATGAGCTCATTAGGAGTGTACCGAATTTCATAAACATTGACACTGTTGTGTACCTCTTCAGATAAAGACAAAACATGTTACGCAATTGGTATGTTTGGTAGAAATTTCATAAATATGCTAATCTAAAGGAACGCACGTTCAGTGGGATTACTGGGGACTATACCTTGAGATAAAAATACTCTTAATACTATTGTCTTTGAGAAAGTGACGCCACTTGTACCCGATAGAGTATGCAGCATTGACGGATAAAACAGCTTTTGGTTTTCCCATGTGAGGAATGTAGTCACATGAGGAACGACGAATGATGGCCGTAGCAGTTTAACATGCTTGGAGAATAAATCGTAAAATGCAAGAATATATTTCACACCACCACTGCTTGTGGGATGTGGACCACTTATGTCAGAACTTACAATTTGTAGAGGTTTACTGAGAAGAATATAATGCAAATCAGTCTTCGTGAACAAGTTGAGTGGCTTAGATTTTTGACAAATCACACATGTCTTGAGTACACTGTGTATCTTACATCTCATATTGCTAAAGTAATTGTAGGTACTAAGTTTTGCTGGGCACTTCTTGGTACCATAATGACCCCAAACAAAATGTGTGTGCCAAACCAGGTTGCGTTCAGAAGCCTTAGGAATTCAAGCACACCAAGTGGTGGCTTCAGGATGGCGACGACAAAATAAGACGTCATTATGTATCCGATACCGGTTGGACAGAGGATAGTCAGGTTGATTTGTGGGTAAAGCTCTTACCTTATTCCAGTGAGGATAAGATTTCTGCAACATTGACATATTTCTACATAAGTCGATATAACACTGGTGACATAGCTTATCCCGCATAAGAAGTATTCTGTAATCATTCATATTCTCCAGGTCACTCATTCAAGCCTTGAGGCAGACAAGACAAAGCGTCGTCAATGATGTTGTCCTTACCTTTAATATTTACAATTTCGATGGAATAGCTTTGCAAAGATAAGGCCCAGAGTGATAATCTGGGATGTAGAAGCTTACAAGTTAACAGAAATGTGAGAGCTTGGTGGTCAGTAAAAAATTTTAGTGTGCTTACCACACAAATAATAATTGAATTTTTTAAAGGTCCACACAATAGAGGTTGTTTCAAGTTCTGTGGTAGAGTATGTGCGTTCACATTCACTAGGTGTGCAGCTCACAAGAATAATAATTTTCACATGTTCTTGTTCTCCATTCTTTACAACTTGAAGCTAACAACAGCCTAAGCCATAGGATGAGGCGTTACATCCCATAAAATAATTTAAATTAAAATCAGGGTGATCCAAAATGTTTGCGTTAACCAAAGCATGCTTAATACTATCAAAGTCTTTCTGACACTGGTCAGACCATATCCATATCTGATTCTTTTTGATTAGATTCCATAGGTATTTCCTGTTTAAAAGTTGGCGTGGTAAAAATCGTCGAAAGAAAGAACAAAGTCCAAGGAAAGATTTCGATTGCTTTCTAGTCCGTGGACTAGGAATATTCCTGATTGCGTCCAACTTACCTGGGTCAAGTCGTATACCTTGAGCATTGACACTACGTAAATTCACAGCAAGCAAATTTCGACTTTTTGAGACTAGCTGTCGCTCCAGCTTGTGCGAATTTATGCAGGATCTTTTGCAAAGTAGCAATGTGTTCAGACCAAGTCCTACTAGCTATGAGCAGGTCATCAATCTAGTGAGTAACTGATTCAACCAATTCATCACCAAATACAGTATCCAATGCGGTGATTAAGACGCCTGAACTGACGTTCAGTCTGAAGGGATGGACACAAAATCGATAGGTTCGGCCCCCATATATAAATGCAGTGTAGTTTCTAGAATCTGGCGTGATTGCGACTTGCCAGAACGAATTGGTCAGATCTATCGTAGAAAAATACGGCACTGATACAGTGGGATCCAAGCTGACAAGCAACGCATTAGCATTCCTCTTCCAAGAGATTCGCTATGAACTGAACGGTTCTGATATCGATCATACACGCAGTGTTGGCATAACATCGACCCTTAAAACATACGTCTCAGCATCACCAGCAGATCTGTATACTTTAGAAAATGCAAGATGATTCATAGACGAGCCAGAAGATAGAGCAGCTCTAGAATACAAGTGATTTACTGCATCCAGACCTCTAAAAATGCTTATGGGGTACTTTCGGGATATGAAACAGATTATTGTGATCGCTAAACAGGAACTCATTGTGATGCGGAGTGCGACAGGCCAATAACTCGTACATTCAAGGAGCTCAAGAAGAGAATATCATCACGATCACCAAGATAATATGGAAACTGCCTCACATCAGTGTATATGATGAGGAACGTTTGAAGCTTTTAAAAGTCCTGAATTCAGGTAAATTTCTGATACTGACATACCACTCATGGGAGATCTTCGAGTACCCAGTGTTAACGATTGCGAGCAGACAAACATGGGCTATTAAGACCTCCAGCCATCTAGAGACACCCAGATTCATCATACTTGCGCTTCAGACTGATAGAAGAGCAACTACAGCAAATGATTCCACCGTGTTCGATAACTACGGGTAAACTAATGCCAAAGTCTACCTGAATTCAGAATTCTACCCATATGACAATCTACATCTGCAATGGAATCAAAATGTGTACAGTCTGGCATATGACATGTATGCAAGGTTTCGTCATTCTTACTATGAAATTGATGAAGGAGGCACAGTGGGGTGTCTACTAGGTCTGCATAAGTTCAAGGAGCTTTCACCTATCATTGGAATTGACTGCTCTAAGGATTTGCGAATTGAATTTGAATCATCCACAAATTTCCCAGAACACACTTCTACATATGCTTTAGTTCTACATGACCGTGTAATCATCTACTGTTCACTCACAGGTGTTGTGCAGCTAGCTGTATAAATGAATAGGTACTGCCCTGTGCATTGATCATTTGACGATGGTGTGTCAGCAAGTGAACATGATTGCAGAAATTCTATGACGGAGAATGTAGACAGTATGTATTTAAAGAGGTTGCTTTTGCAGCCTACACACAAGACGCAGGAATAATTCTAACTTTATCTGCAAATATTGAATCACCGAGACCATTCAAGCAAGTGAAGTGATCCAAAACACGGAAAAATACAAAGCGGTTCACTAATTTGTATCATGGAATTCACTGGTATGATCCTGGCATAAAGATATGGTGACTGCATTTAAATTATTCGATCATATGGACACCATCGTCTACATGAAGGGAATGGACAAAATCTCATGAATGCGCCGAATGTTTAAATTTGCTTCTATTCAAGATTTGAAACTGTGCAGATGTCCATCTATCCATCGGCTCAAGAACATTTACGAAAAAAGTGCTATTGTATCTGCATATCAAAATGTAAAATTACTTTTAAGTTGGATTACAAATAAATAATAATTTATGAGACTGTCTGTTTTTCTCTCTTTCTATGACAACCAACGTCCATAGAATCTAAGTTTTTGGGGGATATTGTACATGAAGCGAATTCCACTGGAACTCTGAGACACACACCCCAGCCTCGACGTACTGAGTAACGTTAACAGAGTCAGTAATAGAGCTGCTTTCACCTCACCTGCGTGGGAGCCAGTGACTGTGACAGTTCGGTGGCGATGCTTCAGATGCCAGCCACACGGCTGTCGGCGCCAGGGCTGAAAGGGAGTGATGAGGTATGCTGTGTGTTTTTGACCGCTGGACGAAGTCCAGCACGTGTCATTCAGAAGTAATTCTTTTTTGAACTAGCAAGCCTTATAGGTCTGTGCAGTGCAAAGTGGCTGTATCCATAACTTGTGCACACATAAAAGTACAATTATCATATTTTTTTAATAAAAAGAATGATAATGATTGAAGTAGGAAACAATAACAACATTCGACATTTTTACGATAGCATAAGTGAATTTATTATTTAATTAAGAATTTTTTAACAGTGTTTGCGAAATATCAGTTTACAGTAACATGATTCAGTTTTCACATTATATATGAGTTCGCAGATACATGATTGGTTTTTGATGAAAAATATTAACCTTCTGCTCTTTGCAAATATGTGTTTAAAATTTTACATTATTGAGGGATATGCGCATTCACCTCACATAAATTACATATAATTTTACAACTAATGCAGAGGTACTACAAGCTAATTACACTATCTTACAAGGTAAATACTATCGATAGTGAAGTTCCACCTAAAAAAAAAAAAAAAACACTTTTAACTAAAGACTACCGAATTTACTTCAAGTGGGTGACCGTAAAACATTTTCCACTAGGACGAGCAAAGGAAAATATATTTGGTTCAAGTAAGTGGCTCTTTAAGCATTTTGCACTACAAGAATGAGGGAAGTCGATGGCTGTAAACACTTTTCCACAACAACAAGGAAGTGAACATAGATAAAGAATTTAACTGGTGGAACTCACATACTTAAAACTAGTTCTGACCGGATGGCTAGCGATAGGTGAAACTTACAAACTAAAATCTAATCTCTAAAACCACTCACACAGAAGCACATATGAAGTGCAAAAAGTTTATATTTTATTCAAATACAAGGTACAACTGAAAGGGGAAAATTTATTTTTTGTTCATACATATTAAATAGTAATACTGGTCAAAAAATATTTACATAGCTAGACTTTTTTTCAGTTTCAGTTTTATTTTTGGATTTCATAGTTTTCTTTCAAAAAATAATGAATATATGTATATATGTATATGCATATAAAGAAAACTATGAAATCCAAAAATAAAACTAATATATATATGTATATATATATATATATATTCATTATTTTTTGAAAGAAAACTATGAAATCCAAAAATAAAACTAATATATATATGTATATGTATATATATATATATATATATATATATATATTCATTATTTTTTGAAAGAAAACTATGAAATCCAAAAATAAAACTAAAACTGAAAAAAAGTCAAGCTATGTAAATATTTTTTGAACAGTATTACTATTTAATATGTATGAACAATATATATATATATATATATATATATATATATATATATATATATACACACATAACACAGGCTTCCACACTCATTCGCACACTCAGACATACACGGAACTGAAACACACCACACAACATTCTCATCTAATATTTACACTTTGATAAAAAGAACCATAATATTTCCATGCATAGCCCCCAATCACAACATTCACAAACTCATTCCCTCTCTATAAATGTACCAGAGTCCCCCACCCCTACTTTCGTTTCAAGTAAATAGTGTATGGGAGGGTTTCCACCCCATCCTCATAACCGACTCTTTAATCGTCATGCGGAGACAAACCGACTTTAGACTGTAACACAGTGTAGACCTCCTAACCTCATGATCGAATGCTAGTTTGTTGAACCATGTGTGGACGAGCACCATCAACGCTGTGACCAAACAGGCACTGCAAATAGTCCTCGACCATAAGAGCACGAGATGCGATCTCTCTAACACCCTTTGCCCGACTCTTAGTGTCCCCATTTATTGTACGATATGCATACATTTTGGACCTCAATCCCACAAACTCTACAATTGGTAAACCATTCAACTCGTCTTTCATGAGACTGATAACCTTCTTGTTATGTCGAACAATACCATAAGAATTATTGGCCTCATAAGAAGACATGTCGAATTCTTTACCATTGCACCTAATTACTTCATATGGATCACAGGTTTTGACCCAGTAGATAAATCTGTCTGTATCCATATAAAGTAACTTTGGTTCTATGAAATGGGGTTTTGCAAACTCATAGTGGAATTGGTACATGAAGAATTTGGAGATATCCAGTATGCACATCCCCAAACATATAGGCTTCATAAACTCTACTGCAGTCTTCAACATCTCCAAAGTAACAAAGTTTTCATTGAAGATGGTGGCACGATTAAAATTTGGCCTGTCTATACATTTTCTCACGCCATAACGCCCTTCCCATGCGGTTCTAATCACAACATCGCGTTCATTTTGTACATTCTGTACAGTTTTCCCGAAAATGGAATTATTCATTAATTTATAAAAGTTTGTTTCAAAATCATTAATCGTGACAGCCCTCTTTTCGGTATTTAGTTCAATATACTCCTCCAACCAGGGGATTGCTTGAAGGAAAGTGCCCGGGTGACTCTAACAAGCTTCATCCCTAATCTGACGCACTTCTGGAGGTTACAATAATGAATAATATACCTCTGCTTGTCCCCAGCAGTAGCCAGCAGTTTAGGGATGGTGCTGCCTCGCAGAATTGTTGCTCTGGACATGACGGCAAATCTCTTGTCCCTCCATACACATACCCTACATGAGAATCAGCCGCAAGACTTATTATTATTCGTCTTCGGGCACACACCGAAACCCACCAACCGGCAGTGGTTGCATCATGGCGTGGCCATATAAGTTGTTAACATCTAAGTACAAAATGTAACTAGAATCAAGGGATGCATTGTACTCGACACTAATCTGCGGGTTATCTGCCTTGGCGTGCCTGTGAGCACATTGACAAAGTCCCCCACGGATCCCTCGCTCAAGAAATAGAAGCATCGAAGTATCAGTCAAAAGTTCAATGGTGCGACCCAGGACAACCAAGGTGCCGTGTAATAAAAAGGGGGGGGGGGTCCAGAGAGTACATGATCATACATACACTCCGGAACTTTTCGAAAACATCTGCAAGCAAACATATGTCTGTGTCCATGTATAACCTTGCATATTCACCCAAATTAGGGATGTTAAATTCCCGCCAGACATGCACGGGATGCTCATAATCTGCAGTAGTTATGACACCACCTGTGAGAGTGCTGGTAAAAGCAGATGTGTCAGGAAGCCTGGTTTCATTGAGTTTTGCCATACTATCCACATACTCGTACGGGAGAACTCCTGTCCTAGCCGGAAGTTGGAACTTTTCCTCATTGGGAAATGCAGATCGAGTGATATGCATATCATTCCGAGGTAAAGTCTCAACCAGTTTCTGGAGTGAAGTCTGCATACAATGTAGAGAATCAAGGAAGCGGAGCATAATTTTTGGCGTCATTCGTTTTGAAAAAGAAATGTACTTCTCAACACTTTCAGGGAGGACACTGACGTGGTCATTCTTCATACCGAACTTAGCTAAGTGCTCAATGAGAAAATGAGCATCATACCCGCTCAAATTATGAAAAAAGACGGGTATGTGTTTAGGTAACTGATACTTGAAGTTGCATGCGTTGTGGGCTGCACCGAGGAACTTACCCGTAAGATGACAGCGATCTCTACGAGGAATTTCCGCTTTTCTATCTAAGGAAAGCCCGCATATATGACAATTAACAGATTTTTCATACAGTTCATCATCTCCCTTTGATTTGGTCGTGAGAATGTTGATGCTGTAGAGCCTGTCAACTTCCCATGAAAGTTTTTCAAGCTCAGTGAGAGGCCAAATCGCTGGATCGTTCCGTGCCGCATAAGGTACGTGTTTTTGTGTGAAATTTGTGTGTGAGGCTAGGGGGTTCCCTTCACAGCGAGTAATAGGAAACAGCAAGCATTCAAAATCGGCAAATACAACAAAAGGACAACGCTGTTGGTGGTGAGTATTTTGAAATTTAATGAAGTTATTTTCCTCAGTGGGCATAATCATACGTACCGCGTGTTTGGAAGCACAACCTATTATATGTGTCGCTAATAACTCTTCCGATGAAAAATAATTCGAACAAATATGGTTTTTATGCTGATATCGACTTAACTGGGGGGAAAGGAGTCGGTACATGTCTTTGATCCAGACATACTGATAATTATCACCCTTAGAGACGAGCAGCATGTTTACATGCAACTCTCGCTCACCTGAAAATTTTGATAAATGGAGGGGAGCTACTACTGTATGCTTGTCCTGCTCATGTGACTTGCTTTTCTTCTTCTCCAGGCCATAAACGTGAACGGATATTCCAGTATTCTGAGCCTCAAACTTATGTATGTCCTGGATCTTTACCAGGTACTCTATACCATCAAAGTTATACTGTCTCTTAATATCTTTGACTTTGTAACTGCTGGGACGCTCCCGCTACCTGCCTGTGGAGTGGGAGGCCGTTGTTCTTCTTCTTCGTGGCCCGCAGGTTGAGTTGGCCACGGTGCTGGGGGCGGCGGTTGCGCGCCTTCTGCTGCCGCCTCTCACGCAGCCCTGATCGAGGCTACACAGGGCCCCGCATGCCTTTTCGGTTGTGTGCCCTCGACTCCCGCCCCTGCAGCCACCACTCTAGGTACATGAGCTAAGCCGTGTGATATACCTGTAACATAAATAGCAAAAAAATAGTTTAATTATCTACATTTAACAGAGTATAAATAATGAGAGTAAATAATGGTAATCATTTACAGTAATCCTAATGATCAAAACTATTCACTGCTCCATGAGCAGCTCATCGCCACATTCAACAAGGACCCCAAACCAGTCAGGCAGATCGAGTTGCTCCTCTCCCTCTAAAAACTGGGTGTCCCTTGCAGCGGACGCCATTTGGTCGGAACAGCCCTCCCTATGTGTGGCATTAGGGACATCTAGAAAGAAAAGACAAGAATACGTGTATGAAGACTGTATGTATACACTTGGAAAACGGGTATATATTAGACGAAATTATTTTGATCTAAGAACTGCGTTTTTATTAGAAATGTACTTACATTCGAGCTGTGCTTGCGCCCTCTCCATCTCGAGCTACTGATCTAGAGCGGTCCGCATTTGTGGGATGTACTCTAGAAAGATGGAAAAGACTGAGCATAATATCGAGTATGTAAACGAAAATGTGTAGTGAGGTAAATGATACAGAAATCAGTGGACCAAAACATGTATATTGCATATTGACAAAAAGAAAAAAAAAATTAAATCTTTATAGAGAGTGATGGAAAACGACTGAAACACGTAACTCAGAACATATACTTTGAGCATAGAGAGACACAACATATAGACATATAACATAGAGACAAACAACGTAGAGCCACGCAACATGGAGACACAACAATACGTGGAAGCTCAATCTTTATTGGGAGCACAACAAAACGGATATAACACGTAACACGGACACAAAACCTGTTGAATGACACGGCAATCTGGGTGGAATGCGGTCATAAACAGATATAACATAGATACATTGAACACATAGACACACAATCATAGAATCTGTTAAATGACACATCATTCTGTATAGAATGCGGTCAAAACCGGATACAACACGTAACACAGAACATAGAGACACACAACTTGAGTAAGCTGAACCTTTATAGAGAGCACTCGAATACAGATATAACACATAACACAGAACACACACAGTCCGTTAAAATACCCAGCAATCTTTATAGAGAGCGGTCAAAAACTGACATAACACACAAAATAGAGACACACAACACGAGTAAGCTTAATTTTTATAGAGAGCATACGAATACGGATATAACACAGAACACACACGATCTGTTAAATGACAAAGCAATCTGGGTAGAATGCGGTCCAATATAGATATAACATAGAGACATTGAACACATAGAAACACAAACGTAGAATCTGTTAAATGACAGAATTCTGTATGGAATGCGGTCAAAAACGGATATAACACGTAACACAGAACATAGAGACACACAGCACGAGTAAGCTCAGTGTTTATAGAGAGCGCTCGAATATGGGTATAACACATAACACAGAACACACACAATCCGTTAAAATATGCAGCAATATTTATAGAGAGCGGTCAAAAACGGATATAAAAGACAACATAGAGACACAGAACACACAATCCGTTAAAATACGCAAAAATCTTTACAGAAGCGAGCAAAAACGGATATAACGCAGAACATATAGACACACACACACACACAACACGGGGACGCACAACCTTCATAGGTAGCGGTCGAAAACAGATGTAGGAGTCATATAGGGAGTTAAATAATACAGATATCGGAACACTGAAAATGTGCTTACGAGGTAATGGAACTTCATCCACATGAACCCGTTTGCTAATGCTGCTGCTGCTGCTGCCACTAGCGCTACCTGCTCGTTTAATTTTTCTAATATTAAGGGCGATGAGACAGGTACTCTACAAATTATAGGAGCACAGTGAGAGTGAGTTGGGTTGTGCTCTGGCTTATATAGACTCTATGACGTAGAGTCACGTGACTAGTGCTGTAACCAATAGGAGAACAGCATTCTATTGGTGGGGGAGTGGTACGTCATGAAGGACCACTGCGCCCCTAGTGGGAAAATGTGAAAATTTTAATTAGTTCATTGAAAGTATATGTAGCACATTAAAATTGAAATGGTATTGAGTACTTGGGTAATTCATAAGTTACATGTGGGATTTGAGTGTTAGAATATTTATGAAAGACTATGTCCAGAGCGTGTATGGAGGGAGCTCTCGGATGCTCGTGGAGACGAGTCAAGATCGTCAGCTTTCTCTCTCGCACCGCGTCACGGTGGCGTCCTCTGCAGGCCCCGATAGGAACTACGCCAGTTGGAGTCCAGACCCAGAGGTGAACACGTCTGCTTGAAATTGGTTAAATAATAAAGACAAGTCTTTTTTCCCGCCATTATCGTACTGGAATTTGAACGTCCCCCCATTTTTCTTTGGGTGGGGTTAGGTTAGTGGAGGTAGCCCAATTTACCTCCTTCCCGCCAAAATCCTCCATCTTGATTGACGTCACAGCCGCCATCTTGTTTGACGTCACAGGGGGTGTGTCTCTGACGTCACGTCCGCCATCTTCGATGACACCATCGCCGCCATCTTGGATAACGGTACCGCAGGGTGAGAGTGGTTTTGTCCCAATACTACCCTGGGCTCAGCTGCTGCTAGAAGAAGGCCAAAATCGGCGGTCGACATGTGACTGATATTTTGGAATAATGCGAGCAGTGGTTGCAGCTGCAGCAACTAAAGAGTGCCAAGCCACCTCTTATTCCACGCCTGCGCAAAAATTCGGACATCCACATTTTTCGTTGTCTATGCTGCCTTGCTTTCATGAGCAACAGCGTATTCGATATACAAAATAAACCAACTTGTGTTTGCTTCTCCATTACGCTGTATTAAATATAAGTTAATCAAATTTACCGCGACAACGCTTCAGAGCAAAAAAGAAAAAGAAAAAAAGAGAACACATTGTATGCTTTCCCTTTTTTTTCACTCTAGTGTAAATGCTTATTCCACATTGCTTGCCAATTCGCGTTCTCTTTGATTCGCTTGCGTGTAAAGGGTGCTTGCCATTCTGTCGGGCAGTATTGCGGAAGATGTGTGCAGTCAGCAGAAGGGATCACTCATGAATTTCAAAGTGCTTCCAGAAGTCCAACTTGGCAATGAATTGAAAACAATGGGATACAATGGTGGAGCAGCTTCTGTTGTGCCATCCATTTCTGAAGTCAGTGCTGACCGACGCTTGAGGTGGTATAACCAGCAATACCGGCGGACAGTGGATGTCTGGAAACACGTGAAGTAATGAATGACTCTACACTCTACATCCTGCAGCAATCCGATGGAAGCGTTCGGGTTTCCGCGAACGACTGGAGAGCGCTTCCTTTCAATATTTGTAGTTCAACAGTGAACTGAGTGGATGGCGTTACGGTACGAGGGTATTTTTCGTGGTTATGGCGTGTGACCCTTATCGTGCTTGAAAAAAAAGCTGAATGCGAAATAAATATGATCACCTCTGCGATGTCAATGCTGATTCCCACACTTTCACAAAGCAGCATGTACGGAGGACTGGTTTGTGGAGAGTAACATTTCTGAAGTGGATTGAGTTGCTCAGAGTCCAGGCCTGAACCCAATGGAACAACTTCGAAGTGAGTTAGAGAACGTCGAATTCTCTGTAGGCCTCAGGAGTGAACGCTGTTCGTATTTTGGTTTTGGCTCCTGAGGACGAACGAACTGCCATTTTATGACAGACGTTCAGACGACTCATTGAACATGTCCCAAGCAGAGTTGAGGCAGTCATAAAGGCGAGAGAAGTGTGGACACACTGCGTATTCATGTCCACTGATCGGCTTCGGGATGCTTCTGATCAGATATTGTATTCTATGCTGGTATATCTCACAATACGCAAGATGCTTTGTCTATGATAATGCATACTTACATTTCACATGCTAATGAATCCTCGCAATCTCCTCTTAATGCTTCCTTCCCTGCTTATCTAGTACTTCAGGATTCTTAATAATCTACCTTTTCATGTATATGTCCAGCAATTCAAATTTGTGTCTGTCTTCCATCTTACAGCAAGTGACCGATGCTCAATTCCTTAATACACTGTAATATGGTACTTTTGATGATGGTATTGCATGTGTTAATATTTGTAAAGGAAAATGACATATTTAAAGAACTGTGGTCAGAGAAACAGTTGTTAGGTAACAGTATCTGTGTCTGAGATGGCAGCACAATGGGCTCGTAGAATCTCTGACGGTAAGTAGTAGAAAGCTGCGGTGTGCAGTAGGCGGCATTCGTTCAGTGCACAGTGTAACTCATGGACGCACGTTTGGAACTATGTGAATTGCAGATTTATTACGAGGAGGAATGATGATGTAGAACAATGGTTGAATTCCGTACGGATATAAAAAAGGTTTTCAAATGAAGAACAAGATATTACTTGATGAAGTAAAAAGTTTATTTTCATTTTTGTAGACTTGCATTGTTGGTCCACTACAACTTCATCACAGTCGAGTTTTCGATAATATAATATTTTATTAGATTAAATGATTAAATAATTAATTAGATTAAGTGATTAAAAAATTTATTAAATTAAATTACTTTTCATATTAGAGTCTATAATTTTCTTTATAAGTTCCTTCCTAACTGAAATTTCAGAAATGAAAGGTAGAGGTACGTCTTTCATTGGCGTTCTCTGTCAAGATTATGAACCCAGCTTCTCTGGATCAACTGTAGTTAGTTTTTAGCAGTATTTTTAGCTGTTGCGGAGTCTTGATATGTTGCTGTTTCTGCCGGTACTAGATTTTGCAAATGATACTCATAATAGGTGATCGTTTCGTCTTCTTTGCGCAATGTGGGTTCCGTCAATTTCCTTATTTTAGCAAGGCCATATGTCTTTGCAGAAATTTTCGTGTTTCAGGTTTCATTCTTACACAGGTCGAAATTACAGTTTTTTTTGTGCGTCTGTTTTTCTGAAAACAATTTCCACTGACTGCTGACTGCTGACTAAGGCTACTGATCGGGTTTCACACACAGAGGATTCTCTTCCATTTCATGTGGCGTTGAGCTTAGTAGCAAATTTAGGTCGTCAGTTCACGTTCATGGGTTTGTGTTTCAGATAACACAGAGACAAGCAAAAGCTACTCACTTACAACAAGCATTACTAACTCTCATTTTCTTTTACATTTTTTTGTTGTTGTTGTAATAAACCGTTTCCACGACTGTTATTTGTAGTAAATGTTAATTTATTGATATCGCTGCCCAGTTAATTACTGACATGTCTAACATCAGATTTCAGTGTCTTACGTTCTTGTTCTTGCAGTTTTTCATTTCAGTTAATACTGCCGCTTAGGAAGTTGATATCACAAAAAACACTTTAGGGAATGTCTGTCCCAACTTGCTGCCGATTTTGTATGCCAGTGAAGCCTTCCACACTCTTAGTACACAAACACGTTCCTCACTTACGTCAGATTGTCAAACGCGTCGCCGTTAGGCGACCATCATCCTTTGGAGTGGCAATTACGCCTGAGAATCCTTCCTCACTTATAATGTCCTTGCCACCTTAACCAGTCGATAATCCTACTTATGTTGTCCTACATTACGTTAGTCTCCATTTCATATTTGTAAGCTATCTCGTGACATTTTAGTTTTCCGTAGCGTATGTAACGACAAACCGGTTCTCAGGCGTACCGTCGCATCTCAGGATCCAACGTGCACATTATTTTGGCTAACGACCACATTGCTAAACTAAAGATTAGTGAAGAACTGTTGAGCGAGCACGAATCTTTTATCTATGTAGCCCATGCAGGGATCTATTTGTCAGTAACACAGACGAGGTACCAGCGTGAATAATCGTCCACTGCGACATAACCACTGCTGACGCTGCCCCTCGTAGCAATTCACTGCCGCCATCGCCAACTGCACACCTGCCCACTACATTGAAGTAAAGTGCATTGTCTCTCAGAGTAGCACGGAATAGACTAGAACTGAACAATGGAACGTTTCCTCACACTGCTGCTAATCTGCCCTAAAAGATACAACTGAGGCATCAGTATAGGTCACACTGCGCTCTCTCTACTTTGACAGCAAACAGTTGTTAACTTCCACAGCGAATATTGGTACGGTAACAGTGTGCGTAGAGAATCAGTAGCCATCGCTGATAGGTGGTTCCAGACGGTGACGAGCAATGGTGTCGTTAGCAATACGCATACCACAGGGAGTGTTGGCGATGTCATCCTACGGGTGTACGTGTGTCGCAGGTTCGCCTGTAGCGCAGAGTGGACGTGGAAGCACAGCGACGTGAGCTGACCTGTCTGGGAGCCCCTTCGGCTGCCGGCCGGCCAGGCTGCTCCGTGTCAGCTTCCGTTGTCCGGCTGCCACAGCGCGTCACGAGTGACTTAAGCTTTATTTTCGGTCGAGACTTGCGCTATTGTGTTAGAAAACAGGTACGTCCGATTTATTTACCCATCCTTGAAACATTGTGAGCTTGCGCTCCTTCTCAAATGACTCCGTTGTCCTTGTGGCAGGAAGGGGGTGTGACAGAGCGGACCTACATACCTCGTTGGTTTTTGTACGAATGGTCTGTGCCAGTGGGCGTCAAAAAGCGGCCCGTGGCCCGCGCGCTGCCAGACTAACACCGGAATCCAAAAACGTCAGCTAACAATAAGAATCATTAAGACTGTAGTTTTCCTGCTCAGTACAAGCAAAAAACCTTACAGAGACAGATATATTTTAAAACGTGCTCAATTTTAATTAGAGTTGGTGAATTCGGCCGTGAGCTGGTGAATGTTTACAGGTTACCTCAGAGACAGAGGAGTGCGTAGTGTGGCCACTGCAGGATTAGAGCATGTGAGAGCGGAAGTGCGTCAGTGTGTGTCTCGCAGTGCTCACAGCTCGTCGGCGGCGCCGATCAGCTGCTGCGTTATAGGCCTAATGGAAAAAATATGGATCCGTCAATCCACATCGCAGTGGCAGTCTTCAAATATGATACACTGTTGCAGAAAAGAGCTCGAAATTAATTGGTAAAATGAAACGCCTTCAATAGAAGAAAAATAACATTCAAAACCTTTGGTAACAGAGCGGACGGACATACCTCTTAATGTATTTAAATATACACTGATCAGCCAGAACATTGTCACCACCTACCTAATAGCCAGCACGCCCACCTTTGGCACGGATAACAGCGGGGACGCGTCGTGGCATGGGAGCAGTGAGATATTCGTAGGTCTCTGGAGGCAGGTGGGACCACATCTGCACGCACAAGTCACTGAATTCCCGTAAATTACGGGTAGGGGGGGGAGGGGGGCCGATGAGTTGTGACGCCACGTTCTATCACATCCCAGATGTGTTCGAGCGGGTTCAGATCTGGCGAGCTGGGGCGCGGCACATCAATTGGAAATCGCCACGGACTGTGCGGCTGGTCCCGGCGGGGGTTCGAGTCCTCCCTCGGGCATGGGTGTGTGTGTTTGTCCTTAGGATAATTTAGATTAAGCAATGTGTAAGCTTTGAGACTGATGACCTTAGCAGTTAAGTCCCATAAGATTTCACACACATTGGAACTCGCAACCGTGTTCCTCGAAGCACTTGATCACACACTTGGCGTTGCGACATTTCGATTATCTTCCTGAAAAATTCCATTGCTGTCGGGAAATATGATCTTCGTCAAGAGGTGTACGTGGTCTGTAACCAATGTACGGTACCTGTTGGCCTTAACTGTGCTTTGCGCGAGCTCCGCTGGACCCGCGGATGCCCTCGTTAACGTTCCCCAGAGCACAATGCAGCCGCCGTCAGCTTGTGTCCGTCCCACAATTCAAGCACGAAGGAGCTGCAAGATGACAGATTTGCGCCCTCCCATCTGCACGATGAAGAAGGTATTTGGATTCATGAAACCACGAAACGCTCTCACATTGCGCGAACGTCCAGTGCCGATAGTCACGTTCCCATATCAGTCGTAGTTGGCGATTAGCAGTGTTCACTGCAGTGTGTCTTCCAACACACTTGTACTCCGCCCAGCATAGAAGTCTGATGTTAGTTGCGCCGCAGATCGCCGCCGCCCGTCCCGTTCTACCCGACTGCATAGCCTACAACTTCCGAGGGGAGGGCTGCCAACCCCACCAAGTCTGGAGGTGTTTTCACCCTGGTTTCGCCACGTGTTGAAGACACTCACCGCAGCACTCCTCGAACGGCCGACAAACCGTGTGCAGTTTCCGGAACGCTCGTGCCGAGCCTTCGGGCCGTCACAGTGTCTGCCCTCGGTCAGACGCAGAGGCAGACGTAGACAGACGGCGCGCCTTCCCCACTGTACACTCGAACAGCGTGCTCACTGGTACTACACGAACCGTGCGTGTGTCTCACTACCAGTGATTCATCGCCAGGCGACGCTGTCATGGCCTGGACGGGTTTAAATCGATAGTAGGTCGTTGGTCATTATGTTCTGGCATAAAACTGTAAGTACAATATTAACTTAGCATCCACACGCAAAAGAAACAACGTAACAGCACCTCGATAGACAACTACAGTCTCACAACTTCGGAGTAGCTGAGGGTGGCAGCAATGAGACAGACAGTGGACTACAAACATTCCGTGTGGTGCCAAGTTTCAAGGATCAGAACTTGGGAACCAGCAGACGAGTTATTGCGCGTTTCCTATATCTAGCCTGTTGGCGGCTTGTAACGTACCACTTCAGGTACATCATCAACTAATAATAATATCGCTGCATACGCGGCCTCAGGCACCGCCCCACGATGTCAGTATTGTCTCCCGAGCAAAAAAAATGTTTGGCAACCACTCGCCAGCGCGATTCTTACAACTTCGCAATATTTGATTGTACTTCTGCTAAGTATTTCTTCCCCACAAATCTCCCATGTTGCACTTTTGATTAAAATTGTGTTACTTATCGAACTTCTCAAAAGGCCCGCTGCAGTGACTTTCTATTGCCTTATGTGGTACTCAGGCTCCAGACTCAGCTTCGCTAATACCGTGAGCGTCCGCATTAGGTGTTAGTGCGTTACATAAAAGAGAAAAATAAAAAGTGTACATCACAGAATCGTCAAAAATGTTGTGGTACGCTACAGCCCCAAAATGTTTATTCGTCTGAACATAGGAAACAGTTGTAGTGAGAGGTACTCACATGCCTTGCTCATACTGTGGCATCAAGCAGTCAGGCCTGCAAGATGAATGGTCTGCCAAGCGAGTGGATTCATTCTTATTTGTCGAGTAACATGAACTCTAGTACTCACAATTAAGTTAAAAGTTATTCTCCTGCTTGGATATTGCGCAACGGAGACACACATCTCACTATTAGTAATTTACACAACTCTGACTGTTCACTAAGCACTGGTAATACCACATTTTCGTTCTTATTTAACGGCTTTGATCAACACGTGGCCATCGCACTGCATATGAATGGCGCACACATTATAAATTCTGGGTATCATGGCAACACACTAGTCGAAGGAAAAGGCCGACAATCTTTTTCTTTTCACTATCTTATTTATTCCGATAAATTCTATAACCTAAACACACAAATTCTATAACCTACAACAATAACACATGACAAATTCCGCCGAGTGGGCATGGCTTTACATTGGTGATTCTCTATCTTAAGGTCTCGTAATTATTTAATGCTACAGTGCACTTTCTGGATAGGATGGTGGATCTTTTGCTATATCTCACACTTCGACTCTCACAACCATCATCACGAAACTTTCCTCCAGACCGAGCGGTACAAAAGGAACATGCATAACCCACTACCTCTGAAACTACCTTGCTACTCTCCCATGCAAACCACACATACTCAAATTACATGACATACACTACACTGCAACATGGAATACAACATAAGGAATAGTCACAACATTATAATCACATCACTTTCAGCTTTCCCACTTCAATTAGTATTCTTCCCAGTCCCACACGACACTGCCCCACTTCGTAACTTTTCTTTACTACTACGAACTCTGGACGTCTTCCTGTGCAATGCAAGCCAAGTGGCGTTGCTGGATAGACGGCTGACTCACCTTGCTTCTCTCTCAGAGTATTATAGTTTGAATCAAGCGTCACGCGGAAACATAACACGCAAAGTAATATTAAGAACATATTCATCACACACGCGAGTCCTCAACTGATACCATGGACGAGTACTCCTCTTTATCCTTTGTCTCATACACAGATTGAGACTCACACAGTACTCACCACGTGGAAGTACTCGTCTCTAATTTCAAGTCCTGCAGACGCCATTTCTTAAATATTTCCAACTTATAGTACACACGCTAGTAATTCAGCTTAACTTAAGCACTCGGAAGTATTTCAACTTATTGCTAGACGTGGTTTCATTGTGACCGTTAGTCTCTTCCGAAAATTACTGCGATCCCATTAATATTACCCGCCTGACATTTAATTCTCCCCACAAAAGTTCGTGAAATAGAGAAATTATTATTCTAAACTACTCTTAAGTATTTCACATGCATACCATGTCTCCACTCTTTTGTCCTTATCGAGCACGCCCAAGACAGGTCTTACCAACAGTAGATCCAGCGGCACAGTGCCGAAACATGGCCGTTCTTCAGGTCCTCTCGCACTGCTGCCGAAGTGGGGGAGCACCTTGCTACCGTATTGGTCAGCCACATTTCAGGCGCTCAAAGCTCCGGTAAATTTCATTCTTAGGTTCCACCAAAGTGGCTAAAGGATCGTCTCAAAGATGATCATATATTCGCATTCACTACCTGCGGTTAGCAGACGACCATACATTCATTCATTTCACAGATCTCACCAAACTGGATGTAGGGATTTATTTTGTGGGAGTGCACATGTGATCAATTAAATAAATAAATTGTCATTCTTTCCCACACTGGTATCTGGCTTCACTGTATTAGTTGAAATTGAGTTATTTTACAAAAAAAATTTGTTGTTCTGACAAGAATAATGAAGTATGTTGTACCTATTTTCAATGTCGGGTGGTACTGTACCCTTTCTCCACCGGCTACCCATGCAGAAAAAAATGGCACGGTACTATCCTTGCAATTCGAGGGTAGTTCGGAACATTTTTTTAAGAACGCTGTGTTAGAAGAAACGTAGCAAGTCATCATAATAACCAGGAGGAGACCTTAGCCCCTGGTGACCTAAAATAGACGACCAAATGCTGTTACTTTACCAAATTATTGACACAGTTGTTGCATTATTGTACTCTCCACAATCTGGAGTAACGTACACATACAAATTTACAATAACCCACATGACAAATAAAGCATTACATCATACAAATAAAAAATAATGGTGATATAAAGATTTGCTTAGTTACTGGGATCTTCGTTATTTTTGTGAGTAATCCAAACTTCACTAATTCTATAACAAATAAAAAAATACTAATGGTACTAATAAAATTTTAAATAGCTCACCGTCCAAACACAGAGCAAGTAATGTGACATTCATAAATTGCGGGGTAAAAAACCTTTACAGAGCAAAGCCTGAATACAAAACAAAATCAACAAAATAAAAACATTGCGTACGCTAGTTACTTGTAGAATGGCAGGCTCCATACCATTACTCTAAAATATACATCAGACCTACAGAGAAATAAAACTGAGAAGAAAAACAATGAAATATACCACAAGTTACGTACTGGTTACGTAATATAGTTCATCTAAGACATCATGTCACGCCTCATTAACTATCATCACTTAAGCAATTGCCACCACTACTCGACTGTCAGTTTAACCTTATCCTTGTCCTCCAGTACAAATACCTGCTGCTGAGCTAGTCAGTCCATCAACTTTGATCAATACACGTGGTAAATAGTTAGCAATAAGTGCTTGAATCCACCAGTAGCGCTTGTATCTTACTCTACTGCAAATTTCTCTGTTGTTACATATTTAGACGACAAGAACTTGCTTTTCGACTAGCCTTCATTACACTTTAATGTGAAATATCACCACTGTGATAATGCAAATAAGTGGCTTCAGTCAACACACCAACAAGATCATTACTGTCCGCGACGTCAAAATGCATCAGTTAATTCCGATATTTGTTGTGCAACGCAAACTCTTGTCCCCTGTGACAACCTTACTGTCCAATCCAACAAGAGCCGCTACGTTAGTATTACGACACTGGCTAATAATTAAAGCATCCTTGTACCAAATACTCTAATAAACATGCTACGTGAACTTGATAACCCAGAACAAACAAAAAAAAACTAACTATTCTAAACACAAATGTTAATAAATTCCAATTACACTTACTGTCCCTTCAGGAAAGAAACACATAAAAAAATTACACAATTACAAGTACAAATACATTATTCCCTGTCTTGCGAGTCACACGGAATCATTTCATTCTGTGATTTTCTTGGGGTCAAAAAGTTGCTGACAGGTTCCCTAGGAACACTGTCTCGGTGTCAAAGCTCTCCCATGGTTACCCGGACGAAAGTCTTTAAGTCACTCAAATCAGCATTTTGAACACGCACTGAACAGTAAAGTGTTCTTATTGTTGTGGTCTTCAGTCCTTAGACTGGTTTGATGCAGCTCTCCATGCTACTCTATCCTGTGCAAGCTTCTTCATCTCCCAGTACCTACTGCAACCTACATCCTTCTGAATCTGCTTAGTGTATTCATCTCTTGGTCTCCTTTTACGATTTTTACCCTCCACGGTGCCCTGCAATGCTAAATTTGTGATCCCTCGATGCCTCAAAACATGTCCTACCAACCGATCCCTTCTTCTAGTCAAGTTGTGCCACAAACTTTCCTTCTCCCCAATCCCATTCAATACCTCCTCATTAGTTACGTGATCTACCCACCTTATCTTCAGCATTCTTCTGTAGCACCACATTTCGAAAGCTTCTATTCTCTTCTTGTCCAAACTAGTTATCGTCCATGTTTCACTTCCATACATGACTACACTCCATACAAATACTTTCAGAAACGACTTCCTGACACTTAAATCTATACTCGATGTTAACAAATTTCTCTTCTTGAGAAACGCTTTCCTTGCCATTGCCAGTCTACATTTTATATCCTCTCTACTTCGACCATCATCGGTTATTTTACTCCCTAAATAGCAAAACTCCTTTACTACTTTAAGTGTCTCATTTCCTAATCTAATTCCCTCAGCATCACCAGACTTAATTTGACTACATTCCATTATCCTCGTTTTACTTTTGTTGATGTTCATCTTATATCCTCCTTTCAAGACACTGTCCATTCCGTTCAACTGCTCTTCCAAGTCCTTTGCTGTCTCTGACAGAATTACAATGTCATCGGCGAACCTGAAAGTTTTTACTTCTTCTCCATGAATTTTAATACCTACTTCGAATTTTTCTTTTGTTTCCTTTACTGCTTGCTCAATATACAGATTGAATAACATCGGGGAAAGGCTACAACCCTGTCTCACTCCTTTCCCAACCACTGCTTCCCTTTCATGCCGCTCGACTCTTATAGCTGCCATCTGGTTTTAGTACAAATTGTAAATAGCCTTTCGCTCCCTGTATTTTACCCCTGCCACCTTCAGAATTTGAAAGAGAGTATTCCAGTTAACATTGTCAAAAGCTTTCTCTAAGTCTACAAACGCTAGAAACGTAGGTTGGCCTTTTCTTAATCTTTCTTCTAAGGTAAGTCGTAAGGTCAGTATTGCCTCACGTGTTCCAACATTTCTACGGAATCCAAACTGATCTTCCCCGAGGTCGGCTTCTACCAGTTTTTCCATTCGTCTGTAAAGAATTCACGTTAGTATATTGCAGCTGTGACTTATTAAACTGATAGTTCGGTAATTTTCACATCTGTCAACACCTGCTTTCTTTGGGATTGGAATTATTATATTTATAAACGAAAATTTAATAGTCGTGGGTGACTGGAATTCGTCAGTAGGAAAAGGGAGAGAAGGAAACATAGTAGGTGAATATGGATTGGGGGGAAGGAATGAGAGAGGAAGCCGCCTTGTAGAATTTTGCACAGAGCATAACTTAATCGTAGCTAACACTTGGTTCAAGAATCATAAAAGAAGGTAGTATACATGGAAGAATCCTGGAGATACTAAAAGGTATCACATAGATTATATAATGGTAAGACAGTAAAGTGTATCTCACATTAAACACAAATGTCATAGTCAATCTCAGAGTACCATCCACATGAATCTGGTCGTCCAGAAATGGCCCTGCAACTACTATTATCCACGGTCCTGCCCTTTCAGTTCATGGTGTAATGAAAAGTCTTAAGTTCCAACAAATAGCACTTATTCCCGCACCAATTTAAGAAATGTCTCCTACTACAAATGCAAATATCAATGTCCCACTTCAGTTTCTTGCATTCAGACAGTAATTAGTCACCATACGACAACTGTCCTCTTTAAGTATAACAAGCGTCCCACATGCAATTTACAAAGTACACTTAACAAGTCACTGCCAAAAGATTATAGATCCCACCGTTTAATGGTCAAGACAAAACAGAACAATTGTCCTGTCAGCTAAAGACAAAATCTTTTCCACCACTCACAACGTGGAAACACCAGTCCTTGACTTTGCACCTTATGGAGACATACGAGCAGTCATCTTGTTTCACGGCTCCACAGTCCAGTACTAGTTAATAGTTGCTGGTAAAAAATGCCCGCCGGACTCTGCCGCGCGTCGCTCATTCTGCCGTCGCGCCGCCGCACGAGCCGTTAAGCAGAAAAAACCACCCACTGTTGCCTCTGTGGGATACTGTCCCCAGTCGTAAGGGTGGCAGAACTTATGAATGGTAACCTGTGGTAGGTGCGTGTCGCCCCAGGCCGTTGACCTGTTGTAGCGGGTGCGTGGAGTGTACCCCAACCAACAGTGAAGTGGGGAGTGCCGCGGCTCTGTCACCTGTCTCCCATGCCCACGTCAGCTTGGCCTCTGGCTAGCGGTATGGGCTCGTTCTGCGTAGCACCTGAGCGCTACGACACCCAGTCAGACCCTTCCGTGCATCTCGCAACATTACGGACAAAAGGATATTCTTACAGTATTTAAATACTCATTGATTAGATGTATGATCTATTAGATACATTGGTAATAAAAGAATCTTTGTTCTAAAAAAACATAAAATCATACACCCTAGTTTTCTACACATACAACATCAACATTTATCTCTTTTCTATATACAGCCCACACTTGTGCTATTGATTGTACCTGTCATCCCTCATACAAAACATGAAAGTGTAAAAAAAAGAAAGAAAAGGAATAAGAAACAATCTATACAGCTCATAATTACAATATCAAATAGTAGACTACTCTAACATCCTATCACAGTGAAAATATTAGGAACTGTTGATTCCAAAACTACAATATACAATGAATCTTTGTGCTTGTGACAGACTGAAATTAATACCCTTGAAAGTGTTCTAACAAAAAAATAAGAAGTAATCTACACAGCTCACAATTACCTACCACATGATGTTAAATAGTAAACTACTTTAACATCCTAGCACAATAAACATTTTAGAAACTGATGACTCTAAATCTACAACATGCAATGCACCTTTGTGGTTGTGACAGACTGAAATTAGTATCTCTTTGTATATTTTACCTTTTATTATATATAACAACATTTCTAGGACATGTATGTACCATTCACATGATGTCAGATCCTGACCTGCCATCGAGGTTCATCCAAATCAATCAATAAAGCACAATAATGTTTTAGTTATTGATCGGTAGCATCCCCTTTACAGGAGTGTGCGTGTTGATCACACTACTATACGACTCTCACTCACCAGACATCACATTTTCCTTCTCATTCAATCCATTAATACACTAACAGAATAGGTCTAGAAGTCAGCTAACCTTAACACCACCACATTCACGACAACATACTATACCTTCGCTCCCTTATACTCAACCACATAACACATGAAGTTGTTTCGGAGATAGCATTCCAGACACCGAATTCGTCCTTTCACTCTGGCACCTCTCTCCATCGGCTTACCTCTGCATTCACTTTACCCATTATTCATCGTGCTAAATATCAACTTAGAATTGCGACATTTCATCTAAGAACAAAAAATACACAAATTATTCATCCTGCAAAATAACTGTTTAGATTCTTGGTACCGTTTTGATTAGTTATACTGGTACCAGGCTTCAACAACAACAACAACAACAAAAGTTATTTTTTTTCATATTTCAAATGTTATGGTAAGAATTAGATTTACACTTATATTACATCTTACATCAGTATTCCACAACGTTCTCCATCTGGATCTCATACTCCCTTTATGTCCTTTCACGTTGTGCAGTTGTCCTCATCTCTTCATTCGTATTTCGGCTCTTCGTCCATCCATCCATTACTCCATCATTTCCTGGTGTTCCTTCGCCATTCACATCAATCTCGATTGCAGCATACACAGGCCTCTCAGTAACATACATCTAAGACATCTCCCCATTATTCAATTCTACTCATCTTTATTTACCACTGTTTCATCACGTCGAATCTCTCTTTATTAATCACACTGCTTCACGTCGCTTCTCTCCTTAAATGTCACCTTTATCCACTACTATTTATCACGTCGCTTCTCTCTCTATCTACCATCTTTATCCACTCATTAATCATCACGTCGTTTCTGCTTGATCCTTATTCATATGACAAAAAATACGTACATACACCACTCTGTCGACTCCTGTTCATGACTCATTCGACCAGTCTATTCCGTCATACGTCCTGACATCCCACCTGAAAATTCTTATGTTCGATTTGACCCTGCACAACGTTACACACCAAAAATAAATACACAGACTATCTACCACAAATTGCCTACTTCCGATCTGTCTTTCACTTTTCCATAATTTGATGTTAGAAATGTGATGAAGCCCACGAGATTGTTTTCCCTTGATCGTCTCAATTGTGACAATGATTGTCCTGTCGTGAACGCAATGACTGCCTATCCTCTCTTCGCCCATCAATTTGATTTTCCCTTCTTCTTCCATCTCTGTCCCATCTTCTATTTTCCCGGTTTGACGGTCGATTTTCCCATCAATTCTGCCCCCTATTTCCTCGCCATCTTCAATTTCCGTCATTCCTCTGATTCCAAGCTCTCCTGTCATTCTGATACTTTCTGCCGTTCCTATCCTCGACTCTGTCTGACCTATGAGTCGTGTCTCCCTTCACGATGTTCCTCTCATTACCCAGTTCCTGTCACAAGTGCTGAAATGACGCAGAATCGTCTACGCCTCTGCCTGCTATCGCTATATCTCTGCGCAATCTCACTGGCAACTTCGTAATACAGATCCTAATGAGCTCCCCAGGTTCGTATGGCACATCCAATTACCTATTTCGTCTCAGCATTTCCTGATACCACCCACTGGATCTCTTATACTACCTTCGCTACAATTTGGCATCATCAATATGCTTTGCTTAACCTGGTCCTGCTTACTTCTCGGCCAGAAGTCATTTAAAAACTTGTCACAAAATATCTTGTAGCTACTACAGTCTTTAAAACTTCCTGCATTTTTGCTCTAGCCTCATCCCTCAAATGGTTACACACAAACTTCATTTTGAGGAGCGGTCCCCACGATGAAGGTAATGAATCTTGAAATTGAGACAGCCACAGGCGTGGATGTTGGTAGTTATCAGGATCCGGAAAACTAGTGTACGTTTGTACTGACACAAAGTGCCTCCTACATTCTTCTTCCGCATTTATGTTTCCGACCTTGGACTATACCCAGTTGGGTTTGACACCTGTTTTATCCGACACAACCGTTCTTCTAACTCTCTCTTTCTGCCTATTTTCGTTTTTTGAATTTATCTCACTCTCCCTCTGCAGTCTACCTGGTGGTGTTTCACCTTCGCTACTGCGCGCTAATTGCAACAGTGCGAGTTCTTCCCTATGTTTCCTATTTATTTCTAATTGTGCCTCTTTAAACTGTAATAGTGATTGTATCTCCTCCTGGTCAGCATGAACCTCACGCTGCGTACTGTCAGAGCCTGTTTCGCCTCTTATACTGATCTTTTCTACATCTGCGCTAATCGTATTCATTCTGACCACTACCTCCGTGACTTCATCCCTGTGTTTATTTAGCGCCACTTCCTGCCGGGTGACTTGAGCTTCCACGCTGTCTAATGCCCTTTGTTTATCTGCAAGTAAGTCCTCCACTATTTCTTTGATTCGCTCATCCGGCAACACATCCATACGTTCTGTAATATCACTCTCTATTGCACTTATACATACCTCCAAATTATTGGCTTTTTCTTTCACGGCGTCACATACTTGCTTCAACGCACCCAGATTCTTCTCCCCCTCATCCAACCGATTATTAACTGTGGACAGACGCTCATCGATAACTGTGTGTAGCTTCCTCATTGCCTCTTTATTTCCCTTATCCATTGCCTCCAATCTTTTGTTACTATCTTTATTCACCGCTTCCAGTCTTTCCTTACTATCTTTATCCATCGCTTCCAATCTTTCCTTACAACCTTTATCCATTGCTTCCAATCTTTCCATATTATCCCTATCCATCGCTTCCAATCTTTCCTTATTCTCCCTATCTCTCTCCTTATGTTCTCTATCCATCCTCTGTAAAAACTGCAGTAGCACATTGTCATTTGCTACTTTCGATGCGCTCACCTTGTTCACATGAGAAACCGTAGCTTCACTAAGGGTAGCTACACTTTCACTACATATCTGACCTAGTCCCGGCTCGCCCGCAACGTTAGGAAGAGCCCCCTATTGTGGACAAAGCCCGCTGCCTAAAGGATCATGTAGCCGCGGTCCGCTGACCAATTCAGCCCCGTCCGAGTGTTTGCTGTTCTCGCTCATTAACCCAAGGTCGACACCTACTTCCTGTTCCACTGCTAAGTTAACCCCAGAATCACTCTCCTCCATGGTGACTACACTTTTCGACTGCGACCTAGTTACTACGGACATTACACAAAAACAGAAACAAAAAAATTATACAACGATCTTCCAGCCTTGGACGATATAGCAATTAATTACATAAAATAATAAAGGATCCTCACCAATCCAGAAAGAAATTGCAAACAAAAAATATTAGTTCTTAGCGCTATCACAATATACGAAAAAATTATTAACAAATCCCATCAAAAAAATCTTAACAGCAAACCCTAACAGCACTATCCTGGCAGGGTCGAACTATGAGAGGCACCCACATGCTTTGCTCATAGTGTGGCATCAAGCATTCAAGCCTGCAAGATGAGTGGTCTGCCAAGCGAGTGGATTCATTCTTATTTGTCGAGTAACATGAACTCTAGTACTCACAATTAAGTTAAAAGTTATTCTCCTGCTTGGATATTGCGCAACGGAAACACACATCTCACTATTAGTAATTTACACAACTCTGACTGTTCACTACGCACTGGCAATACCACATTTTCGTTCTTATTTAACGGCTTTGATCAACACGTGGCCATCACACTACATATGAATGGCGCACACATTATATATTCTGGGTATCATGGCAACACACTATTCGAAGGAAAAGGCCGCCAATCTTTTTCTTTTCACTATCTTATTTATTCCGATTAATTCTATACCCTAAAAACACAAATTCTATAACCGACAACAATAACACATGACAAATTCCGCCCAGTGGGCATGGCTTTACGTTGGTGATACTCTATCTTATGGTCTCGTAATTATTTAATGCTACAGTGCACTTTCTGGATAGGATGGTGGATCTTTTGCTATATCTAACACTTTGACTCTCACAACCATCATCACGAAACATTCCTCCAGACCGAGCGGTACAAAAGGAACATGCATAACCCACTACCTCTGAAACTACCTTACTACTCTCCCATGCAAACCACACATACTCAAATTACATGACATACACTACACTGCAACATGGAATACAACATAAGGAATAGTCACAACATTATAATCACATCACTTTTAGCTTTCCCACTTCAATTAGTATTCATCCCAGTCCCACACGACACTGCCCCACTTCGTAACTTTTCTTTACTACTACGAACTGTGGACGTTATATGCACGTCTTCCTGTGCAATGCAAGCCAAGTGGCGTTGCTGGATAGACGGCTGACTCACCTTGCTTCTCTCTCAGAGTATTATAGTTTGAATCAAGCGTCACGCGGAAACATAACGCGCAAAGTAATATTAACAACATATTCATCACACACACGAGTCTTCAACTGATACTTTATCCATCGTCTCATACACAGATTGAGACTCACACAGTACTCACCACGTGGAAGTACTCGTCTCTAATTTCAAGTTTGCAGACGCCATTTCTTAAATATTTCCAACTTATAGTACACATGCTAGTAATTCAGCTCAACTTAAGCACTCGGAAGTATTTCAACTTATTGCTACACGTGGTTTCATTGTGACCGTTCGTCACTTCCGTATATTACTTCGATCCCATTAATATTACCCGCCTGACATTTAATTCTCCCCACAAAAGTTCCTGAAATAGAGAAATTATTATTCTAATCTACCCTTAAGTATTTCACATGCATACCATATCTCCACTCTTTTGTCCTTATGGAGCACGCCTAAGACAGGTCTTCCCAACACTAGATCCAGCGGCAGAGTGCCGAAACATGGCCGTTCTACAGGTCCTCTCACACCTCTGACGAATTGGGGGAGCACCTCGCTACCGTATTGGTCAGCCACATTTCAGGCGCTCAAAGCTCCGGTAAATTTCATTCTTTGTTTCCACCAAAGTGGCTAAAGGATCGTCTCAAAGATGATCATATATTCACATTCACTACCTGCGGTTAGTAGACGACCATACGTTCATTCATTTCACAGATCTCACCAAACTGGATGTAGGGATTTATTTTGTGGGAGTGCACATGTGATCAATTAAATAAATAAATTGTCATTCTTTCCCACAATGGTATCCGGCTTCGCTGTATTAATTGAAATTGAGTTATTTTACAAAAAAAATTTGTTGTTCTGCAAGAATAATGAAGTATGTTGTACCTATTTTCAGTGTCGGGTGGTACTGTACCCTTTCAGTAGTTACGTTCTTTCAGCTGAATCTGTGCAATTAGTGGGACGCACATCTGGTCTGTTAGAATATAGTGGCAGATAGGGAGTTAGCAAACAGGCCCAAGTTTGCGAAACTGCGCTTCAGTTTGACTGCACGAACTTTCATCAGTCCAGCGAACTTAGTCGCTCAGTAGTTTCTCTCCAGAATGCAGATGGCCGTTCCTCTCAGCTGGGTACAGCTTGTGTCAATGTAAATGTTACCTCTCAGTGTATTTCACTTCCATTACGTGCTAGTAACTTCATCACAGGTGAATTTCGCTGTAACAGACAAATAACACCACCTTTAGAATCCGTATTCTGCGGTCGTCATCTTCGTTCAGAGCAGCTTTACAACGACATCTAATTGTTAACACACATCCCCAATTACTTATTTCTACACAATATTTTACTGGCGATTAACCTACAAGTACACGCATTAAAAAAGTTTTGCATCACCGTGGTTCCCAGAATCCCTGAAGACAGACGTCGACTGTGGATATTGTACCACAGGCACAGCATCTTTCACTGTTCAGAGATGTCACTAAACCATCCCAAAGATGTAAACAACCATGCATGAGCAGCGCCTATTAGACGGAGCGGGGCCGACTGCCGATCAGTACCAGGTATTCCACCAAGAAGGAGGTACACAGCTAGTGTTGTCTGTAGTTCAACCATGCCTAAATGGTCAATGCCGCGATTCGATCTCGTCCACATTGTTACTTTGTTCCAGGAATGGCACTCAACAAGGGGAGTGTCCAGGTGTCAAGGAGTGAACCAAAGCGATGCTGTCCGAACATGGAGGAAATACAGAAATACTGTCAACGACATGCCTCGCTCAGACCGCCCAAGGGCTACTACTGCAGTGGATGACCGCTACATAAGGATTATGGCTCGGAGGAACTCTTGACAGCAGCGACACCATGTCGAATAATACTTTTCGTGCAGCCACAGGACGTCGTGTTACGACTCAAACTGTGCGCAACGGGCTGCATGATGCGCAACTTCACTCCCGACGTCCATGGTGAGGTCCATCTTTGCAACCACGACACCATGCAGCGCTGTACAGATGGCCCCATCAACATGCCGAATGGACCGCTCAGGATTGGCATCAAATTCTCTTCACCGATGAGTGTCGCATATACCTTCTACCAGATAATCGTCGGATACGTGTTTGGGGGCTAAGCAGTCAGGCTGAACGCCTTAGACACACTGTCCAACGAGTGCAGCAGGGTGGAGGTTCCCTGCTGTTTTTGAGTGGCATTATGTGGGGCCAACGTACACTGCTGGTGGTCATGGAAGACGCCCTAACGGCTGTACGATACGTTAATGCCATCCTCCGACCGATAGTGCAATCATGTCGGCAACATATTGGCGAGCTATCCATGGACGACAATTCGCGCCCCCATCGTGCACATCTTGTGAATGACTTCCTTCAGGATAATGAAATCGCTCGACTTGAGTGGCCAGAATGTTCTCTAGACATGAACCCTATCTAACATGCCTGGGATAGATTGAAAAGGGCTGTTTATGGACAACATGACCCACGAACCACTGTGAGGGACCCACGCCGAATCGTCGTTGAGGAATGGGCAATCTGGACCAACAATGCATTGATGAACTTGGGTATAGTATGCCAACGTGAATACAGGCTTGCATCAATGCAAGAGGACGTGCTACTGGGTATTAGAGGTACAGGTGTTTACAGCAATCTGGACCACCATCTCTGAAAGTCTCGCTGTATGATGGTACAACATGCAATGTGTGGTTTTCATGAGCAGTAAAAGGGCTATTCCAGTTTTCTGTTCAGGTTCCGGAACTGTTGGAACCGAGGTGATGCAAAACTTTTTTTTGATGTGTGAATGTTTTCCTCCCGCTATGTCACGTGATCGTTTATAGGTTTGTTTATAAATAAACTAATCTTCTGCTACCAGTCACGATTTTCTTTATTTTACTATTCGCACGACGCGTTTCGAGAAAAAAATTGCCATTTTCAAGTGCGTTTTTATGATGTGTGTTAAGCCATTTCTTTTGATGTTGTCAGTGTGTGTGTCTGCCTCATTTTGTTGACTTTTAAATTTTCTAATGGTCCATTTGTGTAGAGAGTCACACACACTTAACATCACACACAACTTGTACATTTTACACATCGAAAATACCATAGCCATGCTTTGATAAGTGGCTGGCTGGTAACCAGGATACAATTTCACATTTCCCTATCTTTCCTTTAGAGATCAATTTTAAAATTATTTTTTCTCTTCTGTAGGCTTTCCTATCTTCTATTTATCGTAGGCTGGGGGCCTAGGCTTAAGAGGTTTTCCAAGGTTTCCCTGCTTAAGAAAGTTACCGAATGGGTAGACCCTGATAACAGTCTCATGAAAGATCATCTTCCTTCGTTGTGCACAGCAAACATAACACCTTGATGCAAGTAAAAGCAATACAGCCGCGGTACCTGTCTCTTCATTTCTTCTGTTTCCAATGTTTATTTTCTTCGTCTGTCTTAAACATAATTAATCTTTTTCAGTCGAAGGACTGACACTCGTCACTTCCGGGTTACCCACACTAATAGATAGCTCGCGAAGTGTGTTCGGTACATCAAAATTAGGCTCACAAACCTCGCTCGCTGCGAGGGGCAGTGTAATGTCCCCACAGAAAATAACCTCTACCACGCACCAATTAATCATTGTCAATCAAACCATCCACATTCATTCACTTTGGAGAAGTATCTGATCTGATTTTCTCGTAACATATGCGGCGACAGCTAGACGACGCCAAAGTATTTTCTAGCGCGTTTATTCTTTGAAATAACAGAGATGCATATATGCATTCTCCATGGTTGTTAGAGTGGTAACTAGGACAGCTTCTGGAGTAAGGATTGAGGGATTGACGTATTTCTGAAAGGTACATATTCTGATTTTCTTCTCGCTAAATCGAGCGAATTAACTTTTGTGCCACTAGCGGTTTGTATGAATAGAAAGAGAGTGTAAACGGAAAATAATTAAGACGTGGAATCACCGGAGTTCTGGACATGTAATGGAGATGGATTTAATACACAATTTCCTTCATAAATAAGGTTTGTGACTTTTGTTCCGGAGTGAATGAACGAATGAGTTTTTTTCTGAACCATTTGACGATCACGTTGGCCCTGTAATTAGTGGGGAAGTTTCAGCTGTGTCGAAGAGAGCCTGCAGTCACTGAGTCTGTGTTAAATCGTCCAAAAAGGCTTCGTACACATCTGGAATTCGCAATCTTTCGTAAAAGGAACAAATTGTCCACACGATTGATCTCCCGACTGAATACGGTGTTTAACAGTAATAATAAATGTAAAGATCTCTTACAGCAAGCCAGCCGCTGATTACCAGGACGAAGGACTCCACCAAAGATCCTATTTGGCTGATTTCACGTAATGAAATATTATATTAAAAACTGTACATAGATAAAGGAGTGTGAGAGAGAGAGCGAATGAAAATAGAGATAATACTAATAATCCTCCATTAGTCTAACCTTTCGCCTGTCTTATCACGGATCAGCCAAGACACGGGAGGCCCTTACATTACTGTATAGAAATTATGTGTGAAGGTGAAAGGGTCTTAAAGGCAACAGGTACACGGCTATACAGACAAGACATTACACAAAGTTAGCGGCTAGCTGCATTCATCATCTATTCATAGAGAAAGAGACGACAACTTATTATTATCTTGTTAAAATCGCCAATCCGTGACAGGACACGTTTTTGGACGTTGCTAAAATAATTTTGTTCTCTGTTTCATGTCAACTACGACGAACTAACCTAACTAACGCTTGGAAAAGAGAGGAAAGACTCGCAGGTGATATAATTGCATCTACAAATAAAGCCGAAAGACAGCACGCTGGGCACAGAGAGAAGGCCGGATTTATAATTTTATTTTTTAAAAGGTTAGTAATTTTTGAACACTGAATAACTCTGTTCATGTGAAATGTAGTTTCGTTGACCTGCTCCAGTTGCATTTAACTGTATATGTACATTAAGAAGGTAGACACAGAAGTACTTTTGTGTGAACGGAGTTACATATAGTGACAGTAGAAGGGAGTTATATGTAGTGACAGTACAACATTTATATGGTTTTAACTAGGGCAATGTTTAGGATGAGTCAAGCAGAGCAAAGCAGCACGCAACAGCCTTCAGCTGTTAGCACTGATAATAATAAAGTAGTAAGAAGTGTACTAGGACCGATGGCTACAGATAGCGCAATAGAACGCCCTGTAGACACGGCTGGTGGTGTAACAGCAAGTATACAGCAGGGATTAGATCCATTGGTAATTATCATGAGACGGATGCAGATGATAACCGAGAGCATGAATACTTTCAAAACCGATATTAACGCGAAATTGGCCTCAGTTACTGAAGGGCAAAATGATTTGAATACGAAATTAGCCTGAGTTACTGAAGGGCAGGAAAATTTGAAAACCGATATTAAAGCACACTTAGTGACAGTCACTCAAACTCAAGAACAAATGAAATTAGTCCAGACTGAGATTAAGCATCAGTTACAAGACAGTTTTTCCGAATTAGAGCAGCGGATAGAGGCGAAGACCAAGGAACTCAAAGATCAGGCCGAAGAGACGCAACGAAAATTAACTGCACAAATAGAATTGGTGAAAGCACAATGTGAGGAATCTACTCACCGCGTACGTGTCGAAATGAAGGAGTATGTGGCTATTAAGATAGATACTGTACGGGAACAAGTGGAAATGGTTCCGCAATTAGTACAAAAGCAAGATGCCATGTCATGTGCAATTGCGCAACTTCCTGAATTTGCACGTACACAGACTAACCTAAAAGGAAAGTGTTGAACAACTGACAGAGCGTCAAGACGTTATAGACCACCAAATTAACGTATTAACGGGTAATCACATTAGAAAACAAAAGGCCAATGTGTGAAAACACTGAGCAAAATGTTAAGGCAGTATTCCAGAGTTTATCTGGCAAACAGGAAGAGAATTTGTTTGCGAAAGGACTTGAGGAGGTGCGACAGCAGTTAGGTGCTGATTTGGAGCATTGGAAACAAACGATAGAAGAGTCGATGCGCGCTTCACAACAAAGCTCAGAACAAATGAATACAGGACAGCAGTAGAAGTTGGCAGCGACTATAGAGCCAGTTACTGCCCATTCGCACACAATACCGACTTGTGTAAGTAATTCAAACATTAAATTGCCACAAGCGGGCTGTTCGCGTGAATTCTTATCTAACGGAGATTACGAAAGCCTTTGCCATGCCGAAGAAAAAATGATAGAGCATAGGCAGTTCCAGATTTTTAACCCTGACAAAAGGGGGGTCCATCCAATTGCTTTTATTCGAAGTTTCAGAGGAGTGTTACCCAGAAATTGGTCGGAGTGGCAGAAGATCAGTTTTGTTACAGGATATATACAAGGTTCGGGGGCAATCTGCGCCTCGGACATGACTTCTGTTTGCTCGGCATATGACGATTTTGAGAGGGCGGTTTTAGCAAAGTTGTGGTCAGAAGGGGTACAGGAAAGCCTAAGGCAGGAGGTACTCTACCCAGAGCCTTTCTGCTTTTCGAAAGGAAACCTTAGAAAGTATTTCGAAAAAAACATAAATAAAACGAGATACTGGGACAGACCTATGCCTTTGCCAGACATAATAAACAAACTTAAGGCAAGACTACCAACTAGCATCCGGAATCAATTGATTTACGGCAACGACAAAGACTTGGAGTCGTTCCTCACGACGTTAGACCATATAGATGTTATCGGAGAGAACAACCAGAAAGCCCATAATAACTGATTCCAATATAGGGAGATAGGACCTCCGCCAAACGGTAGGCAAGGTGGAAGTATATGTTATGCCAATGGCGATCAATCGACACTTAGAAGGAATGAACAGAGATCGTTCAGTAATGGAGAAACCCCTCAAAATCTCAATAGTAATCCCGGCAATGGTCTTGCGAGGGGCTATTCAAGGAACAACAGGAACGGGAAAAGATACAATCCCGTGTGGGGGAACGAAAGAAATTTCAGACCCCCAGCGTGGAATAATAACGATAATAGGAAGTGGAATCAACCGGGAGGAATGAATTCAAATAGCCAACATCAGTGGGGACGGACATCTACGAATCAACCGGTAATTACCGAAGTGACGGATGATGTCAACCAGCAGACAAATCAAAATCCAACAAACTTGTAAGGACCCACTCGTGCCCCGGAGGAGCGGTCAACAATTGGTTGAGGGGCAACAGGATATGTGGACCCATGCTAACGTATAATGATGGACGATTACTGGCAGATGAACTGACCGAGGACTTAGAACCACAAGATGAGGATAAGGAACAGGTGGCAGTAGCCGAAGTGCAAGTCATTATGGAGACCGTACCAATAGTGGCGGTTTTAGACACAGCTGCAACCACAAATGTTATTTCGGAGGCACTATTCAACAGGATCAGAAATATAAGAAGAGTACCAATTTTTCCAGTTCAAAATTGCAGATTAATAGGCGCCGTTGGGGCTCGATCGTCTAATGTAAAGGTGCAGTCACTACTTGGTGTGGAAGTCGGAAATGTAGCAATATTAAGCACATTCCTTGTTGTGAAAAATTTGGTGGTAGATTGCATTATCGGAGTCGACAGCCCACGTCAATACGGATGCAGAATATATTTTAAAACAGGAAAAATTTGGTTGAATGTTAATGAACAAGAAATTGAGTTGGAGTTGCTGAGAAAAAAAAGCCTTACGAGAAAATGTAATTGTGGGATCAGTGTGCAAGTAATCAGGACGGCACAAAATTCTAAAGAGCACATAATTAATGAGGTCCAAGTCAAAGAAGATTTCGGTCAATTAGTGTTTGAAAAGTTAAATGAATCCGACTGCATTATCGAAGATCAGAAGAAGCAGCTCAATGAATTATTATTCACGTATGGAAACGTTTTTGATGAAAAGCCAGGAGTTATTAAGGGATACATATGCCATCTCTACGTTAAGCCGCACGAAACGTATTGTAGAACTTTCTATCCTGTTCCCTGGAGGTTAAAGGCTCAAGTTTAAAAGGAAATAGATCGCATGTTGAAATGGGGTTTGATCGAACCCTCTGCAAGCCATACTGCTCCCCATTGCAAGTGACAGAGATGAACGCTCGAAAAAACACAAGAATAAACTGTGTGTGTTTAGTGTTAGAAAACTTTAAACTGAAATAATTACTCAGTGACACAGATTGTAGAAATAGTGACTAACTATTACTATCGAGTGCTGCAAAGAAGACAGTGGAGATAGGCGTCACCTGTGTTTGGGTAAACATGGAACTTTAGCATTGCTAATGTCACCAAGATCTATAAAGGATCTGAATGACCTTCAAGAAGAAAGGAATGTTTCCCGAAAATGACGCTGCATAATTAAAAGAGGTTCCCAGTGAATGTTCGTATATACTTTCAAGTGCACGCTTAGATGTGTAAACGTGTGAAGTGATGCGCTTAGGCAGTGAATCATGAGTGACGGTTAACGCCGCAAAGATAATTTCCCGCGCAAAACAATTGACACCGGCGCGAGAGTTAGAATCGATATAGACGACACAGATATGCTTTGTAAGAGACTCGCATCAAACGCGAGGGGAAATTGATTGATGTTGAACTTCAAAAATGTGTCATAATTAGACGTTAAGAATTCTTGATTATTTGTTGAATGTCAAAAGAAAGTAATATTCACAGAATTAGTTGTTATTTAATGGGTCTTGTTCACTTTGGAATTTTGTTTGAAAATCCATTTCCATATATGTGCGTGTACGAATGCCGGAAGAAACAGAGAATAAATGAAAGAAGAGAATCCACATTCCTCACTACTAATAACTTTTACATTACAGCAATCAAGCGGAGAAATATATGTATTTAGGATAAAATTTTTATGAGTATAGATAAATGATATGACTTTTCAAGGAAATGATGGATTATGTCTTTGTATAAAATGAACCACACTTTCCATTATTCAATGATTTGAATCCAAAATCTACTGCAAGTTGCATGAATCCTTTAAATTACGAAGATTAAATCATTGACAGAAAATGTGTCAGAATTTTTGGACTTACAAGCACAAATGGTGATGCGAAGTCCAAAAGAAAATTCAAACTAGAGTAATTATTATGATGTTTTCGGCAACAGCATTAGTCAATGGATAAATGGAAACTTTAAGTCAATGGCTACATTCCTTGCAGTACATCCTAAGAAAAAGGATGCATGAAGCCATACGGATTTTGTTTTCAAAAAGTAGAATCTTGGACGGTGGAACCTAACCAGTTCTTTTACAGGAAGAGTTTCCCTTTCGGTCATTGCTAATTCTTTTGGAATGAATGCTGCATGTGAAATCTGGTATCCCTGTTCCTTCTACTCTTCCCTTTGTGGGCCGCGTAGAAGACCGACTAAAAATGTGGACGTTGGGGACATGCAAGATCTGGGGGAGTTTCAGCATCGCAAGATATTGTCCTGGAAACAAGATTGTAAAAAAAAAAGAAACTCGAGCTATTTATTGTAAATTTTTTTTGCTAGGGGCACAAATCACTCTTCTCCAAATCGTTATGTAAATCGATCCCTATCTTTCCTTTAGAGATCAATTTTAAAATTATTTTTTCTCTTCTGTAGGCTTTCCTATCTTCTATTTATCGTAGGCTGGGGGCCTAGGCTTAAGAGGTTTTCCAAGGTTTCCCTGCTTAGGAAAGTTACCGAATGGGTAGACCCTGATAACAGTCTCATGAAAGATCATCTTCCTTCGTTGTGCACAGCAAACATAACACCTTGATGCAAGTAAAAGCAATACAGCCGCGGTACCTGTCTCTTCATTTCTTCTGTTTCCAATGTTTATTTTCTTCGTCTGTCTTAAACATAATTAATCTTTTTCAGTCGAAGGACTGACACTCGTCACTTCCGGGTTACCCACACTAATAGATAGCTCGCGAAGTGTGTTCGGTACATCAAAATTAGGCTCACAAACCTCGCTCGCTGCGAGGGGCAGTGTAATGTCCCCACAGAAAATAACCTCTACCACGCACCAATTAATCATTGTCAATCAAACCATCCACATTCATTCACTTTGGAAAAGTATCTGATCTGATTTTCTCGTAACATATGCGGCGACAGCTAGACGACGCCAAAGTATTTTCTAGCGCGTTTATTCTTTGAAATAACAGAGATGCATATATGCATTCTCCATGGTTGTTAGAGTGGTAACTAGGACAGCTTCTGGAGTAAGGATTGAGGGATTGACGTATTTCTGAAAGGTACATATTCTGATTTTCTTCTCGCTAAATCGAGCGAATTAACTTTTGTGCCACTAGCGGTTTGTATGAATAGAAAGAGAGTGTAAACGGAAAATAATTAAGACGTGGAATCACCGGAGTTCTGGACATGTAATGGAGATGGATTTAATACACAATTTCCTTCATAAATAAGGTTTGTGACTTTTGTTCCGGAGTGAATGAACGAATGAGTTTTTTTCTGAACCATTTGACGATCACGTTGGCCCTGTAATTAGTGGGGAAGTTTCAGCTGTGTCGAAGAGAGCCTGCAGTCACTGAGTCTGTGTTAAATCGTCCAAAAAGGCTTCGTACACATCTGGAATTCGCAATCTTTCGTAAAAGGAACAAATTGTCCACACGATTGATCTCCCGACTGAATACAGTGTTTAACAGTAATAATAAATGTAAAGATCTCTTACAGCAAGCCAGCCGCTGATTACCAGGACGAAGGACTCCACCAAAGATCCTATTTGGCTGATTTCACGTAATGAAATATTATATTAAAAACTGTACATAGATAAAGGAGTGTGAGAGAGAGAGCGAATGAAAATAGAGATAATACTAATAATCCTCCATTAGTCTAACCTTTCGCCTGTCTTATCACGGATCAGCCAAGACACGGGAGGCCCTTACATTACTGTATAGAAATTATGTGTGAAGGTGAAAGGGTCTTAAAGGCAACAGGTACACGGCTATACAGACAAGACATTACACAAAGTTAGCGGCTAGCTGCATTCATCATCTATTCATAGAGAAAGAGACGACAACTTATTATTATCTTGTAAAACTGGTTTGATGCCGCTGTCCATGCTACTCTATCCTGTGCAACCTCTTCATCTCCCAGTACCTACTGCAACCAACATCCTTCTGAATCTGCTTAGTGGTCTCCCTCTACGATTTTTACCCTCCACACTGCCCTCCAATACTAAATTTGTGATCCCTTGATGGCTCAGGACGTGTCCTAACAACCGATGCCTTCTTCTAGTCAAGTTGTGCCACAAACTTCTCTTCTACCCAGTCCTAATCAATACTTCCTCATTAGTTATGTGATCTACCCATCTAATCTTCGCCATTCTTCTATAGCACCACATTTCAAAAGCTTCTATTCTCTTCTTGTCCAAACCACTTATTGTCCATCTTTCACTTCCATACATGCCTACACTCCATACAAATTCTTTCAGAAATGGCATCCTGACACTTAAATCTTTACTCGATGTTAACAAGTTTCTCTTCTTCAGAAACGCTTTCTTTGCCATTGCCAGTCTACATTTTATATACTCTCTACTTCGCCCATCATCAGTTATTTTGCTCCCTAAATAGCAAAATTCCTTTACTACTTTAAGTGTCTCATTTCCTAATCTAATTCCCTCAGCATCACCCGACTTAATTCGACTACATTCCATTATCCTCGTTTTGCTTTTGTTGATGTTCATCTTATACCCTCCTTTCAAGACACTATCCATTCCATTCAACTGCTCTTCCAAGTCCTTTGCTGTCACTGACAGAATTACAATGTCATCGGCTAACTTCAAGGTTTTTATTACTTCTCCATGGATTTTAATACCTACTCCGAATTTTTCTTTTGTTTCCTTCACTGCTTGCTCAATATACAGATAGAATAACATCGGGAAGAGACTACAACCCTGTCTCACTTCCTTCCCAACCACTGCTCCCCTTTCAAGTCCCTCGACTCTTATAACTGCTATCTGGTTTCTGTACAAATTGTAAATAGGCTTTCGCTCCCTGTATTTTACCCCTACCACCTTCAGAATTTGAAAGAGCGTATTCCAGTCAACATTGTCAAAAGCTTTCTTTAAGTCTAAAAATGCTAGAGACGTTGGTTTGCCTTTCCTTAATCTAGATTCTAAGATAAGTCGTAGGGTCAATATTGCCTCACGTGTCCCAACATTTCTATGGAATCCAAACTGATCTTCGCCGAGGTTGGCTTCTACTAGTTTTTCCATTCGTCTGTAACGAATCCGCTTTAGTATTTTGCAGCCGTGACTTATTAAACTGATAGTTCGGTAATTTTCACATTTGTCAACACCTGCTTTCTTTTGGATTGGAATTATTATATTCTTCTTGAAGTCTGAGGGTATTTCGCCTGTTTCATACATCTTCCTCACCAGATGGTAGAGTTTGGTCAGGACTGGCTCTCCCAAGGCTGTCAGTAGTTCTAATGGAATGTTGTCTACTCCCAGGGCCTTGTTTCGACTCTGGTCTTTCAGTGGTCTGTCAAACTCTTCACGCAGTATTATATCTCCCATTTCATCTTCATCTACATCCTCTTCCATTTCCATAATATTGTCCTCAAGTACATCGCCCTTGTATAGACCCTCTATATACTCCTTCCACTTTTCTGCTTTCTTTGCGTAGAACTGGGATTCCACCTGAGCTTTTGATATTCATACAAGTGGTTCTCTTTTCTCTGAAGGTCTCTTTAATTTTCCTATAGGCTGTATCTATCTTACCCCTTGTGAGATAATCCCCTACGTCCTTACATTTGTCCTCTAGGCATCCCTGCTTAGCCATTTTGCACTTCCTGCCGATCTCATTGTTGAGACGTTTGTATTCGTTTCTGCCTGCTTCATTTACTGCATTTTTATATTTTCTCCCTTCATCAATTAAATTCAGCATTTCTTCTGTCACCCAAGGATTTCTACTAGCACTCGTCTTCTTACCTACTTCTTCCTCTGCTGCCTTCACTACTTCATCCCCCAAAGCTACCCATTCTTCTTCTACTGTATTTCTTTCCCCCTTCATGTGAATTATTCCCTTATGGTCTCCCTGAAACTCTGTACAACCTCTGGTTTAGTCAGTTTATCCAAGTCCCATCTCCTTAAATTCCCACCATTTTGCAGTTTCTTCAGTTATACTCTACAGTTCATAACCAACAAATTGTAGTCAGAGTCCACATCTGCCCCTGGAAATGTCTTACAATAGTGAATAAGAAGAAGAAAAACTCAACACAAGTAACATTCCCTGCTTTACGCTACCACACACGCCACAAAGGTACAAGTGTAATGGTCATTTCCTCAAGAGAAAGCAGAACAAAGGAATACCCATGAAACACATCAATATCTATGATATTGCATATAATGTATGAATTTCTCCCAAGAAAGATTAAGAGTAAACATGTTTTGCAAAACCTTTTGCATTATCTCTATAACGATCTGTACCAAATTATCTTCTGAAAGTGAATTCTTACGACCAGTGTCTTAACCATAATGTTAAACTAGTACTTGAAGAAGCATGTCTGTCAGCAAGTCCCACCAGAAACTGCGCTTCCTTCTCTGCATGGTGAGGCATTTACCCTACATTGGTGGTATTGGAACAACCTGTCATTCTCTTTGCACCTATAACTTGCAAAAATTGGAATCACTGCCCTCTCTGATCCTTCAACGTCTCTGGCTGTAGCCCAAACTCGCTAATGGTTAGGTGGGTTATATGCCCCTAGGAAAAGTTCTGACTAAGCTGGAGTAGAAGTCAAATCTATTGTTTCCTTCCAATCACATATACACATACACAGGGAGATGGGAAGGAAAATGAACTGTGTAAGGTCAGAAAGTAAATAAACACAGATGCACTCTCCTTTCGCCAGAGGGTAAGTGTTGATGTGGCAGTGGAAATACAAACCAGAGAATTTAGTGCCTTCAACACTTCAGTGCACAAGTTGAATTTGATTTTCACGAAACGTGACTTACTGACCTCTTTCGTTGTGTATGTAGATTCATGAATATAACATCGACTCAACCCATTTCTCCTTTATTTATGATATTTGTAATGTTGTTTGTCCTTCCAGCGTCTATGCGCTAAATAGGTAGGTTCCAGTAGGATATGTATTCTTGTGCATTATCCATAATACATTGTTTAAATGCTCTGCAATAGGCAGACATTTATCAAGGTCAGATTGTCTTACCAAACTGCCATACACAAAGAATCTTCGTAATCATTAAAACTGCTGCGCCCTGTAAGATTAACGGATAGACCTCAGTGCACGCAAACTACATTATGTGCAGTAAAGAATGGGGAGAAATGTTTCTGTAAATCCTGTGGAGTCAAAGCGACATCTTCACTGTCAATAATTACTCAAGACGACTTATCTGATGATTACTGTCTGTCAATTGAAATCGAAAGAGATAACACTTTCTGAAGGACTGGTGTGACGCAGCCGTCGCCAGGTGTCTGGTTCCAGCAGAGAAATCCGATTGTTGAGCACACAAAGGCGGCATGGCGGGCGCATTCCGGCTGGGGCAGCTGGCGGCGTCACCCTGAGGGCACACAATGCTGGCTGCCGACAATGGAGCGCCTCTGCTCTGCCCCCCCACCCCCCTCGGTCTGCCGCCCCTCCCACCACCCTCTCTCGCACTGTGCTAGCGTGGCAGCGACTATCTCCTCTGCTCTGTCCGACAGGTGGATGCGACAGAAGAGAGGCCATCGCCCGGAAAAAAGCGCGGTTAAAAAAAAACCACACCTCTGTTTGGCTGTCTTGTTGCCCTCACTGCATATCTCACGTACCACTGCCCCTGTGGGTCGTACACTGCTTAAAATAAAGTTGTCGGTCCTCTGCTGACACATTTGTTCCACACACATTGGTATGGAGCCCGTGCTGTGGAGGGATCGAGTCACATATTGGTAGTTTTAGTTCAGTTACTACACAATGAAATGTTTCAACACAAAATGAAGACCAGAGCTCTAACGCCACTAAAGTTGTACACTCTTTGTGACCTGGTCTTAAAATAAGTGTCATTTCACCTAAAGCCTTCGAAGCAAGTACGTAAATACTGACTTAACTCACTCAATCAAATCTATTGCATTAACTTAGAATGTAATATATTTAGAGAAGTTCCTCCTTAACAACTACTCTCTGTGCGTCAGTTTTTAAAATCTGTTCTGGAATGAAAGCAATTTCTGGAATCAACTCTGTACACAGACCCTGCACCCATTGGTGCCAACTGAATGGAAATCGAATGTAGGTCTTCTGCATCGCCATCAGCTGTGCTGACCACTATGCTGTGGAGGAGAACAACACCTGAAACGACTGTTGAGAAAGATAGGGGACAGGTGGTTGCATGCATTGCAGATATTTGTTCTGATGGCAGTAGAGGTAGATGGCGTTCTAAATTCCTGCTCATCCATTCAACAGTGATTCGCCCCTAATACTTGTGCTAGTGTCTTTGTATGTATAAAAAAATCTATCCCAAATAGTGGGATTTATAACTGGTAAGTCCCACCTCCATGGCTAAAAGTAGTGTTTGCCCCATGCTTTCCAAAAAGAGTCACCAGCCAGTCTCCTACTGCCATATCTCCACTAAACATAGTTAAAACATACCCAATGAATACCAATATTTGATGAGCCCTATCTCTTATTCATGTAGTTTTATTAACAACTGTGACCTCTCTTAAACGCAATTCTCTTTCTTTATAACATTTCCATGTACTCGCTGCAAAAGGGCATACACTTCACCAAGTGATTAACTGCTGCCGTTTTTATGTCAGGCATTTGTAAAAAAAAAAACAAGGCAGGAAAAATTATTAGACTTCATTCTCATTTACCTCGATTAGTACTTCATTAACATCTTCAACTCTATTGCAAACTGTATATTTTACATAAAATGATTTACAAATAATTTTTCGATCTATTTTCTTCTGAACTGCCTTGTAATTATTCCACTCCATACTTTGTTTCTCGCCTTCTATCTTTTCTATTGTATAGCGACCCATCTTCTTCTGCAGCCTTTTCGTAATGTATGTTAGCAGTGAGAGACTGCTTCTGTAGTTGCCTCTGCCTTTTGTGGTGGACAAGTTTAAGTATCTTGATGTCATTCTACCACACTCCATTATCCCAGTTTTACAGTTTTATGTTCTCCTTATGAATACTTTTAAAGAATACATCCATTTGCCTCATCTGATCTACAACGTCTTCTGCCATCTTCTTCAGGTTTCAGTTTCTTCGTTCTACTGCCTTCTATCAGATATCCACCTGCTACTGGACCAACAAATGCATGGGCCTCTGATTAAGTGAATACTGAAATAACAATGTCTTTATGTCATTATGAAACTGTGAATAAACAGGCTTAGTTTCAATGTAATCACTTTCTTATATTCCTATCAGCTTTAGTTATTGCCTGTTAAAACCAAATTACAGATTAGCACTGACATCTCTATCATTTTCTCCCCTATTTATAACAATAGCCAAAGTTTCTTTTCAAGTTTCACAATCTCCTTCCTTCTACTGCCTACTAACAGATATCCACTTGCAACTAGACCAACTCATACATTGGCCTACGATATATGAACAAACAAAGCGTGCTGTATACAAATTTATCTTTTGCTTAAAAGTCACTTATTAGAACATTTCTAAATATGGAGTACACACAAAATGTGTTTGCCACGACGTTACTGCATAATTCTCTTTTTAAATACCTGGAATGCCAATACCAGTTCATATTTCATTGGAATTTCTTGTGGTAGGAAGTTCGTGATGGATTTGTGTATTCACATATTGTCAGTAAGAAGTCTCACTGGACACTGTCTTTGCTTGACTTTGGTACTCTCACATTGTTGGTAACCAGCCTCATTGCACACCATGTGTGTTCGAGTAGGGTACTCCCAGATTTTCAGTAAGTGGCCGAACCAACCACATTGCCAACTGGCGAGACTGAACATGTATGTGGATGAAGTGGCATACTCCCACATTGGCTCAGTGAACACCATCTTATGTTGCAGTTGGGCTCTCAATAATTGCCAGTAAGTGGTCCACAGGATATCCTTTCTGCTGTTTCTGCTGATTCCGGCTACTCCTGTGATGTTGATAAGTCACCTTACTGGACACTGCACTCACCATTGACACAAACAACATATAGTGAACTGCCATCACTTACTCAGGAAAGAAACTATCACACATGTTTCGCTGCCTATCATGCCACTCCACTTTCTATAGGACAAGGCTCTTTTGCTGCATATAAGATTATTGTCATCATATTTCATAAGACACTATGAATGACAGAATATAATTCTATTAATCTGCAACCAAAATTACACAGTCTGTTCATTCATTTGCATTATGTGTTTTGGCTGTAAGTCATCACTTTGTACAATCTATCATACATTGTTTCTCTGGTAGAAAAGTCCGCTTGGTGGGTATACACTATCTGTGCATGCAGATCAGCCAATGTATGCAGCAATAGGTGGCCTCTCTGAGTACTTTCTGATAGAAGAAGAATACTACAGTCTCATTTATATTCATGTATTATGTATGGGTTAGCTGGAATTCTGAGCTCCAGAATACATCTATGAACAAGCTAAAAAAATTTCATTAATAATTCAATGCTGAACATCATATGAAAATTTTTTCTTACCATACATAACATGTAGGCAACTGTTTCATTGGGAATTTCAATGCTGAATGTGCCACACAGCTTCATAACTGATGTGCATTGAATTTTACACTTACTAATGCAGATGCTAGTGGGCATGGTAATAGTTGGGTTACTGTGGCTGTAGTGTGTGGAGGTTGCCATAAACTTGGGTAGAAGAATGATTGTGTTAGCTACACAGAAACAGACAGGATAATTTACATTAACATCGCTAATCGATTGTGTGTCTCCATTAATGTCTCAGAAAGCTTCACATGCCTTCAGACAGTTGTTTGCCGGATCTAGATTCCATACTTCATGGGGAAAAACTTCATTTCTTCCATTCCTTTATAGGTATTTTGTAGTCTTGTGTGATCGAACATGGAAGACTCAATCCTCTGCCGATTTCTTCGATTTCTTTGGAAAACAACAAAGATAAAATAAGATGTATCAAATTCTGCAAAATTATAGTAATTGTTGGTATATAACTAAAAACTTCTCATTATGTTCAATTTTGCAGTTTATATTGTTTTTGATTCAAAGAAATCCTTAGATTTCTTACTCTATCTTGTTCTAGCTTGAGTAAATATTCTCATTCATTTCTGACCACCAGAACGCGGATTTCCATTGATTCCACAACAGTTTGCATTCCTTAGGAAGTATGGCCACTTCTTCAACTCCAGCCTGATTATAGTTGGCCCATTAAGGAAAGGTACTGTTTTCATTAGAACTTTGAGTAAAAATCAGAATTGTATCTACTCTCCACAATATCTCTTTAAAGTCCCTAAAACATCTAACAAGGAAGTCTAGTGGCAAACATACTTCATTTTTATTGCTTTTCATCTTCCCATTACTGAAGTTATAGTCTTACATGGTTAACTCGTTGGCTAAAGACGCAGTCAATCACATAAGGATGGATAAAGGAAGAAAAGGATGTTCCATTCTAGACAAAGTATTGTGTCCTTCCTTTATGGTGAGAACCCCAAACACATTGAGACAGAGTTACAATATTCTGTTGGATATCCCATCATATGTTGGACAATCTCTACCATCAGTTCCAATAATACTGAAGCTCATGTGCAGTGGAGGATGACTAGGATGAACCCAACCATCTAGAATATATATGTTAAACAATATGTCCTTCCTGGGAAAATTAAGGTCTTCTCATTCAATGGAAATGAGTAAAAGTTAAAGCTCTCAATCTTGTTCATTTATAAAGTTTAAAATTTATTAAGGCATTTCTAAAATAACTGCTACATTAGTACCACTGAAGATAATCAGTTCATCATTCTCATCAGTTAAATTATCAACTTTAATTCTATGAAAATTGGAATATATACAAGATAATGTGGTTCATAAATTACTGGAGCACCAAATCTGCATTAGGTGTCAGAGAAGCCATAATATTTGTCTCTCGCTGAAAATAATCATTTTATGCACAAAATGCATCACCTAGACGAAAATTAATGTTAATTATTTGAAACTAAATAATTCTAGAAATATGAATAGCAACAGTTTTTTTTATTATCTGCAACAGTTTGATTACTAAATCTAAGCAGGCTTCCAGTACTATCTTTTACATCCACATATAATTTAACATCCCTCTCAATAGTATTTCTGTTTAAAATTTCAGCTACCTTAATATGAATATTAGTCTTTTATATGAATAAATCTTTCTAAGCTTACAATGCAGTTTATTATTTTTTGGTGCAATATTTGGAGTCATCACCACTGTACAAAAAACAACTGATGCAATGTTACTATAAATGTCTCATATTGGTAGAGTCAGTCTTTTTTCCAGAACACATGACTTACCACTGAACTGAAATAAATGAGTCATTTACTATTAATAAAAATGTTATTAATGAAATGAAAATTGATTGGGAACCAAAAATAAGAATTCCAGAGAAGAACTCAAGAAATAAAGACAGTAAACCTTTACCAAATTCTGTTCAGTGTGCAATAGTATGACCAAGTGGTTGTGGAAACATAACATTAATGACTGAAAATTGTATTTTAGCTCCAGTAAGGTTGAAGTGGAATAAAATCAATCATCTGTGTTTCAACACTTAAAGCTAGATCGCCAAAATATCAAGAATTTAAAAAATGTATAAAAAATGAGAATGGAAAGACACTTTTTACTAAAAATAGTGACGAAACTATGCCACTGGATAAATGTCAAGATAATTTCGTTGTTTTATTTGGAGATTTCGTTCTTCAAAATCGAGATGTAGTCAGAGAACATTTCATTATATGAAGACCTAGAGGAACAGAATCTTTTGTCTCAGGTAATACATATCTGAAGATTCCAAAACCATTAATGAGAGATAATTTTAATATTTAAATATATTTAGACAAGATAACACAAATTTAAGTCATATTTACCACGAGTTGATAGTGATGATTTTAAGGAAATAAGCAGTAAATATTGGAATGTTTACCAGTTTGGATTTTTTATGGTAGACATGACTAGGAAATTTAATGAAGGCAAATTCAGGGGTAAAATAAACTGTCTGAGAAACATCTCCCACAAGAATGTTTTCTATATTATTTACATTTTTCTTTATATAAATGTTGTCAAAATATTACCATCTGAAAGAGCTTTGTACACAGAAAGCATACAGTGCAGAAGTTGTTAAAAAAAGCCGGACAAAATAGACAGAGAAAGAAGGAATTACATGGACGAAGCAATTCAGAATGGTGTTTGAAAAATATGAAAAAATTATCAGCTTGTTATTGACGGAATCAAACAAGTAAAATAAGGAATTGGATATGTAGGTCATGGTGGTCTGGAAGCCTGAAGAAAACAGAAGATGAAGAACAAATGACTCCTTATGCACATCATCATGCCAGTCCCCATTTAGAGGAATTTGGGGGCACACCACAAATTAAGCAATATGATAGTGATAATATAGATTTTTCATTAAGTGAATCAGAAATAAATATGAAGAAGTGCTTAAACACAAAGAAAAGTTAAAAGATGAAGATGAAATATTAAAAAATAAACACAAGTAAAAAAATGCTAATATATACCAACATGGTGAAGTTTAATATTTTGGGTTGAGACCTGTTGGCACACTTACATTTGTTGGTAAATTACCAGTGGAGACAAGTCAACAGCTAGTGAATGGACTATCGAGTTACAGATGGATTAAAGAATATCTTATGTAAAAAACAAATTACTAGTGGTATGTCAAATGGCAGATAGATATTCAATGATCACAGGCCCTGCAGACCATGCACTGCTTCAACAAACTGCCTTCATTCCTTCCTGTTTTGTGCCCAGTTCCTCCAGGTGTCTTCAATTCCCAGGGCTGCTAGGTCCTTCGTCAGGTCGTCCATCCAGTGCTGCCTCAGTCGTCCAATGTGGCGTTTGGTGTTTGGCTTCCCTGCAAGTGCCATCTCTGCCTGTCTTCCATCTGGCATACGGGCTACACGGCCCACCCATTGTATTCTTTTGCTCTTTATCGTCTGTAGGATAGCTGGTTGTTGCATCAAAAGATAGATTCCCTCGTTTTTCCTCCTCCTCCTCCATTCTCTGTTATCTAAAACTGGTCCCTATATCTTCCTCATTACTCATCTTTCAAATGTTAATAGTTTTTCCCTTTCTCGCTTAGTCATGCTCCATATTTCTGAACCATACATTACTGTGGGGCATATCACTGTGTTGTAGATTTTCATCTTAGTTTTCACTGAGATCGATTTAGAGCCGAGCGTCTCTCTGAGGGAATGCATGCATTTCATTTCCACTGCTATTCTTTCTTTGATATTCATTTTTATGTTGTTGTCCATGGTAAACCAATATCGCAAGATTTTAAACTGGTGTACTCTCTTGAACCTCTTGCCATCTATCTCAAGATATTCTTCCTGCTCATATCTTCTTCCTAATTGCATGAAATCTGTTTTGTCTTGATTCGCTTTGAGCCTTACCTTCTGTGCATAATTGTCGTTTTACTGATACCTTTCTTTAAACTTGTGCTTTGATTCACTTAGTAATACAATGTCATCTGCATATGCAAGACAACTGAAGTTACTGTCCATCTCTACCTCAGCCCACTCTTGTTGCCTACATTCTTTTATTACTTTCTCTAAGATGACATTGAACAAAACAAATGAGAGAGCATCCACTTGTCTGAGAACTGTCAAATAAGGGTTACAATTATAAAAACTTTGACATTCTTAAATACCGTAGTGATCAGCATTTTGAAACATGTGCCACACAATTAGAAACACACAAAAGAAAAATAATTATGGTCACAATAAACAGAGCTCCAACTGGTAATTTCCAACTATTCAGTAAACAGCTTGATACAGTATTAAATTTCTTAACTTCTAAAAATAATGAACTCATATTAAGTGGAGATTTTAATATAAATTTTCTGGAGGATAGTCACTCAAGATCCATACTAGAGTCTCTTACCACTTCTTATAATCTCATTCACTTAGTACAGTTCCAACCTGGGTTATGGGTACTAGCAGCACTGCTATTGATAACATTTTCGTAGATACTACCACACTAGCAGATGAAAGAATAAATACAATATTTAATGGCCTTTCAGATCATGATGCCCAGTTGCTTACATTTAATATAGTGGGGTTTGATTCAACTAATAACGAGAAGTGGGAAACTATATGAATAATAAATGAAACAGGAATTGAAGGTATAAAAAACTGTTTGAGGAATACAGACTGGAAAGTTATATACAATTCACCTGGAATAAATGAAAAATATAACTCTTTCTCTTATACGCTCATAGGTCACATTGAAAACTGCTGCATAGTTTCTCAGAAGACAGCTTAAAATATTTAAAAAATGCATTTCCGCAGAAGTTTGACATAATTCAGCTATGTCCTACCTCACCGAAACAGGTTTCTAATATTATTAGCTCTCTTAAAAACAAATGTTCCAGTGGGTATGATGAAATCAGCATGACCATAATCAACTTTTGCTTCTTGGAACATTGTGAGGTACTGAGTTAGTTATCTAATGAATCCTCCCACAGTGGTACTTTTCCAGATAGGCTTAAAAATGCTATTGTCAAATCATTACACAAAAAAGGAGACAAATCATCAGTGGAAAACTCACAAATAAACAGTTACATAGTATTGATAATTTTTATCTGATGCTTAAAAAGAGAAAGAGATAATATCAGGAAAACTGGTCACAACGTAATCAAATCATGAAGTATACCCTCTGCATTCTAATACCCTATACAGGTATACACTCTGTGTACTAATTATTGAATATCTAATAATAAAAGAAATGTTGTCCAGACTAACAAAAAGGGGCGGAGAATTTCTTCCATTGCTTTATACAGCATTATCAAATGTGTCTATGATTGGTTCACTGGCTGGTGGAACAGTGCTGTGGCAAATGCAGTCATAGACAAAATGAAAGGTGATGAAAAATGTAAGAACAACAAAAGATATGACCTTGCAACAGGGAAGAGAGGAACTGAATGCAGTCAGAAGCCTGCTTCAACAGTAGCTGGAGTGAAAAAAGTAAAAAAATCTGAAAAATTATGAGAATATAATAAACCTATATGTAATTTTGTTATAGAAAATCTATAATAATTAAGTATTATTAATAATACTTACTGTGCAGCTGGTCCTGGCGGAGGTTCGAGTCTTCCCTCGGGCATTGGTGTGTGTGTGTGTGTGTGTTAGTCCTTAGGATAATTTAGGTTAAGTAGTGTGTAAGCTTAGGGACTCATGACCTTAGCAGTAAAGTCCCGTAAGATTTCACAGCCATTTGAACATTTGAATAATACTTAATATAGTAATTAAGCATTTTCAAGGAACATTCATAATTTTTGAGTTCCCTACAGAACAAAAAGCTGTAGCATGTGGAATAGTAAATTTAGATATATCTGAGCATAATCGCAATCAGTGGATGTGCAATTATAAGAAATGGCACAGCTCTAAGGCAGAGAGTGCTGTAGCAGTTTTCAGACTGCATCTGTCTTCAACCACCATGGTGTCTGATTCATTTGATGGCAACATACCAAAGCAGTTAGTTAACTATTTGAAAAAAAAAAAACAAGGATACTTCATTGTTGAGAGAGTACAAAATTGTAATGAAGTAATATGTGTCCATATGCGAATATTTGTGCTAAATCTATTGTCAGGTGTTCATGGACACAGACTTGCTGCTGAATCCTATAATATTTTAAACCTAATAAACGTAATTTTTTTTGGAAATAAGGCACACCATGCGGGTTATATCAGTGCAGAGCAAAGCACTGGACAATTAGGAAACATAAAAAATGAAAGTGAAGATGTGCAAACAGAAATTGATCAAAAAATAGAAAATTTGATGAAACAAATTTCTGAACAGTTACATAGCATCTTTAAAGTAACTATAGGATATATTGATTTTAAATGTAGAAAACTGTTAGATTTAAAAGATCCTATAAATGGTTCTGACGCAGTAACCGAACATTACTTAGAAAAAAGAATCAAATAATCATGTTTTGCACTCATCCTTATGCATAGTCTTGTTACCAAATCTGAAAATGCAAGTATTCTAACACAGTCCTCACTACAGGACATTCTGTTGAAAAAGTAATCAGTTCTTAAAGATAACCATACCACTACAACACATGTTGGTGGCAGGATGAAAAGCATGGATGAGGCTCTTTAATTTTCTTTAAGTTTGTGCAATGCAATACAAAATAGGGTACATGACAAACAAATAACTGAATTTTGCCTTTATGGCTGGAGATGAATAAAAATATGTATAATTCTGAGTATGATTTTACACTGAAGAAAATTATTGTCACTGGTAACAATATAAATGGGGACTTGATAGTTGATGATATTGATATCACATTAAATTTACCTGATAAGCTGTATAAAACGAAAAATAATGAGACTGTATCAGTAGTGGTACATAAATTAAATATTTGTCTTTCAGGATTAAAAGATAGAGTGAATATTGTACTGTAGATGTAAAGTTAACTACAATTGGTGAAAAAGATTATCTTTCTTAAATTTTTAATCATTAATGGATAACCATAACTCGATCATGAAATGCAAAATATTTACAGAAACGTGTCATAATTAAAGAATAACTACTAAAAATGGAGAGCAAAGGATAGAAAGCCTTTGTACAGTGTGCCCCGTTCAATTGCAGATGTGTTTGATCGAGTTCAGATCTGGCGAGCTGTGGGGCCAGCACTTCAATTGGAACTTGTCACTGTGTGCCTCAAATCACTCCATCCCACTCCTGGCCTTGTGGCATGGTGCATTATGTTGTTGAAAAATTCCACTGACACTGCAAAACATGATCGTCATGAGGGATGTACATATTCTGCCACCAGTGCAAGATACTTCTTGGCCATCATGGTGCCTTGCACGAGCTTCACTGGACCCATGGATGCCCATGTAAATGTAATGGAGCCACCACCAACTTGTTTCCATCCCATACTGCGGTTGTCAGGGAGCTGTTCTCCTGGAAGAAGACGGATTGGCGTCTTCTCATAAGTATGATGAAGATATTGGGGTTCATTAAACCATGCAATACCGTGTCACTGCGCCAATGTCCAGTGCAGATGGTCATGTGCCCATTTTAATCATAGGTGCCGATGTTGCGGTGTTAACATTGGCACATGCATGGGTTGTTGGCTGTGGAGGCCAATCGTCAGGAGTGCTTGGTGCACTGTGTGTTGAGACACACTTGCACTCTGGCCAGTGTTGAGTCTGACATTAGTTCCACCACAGTTCACCGCCTGTCTTGTTTGACTAGTCTGCCCCACGACATATTTAATGAGAGGTGCCTCCCCCCCCCCCCAATCCCACGCCTTCTGGACGTGGTTTCAGCTTTGTTTTTCCATGTGTTGAAGACATACACCACAGTACTCCTTGAACACCCGACAAATCATGCAGTTTCCGAAATGCTTGTACCAAGCATCTGCTGCATGACAATCAGGATTTGGTCGAACTCAGACAGATCACAGGCATTCCCCATCTACACACACTCCAAACGCTTGTTGAAACTACTTGTGCTGTGCGTGTATCTGACTACCAGTCATTCCTCTCCAGGTGACACTGCCAACGCCTCCATGATTTTATATCGATAGTACATCAGTGATCATAATGTTCCGGCTGACCAATGCATGTTAAATAGTTTGGTTTTGATAACTCACACAATGTCTGGGTGAATAAAGGAAAGATAGTTCTATAAAAAATTTTATATACATAAATGGAATTCTTTACTGAAAGTTAAAACTGTTTGATAGTGATTATAATATAATTTTTGCTGGCTGTGATATTAAAGAAGACAAGATAAATATTTATATTATAATAGAAGTTAATACAATGGATACAGTTACAATTATTCGACAAATTTAAGTTTGATGTTACTGGTTCAGATGGATTTAGCACCTTTAGCTTTAAGATGTATTTGAAACTGTTATGAATGTTATAAAAAATATACTTATGGAAAAAGTAAGTGCATTTCCACTTTTATTGAGTAATAATCTAATATTTATATTACACTGGCAATCTCAGTTGGTACTTTGTTTCAGGGTTGCTCATTCCAATGAACAGCATCAGCATATTTTAATAATGGCTCGGGCTTATGATGATTAATTGCGTCATCAATGAAATCTTCTTGTGTGTTTTATCATCCAAAATATTGTTGTAATTGACTGCACGTCATGTGGCACATAGTGAGAGGAAGAAAGAAATGTCTTTAAGGCCTGCTCCCGAGTGTGCGAAGGGTAGAGAATCTCCATGTCACTTTCTAATGTTCACTTTCTCCATTAGGCAGAGAGTATGCTATTGTCAGCACAGAACTGTTGAAAGTCTGCTGACCTGAACTGTGGTCCAATGTCTGGCGCGAGATTAGCCGAGCGGTCTAGCCGCTGCAGTCATGGTCTGTACGGCTGGTCCCGGCGGAGGTTCGAGTCCTCCCTTGGGCATGGGTGTGTGTGTTTGCCCTTAATAATTTAGGTTAAGTAGGGTGTAAGCTTAGGGGCTGATGGCCGTAGCAGTTAAGTCCCATAAGATTTCACACACATCTGAACATCACATCTGAGTCAGCACCAACGAGTAACTGTTTCAGCATTCGAATGTTATGCAATGGATCTGTACAATAATTAATATTTATCATTAGACAATAACAGAGCCCAACAATGCAATTTTAGCGCTGGATGAGGTGGAACAGACTTGGAAGAACTAAACAGTCACCAAATGCCAATTACGTGTATTAGAAAAAGCTTCCAACTGTACAAATGTTGGTGAAACCTGGTAAGACCATAGACAAGGGCAACTGCCTCTTTTCCAAGTTGACTATAACTGCACTGCTTTTCGTTGAGAGTTTTCGAGACAAATGCAGTGGGCCTGTCAGGTTAGCCAATTCTGTGGGAGAGCACAGCTCCAACCGCATAAGAACTTACACCGATAGGTAACAACGCAGACTCAGGTGGATCAAAGTGAGTGAAGGAACCAAGACAAAAAAATGTGCCCATAATTGTTGTAATGTGTCCTGATATTCACGGGACGACACGAAAGGAACATTTTTCCTGCGCTCTGAGTTCAGCGGAGCTGCAGTTTGCACATCCTTTTTAATGAATTCGATATAATAGGTAAGCTTCCCTATGATCCTTAATGTTATAGAATGCAGGCAGATCTTTTATTGCAGGTACGTGATGAGTAGCAGGATGAATACCCTGTGGATTTAACTCATGTCCTAATCAGTCAAGTTCTTCTTGGAAGAAGAAGCACTTTCTCTTATTGCACTTTAAGATAGCCATAGAAAGAACCTGAAACAAGAAGTCTAAATTGGCGACATGTTCAATAGGAGTATGACCCGCAACAACAGTATCATACAAATATTTCGTACAAGAAGGGACTTTTGCTGTTAAAGGTTGCAGGAACCGTTGCTAAATAGTAAGAGCTGAAACACTCCCAGACGTGAAAAAAATGTGTGAGTGTTTATCACAAAACATTGCTTGGACTTCTCACGCCGCACTGTAATGTGTCTCACGTAATTTACCTTCAAAAGAATCTTTTTTGTCCCAGTATATCTATTAATTCCTCCAGTTAAGGAAGAGAAAAAGAATCCATGACGGTCTGTAGGTTTACTGTTGCTTTAAAGTCAGCGCACAGATGTAAATATCTTGATGGTGTCATCAGAACCGCCAAGGGCGATGCCCTTTGGCTTGCAGAAATGGGTTTCATAGCCCCTCAGTGTTCTTATCTTTGCAAGTTCTGAGTAACACGCTTACGTATCGCGTGGGGACAAGCGTGGAGGTAAACAGTCGCATTTGCACATTGTCATTAGTAGTAATGTGCGCTTCAAAATCGGTAGCCCTTCTTAACCCTGGTTGAAGCAGTTCCTTGTACTTATTAGACAAGTCAGGAACGTTACTGAGGGGCACTGAAACAATGACTTGTAGCACATTTTGAACAAATCAAAGAAATCTAATCCAAATTATGTTTTCACTGTTTCAGTACCAAGTACATGAAACAACAGACGTTTAGTATCTCCATGAAAAGCTGCCGAAAAACTGAACACGCCCGGTACTGGAATTTCACGTCCGTTGTATGCACACACTACAGCTGTATCTGTGGGCTATAGATTCTTTAATATGTATCTTTATTAATAACGGGAACAGTTGCGTTAGTCTCTAAGTACAATTTTACTGTCTTTTGAGAGACCCTTAACTAAACAAATAATTTGTTCTCCTGTAGGCGGAGTTCCATGATGCAGGAATACAACCCTCTGCTTGCACTTGCTTTAATGGCCTCACTGGTACAGTGTCGGCCTTTGCTCGCACCTGAGTTGCTTTATAAGCAAAGTGCTTCAACATTACCTTGCTTTACATACCGGGAATATTTTGCATCACCCCAGGAACAGATGTTTCAGTCACGATCCGAAAAGCACAGTGGTATGTAGTACACAGCCTATCATGAAACTGAAAGTTTTTGTCTTTGATTGTATGGTTTATCTAACTCCATTATTAATCACTTTTATAATAGCGTTAACTTTAGACTAAGTATCATTAGCACTTTGAACAGCAGAGCTTCGGAGTAGACTTTTGTTATGCCCACAGTAGTCTGAAATTTCACAGTAGATGAAATTGTTCTCAGATCAGGATTTATCAGTTTGAGAATAGCAGTGCGAATACATGCCTGTGACACATTCTGTGTGATTACATCGCCATCACTTCACCTGAGTGCACAAGAAAATTTTCAACGTGTTGTTATCCTCTGGGTTCGGCAGTCCACTGAAAGTTTGTGGGGTTTCTCCTTGTATAAGACAAAATTTATACCTTGCAGCTGTGACATGTACCTGACTATCATAATGTTCAGTCAGCAGCCGAACCAGTTCGTCGTAACTTACAGTTTCACGACGCGGATCAGGGTGGTTTTAAACACGGATAGCAGAAGTCAGCTCCAACCATCAATACAAAAACAAAATGATTTGCATGTTGTACCTGAAATGTTATATAGGGTGAAGTGGACCTGAAACTGCACCCGATATTGTGACCATTCCTAGTATGTATTACTGTCCGGTCAAAGATCACGTGCTGCAGCTGGTGTTGTGAGAGGAGTGGCATCATGTTTTGGACACTGAGCAGTCGGCAATCAATCTGCCATGCCTAACATTGAACAACTTCACTTAGAGACATTTTCTGTGGTGGCTCAGACATGGTTAAACGCTTCATGTAATACACTGAAAGCGCAGAATGAAAGACAAGGCACACAACAAGAGCCTAAGGCTGGTGAAAGTGCACACATCAACCTTCTGCCTTTTGCAAGTGGATGAGGCAATTCTGTTTCACGATGAGCCTCAGCGCCATCTGATGTGCCGAACGAAAATACGCAAGTCGATATTGCGGTTCGTTCAATGGTTTTCTTCAGTAGGGGGTCGGGTGCATTCTATACCAAATAAAATATTAGTTCAGTTTATTAGAACACAGATAAGAGGAATTACTTAACTTTGTACGTTCCTTACCCACTGATAAGCCAAAACATTATGACCGCTGTCAACCGCGACGTTGGATGCCGCCTGGTGGCGTTGTGGGCACGTGGCACGCTAACAAAAGTATGTAGGCGGAGCAGGCACGGACGGGGGATCACCCTAGCGAAGATATGGGTTCCAAATCGGGAGATCCATCGAGATAACCAACTCTGAGAAACAGTAGATTATTATTACGCAGAGCCTGTGGACGAATACCTCGAAAATGGAGAGGCTGGTCTATTGCTGACGTGCTACTGTCATGAGCACCTACGGGAAAAGGTAGAAGGACAGTTAAACTACCACTAGGCGCTAAATGATTGGTTATCCACGACTCTTCACAGAGCATGCGGTTTGCAGGCTTCTCTGCTCTGTGAAGTAGGACAGATGGTGATCTGCGGTATCTCTGCCGAAAGAATACAACGCTGGTTCTCTAACGCGCAAGTGTTTCGGAGCGCACCGTTAACCGTACCTTGTTGAAAATGGAACTTCGCAACAGACTAACCCCTACGTGTTCACAAGTTGACCCAACGACATCGTGACTTACGATTTCAGTGCGCATGGGAACATCGGGGTTCTACCTTCGGGTGGATCACAATTTTGCTACACTACGTCGACGATCGTCTCAACAAACGCCGCCATCGAGATAAACGGCGGCTCGAAACGTGCAGCGCGCCAAGGAGACCGGCTGGTGGGAGCAGTAGCATGCTGTGGCAGGCGTTCTTCTGGACTCGCGTGAGACCAGTGGCTGTCATCGAAGACACGCTGACAGCTGCGAACCACCTACATCCCTTCAGGCTTGATGTCTTCCCCGACGGCCATGTCGTCTTTCAGCAGTACAATTATTCGTGTCTCGGAGCCAGAACCGTGCTACAGTGACTTGAGGAGCATTATAGTGAATTCACGTCGATGTCTTGGCGACAAGATTCTCCTTATGTAAATCCTACGGAAACCACATGGATCGCTATCGGGCTCCATCACCGCGTATGCAAATCACGGCTCGTCTTTTACGCGAATTACGTGATCTGTGAACGTAGTGACTCATACCGCCACGAATCTGCCAAAAAACTACCGGATCACTAATGTGGCGAAACTGTGATGTATTTGGTTCCAAAGGGGGACAAACAAGGTACTAAGCAGGTGGTCACACTGTTTTGGCTCATCAGTGTAAGACACAATAAAACGAAAGCTCCAGAACTAGCTGCAATAAGGTAACACACTTTTAATATCTTACACCAAAGGCCTGTCTTGCTTATTACCATTATAAGCTGACCTCCAAAAATAATGTTGTTAGGATTATCTATCAATAAACCGTTGCTAGTTTTGGAGATTTGCTTTGGATTGTGTCTTATAATGACATTTCCTTAGGAATGTCAACAGCTTTGTCTCAGAACAATGACTTAATCACTTGATACAGACAAATTATGTTACTCTCTGATTATAACTTCCACACAATGTTCTGCATAATACGCTGATCACACAGCTGGCCTACTACAAGACGGCACTGTTGTCTCACTTGACGATCACGGAGTGGCACTGAGCGGCCGTGTGCTCTTGCTTTGTAGTATTCATGGACAATGCGTCGACTTGACTATTGTCTATTCTACGTACTCCAGTTTTCTTTTCTTCCTTTCAAGTGCCTTCATTAAAGATTTTCTTTCTTTTTGTGTTCATAACTCATTAATCGTGTTACGGGGCTTATTAGTCCAGTATACAAACTGCAGTACACTGCACAGCGACTGGCATTTCTCAGTATGCAGAGATTTTCTACACTGGAGTAGGAGAGCAGTGTGCTTTGGAATGCTTCCAAATTGTTACTGCAACATGTTATCCATCAATTTAAACTCTGAAAATGTTTGTTACGTTGTTTCTGACAGAAATTCACTTGCAGTTCGTATATATTGGGATAGAATAACACAGCATAGGGTACAATGGAACCTTATAGCTAGGAACAGGATGGATCATGTGTTTTGATCTCATGCCACACTCAGTAAGTGTATTAAACACCATCAAACGGTAATTACAAAGCGCTCCACTCAATTATGGGCCAATTGCCTCCATGTTGTGTTAATTAACGAATAACGTACAGAGTACCCGATGTGTTGTGTTTAATAACGTTTCTGCTGTTTGTCTGCCGGTGTGTAAGTAAATCATTACATATATACAGTTTGCGCACGGCTTTAATAAATTAATATACTCAAAATGCCACGTGGAAGTGCTGAGTTTTTACTATAGTTACCAACGTTCCCCGCAATGCCGCCAGCGGCAGAGTCTGTCCATTACGATTTGGCACTTTTTCACATAAAACTCACTGGATTGGCCTATAACTTGTTCCATTACGTTGCCGTCATTTTGAGGAACAACGTCAGTTTATACACACAACCTGTGGGATTCATAGATTGTTCTGCATCAGGAAACTCCAATATTAATCTACATCAACGTAAGCAACTTATCTCGGCAGTTCTATAAAGCATCCTAGGTGGAGGGTGTGAGGTAACGGGCGAGGTGGGTAGCCCTGAAAACATGTGGCCGCGCCGGCCACTCGGCTAGCCGGGGCCCGTCAGCTAGTGGGTGGTGCTGATCGTCAGCCGGAGCAAGAGGGTGGCTGGACATTCCATGAGGACTACGCTTTGTGTCGATGAAGGAGATTTGCATTAGTGTAAACCGAAATTGATATGAATTACAGGCGTGTAACGTGAATCGAACATGAGTTATTGGAGCTCAAAGCGGCCAATTACTATTGATCGCGTCAGGCCATAAGTACTCCGCAGTTACACGAAAAAAGGTTGGTAGCATGCTTATAAATATATTTATTCATCTATGTCTTTGTTTACATCCTATATATGTCATTCACGAAGAAATAGGTCAAATATTTACAGTGTTTTAGAAAGCACAGAGACATTAGGCTACTGGCCTGCTTTTGTTTCTATTCCTTTGATATATGTTTATTTGATTTGTTTATGTATTTAATAATGCGAGTTAGAGTGTGTTTATAATCCAGCCATAAGAATATTTGTTTAATTTAAAGTTATTTAAATGTAAATCCAGTATTTCGTATGTGTTTCAACGTGTTTGTGAGTGTGCTTCGGCTTGTAGACATGGTGGGAGCGCTGTAACCAATCACAGCGCCCGTTACTACAGGAGGCGACAACCGAAGAATGGAGAGACGGGAGGGAAAGGCTTGGAGAGTGGAGCAGTTTGCGCATGGTCGCAGGAGACAGAAGTATTTCGTAGTGCCAGCTTGCGTACTTGTGAGATTTCCGTGGCTTCTGCAGTGAGGACGTTTAGAAGTGAATATCTCAAGTTATATTGCTGTTCATAAATAATTACGTGAAGTAGAAATCTATTGTTCCCCTGTTATTCAACTTATATTTGGTTTAACTGCTGGACCATCGACACCAATGCGTGTTTTGCAGTAATAAACGGCATTCTTACAGGTACTTCTGCTATCGTACTCACCATTTAAAGTCGTTAAAAAAAGTACCTGCAGATTTTACTTAATTGCAGTCTTTCATTTATAAATTTCTATGTTACATTCCAAATTCGCAGTTGCCAAGTGATTGGAGCCTTCGACTATTTAATTCATGGTTATATTAATAGAGTGTAATGTAGACTCAGCAGGATTTGGCTTATAATGCAGCAACTACACTGCTGGCCTTTAAAATTGCTACACCAAGAAGAAATGCAGATGATAAACGGGTATTCATTGGACAAATATTTTATACTAGAACTGACATGTGATTACTTTTTCATGCAATTTGGGTGCATGGATCCTGGGAAATCAGTACCCAGAACAACCAACTCTGGCCGTAATAACGGCCTTCGTACGCCTGGGCATTCAGTCAAACAGAGCTTGGATGGCATGTACAGGTACAGCTGCCCATGCACCTTCAACGCAATACCACAGTTCATCAAGAGTAGTGACTGGCGTATTGTGACGAGCCTGTTGCTCGGCCACCATTGACCAGACGTTTTCAATTGGTGAGAGATCTGGAGAGTGTGCTGGCTAGGGCAGCAGTCGAACATTTTGTGGTGTCACCGCCAGACACCACACTTGCTAGGTGGTAGCCTTTAAATCGAGCGCGGTCCATTAGTATACGTCGGACCCGCGTGTCGCCACTGTCAGTGATAGCAGACCGAGCGCCACCACACGGCAGGTCTAGAGAGACGTACTGGCACTCGCCCCAGTTGTACAGCCGACGTTCATAGCAATGGTTCACTGACAACTAGGCTCTCATTTGCCGAGACGATAGTGAGCATAGCCTTCAGCTACATTTGCTACGACCTAGCAAGGCGCCGTATTCAATTGATAATTAATATTATGAAGCATGTACCGTAACGAGAGATGTTCTACAATTGTGGATTAAAGTTAAGTATTCCAGAAGCTACGTACTTTTCTGTATAGCATTCATTACGTATCCTGTTTCAGACCTCATGCCAGCCTGCGTGAGTTTAAGCGCGTGCCTTTCGGCTTCCTCTCATTGTGTCTAGGCTGTCTTGTCTAGACACAACACATTTTCTGTACCAGAAAGGCCCGTACAGGACCTGCAAGATGTGGTGGTGTATTACGCTGCTGAAATGTAGGGTTTCGCAGGGATCGAATGAAGGGTAGAGCCACAGGTCGTAACACATCTGAAACGTAACATCCACTGTTCAAAGTGCCGTCAATGCGAACAAGAGGTGTGTAACCAATGGCACCCCATACCATCACGCCAGGTGATACGCCAGTATGGCGATGACAAATACACGCTTCCAATGTGCGTTCACCGCGATGTCGCCAAACACTGATGCGACCATGATGAAGCTGTAAACAGAACGTGGATTCATCCGAAAAACGACGTTTTGCCATTCGTGCACCCAGGTTCGTCGTTGAGTAGACCATCGCAGGTGCTCCTGTCTGTGATGCAGCGTCAAGGGTAACCGCAGCCATGGTCTCCGAGCTGATAGTCCATGCTACTGCAAACGTCGTCGAACTGTTCGTGCAGATGGTTGTTGTCTTGCAAACGTCCCCATCTGTTGACTCAGGGATCGAGACGTGGCTGCACGATCCGTTACAGCCATGCGGATAAGACGCCTGTCATCTCGACTGCTAGTGATACGAGGCCGTTAGGGTCCAGCACGGCGTTCCGTATTACCCTCCTGAACCCACCGATTCCATATTCTACTAACAGTCATTGGACCTCGACCAACGCGAGCAGCAATGTCGCGATAGGATAAACCGCAATCGCGATAGCCTATATTCCGACCTTTACCAAAGTCGGAAAAGTGATGGTACGCATTTCTACTCCTTACACGAGGCATCACAACAACGTTTCACCAGGAAACGCCGGTCAACTGCTGTTGGTGTATGAGAAATCGGTTGGAAACGTTCCTCATGTCAGCACGTTGTAGGTGTCGCCACCGGCGCCAGCCTTGTGTGAATGCTCTGAAAAGCTAATCATTTGCATATCACAGCATCTTCTTCCTGTCGGCTAAATTTCGCGTCTGTAGCACGTCATCTTCGTGGTGTAGCAATTTAATGGGCAGTAGTGTACATATCCCAGCCCGTAGAAAACGGAACCAGTCAAAACTTTTAATATTTCAACTCTGAATCTGAGGGTACGTAGGTGAGGGACACATTTCATTTTTTTTTTAAGCCCGCAAGGGTAACGCTCACTTGAGGCTCATATTTCGCATATATAAGTAAAACGTCATCTTGGGTTATATTGTACGATAACACATTTGGGGTTGACTCTGTTTGACGTGCATGACCTCCATGGTAGAGTAAAACATATTTATGCGTCAAATCACGAGTCAACCAGTGAGCAATGTTATTGGTAACTACCAAGACAGTTGGACTTGACTGTTTAACGTGCATGTCCTCCAGTATATAGTAATGTTTATGTGTCAAATCATAGGCCCAGGAGTGGGGGATATCGTTGTTAAACACCTTAAAGATTTTATAAAGTGTCCAGACATGCAACTACGGGAAATGTTTACGTCTTCCTTGGCTGAAGAAGGTGGTACTTTCTGGGTGGTGAGCACAAGATACAGTAACAGAAAGGATGGTCTGTTTGAGTCCTGTGTAAGGCTGATTAGACACATACACGATGACTTGTACCTTCCCTTTCAGCCAGTCTCTTACGGAATATAATTTAACCACTTCGACAATTATTGGTAATTCCCCACCGTCATCGCTTCTGTAATCGCATTATTGTGTCTCTGTCTTCTGTGTATTACGACGACGCTATCGTCTTTGCAAACCGGAGCTGTCATGCTGTCACACTCACGCACGCCGCAATTTTGACGTTCCATGCCTGGTAATGTTTTCAGCCATTTCGTTTATGCTTTACTTGTTGGAGGTCCGAACATGAACAGTGAGCTTGTGGAGTTGATATTAAGCCTATATTTTAACTATAGCAACTTTGAGGGTTGGTGAATCTCTGACATCCTTCCTGGTTGTGACCCCCTAAATTTTAGAACACAACTACTTTCGCTTCTAAATCTACATATATGTACGTTATATAGAATAACATCATTTTACTACATGTTATGCGACAACAGGAAATGTAGTCATACAGTGGTGTGCTTACAAAGAATGTCTTGTATTAGGTGTTAGGCGTTAAGCATATTTGATGCCTCATTTCCTAGGAGTGCGAAATCTCACATATCATGTAACTTTATTTTTGCTTGAATTTTCATATAGGTCTTCCATATATTAGTTCAGAAGGCATTTAGTAAGTAATCAAACAATTTATATGTCGAAATAGTTAATTTTTGGATTTTCATAGTGATTGCAAAGTGTGGCACGCCTCACAATAAATTGCAAGTAATTTTTGTTAATTTCTGACGTATCTACTCTGACATTATCTTCGGATATATCACATATCTCTCTGTTACCATCTTTGAGTGTCTCCCTCGTAAATGCGTATTGATATACCATTCATGTCGTTCTGTAGTTTAAGTCCTAAATTGTAAAGCACCTTATTCCCTCATAGAAACGAACATCTCATTCCTTCCTTCGCTAATAGGACAACAGTGTGTGTGTGTGTGTGTGTGTGTGTCTGTGTGTGTGTGTGTGTGTATGGTGCTTTAATTAGTTGATGGTGAAGTTGATTACAACTTATATTTCTGCGAGAGATAGTCTTCTTAAATGGAGCACCAGCTGATTTTGGTAGTTGATTGTATTTTCCTGTTTTGCGAATTGTATTCGCTTCCCACTCCTAGTCTGGTGATGCACGAAAGAAACGTTAGATGATGGCAGTCCGCACATAATCAGACTAAATACACTTTGTGTATTTAGGTACTGTTGCAACGGGAACATTACATTTTCTGTGCGTTTTTAGACTATTGCGACTTCATAAGTGTGATAACGTAATTAATTTAAGACTTACAATGTTCCTTTTGTACTTTACCTCAAACATGTGACCAATTATTCTCGCACTATGTGTCGTCGATTATGTTTTATCAGTGATACATTTTCTTCATCTGCCCCTTCCCCCTGATGCATACTTTTTTACACAACCATGATTAGATATGTGTGGAAAAGAATTCTGACATAAACACACTGTCATAATCCACATAATCATCTCACTTTTTTCGCATAGTGGTGCAACGTAAATAATACCTTTTCTGACGTATTTTGGAATATTGTGATATCAAGATGTGGTATACTAATTGACTTGAGTCTTACAGCGTCTTCTTTTGACATTAATTTCAACTAAACCCTAGATTATCGATTTTAGTATCGCACTGTTTTTGGTGTTACAAATGTGGAAACAGTTTTGTGCTCTGATGTACCTTGAACAATCGTGCTTCATAGATGAAATTTTGAGCGCTTTTACCCAGTACTGACAGAGAAGACGACTAGTGCTACGGATACCACACTTTCTCAGATTTCATCAGTGATACCATCTGTTAGTTACAGTCAGAACAACTTGTGCTAAAGAGATCAAACTTTTGTAGTTGTTTAACAGTGGAGCCATCGGTTGGCAGCAAGTAAATGGAAAGTAAAACGTTTCACGTTTTCGACATTTGTGGAATAGTAAAAGTCATGTTCAACAAAGACGAATTCCTAACTCGTTACTTATATTTAACAAGCAAATGTTGGTTTTGAATTATATGTACAGAAATACGCTATGTACTCTTTCCAGTATTCCATAGTGAGTGACAGATAGCTGGAAGTCAGTAATACAAATTTTCAATATTTTTAGTAGCTGTAGCATTTATCATGAGAAAGTGCTGATGATGATATCATGGCTGTGGTGCACATGGCCAGATGTGATGATGAACGAGAAGAGCATGGGCGCTGCTGCGTGGTGTCTGGTTTCCCAGTCTGGCTGTGGCGCACGGCGCCTGGATTCCTAGTGTGATTGTGGTGCACATGGTGGGATGAAGTTCCTGGTGTGACTTTGGAGATAAGGAAGTGCTGATGCTGATGTTGGCGAAATGTAACAGGCACATCTCCCTGAGCATGGTTGGATTACCAGAATGGCCATAAAGATAATGACAGTGCTGACTGTGACGTCGGCGAAAGTGATGCGTCGTCCGATGTTTGCTCACGACCTCACCAGCAGTGACCCACTACTAATGGTATGCAATAACTCTGTAACGAACCGCCATGCCACGTATGTCCTTTGAACCAAAATACTCAGAATGTAATCCAAACAACCTCTGAGAGTTTGCTAGTTACAGTTCATCCTGCATACATCTGTGTTACCGCTTTCTATATATTTTATCAAGATGGGCTGGCAAAAATTATTCTTGTGAGTCCCAAGAGTAGGTTTCAGGCCTTAAACTCAAAAAGAGACTAGAAATTACTAGTGAAAGATCTCACAGACTTTTGTTTTACTTGTGACAATATAAAGTAAATGTAACGAATAATGGAGAAACCTGTTACAGTAGATCTAAAGTATGCCTACAATTGAATTATGAGTGCAAATAAAATGCAATCAACGCATTAGGAAGAGATAGTAATTTGACAATGAGATCGGATGATTTGTTTCTATATATGGAAAAACGGAAGACAATGTAAATTGCTAAAGTGTTCCTGACTAATTCTAGTAAACTCACCAGAATCCAGTACTAAAATCCTAGAGGTTCAGAAACCGAAACATTACAATCGGTGTATGCTACCGTTTTTGACTTTGACACTGAAAGGTAGATTTGAATCACAAAATTAATTTAATAACTGAGGGTTGTTCTACAGACACTCCCAAGATGGATTTAGCATATTACCAGCAAGATAGTATACAAGTGGACACGGGAATGGTTTAGAGTAAATAACGTACTTATGGTTGTAATAAAATGGAACCAAATATTGATGCCGAAATATCTAGCCAGGCGAATGTGTGCCACATTCGTGTGACTTGCAGTACAAGGGACGAGGTGGAGACGGGGTGTCAGTAGGGGGAAATACGCGGGGCGGGGGCGGCGTCGCAACGCCTGGGACGAGGGCTGCGTGCAGCCGCGGGTGTCAGACAGCTGCTGATGAGAGACGGAAATTGCACGAGAACCACTCCCAAAGTGCGGGACGTTTTGATCTCACGAGGCGCGCAAGCCTTCCTCCTACCCTACACCCTCAACCACGCCATTGTGACACAGACCTTCGTAATCGTTGGCCCTAGTTTTATACCAACAGAAAGCGGAAATGCTCGTGTACTGTTCACTTGTACCAGCTTAAAATCTGTGGCGAAATTCACGAACTCATATCTACGATAGAGGATAAAGTTGAAGAGGACTTACGTTTCAGTATTGATGGAGTGAGCTTCTTGCTTTCTAAGATTTCGCATTGATTTGCGTATCAAATGGTTTGTCGCTGTTTGCTCTGTAGAAACGTGTGTAGCAGGTAGATCCCTCGACAATCGATAAACGAGCGCAAATATACAACGAATGGAGGCTAAAGTTACTTTTTTGCTCGGTATAACAAGATGGCGAGGTCTTTCTGAATTACTTTGTTACAGCTAACGAGACCTACGTCTCACACGAATGTCCAGCTACAAAGTACCAGTCAGTGTAATCCCATAATCCCCAACAAAACCAAAATGAAAGCCAAGCATTTTATGAGCACCAAGAAATGGACCTAAAGGGCTTCCTCATCACCGACTTTGTGCCTAGAGCACAAACCATAAGTGCAGCAGCCCGCTGTCAGAGCCCTCGTCGACTACACCGCGCCACTCAAAACAAATGGCGTGAATTATTGTTCATCGGTATTCTGCTTCCACACGATAACGTGTGTCAGTGTTATCCTACACTAACGATATACTTCTTTCGGCGGTTAATGTATGGAATTGCTGAACAGACCTCCTACGACCTGGACTTGGGCCCGAGTGATTTTCAACTTTATTATAAGCTGAGGCAATTTTTGGGAGGAAAGCGTTATAGAATCGACAATGAGCTGAAACCTAACGCTAGCAACTGGTTCAAGATCGGCTGCAACTGAGTGCGCTAAAGGCACAGGATAGCTTATGGAGTGCTTCTTTAAACGTTTAAATTTGCATGGACTTTCTTCGTGATTACCTTGGATGGTACATATGCACAAATGGTCCAAGGAACTGCTGAGGAAGCTTGATACAGCAGGGTTAGGCATGGGATAATTTATTGTGTTTACTGTTAATTCTAACTGTTAAGCAGTACACCTAGAAGTACTTTATTAGAATTGCTTATGCCTGTAGATGCTAATGAGGTCTTAAAATTCAAGACGTAGAACATAAATTAAATGAGCAATATACAGTACTGAATTATGTAGTTGTATAATGACAGAAAATACCTTTTCAAAGTGAGAATCTAATTATTGTTCTTGCGGTCTTCAGTCCAGAGACTGGTTTTTTGCAGCTCTTCGTACTATCTGTCATGTGCTATCCTCTTCATCTTCGAATAATTACTGCAACCTACATCTTCCTGAGTCTGCTTACTGGATTCACAACTTGGTCTCCGTCTATGATTTTTACTCTCCTCCCCTTGCCCCCCCTCACCCGCCCGCCCTTCTGGTACTGAACTGGTGAACCCTTAATGTCTCAAATGTATTTTGTCAAGCGATTTCTTCTTCTAGTTATGTTGTGTCACAAATTCCTTTTGTCCCCAATTCTATTCAGCATCTCCTCATTATGTACGCTATGTATCTGGACACTTGGCTCAAACTGACTTACAAGTTTGTGGCACTTTCCATCGGTAATGCTGGAATTCGGTATGGTGTTGGCCCATCCTTAGCCTTGATGGCAGCTTCCACTCCCGCCTCCCGCAGGCATACGTTCAATCAGGTGCTGGAAGGTGTCTTGGGGAATGGCATCCCATTCTCCATGGAGTGGTACACTGAGGAGAGTTATCGATGTCAGTCGTTGAGGCCTGGCACGAATTCGGCGTTCCAAAAAATCATAAATGTGTTCTATAGGATTCGTGTCAGTACTCAGTGCAGGCCAGTCCATTACATGGATGTTATTGCAGTCTAACCACTCTGCCAAAGGCCGTGCATTATGAACAGGTTCTTGATCACGTTGAAAGATGCAGTCGCCATGTCCAAATTGCTCTACAACAGTGGGAAGCAAGAAGGTGCTTAAAACATCAAAGTCGGCCTTTGCTGTGATAGCGCCACGCAAAACAACAATGAGTGCAAGTCCTCTCTATGAAAAACACAGCTACACCATAACACCGTCGCCTCCGACTTTTACTGTTGGCCAACACACATTGGCAGATGATGTTCACCAAGAAATCGCCATACCAACACACTGCCATCGGATCGCCACATTGTAAGGCGTCCAGATCTTAAGAATCTTACATGACCTTGATCCATAATGACAGGATGATACAGTATGAGATCCTAAGAAAATAATAATTATATTATATCAACAAAAGGTGTCCGCAGTTAATGTCATGTGCCGACAACTAACAAAAGGATATCAACCAGTATATGGTCTGGAATGAACAAACAAGTTGAAGTGAAGTGCATTTTGGAGATGAACCAAGCAGGTGGTTAATGATATCGCAAAACTCCCATTTAGCAAGATAATGGTGAGCTTCAGTGCAGAAAGGGATAAGACCAGAATAATACATTATTTCTTTTAATGTAAATAAAGCTGGGACCAAGGGTAAGTGGCTGCACATCAATAACGCAGCTAGGCTGATACCCAGCAAGAAAATGAAAATGTTTTATTCACCTCTAGTGAGACAGTGATTGGCTGAAGCCATACTTTATGATGCAGACGCGACACGGTGGGGAGATCCCCATTACATAAAAGCATTTTCAGACGTTAAGGCTATATCTCTCTCTCACGTCTCGTGACAGACTGCACAAGAGTGTGTAAATAAGCTAGGGCATTGAGAGATTTGCTTTCTGCAAAGTGAGGACGATATGCATCATGTATCGTGGCGACAGATAGCAAAGCGGTAGTTAATTATTCCTGCAGGAATTTTTGTGGGCAAAGAAATTTTGCACATGGTTCCAACCTATAGCGCGTATGCAATAACCATTATTTCGACTAGGGAAAGATTAACATTCTACGGAAGACAGGAAAGCTGTGACTAAGTGGATTCAGTCGAGTCCAGAGTAGGGAGTTAGCGTTTCAGATCCAGCTCAAAGACAACGCCTTTGCAGATGCCACTTGGTAAAGTACCATTGTGCGTTGGGCCACAGTACATGTTGAGTCTAGATTTTGCTCACTACAACTTGCGAATGCTTTGGCCATTGAATATCAAAAGCTAGGATACTAACCTAAACCTCACATTGAGTACATGAGGGTTTTTTCATTGGTTCAAAAAGTAAATTTATTGTCCACCAAGTGAGTGCATTGACCAGCTATGTCAACGCAGATTTAAATAAGTTGATGAAGGTTTTTAATAATCGTTTTTTCCTGTGATAAAAAATTTTCATATGTAGAGATAACAATTTTAATAATCATCAATTCAATAAGTCCAAGAATTAAATATTTTGTTACTGAGTGTCAAGAGTAACTGAACATTATTGTTGTTTATCACGTGACCCCTGAAAGCAACACTTGATAAATTACATGTAGAATAAAAAAGGGAATAGCTGTTTTGTCTTTCTAGAATATAACCCAAACTTTCAATTTTATTAATTCATTCATTCTAGGTATGTGACAGCAGCATTTCTAATGATTTTGTTATGATCCGCAACTGATATTAGCTGCCTTACAGTGACAGGACCATATTTATTTAGAATATCTGTTTGACACCCTGGACTTGAGAAGACAGTTCAGATGTTTTGTCCATTTGCTCGCTACATGGTAAACTAAGTTTGGACACATCTGTACACTCACTGTGAAGATACAAAGGTCGGACATATGACAAAATGGTGTCCCTTACAGAATGCAAAATTATAGCATATTGATGGATTGATGGTTTGCTTTTGATGGGTACAAAACACATAAACCTCCCAAACAGTAAGCTGATGCAAGCTGGAGTAAAAAATTGTAAACGTAAATGTGACTCAACTGTGTAGTAAGTGTAGACACAATTGTAGTCATGTGTTTCTTATTTGCTGGCGCACCACATCGTTGAACTGTGTTGAGTTCTGACTCAACTCCAACAACCAAAGGGCTAGATAAGGGACGAGGAAACGGTTTCAGATACTGAATATAGGACCGTGGCTGATATTTTGGGGTAGAATCAAGTCTTATGATTAAATGTTAACACGTAGTCAGGTTCGGAAAATTCGCGAACAGCAACGCTTAGTGGAACGCTCAAAAATGACAGAAATAATCGATTAAGACAGCGAGAATCAATGCGAGATGTGGGTAGGATCGAGTTGATCACGCAACAGGTAGATCAGCTTGAACACCACGAGAGATAACACGCAGAAATAGCGAATGAGACCGCAAATGCAACTCATGATGTTCAACATGGGCCAAAGTATGGACACGAGAACGGCGTTGCTAAGGAATCAGACGCTGTGTCTGTAGGTAGTGATTTACAGTTTATTGAACTAAACGTAATGGTGTTGAATCAGTCACGCTAGCAGTTGCATGAAAGTATGAGTGTTAGGCCTCCTGCACAACGTTCGGACGTGAAGGAAACAGTTCACGAAAAACACTATAGGGAACGGTTGCATCAGGTGCCCACTGGCGGAAATGATGTAAATGAAAAAGCCAACATATTTTAAATGTTACACCGTATATTACAACAATCTCAGGAATCAGATAAGCGTGTAGAGGGTCGAATAACACATCAAACAATACAGTTTCAAGAATCAAAAAAGAGTATAGAAGGGCGCATAACACTGGGTCTGAAAGAAACTAACAAGGAAATACAAAAAAACGCCTGATAATGCTTAAGGCCAATTATAGCAAAAGCGATATGAAGCTAAGGAAGCGCAAATTACGCTGAAAACGCTCGTTACAGGGCACAAACAACTGAGAACAGACATTGACACTGTCCAAACAGACATGATTACGTTGCGTGATGATACGCAACAAAGTGTCAAAAAGGTTAAACAAGTAGGAGCTTTTGCATCAAAGCGACGACGTCTTACAAAAGAAAGACAAAAGCAGCATTAAAGAAATTCGATGGTAGTATTTTAAAAATACAACAGAAAACGAACACCAATTTCAACTGCTGAGATCGGAAGTTTTATGTTCGATTGAAAGTCGTGGTGGCGTAGAAGGCGTTAGTGAGCAGTTGCAGACGACGACAGAATCCACTTAAGTGTTGGTCGATACTACTGCGAATTCTCCAGAATCAACAGCTGCCGATAATACGACAGACAGCATACGCGGAATTACGCATGACATGAGACGGAAAGGCACATGTGGATTCCAGTCCGAAACCGCAAACGGCGAACGGGAAATTGGTCCAAACCAGCATATGCCAGAACATCACGGTAACCATAGGGAGTAGTGTGGATTGCGACCACTTGTTCAAAAAAGAATAACAGGTCAATCTGGAAATCAAGAGCGTGGTTTGCAGCAAGGTTCAGTACATCAAGCACAAACCGTGACACGCTGATCGTAACATAGTGACGCGTTACGCAACGACACAACCTGTAGGACAAATGCCGACGGGTTACAGCAAGGTGTCTATTGTTGTTGGGGTCTTCAGTCCTGAGACTGGTTTCATGCAGCTCTCCAAGCCACTCTATCCTGTGCAAGCTTCTTCATCTCCCAGTACCTACCGCAACGTACATCCTTCTGAATCTGCTTAGTGTATTCATCTCTTGGTCTCCCTCTACGATTCTTACCCTCCACGCTGCCCTCCAATACTAAATTGGTGATCCCTTGATTCCTCAGAACATGTCCTACAACCGATCCCTTCTTCTAGTCAAGTTGTGCCACAAACTTCTCTTCTTCCCAATCCTATTCAATACTTCCTCATTAGTTATGTGATCTACCCATCTAATGGTTCAAATGGCTCTGAGCACTATGGGACTTAACATCTATGGTCATCAGTCCCCTAGAACTTAGAACTACTTAAACCTAACTAACCTAAGGACATCACACAACACCCAGCCATCACGAGGCAGAGAAAATCCCTGACCCCGCCGGGAATCGAACCCGGGAACCCGGGCGTGGGAAGCGAGAACGCTACCGCACGACCACGAGGTGCGGGCTACCCATCTAATCTTCAGCATTCTTCTGTAGCACCACATTTCAAAAGCTTCTATTCACTTCTTGTCCAAACTATTTATCGTCCATGTTTCACATCCATACATGGCTACACTCCGTACAAATACTTTCAGAAATGACTTCCTGACACTTAAATCTATACTCGATGATGTCTAACGAGCCACAATTGCTTTCACGTCAAGATACAGAGGCGGTAGCGGGTGCTATTTACGCATATTGAGCAATGAGAACTGCAAGTGATTCTACTACACAAATGTCACAGAATGAACCAAGTTACACAAGTTTGAGTAGATTTGACGCAAATCAAGGACAGAATTCCAATCTTGAAAACCCAGTAGGTACGTAACAGAGAGAAGCGACAGGTTTTGATGATAACCACTTTCTTACAGTGCAGAAATACCAGCCCTATAAGGAAGATCAAATTTTCTCCATGCCTGCACATTTATTGTCCGATTTAAAGTAGAAACACCAACACATTGGCCATTGAAACATAAGTTAAACTTTATTTGCCCTCATATGGAGGCAGGTGTTGCAGTAACTATACAGAAGATAGCAGAAACTTGCGATTCGTATGATTGGTTTAGAGCTGCCTTTATAGCAGGGTATTGGTCTCCTAAGGCTAAGATGAGAATAAGATATGGATAATTACAAAATCTCTCATTCGAACATTCGTGTGAGAAAACAGCAGTCAGATTCTTTGAGAATATGTGTAAAAGGAACCAATACTTAGATAACCCATACAGCGACGGAGAATTGATTCAAATACGCAAAACGAAACTGACAATGAAGTATCAATAAGCCTTTATAGGACTTGGGGGCGATAATGTAGGAACTTTCAAAAGTGTTTTGAGAGAAGTAGAATTCATGTATGAAAACATAGCTCAAAGATGTCGCGTTTCAGGACAGAGCAATTTTGAAAGAACACGTAATAGTAAGGAGAATAACAATAATGGCAGTGATGGTAGGCCAGTATTGGGATTACATTTTGGGCGAAATGGGAATGATTACAGAAATGGGAGTAGTGGAAACACTAGACCACAGTGTAATGGATATGGTTTTAATAATGGTTGGAACAGGCAGAATATAGATGAAAATAGGAATGGAAACTGGAGAAATCGGGATAACCGATAGACTGATTTTAATCAGCGATCGCCAGGTCCATGGAGAGGAAGCAGATGGAGAGGTGGTGCGAGAACGCAGACACAGGCAAACACTTGGGGTGATTACCAGAGAAACGAATCACAGATGGAGGTTGAATTACGACCACCAAATCCTGGGAAGCGTGAAGATTCGCTAACTTTAAGTATTGCAGGAGTTCAAGCAGGTAACACACTTTCTGCAGACGCGAATGACAAGGCGACCGCAGCAATAAATAGGTTAAGGTGTGATGTACGAGAATCGGAATTGGTAACAGGAACGACAGAAAGATCATCAAAGGTATCCGTATGGAAATTACGAATAGGTAGGATGTCACAACTGAAGTGCTGGGACGAGATAAAGCGGACTGACACTGTCGATGGGGATGAGCTCCCAACATTACCTAGTAATGAACCATTTGATTTTAATGAAGCATTAATGTACTTGGTGCAGATGTTTAGTTCCGCACAGACTAAAAATGATTTTCAGCAGGATAATACAAATCCTGCTGTAACCGGTAACGCTAGGACTGATCAAGACGATAGTGTTTGCCGACAAAATACCGCTAATATAGGTCATAGAAAAAAAGAGGGAAGTACGGGTAAGTACACCTGATCAAAAGTTCGTCAAGCTACAAGATCTACTAAAATCCTTCCACAAAACTTTGTAAGACAAGCAGAAAGTGTCTGAGGCGTTGTGGGTAGAGGGAATCGAACAAAACCGGGAAGAACAAGTCGATAATGGAGAGGAAAATAACAGAGCCAATATTTCGTCTGGATCGGAAAACGAACAAGATAGTAAAGTATGTGGTCTGATAAATCAGATCCAAATGTATACTATTTTGGGACATATGAGGACATAGTACGGTAGTATTACCCACACACCAGACACAGAAAACAGCGTCGTAATAAATGACGACACAGCTGAAAATATGAATCTGCAACTTACAGTGGCCGATAACAAATATGATAACGAGTAGAATCAGGGTGCGAGTACACATACACTTAACATAGAATCAGACGACTCCCCAGAATCTAAGCGTGAAGTACTGTCACATTTAAAGAATACTTGCCAGGTTCTAAAATCCAAATTAAACACGATTACACAGATGTGTGACGAGGAGACAAACCTAAAGGAAGTAGCAGGGTGGATTTTAATCTTGCAAGAGTATGATTTCTATGTAAAATACGTCCAGCGCCGACAAACACCTTAACAAATTCTTTTGCCCGGTGTCCACATGGTGCAAACCCAAGTAAAACGAAGTTCGGTGCAGATGAAGACCAAATTGGTATGTACTACATAAGAGGACTTCCTTTTGAAAACTACGTAAAACAGCTTTCTCAAACATTTCAAACGAACAGAACAAAGACCCAGAGGTGTTAAGGGTCAAACATAAGCGGAAAGATCAAAACTCCGTTAACATTTGTCACCATTATTTGCTGAAGAATGACGTGATGTTCTACAGACGAGAGCCAAGTACAAGTTTATGGACATCATGTAGTCCAGAGGTTCCCAAACTTTTGTTTGTCACGCCCCCCTTCTGCTGAAAAGAAAACTTCCCTGCCCCCCCCCCCCCCACCAAAAAAAATATTATTGATTATCAAGAAACTATTGAAAAATTTGTGATGGTGACGTCAAGTAACATGGTGGGCTGTTAACGTATCGAGTCACAGTTATTACGTCATCAGTCTAGTCTAGTGATTATAAGCCACTCCTAAAGCAAAGAAAGTCCTTGGTAAACAAGGAAAAATAGTTGCGACCTTTGCAGACTAGTGGATGCGGGCCGTTATTTTAAGTTGAGTGTAGCTTATTACTTTCACCCATTATCAAAAATAGTCACTCAGTCACGGTGTTAAAGGAACATCACTGATTTGTACGCCTATAGCGCTCCCCATTGTCATTGCGCATAGGTTGGCATTTATGTCAACGACCACAGTTACCGAACAGCGACAAAGGCTCAGTTCCCAGAACCAAAAAAATAAAAAAATATAAAAATAAGTTTTACGAAATAATTTTGCAGACTACACAGAACTTTAAAAAATATGAATGTAACAACTTCCTTACCTTGATTACATTCCCTTGCTGCACACCATTTCTTCACCAGTATACGATTTTAGGACTACGCTTGCTATATCTAGGATAAACTTTCACTGTGTCTTCATCCAGAAGAAATACTATTATTAGTTGAAATAATATACCACACGTAACATCAGAATCCATAGGGATGACACGCAGTATTTATATTTAAATCAGATTCACTATGTTTATTTTATATTGTTTCTTCGAAATAGTTTTTTGTAATTTTACAGTATTACCTACATGTAAGGATAGTTAGGAGGAAAATAACAAGTTCTCTTATAATGTGACGTATTTATTATAAAAATATTATTTCCACACACATATGGCAAGAAACAAACAAATAAATCAATGTAAAGGATGAGCTTGCATATTTTTTACAAGATTTTGAATTCTTGGCTGAATAGCAGAAACTGCGCAACGTAAATCATTGGCAACACTGAGTTTGTTTCTAAGCTTATTTTTTATCGACACTGTCTCTGAAAATGCCCTTTTGCACAAATAAGTGCTTGAAAATGGTAAATACAGATTCAGTGCTTGTTCTGCTGTGCTGGGATACACCTTGAGATATTTCACCCAAAATAAAGGCTTATCCATCTTCTCAAAGTCATACTTCGCTGCGGAATCATTTTTAATTTCTAAGACTTCCTCTTGTAGTCTGTCTGGCAACACATCCACGTCAACGTGAAATGGATTCGTCGCTAACCTATAGTAAATTTTATCATCACAACTGTTATGGAAGTATCGTTCGAATTCATCAATGAGGTGCTGCAAATGGTTCGATATTTTACTCTTAGTTTCATTATCCTTAAAATCGTTTTGAAATCGGGCTTCCTCCAGGATTCCAAACAATCTGGGAAAGCAGGAATAATTGTAGGCTAAAATTTTACGTTTCCATAGTTGCAACTTATCAGTAAACGCTTTGATGGCATCCCGATGAAAAATTATGTTTGACTGTCCACCTTGTAATTTCAAATTAATGTGTTTAAAGATTCGAAAATATCTGACAGATAAGCCAATGCAACATGAACACTGGGCTTTCTAAATTCCATATACAATTCAGTTTGTTCGTTATTTTCCAAAAACTGCATCACTTGTCTCGAAGTTCAAATAATCTTCCTAGCATATTTCCTTTTGAGAGCCGGCGTACTTCTGTATGAAATAAGTGTTTTATACTCTGCTCTCAAGCCTTCACAAAGAGACGTAAATAACCTGGAATTTAACGCACACTTTTTAATATGATTCACGATTTTGATGCGCAGTTTCAAGAAATAATTGAGTTCCTTTGGAAGTGTCTTAGCTGCCAATGCTTGACGGTGCATTACACAGTGGATAGCAGGAACACTAGGATTTTTTTTCTGACCATCTGCACGAATCCTGAGCGACATCCAAGCATTGATGGGGCGCCGTCTGTGCATACGCCTATCAGTTTCTGCCATGATAACTCATTTTTACAAAAGAATTCAGAGACTGCTGCCGTTATATGAATTGCTTTTGAAGTTGACTTTATCTCTGTAGAAAACAGCAACTCTTCTTTAATTGCTTCATTTTCTATACAGCGAACGAAAGCTAGCAGTTGGCAACAATTCGCAACATCGGTACACTCGTCTGACTGTATTGCGAAAAACTGCGATTGTTTGACGGCCGTAACTAATTGATTTTGTGTGTCTTCGGCAATATCATCAATCCGACTTTTCACAGTATTGTCAGAAAGCGGTATTTGTGAAAGTTTTTGATTAATTTCTGACCCAAAAATAATATCAGCAGCTTTCAACAAACAGGATTTGACTAGTGTCTCTCCGATAATATGACTTTTCTTGGTCCTTGGAATAAGTAGCAATAACTCATACGAGGCTTCCAGTACCTTTTCTGATGTCTGAGCGAAGGATCCAGCAGTGTCCAACTTCATTCGTTTCAAATTATCACATTTTGCAGCAAAAAATTCCTCAGCTTCTCTTTCGATGCACCATGCTTTGCCCACAAATGGCGTTCGAGACGAGGTGGTCTCATGGAATCATTGCTCAATACCTCATAGCAAATAACACATTGCAGATGGTCAACACCATTTTTTGTATAGAAGCAAAACCGTATTTGATATAATCATCACTATATTTACGTTTTTTCACGACACTCATGGTGAAGCAAAAAGAAAACAAGAAGTTAACAGTATAATTTCGCACAAACACTGATTTTACTGAGGCACAACTGTGAAAGATTCAATGCGATTTCAGCAAAATCCAATACATCAGATGTGTCAACAACTGCAAGCACCCAACTGAAATAAAGGAAAGCTACTGTCGTCTGTCGGCACCTCAGATGACTGCCTGTGAGGAGTGGGGCGAAGAACGGGGAAGCCCAGCCGCAGCGCAGGTAGTCAGTGCACTGTCTGTCTGCGACCTGGTGGCCGAGCAGAGCTCTTGCTGGTTAGAAACGGGCTTTTCCCGGACTAGGGTGGAAACAGCCCACAGGCACCCTAAGAATTTGCTACCTGTTCAGCGGTGCTGTTCTGAGCAGTGCAGCCTGGGGTTTTATGCGAAAATCGTTTTCGTGCCCCCTATCTTACGTTACTTATAAATGAAACGTTATAAGTTTTGTGATAACATCAATGAACTGGTTGTCAAATTTGACAGTAATTAAGTAAGGTCATGGATACACGTCATACATCGCTGGAAACTGTGCACAGTGCCAAGCAGTTATCTCTGTACTTGTGCCAAAAGAAGCCATTGTCACAGCAAAGAACGTATACGAGTTTCAAACGAAATTATGCCGTATTTCAAAAAGGCAGAAGAAAAATAACTGTTTTGTCAGATAAGTAATCCGAATGAAAGAGCTGTAGTAAAAAAAAAAAAAAAAAGCCTTACTAATGGACTTCATTGTCAACCTAGCTGGATTATGTTTCATTGTTAGCAGTCACGACAATACAGCGTGAAGTACTCTGCTCAGAACGAACACTTGCACTAGTTTCGCATTCACGTCATGCACATTTTTCTTGTGACAAAGGGCATAACCCTGGCGTCCAAATTACGAACCCTAAAGTTCATTTGAAGCGTATACAGTCTATTAAAGTCACAGTAATCGCCTCACATGGGGATCCACGGGTTGACAGGATAATAAAACGGCATGTTTGCAGTTACGCAGTATAAGTGATTATTACACTGATGAACATAGCCTACTACGGCTAAAAGTTATAACATGATTACGTTCAGTTCATGTATGCAAATGTAAGGAATAGTTAATACCTGATTTTTCTGTTTTACAATTGTAAGAAGTAAGTTGTTTACAAATCTGATATATTAGAATTAAAACATATCGCCTTCGTAATTTTGAGAGTTTCTGTGTGTGACATTCTAAACGTGATCTTCAAAAGCTGTATGTTCTAGGATAGGTTATTGAGATAGGATTGCGGGAAGTGGGATGCCAAACGATTGCATTTAGCACCATAATCTATCATTAATACCTGCGCATTCATTTTTATTAAAATATCGATATTAAGCAGAAATATTAGATTTTTACCGCCAACTCCACCCGCGCCCCCCTTGCAAGATCATCACGCCCCCCCAGGGGGGGCGCGCCCCCCAGTTTGGGAACCCATGATGTAGTCCTTATGAGCTCGTGAACAAGTATATATCGTACACTCACTTACGTAATGGGCACTTTGGGGCGAAGAAATGTTTTGTAAAACTAAATAGACTATACATTTCCCCAACATGGAAAGACGTATTCAGGAAGTACTCAAAAAATTTAAGGAATACTAACGTGCCAAACACGTTACTTTTCAGACTAGACCACCATTGTAAACCGTAATACCGAAAAAGCTAAAACATCTAGCAGCAAAGAATTTGGTGCGACCGTTACCAAGGACAAGGAATGTTTAGAGTTGACATCAAAGTATGTCACTTTGACCGCTTTGAAATGAGCAACTGGTGTTACGATCTGTAAGGCACTTCAAGCAGGTAGGGCATGTAGAAAGATTAATTTCAGATAATGGGCCCCAATATAAATCTAAACCTTGGTTGGCGACTTTAAAAAGACATAAAATTGAACCCATCTTCATATCCAGATACAAACAAAGCGCCAATTGTGCAGAATAGACGATGAAGTGTGTTGGAACATGGCGTTGTCTGTACTGTAGTTCACGACATACCGCATGGGATGTCAATTTACATCATTTACAGACTATTATTAACGAAATGCTACACAGTACTACACGATTACCACCAGTCACAGTGCTCAAAGAGAAAAGACCATTTGATAGGGTAAGAAAAGTTGTAAAGTTCCCCCCATCCAGAAGGCCATCACACCAGCAGATAATAAAATTAGCATTCGGAAACAATGAACAAGGAGGGGCAAAAATGAAGCTTAGAACAGACAAAGGTGTGCCCACATGGGTATTCACTGTGGGACAGTTGAGTCTTGTTAGAATACACTTATTGTCTAATAAAGGAAAACATATTTTGCATAAATTTTATCCAGTTTTTGAGGGACACATGTTAATTAGTTAAGTGGTTCATGCAAATGTAGTCGAATTGGTGAACCCAAGAATGGACAAAATATCGGTCTACATCATGTCAGTCACCTTAAGGGCTGAATGACAATTTTTGCAGTGGTCATATGGCAGTTAGCCATCAAAAGTAAAAACTAAATGGATCACAGATGATACAGCAAAAGAATGTAGATAAGTTCCAGGTAGCTGCAGATCTCCAGAGGCAAACAGGATGAGTTAAAAACACTTAAATATTCAAATATGGGTAAATAAAACTAATCATTTAAATAATCAAAGTAAGTTAGAAAAGTATGAAAGAAAACTAATTGCATGATGTACTAATTAACAAACCTACACATCATCAATGTATGATCGTTCAAGAAGTAAAGGAACCGTTATAAAATGAAGTAACTTCATGTGTCAGAGATATATTTTAATGCGTCTATAAAGTACTGAAAAAAACTATTTAAACATTCATTTTGTGTTTTTCATGTAAGTGTTCAAATGTAAAGCTTACAGTAAATTTAGGTAAAGAAACTTGTAAATAGTAGCATTAATCAAAAGTCACTGTAAAACAAAAGAAATAAAGAAGGCACGCAACACAACATCATTACAACCATCTGGGGAAGGGAGCCAAGCTGACGACAGAAGCAGAATGTCGACGGGTTGCTACGGTCTGGGTGTGAGAGTTTATACGTTTGCACAATACGGCATTGGCGACAAACTGAAGGCAGAAGTACGGAATTCACTGTCTCACACTTCACATTAGTATGGAGCCTGAGCTAGGTGTATTTTGAAGAATATTATCACACACATCACTCTCATAGCAACAGGGCGGATAAAACCAGCAGCAGCAAGGGACACAAAGGCCACACACGTGCAAGGAAGGCCAAGCAAATCCATTAGCAGTGATGCACAATAGCAAGTTGTCTGCAACAGCTCATTAGTACAAACCCCTGGAAAAATAGAATATTTCTCTCAATATACCAGATGGAGAGGCTCATAACTGAAAACATATATATCACTTCCGAAATTATCTGTTGAGACTTGATCATATAACAGAAGTAGGTAGTCCTTCCCGATAACTTTCGCTGAATAGCATATTCTGTCCCTATGCAAGTTCCAAGAAAGAAGACATGAAGACACAGGAAGTAACAAAGAGAAGAAAGGGTCCCAAGATGAGGGCAGAAGACAGAAAATCCTATGCCTTAAACCAGTATGAGAATCCACAGAAAGTAATATTCAACAAAAGTACGGCACCTCTATCAAACAAACCAAAGGTGGTCAAATCATCAAACAGAGTACGCATAATGGGGACATCAAAATGCAGCAACCATTGTGGGCCTACATGCACCAACCTTGGTGACAACTACACCAATAAAGGACTATGCCTTCAATGTCGTCACATCATGGCACTGCCTTGGACGAGCAGTTTGTTGTCAAAACAATGCAACATGCAACCGAACATGTAATGGCATTCATGCTCGAACACTCACAACTCTAAATGTCTATAATCTTCATCAACATCGCTCAGAGTCTACAGCTGACTAGCAGCATCAACCACCACTGATCGACAGCAGCAACAAGAAGCATACCCAGCCAAAGTGAAAAGTGCGATAAGAAAGAAAGTGATGCATGGGAAAATTCATAGTAATACTTTAAAGAGTGCAATAGCTAATAACTTCAGAAAGGAGTTGAGATGCCTGTAAATGTTCAGTCACACCTGTACCACTGAGAATTTGTACTTTATGTGTTTCATTTGTGTTCTGTAATTAGATTTGTAAATTTTTAAAGTATATTCGTAAATGTACCACAATTTATATATTTTTTATTTTATGTGTAATTTATAAATGTCCATTCAATCTAAATATATTTTAATAAGAAGTTGTATATTGTAGATATTTTGGAAACTTACGTTTTTGATGATAAATAATGTCAATGAAGATAATGTTTGTGTTAATGTGTAGGGAAGTATGCAAAAATATTTTAAATATATAATGTCCACTTAAGTACATGAAGGCCTGTTTATGATGAAAATTTGATGACAATAGTGATGTAGCATTTAAGTGTTGAGAGTACATAATAGAGTAACAAACGCTTCCTTAACTTCACTCATCTTACACAATTATCAGCATCATGAATGTTACAGAATTGTGGAATGTCTGAAGTTATTGTTAAGAGAAAATCTAAAAGGTGGATGAACAATTTTAACAGAAGTTAACTGCAAGTACTAGAGAAAAATATTGTAAGATTAGTCAAATAACAGTCTCTAAATTTTAACAATTTTAACAGAAGTTAACCGCAAGTACTGCAGAAAAATGTTGTAAGATTAGTCAAATAACGGTCTCTAAATGACTGTAAGGCCACTTAATAATCATATAAATAGAAACTGCCATGTAAAGTAATATATATCAAATCAAAATGTTATGTTAAAAGATATCATCTAGCATAAGATAGACAATGATTAAATTATTGGAATTTATAATTTTGCACTGCAATGAGCAATACCTCAAACATTGATCACAGTAGCACAAAATTAATTCAGAAGGGATGGCACGTGTAAGGTGCCTGGATTTTATGGACCTTACATGAGACTTATCCATAATGACAGGATGATGCAGTATGAGATCCTCAGAAAATAACAATTATATTCTATCAACAAAAGGCAATTGCATTTATTGTTATGTAGCGAAAACTAACAAAACGATATCTGCCAATTGTAATCTCCCCACGGAAAATTACCATCTACCACGCAATAATTAATAATGGTCAACCAAATCATCCACATGTATTTGCGTTTGAAAAGTATCTGATCAGATTTTCTAGTACTATATGCGCCGACAGCTCGTCGACGCCAAGGTATTTATCTAGTACGTTTATTCTTTGGAACAACAGAGGTACAGAAATGTATGCTCCATGGTTATTATAGAGAGAGAGAGGAACAGCTTCGGAAGTATCGGTTGGAAGATTGTCGGATTGCTAAAGGAGATTTATTTACTCTTCTTCGCGCTAAAGCGAGCTAGGAAAGTTTGTGCCGCTAGCGTGATAGATAAAGAGAAAGAAAAACCTGTAAAAGAAAATTACATGAGACTTGGAACCAACAGAAAACGGAACATGTACGGAAATGGATTCAATATACAATTTTCCTCAGAAATAAGGTTTGTGACCATTTTATTCTAGAGTGAATGACGAATGAGTTCTCTGTCTGAACCATTGATGATTGTCTGGGCCCTGTAATTAATTGGGAAGTTTCAGCTGTGACGAAGAGAGCCTGCAATCTCTGAGTTTTTTGAAATCGTCCAAAAAGGCTTCGTCCACATCTGAAATTTTAGATCTGTCGTAAACTGAACGAATTGTTCAAACGATCGATTTTCCCAACTGAATGCAGCGCTTAATAATAATAACAAATGTAAAGATCTTTTCTAGCAAGCCAGCCGCTGAATATTAAGACGAAGGACTCCACCAGAGATTCTACTAGGCTGATTTCACGTAAATAATATATTTAAACTGTACACAGATAAAGGACAGAGAGAGAGAGAGAGAGAGAGAGTGAGAGAATCCTCCATTAGCATAATTGTTTCTCTGTCTTTTCACGGATCAGCCTAACTAGAAACACGAAGCCCTGACTTTATTGTACCGATTTGTGTGTGAGAGGGAAAGAGCGATAAAGGCGACAGATACACTTCTGTACAAACAAAACATTACACCAAGTTAGCGGCAAGCTGCATTCACATAGACTTTCATCATTTACAAAAGCAGAGTAGAATTCATTATACAATATATGGTTTGGCTTGAACAAACAAGATAAAGTGACATGCATTTTGGAGATGAACCGAGCAGGTGGTTAACGATATCGTAAAACTCTCATTTACCAAGATAATTGTGAGCTTCAGCGCAGAAAGAGATAAGTCCAGAACAATACACTATTCCTTTTATTGTAAATAACGCTGGGGCCGAGTGTAAGTGGCTGCACATCATTAACAGGGATAGGCTGCGACCCAGCAAGAAAAATAAAAGTGTTTATTCACCTCTACTGGGACGCTGATTGGCTGAAGCCATACTTGGCGACACAGACGCGACACAGTGGGCAGATCCCCATTGTATAAAAGCATTTTGAGACCTTAAGGATCTCTCTCTCTCCCTCATCTTGTGGAGGACCGCAGAAGTGCGTGGAAATAAGCAAGGGCATTGAGAGCTGTGCCTTCTGCAGAGTAAGGACGATATGCTTCACATATCGTTATGACAGATAGCAAAGTGGCAGTTAATTATTCCTGTGGGAATTTTTGTGGGCAAAGAAATTGTGCACGTCGCTCCAATCCATAATAGTGTGCAATAGCCATTATTTCCACTAGGGAAAAATTAATGTTCTCTGGCACACAGGAAAGTTGCGACTGAGTGAATTCAGTCAAGGCTGTAGTAGAGAATTAGCGTTTCAGATCCAGCACAGAGACAATGCCACTGCAGATGCTGCTTGGTAAAGTACCATTGTGCATTGGGCCACAGTAAATGTTGAGTCTAGATTTTACTCACTCCAACTTGTGAACGCTTTGACCATTAAATATACTAACCTACCCTCATATTGAGTACATGAAGGTTATTCATTGGTTCAAAAAGTACATTTATTCTCCACCAACTGAGTGCATTGACCAGCTATGACAAAGTAGGTTTAAATGGCTGATGAGGATTTTTAGTAATCATTTCCCATGATAAAAAATTTTCGTGTAGAAATAACGATTTTGATCATCTTAATTTCAATAAGTCAAAGAATTAAATGTTTTGTTATTGAGTGTCAAAATTAATTGAATATGATCAGTAAACCCCTGAAAGCAACAGTTGATAAATTATATGTAGAATAAAAAAGGGAATAGTTGTTATGCCTTTCTGGAATTGACACCAAACTTTCACTTTTATTAATTCATGCATTCTAGGTATGTGACAGTAGAATTTCTAAAGATTTTGTTACCATCGACGCATGATGTTAGCTGCCTTACAGGGACAGAGTCATACTTATTTAGAACGTCCGTTTTGACACCCTGGGCTTGGGACGACAGCTCAGACGTTTTGTCCATTTGTGCACTAAGTGGTAAGCTAAGTTCGTACACATTAGTGTACTTACTGTACAGATACAAAGGTCGAATGTACGACACCACTGTGCAACATGATTCGTGACTCTACATAATGTTTTTCCACTGTTCGATCGACACGCTTCTTACATCAAGCGAGGTGTCATTTGGCATCTACTGGGCGAGATCTGTGACTTATGAGTAGCCACTCGATCATAAAATCCGAGTTTTCTTACCCCCTGCCTAACTGTCATAGTACATGCAGTGGATCCGTATGCAGTTTGGAATTCCTGTGCGATGGTCTGGATAGATGTCTGCCTCTTAAGCATTACGACCCTCTTCAACTTTTGGCGGTCTCTGTCAGTTAACAGACGAGGTCGGCCTGTAGGCTTTTGTGCTGTATGTGTCGCTTCATATTTCCACTTCACTATCACCTCGGAAACAGTGGACCTAGGGATGTTTAGGAGCGTGGAAATCTCGGGTACAGAAGAATGACACAAGTGACACCCACTCAACTGACCATGTTCAAGGTCTGTGAGTTCCATGCAGCGCCCCATTCTGCTCTCTCACGATGTCTAATGAGTAATAAGGTAGCTGATATGCAGTACCTAGCTGTAGGTAGCAGCAGAAACACCTAATGTGAAAATCGTATGTTGTTGGGGGTGTCCAGATACTTTTGAGCACATGGTGTATGTGATATACCCATCTAGTCTTCAGCAATCTTCTGTGGTGCCACATTTCAAATGTTATTTTCTTCTTCTCTAAGCTGTTTCTTGTTCGTGTTCCAGTTGCATACATGGCTACACACCATACAAATACATCCAGAAAACAGTTCATAACACTTAAATCTACATTCGGTATTAGCAAATTTCTACTGTTAAAAACCCTTTTCTTGTCATCCCGAGTCTGAATCTTGTATCCTCTCTACTCTGTCCATCATCAGTTGCAACCCAAACAGCAAAACTCATCTACCACTTTAAGTGTATCGTTTCCTATTTTCGTAAGCGTCACCTGATTGAATGCGACTATGTTCCATTGTCCTCATTTTCCTCTTGGTGATGTTCATCTTAAATCATTCTTAAAAAGACGCTGTACATATCATTCAACTGCCCTTCCAAGTCATTTCCTGACTCTGACAGAATCACATATCATTGGCAAACCTCGTGTTTGTTTCTTCTCCCTATACTTTTATTTCTACTCCAATTTTTTCTTTGATTTCCTCTATGCTTACTCAATAAACAGACTTATTAACATCCGGACAGACCACAAAGCTATCTCACGCCCTTCACAGTCACTGGTTCCTTTTCGTGCCCCTCGCTCCTTATAACTGCCGTCTGGTTACTGTACAAGTTGTCAATAGTATTCCGCTCCATCCTACCTCCAACATTTCAAAGAGAATGTTTCACCCAAAATTGTCAAAAGCTTTTTCTAAGTTTACAAATTCAGTAAACGTAAGTTTGCCTTTGCTTCGCCTATCTTCCAAGTGAATTCATAGGATCAGTATTGCCTCCTGTGTTCCTGCATTGCTCCCGAATCCAAACTGAACTTCCCTGAGGTAAGGCTTCTACCAGTTTTCCCATTCTTCTGTGCAGAATTCGTGTTAGTATTTTGGAACCATGATTTGTTAAAGTGATAATTCCGTAACATTCACACCTTCCGGCACATGCTTTCTTTGGAACTGGAGTTATTATTATACTCTTCTTGAAGTCTGCTGGTGTATCACTTGTCTCATACATCTTGTATACCAGATGAAAGACTATTGTCGTGGTTGTCCCTGCAAGGTTATCAGTAGTTGTGACGGAATTTCGTTTACTCCCGAAGCCTTATTTCGACTTACGTTTTTCAGTGCTCTGCTAATTTCTTCTCACACTATCATATCCCCCGTTTCATGTTCATTACAGCCTTTTCCATTTCTATAATACTGACTTCAAGTTCATTTCCATTGCATAGACTGTTTATATCCTTCTTTCACCTTTCAGCTTTCCTTGCGACATTTAGGACTGATGTTCCAACAGAGCTTTTGATGTTGATGTAGCTACCTGTCCTTTCTCCAAAGGCCTCTTTAATTTTGTTGTAGGCGGTGTCCATCTCGCCTCTAGTGATATATGGTTCTGAATCCTTACATTTGGCCTCTAGCCATTCCTGCTTAGCCATGTTGCACTTACTGTCAATGTCATTTATGAGACATTTCTTATTTCCATTCGCCTTCTTCATACACTGCATTTTTAAAATTTATCCTTTCGTTAGTTAAATTCAGCAACATTTTTTATTATCTAAGCACTTCTAACAGCCTTGTCTTTTTACCCATTTGGACATTTGCTGCCTTCCCAATTTCATTTCTCAAAGCTATCCATTCGTCCTCTACTGTATTTCTTTCCCTTGTTCTTGCCAGTTAGTTAGCCTGAAAATCATACTAAAAATAAGAATATTGTGCAATATTCCCAGTATTCATTGAGGCAATCATGTAACTTTAAAAAGGAAATAAGAAAGCATTACTGAAACCTGCATTTAACTTAAGGTATTTAGGAGCTTGTTGCAGACACTACAATGTCCTTTTGTTGAAAAAACTGAGAGGAAACTAGTAAGGAACAGCAGTGCCGTTACAGGTAAGTGGAATCTATAGCGGTACCGTGATACAACCTAATCGCGAGATTTATGCGCAAATTAAGCGAATCTGCGGTTCTTCGTTGAAGACCGTGCATTAATCAAACGTAGCGATTTTTTTGCAAATCAGAGAAGAACGAGCTGCACAGGACAAATGAGAAGCGGCACTCCAGCTCCTAAGTAGCCGACTACTTCACCTGTGGAGCACGTCTGATGTCAAGTCCGACAAACCGTCAGGCGGGAGACGACGCTGGTAAACTGCAACCCACAAGGCGCCCAAAAGTGGACTCGACTGTGCTGCTCACACTGAAGAGTAGGTGCAATGTGATTAAGAGGGTGGAATATTTCTTGCAGCCACTGACACTAAAAGCCACTTGGTCTGACCACTTGTTTTTATTGCTGGGTTTGACTATTTCACGAAGATAAATTCTCAGCATTAGCTATCGCAGGAGCGGCTTGTAGAAAAACGTAGAAAGAAAGTAATATGTTTGGTCTAACGCAGCGACCAGCAGTAAAGCCGAGTACTATGACGTGACGAAGGAACGTGCAGGCAGCGAGACGTGTTTACTGCAGAGGCCACTTTTTAGCCGCCCGCTCAAGTGCTTGTCAGGGGATTGCGCTTGTCTTCATCTGAGGCCTCCCACATTAAAGTAACATACGTGTGCGAAGCAACAGCAGGAACTCTCCTGTGTAGGAACTCCATATGCAAGCGGAATATCTGCATAAAATAAAGTGACAGGGCGAATGCGGCCTCGCGATGCGCGCAGAACTCCGCAAGCGTGTTGTTGATCCCCAGAGTCGCGATCAGCAACTGAAGGGAAGGGGGGGGGGGGGGGGGGCCAAGAGCCCGAAATCCTACCACCCCAAGTGGGAGCGAATTGGCGACAAGAGCGGCTGCCCAATATGCACATAATGTTTCATACGATCGGTCTTTCCGCTACCGCAAACTTTTACGATATCTTAATCTTGTTTTCGTCTAAGAGAGCTGTAAGACCACTAAACGAAGTATTGTCTCTTGTCATAGTACTACAACTACAGGGATATCTGTCTCAACTACGCTTTTTAAAGTGAGTTTTATTAACTAGTACTGCTAGTGTCGCTGACCATGTGCTTTTTGTTGTGCCCTTCAGTCCGAAAACTTGTTTCAAGCACCCCTTCACACTGGACTATACTGTACAATCCTCTTCTTTCTGTGTACTTGCCTAGGTATCAATCTACAGTTATCACTCCCCAGGCTTCAGTTCATTACAATTCGCTATTGCTTGGTGCCTTGTTGCTTTGTGACATAAATATCTCTTTTCTCCAGTTTCATTCAGTACCACCTCATTAGATATGCGATCTACCCATCTTATCATCGACGTTCTTCTGTAGCCCTACATTTCAAAATACTCTGTACACTTACTGTCTAAACAGCTTACCGTTTCAGTTCGACAGTACCTTCACAATAGATTTCCCAACACCTAAATTTGCAGTCGATGTTAACAAACGTCCTTTTTCAGAAATGCCTTCCTCGAATAGCCTATAATCATTTTATGTTTTCTCTAGTTTAGAACAAATCGACTACTGTAAGTGCCTTATTTGCTAATCTGCATCGCCAGATATAATTTGAATACCTTTCATTTATCCGTGTTTTATTACTATTGCTGATGTTGTTTCTATCATCACTCCGTTGAAATGCTTTCCCAGATCCTCGACAGAATTAGAATGCCAGTGATAAATCTCAAAGCTTTTGTTTCTTCTTCCGGAACATTAATTTTTTTTTTAGGTATGTTTTTGTTTTCTTTACTATTTGTTCAGTGCACACATTGAAGAAAACTGGGAAAATGTCAACATTGTATCTCACTTCCTTCGCAACTACTGCTTTCCTTTCACGTCGTTCGACTCTTACAAGTATTTCTGTTTTAGGGTATACCCTATAAAGGAACAGTCGCGGACTGCAAGAGCATCCACGATCCATGAAGTTCACTATTTCTATTTTAGTTGTAAATAACCTTTCTCTTCATGAATTTTATCCTTGCTAACTTCAAAATTTCAAAGAGCGTATTCCAGCCGAAATTGTCAAAAAATTCCTCAGAACAGACAAAAAAAAAAAAAAAAAACACACACACACACACACACACACACACACACACATAGACAAAAAGGAAGAAAAGCGCATAGCAAAGTACATATAAAGCCACAAAAACACACACCAAACAAATGAAAAATATCAAACCACACACAAAACACAAAAAAAAGACTAAAGATAAACACACTACAGACTGTAAACACACACAAGTTGATCACAAAATGGAAAGTGCAAGTGCTGTAACTGACGTGTTGTAACAAATGTGGCTGAAAGTACGTCGGAAATCTGCGAGCTTGGTCACGGGGATTACTGACCACATCTCCAGAACGATACACATGGGCCAGCACCACTAGAACTCCTAAGTAACACTGAAAGATAATTTCACTTCACGAAATTAGTGCTATCAAAGTTTATTATAATCTGAAAAACAAGAGACAACCATGACAAAATGTAACGTAGTAACATACTGTAACTACAATAGAATACGTTTATTATACACTCCTGAAAATTGAAATAAGAACACCGTGAATTCATTGTCCCAGGAAGGGGAAACTTTATTGACACATTCGTGGGGTCAGATACATCACATGATCAAACTGACAGAACCACAGGCACATAGACACAGGCAACAGAGCATGCACAATGTCGGCACTAGTACAGTGTATATCCACGTTTCGCAGCAATGCAGGCTGCTATTCTCCCATGGAGACGATCACAGAGATGCTGGATGTAGTCCTGTGGAACGGCTTGCCATGCCATTTCCACCTGGCGCCTCAGTTGGACCAGCGTTCGTGCTGGACGTGCAGACCGCGTGAGACGACACTTCATCCAGTCCCAAACATGCTCAATGGGGGACAGATCCGGAGATCTTGCTGGCCAGGGTAGTTGACTTACACCTTCTAGAGCACGTTGGGTGGCACGGGATACATGTGGACGTGCATTGTCCTGTTGGAACAGCAAGTTCCCTTGCCGGTCTAGGAATGGTAGAACGATGGGTTCGATGACGGTTTGGATGTACCGTGCACTATTCAGTGTCCCCTCGACGATCACCAGTGGTGTACGGCCAGTGTAGGAGATCGCTCCCCACACCATGATACCGGATGTTGGCCCTGTGTGCCTCGGTCGTATGCAGTCCGGATTGTGGCGCTCACCTGCACGGCGCCAAACACGCATACGACGATCATTGGCACCAAGGCAGAAGCGACTCTCATCGCTGAAGACGACACGTCTCCATTCGTCCCTCCATTCACGCCTGTCGCGACACCACTGGAGGCGGGCTGCACGATGTTGGGGCGTGAGCGGAAGACGGCCTAACGGTGTGCGGGACCGTAGCCCAGCTTCATGGAAACGGTTGCGAATGGTCCTCGCCGATACCCCAGGAGCAACAGTGTCCCTAATTTGCTGGGAAGTGGCGGTGCGGTCCCCTACGGCACTGCGTAGGATCCTACGGTCTTGGCGTGCATCCGTGCGTCGCTGCGGTCCGGTCCCAGGTCGACGGGCACGTGCACCTTCCGCCGACCACTGGCGACAACATCGATGTGCTGTGGAGACCTCACGCCCCACGTGTTGAGCAATTCGGCGGTACGTCCACCCGGCCTCCCGCATGCCCACTATACGCCCTCGCTCAAAGTCCGTCAACTGCACATACGGTTCACGTCCACGCTGTCGCGGCATGCTACCAGTGTTAAAGACTGCGATGGAGCTCCGTATGCCACAGCAAACTGGCTGACACTGACGGCGGCGGTGCACAAATGCTGCGCAGCTAGCGCCATTCGACGGCCAACACCGCGGTTCCTGGTGTGTCCGCTGTGCCGTGCGTGTGATCATTGCTTGTACAGCCCTCTCGCAGTGTCCGGAGCAAGTATGGTGGGTCTGACACACCGGTGTCAATGTGTTCTTTTTTCCATTTCCAGGAGTGTATAAAAATAAACATGTATCACAGGCCACTAAAGAAGCTTCACAAATAAAAGATACGAAACGCTGTGAGTAGACTTGTAATGCCACATACCTCCACATACTTATCAACAAACTGTAGGATCCGTATTTCGTTCCAAAGACTGACAAAAACCTATTAAGCAGATGGTCATAATGTTTTGGCTTATCACTGCATATCTTCTAGATTCATTAACACTTGAAAAGGCAGCCCCACCAGAAGGTGTTGCACAGACAGTGGGAAGGGCTATTGTCTTCGACACAATTACGTAAACAGTAAATTGTCAAGATGTTGTACATTTAAAGAAACTATTACAGTTTTTAGTGATTTATTGCCATACGATTCCTTCGACAGAGACTGAAGTCAGACAGTAGGGCGACAGAAGAGGCTGCAGAAGGCCGACAGGGCAGCCACACAGGGGGGCGGAAGCCGGCGCGGCGCGGCGCGCTGGGGGCAGTCGCGGGCCCCGCGGGCAGACCGCCCCCGCCGCCCCCGCCTCCGGCCTTATCACGGCCCGTGTTTGCTCTGCGCCCTCGCAGCTCCTCCCCCCTGTCAGACTGAAGTTTCGGCAGGGCTTTCTCAGCGCCCGCGGCCATTTGCTGAAGACAAAGCGGCTGCGAGTCGCTTCTGACTCCCAGGGGCGACAAGCCGCCGGCTCCGCACAAAGCGACTGTGCCAGCAGGCTGTCCTCAGGCCAGTGCTGCCGCTGCCGCTGCTGCTGCTGCTGCCACCGTGTCCGGTCACAGTCTCTGAGAGAACGGGGCGGCAGGTGTGCCGAGGCGGCTACGTGCTTTCACAGCTAACCACGTTACTAGAGGAAATTTACCTTGAGTTGGTGAGTGAAAGACTTACGGTCAATGGTACAACCCCAAAGATGCTGATTATACATATAAGGTAGTGGGTCGCTCAAGACTGAAATTCTCTTAATTCAACAACACCATGCAATATTATTTATTTCTAGTGAATACTGACGCGCGCGCGCTCAGACACACACACACACACACACACACACACACACACGCACAAATATTCGCAAATTTATGAATTTGTATGCTCATATGCTTACCTTAAACTGTCCTTTGTGGAACCATGAGTCTCCGTGGACATCACACAAAGTTTCTGCAAAACTGATGTCCCGTTTTCCACAACAGTCTAGAAACTAACTTAAAATAATAATGGAAGTGAAAGACTCTACAAAATTAAAAGAAGATAATAATTCAACAGCTAACCCTCACTAACGCTTCCCCATGCCAATTTTAATAGGTGGTATGAATCCGGTAGTGACTGTGAACAAGGTTCTAAACACCAAAGACCAGACGGAAAACGTGCATATCGGAAAGCCACCAAGGCGAGAAGGAGTGCAAAAGGAGCTTCTGTAGCAACGGGTCCTCACACTGCGGCTACTACCAGTCTCACCTTCTCATAAAGTCGAAAAACGTCCGTGACAATTTGCTCCGATATTCAAGCCCATCGAGTCAACAACTTTTATATTTGATATCTATAGGAGTATGGATATAGTTGCATATCAGTTATCGATGGGAGAGGGTGCAATATGAACATGATACACGTCAACGCAACAAGCATGCCAATTCACATACACGTGCGTGCAGTTAGTGCAGTATACGGTGCACACCAAAAAGTACATAATGTAATGAGCAAAATCATGGCATTAACGCGGCTATATAAGGTCGACAAAACACATATTATCTAATTCTTTGGATGGTCATAAGCTTTCATGAAACCAACAGACTAACGACATGCAGCTGGTTAAACCTCTTTTCTCAATGTACGTTAATCAGCGTAATATTCTTTCAGTAAACTCAGTAGCAACAGATGGCGCATGGTGAAATCTGTCCACATGAACTCGAATCCGATACTAACGTACGAAGACAGGGGGGGTTGAGCGTAAAAAGAGAAATTGAGATTCATCATTGAAAATCCAAATATGTATACTTAAGTTCTCGCTTTACTTGAATTTTAATTGAATGTAAGCGGATTAATGATGACTGCGTTATCAGTAAGCTACTAAATATTTCATGGACTACAAAGCTGGGAATACTTGGTGAAACTGATCTCACAGTGAATCCACATCAAAATTACCAAACCTCTTACACAAAACAGATCAACGATAGTAATTAACACCAAGTAAGCTCGGATGATACTCAGAATTATTAAGTTCGATCAATATTGGTAGCTCAATGTTGCACATGGTAAGGAAACATGGTTGGATACCAATCACAAGGCCGCGCGGAGTGGCCGCATGGTTTGAGGCGCCGTGTCACGGATTGCGTGGCCCCTCCCGCCGGAGGTCCGAGTCCTGCCTTGGGTGTGTGTGTGTGTGTGTGTGTGTGTGTATTGTCCTCAGCATAAGTTAGTTTAAGTTGGTATAGGTAGTGTGTAAGTCTAGGGACCGATAACCTCAGCAGTTAGGCCCCTTAGGAATTCACACACATTTGAACACAATCACAAGGAACACACCAAAATGGAAACAGTATTTGCCCACAAAATTTTCATTAGTTCACTAATATTTCTCTTCGCAAACTCGTAATGCGAACATTTCGTGAACAAGTGCAATCTAGGGAGGGTTAATTTAAAGCCGCACTTGTAGCATGAGCACGTGATCGAATACCACTCATAAAGGAACACAGTAAAAATAAATAAAGTTCTCGCACAGCAGGTCGCTGCCACTAGTCGTCCTCTGTGAGGTAATTGTGTAGTGTCCGAAATATCACAAGGGAACAGAAATTACACACGTTTGTTCTAACAGGTGGCGACTGGCGTGAGCACTCACACAGAAAGTGGCACAAATTAAATAAAATTTCCACGCAAATCAGCTACTGCCTGGAACATATTGAACTCAATAAACTTTTGCTGGAATGAAAATACAAATGTAATGTGAGCCAAGTTAGGGTAACCCAAGACAAATGGGGCGAACATGTAGTCAAACAAAAGTCATAAGATACTCGTAGATTCTAAACAGTTGACCAAGAAATGTAATAAGCTTGCAATCATATTCACATAAACACAATCGGAAGCACTCTTGATTGAAATTTGTTCATTTTTAAGGAAGTTCGCGACAAATGGTGCAGGCCGGTGTGGCCGTGCGGTTCTAGTCGCTTCAGTCGGGAACCGCGTGACCGCTACGGTCGCAGGTTCGAATCCTGCCTCGGGCATGGATGTGTGTGATGTCCTTAGGTTAGTTAGGTCTAAGTAGTTCTAAGTTCTAGGGGACTGATGAGCTCAGATGTTAAGTCCCATAGTGCTCAGAGCCATTTTTTTGACAAATGGTGCCAATAAGTGGCCAAGTACTACATACAAATAAAAGTCTGAAACTGTTAAAGTAATGAACCAAAAATACACCGTTCCAGCAACAGATCGATATTTTACACTAGACTACACACTGAGAAAACGCCCTGCAAACTAAATAAGAATATTCAAATGGCTCCAAGCACTATGGGACTTAACATCTAAGGTCATCAGTCCCCTAGACTTAGAACTACCTACACCTAACTAACCTAAGGACATCACACACATCCATGCCCGAGACAGGATTCGAACCTGCGACCGTCGCAGCAGCGCGGTTCTGGACTGAAGCGCCTAGAACCACACGGTCACATCGGCCGGCTCAAAATAAGAGCGTGGACTGGTGGTCGACGCTACACATGTACTCGCAACTAAGCCCCCTTCTTTTGCCATCAAACCCAACAAACTAATGATAATGAACATATCATTTAATTTTTCTCTGACTAAATTGACTCTGAAAGAAACGTTATTAGCGTTCTGAATGACTGCACACTACATTCTAATATCTCCATTTTGCCACCACATGGAGAGGGAATCCCACACAGCTATGACCCCACCGCTCCCCGTACAGACCAAATACTGCCTGCCTGTCGGAACCAGCGGGACAGCGGCCCCTGTTCAAACCCAGTCGAGGGGCAGCTCCTCCTCAGCGCTGACCAAACTGACACGTTCTACTCAGCTATCTTTGTTTTTCTTTGGCGTTGGCTTCCCTCTGCTGCATTTGCCACTATCTTTGGTCAGCCCTGACCTCGCGGTATTTATCCCATACTCACTTTCGAGCACTCAGACAAGCACGGTGGAAATTGTTTGAAGGAAAAAAGGGAGTGTTACATACAAATCAAACACAAAAGAGTCCATCTTATCAACCACTAGGCGTCAATAAAATGGTGATGGTTATCGACATCAAAACTAACGATAACAAATTACCATTTAACGGCAAACACGAATGGAGCAAAACAGTAGTGCAACTCCATCTATATCAAGAGCATTTGAATGTTAATTACAGAAATCCACAGTTTTGTTCCCTGTGTGACAAAATTTTATACACTTGGCCCCTTTCGAAGCAACAAACCATCCTTTTATCATGTCCCTATGATCAAATTATATAAACAGTAAGGTTTCTTTACATTAATATCTTACTAGTTTTATTTCCAGTATTAACATTATCAACTGTAATTTATTATTTCGCTCCAGAAATAAAAATTTGTGGATTACCACTAACATATTTGTATATCCATGATTGCTACTATTTCCAATCTTTATTTTTCAAAATAAGAGAAGCATTAAGTGTCTCTTACCTTCTGTCTGACTGCTACTGCACCTCAGAGTGTAACCTTCTCTTGTATGCGTTCGTAAGATCTTTAGAAATAACTGCTGGAAATTCTGATTTAGTCAGGGTTTTATTTACAAATATGAGGTTGCTGCCTAACGATATGCAGACTTCGTCATATTTCGGTATCAGTTGCTTTGGAAAGGGATCAGTTTGCTGCCTGCCGATTCGCTCGCCATCTGCCCGACATAACGTGCAGATTCGCACGATACAGAAAAAATCGAACCTTTCAGTCTACGTTTGTTCAACGAAGTCAGATACAAATCATGTTGTTGCATTATACTCTGTACAAATTTCTGTCCTCCGTCACCAAACTAATTTACTCGTCAACAACGATTCGCTGACTGACGACCATCCACACAGTTAATCCAATTAATTTACGAGTAAGTCGACCACTCATAGTGGAAATAATTGTTATTACCAGTTGTATTTATGCTTTCCATGCTTTGTTCCTGCGATGGTCACTGTGACGCGTTTCGAATTCCGAACAATTAGGCTTCAGAAGTATACAGCATCAGCATCTCAGTCTAAATTGTAAATTATTTCCCAAATATACTGATATGCGTTCCACAGGTGATCATGGCAGGACAACATATATTCTGGCGACGTGAACTGTAAAAAAAAAAAACTTTATCTTTTGATATGGATACAGTGCATGCAATACAACGTCAAATATTACTTAGCTTGGTTGTAAAAGATGGCCAAAATCATGCCACGAACGTCATAACACCGCAGCAACGCTCGATTTTTGCTTCTTATTAATGCCGTATTCGAGAGCATTCTTGTTTAGCATTGTTAGTCAGTTGTGTATGGATATTAATTTCTTTTACTTGAATTCATTATTAGGTGTTGCGGAAAAGATCGGAAACTTGCTTAACACGGAGCTCGAAAATTTACAGTAGATAGAATTTACAGATAACAATGAAGATAGTGACGTGGCTGTATATAATGTAGGCGCTTCATGTATCGAAACTGAATAGCATGCTCGAAGCGAAGCTATAAATTCTATTGATGGTTAAAATTGTTCGCGTGTTGTACCGCGTCAAAGCCGACGTTTCGATCGTATTACAACGGCAACGGCCTTCTTCAGAGCAATCCACTCCCACTGGCTATTATTAGTCACACCAGTAGCCAAGTACAGGATTTGAATACCACACTCACTTACAGTTTAGTGAAGTCAATAAGAAACGAAATGTCAGAATTAAAAATCGAATTGTCATTAGGAATTTCAAGCAAATTATCATCTGAAATACGTTGCAAAATGTTCTCCGTATGTGATGAAATACAAACTTTGCATATTAAATATGCGGTGAGAGTGAAATATGAACAAAATCTGAGGAATTTACTTCTGCGATAACGAACTTAACCACTGTTGAATTGAATTTAACTTCGCAGCACAATGCTGTTAAAACTGACATGACAAATTTATCTTTCGAATACGCTATATTAATAGCAGAAGTAACAGCATTGAAATATGCCTGTGAAATATTAATGGCATCTGATTTTGTATTATCTAAACCAGGAATGGTTTCAATTGAAAAGTGTAATGAACAATTAAATTCTGAACTAACACACGTACTGCAACTTTCAATTATTCAACTTTTACCTGAAAGTTATTGAGATACAAGTTAATCCCTCTGAGAATCCATTGAGTAAAATTTTACCAGAAACACAAGACGATAACACAACACGAAACAAATCAGTGATGTAGCGAGGGAGCCATACGATGGAAAACAAAAGGCAAAAGACACATTGTCATCTGTCACTACTTCCCATAGTGAAAACATTTATCCAGTAGTAAACAGTAAAATGTTCAGTAACATAACAAATACATTGAAGTGACAAAATTCGAGGGATAGCGACATGTACGTACACAGATGGCGGTAGTACCCCGTACACAAGCCACAGACAAAAGGTGCATTGGTGGAGCTGAGCTGCCACCTGTACTCACGTATTCCACATTCATGTGAAAAGCTACCTGACGTGATTAAGGCCACATGACGGGCATTAATAGACTTTGAACGCCGCGGAATCATAGTTGGAGCGAGACGCATGGCATATTTCATTTCGGGAGTCACTAGGGAATTCAATATTCCGAGAACCACACTGTCAAGAGTGTGCCGAGAATACTAAATTTCAGGGATTACCTCACACCACTGACAACGCAGTGGTTAATGGCCTTAATACTTCAAATTTCTTTAAAACACAGCCCTTTTAACGTGATTTGTGGAAGGGACCAAGGAGTGAAGTGCACGTATTTTGTTGATTCCCACAGTAGCAATATGTGGTTCTCAAAGGAAGCTATTTAAAAATATGAAATTCCTCACATAATGTGTACATCCTTAGGCTCAGTATAATATATGTAATCATTTTATTTATAATCGTTCCACTATAGTTAGAGACAGGGTAAAGACCACGTGCCTGTCTGGAAGGCACAATAGCAAGATTTTGTCCACAAAGAAAATAACTTAAAAATACATTTCACACGCTAATTGTATATCATTATGCTTGCCATAACCCACGTAAACATTTTATTATGATCCTATGACAGCGAGAGACAGAGCAAGGACCACGTGGATGGCTGAAGGGGCCACAACAGCAAAATGTGGTTCACAGAGAAAGCTAATTAAAACAAAAAAAACACAGCGCTTACATGGCATCTCCTCACCCAACCTGTGTGCTGCCAGATGCCGAATACGAGCGCTGTTCTCCCTGTCCTAACTTTCACGCCAGGCGCTGGACTGTGGGACAGGAATAACCTGCCCTGTACTATTCATACAGAAGGCGGGGGTTCGACCACGCCATCAGGTCACCTCGTTCGGTACCAGCATTGCCTACCCAAAAGTATGAGTTCGCAGTACTGCATAAATACAAAGATTTGAGGAAAATGATTAAAAAATGTATGAATACAGACTCATTTACAGATATTTTTCTCTTATTACGAGTATACAAAGACAATGCCGAAGGCGACATATAAGCTGATGTACCAAAGTCTTTATTTGCAAGTTCTGCCATATGGTAGGTACGATAGGCGATAACGTCTCCATCAACGAAACTTTCAAGTCCAGGCTGTTGTAGACTTAATTTTGATCATGGTAATGGTTGGCTCACTGTAGCCATTGTACGTGGAGGTACGGGAGTTCCTAACGTACCTGGACTTGAAAGTTTCGTCGATAGAGACATTATCGCCTATCGTACCTACCATATGGCAGAACTTGCAAATAAAGACTTTGGTAAATCAGCTTATATGTCGCCTTCGGCATTGTCTTTGTATACTTGTAATAAGAGAAAAATATCTCTAAATGAGTCTGTATTCATTTGGGTTAAAGGTAGAGGCGTATGTGAATATGTAAAGTTTGTTGGTGCGTTAGGAACTCCCGTACCTCCACGTACAATGGCCACAGTGACACAACCATTACCATAATCAAAAGTATCATTAATGTCAATACTAAAATTAAGACTACAACCACAGAAAACACGAGGTCCGTCGACAAGTGCGGTAGCAGCAACACTCTTAACTGGTATGCGGTTCTTCTTGTCTCCAGCTGTTGTGGCGAACTCGATGTTCTCGATGGTTTTATACACTGTCTGTTTAGAACGGCGACGAATTCTCCTGTAAGGCATCGTGGCGGTGTTCAATGCAGTTGCCTGTGCAGCAGCAGCAGCGCGAATGAGCCTCTGCGCGGCTCTCGCTCGCTTATATAGTATATGCAGTAGCTTGGACTTAGAACATTTTCACAGTGCCAGTGGAGTATTATCCCGGACGCGCACACTGGGTGTTCTAGATGTATCACTTACTGGCATCATTAGCCTTGTGCGAGCCGCTAAGCCAGGGCTACTTGTTTTGAAGGCCTGTCAAGCAACATTTGCAGTGGAAGTATGGATGGGAATCGTGAAGGCACCGCAACTTACATTTCGAATCTCGCTCGTGGTCTGCTGCCTCAGACGTCTCCGTGAGCGAAGGAGGAACTGTTTCTCGTTCAGATCTCATCACACATCTGACCCCAGTTGGTTTCCGCTAGTGGGATCAGGTGAAACGACTCCAGTCGAGCCGGCCGGTGTGGCCGAGTGGTTCTAGACGCTTCAGTCTGGAACCGCGCGACCGCTACGGTCGCAGGTTCAAATCCTGCCTCTGGCATGGATGTGTGTGATGTCCTTAGGTTAGTTAGGCTTAAGTAGTTCTAAGTTACAGGGGACTGATGACCTGAGATGTTAAGTCCCATAGTGCTCAGAGCCATTTGAACCAACTCCAGTCGTCACTGAGTAGGACCTCATGACGACAAATCTCGTAGCCTGAGGCATTATACAGACAACAATGCGACTGCTCGAATGGAAACACTGGATGAGGGCTATGGAGTCGCCACTTTGAACCACTTACATGAACGTGCACGTAAGTGAAATTAGAGCAGATATACGGAAGAATGGAGCGACTGGTAAGACCTGACCTTGAGGGAGCTCAGTTTGGATTTCGAATTAACACTCGACACTGTTGAGGCGTTTTGCCTTAGAAGATAGGCTAAAGAGAGACAAGCCTACAGTCACTTATATCCTTTGAAGATTTAGAAAAACTTGTAACACTGTTGACTGATACACTCTCTTTGAAACTGTGTAATTATTGGGAAGAAAACAGGAAGGGAAATGTTGTCTACAGCTTATACAGAAAACACACACTGCAGAACGAGATGTCGATGGGCGTCAAATCAAAGTAGTTCTTGAGCTGGGAGCGATATAGGTTTGTAGCGTATTCACGGTGGTATTCAGTCAGTCCCTTCAACAGTCATTAAAGAAAGGAATTCGTCTACATCTACATCTACATATATACTCCGCTAGCCACAAAGCGGTGTGTGGCGGAGGGCACTATTCGCGCCAAAGTCATATTTCTCCCCTCTGTTCCACTCGCTGATCGCGCGAGAGAGAAACGACTGTCTGAACGCCTCAGTACGAGCTCTAATTTCCTTTATCTTTGAATGGTGATCATTGTGCAATTCAAAAGTTTGTGGCAAAAATATGTGCTCGAAATCCTCCGCGAACATCGGATTTTGGAATTTAGTGAGCAGCCCCTTCCGTATAGGGCGTCGTCTATCTGCAGATGTCACCCGCTTCAAACTCTCTATTAGATCTTCCAACAACCCTACCACAACAAAGGTCAAAAATTAATTATGATTGTAGTGTTGCTCACGCTGCTAAATATTGCATTTTCGCGCAACAACAAAGTTATATTATGTGGCAGGTGTCATTAGAGCACAGTTAATAAAGTCATTTCTTGAAATAATGGATAAACTAGGCACTCATCTTTCCGTGTTTCCCGCGTTGGTCTCGTTGTGAACTCATGGCTCAATCGTTGAAAATCTAGGTAGTGATGATTCCAAGCTCGGATGCAAAGAGGCCTAGGTGTTATTCTGCGATATTCAAAAGTTTTATAGATGTGTTTCATAAACCAACTTTTGCAAGTTAGGACAATGGTGATGTAAAAAAGTAATCAGCACTCCGAATTTAAGTTACACTTCTTTTTTATTACTTTTGTTGAAATATCACGTAACTCGTTCCAAAACATCACTTCACAATATAAAACATACTTGAAAATATCTTCCTCAGTGTTAAAGTTCACATTTCATAAACTGACTACAATTTGCGTCTTTTTAACAGGACGACCAAAACTTGACTCTCTAATAAACGCTTACGCGCCCAAAAATCAGAGTTACAAGTACGTGAAAGATCATAGTGACAAAATAAAGAATAAGCATAAGAATAATTTCATTGCAATATATACATATCGATGTATCGAAGTACCTCTACATTAACGAAATCAAATCTGAATGTTGTCACAGAATTATGTTAACTATTTTACAGAAACACACTAGAGTATTGCTGGTATCGAGAGGTTGAGGTAAGGTGCCGTAATGGTTACGTAATTCAAGTACCATTACAATCTGTAACGATCTCGCGATGGCTAAGAGTACCGGTCACGAGTCTTGTCACTTTTCTTTGGACCTTCTCAGTCTTTTGAATAAGAACCAACTGGTAAGGGTCCCATACAGACGAACAGTACTCTAAGACTGGACGAAATAAAGTATTGTAAGTAATTTTCTTTGTTGAAGGACTGCATCGCTTCAGGATTCTACCAATAAACCGCAATCTAGAGTTCGCTTACTCATTACTTGTGTAATTTGTTCGTTCCATTTGAGATCATTTCGAATAGTCACACCGAGATACTGGACGAACGTTACCGCTTCCAAAGACTGGGCATTTGTTTTGTACTCGTACATTAATGGCGATTTTCGCTTTGTTATACGCAGTAGGTTACACTTACTAATATTGACAGATAACTGCCAGTCATTACACCACGCGTTTATTTTCTGTAAATCCTCTTTGGTTTGTTCACAACTTTCGTGTGATACTACTTTCCTATAGGCTACAGCATCATCGGCAAACAGTCTAATACTGCTGTCAATAGCATCAACCAGATCGTTTATGTAGACTGTACAAAGCAGCGGACCTATTACGCTGCTCTGGGGCACACCTGATGTTACGCTTGTTTCTGTTGAAGTCTCCCCATTCAGGACGACATACTGGTCTCCGTCTGTTAGGGAACTTTCTATCCAACCACATATGTCATCGGACAGACGGGAAACGCGCACTTTCTGGAGCAAGCCACAGTGCGAAACTGAGTCGAACGCCTTTCGAAAGTCGAGGAATATGGCATCAACCTGGGAGCCGGGGGGTTGGGTTGCTTGGGTAAGGAGACCAGACAGCGAGGTCATCGATCTCATCGGGTTAGGAAAGAATGGGGAAGGAAGTTGGCCATGCCCTTTCAGAAGAACCATCCTGACATTTGCCCGGAGTGATTTAGGGAAATCACGGAAAATCTAAATCAGGATGGCCGTACGCGGGATTGAACCGTCGTCCTCCCGAATGCGAGTCCAGTGTCTAACTGGGAGCCGGTATCTAGAGCCTGCTGTATATCATGCACAAAGAGCGCCAGCTTTGCCTCACATGACCGCTGTTTCCTAAAACAGTGCTGGTTTCTGCAGATGAGCTTCTCGGAGTCTAGAAAGGTCACTATGTCTGAACACAAAATATGCTCCATGATTCTACAACAAATCGATGTCAGTGAAACTGGCCGGTAATTATGTGCATCCGATTTTCTACCCTTTTTATAAACTGCTATGACCTGGGTCTTCGTCCAGTCCCGTGGAACTTTCCGCTGTTCCAATGATCTCTGATAGATGATGGATAAGAATGGTGCTATATTTGTAGCACAGTCAACATAAAATCTTACGGGAATACCATATGGGCCAGTTGCCTTCCTGGCGTCTAAGGATCTTAACTGTTTTACAATCCCAGATACACTAAACATTGTGTCTGCCACCCTTGCATTTGTTGGATAATTGAAAGGGGGAATGGGGCAGCAGTCCTCTACCGTAAACGGCTTTTTGAAAGGTAAGTTCAGAATTGCGGCTTTTTGTTTATCATCATCCACTACATTACCCGTACTGTCAGCAAGATAAGGTATTGAATTATTTGTAACGTTCATAGATTTTACGTACTACCAAAATTTTTGGGGTTATTTTAGAATATTGCTTCCAGTTCGTTAAAAGTATTTCTCATTGACCTTTTGACAGCTGCTTTCATTTCGCATAATTTCTGTTTGTCAGTGCGGCAGTGACTACTTTTAAAACGACTGTGCAAAATTCCCTGCTTTCTCAGAAACTTCCTAATATGTTTCCTTTCCTTCCCCTATATTTTTGCTAGGCACGTATTTCTCTAGCACGTAGTGGACAATACCGCTAAATTCCTACCAAAGACGCTCAATATCTTTGTGTCGCGCGGTGAATACTTGGAGCTGACTAGTAAGATGTTGATTAATGACACTTTTATTTGCTTTCCCCAACAAGAAAACTCTACGCTGTTTCTTTGGTTTTTTTGCAATTTCTACTGACATAGAAGCGACAACGACATTATGGTCCTAATACCTTCTTCTTGATTAACTTTCTCAAAAAGATCAGGTCTGTTTATCGACGAGATATCTAGTATGTCCCCATCTCTAGTTGGTTTTCTAACCAATTGCTCAAAGTTGTATGTTGATAGCGCTCGTAGAATAACATCACACGAGTATTTGCCTTTGTCCCCTGTGACAAACGTGTAATTTTGCCACTCAATGGATGCCAGAATATAGTCTTCACCTATAACTAATGGATAATTTGGATATTTATTTCCTATGTACTCAAGACTTTCTCTGAAACGTTCTGCGACGTTTGTTGCGGATGCTGGTGGTTTATAAAGACATTCTGATACAATGGTCACTCCTTGTCTGATTGACAACTTTATCCAGACTATTTCACAGTCCAACCCAGTATCGATCTCAACTGCGTTTAAACAGCTTTTAACTGCAATGAGCACACCACCTCCCATAGAATCAGTCCTATCCTTCCTAAACATTGTCCAATCCGAGTTCAAAATTTCACTACTATTTATACCTGGTTTCAACCAGCTTTCGGTACCTAATAAAATATTGGCATTACTAGTGTTTATTTCGGAGAGTAACTCGGAGATCCTGCTATAGACATTTCGAAAATTTACTAACATGACATTCAGCATATTTAAATCCTTTGGAATGACCTGTTTAGACGAACTAACGATTGTTACAGTCGCTACACCCACATCAGTGTCATTAACTGGTAATTTTCAGGCCAACGGTTTGTTTCCCGTGGGAGGGAACCTAATTTAAAATAGACAATTAATCCAAAATAGACAATTAATCTCCAGGAAAAAGAAGAAATAACTTTAGACATGACATATAAATCCTTTTAGGGACAAAGAAGGACTTGAAAGATCAGTTAAAATGATTTAATAGGGTCTTGAAAAGACGTTATGAGATCAAAGTCAACAGATGTGAAGCAAGAGTAATGGCATGTAATCGAATTAAACCAGGTAACTCTCTGAGAAATAGATTAGGCAATGGGACACCAAAAGTAATATGCGAACTATGCTGTTTCAGCCGAGGATGTACTTTACACATGTTATTTAGAGACACAGAGACCATCACAAGGTAGATCAGTCCGAAGAAGTACATGAAATCAGCCTGCAGGGTGAAACAAGAACAACAAAATTGCAACAAAACATACTATAAAGTTTAATTGAAGAAAGAAACTGTTGAAGTGGCACGCGCACTTTCAGATTCACAAGTTTTCCCATCGCCACCAGCCGTGAGCCTTTCTATCATGAACAGTGATGGCAAGATGCGGGCCGCCACACTGGAAAGTGTGCAGACGACAGGGCCTTTTCCATACGACACAGAGCAATGTCTGTCATAGCCACTCTCCCTGAAGCTGCTCTCTTTTCATTTAAGTGAGTACACAATTAAAATTGTAAGTGCTAATTTAAATAAACTTCACAAGCCAAGATTGTCAGACCAACATTTTATTGGATGACCCGTTGCGACAGACCTACGCTGTCATCATTGGATCTTTACAATGTACTTTCTACGATAGAAAAGCTCAGTCGAAACTTTTAATCCAATAAAATGCTTTTTTAGCTATCTAGGCTTGTGACGCTTTCTCAAGCAGAATGCCCCCACACTGATCATGTCTGGAATTCATAAAAATTACAAATGGAGAAAACTATCCTGGGTTATTGGAATCTGTTGTTCCTAGTCGCATTACTTATCTTCCTTTGTAACTATCTGGTGACTTATGTCACAAAACTAAATAAAATTGCCATGGGAGACGCCTTACACCGCTCCTAAAATAGAGATAAAATATAAAAGGGAAAAGTACTAATGTCTCTGTAGACACCTTGACACCAAATTGAGAACTAATAAATGGACGCTGCAGAAAATTGTTGGACACTCACTGGTCGTAACTTTGCTTGTGTTTATTCAGTGACGAGGAAGAAATCCCTGTTGATTGCCGCTCAGATGTATTGAAGCTAACACACAGAGGAGAGAGCTCTAGTGTTATATCTGCCAGTACATCGTTGCACAAACATTAATGTTTTATGTGGTTAGCGGTTGTTGTTCAGTAACTCAGAAGCCCGCCATTAGCAACGTGAGTAACTGCTGGTGACACAAGATCGGAGCGCGCAGCTTACCTAATGACCTGGCCCAATTACGCGATCGAGTATCTGATCCAAAGGCGCGTTAAGCCGATCAGTGCTCGTTAGTTATTGAACGAGGTGCAGAAGTACAAAACTTATACACAAAAGCCTCATACCCACACACACACACAAAATATTAATATGTATGTTGGGGATGGACAACATTTACCGTCAACTCTCAGTCTGATGGTATCTTCGGGCGAAAAAAAAAAAAATCAATTTTCACGAAAGCTCGTTCTGGTCACGCTCAATGGCAATGAAAAAGGTCAGAATAGAACGAACATACACATAAACACACATGGAATAGGATTTTTAACGTAGTATTGGTCGTATTGATATTGCTCGTGTGTATACGACAACCTGTGAAAACCATTCGACCATCATCTGCTGATTTGTACTGCACAGACGCCACGTATGTAATCACCCCTGTACTCTGTCGTTCAAAGCCCCCCCCCCCCCCCCTCCCCCGCGTTGCCGCCATTCTGCCTCTACAGCTGTCCATAACACGCTCGAATTGTCCTGCACGTTCCTCAGAGCAATTACGAGCAATTGCGGCGCAGTGGCATGGCGCATTGTCATCCATAAAAGTTCCATCGTTGTCTGGGAACATGTAATCCATGAATGCCTGAGAATGGTCAATGATCGGTTCAGTTGCGCCAGACGACCCAGTTCGTTCCATATAAACATGCCACATCACTCTGGAAACACCACCCCTTGCATAGTGCCTTGTTGACAGTACGGGTCCGTGGCTTTGTGGGGTCTGCACCGCCCTCGAACCCTATCATGATCTCTTATCAACAGAAAACGGGACTCATCTGAGCAGGCTGGTCAACCAGTCGTCCAGGGTCAAGCCGATATGGTCATCTGTCCACGAGAGTCACTGCTGACGACGTCGAACTGCCAGCAAACAACTCGCGCCCGTCGTCTGCTGCCACAGCCCATTTGCGCCATATTGCGCCGCACTGCCTTAACGGATACGTTCGCCGCAAGTCCCACGCTGATTATTGTCGTTATTTGAAGCAGTGTTGCTGGTCTGTCAGCACTGATAACTCTAGGCAAACGCCGTTGCTCCTGAACATTCAGCGAAGGCCGTCGGCCACTGCGTTGTCCGTGGAGAGAGGCAGCGCCTGGAATGTGGCATCCTCGGCACACTCTCGACAGTGTGGATCTCTCAATGTTCAACACCCTAACGATTTCCGAAATGGTATGTCCCATGAGTCTGTCTCCAGCTACCATTCCGCGTTCAAAGTCTGTTAATTCTTGTCGCGCGGCCATAATCACGTCAGAAACCCTTTCACGTGAATCACTCGAGTACAAATGACAGGTCCGACAGGGCACTGTCCTTATACGCCTTACGTATACGACATTATCATTACTATCCCACGACTTTTGTCACCTCAGTGTACAGAGAGTCCACATACCGGAACCGAACTTGCGGACAATACTATACAAAGAGAAGAAGAAATGCGTGAAAATAAGAGAGGAGATTTGCTTCTGTGAGACGAATTTCACAAAGCACAGAAAAACCTAAGTGAAAACACTGCCTATGGAGAAGCTGACATTCCTTCAGAACGGCTGATATACTTGGAATAGCAAACCATGACAAACCTGTTCCACCTGCTTTGCAAGATGTACGGCAGGAGAAATACTCTCTTGCCCATGTAGTATCAGGTTTCATGACAGACGCGCACGCGCATAATGACTGAACAGAATTATTGCTAACGCTCAGCTACCACACGCTAATTTACAACCGATAACGATTTAATGGACTATATAACACAGAGATATGCTGAGTAGTCACTTTGAGATGACTGAACACTGGGAGTTTTCGCACAAAAATAAATTTTTAAAGACAACACTCGTGATAACGCCGAAACATCGTATTTCTAATACACAGAATAATATTACACGAGGTACTAAACAAATATTGTAATGTCAGTAAGGTGTGAGACAGTATTTGGTTTGTAATATGCTGAAGGCACGGCAACAATTTGTAGTGTGGAAACTTCCTGGCAGATTAAAACTGTGTGCCGGACCGAGACTCGAACTCTGGACCTTTGCCTTTCGCTGGCGAGTGGTAGAGCACTTGCCGCGAAAGGCAAAGGTCCCGAGTTCGAGTCTCGGTCCGGCATTTAGTTTTAAACTGCCATGAAGTTTCGTATCAGCGTACACTCCGCTGCAGAGTGAAAATCTCATTCTGGAATCTGTAGGTACTTTTCATGAAACGAGTTTAAGAGAGCTGAGTGCTCTGAGTGCAACAGCCAAGCCGAGTGGAAAAGTAATGAATTACCCTTCACTGTGTTCGAGACACAATGCTCACTGTGCTGGCTCTAAATTGTGGGAACTGAATACAACGTTTTATCTTACAACCTGTTACCAATTACAGCACTGCATTCACTACACATTATGCTTCCTATCATTGCACTGTTGTCACTCGCTCTTTAAGTTTTGGCTGAATTAGCTGGAAATCCTCTGCACCAATTGTGAATAGTGTAGGCGGTGGCACAATTCCTGTAGTCTTCAATATGTAGCGATACTGTTTGCTTGTAGATGTCGTTGACACAGTTTCTACGAAATGATAACACCATGTTAATTCATCTTTCAGAACCTAATTGTTATTCAATGAGCTAAATGAAACAACAACTGGAGAAAACTTTGTTGCACAACATTGAATAACACTTCCCCGAATTATCTTGTGTGTAATGCCATCTCAGTTACGTCCGTTACTTTCACAAACACAACTGAAAATAATTCTTTATTCTGTTCTGAGCATCACTGATCGCCTCACTGAAGACTGCAACACTCTTCCAAAGCTGTAATATGTACTTTGGGTTCACGTATATGAGTAGCTATGATGAGTAGCTGTTGATCATCCACAAAAGCAAAGTTTACATGGAAGCTATGCGTTGTCCATGTTGCATAATAGCGTAGAAACCGCACCATTAATTGAGGATGAACTCAGTATTATCTTTCGACGAAACGCGGCTTTTCTGAGTCGTGGATACTTACTAGTAACAAAACTAAACGTGTTGTGTGAGGCACATCGGTATTTGCTCAATAAAATTCACTTTCTAACATCATTGTTTCATATCACTGTTCTCGTTACTGGTCCGTACTGTAAATCTCGTCTTCTCTCTAAAATATGCGCTCCAACGTCTAATGTCCGTTATTGACTGGCGTTCCCCTTATGACGCACTAACTTTACTCAATGCCATGCTGTCCGAATACATTATTCCAGATAGTTAATTTCATAGCCAGTACACCGGTTGGCCCATCTAAACGTAAATGTCTCCGGAACGGTTGATATTGGAAAACGACTTCCGCGAGTACGTATTTAAGGCAGGGGCTCATGAAAGTAAATACTACGAGACATTCTAAAACGTAAGCAAACAAAAACGTATGTTCGTTTTCTTTAATGGACACCGCGTACGATATTTAAAGCAATCAATAATGTGAGAAATCACAAAAAGAATGTCGTTGCTTGCACAAAAATATGTCAATTACATCGAGAGAAGTTGGAAAGAGGAAGTTTACGCTTGAAATAATAAAAAGGCGGACCTCCTGCACATCCCGAGATGCAAGTGTGAACCGCACATTTCACTGTTATTACGAGGGTTTCCTGCCGCAAGCACTGATATGTGTATTACGGTTTCCCTCTTGCGCATGTTATTTACCTACGTACACTCTACAGAAAAGTACTAGTCAGTGTGCTAAACCAGCAGTTCTAAAACGGCGAATGCGACGGGGCAGTCCTGTTCAGAGGTTTCCAGCGTGATCTCGGAATTCATTCCCATGAACAATTTTGTCTCGCGACATGAGAAAAATGTGGTTCATCTGCAGTTTCAAACAACAGTAGACAACACGAAAGCCCGTATTACAGCTGCATGTGCCGAAGTGACATCTGAAACACTGACAGCAGTGAGCTGATCAGTGGCAGAGAGTGCACAGGGGGTTGCCACGTAAATGGCAATGTAACTGATGTACAACTGTGTGCAACTAGCATTTAGCCCCCTGTTAAATTCTTGGTCAGCCATTACTTATGTATACTCAGGCCGAAGACACTCGGCATTTCCTTGCCGTTACGTCCATTCTAGTACTAAAATAAATATCAATAAAACACAAACAAATAAACTCTTTCCTTATTTTTCGTTGTGTCACTGGACAATTGCACTGTTTCAAGTAAATAGCAATAAGTACAGCATTTGTCGCATTGCAGTACATCAATCACATCGCGATTACTAGCAACGTGGGATTCAGTCTTGCATCTCGATATGTGCAATGGTGGTGCGTTATGTTTATTTCAAGTGTCGACTTTGCTCCGCAATTTCTCGGGATGTAACTGGCGTACTGTGACGCAACCAATGCACTACTGTTTTGATTTTTCGTGTTACCGATTGCATAATAAATATTACTGAGTGTACTTTTAAAACCACAAGTGTTACCTTCCCAAGCCGACTCTTGGAACCTCCAGAGCGCCGCTCCTTGTGTTTTACATTGTGATTTCCTTTTTAGTCTAAAGTACTCTGTGTGACCTTCAGCCGAGTTTTAGCTTATTAAAATTACAAGGATTTTCTTCTTAGGCCTTAAGCCGAAAAAAAGAAAATGTTTCGTGTTTGGTATGTGGCTTTCAGCCGAGTTTCAGCCTTTCAAAATTAAAATTACAAATTCCTTTTGGCTAGGACTTCAGCCGTAAATCTGTTTCAAGTTGGTATGTTGCCTTCAGCCGAGTTTTCAGCGTTTTCAAATCAAAAGTTGAAAAATTTTGTCTAGCCCATAAGCCGTAAGAAGTAATTCCTAGTTGTATGTGGCCTTCAGCCAAGTTTTCCAGCTTAAATTAAAATTTGGAAATTTCTTTGTCTGGGCTTTAAGCTGTGACATTGTTTGCGTTCCGTACGTGGCCTTCAGCCGAGTTTTACGTGAAGCATTTTAGCATAAAGCCTTTAACCTATTTTAGTTGAAATTTTGAAGGTCTTCCCTTTAGGCTTTAAGCCGTAAAATTGTTTTCTGCATGGTGTGAGGCCTTCAGCCGAATTTTAATCTCCCTTAAATTGAAAATTCAAAATCCTTGTATTGACCTTAAGTCATAAGATTGTTATGCTTTAGTATGAGGCCTTCAACCGAGTTTTACACGAAATATTTTAAGATAAGGCCTTCAGCATTTTCAAATTGAAAGCTCTTCCTCCTAGGCCTTAAGCCGTTAAACTTTTTTGTTGATATGCGGCCTTCAGCCAAGTTTTCAGCCTCTTTAGATTAAACATTGGAACTCTTTGTCTCGGCCTCAAGCCGTAACACTGTTCTTGATTAGTGTGAGGCTTAAGCCGAGTTCTGTGGGAAACATTTTAGCTAAGGCTTTCAGCCTATTTATATTGCAGAAAAATTTTTTTTTCTAAAGAAGTGAAACCTTCAGAAGAACTCCTGTACCTCAGCTCCTTGCTTACGCCTTGTGCCTTGAATTTTCGGTGTGGCCTTCAGCCGATCTAAATTAAATCAAAGGAGGTCATTCGTTAAAACCTTGAGAGTTTTTGATTCTTGTTTGTGTGATTGTGTGTTTTAAGAAATGGAGTTATATGTTTAGTGCAGCTGACAGTAACTTATTTTGGCCCCTTTCGACAAATATAACAGCATCCGCTCTGTCCTGCTACCCCAGGGATTTCAGAATGTTATGCGAAGAACCTTGATAATGGTCATACTCATATGTTGGAAGAAACTGTGAGAAGTCGTACCGGGAAATATAGCTCTTAGGCCTTTCAGAGGTAGTCGTATAGGGGTGGAGGTAGGTCAGAAATAACATGATTCGTCTATGTGGCTGGAATGTCAAATGTGAATATCGTGGTATAAAAAGTGATAATTCTTCTGTCAATGAAATATCTAAACTGTTAAATTCCACATCATGCAAAATGTGGCAACAGGAAAGTACCTGTAGCCCCATTATGAAACCATATAGATTGTGTTTTTCCTATAGCTTACACCTATATTCTTACAATATCAAACATCAAGTCGCTATTCCATCGGAAATATACCTCCCTGGCAGCGACAGCGTCACAGATTCTTCCCACTTATTTATAAATGTGATTTGACGACGCCTCCGTTAAAGAGAACCTGGTTCTTAAGTTCTGGTTTATAAGCATGGAAATAGACTGTTGATCCTATTTTAATGCAAGCAATACGGAAATACATTTAAAAAATTAGTACGGGATGTAGGCTACATGGTGTAGAAGACCATAGTTTTAATGGAACATTTGTTAATTATGGAAGGGAGTACGCTGCACAGCACCACTGTACTTCAGTAGTCCTGACAGTCGTTTTGGCCAATGCTACGTGCTACGGATTCGATTGGACAGTAGGATTACTGGGTGTTTCTTTCTTCGTAGGCCAATTACATTTGGAAATCAGAATGGAATCGGTATGCATGTATACGACATGGAAGACTTTAGTTTTAATGGAACATTTGTTAACGGCCCACACTCACAAAATCACTGTACTTAAATAGCACTGACTGATATTGTGAAACTATACCATACTATTTCGCAAATAACTTTTCTTTGTGTGTTTTGATTTCCACATTCGTCCCAAGCAAAACCTACTGAAGTAGATACATCATCTTGCAATGAACTTTGTTGATCTTGTAATGACTGAGTAACCGAAATCACGAACAGCACATCTCCATCTCAATGCTTCCATTATCTGAAACAAAACAATACCACTTAGAGCAGACCATGTATCTCGACAGCACTTTTTTGCCTTAGAAATACGTCCTGTGATGTTTATTGAGCCGTTAATTTTAGTATAGCATTACCAAGCACAATGAGTATTGACACACTAGCACTGCTGCTGTCAAGGGCAGGATTGATCAGACAGAATATGTCGTAATCAGCTGTCAACTGCCCCTCTTCAGCTATGCCACTCTGCTGCACAGTTTCCAAACATACCTGAACGAGCCTCACCGTCATGCCTCAGTATACATTCTAAATTTCCACTATAACTTTCAGGTCATTGTCAACTGCCACCTCAACATTAACACAAATAGACCCATTAACGATAGATACCACTGAATTCATCGATTCGACTGCTAAACACTACATAGCCGATGTTTATCAATTCTGAGACCCCCACATCTGTTCGTGTTATGTAACCGATCTGCGAAGCAAAAGCATCATCTGGAGCCTGCTAGGATCGTACAGGTGGGCAAACTCCATACAGAACAAAGTGTCTGGCAAATATGCCGTACTTCTCCTGCAATCGTGCGGATGGATTACGATATGTATGTAAGCATACAGGCAATTTTTTACTTGATCAGTGTTTGGCGTTGGATTGGAAGGGTAAGCGATAATACTGGTGTGATGTACCCTTCACTATACAATGTACAGCGGCTTGCAGTGTATTTGTTTTAGATATGGGATGTTCATAGGTGATGGAGTTGTCTGCAAGCAGGGCGAAAAACCTGTGGTGGAGTTGGTAGTTTACCTGAGTATGACTGAAACTGTTGCACAGTAATAGGACTAAAATCCCATACACTGTCATCGGGAGCGTTAAATAAAGTGAATTGCATAGCATTAAGCATTTGGAGTGAGCTGCATATGTCGGGTTCAGGTTCATTTGTTCTAATCTTAAGGGTTACAATCCAAACGTTAATAACTGACTAGTCGGTGAGCTAATGCATAAGAATATCTCAGACTCAAATTCATCTACACTGATTTTTAAGGAGCTGTGATCTGCCCACTAAGATGTTACAGTGTAGGAAGCGATTGACCACAAATCCATGCGGTATTCACCTAGAGACTGTTGAATGTGGATCGAGGTGTGATAGGTACTAAATTGACTGCTGACGTATTGCGGCGTTCTGCCTGTAAGGACGGAAACACATCTGCTGCAAGAGCGTCGCGGGCTACCTACATCCCACACAACTACTCGGCACCAGAAAATAGTTCAGTGTCAACGGGGGTTGTCGACTTGGGACGACATATTTGCGTGCATGACCCACATAATCTAAAACAGTTTGCGGGCTTGCAAAACAACTACGCGCCCCCCGACTCGGCGTTTCTCCCGTGTCCCGTCCCGTCCCGTCCCGTCCTGTCCAGCACTCCCCGTGTCCAGCGCCGTACTGTCCAGAACTGCCTCCTGCCCAGAACTGCCCCATGTCCTCTCCGGAAACCCGCTTCCATCCACTCTCCCCATTCACGAGCGCTGTGATTGGCTAGAGCGCTCGCGCTGTGTCTGCATTCCAACGCACACTCACATAATGAAACATATTCGAAATGCTGGATTTACATTTAAATACTTGAAATTACATAAATATTCCTACGGCTGGATTATAAACACTCTCTAAAACACATTATTAAATACATAAACAATTAAATAAACATATATCAGAAGAAAAGAAGCAAAAGGTAGGCCAGGAGACTAATGTCTCTGTGCTTTCTAAAACAAAGTAAATAATAGATCAGTTTCTTCATGAATAGCATATACCGGGTATTAACAAAGACATAGATGAATCAATATGTATATAAGCATGCTGCTACCGTTTTTTCGTGTAACTGTGGGGTACTTATGGCCTGACGCGAACGATAGTAATTGGCCACTTTGACGTCCATTAACTCATGTACTATTCCAGTTACATGCATGTAATTCATACCAATTTAGGTTTACACTAGTAGCTTTCTGAAGACACTTAGATCGAAGAAATCGAATGAACCGTTTAGATTTAGGAAATTCGTACCTGCGTGTTACCTGTACAATTTACCGTCAGTTACTAAACTTTAAACTAATAAAGATATTGAAAATCTGATTGCACCATCAGAATCGTCGTGTAAGTAATGGTAATGTACATGTTTCTTTTTGGGTATCATGATTCATCTGGCTACTATTAATTTCTATATGAACTGTGAAATGTCTGCCATTAAGGTTTGACAAAGTCCGCCAATCGTTGGTACTCCCGGCGCGTCTCCTCCATCGACACAGCGTCACCATGGAGTTCCCAGCCACGCGGCTGGAGCCCTCTCGCTTCGGCCTGCGCCCGGCACCACGTGGTCGGCCTGCCGAGCGGTCCGTGCGGCCTCTGCTTCCTCCGAACTCAGAATATTTTCAGGGCGCGACGACTCTCCCGTTACCTCATGAGTTCCTGCAGTGTCCTGATGGGAGACGGTGTTTAGACTCAGGCACTGCCATGCACAGGCAATTTGCATCGAGCCACGACTACAGACGGACATCCGCTCCACTACGAAGCTGTTGCCTGCTCCCGCCCAGCTCCCTCATTGACGGACGCCACGTGGCATCTTTAGCGCCACTGCTGGCCCAGGGTCTGCCACTGGATGTCTTAACCTGGATCACAAACTCTGGTAGAAGTTGATCGTATACTGTTTATCCAAGGATTGCGTTACTGTGCACATACTAAAAGCAAACTCTTATGGAACCTTGTTTTCGTAAGCACCACTAGAACTTTGTAAATATTATTTTGGGGAAAACTCGCCCAAGTAAAAGACTTTGAGTTGCTGGACAAAGACCTTCGGCCTGTGAAGCACTCTCGAATGTTAGCTTGTGTTTGGTTCGTTGGAGCAGAGGGAACACTATTCTTCTCCAATAAAATATATTTGTGGAAAAGTACTGTCTTTACCCCCACATATGGTGGATTCCTTAACCGCTGTTGCTGGAGGAAACACTATCATTGATTTGGTCTGGCCTGTACTTGTTGGTTAATTGGAGGATAATCGTGTAACTACTGGGTTTGCTTCTAAAGAAATAACTAACACTATGCGTATGTGTACTACCCATGTGGATATACTCTTCTCTAGGCGGAATACAGTATCATGGTTTGTGCACTACCAAACAGCATGTGAATGTAAGGAATGACCAATGCTGTGATTATGTCCCGAATTTCTAGCTACTCCTGCAGTGACTCTGAATTATGTATGGGAGTGTGAGGCTGTTACACCGCTGTAAATGAATCACTGGATAGTCTGTTGGAAGCTATGTGATATTGTTATGTTTGTATCACAGAGGTTTACTCCATTTCAAAAAAACGCTATGCTATCGACGAAGACTGACGCCATTACACTCTTGTACTTCCGCTGTAGTAATCATAGGAATACGATTAAGGAGATTAGGACAATCATTGAATATCGATGAATTGCAAGTGTTATGCTTCCGAATTTATTTGTGGAGGCCGCGTATACTCTGCATGCTTCTGACCTCCCTCCTGTACATTGTGATAGCCATTGTGATAGCTCTCTTCAGGCGGAGGAGTTCATAGCTTCTAACTAATTAAACAGTGATGTCGAAACATAACGAGATTTCGAGGGAATTAGCAGGGGTTTCTGATTTGGTGGAGAACTTCTCAGACACTATTTATTTGGTTTGTGGATGTATCTTCCACCCCCTCAGCACCTAGCAGGAAAATAGGCCTCATAAGTCAATGAATCAGTTTGACTGACAGCTGTCAAAAAAATTACCCTCGTGCCTTGCAAAGGGGTGAGAGGGAGGGATTGTGAACACTCGTGCAGGGGAAAAAGAGATGGAGTGGGTTTGTGGGGTTTCTCTGAAGGATGGATTCTCCCATGGAGTCGTTTAGCAACCCACAGGGGATTATAAATCACTTAGCATAACAATAGGGTACGGTCTTAAATCAAGCATCTGTCAAAACTGTGATCACTCTCTTTGCCCCACTAGTTCTGATATCCTATGTTATCATCCGCAATTAATGTGTAAACATTCCTTCTGACCACCTTCATCCAGAATCAAAACACATGGAATTCCAACCCTAACTACATCATTCCTCAGAGAAATTTGTGGGTTTTCCTTATTCCTTGAGTCTCAAGTAGCTTACTGTAAGGTTTTAATATTCATCCTCACAAAGAGTCTACTCTTTCAGACCAACTCGATTTCGTCGCAGTTCACATTTGTGGTGCCCTCCCTAATGAATTCACCTCTTCAGCTCGGTTCTGGCTAATGGTGAAACAATTTGTAGCAGATAATATCGATTGAGATGGTCGAACATATACTGATGTACAAGTTAAATGTGAGCTTCCTATGAAGTACATTCAGGAACCCACGGCAACATTTTCGTTAATGATGGTAGATCTCGAGAGATGTTCTTCCCTGTAGTCACTTGAACGACTTGTGTTGGCTTTGAGTGAGGACTATTACCACTAGTGATCAAAATAAGAGATAATAAAAATGCAACTGGGAGGATTGTACCATTCAAATTACGAAGCTGAAATTCATATGTCAGGTTTGGACTGATCAGCTTCATGTATCACTGCTATTACATAAATTTCTTTATATAACGATGTTACCAGTTGGTGGAGGTCTGTACTGATATCGTGAAGCATGTTGATGACTGCAAAAATGGAGTAACTAACATGCATTTCAGTTCATTTTTAATTGTGTACATTTAGTAGCATGTTCCTGTTCAGTGTGTTGCTTAGCTTCGCAGACCCTTGGATGAGCCACATTATGCAGTGGGGGAAACCTGTCGTCGACAGCGGCTGAGTCTCTGGGGCGTTCGCGCCACCACTCGGTGGCAGGGAAGCTGCACCGGATGCACAGCTTTGTCCACCACACTGCCAGCCAGACTCGTGCACACGAATTTCTTTAGCACTATAGCCAACACAGTGTGTGGTCAGAATGCTCAAGCCAATACGAAATAAGTTGTTTCTTGAATAGAAATCTCTGTTCAAATGATAACCTGCTCTCATGCTTTTCACTGACCAGTCTTCTGAGAAAGTCTTTCTTCGCTCTTTTGTGTGGGAGTTTTAGTGACATCTGCATGTCAATGCACTTGGTTTCAATATTTCTCTTCTTCTCAACGTGGGATGGCAGCTCATTGCTTAACAAGAAATACATCATTTATGTGGCATTTTTGAAGTCCACTTCCTAAAATTACATGTGCAGGAAGGCAGCTCACTATCCAAATAAAAAGAGGTCTGCAAGGTGGTGTGTTGGACTGCAGTTTGGAAAAGTCTTATTGGTTCATCTATGATCAAGCCATTCCAAAGATCATTTTGTCAGATTTTGTGCAAGGCAGAAGGGAAGGGTAGAGTTTGGAGGACTCTGGATATGGATGTGGAAACAAACAGTCAGGCTTGAGACACAGGGACTCGGGGTAGAGACATGGAAGAAAACAGACTTCTGTGGGAGGTGTGGATCGAACCACTGCCTGCTTTCTCAAAAATCAATATGCCATCACTAATGCGTTGTTGCCTTGCCTCTTAGATTCTGTTAACAGTACCTTGCAGCGTGGGTTACCACAGGAAGATCACAATTGGGTGCTTTCAAAGCTTTTCACACTCAATATAGTTAATCAGCGTGATTCAAACATTGTTTCCCATTTTGACCAGAGTACATTCAGCCGTGATTACCATTTTTAGGGAATGAATTAGAATGATGGTATCTCTTGACGCGTGAAGAACGACGTTACATCTTTCACTATTCTTCACGCACTGTGCACAATAACACACCAAAGTCTGCAATCTACAACTGAGACCAGGGATGCTGGTGAGTGTGTAGCACAGGTTAACGCATATGTGTGATGCATCCAGTCATCACCTAACAGACGTCCTCTGAGCAAAGTTGTGTGTGGCATATCTGTTTGGTGGTCAGGAGTGTAAGCTGTTTATTACCTGTTGCTCGTTTCAGTGTATGACAGACGTCTGGGGTCTTTGCGAGAGTGTGGCAGAACAGAATGGGTCATCGTAATGTGGTGTACGCCGTGAATGCCCGTAACACAGTAAATATGTGTTTCTGACCATTGATCCCCTATCTCAATGTTATCTATTGTGAATTCATTATCACCTGTTTCAGTCTGACGCAAAAGGTTTGAGGCACTCTGTATGAGGGCTGACATGCAACGAAGTAAGCCTACTGCCAGCTGCACTGGCTGGTGTCGAACCGTAACAACTCTTCAACTCTTGGTGGCCTCTCATCACTGCTGAACGTGAGTGTATTGCGGTGGAGTCCTCCGACTCTGAATGCTATAACCGACTGTCTAGCCTGCTGGCCTCCAAACTGTCAAGTCCGGCTGTCTTGCCCGCTCACTTCCGAAATCTGAATTTGACTCAGGTACACTTCCGGAATGTGAATGTTTCTAGGAAACTGACCATGTTTCTAGGTACCTGATTCCTCCGCGCTTGGTTGAAGGTTTTCGCACGCCACAAATTTTTCTCTCCCACTTTCCGGCCACCATCGGCTCATGCTACAGTTTTATAAACCTTCTTCAGCTCCCTCCATCTGTTCCTTAAAAGCTCATCCCCCAATGGACAACCTTAAGGCTCGCATCAGCTCAAAAGGCAGAACTTTGAGACGGACATCACAGACCGCCTTCCAACGTAGATGTGTGTTCTTTCCATCAGAACGATCTCTCCACCGTGGGAGAACAAAAGCAAAAAAAGTTTCTGCTCTTTTAGCGTCGTGGGAGAGACATCGATCCCGCTGTGACGGCATCGATGGTCGTTTTTTTTCTGTCACCTTTCGAAAAGTTTTTTCTACATCCAGAGCCTGTACCCACGTATTCCGAGATATCGCCTTTTTCTGAATTCCCACATGCCATCTGTGGGTGCTCTAAGCTGTCCGTAGTTTACGTTGGTCGAAAGAGTGGTGGGTTCGCCTTTTTACCTCAGTACAAAGGACGTTCGAAAAGTTTTTTTTATTTCTTGGTGGAGGAGAATGAAAATTTTTGGGAACTTACTTGGAACATTTAGATATACATTGAGGCTACTCAATGTAGCCTCCATCAGCTGTGACGCATGTGGCCCAACGTTCTTTTCATAATTTAAATACACTTTGGTAAAATTCTGGGGATTGCCTTTTACACCATCGCTTGACACAGGAAATAAGATATTTCTCTCTATCAAATGTTTTACCACGCAGGTGGGCCTTCAGACGACCAAAGAGGTAAAAGTCAGACAGAGCCAAGTCCGGACTGTTTGGAGGTTGAGGAACATTTCTCCAACCCATTTTCCTGATTTTCTCCTGTGTCATAAGTTCTGTATGGGGTTTGGAATTGTCACGTTGTAGTCTGATGAGCTGACCCTGAAGCTCTGGTCTGTGGGTTTTGACCTCACGTCGCATCTTGTCCAGTGACAAACACAAATGGTCCTGGTTAATTGTGGAGCCAGTTTAAAAAAAAGTCAATGAAAATGACACAACACTGATCCTATAAGAAGGAGGCCATCACCTTTCGGCCTGGTGTTCGTGCAAATCTTGGTTTCTTCTTTCGAGGGGAACCCGGATGACGCCACCCTATGTGTGGGATTTTGCTCTCAGGTTCGGACAAAGTCAACCATGTTTCATCCCATGTAATTACGCCGTCAAAACACTGTTTCCACTCTTTCGTAAAGGTCTTCATGAGACTCTCGCACACATTCTTCCTCATCGTTTTCATTTCTCTTGTCAATAATCTAGGCACCCAACGTGCACAGATTTTTCTGTACCCTAGTGAGTGTACTAGTGATACCACACTACCCCAGCAAGCTGTCGTGTCGTCACACATCTGTCATTTTGGATGATTTGATCAATGGTCTTATTCTAATCACTCACTGCCGTCGATGGTCTACCGCATCGTGGATTGTCCAGTAGAGAGAAATCACCTTCTTTAAACCTCTGCAACCACCACTGGATACTGCAGCGATCCACTGTGTACTCCCCATAAACGGGGAGCAACTTCCTGTGAATCGATGTGGCAGAGTCATCTCCTGTCTTGAAGAGGAACTCCATCACCGACCGTTGTCGCAAACTGACATCTACCTCACGGTCCATTATGGCTCACCTGTAAATAAAAGAAAATGCTTTTATACACCAACTTATATCTAAATGTTCCAAGTACGTTGACAAAAAATTTCATTCTCCTCCCGCAAAAAATAAAAAAAAATTAAAGACGACTGTGCAAAACGTTTAGAACGCCCTTTGTAATTGCCTTCTGCCACGTTGTCCTAGGTCCGGAGGGACCGAGATCTCACACCTGGCGTTCCGCCCGTACGAAGCCCGTTCCGCCGCTTCCTCTCTCTCTGTTGTGGATTCTTGGCCCAGTTGTGAAAAAGACCCCTCTGCTTGCGTTCCAGCAGAGCTACACCTGCAGCAGGCACTCGGGGCCTCGTTCTCGTCCGCCCAGGACGGCACATCGTCCGTCTTTTACGAGATAGAAACAAAGAGCAACCATAGATAGTTAGTACTGCCTATGCAATCACTGCCATGCCCAATATTACGATTCTAAATTCCTTTGAGAGGGTGGCTATCCTTTCTACTGAGCCACTTCTTACCCGTGATCACGGATGGTAGAGAATAATATGGTAATAACAGACAGATCTGTTATTACCATATTATTCTCTACCATCTGTGATCGCGGGTAAGAAGTGGCACAGTAGAAAGGATAGCCACCCTCTCAAAGGCAACCAACCGCCATCATCCTCTACGTTAACTTATCGAAGTGTAGATAGGAATTACTTTTTTCTTCTCTAACAGTCGATCTCTGTTGTGCTGGCATATCTTTGGGACCTGAGTGAACAGTCGTGACCCACTTTGCTGTGTCTGTGAGGTGGGAATGTGACGTCAGCATCCACTGGCTGCCCCAATGTTAGGAAGCCTAGGGCGCACAAGCACAATGTGCTGGCCACTGCGGACAAAGAGGCAACCGGCGAGTGCTCTGGAAGGGTCGCGCTGGAAACAGTCGCAATTGCCGACGGAAACTTATTGTTGCTACGCACCCTGCCAAATGTCTTTGGCCTACTTCTCGTTTAGCAGTGTGAAACAAGAGTCTCGTGTACTATGAAGTTGCAACCACTTAACACTTGTTCTAGCCACTACATGAAAAGCATCTGCAGCTATATTCCGGAACTTGTTTGTTTCGTGGTCTCAGTATCTTCTTTCTCAGTCATATTTCATCCTTGTGCTGATTTCCAAGTGTAATTAAAATCACAGTTTCGTCGAATTATGTCGCTGGGTTTGTAATTAGGTGGTGACCGTGGCACTTGCACTAGAATTGTAACTTCTTTCACGGACGACTGGTAATTCAATGCATGGTCAATGTGTGTTCGGTATCCCGTGTTTTTCTTTTAAAGTGAGTTACATCTTGATTCCGTCTGTTTTCTTCGTGTATGGATAACTACGAATAATTCAGTTTGTCACACCTTGTGTACCTTCATCTACTGCTCACGTATACGTGAATTTGAAGCCCGTTATAGCTTCTATTGTTTGTTGCCTTAACACAGAAGTCGTCATAGTTCTTGGAATGTTTTCCCACATTCCGAGCATAATTGTCCGTACCTCCCACCCACTCGTTCCCAATGTAACTACCTCATTCTTCGGCAACATGTTTCAAGGAAGAAGCTACTTCAATTTAGAAAACTTTGAGAATATGTCGGAGCAGTTCTTGATTTCCATGCAGTGGCTAAAATTGTTTTTTAAATTACAAAGCGAGCCTTCCAGAACTTAAATTTCAGCCATAAATAAATACTAAAAATCAGTTCCAAACCTCTAGAAATATGTCATCAGAAAGTCTTTTGTATGCAACAAATGGGAGCGCTTTTCCGAACTATTTAAAAAGTGTTAGTAAAGCCAGAAATATTTGTCAACCTCTGGGAATGCCTCACTCGTAACTTCGCAAATTCAAAAAATCCTTAAAACCTTGACCCATAAGACATACTAACAGCCTTCTACACCCGCGAGAACTATCGGCCTCCTACTCAGTTTTACGAGCACCATTCAGTTCCACTCTATTGTGTAACCTCCAAGGAGCAGAATTCAAGTATTTTTATAGGCCATTTCCTACTACCTCTAACAACATTTCGCAGTAAAGTGCAGCTTCCTCTCCAGGCACTTCAGAAGTATCCACTACATACTGGAAAAAATCTGCTGTCATTGGAAAGCCACTATTCCGTAACACAGCATAGTAGGCTGTAGGTATTTCGATTGATAAGAGTTAGGATATCTCGGTATTGCAGATTGCACACACCGCATTCCCTAAGATATTCGAACCAGATGTAGCGTTCAGAGTAGCCAAAAAGAGCGGACAGTGTGTGCCCAGGAATTTTAGGCTGCAAATGATCAGATACGTATCCAGCCAGATGCAACTGCAAGTCATACAACAAGAATCTCACGGGACGCTGTGAATACTTGGTTCGTAAGTCTTGTTATTTCTGGACACAGGAATATACTTTTTCCTATCGCTCGCCCGATTTAACCCCTTAAAACTTTTTTCATGGTAATACCTACAAGCAAATGTGTTTTAGACTGATGCCATGAAAAGTACAGGGTGCAACCAACTGCAGTTGGTGGGTCATGTCGGTACCAGTTACGTGTGTCGCTTTGCATCGGAGCAGGTTCTGTCTGGTTTCGGGCGGCTAGCGGAATTGGTAAAGACTGGCAGTCTTGATTGCGAGATTAAGGCGGAGCTCACCATCTGCAGCATCGTCGATAGGACCGATTGTGGTCATTTGGTGCAGAGCCGAGTGGAGGGTCTGAATCTGAGGCTCAGGCGGTTCTGCGACGGTGTAGGCTGCAGATTCCTTGACTTGCGCCATCGGGTGGTTGGTTTTCGGGTTCCGCTTAATAGGCCAGGAGTCCACTACACACAGGAGGCGGCTACACGGGTAGCGGGGGCTGTGTGGAAGTGACTGGAGAGGTTTTTAGGTTAGAGGGTCTCAGGGAACCACGGAAGGGGCGTCTGTCTAAAAGTGGACATGTAAAACACAATAAGGTTGTTGTAGAAACGATTATTGTAGTTGTAAATTGTCGTTGCTGTGTTGGGAAAGAAGCAGAGCTCCAAACCCTAATAGAAAGCATTGAAGCTCAAATAATTGTGGGTACAGAGAGCTGGCTAAAGCCGGAAATAAGTTCAGTCGAAATTTTTTCAACGACCTAACAGTGTTCAGAAAAGACAGATTCAATACAGTTGGTGGTGGAGTGTTTATTGATGTCAGAGGTAGTTTTCCTTGTAGCGAAATTGAAGTAGATAGTTGGTGTGATATAGTATGGGTAGAGTCTATACCTGACAATCGGACTAACCTATTAATTGGATCGTTTTACCGACCCCAGATTCAGAAGATATAGTTGCTGAACAGTTCAAAGAAAACCTGAGTCTCATTTCAAATAAGTACTCCGCTCATATAATCGGTGATGACTTCAGTCTATCCTCGATATGATGAAAAAATTATACGTTTAAAGCTAGCGGCAGGCATAAAACGTCATCCGAAATTATAACGAATGCTTTCTCAGAAGATTATTTTGAACAATTAGGTCATGAACCCACTCGAAGCGTAAATGGTTGGGAAAGCATAATTGACCTTTTAGCAGCAAATAATTCTGGACAAATAGTATTGTGACGAATACAGGGATTAGTGACCACAAGGCAGTTGCTACTAGGCTGAATACCGTAACACCTACAACAATCAAAAAGAAACGCAGAGTATATCTGTTAAACAGATATACTCTGCGTTTCTTTTTGATTGATAAAAATGATCTTAACGTCTGTTTAAGAGACAGTCTTAATTCCTTCCGATCTAATCATGTAAGAGTAGAAAAGTTGTGGAATGTTTTCAAAGAGATAGTATCGACAGCAAGTGAGAGATATATGCCACATAAATTAATAAGTGATGGTACTGATCCCTCCATGGTACACAAAACGGGTCAGATCGTTGTTGCAGAAGCAACGGAAAAGGCATGCCAAATTTAAGAGAACGCAAAATCCCCACGATTGGCAAAGTTTTACAGAAGTTCGAAATATAGCGCTTTTGATAATTTCCACAACGAAATTCTGTCTCGGAATCTGGCAGAAAACCCAAAGAGTCTGGTCATACATAAAGCACACCAGTGGCAAGACACAATCAATACCTACACTGCGCGATAACAACGGTGAAGTCACTGATGACGTGCCACTAAAGCAGAGTTATTAAACACGGTTTTCCGAAACTCCTTCACCAAAGAAGACGAAGTAAATATTCCTGAATTCCTGCCAAGAGCAATTGCCAAGATAAGAAACATAGAAGTAGATATCCTCGATGTAACAAACCAGCTTTAATAAGTTAATAAAGGCAAGGCCTCCGGTCCAGATTGTATACCAGACATGTTCCTCTCAGAGTATGCTGATAAAATAACTCCATATTTAGCAATTATATACAACCACTCCCTCACAGAAAGATCCGTACTTAAAGACTCAGGTCACACCAATACCCAAAATGGAAAGTAGGAGTAATCCGCTGAGTTACAGGCCTATATCACTAACGTCGATTTGCAGTAGGGTTTTGGACCGTATACTGTATTCGAACATTATGAAGTACCTCGAAGAAAACGATTTATTGACACATGGTCAGCACGTATTCAGAAAATATCGTTCTTGTGAAAGACAGCTAGCTCTTTATACTCCCGAAGTAATAAGTGCTATCGATAGGGGATGTGAAATTGATTCCAGAAGGCTTTAGACACCGTTCCTCATAAGCGTCTTCTAACCAAACTGCGTGCCTACGAAGTATCACCTCAGTTGTGCGGCTGGATTCGTGATTTCCTGTCAGAAAGGTCACAGTTCGTAGTAATAGACGTAAAGTCATCGAGTAAAACAGGAGTCATATCCGGCGTTCCCCAAGGAAGTGTTATAGGCCATCTATTGTTCCTGATCTATATTAACGACATAGGAGACAATCTGAGTAGCCGTCTTAGATTGTTTGCAGATGATACTGTCATTTACCGTCTTGTAAAGTCATCAGATGATCAAAACGACTTGCAAAATTATTTAGATATCTGTATGGTGCGAAAACTGGCAATTGACCCTGAATAAAGAAAAGTGTGAAGTTATTCACATGAGTGCTAAAAGAAATCAGCTAAATTTCGATTACGTGATAGTCACACAAATATGAAGGCTGTAGATTCAGCGAAATACTTAGGGATTACAGTTCCAAATAACGTAAATTGGAACGATTACATAGATAATATTGTGGGTAGAGCAAACCAAAGAATGAAATTCATTGGCAGAACACTTAGAAGGTGCAACAGGTGTACTAAAGAGACTGCTTACACCACGCATTGTCCGCCCTATTCTGGAGTATTGCTGTGCGGTGTGGGATCCGCATAGGGTGGGACTGTCGGATGATACCGAAAAAGTACAAAGAAATTCAGCTTGTTTTGTATTATAGCGAAATAGGGGAGATAGTGTCACAGAGATGATACATGAATTGGAGTGGCAATCATTAAAATCGTTGCGAGCGGATCTCCTCATGAAATTTCAATCACCAGTTTTCTTCTCCTATTGCGAAAACATTCGGTTGGCACCCACCACATAGGGAAAAATGATCATTTGGTCATCACGATAAAATAAATCAGGGCTCGCACAGAAAAATTTAAGTGCTCGTTTTTCCCACGTGCCGTTTGAGAGTGGAACGGTAGAGAGACAGTCTGAAAGTGCTTCGTTTAACCCTCTGCCAAGCACTTTATTGTCAATAGCAGAGTAACCACGTAGATGTAGATGTAGATGCATTCATAAAAATCCGAGCCCTTAGGCAACATAACTTGTACGAAAGTGTTTCATATATGCCAGAATACTTTAGCACTGTGTAAGGGGCGCTCAGAAAATTTCCGTTCGAAAGCCACACAAGCCCCTTGTCTACATTTCGGTGCTTATATACGAACATCAGGGTCACGCTGGGTTGCATATAAGCTGCGGCAACGCCTCAAATGGAAATTTTTTGACCGGCCCTTATAGCTCACTGTAAACTATTACGAAAGTCTCTAACAGTGCCTGACATATAATGAAAGACTTTTGCGAGACATGTTGTTGTCTGCTCATCAGTGATAAGATGATTTGATGCAGCTCTCCACCCTTGTCTATCCTACACAAGCCTCGCCATCTCTAAACAACAATTGCAGCTTGTATGCATTTCAATTTCCTTACTGCGTTCGAATCTTGTTCTACACCTACATTTTTGCTCTCCACGCCCTATACAAAGGCACTTCGCTCTGCTATTAAGATGATGATTTATTGATACTTCGTGACTGATACTTCAGTTTGTGTTCTACCAACCATTTCCCTCTTTTCGTATTCTGTGCCGTATTTCTTTTCTCCTCATTAATAATTCCAGATACTCATCTAATCTTCAGCATTATTTTGTAGCACCAGGTTTCGAAGGCTTAAACCGTTAAATGTAAACCGTACATTGTCAGAAATTTTTCTGTACAGATGAATTTTATTGCACCATGTATTTCAATCTTAGTCAGTTTCGGCCTGTGTCCATTTCGAATTGCAGCTGCGTCGGTGAAATGTGTGTCATAAGTAATGAGTGCCATGTGAGAAAAATATTTCCTTTTAAATACGTCAAACATTTCTCCGACGCAACTGCATTTATTTTAAAATGCAATGTAAAACTAGTCAATAATCTATTCCATGACATGACGTATTTCAGGTCGTCTGACAGTCTACAGAGGACATTTGAAATGGTCTTGTCCTTCACAAATAGCGTCGACCTGTAGACCCACACCTCAAGAAAACATTAGTCCTTTCGAAAGTTTATGCTTTCCTCTTATTTGAACTGTTTATCCGTCATGATTCGCTCCCATACAAGATTAATTTCCTGACAATTCCCTTCAGAAAACATTTCCTACCACTTAGATATGTATCCAGCATCAGCAAAATCATCTTTCTTACAGAAAACTTCTCTTGTCATTTAATATACTGTATGTATGAGCATCATCATTTACCTTGCTGGACAAATACCCATACTTATCTACGACTTTAATATATCATTTGCTAATATAATTGATTCAGCATCCGCTGATTTAATGTGACTACATTGCATTGCACTTGCTTGACTTTGTTAATGTTCATCCTACGACCTCTTCTCAATACACTACACATTCCGTTCCACTCGTCTGCCAAGATGTTTGTGTCTCTGACAGAATTACAGCGTGAGAGGTAAATCTAAAATATTTTAATTCTCCTCCCCGAACTTTAATTCTGTTTCCAAATTTCTCCGTGGTTTCCTTCACAGGTTTTCCACTGTACATATTGAATAAATGCGAAAATACGCTAAATCCCGTCTGCTCCCCTCTAATGTTCTTCCATTCTTATAACTGTTCTCTGTTTCTTGTATGAATGAACTTTCGTACCTTGTATTTGATCTCTCCCTCTTTCAGATCTTCAAACAATTAATTTCAGTGAACTCAGTCCGATATAATTGTCGTAAAAGAGTTGACTATAAGTTAAATGTTTATTTGACTCTACAACAGTGAAGCCATAGTCAAAGTATATAAAATTTTTCTTTAAAAAAAAAGGGGTTACATTACCGGCTCCAACGAACTACGTCGTCATTTTTCAAAGTAAAACATCAGTTGGAGAATACGGTATGTAATGCGAATTGTGACCATACACATGACAACATTATTTTTCGTAATTGTTGTCAGATGCATGGTCACAATTCCCAATATATATTCTCCAACTGATGTTCTACATTTGAAAATGACGATGTAGTTCGTTGAAACCGGTAATGTAACCCCTTTTTTTAAAGAAAAATTTTATGTACTGTGACTATGGCTTCACTATTTTTGTGTGAAATAAACATTTAAATCAGTGAACTTTTTCAAAAGCTTTCTCTGAATCAATCAGAGGTATAAAAGTATGTCTTTCTTGGTTCAGAGAATGTACAACGATTTCTCATAAGGACAGTATTGTATCTCGCGCTCCTACATTTCTCCGGAATCCAAACTCAACTTCCCCATGCACTATGCTAGCAGTTTTTCGATTGTTCTGAAAATAATCAGAGCAATAAAAGTATGTCTCTCTCAGTTCAGAGAATGTTCTAGGATTTGTCATAGGGTCAGTGTTGCACCTCGTGTTCCTACATTTGTCCGGAATCCAAAGTGTACTTCCCCCCTTAACATTCTATCTGTTTTTAATTCTTCTGCAAACAGTTCGTGCCAGTATTTTCAAAGGATGATTTACTAAAGCGATTGTTGGGCGGCATTAACAAGTGCGAGTACCTGCCGTTTTCGGAACTGGGATTAGTACACTCTTCTTGAATTCACAGGGTATTTCCCCCGTCTCATATATGTTACACACCACGTGCAATAGTTTTGTTGTGTGTAACTCTCCCAATGATTTCGATACTTCTGCGGGTGCTTTGTGTCGATTCATGTATTGCAGTGGTATTTTAAATTCTTATCGGCATAACGTATCTCGCCTGTGCACTGTATTCGGCAAAAAATTCAGCAATTTAAGTGTTTGTTGTAAGATATTTAAAAAATTAATTCACGAAGTACCATTGACTTTTTATCCTCCCATTTCATTATCTGGCCCTGTGGAACACAAATTCTGTACCTTCATCAAGTACAGGTAGGCTATAGCGGTCTATATAAATTGTGGCGTCACAGAGGTGAAAGTTGTTCGTGGGAGACAGAAACCTGAGACAGTACGTGGTAGTACTGGAGACGATACAGTCATGGCAGCTACAAATTGATGGTGAACTTATTTTACTGCAGCAGATTATTAGTTCCCAAAGATGTTAGCAAAGTTCTCTCTTTGAGAAACACTGACAACGCCAAGGGCAAGAGGAAGACATAAGTTCTCCGTGGAGAAGATTTGCTCTCCTAATCACTGTGGGCAAGGGTGGAACAGTAGCTCGGCGGGATCTGGCGGGCCCCAGCTGGCGGATGCGGGTGCGGCGGCCTTCCAGAGGGGAAGCCCTCGCCAGCCGCCATCTATCTCCTTATATCGATTGCGAGCACAGCGGCGGGCGGTGGCCGCGGCCAAGTAATCCCGGGCCCGCTGTTAATTTCGCCTCAGCGGAGAGAGATTATGTGGCGGCTGCTGACCTCGGCGGTGCGCAGGTTTTTCCGCCAAACGTGGCGAGTCCAGCGGCAGAGGCCGGCGGGCCACCAGAGTCTGTCCACTGCCGGGCCACAGGCAGCCACTTAGCGCTCCGACTGCATCCCCAGCAGCGCCCTGTAGGGTGGGGACACTGGCTCAGGTAATACCGTGACACACAGAGGCAGCCGATGCAGTGGTGCGTCTGAATACAACTCACAGTGCGCAAGGGCTCACAAGTCCTAGGTGAATATAATTAAAGTGCAGCTACTCAATGAGATCGAGTGTGGGCCGTAACTTGGTAGAGAATGATCAGCCAGAACATTACGACCACCGACCTACTATCGATGCAAACTCATCCACGCGATAGCAGCGTCACCTGGCTTGAGTAACTCCTGGTTGGACACAGGCACAGTGCGTGTTGTATCAGTGAGCGTGCTGTCTGTGTGTAGAGTGGGGAAGGTGTGCGATATCTGAGTCTGACCGACGGCAGATTGTGGTGCCCCGGAGGCTCGGCACTAGGATTTCGCAAACTGCACACCTTGTCAGGTATTTGAGAAGTGATGTGGTGAATGTCTTCAAGCCCCGTACACACGTTGTCCGGTTGGGCGTCTACCCCCCATCACATATGAAGAACGTCGTAGGCTGGGCAGACTGGTAAAACGGGACTGGCGGCGAGCTGCGGCGGGACTAACACCAGACTGTAATGCTGGCCAGAGTACGAGTGTGTCTCAACACACAGTGCACCGAACACTCGCGTCGCCGAAGTACCAGTGTTAAATCGAAAGACATACCTCCCACAGGTGAGAGTATTAAAATCCTAATGGTAACCTGCTAAGCATTTACCATAAAGTGCCTCACTTAGATGCGCACATCAAAACCGGTGAAGCTCACGCAATACTAGGTACAGAAAGAAGATTGAAACCTGAAATTGACACCAGTGAGATTCTTGGAAAGGAGTTAAGTGTGTATCGAAAGGACAGGCAAATTGGAAACACTCACAACCACCGAGATAGAAATTGAAGCTGCATGCGATATTATTTGTGCAGGGGTGGGCATAAAATGATAACTGGATCCTTCTTTCGCCCACCAGACTCATCTCATGATGCAAACGAAAGCTTTAGAGAAAACTTCAGTTCACTCGTACGTTAGTTTCCCAGTCATACTGTAATCATCGGTGGAGACCTTAATCATCCAATAATTAATTGGGAAATTTACAGTTTAGTTAGTGGTGGGTGTGATAAGACGTCCTGTGAACCATTACTAAATGCCTTCTCCGAAAACAATCTACGACGCATAGTTGGGGACCCTACTCATGATGGAAATATATTAGATCTAATGGCAACAAATAGATTTGGCCTCTTTGATGATGTCCACACCAAAACTGGTATCAGTGACCATGAGGCGGTTGTGGCAACAATGATTACCAAAGTACAAAAGACAACTTAAACCAGCAGAAATATAAATATGTTCAGTATACTAGGTAAAATATCAGTAACGCCATATCTTAATGAGGAACTTGAAACTTTCAGCACAGGGCAGGAGCATCTAGAGGAACTCTCACTCAAGATTGAAAGAATTGTTGGCCACGCACTGGATATATATGTACCCAGCACAACAGTTCATGATGGGAGGGAACCTCCATGGTATACAGTCACTGCAAAGAAATGTCTAAAAGAACAAAGCTTACTACATAATAGGTCTATAGATAAGATGTAAAAAACACATTTGGTTGTCAAGAGAGCAATGTGTGATGCCTTCAATGAGTAGCTTAGCAGAATATTGTCAAATGACATTTCACAAAACCCAAAGAAATTCTGGTCGTATATAGAGACTGTTACCGGCTCCAAAGTTCAGTGTCTAGCGAATGAGACAGGAACTGAAACTGAGGATAGCAAAGCGCGATTCCTGGCTGACATTAAGGAGGTCAATCTGTTCAAGATACATCTTTATATTTGGGCTCAGAATATGTTCTAAGATTCTACAACAAATCGATGTCAAGGATATTAGACGGTAATTTTGAGGATCACTCCTACTTCTCTTTTGTAGCTGGGTGTGACCTGTGCCTTTTTCTAAGTACTGGGCACGGCGTTTTCATCGAGGGATCTACAATAGATTACAGTGAGAAGAGGGGCTAATTCAGCTGCAAATTCAGTATAGAATCGGACAGGGATTCCGTTGTGGCCTGGATCTTTTCGGTTGTGTCTCAACACCACTTATACTAATACTTATGTCACCCATCTTTTCGGTGGCACAAGGATTAAACGGGGGCAGTTCCCCTGGGTTTTCCTTTCTAAAGGAACACTTGAAAACGGAGTTAAGCTTTTCAGCCTTTGCTTTGCTATCCTCAATTTCAGTTCCTGTCTCATTCGCTAGACACTGAACTTTGGAGCCGGTAACAGCCTCTATATACGACCAGAATTTCTTTGGGTTTTGTGAAATGTCATTTGACAATATTCTGCTAAGGTACTCATTGAAGGCATCACACATTGCTCTCTTGACAACCAAATGTGACTTTGCGCAGATATGGTGCTATCCAGCGACCTAACAAGGCCTCATTGCTTCCATACCACAACACCTTCAGTTGTGTCCACCAGGAGCAAATCTGGCGCTGTACACCGTTTATATGATGGTATGAAATGGACGTTGACATTTTACAAGCCATACCGTGAGTAAACAGCATGGCTATCGGGAAGAGGGACCGTTCGTTGTTAGTGAAATAGTTTTATGTGAAGTCTGACTAGAGGCCATATGTCATTAAATGGTTTAAACAAGATAATAATGATGATAAAGTTTTCACGGTTTGACAGCCTAGTCGATGCGTCATTCTCTGGCAACGTTTGAGCACGTTTCTTATTTGCCATCTTCAGGCGAAGTGTCGGGTCAACGTATCGCCTCTAGTGAATTGTGGAGGCAGGAGGGCAGCACGGAGCAAGAAAACAAGTTCCAACGACTTCCAGGGTCACAAATGCAGGAGGCCGACACCGAGGATTTGAGGACCGTTGTCAACCTGATCTGCAACAAAGTGGATGGGACGACAAGATGCGTGCTATCCAAAGGATTAAACTTTGCACCGGTTCCGAGCACATTACCAAAACCAGAGATCACCAGAAGTGTCGAACAGACGATACACGGGCTGCCGTCTGAAGCTGCTGAAAAGGTGGGAAAGGAGACATGCAGAATTCTAGACAGCGAGAGTGCCCGAAACGAACATCTCGGCGGCGGAACGCAGGGCGATGCGCAACCTCAGAGAATACTATGATTCTATCAGCAGACAAAGTCCTTTCTTTGAACTAAAACATCAAGAAATGTTAGTTTACCATCTCTTTCAGTTTCCATAGTAAATTGCATACTCGGGTGTAGAGAGTTAAAATGATCTAAAAAGCGATTCAAAGCATCAATTCCAAGTGGCCAAATCATAAAAAAGTCATCAACGTATCTCAATCAACACATTGGTTTAAGAAACGAAGTTTTGAGTGCCATGCCCTGAAAGTCTTCCATAAAAAGGTTGGCGACTATGGGGGGAGTGGACTCCCCACAACCAATCCGCTAGTTTGCTCAAAATATACGTCATTAAAAAGAAAATACGTTGAAGGCAACACATGACGACATAACTTGGTGGTTTCTTCATCTAATTTCTCATCATTAGTAACAGGTACTCTTCAAGAGGAACCCGAGTAAAGAGAGAAATAACATCAAAGCTGACGAGCAAGTCAGAAGGACCACAGTACAACGATTTTAATAGTCGAATAAAGTCTGACGAATCTGATATGTGATGTTCACATTTTCCACATATGGCCTGAGAACTGAAGCCAAATATTTGGCCAAATTATAGGCAGGGGCGCCCAGGTTGCTGACAATGGGACGCAGACGAGTACCACTCTTATGAATCTTAGGTAAGCAACTTGTTCTACATTCGGAGATTTCTCCAAGACTGTCACCCACATCGCGGGATTGGGTGGATAGCGCTTTATGGGCTATTTTGGACTCAGTGCAGAAAATTCCTACTAGTGAACAAAGTTCAACGTCTCTGTTTTTCTCCTATTACATCTGGTGACGACACACGCAACGAGTGGTTATTAATCTTACGAATCAGGAATATGATGATGCTACATTAATGTTCTGGAAAAAGGTCTCCATTTTGCACCTACTCCTAAGAGGACTCCTATTACGGATTTTATTTGTGCTGTAGAACAAGCTGTGGCGCGCCTTCCTGAGAACAGGAGGTTGCCTATAAACTACGTCAAGTCCCCGCTCCTCGAAGTAATATCCCATCTTGTGATAGGGCTGCTATTCGGTCTCTGAGAGACAATCGGGATCTAATAATTCTTCCGGCTGATAAAGGTAATGCCACGCTTATTCTCTCACGTGAGGATTATGTCGCCAAATGGGATCTTTTGTTAGAGGAATCGGCCTATCGGAAAATCAAAAATTATCCCATGGATTATATAAAACGGAAGACTCTCTCACTTTTAAAGAAGAGCTCCTTACCTAGTGACGTCATCAAGAAACTTCATCCTGGTGCGGTGGTTCCACCGAGATTATATGGTTTACTCAAGATTCACAAGAGTGATATTCCTCTGCGTCCCATTGTCAGCAACTTGGGCGCCCCTGCCTATAATTTGGGCAAATATTTGGCTTCAGTTCTCAGGCCATATGTGGAAAATGTGAACATCACATATCAGATTCGTCAGACTTTATTCGACTATTAAAATCGTTGTACTGTGGTCCTTCTGACTTGCTCTTCAGCTTTCATGTTATTTTTCACTTTACTCGGGTTCCTCTTGAAGAGTACCTTTTACTAATGGGTGAGAAATTAGATGAAGAAACCACCAAGTTATGTCGTCATGTATTGCCCTCAACGTATTTTCTTTTTAATGACGTATATTTTGAGCGAACTAGCGGAGTGGTTGTGGGGAGTTCACTCCCCCCATAGTCGCCTACCGTTTTACGGAAGACTTTCAGGACATGGCACTCAAAACTTCGTTTCTTAAACCAAAATTTTTTTTGAGATACGTTGATGACATTTTTATGGTTTGGCCACTGGGTATTGATGCTTTGAATCCCTTTTTAGATCATTTTAACTGTCTACATCCGAGTATGCAATTTACTATGGAAACTGAAAGTGATGGTAAACTTACATTTCTTAATGTTTTAGTTCAAAGAAAGGACGATGGGACTTTTGAACACAGTGTGTATCGGAAACCTACTGACACTGACCGCTATCTTCATGCGACCAGCTGTCATCCAACACACCAGCGTAGTGGAGTTTTGCGGACTCTGGTGAAAAGAGCTTACGCCATTTCTGACGAGGAACATTTGAAAGAAGAACCTGATCATTTGAAGATTGTTTTTAAACAGAATGGATATACAGAACAACAAATATGCCGTGCAATTCAGTTTGATCCGTCACGCGAGCCAGTACAACTTTTGAAGCTGTTGCTTATTTACCCTTTGCGGGAAGTACATCATCCAAAATTTCAAGAATTTTGAGAAAATATGATGTTAAAAGTGTTTTTCCCCGCTGGCCAAGACTAGAGCCCTTCTTGGCTCAAGTAGTCAATTTGCGCTTGGGGAAACCCGGGGTTTATGAAATTCCGTGTCACTGTGGAAAGAAGTATATTGGTCAAACTATTCGAACTATTCAGGACCGGTGTGTGGAACATCATCGGCACACTCGGTTGTTCCAGTCTGAGAAGTCGGCGGTGGCGGAACACTGCCTTAACGAAGGACACAGGATAATGTATGACAAGGCGCTATTGGTCTCTCCTGCTTCTCGCTATTGGGAATGTGTTCTTAAAGAATCCATTGAAATTAATCAAGTAATATTATTAACAGGGATAAAGGTTTTCCTCTGAGTAAGAAAATGGAATCCGATTTTGTCCGTCATTAAACAACAACGGTCTTCTTTTCGATCTTTGGATTCTTCCAACTAGTGCTGTCGCGATTTATCGTTTCTGCCGTCTTCTCCCACCGGCGCGCTGCGTGTCAGCTGCCCATCATCTCGCGCACGCGCGATGCTCTGTCCGTGGTGTACAAATGTTTCCGTCATTGTGGCTGGAATTCAGTTCCGGCGAGGCAGTGCACGAGCATTAACTCACCTGAAGATGGCGGCCAGCTGGTCCGCCGAAATATTGTGTCTGGACGACGACATGATCCGGGTGCAAACTCGTGAAGAATATCAGCAGTTGTTACACCGGGAAAGTCTACGAAATCACCTTGCACTACTATTCAAGCCTCTCGTGTGGAAATGGCCCCACCCCAACAAGAATTCAACAGAGTTTATTGAGAAAATCAAGGAGTGGGGTCTTGACAAAAATGATATTATGATCAGCTTTGACGTCATATCTCTCTCCACGGGGGCACCACTAGAGGACTTCATGAAACTACTTGAGAACCATTTCGACGAAGTCACAGTGGAATTATTCTGCCATGCGCTCAGAACCACGTACTTGCAGTGTGGAGGCAAGTTTTATCAACAGGTTTGGATGGAGTCTCTATGGGATGCCCATTGGCGCTATGTATTTCCAGCCTGTATATGGAATACTTCGACGATATCGCCCTAGAAACAGTACGCCTTAAACCCGAGGTCTTTTATCGGTACTTGGATGATACTTTCGCGGTCTGGCCACACGGCAAGGACACCCTGAATGAATTTCTCAACCATCCGAACGGCATACACGAGAACACTATTTCACAATGGAATTTTAAGGTTATGGGTACGTACCGCTTCTCAATATCCTAATAAAGAAAAAAACGGACGGCACGCCCGGACACTCGGTCTATCGAAGGAAAACGCACGTGGAGCTGTACCTCAACGCCAACAGCTGCCATCACCCAGCACTAGCCTTGTCCGTGGAGTGCATGACATATGAGACCAGGGAAGCTACCTACTGAGATGCAGTACCTGGAGATAACCTTTCATAAGAATGGCTAAACTGAAACACAGATTAGACGCGCTCTCAAAACGAGCAAGAAGAAGGAGGACCCAAACTGTTAGGGTGAAACCTTATGGCGATTAAAAAATACGTTAATAGTGATCACAGCAATTAACTTGTACACCATTCAATGCCGGAGCGAATCGCAACATCACCGTGAATACTGCGTGGTGCCGATGCAGACTGACGATTCTCGATGACATCTGGGCCGTCGGCGACGCTGCAATGCTTAAGAATGTTCAGAATGCTAATATACAAGACCTTGCACAGCAGACTGCGGACAGAAAACTACTAATTTGAATACTGTCTGTCTGTACTCGCACGACAACATCTCCCAGTCAGAGCGGCGAAATTCAGAAATGCCTCAACGAGACAGACAGGGAGAGAAGTTCGCCCAAGACCACAGTGTATTACACGAGAACTCGCAGCCGGAAAGCCGAAGTGCATCATTTTCTAAGTACAGTGCGCTGAATGCTCGCTGAAACACAAGTGCACCTCAAAGCGAAACATAGCAAGTCTATCCTTCATCAACAAGAGCTAACAAGAACTTCCAGATGGAAGACCTTGTCTCAAAACTGCTGGCTCTCCACGCAACCTCTGTTTTCCTCCCGCCTAAGGGCTGGTGGCGAATCATACCCGAAGGATTCCCTGTACATTCTCCTTCTCTGCCCATTCTTCTGAGTGCTGACAAGCACCGACTTTAATACGATTTTTGGCGTCGAATCTTGTAGAATTCATCTCTACTTTACCGTACAAACGAAGTTCCAACAATCGGCGATCACTCAGTGAAAAATTCTTCGGAAGCAGCAAGGAGTAAGTGATTGCCGAGGCAAAGGATGCTGGTGCCACTGAGTTGCTCCAGATGCGACTGCGAGATGTCGACTGAACTCCGGTGCACGTGGTGTCCGCGCTCTTGCAGTCCAGTCTGTGAGTTCGCCGACAGCTCTAACGTCAAAGGACGGCGACCTCAATAAGCTGGACTGGGAAACCACCTATGAAAACTATACCGTTACTCCCCCGCACCACATGCCGCTTCTGTGCTGGCGAGGGCCGCCCACTGACACGCAGTATGACCTATGCTTTGTTTCTCTCCCTTACTCCACTGAGCTCACAGCCTTTGATAATAATACCGATGACCCAACATGCAATAAATATTAAGAATTAGTGGGAAAGTGTACCTAACGATACCAATCACGTTCAATTATCCACATGAACGACGCAGAACCTATCAAATATTACCTAATTTCAGATTAATCACATAGCAAGGGGTGGAAATTGGATCACTGTACGGTTCAAAGTACTGCCACATTACAACACCTCCTTGCCAGCAATTTTGTACTACCATAAGGTGACAGTTATAGTGTCATCTAATGAAATACAAAATGATATAAACATCAAATATTCCTATAACTGATCTATTAAGATACCAGGGTCAGAAGGACAGTTGAACAAGAATATGTCTCAGCACATTCATTCTGCACTCGCCCAAGGGTCATTGCCTTAATTCCTTGCATTTAAAACACATTAATTATTTATTTTTCATTTGCCAGCTCTTTATATGTGGAACACTTTGCTCAGAGACGTTACAGTACCAAGAAAACAATCATATACAAAATAACACATGTCAAAAAAAGCAAAAATTTAAAATAACACTGCAATATATCTTTCATTTCTTTCATCGTATGGCGGTTCACATACTCAGACTTTAAGTCCGCACTCCTCCACGCATTCATGCCTAAGCATATTCTATATTTAATATGACGTATGTTGAGGAAAGCACAAATGTAAAACTATAAAATATGGAGAGTTAATACCACCAGAGAGGTCGCCCATTAAATTACGTTATTTGAATAATTAAAAAAATTATAAGGCAAATCAAGTAGATTCGTCAGTTGTTCCTTAAAGCACATGGTTGCTATTAAATATTTACACCCAGATTTCATAGAAAATTACTATGAGTCCTTATCTGGACATTTTCTTGTTCCTGCTTCATACAGCACTTTTAAACTGTCTGTGAAAGCCCAGTGTTTGCATACAGTGTGCAATCTTTCGATATTTCAATAACGCTACGAATATAAATGAGAAACATATGCTTTGACAAACTGAGCTTACATTTAAATTATCAAGTTATTTTTTCTGTAACATTTGAACCTAATTAAAATCAATTCAAATGTACTTGCAACTGTAGAAATGATAATAGGATGAATTTAAAATGCAAACGAGATGGATACATATAAACGACATGCAACATGTAAAACATACAATTGAGAAGAAATGGTATACCAATTATGGATCAGAAAATGAACACAATAAATGTTTACATAAGAAACATAGGAAACATATACAATGAATATTTAAAAAAAGTCTGAGTGTATCAGTGAGAAACATGTTTGTTTCCGTGGGTGTGGTTGTGGTCACTAGCTGATTACATGACAGTACACTGTTTTCAGTCAATATGAACGTTGTCCTCTTACACTGGTGCTTCAAACACACGCTTCTGCATGCAGTTTGTGGATGGGAATGGACTGGAGTGCTTGTGTGAGGACGCAGGTAGTGAAGACTAAGATAAGAATGTGATGGATATCAGCCATGGTAGTGTTGAAAGTTAATCAATCTGTTGTCGATGCAGACAGGCTGCAAGGCTCACACAGTGGTGAGGATGTGGCAGGACCGTCAGAATATGTTACAAGATAAGTGGGTTTACTGCTTGTCCAACGATTTCAAATATAGATGTACTTTCCAAGACCGACAAATGTTCATATAGGGTCTGCACATAGTACTAACGTGGTACGGCCAGGAAGGATATTGGTCACCCTAAAATCTCTTCTGCGTTGACTAATGACAATTGTGAAGAAGCCTCAACTTCTTTTCTTTGTGTTCTTCTGTTCTTGCAGCTATGTTTGTGAACCTAGTCTTCTGTTATTCATGTTCACCTTTTCTTGATACAGTTTATTGTAATTTTGGATTAGTATGTAGGAGGCTCCAGAAAGGTAAGATTTTTGTTGTTCTGGTGAGATTATTGTTTAGGAAGCCAAACCATTTTGTGTGGTTCTGATCTTTCAGGAGTTAGTACTAGGTGACACTGAATGGTCCAGCCTATGGCCATAATGGCATTCTCTGTCTAGATAAGAAATTTTCAGAAGAGCTTGAAAAAAGTTGTCTGCTCTGTATGGATATTAGCAGTCAGTTGTGGTTCGGTGTGACTGTGCTTCTACGTGCAAACGGGATTATCTTGTCTTGCTATAGAGGTACAGTGGTTGAGATGAGTTCATAGTGGCAGTTCTTCAGCTATATCAACAACACACGTGTCAGCTGGTGGAGGTGGCCTGCTGCTAGCTGGCTCATTCCACTCAGATCGTGCCCCCAGTAACCTGCTCTAGCTTGGCCGTTTGTCACTGAGCGTCCAGGCTACCTGAGACCGGCTTTCCACTGAGCCCAGCCTCATAAAACTATTATCACATCCAGTGTCCTGTTCTGTCTACATGTGTACGTCCAATGCTGCATTAAGTAAGCATGCCGTCAGAGCCTCCGTCCACAGCGACCTGTACCCACAACATAAAACATTCCAGACATTGATGCACTTACAGAAAATATTGCCAATGTACATATGAAGAAAAAAAAAGTTATAGATCTACACAAAGACATTTCTTCGTGTTGCTTTATGAATTGTAACATACAAACAACAGTGAGGCCATTTATCTTTATTTTTAGTACCCACAAATTGCTCTGTGGATACACAGTCAAGCAAGACTTCCACTTGTATTTACCTTCAAATTTAAAACAATGAATTGTAGATTCCTTTGTTACGATATATGTTTTAAAGTATGAAATAATTTTATTTCACTTAAATTCCTCAACCTACTGAATACTAATAGTTGATCTATTTAATGTAAAAAGGCAGAAAACACATTCAAAAAGAGGTTAAAAAATAATTCATCACTTCACATTCAAATCTATGTTAGTGTACTTGCTATACTGTTCAGTATTTTCTAGATTACTGTTGCTGTCTTATGTTATATACCATCGTTTATTCTTAACGGTTGGATGTCGCCGTATGGAGTTACAAGGTTGCCCAACCTCGCAGCACCTTAGTTGGCTGCGGATGTCGTCGTGACTGTCTGTGAACAATCCAGAATGCGCGACTGCACTAAGCGAACGTAAATATATGATTGTGGGTGTCCTTTCCCTTTCTTTTGTATCCTCTGGATTCATACGAGTTGGCAATTCGTAAGTACAGCAGAGAAAATTTTAATACAAATTATTAATTAATCGCCGCGCGGGATTAGTCGAGCGGTCTTAGGCGCTGCAGTCATGGACTGTGCGGCTGGTCCCGGTGGAGGTTCGAGTCCTCCCTCGGGCATGGGTGTGTGTGTTTCTCCTTAGGATAATTTAGGTTAAGTAGTGTGTAAGCTTAGGGACTGATGACCTTAGCAGTTAAGTCCCATAAGATTTCACACACAGTTGAACATTTATTAATTAATCAGTTTCACCGGTACCTTCACTTTATATTCAATAATGACACCCATTTTGTAGTTGACGTTTCTCTCGTGCTTGTTATTGTCACATCTTTCCTTCCTCATACGTCTCTCTTGTGGTGCTAATGAGAGAACTTCTTATGTTTTTGATGAACGTGCGGAATATAACAGTTTTAGTATGCAAAATAACACATTCACTGCTCACTAGCACGACTGCCATGATCACTAAATATTACAACTTCATGCATGTGGGTTTCAACAGTTCTCAGAACTCTCTTCCTCACTTCGCTGATGAGAACCCCATCGCTCTCACCTCTGTACGTTTTTACTTCCACAACATTGTATTTGACGCTCTCTCGCCAAGCCACATCACCAGTAATGTATTGGGACACAGTGCTGGCCACCTAACAAAAGCTTCCCATCTCTCTGAACGGAGACAAAATCAATTCCTAACAATACAAACAAATAACGGTGCACTCTCGTGTCACCGCATGGAGCAGGCCAGCTTAGAACATCTTTCATCACGCTCGATGGAGACAAATACAATAGCAGTCGACACACTTGCATGCCATCACAAGCAACAAATGTCAAATCACCCTTTGGTGAGGCTATGTGCATCCACACAAAATTCGTACAGACTCTCTCATTTTAAGAAGCAGCTCCAATATTTATGTATTTTTAAGTGCATCAACAATTGTGTACTGTTGTACAATTTCACAGTGGCGTTCACCTCTTCTACATCTACATTGTATTTCGTTTATGGTTATATTCAGTAATCAAATGCTCGAATGTGTGTGAATTCCTAAGGGACCAAACTGCTAAGGTCATCGGTCCCTAGACTTACACTCTACTTATCCTAAGGACAAACACACACACCCATGCCCGAGGGAGCACTCGAACCTCCGGCGGAAGGGGCCGCGCAATCTGTGACATGGCGCCTCTAACAAAATGGTTCAAATGGCTCTGAGCACTATGGGACTTAACATCTATGGTCATCAGTCCCCTAGAACTTAGAACTACTTAAACCTAACTAACCTAAGGACAGCACACAACACCCAGCCATCACGAGGCAGACAAAATCTCAGACCCCGCCGGTAATCGAACCCGCCTCTAACAGCGCGGCCAGTCTGTGCGGCTTATTCAGTATTGACTAGGTACCAAATTTACTGCGGACAAGCGTATTCTATACGGGTTATTCTGGCAACAAAAATTTCACATAACAACTATATGGGAATTGTGCGTCCACCTTGATGCAAAACACTTTTGTTATTTATTTCCCAAACTAGTTTCAGCTACAAATATCGCCATCGTCGATGGGTTCTTTAATTCTAAAACATGAAGAAACAGAATAGTTATAAAACATTATAAAACATTATAACATGTGTACTGCTTGTTCTTTAAATATTGTTTTCTTTGCGTACTTTCTCAATACCTTATTTACTATACGATTCAGCATGGTTTTAAGACTGTTGTCGCTGTTTGGAGCCTACTTTCTGTGTTCTCCTGTTGCTGTTTTTCTCGGCATACATCATGTCGTCTGCAACTGTGTGAACGGCTGTTGGTAAACAAATACAAAAACGTGAACTTACGTATGTCAGCGTTATACAACTGGGATTGCAGTAGTGTTGAGGATACGGTTTCGGTGTGTACTAGGTTGTTACATAGTGTGTCGTGTACTCACGTTCGTTGGACTGCTTGCAGCTGCTTTTATACACAGAAAAACTTAACTTTCTCTCTTCGTCCTTAATCCAATACATTACGTCATCTTGCTGTTCGTGTGTACCGCTGAGAAGTATATCGTATGTTGCGAAATGGCTATGAAAATTGTAGCGGGAGTTATGACGACTTGTATTCTTTAGTTATGTCTCTGTGTGTGATGAGGGAGTGGCTCTTTTGGGTGTGTGTGTTTTCTGTTCTGTGCCCTGTATCAGTCCTCTCAGAGCGGTGAAGAGTGTATTGTTGCAAAGTGCCGTGTTTTCTACTACGTTTTTCCCTCCCATTACAGCCTTCTGTATGCTGAAAGGCTTCTTAAGAGCTGATTAGCTTCTCTTCCAGATATTTTTGTGTTTTCTCAGTGTATTCTGCCTAGAAATTTCTGGAAAAGAATGACGGCGATATTTGTCCCTGAATCTAGTTTGGTGAATAAATAAAAACCAAATTTGTTTTCATCAAGGCGGACCCACAGTTCTCACATTGTTGGTTTTGTATGGAAACATAGACCAATGAAAGAGTTCCAAGATAAAAATAACGTTTCATGTTTCAATCTTTCCCTTGTTAGAGAGAGGCACGACGATTTTCAAGATCCAGATAGACTTTCAAAGCATACGACAAATATGCTGTGTATTTGATTATAGAGTACAAAAACACTACTTTGTAATCATATCTTTGTGTGCAACATACAACCCGTAACTCTCCTAAATCCTATAACTAACCTACTCACTAAATATATACAGCTTTTTACAATTGCTTTCCAATCCACATGTTCCTCATATTTGATTATATCCATCTGAACGGCTTCGAGACTAGTCACGGGCGAATTTACGGTCCTGCCCGTCTCCCAGCCTAGTCAGTCTTGTTGCTCGACGTCTTCTTGACGTGCGTGACACGGGTTTTGTGGTCTTAACTCCATTTTTTTGTTCCGATTATCGTTATCATTTGCCCCCCAGGATTTTATCCTTGTTGTTGTCTACCCACGTGACACCGCTGCCATGAGTATGCCGCTTTTGATCGTGCTGTTACCTGTTGTCCCTTCCTTTACTGTTCCAATGTGAATTTGTCCTACTGAGGTTTCTTCGATTTGTACTTTGTGGCGGCTGCCTGTTTCTGTCCTTCTACCAGTTTTTTCTACTGTTGTTTCTGCCGTGATTTTCTTTTCTTTCATTATGTACTTCCGTTTGCTTTCGTTTCTCTCGCACCTGTTGTTCACTGAACGTAAATTCTGACTCTTGTAATGTTCCTTTAAATGCCTCTACTTCATTTTCGCACCTGCCAGCGAGCGTTTGCTGAAATAAAATGGCTATTTTGTACAGCAACGTCGTATGATCTCTGTTGGACTACGTGGATCATCCAGATATCGGTTTCTCTTTGTCATGATTCAGAATAACTTCACAGGACTGCGGAAGTCAGAACACTTTAAGTTCCCAAACATCGTTCGTTTCTGCTTTATTTGTCGTGCGTTTCACTGGACCTATGTTTGTTCAACTAAGCTTCACGGAACTCATCATATGATGTGTACGTCCCTGCAATATTTCGGATACATCCTGATTTTCTTCCTTCCATGTGATAACACACGAAATCTGACTTATACATGAGCGGCCAATGTATAGATGGGAGTAGATCAAATTGCTCTATGAAGACCTTGGGAAGTAATGTGCTTCCTTCATCTTTATAGTGCTGAGACTGGCTCATCGAAATAAATCGTTTAAAATCGTTAGTTTGCTAACTCGTCGAGCTACCACATTTTCACTTCGTTCTCGCTCGTCTCGGTGCTGCAACCTATGCCAGAATGTCTCCTCTCCTCTGTGCGCCGTGGTGTGCATTATCGGACAGCTGGTGTGCATATCATATATGCCGTTGCCGCTCCCAAATGTTCATACACCGCAAGACACTGTTCCGAGGCGGGGGCCATGCCACGGGAAACCGCCTGTTGTTCTTCAAACACGCTTTCTGTCTGAAGGCGGAATGAAATTCTGATCCCCAAGTCCATGTTTCTGTTAATCGGAATTGGTTTTGGTCGTGACAAACTTGCACCCGCTACCTCGATGGCTGCCGTCTGCAATTCACTGACTGTTTCTGTTTCCGTAGGCGTGGTTGGCCTTGCCTGACGTTTTATCCGTGCCTGCAACTTAGACAATACACTTTTACCCGCATTCATCTCTTGTTTCGTGAGCAATAGGCTTCGCTCCGCGCGCAATTAATTTAGCCTCCTTCGCGGTTATTACGGCCCTCGCAATTTCTCGCTTGACTTTTGTTCTGAGTGCTGTGACCTTACCTTTCACGTTCGGGATCTCATTTGTAATTGTTTGAATTTCGGTACTGACTTTCTGGATTTGGCTTCCCATAATGAAGGTTACCTTGTCAATGAGACCTTTATGTGTCTCACAGTTCCCCTTTTCGATCTGATCATCAAGTTCGGTACTGACCTTATTGGTCAGACTTTTGAGGTATTCTAGGATGTACGACAAACCTCCTTATCATAATCTTGTCTGCGAATTTGCAGTCCCCTTCCTGTACTGGCAGGGGACCTCCTTCCCTCTTCCGTGTCTTCTCCTGTGTGCCCACGGAGTTGGAGAACGCGCGCACCAGTCGGGCTGCACCGTGTAGGTGCACATGGCGGTGGTCTACTGCAGTTATGGCCGGGCGGTTTACGTCTCCGTGGACTACCTGCATCCTAATTACGGATCTTGACGACAGTCTCTACGTGCTTTTGCACCTCTTCCTCGCTTTCTGAATGCTCACCAAAGGCTCGACTGAAAGTATCGGCTTCACAAAATTCGTGGGAATCGGCATTCTCATTATTTGCTCCCTGTGCAGCAAACAATTGCAGCTCTCGCTCGTCCCACAAGCTCCCCCTACTGCCACGTGTGTCAGCCACCTCAGTATTATTATTTCCTACGTTGTGTTGTGCTGCCAAGCGAGCCTTAGCTCTCGTTAGCATGTGAAACGTGATGACAGGAAACCACTACCTCCTAACTTACGCACAATTTAAGCTCCCCATACATTCAAATTTCAGCGATCATTAGTATAAGAAGTAACCAGACATGCTCACAAAACAACAAATGACCGTAGCCAGTGGACTGAAGCGGAAGCAGTGACATTAAACGTAAAATATAAATACAACTAATGCCAATTCTAATACAGTTCCCTGACTGTACCAAGAAACAAATAAAAAATAAAAAATGAAAACAAGCTGTAGAATCAAGCTGCTGAACACTTTGAAATCAAACTTAATCACTCAAAATATTAAAAATACTGAGGTTTCAGACCACTCCTTTCGTTGACTACCTGTCGGAAGAGTCTATCCTAGGAAGGTCCGGCCCAGAAAGGTAAGCCGTTTCTAACACCCCTTCCGGTTTCTGTGTGTTACACACCTCTGAAATCTCAGAGTATAGACCGAGACAAACCATTGGTTTCTACAAGTGTGGAAATTTGCGGATTTAGCTGACGGTGTATGCACAGCGGCCCTGTCACCTGTAAATACCCCCTGCAGGTAGTGATTAGGAACAATACCTAACCAATAACAACAAATTGTTACATCACATAGAGTATCTCGTGGGTGATTCACTTATTTCCTAAGGTATTCAGACTATGTTCTTGTCCACTAGTTCGTCCGCGTATCCATTGGATCTGAACATTATTAATAAGAACAAAAACACAACACAATTAAAAACATCAATGGAAACTAATATGTACCCAAACAATAAATGCAGTTCTGCACTATATAAATTTATTTTAAATCAGAACCCTTTTAACTGAAGATGATACAATGCCATAATCGTCCAAAAGACAAATAATACAAAATAAAATGCTCTCTAAACTGAGACTAACGATCAACTGTCTAGTTCTGCCTTAATTTTTGATACGTGAATGTGAAATACTCGTAAAACGCCGAGTGACTTCAGTATGAAACTCTAGAAGAAACGACTCCGAAACAACTGGTGTGTAACCTCAGCGGAGATAAAAAATACGGGAACAGTGATCACAGCAATCAACGTTTTCAGATCTGCAGTGCCGGAGCGAATCGCAGTACCACCGTGAATACAGCGTGGTGGCGAAACGGAGTGACGATTCTCGAAGAGCTCTGCCGCGTAGTCTTTCAGAATATTCTGAATCCTAAAATTCAAGGCCTCGGCAGCACAATCAGTCCCCTGACTACTGAATGTGAATCTAGTCTTGTAACTTCTCTGCTCACAACAGACGAGAAACGTCTCAACTTGAGAGTATACCAACAGAAGTGCACTTAAGATCACTGTATGCTGCGTAATAGACGAAAACTCCCAGACAGGCAGGCGAACTTCGTAATCGTCTATGTTTACAACAAGTACAGTGTTTCCTAAAACTCAAGTTCGCCTGAGAACAAAAGATATCTGTCAGCCGCAGACAAAATCTGACACGGAAGATATCCATTCTTCACGGGCGTCCTTGGTGGAACACCCTCTCTCAAAATTCCTGATTCACCAACACCCTACTAGCTGTGAATTATAATCGTAGAATTCCTTGTACATTCCCGCTTCTGTCTTTCCTTCCGACTGACGACCAACCATCAACTTCAGATTTGTTTTTGGCGTCGAAACTTCTAGAATTTATCACTACTTCGCCGTCCAATCAAAATTCCACCAGTCGGAGAACACTGAGTGAAATTTTTTCTTGAGGTAGTCTGGTGTACGTGATTACCGAGCTAAAGGCTGCTGGGGACAGCGTGTCGCACCTTTGTATTGTTCAGTAAGATTTCCACATGCGACGCGGGGAGTCGACCGAGCTCAGGTGCACAGTGTGTGTGTGCTCTGGCGGTCCAGTCTGTGAAGTCGCCGACCGTTCCAACAGGAAAGTACCGTGAACCGTCCCACGTATCCCTGTGGGAGCTACCGCGGTAAGCTGAACTGCGAAACCGCTTTTGAAAGCCATATCACTACAACCCCACAACACTAGTCTTTTCCGAGCTGGTGTGAGCGGTCCGCTCACACACTGTGAGACCTATGGCCCTTTTCTCAGTCTTGTTTCACCAAGCCCACAGCCTTTGATAATAAAACCAATGACTCAACATACAATGAATATTAAGAATTAGTGAAAATGTTTACCTGACGATGTCAGTCACATCAAAATGTCCTTGTGAACGATATGGAACTTATTATATATTTCAAAATTTTGGTTAATCACGGGGCAAGGGTAGAAACTGAATCACTGTAATATGCAAAATACTACCACTTTACACGATAACAAATCTAGCAGCCTACACCTGAATTGCTTCGATCTCTGCCATTTATCTGACATGGTAGGATCCCAAACACTAGAGCAGCATTCAGAAATGGATTGCACTAGTTTACTATACATGTCTCTTTTCCGAATGAACCACACCTTCCTAAAGGTCCCCCAATAAATCAGAGTCAACTTTTCTTCTTCCCTACTAAAGTCCTCACGCGCTAGTTCCATGTCATATCGCTCTTCAACGTTACAACTAGATATTTTATCGACGCGCCGGTGTCAAGCACCAACTCACTAACACTGTATTCAACAAATACAGGACTGTTAATTTTGGGCTTCGTCTTGCTTGATTATTTTCTGTTTGTGGTATTGTTAGCGCTTGGGATTTTCATTGAACCCATCTTCTTGGCACTAGTTGGTAACTCATCTAATGGATGCATACATGCTCTTCCATTACCCCTTTTAAAAGAAGGGTGTAATTCACTATCCGTGACACTCGTCTGCCTAAAGAATGTCGACCTATACCCTCCAAGACAATGTCGAAGAAAGAATAAAAGAAAACATTTTGATTACAAGTGCAGCGAGAGAAGTGGTGCGATTATTACCAGACAGCTAGAAAATTCTGCACTACAATTTCTTCGACCATCCGTGGGATCATTCCAGTGAGCTCTGTGAGTCGATATTCAAGACAAGAGAACAAAACAATACTTGTACCGTGACCACATGTTACTGGAGTATACAACAAAAATATAGGGGGAATTGACCGAATGGACGAAAGTATAGCATTATACAGAGTGAGCATCAGAGGAAATAAACGGTGGTGGCCAATTGTTCCGTGACTACTGGATGTGTCTGTACACAACGTGTCGCTTCTATACAGAAGGACAGGTACATTGTGAAATGTTACCTGATTTCCAGTGCAACGACCCCTGGAGACCCTGGTCGGCCTGCAGCAAATCCATACCAAGTTAGAGTGCTGCATGAAGAAAATCGTCTGGTAGCTATGGTGCCAGAGAAGAAGAGAATATGCAGATGACAGCAAAAGAACTCTAAGAACAATGTGCTGCAAATGTGATGTTGTTTTTATGCATAGTCTTTTGTAGTGTATCACAGAAAATGAATGCTGTTGCCGAAACATAATGTAAACGACATACACTACTTTATTTCATTTGCTGTCATGTATTTCGCTTAAAATGTATGATCTTCCTAGTGTTCCATATACGTTACACCCTCTTTTGCTTAAATTTTTAACTACTTTTTTGTTTAGATTTTTGTAGTCCGTTTAATTAATGACGATGAAGAAATAAATGTCTGATTTGTAATAATCAGATGAGAAAATTGATTCAGGCAGAAATAGGTTAATCTAGCTTCGATTTCAGCATTCTTTCTGCCTGTGTGTGCCAAGCCTCTGTTGAGCGATCCCTTCGCTCTGTTTACTATCCGTGAGGACGGATCCTTACGCCTTTTACGGTTCTTCTTTTCATTGTTCAAGCATCGCCACATTCTAACTGTCCCCTGACGACCTTGTTGCATTGCGTTCCGCTGTGGAGGTGGGCGGAGAACCATTTAAAGGTTGCCCATCAATTTGTAAGGTGTTCTCTCCTGCACTAAAATTGCGTAATGTTGAAATGAAATGGTTAAATAATTGTTCCCAAAATACGTGTGCTACAAAGACTTTATAGATACTCTTTTAATGTCTGGAATGTTCTTTCGTCCACCTAACCTAGAGTAATATATGAATTTTATTGGTGGTTGTACTCGTTATGCTGACCACGTCTACAATGAGCATGGCTACGAGTGGCTGCAAGCAACGTTAGAAAACAATGCTCCCGAATTAAGAGCGAGGTCGCTAAACATCGGGCAGCTGTAAACAGTCAACTTTCCCCTACAAACATGCTAACTACAGTTACGAATTCAATTGTGCTACCTTTCTCACAGAAAAAATAATCGTAACTAAACTTGAGATTATTTCCATCGGTGAATGAGTTCCTTAGATGACTTACGATATTCTTAAGACTGCTATTGTAGCTTAAGTTGCGCCAGAGATACAATTTTTATACGGGAGAAAAATAGTGAAGTAACAATTCTGACGAACATTGTAACTCAATTTGATCAATTTGAGACTAAAGATACTAGTACTCGAAGCAGTAGATTTCATAATTTAATTTCCTCCTCCTATTGGAGGTTAATTACTGTAACGCACTTTTTTGTTTTGTTTCACATATGTATCAAATCAAATCTGTGTACCGTCGTGCGCCATTTCACTGATCAGAATCAACATTATTTGTGTGATAGCAGTCTGCAGCGGCCTGCGAGCTTGACCTCCATGCTACGTTCCATCGTTTGTATTCTTTATCAAGAAGCAGCCTGCGACGTCATAACCGTCGGTTCTGGAGCGCCACTGAAGATGGAGGCGTAGTTGTATTTGGCGTTATCGATGATATTGCTTAACGTGCAACAAACTGTTCAATTTCATGACCCAAAATTGATTAATAAACGTCTCTCCGAACACATGGTGAGACTTAACTATATTCTTGACTTAACTAGATCCTTTACGCCTCTTCATCATTTCTAATTGATTCTTTCAAGATTTCACGCATTTATTTTGGTACGGAGAAACTGAGGAATCGAACGCAAGCGAGCCAGTAGCCGGCCGTGAAATAATTTCACAGAACCTGGTAGAAGAGTCGTCCAACTCTGCGGTCCGCTGCATCGCCCTGAGCGCAGCGCTTCTCCAACCACTACTGTCATTACAGGAACCAGAATTTTCACTAATTACGTTTCACTGGATTTTGTCAGTGATTTCAGAATCAATTTCAACTCGAAGTCAAAAGATAATTACAAAAACGTAATTACACATTTTATTTCAAATTCATCTGCCTTCAAGAACACGAGGTAACTTACTCTGACGAAAAGAACATGCAGAAATGCCACGAGCGTGGCATCGAGAGGAACAAGTGCGCCACGTTCCTGCCAGGCACGTCCAGTTTACTTGCAAAGTGGGTCTGCTGAAGTGACAAAGCCCTCAGTGGCACACGTACCTAATATACCCCACACAGGTAAACTTATACTTAGAGCTTTTGTTGACCAGAGAAAGTTTTTTACAATATTGACTGGAATACACTCCTTGAAGTTCTCGAGGCAGCAGCGGTGAAACGCAGAAAATCAAAGATTGCCCAAAATTTGAAAAGAGAGCGGTTTGCATACAGAGGTTGGGACGGGAATCAGATAAGGCTCACTGTTATTCAGTCTATAAACTGAAACAAAGGGAGGAGAAATTTGGACGGTGAAATAAACTACAGGGAGAAGAAGTAAAAACCTTAAATTTTGTCAGTGGCATTGTAATTCTGTCACAGACAGAAAAATACTTGAAAGAACATTCGCATGGAATCGACAGTAGATTGAAAAAAGGTTGGAAGATGGACGTCAACAAAAGTAAAACAAAGCTACGGGAATATAGTCAAATTAAGTCAGACGACTCTGGAGGAATTATATTATGAAATGAAACACTGAAAACAGTACATGAGATTTGCTGTTTATGCAACAAAATAACTGGCAATCACCGTAACAGAGATGGCATAAAATGCAGACTGGCCATAGTACGAAAATCATTTTTGAAAAACGGGAACTTGTTAATGTCTAATACAAATTGCACTGTTAAATGCAGTAGAGTCAGCGGATAGGTGGAATGCATACATTGAAAGCCACTTTATGAGCTGGATGTATCTTAAGTGGTAGAAGAAGAAACGGGGGTCGTTTTAGAAAAGATACGGGATCCAGTATTAGAATCAGAATTTAAAAGAACTTTACTTTAATAACTAATAAAGAACTTTACTTTAATAACAAATGGCCGGCCGCGGTGGTCTAGCGGTTCTAGGCGCACAGTCCGGAACCACGCGACTGCTACGGTCGCAGGTTCGAATCCTGCCTCGGGCATGGATGTGTGTGATGTCCTTAGGTTAGTTAGGTTTAAGTAGTTCTAAGTTCTAGGGGACTGATGACCACAGATGTTAAGTCCCACAGTTCTCAGAGCCATTTGAACCATTTTTTAATAACAAATAAGGCAGAAGGGATAGATAACAATCCAACAGAATTCCTAAAATCACTGGGGTAAGTGGCAACAAGACTACTATTCACGTTGGTGTATAGAATGCATGAGGCTGGCGACATAACATTTGACTTTCGGAAAAATATCATCCACACAATTCCGAAGACTGCGAGAGCTGACAAATGCGACAATTATCGCACTATCAGCTTCAAAGCTCATGCATCAAAGTTGCTAACGAGAATAACATACAGCAGAATGGAAAAGAAAATTGAGGATGTGCTAGATTACGATCAGTTTGGCCTTAGAAAAGGTAAGCCGGCCGCTGCGGTCGAACGGTTCTAGGCGCTTCAGTCCGGAACCGCGCTGCTGCTACGGTCGCAGGTTCGGGTATCCTGCCTCGGGCATGGATATGTGTGTTAGGTTTAAGTTATTCTATGTCTAAGGGACTGTTGACCTCAGATGTTAAGTCCCATAGTGCTTAGAGCGATTTGAACATTTTTAGAAAAGGTAAAGGCACCGGAGAGGCAATTCTGGCGTTGCGGCTGATAATGGAAGCAAAACAAAAAAAAAATCGAGACACGTTCATAGGATTTGTCGACCTGGAAAAAGTGTTCGACAGTGTAAAATTGTGCAATACGTTCGAAATTCTGATAAAAATAGCTGTAAGCTATAGAGACGGACTGGTAATATATAATATGTATAAGAGCCAAGAGCGAATAATAAGAGTGGACGACCAAGAACGAAGTGCTCGGATCAAAAAGGATGTAATACAGGGATGTAGGTTTTTCCCCCCTACTGTTCAATCTGTGTATCGAAGAAGCAATTAAGGAAATAAAAGAAAGGCTCGGCAGTGGAATTAAAATTCAAGGTAGAAGGATATCAATGGCACGATTCGCGGATGACAGTGATATCCTTAGTGAAAGTGAAGAACAATTATACTATCTGCTGAATGGAATGAACAGGCTAATGACTGCAGAATATGGATTCAGAGTAAATCGAAGAAAGTCGAAAGTAATGAGAAGTAGCAAAAATGATAACAGCGAGAAAGTTAACATCAGTATTGATGGTCACGAAGTACATGAAGTTAAGGAATTCTGCCACCTAGGCAGTAAAATAACCAATGACGGACGGAGCAAGGAGGACATCAAAAGCAGACTGGCGATGGCTAGAAGAGCATTCCTGGCCAAGAGAAGTCTAGTAGCATCAAACACAGGCCTTAGTTGGAGGAAGAAGTTTTGATAATGTACGTCTGGAGTACAGCACTGTATGGTGGTGAAACATGGACTGTGGAAAAATCGTAAAAGAAGGAGAAGCATTTGAGATGTGGTACTACAGACGAATGTTGAGAATTAGGTGGACTGATAAAGTAAGGAATGAGGAGGTTCTGTGATAAATCGGAGAGGAAAGGAATACGTGGAAAACATTAATAAGAAGAATGGACAGGACGATAGGACATCTGTTAAAACATGGTACTAGAGAGAGCTGTAGAGGACAAAACTGTAGAGGGAGACAGAGACTGGAATGCATCCAGCGAGTAGTTGAGGCCGTGGTTTGCAAGTGCTACTCTGAGATGAAGGGGTTGGCACAGGATAGGAATTCGTGGAGGTCCTCATCAAATCAATCAGAAGAGTCATGACCAAAAAAAAGTTTTCTGAAGATGTTTGCCTGGAGTGCAACCTTGTAAGGAAAACGAAAAACCGGGTCAGACAAGAAGAGAGAAACTAAGATAATGACTACGCGAGTGAACACCATTGTTACATTCTCGAACAGTATATGCACGAAACCCTAAATGTATACGAACTCTGTAATAATAAACTCACAGGACAAATAATTAGTTATCGCTGTGCGCACGCACGCATAATTCGTTAAATCTTTAGAGATGGCGCACCATCTGTTTGCGTGATCAATCGCGCTCGCACTGTATCTACGTGAGCATCAGGCGGTAGCGAACAATGAGACAATCATGTTTCAAGTGGACATTGTGCATCAACATGGGTAGATGTAAGGACACGACAGAATGGCAAATAGGAGCAATCGTGCTGGGCCGGGCCCTGGTCATACGGTGTAAGAAGCTGGCGGGACTTCGTGGTGTCTGGCGGCGGGCTGTTCGACTGTAGGCAGTGCTGTAACACACGTGGCCGCGAAACACGGTGTCAGAATGGCGTCTGGATACAGACCCCGGCTAAGAGGGGCTGGAGACGCGTTTCACGGCTCGTGGAAGAAGTCGCTTCCAGACCCGACAAGAACAGCTGCAAGCAGTGAATGAAGGTACATCCCCAGTCATTGAAAAGAGAACTTTGCGACGGGAACTGCATGCATTGAACATTTGAAGACGGTCACCTAGCGAGAGGCCACTGCTCAGACGGGCGCGTAAAGACCACAGGTTCGTCGGTCTGCAAGAATATGTGACTGGTTTTCTGAACACTCCCCCACCCTATTACAACTCAACTGGGCTACAAAACCACCTAATTTGAACCCCACAGAAAATCTGAGGAACGTGCTCGAACAGTGGGTCAAACGCCGACATCAGCATCCACGCAATTTGGTGTCATGTCGTCATCAAATCCTCAGCCAATGGCTTAACTTGGATGCGACGTACTTGGACTGACTTAACAACCGAAACGAAGCGGTAATGAGGTCCTAGGGCAGAACTACAAGGTATTAAATTACGCTTCTAGTGATTTCTCTAGCGGTGATTAATTTTTTGTACGGCGAGCTTAGTCGCAGTGATGTTGTACTCTACTGGAAGCTTTAATCCCACAGAGATCAACGACGAGAATCCATTAATTTTGGTCTAAATACATATAGAGGACTGTACGGATTGCTGTGGGAAGGAATAAATAATAATTGTGCGAACTCAAGTGACAGCGAAAAGTTGTTCAGAAAATCAGGGCACGAACACCGTTGCACAGGAAAAATGGCCCGCGTGTTCGAATGCACTTGACACGCAGCTATTAATCTGTAAAACGGAAACCGGAGAACATACTCCCCTTGGCTTGGTTTCAGATTGAAGGCTCCGATAAAGTTCTGAGGGACCTACTGCAGCTCGTGCTCCAAAATAACTAGACGGCAGCTACGGGAGTAAACTGTGAGGCTCATAAATGACAATAAGAAACAGAAATATATCGTAAACATGAAGAAGAAGAAAACTGAGTGCTTAAATTTCGTTAGTCCTTCCCTCCTTACATTTACACCGCCTTGTCTCAAGAGCAAAATGGTTCAAATGGCTCTGAGCACTATGGGACTTAACATCTATGGTCATCAATCCCCTAGAACTTAGAACTACTTAAACCTAACTAACCTAAGGACATCACACATCCATGCCCGAGGCAGGAGTCTCACCTGCGACCGTAGCGGTCACGCGGTTCCAGACTGAAGTGCCTAGAACCGCACGTCCACAGCGGCCGGCTGTGTCAAGAGCAGCGTGCTAGCCACAGGTAGGCTAGTGCTGCAGCAGTGAATACTACAAACCTTACACGGCGTCGTCGGCCGAGGACAAAAGGTAAGAATGACGTCGGGGGATGACCAGGAACCAGCAGACACCGGCGCCTGCCGCGAATGAGGCGAGATGTGCCGCCCGGGGACTCGGTCCATTCAGCGGCCGGCAGGTCTGCCGGCACAGCGGGACACAGGATGCTGCTGCGGTCTGAAAGAGCTGCTGCTTGAGGGGGCGGGGGGGGGGGGGGAGGGGAGGGGGAGGCGCTCTCGCTGATTACTCCCTGCCTGGGCGGTCGGCGCACAATGGCGGGCCGGCAGGCAGGTGATTCCGCTCGGTAACAATAAATACCGCACGTGAGGTTTCTGCCGGGCGACCCTGCCTCAGCGACTCATTAACAGTCGGAAAACTGACAGTTCTAACAAGATATAGCTCTTTGTTGGCTTCTGGAAGTTCGGTACTACTCGGAACTAAATCACAATTTTTCTTTTCCCTATCATTTGTCCCGCAATGTGTGGGATCCGCTTTTTCCAGTATTTGGCAAACTGTACCTTATTTTATGTCTCTGTGGCCGGACGCCCGTCGTGACTCCACAGTCGCTAAGATAATCTAAGGGAGGGAAGCCGTGTGTCCCATATGTCTGCCAATCGTATAAATTGTGTTTCGAATGTTATCACACACTGACGGAAAAAAATATCGACACCGAGAAGGAGTTGTGCGACAAACGAGAATTAGTAGGCACGTTTCTATATCTGCAAAATGATGTATATTCAAATTTTGCGCCAGTCGGATAAGAGTGGTGTTAGGATCAGATCTATAAGGATAGAAATCAGATTTGCTTTAAATACCAACTGCAAAGTCGAGACAGGACGCGGTGAGTTCGTCAAGAATACCTTTGAGACGACAAAGACACCATTATCAACACCTCACTGTGTTTGAACGAGGTCGCGTATCAGGGCTACGAAAAGCTGGATGTTCCTTCTGCTATAATTCAGAAAGACTTGGCAGGATTGTAGCCACTGTGTACGACTGCTGGCAGCGATAGTCGCGAGAACGTACGGTAGCAAGATCGTGCTCCAGACGGACACGTGGCAATACCCAGGTGGAAGAGCTCCATGTTCGGCGTATAGCTCTGTCGCATCGTGCTGTAAATGTAGCAGCGATATCTGCTGCAGTTAGCACTTGAGTGACATAACGACCTCTTCCAAATCGGTTATTCAAGTACAGCTCCGAGCTAGGCGCCCTGTAGCGTGCATTCCTCTAAACCCAAACCACCGCCATTGGCGACTCCAATGGTGGCTAGAGAGAGCCCATTGGAGGGTAGTGAGGAAGCCTGCTGCATTTCCTGATGAGAGCTGGCTCTGCCACGGTGCCGGTGACAGTCGCGTGTTGCGTAGGAGGAGGCCTGCAACCAGCCTGTCTGCGCGCTAGACACACACTCGACCCACACCTAGAGTTATGGTCTGGGGTGGGGTTTCGTATGACAACATTCTCGTGGTTATACCGCGCTCCCTGACTCCAAAGTTGTACGTCACTCTGGTGATTCGACTCGTTGTGCTGCCGTTATGCACAGCATTCCAGGGGGTGTTTTCCAGCATGATAACGCTTGCCCACATACCGACGTTATAACACAACACGCTCTGTAGAGTGTCGGTATGTTTCCTTGTCCTGCTCTATCACCAGACCCCTCTACAATTGAGACCATATGGGACATCTTCGATCTTCGTACGACAGCTCCAGCGTCATCCACAACCAGCGTTAACCGCTCATGTATTGACCGACGAGGCGCAACAGGCATCGAACGACATCCCACAAACTGACATCCAGCACCTGGACAACACATTGCATGAACGTTTGCATGGTTGAGTTCAGTAATCTGGCGGTTACACAGGTTGTTGATGTACCAGCATTTCACATTTGCCTGGCTTATCTCGCGCTTACATTAAGCCGTAATTTTGCAATGTTAATCACTTAATACCCAGATAAACGTATTCCCAAAATTTCATTACTCTGCATGACGGCGGTATTATTTCCGTAGTGTATTTAAACTGCTTGTGCCTGTGAACGTGTACGCGTTATGCAGGTCTTGGAGTCACTCACGTCCATCTAGAAATAATTAACTGAGGTTAACGAAGGCGATGTTGTCCTGATGTACTCGACGATGGCCTTTAGCTACACTCTCTAACGGATCGTCCTAAGAAATATCAAATTAAGATCAGCCTGAAGATGCCTCAATAAGGTGAAACGCGTAGTTCATAAACAAAAAAACTAAAATTGCAACCAAGAGTGTTTTCAACTGATACTATTAAACACTGGTTTGCTGAGCATGCCACAGATGGATTGGGAGAATTTCTATACGTTTTTCACATTAAGTGCGTTGTGCTGCCACCTACTGCTAGGTACTCCATATCAGCGACCTCAGTAGTCATAAGACATTTTGAGAGAGCAGAATGGGGCGCTCCTCGGAACTCACAGACTTCGAACGTGGACAGGTGATTGGGTGTCACTTGTGTCATACGTCTGTACGCGAGATTTCCACACTTCTAAATTAGAGAAATCGGACCAGAGTCAACAACCAATTTAATCGGAGGAAACGAACTTAGAGCTCTCAGTAACCAATCACTCATTATTCCATGAGGTTAATTTGCGCACTCCCACTGATGACATTTGGAGTGAGTGTAAATCAACAGGAAGAGGACAAGTCAATAGGAGCTTGCCAACTTTCAATGTCAATATTGCAATATTATGGATTCGATTTTTGTGTATATACGCACAAGGGTTGTATGACGTGAGATGATAGGTTGAGTGACTAGCTGTAATGAGGTTTCTTTCTGTTACCAACAGAATACAGTTCAACACTTGGATGGTAACATGGAGTAAAGTACAAACAGAACAAAGTCAGGTGAAAAATAAGACGATGACTATCATCAGGGACAATCAACAAAGGGTCGATGGTGATCGAAGAGAGGAAAAGTTGATCTTTCCCATGGAACAATCAAGTCTGAACGTATTCGGTCATGAAATGTTTCATTTAGAGCAGATTCCAATGGATGATGATTCTAATAAAGCATATTACGATTTATGTGAAGGAAGATGAGGTCATTTCATGACATGTTGAAGCTGTAGCAGTTATTCGAAATTACAAGGCAGAAGAGAGCAATGGTTCAAAAATGCTGCAATTATGAGATGCTCAAATGAGTTTACAACATTTCTTCTGCAAATAGACAAATAACGAAAATTATTTCAGAAAACTTAAATTATTAAAGAAAATCGATGAGGATGTATAGAAGAGGGGAGATGAAACAAGAAAGTGAACGGAATAAATACAGAAAGGAATGGATGAAGTACAGAAAGAAGTACATAAAGCCAGGAGAGAAGTGAGAGGCAAAGCAGAGAAGTCTAGGTGAACGGCAGCACGACCATTAAAAGAGGCTCAAGAAGCCAAGTAAATAGCACAACAATCGATCACTGAAATGAGAAAACAACTAAAGGAGTTGTGGGAAGAGGTGAAGAAATTAAATTGTAAAATCGTTGATGTAGAGGAGGTACACAATCAGGTTGCATGCCTCCATCAAGATCAATCGAAGTTGCATGAGAGGCAGAAGAAAGTAGAGAAGTATGTAGATGAGACTGAGGAGAGATGGAAAGGATCAAACGACAGGTAGAAAGCAGGAAGAAGAAGCCTCAACTCATTTACAAGGTCGAAACGGTGAGATGATCGAAGAGGAAACACGGAAAACCAGGTACAGGCTCAGATGTTAGCAGCGAGTATCTGCAGCAGGATGTCGGGAAGTGCGAGTGCTTCTTGAGTTCCAGAACAAGCAGAGAAGGATAAACATAAGACAGCAGAGAAGAAATGAGGAATCAGATAAATTTATGAATGACAAGTTTACTAGTGGTAGAAACAGAGATTTTAGCGAAACGCACTACTGCATATGACTGAGCAGACTTCACTGCTCGGAGGAAGCGGGTGTAATTCACGCCACACCAACAGTGAAAACTTTCTTGAAGAGTCGCAGTTATAAGAGATACAGAGAACGTCGGCAGCAGTTGCGAGACCGTGTAAAAGGGAGAAGGAACCATTTGATTACAAACACTGCATATATGTCCAGAAGCGCTAAAATTATAAAGACAATGGGAACATGCTTCACCCTAAAACTTGGATCGCACAATTTGATTAGTCACTACTACCTTCTTGGCCTTTGGTCACCTTTTGTTGCAAGAAACACGAGAATATGTTAAGCATGAGATGATAATGTGCAAGGATTTAATAGTTACAAGTTGAAAGACCGAAGTGAAAGTTTTTGAAACATCGGTTACAAAGAATCAATATCTAGCCATTTCTTGTAGCCCAGGTCAGATCATTTGGTACTGCTGTATTAAACCGCCAACAAATTATTATCGGGTTGTCGCAGGTTGCTGCAAGGAAGATATTGAAGCATTTAAGAACGTACTGTGTGAAGTAAGATTTGCTTTTGATGAGCAGAATACTATGGAATTAAGGAAAGAGCATTAAAGCAACTTCAGTGGACCTCCACGATGCTGCAACAATAACAGAAGCACATTTCAGCAGTTTATCTGGAGAAGGAAATCGTTTCCATCATCACCCATCATGGAGGAGAGGCTGGAAGAACTATCACAGCCATAATAATGGCCAGTGTTTCATACAGAATGGACCCACTTCACAACAACAAAGAGAAGGAGCAGGAATTATTGAAATCAGGCATCTGAATTCAAGGCATGAGCAATGTGCTAACAGCTCTTCGCAATATTAACTAGTCCTAAACAGTGGAGGAGGTTGCTGAAACACCTGCATAACATGTCAGAATCAGCCAGATAAACCTATCCAAGTATGATGACATATCAGAGTTGCAATTAGAGCAGAAGTAAGTAGCCATGGCACATGATCCGCATCCAGTAAATAGGAGAAGAAATCAGTTGGTGTATACCTTATCAGTCCCGTTAAACACTTCTTTAAATAACCTGCGAGTTACTAACACTGTAACACTGTAAGAAATGGAAGTCGTTAATCGGACAAAAAGAGAACAGTGCAAAAAGAAGGAAGTGAATCTGTTTCGGTGCCTAGCATCATTCAGAGGTTTACTGTTGTGCTAAGCAGTCTGTGTGTAAGTTGTGGTACATGGTCTAAGACTGAGAATAATTATGAACAGGAAGAGAGGAGCCGTGTCAGAGAATGCTGATATCTTTTTCGTGATTGGTAAGTAACCTAAACGTAAGAAAAAGAGAGGTAGGCAATGGGATGCACTGATGTCAACTGATATATTATTCTAGATATTACTGACTAATGAATATAGTGAGATACTGATGTTGAATTTATGATGAGTAAACATCAATGTACTTCATACTTCTTTGACTGCTGTGTGGATGAATCGCACGCGTGACAGTGACTTTGGTATTTTATGAGTTGTTGGCTTGTCCTTCAGTTCGTGGGTAGATTGTATGGGTGGTTATATATATTTCATCCACGCCAAAGGAGCGTTACTGTGAAGACATGATAGACACATCGTACTGTGCGATATTCTTGTGCCTGTGTTGTTCACAAGTGTGATGCAGAGTTACTTCATACATGCATGCATATCCAAAGGAACCGGAACTGTGGCGACTAAAGCCATTATGAAATACATGAAACGTGTTCACACTTGCGAATATGGACAACCATGGGCTGTATAGTGGAGTGACGACAATGAAAATTAGTTCTCAGCTGGGGCTCGAAACTGGATTTCCTGCTTATTGAGGGTCGTCACATTACTGTTAAGCTATCCGTGTGTGACTCATGGCCAGACCCAGGCATTCATATGGCGTCAAGCATGCGTCTACAAGCTGCACTCGTTCATCCATTATGTACCGTATATTCCCATACAGTGGAGACATTTTAACTGAGGTTTCGGTAGATACATATGATACTGCAGTGCCTGAATTGTTCAGAACTATAACGCAAAGTTTCCTCAGACATGCACGCAGTTTCAACATCAAGTTAGTTTGAACATGATAATAATTCTATGGGGACAGACACTTGTTGAAAAGAGTCACTGCAGGGGACAGATTTGCCTGTCAGACTAATCCCCTAGGAGTGGAGTCAGTAGTGATGCAGCTCCCCATCACTACGTGATGGTTCTATGATACGGGATGCAGCAGGCGTGCAGGGTTATACTCTGAATCTTCTCTATGCAGAGGAAGAACATCAGTTGGACAGGCAGTGAGATGATATGTAGGAAACGAACATTTTTCCCCACAGTAATCCGTACAGGCAGGTATTAAAAACATGAGAAATCTTTACACATTCCCTCCTTAAGAAAGAACCTTATTTTTCATGTCTACTGATTGTTCCTATTTGATGGACCTAATTCATTTTGTTTGTTAAGAACAGTTAATTAATTTGTACTTGACAATTAAAACATTAACACGGGTCATAAGCAAGTAATATCAGTCCATGAGCAGCTGAAGAATATCTTTTATAATAATTTTACAGCAATGTCAACGCAGACCATATCTTCACAGACAACACGTCAGCCTCATATTTGAAGAGACTTTCTTGTTTTATATTGCTATTTTTATTTTGCACTAATAGACATAGGGTATGTGTTAAAACATGGGTAGTTGTATGAATTCAGTGTCCATTTGTATAAAGTCTGATGCTGGTGTTACACTTGTACAGTCTTATTACAGCATGACTGACTTGTATTTGTTGCTGTACATTTTAACTTATTTACACATGTTTGGTTTCATGCACCATACTAGAGTTTTGCACATTTTATTTTGAAGGTTTCAGAGAACAAACCTGTTTAAATTCCTGTTTCTGGTAACATTTCATACTGGATATAAGAACAGTAGGACAATATATAAACTTTGTGATGTATTTGATGTAAGAAAGATACATTATGTGTGAGAGTGGACCTTCAGTCGAGTTATGATTGGTTAAGTCACATGCAAAACAAATCAGAGGACCACATGACAAAAGGGATGTTCTTATATATAACACATTTACAACTCTCGCCTTGATAAATGAATGACTGATGGACTAGCTGAGTAATTTGAACACACTTTGTAACATTAGTTACGGTTAAGTATGTATCTTCAGTCTTACTGCGAGCTGGAAAAGCAAAGGACAAGATGGGCTCCCTCTAGATGAAAGTGTTTCCTTTTTAGTTGTCATTATTAAGATTGGCAGAGGTACTTCTCCACTTCCCCTGCACTCAGCCTATGACTTTAACTGTGTGACAGACTAACTTGCAGAATGCACCGGGTGAAGACCTTTGTAAATTTTCGCTTGCTAATATCCCACTATATTCGTTAGAGGAACACCCCTACACAAAAAATTTGTGCTAGCGTGATGTAATGAAATGCGGCAAGGACTTCGGGTACCCCTTTTTCATTATTTGCTCGCCTTTAATCATACAAATGCAGGGATTAGCTTAACGGCAAATGTGTTAACACACTGAATTTTCTTATAATCTAACTTGATTCTGGATGCTATCAATTGCTATCTGGTCGTACTTTAGAAGCAAGTAGTGCTGCGAACACAAGACAGACCTTGAAACTTCTTTATCTATTTTTACTTAAACTGCTGAATGCTTACACAATGTTCTTAAACTGCTGAGTGAAACTGAGCGTACTGTCTCTGTGCTTGTATTTATCGTTTCATATCTGACCTACAGAATTTTTAGTGACAAATACAACTCAGTCGCAGTCTGACTGCTCAAATAATTAACACAAAAGAATGGCCCTGAATTAGAAGAGATCCTAAAAATAACCTATACATTTCATAAGACACCTCACAAAAAATCTTCAACGATACAACAAGCACCAATACAGCCAGCTAAATAAAAGATTCTAACTACTGTAGGCTCTAACAACTAACAGGCATGTGGTTAGCAAAGGAAAGATTTTGTTGCACAGTAAACAATGTATTTAGCCAATTTTACCTTAATAGTGTGATAACCAGTTCAAAAATTATATAGTCGTATGTGACATCCAGTTCCAAAAACTTATATCATCGTCAATAATTTTAAATCTCTATGATGGACAGGTCCAGACCGTCCGCTCGCGCTAACACTTCAGACCTCTAACCTCCATTACTGCTAACTATAAACTTCCAACCTCCATCACTGCTGGCTATTCACCTCCAACTTGCATCACTGCTGGTTATTCACTTCCAACTGCCATCACTGCTGGCTGTTCAGCTGCGAGTACGACCAGCTACAGAGTCTCTTACAGAAGGTGCACTGCGCAGTCAGAGTTATTAATGCAGTCGATCGCGCTGCCAACATATGAACACGCTACTTACATAGCCTCCCTGCTCCTCGCAAAAAAAATTACAGTGTTTTGGGCAGTGGCCAAGACTAATTTGTTGAAAGTTTTTATATTAACAATATCAAATACATCAGATGCACAGAATTAGTAATGTACTGTTGGTAAATAATGCAAAAAATTGTCCTCACACTTCCTAAAGACAGTCTTAATCATTTGTCAGAAGTGTAGTCTAGGACAGTTTTATGCACAGTCAGAGCAGTAAAAGGAAATGCACAAATAAATAGTGGACCTCCTTGCAGTCTTGAAGAAGTAGTGTTGTCCTTCCAACGGAAACACAGTGCTGACTCTTGACATGAAGACATGAAGATTAGTAATGGGCCACATCAGAGCAGACCCACAGCAGAGTCAGTCGAAGTCTTGAAGAATATTGGTAGGTCGCCAGAGAGCAGACCCACAGTATTCCTTCTAGAGATTATTATATTAATGGGCCTCCAAAGGTGCAGACCCAACGTAGTCCTTGTAGAGATGGGCAGCAGCCATCTGGTGCGACTGTGCAGGTGCACAATCACAACTGAAAAGCCTTGATGAAAATGTAGCAAGTCTATGAACCACTACTTATGCACTCACTAATTTTTTTGCAATATCCTTAGAACCAGCAATGCAGTTAACCAGTCCCTTGCTGAATTATCAACACATTTTCAAGCACTAACACAGGTGTATAACCTCTGACATTTTATACATATGCTGTGACCAAGAGACAAAATGTGTGCAGTTAAATGAATCCCTACTATTTACTTAACTTGAAGAACTTGTGTCTATACAATTTCAATTTTACAGCATACAAATTCAATCACGAATGTAAAGAAATCATCGTTACAGTAAAGAACATGATAATATAGATAACATTTGATGTAATACAGGCTCTACAAAAGGAATAAAAATAAAAATATACATGAGTTTTACAGGAATTATGACAGAAGTAAATAAATGAAAAATGAGAATATCCTTAGAAATATTAACTTGACACATCAGCATCAAAAGACAACAGAACAGGATAAATAATATCAGAACATCTTTCCAATGTAAAAAACAGGTTAGAGTTGAGTATAACAGTATTCCTCAGCTACCAAATTTATCTTGATAGGTAAACACACAGGGACAGGAAGAACAGAAACACATAACGTTACACATAAATACATAGCAGAATAACATAAAAGGAAAGGACAGGGTATCTTTTCAGTGTGACATTTGGTACTGCAGTACTTGTACTTCATTTTCCAAGCAAAACTTCATTTTTTCTTGGAGCACTCCCCTAGTTCAACATTGTCCCCAAAAAAAGTCCTGTCTATCTACATTTATACTTTCATATACTTCTCATTTCATCATTTGTGTCCAAAGAAATCCACAGAAAATACAAATTGGCAAAACAAGTAGCAGCATATCTAAATTAGTATAGAAAATGCAACTAATGTAAGGCAATACGCAGAAAACAAGAAAAATAAATCAATGGTAAAACTTACTTACCAGAGTAATACAAAGTAAAATTCAGTAGGACAATGCCTGAAAAATAGCAGCAGCAAATGCCATACCTTGTACCTAAACATGATAAAGCACAAGCAGAAAAAAATATTACAGTAATGACAGCAATGCAGATAAGGGAAATGCCTATTCACATCTTAATGTCTATATCACATCTTAACACTCGAGTGGTGCACCACAACAACTTATTCTACCAAAAAATTGCCAAGTCCTTGAAAAGAAAATTATATATGCAATTCCTGTTACTAGTCCTTTCAACTGCTCTTATTGATCTTTCTTTTCCAAGTGCTCTTCTTTAAAAATGTGGATCATAAAATTATTATTTAATGCATTTGTTGACAGAATGTGTTCACATTAGCGTATGTATTAAATTTCATTTTATAAAACCAGCTAGAACCAGATATGAAATAAAATAAGCAAATATGTACAAAGTAAAGCATTCAAACTCATTCACCAGCCATATGGCATTTCATACGTCAGTAAAAATTCTCTTGTCATAATCAGGAGTGTAGATGTAAGAGTATTTATCATCACTTCATAAGCATTTCAGTATGTAGCACAAACTATGAGGTCCAAAGTGTAATCATATCTTTCCAAGTAATAGTGTGTCGTGTTTGATGTGCGTTCTGCAAAGAAATGTCAATGGCAAGGTCAACAGCCTCTCTTTTCTGCTATGCGAACACTTATTGGAGTGCGCCGAACTCAACGTGACCAAAGCAGCACAAGTAAAGTTTAAAGTCCACACAACAGTGCGTATATATCAAAGAGGCTAGCGCACTGCTGGGTGCAGTGGTACGTCAAGGTCACATACACATTTTACCGAAATATTTACGACAGCAGTTTGAGCTAAAAGATCAGTTTCAAACCAATAAAAAAAAAATTCACAGTCTGAAAATTTACAGGAGAAATGTTTAGAAACGAAATCTCATCAATAACAGTGCCCAAAAATTTCTGGCAGCTTTGTGGTCCCGTATATACGCACTTTTCATAATGGTGATAACCATATCTCGACGTCATAATACACCTCGTCGTCGTAAAAATATCCTCATAATACATCAGTAAAAACCCCAAAATCCTCATAGCACCCTCCAACAACTTCAAAATCTCTGAAACAAATGCTATCTTGCTCGTTTCAGTACTGTCATCTACCTCAAACGTACTTCAAAAATCTTGATCCCATACAATATACAACACTCAAGTCTCTCATAGTATCACCACGGTTCCGAAAATATATATGAACAGTTCAAGAATGTAGACAAAATAGAATTTCATAAGTGCACTGTAGTCGAACTGTTTAATTTCATAAATGTGTTTCAAAGACACAGTAAAAAAGTTTATCCCTCTCATTTGAATGACCTGATAGCTGTGTAATTCTGTTAGAGAAATATTGTACCAATGTGTAAAATTGTGTAAGCAAATACCATATTAGCTAGGGCTCCTTGCGTTTGCCACATGCATGATACGCAAAGCATACCCCCATGAAGAACAATGTTGTCACTTATCTGGTTTTGGTGTGTGTTCACCCCAGGTAATTGACTAACAGATCAACAGAGAGTGCAAAACTGCCGCAATGTCGGATAACGCAAAGAAAGTAACAAGGCCCTGTGACTCCTGATTGAACTGCAGTGGCAGTGTTGACATTAATTGACACAGAATTGATCGCTTTTAATTAAAAAGGGGTGCACATTGATGTTATATTCAGCTATTGAACACCAGATGCAAATGTTGAACATAAAATTAATTAAGAAAGTGACTTAGGATTTCAACTACTTGATTGAAAAGAGATGCAGTCGATTAGCACAGATTTATTTTAACTCACGACTTTCAACCATCACATTACATGACTCTCCTAACAGGCAGTGGTAATAAATTGTGTTTGCGTGGAGTAAGGCAGGATAAATAAAAAGTAATTCCTATCGACAGACCCAGGCGTAATGCGAAGTGCGAGAAGAATTCTGCAAAACACGGCCCATGAAACCCTCGTGGAAACTTTGCCGGTGTGATCCAACAAATTAATCAGTGGCCGGAGCGGGCGCAATATCACTGAATTCAGCGTGGCGGCGCGGCGTCGTTATGAGGACGTCAGCCGACCTCGTGGTGCTGCAAGGCTGCGCATGTATATTCACTTCTAGCTCTCGTGCTCAGTACATAGCTGAACGAAAACTTCCTGTCTCCAAGCAATCAATCGTTCCGTTTGATAACTCTTAAACTGCAGAGATGCTCACTCTCTCTCAGGCAAGCTGAGTAAAGAACGCCACGTCCGCACTCTACGCAAGCTGGGAACATAAGACCCCTATGGAAACTTCTCCCAGTCCGCTCTTCGCCTCGGTTTCCCCTCCAGCAAAATCACTTACTCCAATTGCAGCGCAATTCGCGATAATTATGCGTCACTTCCCAGCGCTGACCAATGCCTGCTCTGGGAAGTGAACAAATTCCCACAACATATTCCTTCCTCTCAACTTCTGCTATTTAGCTCCTCCCAGGCCACCCACCAAGGTTAGCGTCTGCACAAACACAAATTTTTCCGGAATTCTGACTTCCAGGAGAGTACTTCAAATTCCTTGGGCCTACGTTCCCGTCGGAGGCCGGCGTATTTCATTCTGTCGCTCTTCACCTGATTTACTTCAGACTCTGCGGACCGTGAATTCAGCGTGAAGTTGCTATAGTCACGAACACGCATATTTTGACCTCTGTTGACCGCTCCACCGTAGCTTAGTGCGGCTTTCTCGCACGTTTCACTGAAAATGGGATGACGGACATTTCTCACAGGCGTACAAGTTCTCCGTCTGCTTCGAGTACACCAGCGTGGGGTCAACCACCCAATGACTGTCACTCATCTTAAGGCAGCTGGAGGCTGTGCCCCTTTACCGCTTTCTCAGAGCTTGAGCCGCCCTAAGCTGCCTATTGTCGCTTCCCTTCCCCGCTCCCCCGCCGGCCGCGGTGGTCAACTCGAATACTTTCCTGGGATAAATTAGCCTCCAGTAAATCGACTCATTTCCACAAAGCTTTCATGTTGTGTGAATTACTTTAAAACCATCATCCAACATTAATTATTCCAATACTTCAATACTATACCCTCTACAAGATGCATTGTGCCTTGTCAGTCATTTTTGTTCAGCCCTTCTGTTCGCTCAACGTGAGTTAGGTGATCTTTAATGACTTCATGTAAGGGGCATGGTTCTTGCCATCTTACATAGCCCCTCTCTTCAAATCAATTTTGTTGTACAAGTGATGACTCCTATTGTGTTACTACCTGTGGTACATAATTTGTATCTCCATAACCGGTATTTTAATCCATTCGCGTGACTAGTTGCAGAAGATTGATTACCACTGCCTCCTCTCTGATGCAAACTCTCACTCATTCCTAGGGTACCTGCCCTCAATGACTGGATTTACTGTTGAAGACATGGTCATTAATTAGTCTTAATTTGACTTTAATCCCTGCCGATTCCTGAGACAATTATTGGTCAGAGTACACAAAAGGAAACTACAATTATATTACAAGGACACACGTCGCAAAGGTCAAATACACATTTTTAAGCACCTCTGTGCTTGTCATTTGAATGGCAAGACCCTCAATTATAACTTAAGGTCCATTCACTCTCAGTTATCCATCCCCACTCGACTTAAATTACTAAAAACATACATGAACAATATTCGTGTAACATTTTGTGAAGTTGATAGTGGTTGCTCTCATTCAATTTTATGTGAATGCCCTTTGACATTTTATAAATAAAGGTTAATATAGGTTTTTTTGTGTGTGCCACTGTCTCTGGACATTTATATTGTGCATGGTGTAACTGTCATCTTTACACAATTCAACAAGATCTGGGCCAGTCCAGTGTCTGGGATTGTGTACACACATGTACCTTTTTTTTATATATACATATCTATAAAATACAACCAAAATAACAAGAATCATTGCGTACTGGGCAACCACTGCTGTGTGTTTGTAACAAGGTATAAGTGTTAAATCTTATTCTAAAACAAAGAGACGTGGCATGACAAATATATTACGTTTTGACAAATGTCACATTAATAAAATCATAACCTTCTTATAACATAATTCATAAACAGAACAAATGAGTACTTGACGTTAGTTGAGGCGCATGTTATTCATTTGAATCCACACTGACACACTCACACACACACGGCACAAGTTTCTTGCAGGAACGGAAGTGACATTAGTTCTGACTAGCAAGCTGAGGGATGGCTAACGGCTGAGAAGAGAGCAACGTCGAGTACCGAGATGGTGCCACAGGCAACCGCATCTTCTTGAGGCTGAATGGTTCTCATCTAAGAGCTCGTTGTTGACATCGTGTCCGACAGGCACAAGACCTCATCGGTGCATCTATGATCGGTGATCTCTCGCGGCTCAGCCACAGGTCATTGCTCCCTCTATAGATGTTTTAGGGCAAGAGAGGGACCGCGATCAGACGACACCCTATTTTCAGCTCAGGTCCTCAAATTTGGTGTCATTAGGCACAAGAGGTCAGCTGGGCTGTCTCTCCACCTGACGTGGCGAGCAACAAATATAGAAACCTTCCTGGACCTTTTCATTGCAGCCCCCGATCCGCACCGTGTACAGAGACCAGGGCCGACCTCTTTGTCGTACACAGAGGTGCTGGATCTCACCTCTCCTTGGCTGCTGAGTTGACCACCGGGCACGTTGATTCAGGGCGTGGTCTGCATGCCATCACCATCGTCAGCTGTGTGCTCCCCTCATTGCTGTCGTCCTCGTTCCTTGCCAGCTCGTGTGTGGTGTGCCAGGTGTCGTAGCTTCAACTCCCTCTTTCTCAGTTACGCCACCTTAACACACTAAGACAACTAATTTTAGTACATGGAAAGTGCTCATGTTTAACCATCAGTACCATACTTCTTTTTTTTAAGACAATGAACTTGTTTCATTACAAAAGGAATAATTTAACTTGTTTGTAAATCAACTTCAAGATCAATTAAAATAAAAACGTAACAGAACTTTTTTATACATAAACACAAAAATGTACAAGAGAACATGCTTCACAGTCGTTCATACACACACACAATCAAGGGATAGGGAATCAAGATTATCTGGACAGGATACCATCACCATTTCTAACTACCAATTCCTACGACTAAACACGGTGTTGGCCAACCCGACTACGTATCTACTATTTACTACTTTTTATCTCTAATCTTGTTTTTTCTTTTGAATTCCCTATGTGGCAGACGTCCCTCTTATTGTGCCAGCGAACATGTAGAAAACACAATAAACGAATACATGTGATAGTCTTACCAAGATTTTTGTTGGAAGTTTGGATAGCGTCCTTTATCGTGTTCTATTGCGGCTCTTCTTCTCTCCTCTATTTTCTTCCCGTTTTCTCCTTTTGTCACGAATGGTTTTATAAGGCCTGTGAACATGTTTCGGATTAGCAATGTCACAATGGCACAACACAAATATAGCTCACTGGTCACACTCGCAGTTGTTACACTATCTTGGTATCAACAAGTATTTCTGGCTGCTGTTTGCTCTGTAGATGATTACATCCGGTTCTTTTTAACATGCACTGGGTGCGCAAATTCACGTAACTGCACGTGGCTGTCCACCTCTAACGTATTCAGGGGCATACGAGAAGCATCTGTGCTTCCTCGTAACAACCTACGGGACTGGCCACCTTAAATATGTTCTCCAATGACGGAGATACAATTACGGGGAACTTTTGTGTATTTTACAGAGTTGCTAATCTATCTTTTTCTAGGGGTACGCCGAGAAATATTTGTTTTCCATTCTTTAATCATGTGTTTTTACAAATTAATGTAGTACACTTCACTTTCATAACATCGAGAGGCGAGATATCATTATTAATAATAAAAACACGAAATATAGGCACATATAAACGAGACATTCTACCACTAAGATCAGTACATACACAAACAAACAAGACACTTTAGCAAAAATCCTTATTCTAAGCCTATATTTTACTACGACCGCTCTCTGGTCCAGTCATTCGTAATCCTGCCCGTTAAGGTGGGATGGAGCAGGCTTCGGAGGGCGGACTTCGACCTCTTCCTGGTTGTTATTTTGGTAACCATTATTCCTGTTCCTTCCCAATTGCTGATTACCGCCCCAAGTGCTTTGTAATTTATTATGTTGCACCGGAGAGTGTCGATCTTCTTCCGTGTACCTTCTTTTCGAGTTTCCATTACTCTTATCTTGATTGTGGCCGTTGTAGTTCGGCACTGGCCTACTATCCCACTGAGGTCCATTACTGCGACGGTTGTTATTTTGTTCACGCTGTCGACGTTTCTCCCGCGCCTGTTCCTCTTGAAATGCGAATTCCAGTTCGCGCAAAATGCCCTTAAATACCTCAGTATCGCTACCAGAACGACCGGCAAGTGATTGTTGATGCGAGATGGGAAGTTTCATGTAGCATAATCTGATGATTTCCGCACCGCTACATGGGTTGTCTAGGTACTGGTTCCTTTTTGTCATATTTTCAAAAAAATTGACTCGACTCCGGTACCCTGTTCCTTCCATATCTCTGGACATAATAATTTCTTGTTTGATGCTTTCTTGGTTTTCTTTAGACCAATACTTGCCCAAGAAAGCATTTTTGAATTCTTTGAACGAGACGCTCGTCTTCGCTACATTTCTCATATACTCAGCGGTCGCGCCCTCCATATGGGAGCACACAAAATCCAGCTGGTACATCAATGGCCAGTGTGGGGGCAAAGATAACTCGAATTGTCCCATAAAAGTTTTTGGAATGCAAGCTATTACCTTCGTCGTTGTAGTGATGGAACTTTCGGACTGATACAAAATGCTTGTAGTCAAACCGGTCATCATTCCAGTTATCATTTCGCCCGTTCTTACGATTCGTATGAACTTCGGGACGTGGACTAATTCGTTCCGACACGCTATCGTCATCTCTCCCCTTCTGTATTTTCCACAGTTGTTCGGTGCATCTAATCAGCTGACAGCAATTGTGCTCACTGGGCTGGTGCGCGCTGTCCGTGTCTACCTCGGTCGTTGCCTCAGAGCTGTGAATGAAGGCGTCTCTCCCGTTGCTCATAGTGTCAACTTTGTCACACCGTGAAGCGGTTATGTGTGTTCCGGCAAGTGACGGTTCAGTCGACGCAGTAATTACACCCTTCTCCTTTTCTAATGTCCCTGTAATGAGACGTTTTACCCCTTCCTCTACATTTCTTTTTAATATCGTCACCTCCTCTTTCAACATCTCGTTAGGCTCTATGTGCGGTTGCTCTTGTCGCTTTTCTTCGACACGTTTTATCCGGCTTTGTAGCCTTGATAACATGGCCTTTCCTACTTTTGCCGTGCTTTGCGCGGAGTTCCGAGTTTCTCTCGCTATTTTCCTTGCACCTTTCGCAATTAATTTGGCTTCAATTGGCGTTCGTTTGATGATGGCAATCTCTTTCTCTATTTTGATGCCGAGATTCTTTACCTCCTCTTCTACGTCCTTATGAACTTATGTGAGCATATAGTTCAGCTCCGAATTCGCCATTTTAATTTCGGCATTGACGTTGGCGCTCTGATCTTTCATTTCCGAATTCGCCTTTTTAATTTCGGTTTTAAGGTTGGCGCTCTGCTCTACGTTCACCGTTTGCAGCTGTTGCAACAGGTCAGTAATATTTTTGAGAGTAGCCTCATTTTGATCCTCGTTCTTTTGTGGTTGAAAATGCGACTCTTCTCGTCTGTTCTGAGGAACCCTTCGAAGTCTGGACAAGTACCGTCTCCGCGCCCCCGTCGGACCAGTTGTGAATGAATCGTTTGATAATGGTCGGACACCATTTTCTTCCAACACACTCTGGCTTCTTAGGCTGGATCTTCCATACTTATGGATTAATCCTGTACTCTCTGCGTCCCCCGAGCCCTCAGTATCACTGCCAGAATCAACGTCCTTGCTATTCAGCGGACAAAACCGGTTGTGAGACCCAATTTCACGAAGTTCCAAATTGCGGTCGTCACGCTCATCGGTAGAGCTTTCCCTACTATCAGCCATGTTCTCCCGAGCAACAATCTGATTATATTCTGCCGTTGTCTTGGCTTTTCTCCTCGTTACCATTTGCACATTTATGTTACACGAAAACTCAAAACCAAAGTACCCCTTACACTTAATAATTAGATAACGCAAAACATATATCAGGACACAAATTGATACACTGGGTGTGAGCAGTGACCCGACAAATAGTTCATGAAGCATTCCCCCAAAAGAGCTAGTACCAATCACTGGGTTCTGAGTGCTCAACATCGGCTGATTAAGGCACTGCACATCATATGTACTCCAACTAATCACAAATACAATGCACAGGTACCTATAAATGTCAATTTGAAAGGACAGCACGAGAAGAAGATAATGTAACTTATTGTAACTAATACTACCCCTTTTTCAATTAAAAATGGCTAAGCAATGGATCACGTGAAAAAATTTCCTTTTGCTACTTCCTAGCAAAGCCCGAAGTATCATATCCTGGCATGGGTCAGCCATATGTAACAACCCACCCGTCACTTATCTAGTTTTGGTGTGTGTTCACCCCAGGTAATTGACTAACAGATCAACAGAGAGTGCAAAACTGCCGCAATGTCGGATAACACAAAGAAAGTAATAAGACCCTGTGACTCCTGATTGAACTGCTGTGGCAGTGTTGACATTAATTGATTCAGAATTGATCTCTTTTAATTAAAAAGAGGTGCACATTTATGTTATATTCAGCTATTGAACACCAGATGCAAATATTGAACATAAAATTAAATAAGAAAGTGACTTGGGATTTCAACTACTTGATTGAAAACAGATGCAGTCGATTAGCACAGATTTATTTTAACTCACAACCTTCAATCATCACATTACATGACTCTCCTAACAGGTAGTGGTAATAAATTGCGTTTGAGTGGAGTAAAGCATGATAAATCAAAAGTAATTCCTATCGACTGACCCAGGCGTAATGCAAAGTTCGAGAAGAATTCTACAAAACATGGCCCATGAAACCCTCATGGAAACTTTGCTGACGTGATCCAACAAATTAATCAGTGGCCGGAGTGGACGCAATATCATTGAATTCAGCTTTGCGGCACGGCATCGCTATTCAGACATCGGCCGACCTCGTGGTGCTGCAAGGTTACACTTGTCTATTCACTGCTAGCTATCTTGCTCAGTACATAGCTGAACCAAAACTTCCTATCTCCAAGCAATCGTTCCGTTTGATAACTCCTAAACTGCAGAGATGCTCACTCTCTCTCAGGCTAGCTGAGTAGAGAATGCCACGTCTGCACTCTAGGCAAGCTGAGAACGGAAGACCCCTACGGAAATTTCTCCCAGTCCAGTCTTCGCCCCAGATTCCCCTCCAGCAAAATCACTTACGCCAATTGCAGCGCAAGTCGCGTTAATTATGCATCGCTTCCCAGCGCCGACCATTGCTTGCACTGGGAAATGAACAAATTCTCACAAAATATCCCTTCCTCTCAACTTCTGCTATTTAGCTCCTCCCAGGCCACCCATCAAGGTTAGCGTCTGCACAAACACCAATTTTTTCCGGAATTATGACTCCCAGGTGAGTACTTCAAATTCCTTGGTCCTATGTTCCCGTTGGATGCCAGCGTATTTCATTCTGTCGCTCTTCACCTGATTTACTTCAGATTCTGCGGACCATGAATTCACCGGAAGTTGCTATAGTCACGAACACACATATTTTGACCTCTGTTGACCACTCCACTGTAGCTTTGTGGTTCTTTCTCGCATGTTTCACTGAAAACAGGACGACGGACATTTATCAACAAGCATACAACTCTCCATCTGTTTCCCGGTACAGCAGCATGGGGTCAACCACCCACTCACTGTCACTCATCTTAAGGTAGCTGGAGGCCGTGCCCCGTTACCGCTTTCTCAGAGCTTGAGCCGCCCTAAGCTGAATTGTCGCTTCCCTTCGCCGCTCCCCTGCCGGCCACGGTGGTCAACTCGAATACTTCCCTGGGATAAATTAGCCTCCAGTAAATCGATTCATTTCCACAAAATTTTCATGTTGTGTGAATTACTTTAAAACCGTCATCCAACATTAATTATTCCAATACGTCCATGCTATACCCTCTACAAAATGCATTGTGCCTTGTCAGTCATTTTTGTTCAGCCCTACTGTTCGCTCAACATGAGTTAGGTGATCTTTAATGACTTCATGTAAGGGGCATAGTTCTTGCCATCTTACAGTGTAATTATATCCTCAGATGTTACAGATTAAACTGCAAAATGAAATGTGTCACTGAAAACCTTTTCTATATCACTGTAATTCAAACATATTTCTAAAAATGTTTTAAGTTCAAAAGGTTATCACTCAAATGCATGTCATGTAGAGCTAAACTATGAATCTGGCTGTAAGATAATTTCTGTCAATCTCATTGTAGCTAAGCCACAAAAGGCGTTACCAAAACATGTTTTACTTTTCAGAAGAACGTAGAAAAACAGTGCAGACATAAAACAAATACAGCGCTAAAACGATAATGGCGCTATGGCTGACACTGTCGCTGAGCCAGATACTGTCGCCTGTCCTGTTTCAGAGGAAACCTCTCAGCCTGCAAGATCCAGGCAGGCGCAGATGGTGGGATTATTGGTAGTTCAAAATGGTTCAAATGGCTCTGAGCACTATGGGAGTTAACATCTATGGTCATTAGTCCCCTAGAACTTAGAACTACTTAAACCAGACTAACCTAAGGACATCACACAACACCCAGTCATCACGAGGCAGAGAAAATCCCTGACCCCGCCGGGAATCGAACCCGGGAACCCGGGCGTGGGAAGCGAGAACGCTACCGCACGACCACGAGCTGCGGAATTTATTGGTAGTTGGGAGCTCCAACGTTAGGGGCGCTGTGGGCCCCCTTAGGGACTCCGTGTGCATACAGCGTGGAGTCATTGCGGGCCTCTGGTACAGAGCCGAGTGGAGGGTCTGAATCAGAGGCTCAGACGATTTTGCGACCGTGTAGGCTGCAGATTCCTCGACTTGTGCCAAACTGTGGTTGGGTTTCGAGTTCCGCTGAATAGGCCAGGTGTCCACCACACGTAGGAGGCGGCTACACGGGTAGCAGGGGCTGTGTGGCATGGACTGAGAGCTTTTTAGGTCTCGGGAAAACACAAAAAGATCTTCAGTCACAAAGAGTGCAGGCTGAACACAGGAAGGACGTAGATACCGGAACCATTGGTAATAAAAGTCGTGAATTGTCGTAGCTGTGTTGGGAAAGAACGAGAGCTCCAAGCGCTAGTAGAAAGCACTGATTCTCAAATCTTTATAGGCACTGAAAGCTGGCTAAAGCCGGAGATAACCTCAGCCGAAATATTTGCGACGAACCTAAAGGTGTTCCCAATGAATAGGATACACACGGTAGGTGGTGGCGTGTTTGTTGCTGTCAGAAGTAGTTTATCTTGTCGCGAAATTGAAGTAGATACTTCCTGTGAGTTACTGTGGGCAGAGGTCATTGTTGGCAACCGGAATAAAATAATAACTGGTTCCTTTTACCGACCTCCCAATTCAGATGATACAGATGCTGAAAGGTTCAAAGAAAATGAGTTTGATTTCAAAAGCGTACCCGACTCATACGTTAACAGTTGGTGGTGACTTTAATTTACCCTCGATATGTTCTCAAAATACGTGTTTAATTCCGGAGGTACGCATAAAATATCATCCGAAATTGTGCTAAACGTATTCTCTGAAAATTATTTCGAGCAGTTAGTTCATGAGCCCACGCGAGTCGTAAACGGTTGTGAAAACACAGCCTCTTAGCAGCAAATAATCCTGAGTTAATAACGAGCATCAAAACCGATTCAGGGATAAGTGAACACAGAGTTGTCGTAGCGAGATTGAGTATTGTAATCCCCAAATCTTCGAAAAATAAGCGAAAAATGTACATATTCAAAAAAGCAGATAAAAATTCACTTGACGCCTTTCTAAGAGACAATCTCCATTCATTCCAAATTAATAATATAAGTGAATACCAGTTGTGGCTTAGATTCAAAGAAATATTATCAGCAGCAATTGAGAGATTTATACCAAATAAATGAACAAACGACGGAGCTGATCCTCCTCGGTACACAAAACGAATTAGAACACTGTTGCAGACACAACGAAACAAGCATGCCAAATTTAAACAGACGCAAAATCCCCAAGAGTGGCGATCTTTTACAGAAGCTCGAGATTTAGCGCAGACTTCAATGCGAGATGTCTTTAACAGTTATCACAATGAAACTTTGTCTCGAAACCTGGCAGAAAATCCAAAGAGATTTTGGTCGTATTTGAAGTATGTTGGCGCCAAGAAAGAATCCGTACCTTCTCTGCGCGATAGCAATGGAGGTACTATCGAGGACAGTGCTGCCAAAGCAGAGTTTCTAAACACAGCCTACCGAAATGCCTCACAAAAAAAGCCGAAGTAAATATTCCAGAGTTCGAATCGAGAACAGCTGCCAACATGAGTAACGTAGAAGTAAATATCCTCGGAGTAGTGAAGAAACTTAAATCACTTAATAAAAGCAAGTCTTCTGGTCCAGACTGTATACTAATTAGGTTCCTTTCGAAGTATGTCGATGCATTAGCTCCATACGTAACAATCATATACAACCGTTCGCTCGACGAAAGATCCGTACCCAAAGATTGGAAAGTAGCACAGGTCACACCAATATTCAAGAAAGGTAGTAGGAGTAATCCACTAAATTACGGGTCCATATCGTTAACATCGTATGCAGCAGGATTTTAGAACATATATTGTGTTCGAACTTTATGGATTACCTCGAAGAAAATGGTCTGTTGACACAGTCAACAGGGGTTCAGAAAACATCGTTCCTCTGAAATACAAACTAGCTCTTTATTCACATGGTGTACTGAGAGCTATTGACAAGGGATTTCAGATCGATTCCGTATTTCTGGATTTCCGGAAGGCTTTTGACACTGTACCACACAAGCAGCTCGTAGTGAAATTGCGTGCTTATCGAATATCGTCTCAGTTATGTGACTGGATTTGTGATTTCCTGTCAGAGAGGTCAAAGTTTGTAGTGACTGACAGAAAGTCATAGAGTAAAACAGAAGTGATTTCTGGCGTTCCCCAAGGGAGTGTTATAGGCCCTTTGCTGTTCCTTATCTGTATAAAAGATTTTCGAGACAATCTGAGCAGCCGTCTTTGGTTGTTTGTAGATGACGCTGTCGTCTGTCGATTAATAAAGTCATCAGAAGGTCAAAACAAACAGCAAAACGATTTAGAAAAGATATCGGAATGGTGTGAAAAGTGGCAGTTTTCCCTAAATAACGAAAAATGTGAGGTCATCCACATGAGTGGTAAAAGGAACTCGTTAAACTTCGGTTACACGATAAATCAGTCTAATCTAAAAGCCGTAAATTCATCTGAATACCTAGGTATTACAATTACGAACAACTTAAATTGGAAGGAACACACATAAAATGTTGTGGGGAAGGCTAAACAAAGACTGCGTTTTATTGTCAGGACATTTACAAAATGTAACAGACCTACTAAGGAGACTGCCTACACTACACTTGTCCGTCTTCTTTTAGAATACTGCTGTGCGGTGTGGGATCCTTACCAGACAGGACCGACGGAGTACAACGAAAAAGTTCAATGAAAAGCAGCACGCTTTGTATTATCACGAAATATGGGACAGAGTGTCACAGAAATGATACAGGATTTGGGCTGGAAATCACTAAAAGAAAGGTGTTTTTCGTTGCGACGGAACCTTCTCACGAAATTCCAATCACCAACATTCTCCTCCGAATACGAAAATATTTTGTTGACACCGACCTACTTAAGGAGGAACGATCACCACAATAAAATAGGGAAATCAGAGCTCGTACGGAAAGATATAGGTGTTCATTCTTTCCGCGCGTTATACGAGATTGGAATAATAGAGAATTGTGAAGGCAGTTCGATGAACACTCTGCCAGGCACTTGAATGCGATTTGAAGAGTATCCATGTAGATGTAGATGTAGATTGTGTCACTGATAAGGAGCGTTGTAGTATAGTCGTGCAGCCGTCAAACAAACCGAATATTCTGTCATCTGTGGCCTCTAAGAAAGTACTTCAAATACACTACTGGCCATTAAAATTGCTACACCAAGAAGAAATGCAGATGATAAACGGGTGTTCATTGGACAAATATATTATACTAGAACTGGCACGTCATCACATTTTCACGCAATTTGGGTGCATAGATCCTGTGAAATCAGTACCTAGAACAAACACCTCTGGCCGTAATAACGGCCTAGATACGCCTGGGCATTGAGTCAAACAGAGCTTGGATGTCGTGTACAGGTACAGCTGCCCATGCAGCTTCAACACGATTCCACAGTTCATAAAGAGTAGTGATTGGCGTATTGTGACGAGCCAGTTGCTCGGCCACCATTGACCAGACGGTTTCAATTGGTGAGAGATCTGGAGAATGTGCTGGCCAGGGCAGCAGTCGAACAAGACCTGCAACATGCGGTCGTGCACTATCCCGCTGAAATGTAGGCTTTCGCAGGGATCGAATGAAGGTTAGAGCCACGGATCGTAACACATCTGAAATGTAACGTCCACTGTTCAAAGTGCCATCAATGCGAACAAGAGGTGACCGAGACGTGTAACCAATGGCACCCCATACCATCACGCCGGGTGATACGCCAGTGTGGCGATGTGCGTTCACCGCGATGTCGCCAAACACGGATGCGACCATGATGATACTGTAAACAGAGCCTGGATTCATCCGAAAAAATTACGTTTTGCCATTCGTGCATCCAGGTACGCCGTTGAGTACACCATCGCAGGCGCTCCTGTCTGTGATCTGTTATACTAAAACTGACACGTCATTACTTTTCACGCAATTTGGGTGCATAGATCCTGTGAAATCAATACCCAGAACAACCACCTCTGTGAGTCAAACAGAGCTTGGATGCCGTGTACAGGTACAGCTGCCCATCCTGTCAAGGGTAACCGCTGCCATGCTACAGCAAACGTCGTCGAACTGTTCGTGCAGATGGTTGTTGCCTAGCAAATGTCCCCATCTGTTGACTCAGGAATCGAGACGTGGCTACACGATCTGTTACAGCCATGCGTATAAGATGCCTGTCATCTCGACTGCTAGTGATACGAGGCCGTTGGGATCCAGCACGGCGTTCCGTATTACCCTCCCGAACCAACCGATTCCATATTCTGCTAACAGTCATTCGATCTCGACCAACGCGAGCAGCAATGTCGCGATACGATAAACCGCAATCGCGATAGGCTACAATCCGACGTTTACCAAAGTCAGGAACGTGATGGTACGCAATTCTCCTCCTTACACGAGGCATCACAACAACGTTTCACCAGGCAACGCCGGTCAACTGCTGTTTGTGTATGAGAAATCGGTTGGAAACTTTCCTCATATCAGCAAGTTGTAGGTGTCGCCACCGGCGCCAACCTTGTGCGAATGTTCTGAAAAGCTAATCATTTGCATATCACAGCATCTTCTTCCTGTCGATTAAATTTCGCGTCAGTAGCACGTCATCTTCGTGGTGTAGCAATTTTAAAGGGCAGTAGTGTACAAAATGTCTTTTCAACTAAACCGAAATGTTGCAGTAAAACGTAATTAGCAGTAAGGTAAAGGCACCAGTAGTTGACACCTTAAGAAATGAAACTACTTTAATTTGATATTTATGAATACAAGTGGATGTTGGGCACAAACACAATTAATCTTTATGTTCTTTGATATTTTCTGATTTGATATTTATTATAATTCACTATGTTAAGGTAAATCAAATGATAAATAAAAATTATAACACAAGTATAAGTGCCGTCATCAGTAGTTGACACCAGTGAGAAACGGAAGTTTCAGTAGCTGACAGGAAAAATACTCAGCAGTTGACACTAAATAAATAACTTTAGTCTACACATCACAGTCAATACTGTTTCCGAATTCATATTTCAAATGTTCATTAGAGATATTTGAGAATGGTCAATAACCTGTGATGGACTAACATCATTTTCATCAACATAAAAAACTTTTTTCTGGCAGCTGGAAGATTACAGAGTCATTACTTTTATTTCACCATCCTCAAACACACGCTGAACAATACAAATATATTTGAAATATCTCTTCTTTCCAGGAAAATAAACAAGTAGAAATTCGCCATTTTTATAAAATTTATTCGTATTTTTTTCTTTGTTTGCTGTTTCTTTTTCTGTTATAATTGTTTGATCAGAATTGTCGTCTTCCTTGCCTTCAGATGTCTGCGAATCACTATCAGGGAGCATACTGGTGTCATCCATACTGCTGTCTGACTCACTCCATTCTTCATCTTCAGAATCTGAGGGCACTGAAATTGTTCTTTTCTTGTGCACTTTTGGCTTTCTACGACTCTCTGCTTTAGTTTGCTTCTTGAGTTTCTTAGCAACCTCAGACTGTTGTTTCTTCAGTTTTCGTGCTTCTACTCTCTCAGCTTTTAGTCTTTCTTATTGTAGCTTAATTTGTGCTTCTTATGAGGATGTTCCTTCTACTGGTTGGATGTCACAACACTTGGAAGTTTTTCTCTTAATCTTCTTTTCCCTTGTTTCCCTGTATTCTGTGTCCAAAATAATGCACGTTTGAATGGGGAGGGGATTAGTTGGTCTCCTGATTTCCTAGTAATATTTCCACTAGAAGCACACTGAGGAAAACCAGAATTTTTCATTGAATTCTTGGGTGTGACACACTGGTCTGTTACATTAGTCTCCTCTCTTTCTTTATTTTGGTTGTTGCCTGCCAAGCTTTTCATGTCTTCCTGTTTTTTTATTTTCGATTACTTCATTATTTTGTTTTTCTTCTGGATGGACATTTCCTTCCTCCATTTTTTCATTTCGATTTGCCACACAGTTGTTTGTCATCAACAGACTGGGAAAGGATAGAATTATGACAATCATTATTAATTTCCTTTAAATCAATAACAAAAACTTGTCATTTATATTTCCTTCCCACACATCACTTGAAGACCCAAAACATGAAAGTTTATCTTTCCCAATGTATGTTTGTAGAGCCTCTAATCCAACTCTTAAGTTTAATTTTTCAGAAGTGGCAGTTTTGTGAGTAGTAAGTGTAACATCATCACTCACTGATGGAATTTTTGAGTTGGTTACAGTCTCTGGATTCCTTGGAACAAGTTCAGTTCTCCTAAATCCATTCTGTAGCACAGTCGGTTTAATGAACTCATCCAAAGTTTGTTCCTGTAAGGGTGCAAAATGGATCTTCTTATGCACTGATTGATCCAAATGTTCCAATCTCCACTGATGTACCTTGTTTTTCCAGCTTTCCTTTAACAAATGAAAGACAGCAACATCCATAGGTTGGAGAAGTTGTGTAGAATTTGGAAGCAAAACTCATTACAAAACTTGCTCATGCTCATTACATGCTCATTACAAAACTTTCTACTGTGTAAGTTGAGATGTGACGCATGGCCATCAATAAACACAGTGACTGCCAGTGGTATTTTCTTTTCTAGAAGGTAAGGATGGAAAACATTCGTTATAAATTCAAAGAATAATGGACCTGTCATCCAACCTGCTTCAGATTTACCTATTCCCCAAAGTTATGCAACACTCTCTGCTAGTTCCTGTGGTATTCTAATGTATTTAAACACTGTAAATGGAGGTGCTAAATGACCATTTGCATTTCCAGCCAACAAAACCGTTAGACATTCTTTCTCATCACTATTCATTTGCTGGTACACATGTTTTTCTTCTTTCAGGCCCAACACTTAGTTTCCCTTGGGGTTCAGAAAGAAAGCGATTTCATCTAAATTAATAACTCTTCTCTGCTTGATGTCAGATTTCGTGACATTCTAATCCCAATATTGGGATGGCGCTTCAGAAAAGCATTGTTCCAAGTTTTCCCTGGGCGGTTACAAACAAAGGGATTTTTACGTTTCAGCTGTTCAATCAGGTGCTGCACACTGTCCAGAAGTTCGAGTTTTGCTGTGGGGAATCCGGCCTTAGCCATAGTACAAATCCAGTGTACTAATAAATCCTCCTCTTCTTTGGTAAGAACTGTATCAGGACCCATGCGACGATTTCTAGGCGTCTTCCCTCTGGCTTTGTACATTAAAGTAATTCGAGGAACCGAGAAACTTTTTGCTGCTGTAGAAACAGGCACTCCATTAAGTACTGCATAGATGGCAAGCTACATTTGTTCATCTGGATAACTGGGCATCTTCCCTTCTACTGGTGGCATTATAGTGACCTGAATAATATAAAACATAATGTCAGATAGTCACATTACTTCAGTGCCAGTAGTTTACATGGTATAAGCTAGTGGTTGACAGAGGGTGTCAGCTACTAGCTTTATACATGCAACGATAAATTTTACACAAACTCCACAGAGCTAAGCTTATGAGGATACAGGGAATGAAAAAGGTATTAAAAATTTGTTGGACTCAGTAGTTGGCAGATGTGTCAACTACTAAAAATAAGGAACATATTAGCACCAGTACTTGACACCTTATCCCTGACCATACAATAAACTAAATTCACAAATATTTCACAAATTTGTTTACTTTGTTTAATACTGGAACCATCTAAAAAACTATACACAAAAATAATAATATCTTATGTTTGCTTTGCCACATCAAAAAACTTACCTCCTTATCGATTTCGAGAAGAAAATCAACGAAAGCAGAAAAACACAAACACACTGTTACAAACAGAAGCACCCACTTCAAGATGGCTGCTAAAAAAATATGATAGTTATAAAATTACACTGTAGATGGCACCACCATACAACAACAGTCAAAACTCTATCTCTGAATAAAGCCATTTTCTTATTTTAAGAACTTTTATTTGAAAGTGCCAACTCCTGGTGCTCTGACAACTACCGGTGCCTTTACCTTATATGTTTCAAGAATGTGAGTATTATAGCAGCGACGTGCAGCTAACAAGCAAAATGTACACACCGTAAGACTGTGTCGTCTGTTTCGTATAAAAGTCAAATCGTAAAATTAGTGTCTTAATATGTTCCATAGGCTCTTGATTAGATAATTAACTTCAAAAAATCGCTGCATGTTAACAGTTTCTAAATGAGACAAAGCGTAATAGTAACGTGAAGTGAAAAATTTGATAGCAAAGATTAAGTCAGAAAGCAAATCATTTCTCAAAAATGGTTTTACACGAGAAATGTAGTATAATCTTTTGTTAATTTTTTTTGTTTGTTTGTACTCTAATAACCAATTAGGAGGAAAGCAATAAGAAAATTGATGAAGCCAAGCCTGCGGATGTATATCATTAGTACAATTCTTGAATGTTCTGAATTTACACGTTGTAATGAAGAACGTAAAGTCGTCATGACGCCTAGTCGCAAATCTGCCATTCTTACATCGTGTCGGCGGTTCCATCTCAAGGCTCGCTGCACCAAGCCGACTCCTTTCAAGATCTCCGAAACACTATGTATTATTGCTTTCTAACCTTCCCGTATTTCTAAATACCTCTTCCCGTATCGGAGCACGAGTATCCTCTGAAATATGGAACTCTTGTATCACGCGAGCCAACTGATCTTGTACTTCCCGCACTTCTCTTTTAAGTTCTACATCTACATCTACATTTATACTCCGCAAGCCACCCAACGGTGTGTGGCGGAGGGCACTTTACGTGCTACTGTCATTACCTCCCTTTTCTGTTTCAGTCGCGTGTGGTTGGCGGGAAGAACGACTGTCTGAAAGCCTCCGTGCGCGCTCGAATCTCTCTAATTTTACATTCGTGATCTCCTCGGGAGGTATAAGTAGGGGGAAGCAATATATTCGATACCTCATCCAGAAACGCACCCTCTCGAAACCTGGACAGCAAGCTACACCGCGATGCAGAGCGCCTCTCTTGCAGAGTCTGCCAGTTGAGTTTGCTAAACATCTCCGTAACGCTATCACGGTTACCAAATAACCCTGTGACGAAACGCGCCGCTCTTCTTTGGATCTTCTCTATCTCCGCCGTCAACCCGATCTGGTACGGATCCCACACTGATGAGCAATACTCAAGTATAGGTCGAACGAGTGTTTCGTAAGCCACCTCCTTTGTTGGTGGACTACATTTTCTAAGGACTCTCCCAATGAATCTCAACCTGGTACCCGCCTTACCAACAATTAATTTTATATGATCATTCCACTTCAAATCGTTCCGCACGCATACTCCCAGATATTTTACAAAAGTAACTGCTACCAGTGTTGATTCCCACAGAGTAGATTCCGGATTTCCAAAAACGACATGATACGCTAGCAAAAAACATGATCTAAAATTCTACAACAGGTCGACGTCAGAGATATAGGTCTATAGTTTTGCGCATCTGATCGACGACCCTTCTTGAAGACTGGGCCTACCTGTGCTCTTTTCCAATCATTTGGAACCTTCCGTTCCTCTAGAGACTTGCGGTACACGGCTGCTACAAGGGGCCAAGTTCTTTCGTGTGTGTAGAATCGAATTGGTATCCCGTCAGGTCCAGTGGACTTTCCTCTGTTGAGTGATTCCAGTTTTCTATTCCTTGGACACTTACTTCGATGTCAGCCATTTTTTCGTTTTTGCGAGGATTTAGAGAAGGAACTGCAGTGCGGTCTTCCTCTGTGAAAACAGCTTTGGAAAAAGGCGTTTAGTATTTCAGCTTTACGCGTGTCATCCTCTGTTTCAATGCCATCATCATCCCGGAGTGTCTAGATATGCTGTTTCGAGCCACTTACTGATTTAACGTAAGACCAGAACTTCCTAGGATTTTCTGTCAAGTCGGTACATAGAATTTTACTTTCGAATTCACTGAACGCTTCACGCATAGCCCTCCTTAAGCTAACTTTGACATCGTTTAGCTTCTGTTTGTCTGAGAGGTTTTGGCTGCGTTTAAACTTGGAGTGAAGCTCTCTTTGCTTTCACAGTAGTTTTCTAACTTTGTTGTTGAAGCACCTCACAGTTTTACTCGGCACATACCTGTCTAAAACGCATTTTACGATTGCGTAGAACTTTTTCCATAAACACTCAACATTGTCAGTGTCGGAACAAAAATTTTCGTTTTGATCTGTTAGGTAGCCTGAAATCTGCCTTCTATTACTCTTGCTAAACAGATAAACCTTCCTCCCTTTCCTTATATTCCTATTAACTTCCATATTCAGGGATGCTGCAACGGCCTTATGATCACTGATTCTCTGTTCTGCACTTACAGAGTTGAAAAGTTCGAGTCTGTTTGTTGTCAGTACGTCCAAGATGTTATCTCCACGAGTCGGTTCTCTGTTTAATTGCTCGAGGTAATTTTCGGATAGTGCACTCAGTATAATGTCACTCGATGCTCTGTCCCTACCACCCGTCCTAAACATCTGAGTGTCCCAGTCTATATCTGGTAAATTGAAATCTCCACCTAAGACTATAACATGCTGAGAAAATTTATGTGAAATGTATTCCAAATTTTCTCTCAGTTGTTCTGCCGCTAATGCTGCTGAGTCGGGAGGTCGGTAAAAGGAGCGAATTATTAACCTAGTTCGGTTGTTTAGTGTAACCTCCACCCATAATAATTCACAGGAACTATCCACTTCTACTTCACTACAGGATAAACTACTACAAACAGCGACAAATACACCACCACCGGTTTTATGCAATCTAGCCTTTCTAAACACCATCTCTGCCTTTGTAAAAATTTCGGCAGAATTTATCTCTGGCTTCAGCCAGCTTTCTGTACCTATAACGATTTCAGCTTCGGTGCTTACTATCAGCGTTTGAAGTTCCGGTACTTTACCAATGCAGCTTCGACAGTTTACAATTACAATACCGATTGCTGCATGGTCCCCGCATGTCCTGACTTTGCCCCGCACCCTTTGAGGCTGTTGCCCTTTCTGTACTTGCCCAAGGCCATCTAACCTAAAATAAAAAACGCCCAGTCCACGCCACACAACCCCTACTACCCGTGTAGTCGCTTGCTGCGTGTAGAGGACTCCTGACCTATCCAGCGGAACCAGAAACCCCACCACCCTATGGCGAAAGTCGAGGAATCTGCTGCCCACACGGTCGCAGAACCGTCTCAGCCTCTGATTCACACCCTCCACTCGGCTCTGTACCAAAGGTCCGCAGTCAGTCCTGTCGACGATGCTGCAGATGGTGAGCTCTGCTTTTATCCCACTAGCGAGACTGGCAGTCTTCACCAAATCAGATAGCCGCCGGAAGCCAGAGAGGATTTCCTCCGATCCATAGCGACACACATCATTGGTGCTGACATGAGCGACCACCTGCAGATGGGTGCACCCTGTACCCTTCATGGCATCCGGAAGGACCCTTTCCACATCTGGAATGACTCCCCCCGGTATGCACACGGAGTGCACATTGGTTTTCTTCCCCTCTCTTGCTGCCATATCCCTAAGGGCCCCATTACACGCCTGACGTCGGAGCACCCAACTACTAGTAAGCCCACCCTCTGCGATCGCCCGGATCTTGCAGACTGAGGGGCGACCTCTGGAACAGGACAAGCACCCATGTCCGGCTGAAGATTAGTATCAGCTGGAGACAGAGCCTGAAACCGGTTCGTCAGACAAACTGGAGAGGCGTTCAGTTCAGCCTTCCGGAATATCTTTCCCCCCCTGCCACACCTCGGGACGACCTCCCACTCCACCACAGGTGAGGGATCAGCCTCAATGTGGGCAGTATCCCGGGCAGCCACAGTCGTAGTCCGATAAGGGGGGGGGGGGGGGGGGGGACGAGCTGGCTGTCCCCGACAAACCCCCATCCGCACCCCCACAGTGATGCCCATTGGCAGCAGCCTCAAGCTGTGTGACCGAAGCCAACACTGCCTGAAGCTGGGAGAGAAGCTGGGAGCGAAGGGATGCCAACTCAGCCTGCATCCGAACACTGCAGTTGCAGTCCCTATCCATGCTAAAAAGTGTTGTGCAAAGAACGTCTGAACTAATCTACAGAGAGCACAACCAATTCGACACAAAATTTAAACGATTATTAAAATACAAGATTGCCTAGTAAATGCAGTAATGCTGCTACTTGCGCACTGCTGACGCACTGCTCGGCGGCGGAAGGAGACTACGTGATTTTACACCATTCAGGTACTAAAACGCGATTCTATAGTTCTCAAATACTATAATACGCCCAAAATTTATGAATTAAACAATGCAAGTACCAAAAACACGCAAAGAAATTAAGAATTAAACTATGTAACAAATAAGTGAGCTAAGAGTATACGACTTGCTGCTGGCAGCTGCTTATCCAACGGCGGCGGGGAGCGTATTGGTTTGTTTCTGACTCTGATTGAACTTCCTAACTTCCTCTGACTCCTCTGTATGAGTAAAAGCGACCAGTCTCGTATCATCATCTACCTTCATAAATAAATTTGTTAACCGATCCGAAAGTTCGGCTACTTTTTCCGATAATGAGCTAATTTCCTCCGTGTGTTTTCTGAATCTAATTTTAGAGTATCCATTCTGTCGAAATCGTATCGACTGTGTCCTTTAAGTTTTCCTGATTTTTTGCTAGTTGCGATACGGTATCGGTAGATGCAGCTGAGTCAATTTTAGCCTGCAAGGTGTCGTGATTTTTATATACAATAATCTGCAGTTCTTTGTTTCAGCTTCATGATTCTCTAATGTGTCTTCATGTCGCGAAAAGATAGGCTGGAAATGTTCACAAATTTGTGTTCTTACATCTTCAGAAACTTTTTGATATTTCGATTTGATTTCGGGTGTCTCAGCGGTAAAATCTGCACGTGTTTGTTCAATCATGACTAACATTGATGCTGCTGCAATGTTTGTTTCTGATTTTCTAACATTTGTTGTCGTATTTGTTTCTGATATTGATCAAATTTTTGAATTAAATACAGTAGCAGTGCATGAGTGACTGAAACATGTCCCATTGCGCTTTTCGGCAGTGCATTCACACCGGCGATACTCATATATAGAAAAACAGAAAGTGCGTCTTGAGTAAATTGAGAAACGGGTAATGACGCCAAACCTAAATCTATGGAACTTGCAAGATTTTGTTCTGCCGTTCCGCATGCCTGAGGCGGATAGTTACCGACCGATCGACCGACAGTACTTCCATGTTCACTGATTGTTTCCATTCCTACCCCGTTCTTTACTGTGGTCCATGTCCCTATGTACAATTATCAAATTACATTCTTTATATTCTGCTGCATTCGTTTTCCATAAGCTACCACAGGAATTAAAGTCTTAGCGGCAATCCTTGCACGTTCAAATCCAAACTGAAGCTTCTATGCTGTCGGGAGTTCCTGAAAAACAATTAAGATAACTCCTGCGTTATATTGTTGATAATGGCAATACATAGTCATAGCTTGTCCACTGCATGATTCGTCTATATTTTATTTCATCTGTGTTAATTCCTTGTGCTGACACGTTCCATGACCTGGAGCTTTGCTACCCAGTTTGCAGCTATAGGACTCGACTCGTGAAATAAAAGAAACTGATACAACGTTATGGCACGGTCTTGCTTCTGGGATATACTATACTCGTAGAGACATCGCTCGGTTTTCAGCTTGTACCCTGATTTTCCTAAGGACACCCTACTGCCTTCCTGTCTTCACAGGAAGACTCTGTTTTTAAAACTGAATGTAACCAGTTTTTGTTTCATACAAATTTCAACATCTTTATATGTGTATTATTTAGTGACCGTTTGTAGTTGCTCGCCGATGGACTAAAGGATCTGCGTCACTTCAAAAGACGCAGCATAGTGACTCTCCGAGTCACCCTATATGCTACCAGACAGCTACAGTGTAGTTTCAGTGTTCTTAGACACCTTTGTCTTCTCGTGTGCGAAGACCTTTTGCGAATCATATGATTAGAAATGCCCAGTGCTTGTAGTTGCCTTTGCAGCTCTCACTCGGAAACTGGTTTAGGGGGATCTACATTCAACGACAGGAACTACTCGAGTTTTAATCCGAGTGTCATTGAGGGGCGTGACAGCCGTCTCCGACTTCTGTCGGTGAGGTTCCTCTGATGACCACCGTTCTTACATCGTGTTACGTGGCTACCAGTGATACATGGGCACGCCCGAACCTTGCTCCTTATTGTGCGCTGATTCCATACAGCCGACTAGCAGGTGCACACCACTTCACTAGCGTTACTGATTGCAGCGGTGGAGGGTCACGTGATCGTGTAGTACCACTTCTGCACCATTAACAGCTCTCCAAAGTGAGCCTTGTAATCCTTTAGTGTTTATTTCGCTGAGCGTAATGAGCAGAAATACATAAGTGTATTGTGTAAATATGTAATTTTGTTTTATATCACGAATAACTGTATTGTATAACTCCTACGCGCAGGTGAAATGTAGGCTGTAGTATGGGACATGGGAGTTTTGTGTTCGTGCAAGCCAGTTGTGGATGTTTTAGAACTATTTGTCGTTTAATTTGCGAGTTTAACGAAGAAATGAGCACATTCGATAGTAATTACATGTCACACGGTGCAGCGAGATATTAGAATGGTGAAGATAACGAACTGGATAGGCATAGAAACATTCTGATGTGAATAGCAATGTATCGATGCAGGGGTGATACTCCACAGCGGGAGAGACCAGTGACTGAACCTTTACTTTTTAAAGGTCACGAACGTGGAAGAAAACAGACAGAAACCGAAAAAGTGAAAAGTTCAAAGAAGGAAGGTGAGGTAATATTCTATACTGAACTGCACACCACTCAGTGAGCCAAGAAGGTTTCCTAAGCCAAGCAACTGCCTTTAAACCAAACATTGGTGATAAACTGACTGCAGTATGAGCTATGTTTAGTGACCTACCAAGAATGAGTACTTTGTCTGTCTTCTTCTCCTTTTTTCATCTTCTTCTTCCATTTCAAATAGTGGCTGTCGGCCGGTTCCGTAAATAAATCAGTTTAACCCAACTGCGTCTCTCCACTGGCCGTCCTAAGCCCCGGCCACCAGTTTGGCTGGAATGCAGTGCTCGCCCTGGCAGGCGCTCAGGTGGCGTCTCCTGGATGTGGTCAAACCTTTTTGTTATCTGTAGTTCCTGATCTCTTCTGTTATTGTTGTTTTCACGTCTCGCTCTCTGTGCTTTAATTTTAACCCAAGAATTGACCTCTGGAACATAATCTCATCTGTTTCTAATCTTAGTTTCTCTCCTTTTGTTAGAATGCATTTTTGACTTCCGTACATAAGAGCTGGACATTGTGCACTCTGCAACGTTACGCGCATGTGGGTGAAGTAGTCGGCCTCCTGGGACAGGTGTGAGGTGACGCACAGCTGAACGCTGAAGGGCCCGGGCCTCCAGCCGGGCCGCAGTGGTCGCTTGAGGCTGGTCACGGATGAAGACGAGCAGTGTAGCTGCATGTGGTAAAATTCCGAAAGAGGGAAGCTGAACAGTCGTCGATGGCTTAGCAGAATGAAGAACGTTCAGCAGTGGCAGATTTTGAGACAATCTGAAAGATGGCCTCTTCAATCTCTTGGAGAGACTACAATAATTTATAATCAAATATTAATACTAATCTGAATACAACTGCGATCTCAGAAAAATGAGGTTCACCCAATGACAAAACAATATTTCAGTATTCTTAAACCACAAAAGATAGTAATTTACAGTGAATAACCAGTTAGACATTTAATCCAAGAATTAACAACTTGTAATGGGTTCGTTTGAAATCCTATGGGACTTAATTGCTAAGGTCATCAGTCCGTAAGCTTACATACTACTTAACCTAAATTATCATAAGGACAAACACACACACCCATACCCGAGGGAGGACTCGAACCTCCGCCGGGACCTTCCGCACAGTCCATGACTGCAGCGCCTAAGACGGCTCGGCTAATCCCGCGCGGCTGTAATGGGTTTGTGCGATATCAACAACCTATATCTCATATAACGGCATTGCACTATATCCATCATCTTAGAAAGCTAAGTATCTGTATCTATTTAATATCTCTGTGAACTACATCTCTTGTATTTTTTTCTTTTTTAATACAGAAATATTTGTCAGATCAGCGTACTCTCCACTTTTACACAGCAAATGAACACAGCATCAGTACCTCATACTTTGTTATGCTTCTGTATTTATTAAATCAACAGTTTACTATTTTGCCACTAACCTTATTCAAATGTCGATCACAAGGGCTATTAAAAATTCGTGCTTATTTAAAATGCAATCGGATGTATTAGTGGACACCACAATTCAAAAGAGAAGCAATACACTCTTCTGTCAAGAAAGTATAAATAATTGTTTAAACAAAATTTATCGACAATTTGTTATTACACTCCTGGAAATTGAAATAAGAACACCGTGAATTCATTGTCCCAGGAAGCGGAAACTTTATTGACACATTCCTGGGGTCAGATACATCACATGATCACACTGACAGAACCACAGGCACATAGACACAGGCAACAGAGCATGCACAATGTCGGCACTAGTACAGTGTATATCCACCTTTCGCAGCAATGCAGGCTGCTATTCTCCCATGGAGACGATCGTAGAGATGCTGGATGTAGTCCTGTGGAACGGCTTGCCATGCCATTTCCACCTGGCGCCTCAGTTGGACCAGCGTTCGTGCTGGACGTGCAGACCGCGTGAGACGACGCTTCATCCAGTCCCAAACATGCTAAATGGGGGACAGATCCGGAGATCTTGCTGGCCAGGGTAGTTGACTTACACCTTCTAGAGCACGTTGGGTGGCACGGGATACATGCGGACGTGCATTGTCCTGTTGGAACAGCAAGTTCCCTTGCCGGTCTAGGAATGGTAGAACGATGGGTTCGATGACGGTTTGGATGTACCGTGCACTATTCAGTGTCCCCTCGACGATCACCAGTGGTGTACGGCCAGTGTAGGAGATCGCTCCCCACACCATGATGCCGGGTGTTGGCCCTGTGTGCCTCGGTCGTATGCAGTCCTGATTGTGGCGCTCACCTGCACGGCGCCAAACACGCATACGACCATCATTGGCACCAAGGCAGAAGCGACTCTCATCGCTGAAGACGACACGTCTCCATTAGTCCCTCCATTCACGCCTGTCGCGACACCACTGGAGGCGGGCTGCACGATGTTGGGGCGTGAGCGGAAGACGGCCTAACGGTGTGCGGGACCGTAGCCCAGCTTCATGGAGACGGTTGCGAATGGTCCTCGCCGATACCCCAGGAGTAACAGTGTCCCTAATTTGCTGGGAAGTGGCGGTGCGGTCCCCTACGGCACTGCGTAGGATCCTACGGTCTTGGCGTGCATCCGTGCGTCGCTGCGGTCCGGTCCCAGGTCGACGGGCACGTGCACCTTCCGCCGACCACTGGCGACAACATCGATGTACTGTGGAGACCTCACGCCCCACGTGTTGAGCAATTCGGCGGTACGTCCACCCGGCCTCCCGCATGCCCACTATACGCCCTCGCTCAAAGTCCGTCAACTGCACATACGGTTCACGTTCACGCTGTCGCGGCATGCTACCAGTGTTAAAGACTGCGATGGAGCTCCGTATGCCACGGCAAACTGGCTGACACTGACGGCGGCGGTGCACAAATGCTGCGCAACTAGCGCCATTCGACGGCCAACACCGCGGTTCCTGGTGTGTCCGCTGTGCCGTGCGTGTGATCATTGCTTGTACAGCCCTCTCGCAGTGTCCGGAGCAAGTATGGTGGGTCTGACACACCGGTGTCAATGTGTTCTTTTTTCCATTTCCAGGAGTGTATTTAACATGAGTGCACTGGCACAAGAATAGTATCTTATTTATTTATGAATAAACCTCTATTTGTTGTGATTGAGTGTGACCAAAACTTTATAATGTATCTTTTAATTAAGTATTGTTGTAAATACTAGATGATGTAGCACATAAGAGCAATGTATTTTTGGTAGGGATGGCCTTTAGCCAGTGGAAAAGCAGACAGCATTGGAACGATACGGGAGCCAAGTGAAGATTAGAAACTTTCGTGTGAAGAGCTCAAGGGAGCGGTTCTGGACGCCTCGTGTCGAGTGGTGGAAGCAGGCAGACCTTCGTATGGTGACGTGCGAGATACAGTACTTTAGTTGACTGATTCAGGGAAGTGAACTGCCGCTACCGTGCTCGAACTTATAACGGACTTAATGTGCCGAGGGATCTCAGCGTTATCCAATACAGGACTCTAACTTTTTCCACTTATTGCGTGGAACTGAGAACAGAGATTGTGTGACTTCCTGTTCTTCGCATCACGTATGTTAATTTATGAATCATCATGCAGAACTCTAAACTGTTTTGAGCTGGTGTATTTTTCGTGTATTGAGACTACGGAATGGAATTATTTTTCGCGAGTCCTTGATGATTGTTAAGTTTGGGCATTTTGTTACCATTCTTGTAACGCTTTCAATGTACCGTTACTTATTTTAGAAGAGTATTTCTTTCTGTACTATTCTTGATAATTGTAGGATGTTATTCCAGTCATTTGAAATGTTCCTTCTTGAATAAACAGTTTTCAACATAATTCGGTTGTCTATTTTTGTATCCTGCCTGCGAGGTGGCGCGTGGGTAGGAACCAGGTCCCAAACCTACTGAATGATAGGCAGTTTGCACAGGGGCTCTGATCATAAGATTTTACAACCTTTGGGTGCAAGAGAATTGAGAGAAAAATTTAGATGTAGGGAAGTTAGGTGCAGAACTTCATGAAAGAAGAGGAAGAAGTCTGCACATGGGAATGCCGAGTTCGAGTATGCACCGGCCAGCGGCAACACGGACTGCCGTTGGCGACTTCGAGATCGTCAGCGTAGGCAGAACCTCCACTTTCAGCACAGCAATGTAGCGGAATAAGTCAGCGTGAACGAGAAGTTAAGTACTTGCGCCGATAGCGTTAACGTACATGAATCCTCAGGGTCATCATCTGTGATGATCAACGAATGAGCAACAACCCAGTCTGAGGGGTTCAGATAATACTAGTGGACCATTTAGTCCTAAGTCTGAAAGTCAGAGGGCTGAAATGGGACTTACCGATGGCGCAGATAGTCAAAACTCATGGAGAGGAATCAAGCTTTTAGACGATAAATTGTCAACCAATGCACATTTTGCTAGAAATGCAGTCTAGTATAGGGCCATTGAATATAAAAATGGAGCACTGAAAATCCGATCTCAAGTATTAAAGCTGATGTGGAAAAAACTTAAGCAAGTATTGAAGGGGTTATTGACCCAAAATTAGAACTATAAGGGCAGATATGGACAAGATTTCTGTTGATGCAGTAGAAAACAAATTTGGGGAGAAACTGGAAAAGGAATACGAGATGACCTGCGTAGCCGAGGCCAAATACGCTCGAGGAGGTGACCACTAAATCAGTTAACAATTCGCCAGGCAGAGTAGCAGAATATGAGAAAGAGGTGCTTAAGAACAGAGAACATTTTGAAGCTCTATTAGTTGCAGAAGGTATGCTGCATGACAGCTGTTCAAAAACAGGAGATAAGAATTAAATTTTTCTACAGCAAATTAAGCTACTACTGAGGCAGATATTCCATGGGATAGTTCGAGAACGATGAAGTGTGTTGTAGACGAAGGAAAATACCGTCCGTTCTGTTCTGCTTGTAAAGTTGATTTTGTGAGCGAAATGGCGGAAGAAGCAAAAAGTAAGTTCGCTAGAAGACATCTTGAGGGCAATGTAAAATCATAGGCAAATTTAAGGAGTCCTTCATTTACTACCTTTGAAGTGTTTGAGTGTTGTTTCCTGAACAAATCCTGCAGTGAAGCGAAACAAACTCGACTTCAGAATGAGTCCCTAAACGAAACATGTTTCAGACACGGATATGAGTCGGTGTGGGAGTTTTTTGTGTGAACTGGCTAAGTTCACTCACATAAATCGTCAGCTGGGGATGTTGGTAGAGATTATGATGTCAGGAGAGGGCTACTGGAGTTTATGTAATGAACTGTTTACTATTTTGCCAGTAACTGTATTCAAATGTTGATTGGAAATGCTATTAAAAACTGTGGTAATTTAAAAGTGGTCAGTCAGATGTGTTAGCGGACACCACAATTGAAAAGGAAACCTAAAGGCGCTAATGCCGAAAGGAATAAATAATTGTTAGAACAAAACTTAATGACAGCTCATTGTCATTTAACGCCAGTACACTGGAGCAAGAATACCAGCTTATTTATTTATGAACAAACTTTGATTTGTAGTTATGTTACGTGGTACGAGTGTGACAGAATGTTTATAACATTTCCTTCATTAAAATACTGTTGAAATATATTAGTTTAGTACGGGAAAGTAAGTAATCAAAATGAGTCAAATCATGTCTGTAGCACCCAGGAATGATGTACTTATGGTGAGGATGGGATTCAGCCAATGGAAAAGCAGACAATAGCGGAACAATACGGATTCGACTTGAGACTGGGAATTTTCGAGTGAAGACCTCAAGGGAACAATTCTGGACATTTTGTGTCTAGTGCAGGAAGAAGGCCTACCTGCCTACTGTAACGTGCGTGATTCTGTTGTATAGGTGATTGTTTGTGGGTGGTGAATGGCCGTTGCTGTACTTTAAAGTTCTTAAGGGACTTTATATTCCGAGAAGTCTGAATGTGCTTCAGTGTAGGACCATAAGACTACATCGAGATATTCTTTTTAAACAGAGCTGTGCATAGCCCAAGTACCTGAAGTATGAGTAACTGCAGGTAAACACGCAACTGATTTATTCACATAGAGTGCTGTTTGGAAGAGCAGTTACCCTCGTACTAACTGTTAGGTACAGCCCCAATTGAGTTTTTCACTTCCGGAATACGAATGCAATCACTTTAGAACTATAAACTGTAATTACAACACTTTATAATATCCTTTGATCCACATCACAAATCCATTGCATTGCATGTAGTTTGCGTGGGGGCTCTGAGCATAAGATTTTGTGGCAGTTGTGTACATGAGAATTTGAAGAAAAAGATGTGTTAAGTGATGAACTTCAAGAAAGAAAAGGAAGGCTATACGTAGGCGTGCTGAGTTCGATTCTGCACCGGCCAGCAGCAGCTGAGACCCTTTCTAAGTTGTTTGCCGGTGATGCTATCGTTTATCGCCTAGTGAAGCCATCAGAAGATGAAAACAAATTCCAAAAAGATTTAGAAACGACATCTGTACGGTGCGAAAATTGGCAGTTGTCCCTAAATAATGAATAGTGAAAGGACGTCCACATGAGTGGTAAAAGGTATCTGTTTAACTTCGGCTACACGAAAAATCAATCTATTTTAAAGGCCGTAAATTCAGCTAAATAATTAGGAATTATAATTACTAACAACTTAAATTGGAAAGAACACACAGAAAATGTTGTGGGCAAGGCAAAGTAAAGACTGCGTTTTATTGGCAGAACACTTAGATGAAACGGATCTACTAAAGAAACTGCCTACACTACGCTTGTCTGTCGTCTTTCGGAGCACTGCTTCACAGAATGGGATCCTTACCAGATAGGATCAACGGAGTATATCGAAAGAGTTCAAAGAAGGTCAACACGTTTCGTATTATCGAGAAATAGGAGAAAGTGTGTTACGAAAATGACACACACCATTAAAACAACGGCATTTCTCGTTGCAGCGGGATCACCTCACGATATTTCAATCACCAGCTTTCTCCTTCGGTTGTGAAAATATTTTCTTTTGACGCCGACCTAGGTAGAGAGAAACGATCATCATAATAAAATAAGGGAAATCAGAGCTCCCAAGGAGAGATACAGCTATTAGTTTTTTCCTGTCGCTGTTCGAGAGTGAAATAACAGAGAATTATTATGAAACCGGCTCTATGATCCCAGTGCCAAGCACTTAAATGTGGTCTTCAGACGATGTAGATGCAGATTTTTCATCAGGGACAAGAAATGGCTTCATGTTGGAAATTCTCCAGCACCGTCCCCGCAACAAAGATAAGACAAACTATTTCTAAGGATTCTTTGGGAGTTTATGGAACATGAACGAATGCATCTATAAGATTTTCTCGCCAGACGATCAGGTTCCTGAATCATCAACAAACCTCCTGAAGAGGAGGAGCAGCCACTGATAATGAGCTTGGGACGAAAATGACATCTACGATGCGTGCCAAAAACGAAAAGCACCTGGAGGATGTGGTCGGATGACTATGTAACTCTATACACGTATATACACCATCGATCGGTATGTAAGTTGCAATTCTGTGTGGCAAATGGAACAGCCACCAGGGTACAATAGTGTTGTTGGTGTTTATTGTTGTTACCACGCCTGATAGGGCATTTGAGCAGCGTAAAAGGCGTATGTTGAATTATCGTTATGAAGATGTACCACGTACTCGGGTGAGTCAGCATTATAAGTTCCAGGCGCAGTTTGAAACAGGCCTCACTATGCATCTGCTTATGGCTGGTGGGTCGAATCATACGATAATCGCACTTGGAAAATATAATCATATGATGAAATATATAAATTTACAAATATCCCTCAATCTCTACAGTTTCCAACGATCTTTCTTGCGCCCGCATCTCGTGGTCGTGCGGTAGCGCTCTCGCTTCCCACGCCCGGGTTCCCGGGTTCGATTCCCGGCGGGGTCAGGGATTTTCTCTGCCTCGTGATGGCTGGGTGTTGTGTGCTGTCCTTAGGTTAGTTAGGTTTAAGTAGTTCTAAGTTCTAGGGGACTTATGACCACAGCAGTTGAGTCCCATAGTGCTCAGAGCCATTTGAACCATTTGATCTTTCTTGCTTTCCAACTCCGTCTGTAAAACTTAATTTTGTACAAAATCATTTTGACGACAGTCCACAAATATATCTGGGATTAATTCAGAAAAGTTTCAAACATTTCCTTCTGTCAATAAACGCATAAAAATTTAAGAGCAATATATATTGTTCCATATAATAGTAATTATCGTTTTACAATTACATCTATGCCACAAATTTCTTCAAAAATGGAAAAAAAATTGCTAGCACTGTTTAGGTTGTCTCATTCACTCACAGATGGCACTTGCGTTGACCATGTTCTCTCTATCGAGTAGCCCATATTCCAAGCAGATCACGATAGTCTCGTCTGTCACTGACCGTGTCTTTCGTTTGGATATTAACAACACTGTTTGCCATATGAACAACGAAACAAACCATAACGTCTTTTCCCTCTCACTTAACTTAATTTTTAAAAAAGTTACGTAAATGAAGCTTCCTTATAGTGCAGAAAAGAAGTCATATGTATTTATTTAGTGACGAAAGCAGTGCTTTCGGAAAGAATTTTCGTAAAAAATAAAAGCGAAAAAGTGTTAACTTTTGAAAGCGAATGGTTAAATTCTCATTTCACAACACCACGCACATGAATTTCTCAGGGGGGATAGTCAATATTAGGTGACATGACAAGAACGATAATCTGTTGGCGTTTATGTTTTTTCTTCAAAACATAGATATTTATTCATAGTTTTGTGTAGTAGATATGGGCTATAAAATACATATCTTAAGAGATAGGAACGCTTCTACATCTTCTATACTCTGAAACATATTTTGGGAGGAGGCAGACTGGACCAAGTGATGAAAAAATTGTCTAGTAAACATGAATTACGAAACGTGTATCTATGAGCGTAGCTATGAGCACTTGCGCTGTGGAAGAGACGTGTTTGACAGCAGCAAAGATGAGCAAGTGCTCGTACCTCTTCAGGTACCCATTTTCGAGCCCACGTTTACTGGACATTTTTCCTTCGAATAATCGTTTCTGTTGTGTCACTGAAATCGTCTTTCATTCTGCACGTGGCACTCTAAATGTCATGTTAGCAGAATCTTGTAAAACTACAACCAGAGTACAAATGTTGTGCAAACATACAAACAACAGTTCGTAGCACCAAATAATTGTCCACTTAAATGAGGTACTTTCATCTCAGTCTGTTTACAACACTTAACGTAATACAGTCTTTAAACGTACTGCTTATGGCACGACACATGGAAACAATACATTATACAGACATGAAAATCACACATACACATAAAATAAATACATAATTTAGTTTTTGTCTGGGTTAACGAATGACTTCCTTTGCAAGAGCGCATGAGCAAATGTTGGAAGTCTTGTAAGCTGCTGAGAGTGACCTCGTGAAATCTCGATTCATCGATATCAGATCTGTTGTTTTCACACCATAAAGTGGCCTGATGGTGAAACCTCGACTCATCGATACCAGATCGAAGGTCTGTGTTCTCGAGATTTTTGTCACTTTTGAGAAAATCGGTGAATGAAATGGCTGCAAACGATTGTGTCAATTCTACAGAAGTGCGAATACAGCGCGTTCACAGTTCACTTCGATTAACTGATGTGTTTCATTGTTGCCAACCATCAAAATAACTACCCAATAGCGCTAACTACAATGCTGAATACTCAGTAAGCAGATTATTAGTCCAGTTAAGCTGTTTCTGCCGTATCTAGCCATAACGTTACTGAGACATCCGACATCTCGGGAAAACTCAATGTAGCGATCTTCTATATGAAGCAAAGTAATTTGTGTGAAGTGTAGACTGTTTTACTCGGAATAAGAATGAGGTGAAAGTAACTGGATCACGGTCCACATTGTTTGTTGAAGAGACCTGTAGGTGACAATAAATAGAGAATTATCAGTGTGATTTTGTGCAGATTCGAGAGCGATATTGTGGAATCATTAGCTCAGATGTGCAGGCGAAAGCAAACCTTTTACCGTGGTTTCTGAATTGATTATCGTCTCGTTGTTTTGATGGAAGGGAAACTGTAGTAACCCGAAGAACTAGTGTCCTGTCAGGATTAAGACTTTTGTCTGCAAGATTCATCGAGCTTTGGAAGATAAATGAAATAGAAATTAAGATGTTTCAGATGAATTAAATATGGAGCTTAGGAAAAGAAGTGACGGACAAATTCAGAAAATTGTGAGCGGGTAGAAGAGACGTCTAAGACAAAATAAATGAATGGCTGAGTATTTCAGCTAACATATCGGCTCTGTAACCAGAGCCTCGGATTGTGGGGCGAAACACGGGTAAAGTAAATGGTGTAATCAATGAAGTTGAAAAACACTAATAAAAAACGTAGCATCTCATATATAGACGTGGTTCTTTGATCTCTTGTTCCATACCTAAGGTCTTATTACAGAATGTTTCATTGATTCTGAGAACACTGTAATTGAATCATGAATGAAAATTTGACAGTTTCGTTGTTTAGCTATGAGAATGCCGAGAAGTAACGATTCTGCAGCGCAGTCTTTAGTATACAGGTAGTTTTCAGTGTTGATATATTTTGCTCCAAAGTCTGTCTTACAGTGCGCATATTTCCCGTTTTAAATTGAAATCATCACCGCATAGAGACGTCCAAAATAGAATGGGAGCTACAAAAGGCTGGAAACAGCTTCGAATGCTGGTTTCCGTCTCCCAGCAAGTCGCCTGAATGCGGCCCTGCTTTCTCTGGACTGATGAAAAGGCGGCCAAGAGGATGCAAGCAATTAGCAGTGACGCGGCGTTCTGGGCGTGGAGCCGTACTGTTCCGGTCTGAAGAGTTCGCCGAGACGCACTGCAAAGGCAGACACAGCCGTGCAAGCGGCGAGATGCCTCTAATTTGCAGGCGTCGCCCCCACCACGGAAGCCAGGGTGGGCTCGACATCGCAGAAGTGCTGCCCCTTCATACTGGCCAGCCGAGCACTGGCCGAGGCAACACTTGTAGCAGCATTCAGTCTTGAATTTCTCCTGAGTAAGATGTACACACCGGTAGGCGGACAGAGTCGGCTTATGCAGTACTTTCAAAACAGTTCGGCGTGTTCTCTCCTGACGGGGAAAATATTATCATTATAGTATGAAAGCTTCCATGTGCTCCGTTGACCGACACTACTCACAAATATAAAATTACTAATATGTCAGCTGTCAGCAGTTCAACGAAGTCATTACTGATTCTTTTGATAGCCGAGGAGCACTGTTTGGCAGAAAAACTTTGCCTTCTCAGTATTACTCGTGTTTTCCTGATGTTGATCCGTAAGATACGGCTATGTAAAAGCCGCAATGGGGACTCCTTACAGCTGTCCAGCGTTTAATCAAGTATTGGATTCAATATTTTCCATATGCCTATGATCAGTTCTTGAAGCAGAAGGCGCTCCTTCAATGGGTAGCGTATGCTACCAGTGTCACGAGATGCGCTTCACTTTAAAGTAGTGGCCTTCTGCAATTTCTGTTAGGTCGCAGGCAGCAGGAGACAGTTTTGGCACTATTTCTGTAACTGTCGTGTGCTATCAACTATCATCTCTTCCTTTATGGATTAAGTTGGTTTTTTTCATCGAAATACTTTGGCATCGTTCCTAACATCTGTCATACTTGATCTGTTATCAGGTGGTGAGTGGTAAATTATCCACCATGCCTTTTCGTCGGATTTTCAAGGCTCTCTTAACTTCGGCGTAATGTGTTTGGATTTCTAGACATCTTATAAAAGTACCACTTCTTCGAAATCCCGTAATTGTTTCCCATTGTGAGGCATAGGTTTGAAATAAATTTCAAACTTAATGTGAGACGTGCCTACAAGTTTCCTCTGTGATGGTACAGAGACGTAGCGCACTGCGACGTCACCGTCGGGCCGGGGGACGCTTCCAAGACTTATATCTCCTTAAAAAAAAAAAAAAAAAAAAAATGGCCATAGGTGAGAGGTTTGTGTGAGTTGTAAAGTGGGTTAATTATGTCACATTGGCACAAAGTTCTGCCAACGCCACTGTGGACGTCTCGCACCATGGGAAAGTCGTCACAGCCCCTCTTACCCACTTTTAACCCCTTCTTTTAAGTCCTCCGCGATGGAGGTCCGAACCAGGACAACTAGCGTTGATGTCAGGCGGTTTTCTTATAATTGGCCAAAGAAAGCATTTCAGACATACCACCGCCCAGTACCGACACGAGAAGCCCTCAGGAAGTGCTATATGGGCGTCACTGAAACCACACCATCCCTCCGGGCATTGCTTCTCACACACGTCGCTGTCGAAAACTGCTCCGCAGTGCTCTGAGCAACAGGAGGAGGTTCTTGACAACGCTCAACACTGCTGACAGCCCTCATACGATTCACACCCACTCAACAGACGTCGTAGGTGTTCAACGCCACTGAACGTGATCTAAGCCACTTGCAGAGTAGTGTGACTGCAATTTTTGCTCTATTGGACAGGGTGGAACCACTAGGAGCCGTTTAGAACCATTCCAAGTAATTTGAACGTGATCTGAGGCTTATGCTTTTTTCGGCAGTGCCGTGATAACGGAGGGGTCAACCACTTGAAGAGGAAGACCCCTAGTGTGGCGACAGCTTCGGTGCCACTCACGCAGCATTGTGGAGCACGACAGAAGTGTTCTTGCCCACAGGCCTAGATCGGCCACTTAGCACCACACAGCTGAATAGGTGGCAAAGTTTCTGACACGCACACTTTTGATGTGCTCGACGTAGGTACGTGGGTGGGGAAGACGGGATGTGGCGACGTTCGCATCGTGTGACACTTGCGCGCTGCCACTGGACGGAATAGTGGTGAAATTTGATGCCAATGTGACATCACTGACCCACCGTCCAGCTCACATGAATTTCCGACCTGCGGCCTTCTCTTCGAATGTGACGCGTGCCCCAGAGTTTCCCAAGGTGCCACCCTGTTGCACCATTACAGAGGAACATTTTAGGCACTTTTCAACCAAATTTCAAACTTACGCGTCGCAACGGGAGACAATCACGGGTTTTGGAAAAGGGATATGTTCCTTCCGGCACAGCGTGGTAATTACCTAGTTTCTCATGTTTTCCATATCCCGTTAATGCTACAGTTCGTCGGAGTACAGCTCTTGAATGGTACTAATTCAACCACTTGGCTGAAACTCTGTTCTATTTTTTCTGTATTGTGTGGAAGTGTCACCAGTGTCTATTATGAATAGCAATATTCTCAAATTTCATTAATTTCATCCAGTGAAGCGCACTTCTATTATTTACCTCTTATTTCCGCGTTGTTGTACTGCCATATTCTCACTGTAAACATTCACATTGAACTCAGCTGGGAAGTGATCGGAGCCGAAGGTGTCAGTTTTCTCGTTCCAACCGTTGAGATATTGAAACCCAGTGGAGCTTCAAGCCATATCATCGGTTGATGCTCACCCCATTGGAGACTCAGCATTTGTTGTTGATCCGTTACTCAATCATACTAGTTCTTGTCAGCTCGTAACTTTTCCGTTCCATGTATATCGTTCATTTCGCTACATGACTACGTCAGTTTTAGGTGTCCACATGGCGAAAGCGTAAGAGGCATATACTTGAAGAGATTACTGCAAGAAATTGTGCTTGCTATTGTACGAGGAAGTTGGTAAATCGGTACACTAATAAAACTATGACGACTCAGATTTGCTAGCACAGAAGGTTCCTGCTCAGGCTACCCAAGGGCTACTACTGCAGTGGATGATCGCTACCTACTGATTATGGCTCGGAGGAACCCTGACACCAAAGCCACCATGTTGAATACGCTTTTCGAGCAGCCACAGGACGTCGTGTCATAGACTCAAACTGCGCGCAATAGGCTGCATGGTGTACAACTACACTCCCGACGTCCATGGTGAGGTCCATCTTTGCAACCACGACACCAGGCAGCGCACTACAAATGGGCCCAACAACATGCCGAATGGACCACTCAGGATTGGCATCACGTTCTCTTCACCGATGAGTGTCACATATGCCTTCAACCAGACAATCGTCCGGGACGTGTTTGGAGGTAACCCGATCAGGCTGAACGCCTTAGACACACTGTCGAGCGAGTGCAGCAAAGTGGAGGTTCCCTGCTGTTTTGGGGTAGCACTTTGGGGGCCGACGTACGCCGCTGGTGGTCATGGCAGGTGCCGTAATGGCTGTACGATGCATGAACGCCATCCTCCGACCGATAGTGCAACCATATCGGCAACATATTGATATGTCATTCGTCTTCATGGATGAGAGTTCGCGCACCCCAGATGTAGGGGCATTTAGTGCGGTAGGAAGAAACACATTTTATGCAGCTCCAACAATCCCCCGTGAAGTCCTACGCCATACGACCGTTCCTCTCTCAACTTCTTGAAATAATAGACAGAATTCGTCATATAATCCACCTCCATCTCTTCAAATTACTCTCTCATTTCTAAGATACTCGTTTCATTTGAAGCGTAACTGTATCTGATGCTCGTACCACGTCTCGGTTCGCACCAATGCTGATGGTTTACTGTGCAACAACTCTCTTTCCGAAGTCACTTTGTTGCAAAGAATCGATCTAGCATTCCACAGAATATCACTAAGACGCTTTGTTGAGGTTTATTGTTCTCCGACGGAATAGAACCTTCGCACCATTCACATTCTGACCGAACGTTTCCGAACTGATGTTCCGGCATTTCCATACTTCTGCGATGATTAAAAATACATTCTTACAGAAAAACGTCGTTTCTACGGATGAGGAATGATACCAGTAGGCTCCATGAAGGCCTTTGGGTCTGTCTGACGTTACTGGAACTTTTCAAGTGGAACTCCAACAAAGTATGCAGACACCACTTGCACCTTCAGCATATCGTCATGTTTTGGGATTTGGGAAGGGGCGAACCTTTGGCATAAGGGAAGTGGGAGCATCATACCGACAGTTGGCACAGACGGTTGGCTGTAGTGGAATGATGGCAGAACCGATAGTGAAGAGAAGAAATCGTGTCAACAGTACGCCAAGACGCGTGGACACAGATTGTTGCACTGGGACTACTCCGCGGGGAGGTCGTAGGTTAGTTCGACTCGATCTAACAAATAGAAGGGCGACAACATCTGAAATCAGGATTGAGAAATAAGAGTGTGTTTGGTATGTTTGCCACTAGGAGTATCTTTGCTTGCCTGAACATATAGGTGACAGGTATTCTATGCCTACCAGAGGTTCTGTTATTAGTAGTGCGCGGGTCTGTCGCAAAGAGAAAGAGAGAAAGAGAGAGAGAGAGAGAGAGAGAGAGAGAGAGAGTTCGCGTTGTGTCGTCGCAGAGTGAGACGCTTGGATAGCGGACGTGCCAGACAGAGAATGGAATTTTATTTGAAATGCTCCCTGACGCATGATTAAAAATAGAGGATGCTTTTTGAGTGGATTTTACAGAGAGACGCTACATTTCACTGAAGGTAACTTGCAGCGAGTTTACAGTGGGCAGACAAAAGTCATGTTATACCCCTAATATCGTAAGTCGTTGGAAGTCTCCTGCAGAAACATTGATCCATGCTGCCTCTATCGCCGTCCATAATTGTGAGAGTGTTGCCAGTGCAATATTTTGTGCACGAACTGACCTCTCGATTATGTCCCATAAATGTTCGATGTGACTCACGTCGACTGATCTGTCCGGCCAAATCACTATCTCAGAATGTCCAGAATGTTGTTCAACCAAATCGTGAACAACTGAAGCCCAGTGATATTATGCATTGTCGTCCATAAAAATTAAGTCCATGAACTGCTGAAAATGGTCTCCAAATAGCCGAACATAGGTATTTCTCAGTCAATTATTCACTGTCACGTCTTGCAGCATTTCGTCGACAGTGTGCTACATTTTTAAGTTTCACCGGCAAAAGCAGCCTGAAGTAAGATTAGACAAACAGCTGCGTAATAATTTATTTGAGTGTCATGCGGTTCAGTACTTCATTGTGGTACGTATGCAGACAGTGTAGAGCTTAGTTATCCGTTGCAAGTTAAGAAACCACTGTAGACCCTAAGCGAGCTTTCTGATATAGAATTAGGAATTATATTCTTTTGCGAAATGAAGTCACAGTTGACTGTATACCAAAGTACTGCTGATATGGACGAACTTTGATATTGCATTTGGTCTGATGTGCCTGAATTTGTACATCATTATGGGAGGCTGAGTAAGAATGCAGCATTACACTTCAAAGCGACACTGGTAAATAACAGAGTTTTTTCACATAGTCATCAGGTCTCTGCAGTCCACCCCCACAGCGGTGAGCGATAAAGCACCACTTTTGGATCAGGTTTCAAACACCCACTACGCAAATACCGAGCTGGTATCCGAAGCTAGCATCAGCCACACTATTCACAAACGTTTAGAAAACTTCCGCTCACTTTCACATGCAGAACACTACTTGCAGACAACTGTGGGTTCGGTGTTCCATCCCAAGAGCTAACGGGGTGGCGACAGGAAGGGGCCTTGCCTACCGCTTAAACCAATTATGGAATATCCGTTAACAACACTAAGACGGAGCAAAGTCAGAAGGAAAAGAAGAAGAGTTACCAAGAGTCTTTAAACAACGATCAGAACGTTCTAACAACCATTAAATTTCTTGACAAGGGTCACAGGACCATTCGAGAACTGCTGTGTGAATGTCCTCATCCCTCATTCGCGATTGCTGTGAATCAGTACTGTACTGACATAGGCCGTCTGAGGTCGATGTCAGTCTTTCTGTATTTCTAGGTCAGCATCACCTGCAGGTGTGCTGCCTTGGTGGAATTGTAGGCACTATTTATGTGCTGCTGGACGCTACACCGCATTTTCTTCGTATACTGCAGCAATTTCACAGTGAATCTCTGTGTAACTAAGACGTTTCGTCCTCAGGAATCTTACTTTCCTGCATTCTCCAGCTTTAGAGTGTACACCCACTGGCCACCAAATTTCTTTCTTGCGCTGTGATGCATCTTTTATAGCTCACTGACAGTTCATGGAGAGCTCAACCAAATGTCCTACGCACATCCGCCCTAGCTTATGTTTCTCCACAGCTGAATATGCAGCACCCGTCTGGCAGAACTCTCCACTTACCGAGAACGTTGATACCGATCTCAACGAGACAGGTTGCCTACAACCAACTCCAGTCGACAGAATCTACCAGCTGGCACGCATAGCACCTCCGGATATAAGACGAAGAACAGCGCAGAAGTTGAAAAGAAAAAACAAGAAGACGATCCCAGGCACCCCTGTTTCGAAGTAAAGAACCGTATTCAAGGCTCAAGTCCAAAAAAGTTTCCTGCAAACAACCGAAGCAATTACATCTCACCTTCCACTCTCCCGAACTGAGCTGCGGCGGGGCAAATAACTGAAAATAATAGCCAGAACCCAAAGGAAGAGCCTGCTGCTGGTTTCCAACTACCCTATCAGATGTGGAACACTCTGAACAGACGCGGTGCGAACAAAACTTGAAACTATGGGGATACATTTCTGGAGATGCAGCCTGCGAATCTCAAGATGATGCACACCTCTTCGCCTGCCCGAAGTTGCCTGAATCCTGCACACTTGATGACCTGGTCGCAGCAAATGTTCCAGCAATCAAGACTGCTAATCTCTGCGCCTGAAAACCAATTTGACTTGTATAAAAACCTGTGTACATATTGTAGGTATGTTTGATTTTGTAAGCAGTTTTATTGTACTGTCCTGGATACGAAAATAATAATAATAATAATAAAATGCATATTTTGTGTGTCCCGCGTCAGAACTGTGTGTGCAGGATATCTGTAACACTTACTCTCTACTGACAATGCGCCACTCTTGTTGCACAATGATGTCAGCGTGAGGCGACGAGTAGAACTTACTTTCTGAGGCCCCTACATAATTACAATACTGCTTTCATATTTCTGGGAAGGGGGAGAGTGAGGGGAGACTATGTGATTATTCAAATGTTGAGGGATGTTGATGAATTCAAACTATCGCGGTAAAACTTTCTCTCGTCATAATGAGAAGCTGGTAGAGTGTAAAATTTTTTCACAGAATGCGCTTCGCTAGTACATACTGCATTTCCTTTGCACTGGCATCCGCAACCCTGCCTGCAGTCTCTCCAGTGCTGGTTAACATACTCGGTGGATGCTGGCAGCTCCTTTGGCAGCCCCAGCAGCAACTGCTGCAGACCCGCCATCGCGGACGCACCCTGGCCTGCTCATCCACCTGTGCCTGAGAGGCTGACGTCCTGGCCTTACCTCACACAGTCATGGAAACACTTTCCATCGTCAACGAACCTTCCGCATGCTATGACTGTCATAGTCGTGAACATCAGGCCACGATGTTGAATGCAAATGGAATTTCTCTGTCTCTACAAGAATTTAAACACTTTCCCCAAGGGAAAGGCATACACATTTTATCGTCAGTGAAACTCACCCCATATTGGCGCTTCACGCGAATGTCCCAAACTGTGTGTCTTATCGCACCGATAGGGTGGCAACTGCAAAAAATGGTTCAAATGGCTCTGAGCACTTTGGAACTTAACTTCTGACGTCATCAGTCCCCTAGAACTTAAAGCTAACTAACCTAATGACATCACACACATCCATGCCCGAGGCAGGATTCGAACCTGCGACCGTAGCAGTCGCGCGGTTCCAGATTGTAGCGCCTAGAACCGCTCGGCCCCCCCGCCGGCCTGGCAACTGCAGTTATTATGGCTATGTATATCAAGAATTCGATTCGCCATTAACGAGTCCGCACTCTGTAGCCCACCAACATCGAAGCTGCTGCTGTGGCGGCGGAAACATCCCAAAAATTGGTCACCTCTGTAGCGGTCTATCGGCCAGACAGGAATATACTAGCGTGGAAGATGCCACGGTGTTGATGCAGATACAAGGAAAATTATTTACAGATGACGACGACAATCTAAAGAACTGAGTGTGTAACTCGAGTGTCACTAGTATGTTGCCAATGGCTCCTCCACACTGTGGAAAGAGTTCAGGGTAAGTCTCCTGACCAGCAGAGTTCGCTACATACAGACACTCGAGAGGCGTCCTGAATGTCATGGACATTGAGGCCGCTAATGGACTCAGCATGTTTCCTGCTGCAGAGAACATATAAGCTTTGCCCTCCTATCATCAGCCTTCTGCCTAGCCACTGAGCTAATTTCAACATGACTCTGCCTTAATATGAGGATGCTTGGCTAGCACGAAAGTCAACAGAGTGTTGCAAATTACCTCAAGAGTACCCATCTTGCCACAGACGCCATTGTCGATGATGCTTCCAAGAAAGTACTCAATAACACACTCACCTTTCTATGGGGCGCGCTCCGCTCCTGCTGCTTTTAGGGATATTGCATATGATCCATGAGCAGAACAGGCTCGGTCGTGACTGGCACCTAGCCATACACCCAGTCACCAAGAGGCAGATCGGACTCCTGCACGGACAACTGAAACCTGTATTAGCAGAACGTCCCAACCAGTGTTGGCAGGCCGATATCTCAAAGCACTGACAGTTGTGGTGATTACCTGTGTCATGAGGTTGTTCAACGTCTTCCTCACGCAGAAGCATTATCCTCGAGGCTGGAAACATGAAGTTATGCTGGCCAGTCTGAAGCCTTGGAAAAACAGGATGGACACTACCAGTTATAGGCCAATAATTCTCCTTGTGATGGTCACTAAGGTTTTCGAATGTATCCAGGTTGCAAGACTCAGTTCGTGTGTGGAGCAGGATGCCATAGTCCTATTAGCTATTGAGAAATTTGGCATCCACCAGCAGCACTCGATCACTCAGCAGCTGTTATACGTTGATGACTACGATGCCTTAACTTTTAACAATAAAGAAGATAGTGGAGCCATATTTTTGGAAGCATAAAAGGCGTATGACAGCGACTGGCACCGTGGTTGCTGTTTGTAAAGGGCCTTTCGTCAGTGATTTTCAAACTCATCTGCAACTGTCCTAAACACTGCCCCTCTAATGATCTTGCAGGTGAGGAGTTGTCTGCTGAACAGGACAGGAAGGCCAGAGTACCGGAGGGCTCCGTTTTTTGTTCAGTGCTGTATATAGCTTACACAGCAGACCTCCTGAAGTCGCTCAGCGTCATCAACGCCGTGTATGCCGATGACACACCACTCCTCATAGGTAGTAGGTGGCTTATTACTGTGCATTGCCAACTACAAGATGCTTGCCGCCAGCTTGAAGAATGGGCTTAGATCACAAGTTCACGTGGAAGGAGCACGTTATGCATGTGCATAAGCACACAACACAGAGATGTGTCCCATTATATCCACGTTCAATGAGAGGTATTCCCTGTCAGTCAATTCTGGTCTCTAAATCTAGTGGCTGACTATTCAGCCCAGCATGAACTACACTACAGGAAATGAGGCTCCTAACCACATCAAGTGGCTACAGGCTCTCCAAAAAAATCCTATTCCGAATGTTCCGTGTGACCTGCGATGTTCCCACACACTGCCTACAATATGTGGTTGGAGATCCCTACGTCCTTGAGAGATGCAAACGTGCACCAAGACGACTCAACACCAAATCTCGAATTCCCCAAAAATGGCTCTGAGCACTATGGGACTCAACTGCTGAGGTCATTAGTCCCCTAGAACTTAGAACTACTTAAACCTAACTAGCCTAAGGACATCACAAACATCCATGCCCGAGGCAGGATTCGAACCTGCGACCGTGGCGGTCTTGCGGTTCCAGGCTGCAGCGCCTTTAACCGCACGGCCACTTCGGCCGGCTCGAATTTCCCAGAATCCACTCATCCACCAACTCAGGAGGATGAACGATGACTGTGACCATTACACCGGCCAAAGAAACTATTTAACTGTTAGGCGGCGCCCTTTGACGTTGAATTAAACTCATATAAGACATGTACCCAAGGTGACACCAAACGCAGTTGAATCCGAACCATGTACCACACCTCACGCCCACAGTTGACTAACCTCTATAGTTAATGCTACAGTAAGCTCAGTATGGATTTACCGTCCTTACCCAAAGAAGGATGCCTGCTTGCATCTCTCCAAGGCGAGTAACGCTCCAGACTTCGAACCGACCAACAACAGCTACGAGTCTCCGATAAGGACCCAATGCCTGGCGCTGATTCTGAATGGCAAGGTGTTATCTCGCCCTCTCCATGAGCTCCTTACGATGCTGCACTTCCGTCTACCATTCCTGAAGCCCCAATTCACAGGATCTGCAGTGCATACTGACCATGAGCGCAATGCCTCATGGAGTGTTATTGTGGCACCTTTCTGCTCATCAGCTGAATGCCTATGAGCTGCCAGTCTCGTCATTCTTTACCCTCCTTGCTCTTTGCCACTACATTTATGGACTGTTATCCTAGGGTGCGTGTGCCTCTATTATGTATTGTCAAGCATCGACATTTCTGGTATAAGTTATGTGGGCATTGGTTCTCAGAAGTTCATATTAATAAACAACAATCGTTACTGCAATGTGCGTATTTCAGTACTGCGTCATGCCCCTTGGCAAAAGGACGTAACAACCACTGCATTACAGTTAACACTTGTATTGGGGGCTGATCCAGCTCGAAATAAATGTTACCCTCAGGGTACACCTGTCACACTACTGACTCTAAACCCATAGTGGATGGGAAATTACACCCATAACATGAATATACGAGGTTCGTTAAATTAGTAATGTCTCACCTTTTTTTCTCAGAACATATTTATTGTTGAGTCAGAATTTCTCTTGTCCATGTCCTGTTTATCTACGTTGGCTGCATCAAATTCTATGACCGTACGCCAACGTTGTGGAAGAGCATGTATTCCCTGCTAGTAAAAGCTCTTGTCCTGCAGGCGAAGCCACGCTTTTACTGCATGACTGACAGTCTCGTCACCTTCGAACAGCGTTCCTCATAGAGAATCTTTAAGCGACCCAAAGAGAAGGAAGTCTGAGGGTGCCCGGTCTGAACTGCAGAGTGGACGAGGCAATGATGTCCAATAGAATTTGGCGATGTGTTCCCGGGTTCTGAGACTTGTGTGTGGGTGTGCATTATCGTGTTGGAGCAAGATTTCAACTGGGTTATTGTCCGATAGAAGAAAACCCGTCGGAAATGGTCTTGAGTTAATTCACGAATTATGGCATCCGCACGATTCAGCACGTCTGGAGCAGTGGCTGTGACAGGATGTCCAGAGCGTGGCTGATCATGGAGCTCTGTTTCTACATTTCCTGAGGCTGTAACTTTCTTTACCCAAAACTGGAAGACACAGATATGTACTGCAAAATGACTGCCAGATATATCTTGGGCCAAAACAGAGATTATGCAGCCTATATACTCTTACTAGATCATTAGTTACTATGGAAATATAGAATTGCTGGGAAATACTAAATTCTGCCCGTCCTGATGGACATTTTCCTCATCCGACAGAGTCATGGACCTTCCCACTAACAGTTGCTAGTTTACTTTGTAGTCTAGCGTCCCAATACCACCGCACAATTGTGACAACTGGCCCAGAAACACTGTACTATGTTTCAACTATATCGCATTAAAAAAAAAAAAAAAAAGAAAAAAAGAGAAAAAAGAAGAGCCCTGTGATGTTTCTGTAAGTTCGTTACATTGGACGTGATGTAACCCACCGGCATCCAGTTTCCACACCCCTATGATATTCTACAGAACCACGATATAGTTTTGGTCATCGTTGGACAACCGTTCCACAACTAGAGCAACGATGCAGTCACGAACAACCTGTTTACGCAGAGGCATGACTCATGGATAATGTAGCTCGTATCAGAGCGAGGTGGTTCAGGTATCTATTCTTCAGCTGTGGAGTCCCACTGGATGTTACAGAACGAACAGTGTGACTACAGACATAACTCCAAACGTCAGACTTTCACCCGCTGCCGCATAAAGCAGCCATCACATGCAGGGACAAGGTCTAGCACTGTAAGTTACTCCAAAATTACGTTCTCCTTGGATGAGGCGATCCTATAAGGAATTTAAACAGTATAGTCCCACGAAATGTGTCCGCCGCTGACTTGTACTTCTGAAGAGAGTGAAATAAATTCCCTGGCTGGAGTGCTTTCAAGGCAGTGAGCGGTTAGCAGTTGAGGCTTGCGGTTGAACGGTGTGTGTACACAGACGCACTAACTGGAGCCTTGTGTTTTTCCAGGAAGGTGTTACATTATGTTAGGATTGTTATTCTTTTGCATTGTGTTACACTTATTTAACTTAATTATTTTAGGACGGCGTTTGATGTCGTTCTTACGCCTCACAATGGGTTCTGATTGAGTTAGAGTCATCAGGCTTCGAGTTATTTGCAGGGTCTTGCTTCTTGCCTAATCTGCCATCAGTGTTTGCAGGAGTGAACAACAATTACTAGAGAGGCAAGTTTTTACGTGGGAGGAGTGAGTGAGTTCAATATTTTTTCTTTCTTAATACTACCGAATATTCCTCCCTAAATAAGTGCATCTTTGATATCTTTATTTGAATACTGAATGACAGTGTAAGGGAAACAATTTGTTCATTTGTAAGTATTGTCAGTGTTATTGCTTATTGCGTGTTGCTCCACTGCTGTTATTCACTGAGCTAGGTGGCGCAGTATTTAGCACAGAGCACTCGCATTCGGGAGGAAGACGGTTCAAACACGCGTCTGGCCATCCTGATTTAGGTTTTCCGTAATTTACCTAAATCGCTTGAGGCAGATGCCGAGATCGCTCCTCCGTTGAAACGATGGCATCTTCCTATGGCACCAAATCGCCCCTTTAAATAAAATCTCGGGAAAACCATCAGTGGTAGGATAAATGTTTCTCAAGAACTCATGTAACACACAACAATAACGAGACTTCTTCACTCATCAGGACTTGAGATACCAACTTGGCAATTGCCTCTAAGACAAATCACTCAAGGAACCTCGCTTTGGAGAAAGGATATACCTTTTTGACCCAAATTAAATATATGATCAGATTGATGCTTTTGTTTATCAAGATCAGCCCCCAGAAAGCTAAAAATAGGTGTTTACAGCTACGTTAGTAAAACCATTAGGACTATAAAGTGAAGTTGCTGTATGTTTCAACACAGATTTTAGTACAGACCGTCCGTCCCCGGTAGCTGTGTGGTCAGCGCCACAGAATGTCAATCCGAAGGGCCCGGGTTCGGTTCCCGGCTAGGTTGGAGATTTTCTCCGCTCAGCGACTGGGTGTAGTGTTGACATCATCGTCATCATTTGATCCACATCGACGCGCAAGTCGCTGAAGTGGCGTCAAAGCAAAAGACTTGCACCCGGCGAACGGTCAACCCGACGGGAGGCGCTAATCACACATTTTGTTTAGTACAGACAGAACACTTTTGTGGCGGTTCACGAAATGGTCGAACCAGACCCGCCCTACAACATCACCACTCATTTTTCTCGCAACACTGGAAATCTAAACGCTGCACATTAACTCTTGTGAGACCATAAAGTTTAGGTTCCATTAAAATTTAAAATTTAAAAAGTTCGTCTTCCATATCAACTGACGAAGTTGGCTTCCTTCCGATTTTTCGAGTAACTGCTTCTTTGAGAGGCAAGTCAAAAGGAAAGGGCCTTTGCAAGGTTTCTCTAGTCAAGAAAACAATATTAATGCCTTTCGTGGTCCAGTTCTTTCTCTAACAGTGCCGGTAAAGCTCTTATCATGTCTTTTTTGTCCCAGAATTTTCTTTTTTGTTTTATCCTACGCATTAACTCTTTGTAGGGTACCTGGTGCGCAGCTCGTGGTCTAGTGGCTACAGCAGTTGCCTTTGGATTACAGGGTACCGGTTTCAATTCCCGGTACTGTTGGGGATTTTCTCTGCACGAGGACTGCGTGTTTCTGTCGTCCTCATCACTTCATCTTCATTTGGGAAACTGGCGAGAATGCTAGGGAAAAGATTGGGAATTTATATGGGCGAAGATAACCACACAGCTGAGGCCCAACAAACCAAATATCGTCATCAACTTTATGGAGTACCTGAAACAAGAAATTGAACGAAAGCCCTGTAGTGATTATAATTTGAACCCATTTTTACCAGCACTAATGTGGCTCATAATAACAAAACCGTTATGTTTACTTACAGAAAGTTTACCAAAGTCTAATGTTAAGCATAAATTACAACATTAATTCTGTAACACAATCTTTGATACATGTGCAATGGATCAAAAGTATCATAATGAGTACTTTGACATCACTGTATTAGTACTGCTACAAATACCTACCTCAGAAACTCTTTTTCGGCAGTAAAACTTGTATAGCCTCGCATTTCGCTGGTAAAGCTCTATCCTGCGTACTTGCTTTCTACAGATGAAACTACTAGCTACTACTCGTAACTGATGCATTCACCATCAGACTGTGACGTGTCGTTTACTAGATGTTTAGAGGGCCCAAATTACCCGAAAGGGCACACGATACCACCTTTATATGTGCCAATATTATATTTTCTACGAGAGTATGATCTACACCAGCGATTCCGAAGGTGGATTTTGCGGAACATCGGGGTTCTGTGGATAGGTCATCAGGACTCGGCAAAATTACATGTAGCATTGAATCGTTTCATAATTTTAGGCTGTTAAATAATTCCACGTTTACGAAAATTATTATGGTATAGCTTAAAATTGTTTTGAGAAGAACCCACGATCCTCGTTTGCGAAAATTCGACCCCACTCTTCGTCGTGGGCGCAGGACACCGATGGGCTGCTGAGAACACCTAGTGGACGTCTCCCGCTCTCCCCGTGCTCGACGTTCAGCTGTTCCATTTCATTCGTTTGACGACAATAGTTGATGAATCGCTTGTATGTGACGCAAAAGATTTGGTTCATAGATCACGATTAATAACTAAGCTTAACTGATCAGCCAGAATGTTATGACCACCAGCTACTACGATACAGACCTGTACAAGCGACAGCAGCATCACCTGGTGACAAATGACTGCTAGTCAGTCACACACACACACACAATGCATGCAGCGTCAGTGGGCGTGCCGCCCGTGTGCGGAATGGGTAAGGTGCGCCGTCTGTCTGAGTTTGATTGAGGGCAGACTGCGACGGCCCAGCCGCTCGGCACGAGCATCTCGGAAACAGCTTGAGTTTTCGCGTATTCGCGAAGTTGTGAGGTGAGTACCTGCGACACGTGGCGGAACCAAAGTGAAGCCGCGTCCAGACGTCGTGCTGTTGGGCGACCACCCCTCATTGCAGGTGTCGGACGTCGTACGCTGGGCAGACTGATGAAACGGGAGACGTGACGAACCGTGGCGGAACAAACATCAGGCTCTAACGCTGGGCAGAGTAGAGTGTCTCCTAACGGTGTGGCTCTGCAGCCGGCGACCCACTCATGTACCAGTGTTAACCGCATGACATCGGCAACTACGGCTGAAACGGGCACGCGACCATCGGCGCTGAAAGCTGGCGCAATGGCAGGGCGTTCTGAAGAATCCCGATACCATCTGCATGGTGCCGGAGGGAGGACGCGAATCCATCGTCTTCTAGGTACACAGCTACTACAAAACTGTATTTCGGGACGGAGACAAGCTGACGGAGGCTGCATTATGGCCTGGGGAACATTCGCGCTGGCATCCATGAGTCCACTGGAGCTCGCGCAAGCCATCATGACGGCTGGTTTGAAACCACGTACAACCCTTCATGGCTATCATGTGTCCTGACAGCAATGGCTATTTTCAACAAGATAATGCGCTATGTTACAATGCCAGGAGTGTGATGGTGGGGCTCGAGTAACACAGTGGAGAGTTGCAGTTCATGTGCTAGGTCCCCAACCTAACAGATCTGAACTCGACTGAGCACATCTGGAATGTGATTCAAAGTGGCGTCCCCATCCCCGGAGATAGCGTGAATGAGGTGGGTTGTGTGCGCAGATGTGGTGCCAACTCCTTCCAGCTACCTACCAAGGCCTCATTACTTCCAGGCCACGACACATCACCGCTGTTATCCGTGCCAAAGATGGACATACCATCTATTATGTAGCTGGTCCTACCGTACTGGCTAATCAGAACATGTATGTACAGCTGTATGTGTACAGCTGGTATTACCAAATTTGATAATGGTTGTTATAACGTGTAACTACAAATACTATTTATAATTGTTATAAAGTTATGGCAGTGTCGGCAGATAGAAGCTGAAAATTGCATTTATTCTCCAGTTTATCACTAATAAATGGTTAAGTTTCGACGGCAGTCACACGACGTTTCAAGCTCAAACGCAAGGACTAATACTGAAGGCAGAATAAAGACCCAAGGAAATTTTTCTCAGAATGTTCTTGCTAGTTGTTCAGTAAGATTTATTTGTTTCAATTTCATTTCTAACATCGGCTGGTTACCGTGACACTGCACACACAAGCGTCTGCCGACAGTTAAATGTGTCAAAGTCTTTAGGATGAAGAGTATGCAATACTTCGTAACAACACACTTCCGATGTGTGCACACCACAAATGTTCCTAGTCGGCCGTGTGTTTACGTTCCTAAAGGCGCGTATACACGGTCACCGGAAACATGTTTCGGTCGTGCAGAGACAAGGAAACTGCAGCGATATTTGGTGGTCCGTTATTAACACCCGAAGGCTCTGCTAACAAAGTGAAAAGCGTCGTCGCCTTTGGTCGACGAAAACATGCCGTGTAACCGTCGCGAATAATTTGAATCGGTTGCTGAATGTGGAAGACGGCTCTGGTTTCCGCAATTTCATTCGGATGTCATCCATCGAGTTTGAATTTCTGGGAAATATAGCACCACCATTTGTTTCAGGTAAACAGAATTTTCAGGTAAGCAATTACAGTGGTTTGAAACCACGTACAACCCTTCATGGCTATCATGTGTCCTGACAGCAATGGCTATTTTCATATTTTGACAACAGTAAATTTCTTTCCGAGCCTTGCGCATTTATGTCGCATTTCGAAGAGATCTACGACAGGCGACCTCATTTTATTTCTACAGAGTTTCTGTCAGTATCCTACGAAATGTAGCAGCAATGCATTGTAGAGCGTCTTCATTCTTTATCAGCTAGACGTTCTGCTGCCTAATTCTTTCCACTTGTTCCCGAAAAACTTAATGCAGCAAGCGAAAATACGGTGCCTAATAACACTATACAGCAGGCGACATAATGCTACTTCCACTAGCGCCGTGCAGCGGTGACGTGTAGTAACTAACCTGAAACACTGTTTCCCTTGGGCCGTGCAGATTCTGGCACGGATAGATGTTTCAGTGTTTAAAAACGCGTTTCCAAACGGTGTACACATCAAGCACCCATCACGTGAGTTTTAAAATTTTCCCGGCGAATTGACTGTTCAAACAAAATTCAGGCTTGCAGCCGGTCGTCGTTCAATACTTCGCACGATATTTCAACTGGGCACCTGCCAGTCATCTTCAGGTGAGCCGTCGCAGACTGGCGAAAACGTACTCCGTTCCGCAATATATAGCGTACTGTAACTATTCTGCGCATGCGTCGAAAACTTGATAGATGAACCACCCTGACGCCGGCAGCGCCCTCGATGGTGGAAAAGCGGAACTCAGTCGCCCTCTGCGTTGCTGTTTGCCACGGCCGTCGACGCGCTCTGTTGTCTTCGATTTGAGCAAATCGTGGAGATGATGGGATTCCATGCACTGTCCAGCTGGTAGCCGCTGTCACGGTTTAACAGATTTTCCGCCAGTCGTACTTCTACGGATTCTTTAATAATGGAGTCCCAGAAAGACGTTTCTGTGGACAAAATCATTGTTTTCTCATACTCCATTGAATGTCCAGTAGAAACACAATGTTCGCCAAAAGCGGACTTGCTTGGCTGCAAAAGGCGGGTGTAACGTTGATGTTCAGTGCAGCGTTCTTTGACGGTGCGTGTGGTTTGACCTATGTAAGCCATACCACATTGGCACGGCACCTTGTAAATTCCGGCCTTTCGTAGTAACAGATTGTCCTTAACTGATCCCACAAGGTCCGCAATCTTCGATGGTGGGCGGAAAACCACTTTTACCTGAAATTGTCCGAGGATTTTAAACGAAGTGCTGCCAACGAAAGGAAGAAAAGCTAAAGATTGTTCCAGTATGTTCTCCTCTTTATTCACTTCCTTTTCTTGGTTTTAACTGTTAGTGCCCTGTTGAAATATCGTGCGAAGTATTGAACGACGACCGGCTGCAAGCCCGAAATTTGTTTGAACAGCCATCAATGTGTTTTCCTAAACGTATTGTGTACGCGGCTTAACAGGTCGTGGCAAAATATACCGATTGGTGGTTTGATAAGCGTTATTTTCAAAGCAAATTGCCTTTTACGCAAGATGAATCGTGCTACTTGTGAGAATGAGAGATAAATTTTTTAAATCACCTAGCGTTTGATTCTCATTCAGAACTTAACGATTTCAGGACCAGGAAGTTGGAAAAATGAAGGGCTAAGGTGGCCAGCCATTTACGCCATTATTTAACATTTGTATATAATGTATCTTAAAGGGTAACACACGCTAAAGAAGACCAGACTTCAGGGACAGTTTCATATATTTACAGATCCATATATTTGTTTTAGTTCTTTCATTGATTACGAATTATGTACTAACAAAATTGGAATTATCCTTCAAAAAAGTGCGACGTGAATTCTTGAGCAGTTTCCCACGTAAATGGATTTTCTACGAAAACATGCAGTGTACATGTCGCCGTACATTGAGAATCCTGTAGGTAAGTTAAGACGCAAAAAATGGTTTTTCAGACGGTAAAAAATATTTTTTCACCTGCGGAAATGAATGTTTTCAGCCAGACAACCCGGGAAAAATATGGGGATTTCCTTCTCATCCGTGTGTATGCCTCAGAAAATGTGAATTAAAGAAATTTCTGTTTATCATCAGATATCAAATGCTAAGCGTTCAGTCTTCCCATTACCTTTACAAAATAAAAGTAAAGTTCAAACAACTAAAAAATACATTCCTTCCTAACGATGTGAATTAAAAAAATAAATTTCAAATAGAAACATTTCATTCAACGGCAATAAGAAGTCCCTCACCGTAATGTATGTATTTTTAAATCAAGTGACAAGTTATTTTTTACGATGTATGGAAGCGTGTGATTATTATTATTCGTATTATTATTGTTAATGTGACCTTTATAATTAGCAATCGATGAATAACTCAGTGGTGTTGAGCTAAGGCACTTCTTATCGCTGCTGAACATAATCTTTATATTCAAAATAAAGTTTTTACTTCTAAGTTAACATCGCTGCAAAAACGTGTTTTTTGCCATTTTTATTTATCGTTTTACTTCTTCTTTCTGTTAAAATTCCATTTTTCGTTGAAAATAATTGTTTTACCTTCGAATTTATATGTGCTGGGGGTACCGAGGAATCTGATGGATTATGCCTTATTTGTAAGAAAGTATTAGTAAATAGTTCTCTGACACCAACAAAGCTAAAACGACACTTTAACACCAACAACGAAAATCTAAAGGAAAAAGTTATCAGCTTTTCTATTTTTCAAAAACACAGAGACGAAGGCGCAGTGTCCAACTGTATAAATTTGCAAAAACTGGTAATTAAAACGCTACCGAACCACAGTACTTCCTAAGTTACATTCTAGTTCTATCTGGATAACCACATAAATTGCAGAGAACTTAATTATACCACGCATGTTAGTAACAGTTAGCTATACGTTTGGAGAAGACACGATATAGTGGCAGAAGTACAGTGTTCAAAGAACACTATGTCTGATTTCATGCACAAAATATCGACCACTTTGAAGATGAACTGAGATGCAGACTGAGTGCCTGTGATACGTTTTCAGTGAAACTTGATGAAAGTACTGATGTAGCTGGTCTGTCAGTATTACTTCTGCTAGTGAGATATACTGGGTGATGGTTATTGAAATACATGACAAAAACCTTAAATTACTTACAAACTACGGCGTGCCCACACTTCATACAACATGTAAACGTCACTACAGATATTCGGATTTAGATTACGACATGTTCCATATGCCTACCGTCATTGGCCATGATGTGGCGCAGTCGAACAGCGAAATACTGCATGACCCGCTGAAGTGTCGGAACATCGATGCGTTAGATGACCTCCTGAATGGCTGTTTTCAGCTCATCAATGGTTTTGTGGATATTGTTGTTCACCTTGACTTTAATACAGCGCCACAAAATGGAGTCGCATGTGTCCAGATCCTGAGAATATGGGGGCCAATCGAGGCCCATGCCATTGGGCTCTGGGCCAGAGCCAGAATATGGTCCCCAAAGCGCTTCTCCTGCTTCGATGAGATCGAGGACCGACTTGCGTGAACCCCATCTTGTCGCAATCGGGGCCACTTTGGATAACGGAGATGAAATCATCTTCCGAAACCTTCATGTACCGTTCGGTCGGTATTCACCGTGACATCAACGAATATCGCACCGATTTTTCCGTGACTGAACATTGCACACCACACAGTCACACATTGAGGGTGAAGAGACATCTCAATCGCGAAATGCGGATACTCAGTCTCCCAAATACTCTCTACAGGGATATTTCCACATGCAAATGGCTAACAATAACAAGGGAGGAGCGCATGTGCATACTAATTCCCATCATGACTGCAACCAACAGTGGGGCCTGAACGTCCTAAGCAAATCGTTCACAAGTTATGACGATTTTATTTTATACAGTTCAGTTATTGTCACCCTTTACCTTCGGTGTGTCTACAGAAGAAAATTTACTGGTCTGCACTTCTTTGGAAACTAATACAACATGAGAAAAACATTTAGAGGCATAGAGTGTTTCATGAATCAACACAACATTGACTGGAAAAAATGTATTGAGGTATGTAGTGACGGGATGGCAGAAAAGGTAGAAAAATAAAAGACAACGTACCAGAAATTGAAAATATTGCTCCGGGATGTAACAGTTGTCATTGTTTTTCGCGTCTTTACTCTCTATCTTAAAGAAAGATGAAGCTGTAGAGATCGCTAGTTATGTGAAAAGTCGTTTTCTCCAGTCAATATTGTTGAAAAACGTTTGCGATGAAGTGGGTAATCAGTATGAATGACTCCTCCTGCAAGCTGACACCCGATGACATTCAAGGGGCAAAGCTGTAGCAAGACCTTATAAACTTCGTGACGAGCTGAAGCTTTACCAAATGAGGCAAACCATGTCATCGTCCGCAACGCACTTGAATGTACTGCATGATCAACAACGGATTACAAAATTACGCTATCTTGCCAAACTTTTTGGAAAGATAAACGAACTTTCTACATATTTTCAGGGAAAATCAAATACCATATTTATCCTGAGAGACAAACCATAAGCCGTTAAAAATAAATTAAAGTCTGGATTACCTGTGCAGAAAAGGACAATATTGATTGTTTTCCACTTTATTCTGCAAAAAAACATGATGGAATGAACAATCGAAATGAATACCATCACTCGTCTTTGTTAAACATGCTGAACATGAATTGGGTACAAAATACATTTGCTATTAAAAGTCAACCTGCGATGCTAGTTTCCCTGGAATACGAAGTGCTCATTTATCTTCAGAGTTCATTTGCTTTAAAAAAACGCATTTGAGCCTGTGTCACTGTACGAGTTTTGGGTTAGTTTTAAGAAGCAGCCAAAATGGCTCTCTTAATTCTGCTACCATTTGTCACAATGTATCGTTGTGAAACAGGCTGTTCAGCTTACAATTATACAGCAATTATTTGCATTAAAAGTAACTGTAAACTGTAAAGAATGGAACAGCATGATAGAAAAATTTCCAATAAAGGTCTTTGTTCTTACTTTAAATGGCAGAGTCTTTCATTTATAATAATTTGATGTGGGTTTTCATGAGACAAAAGCTCTTTGTTTAGTGCTCCAGTTTTCTTAAAAGCTTATAAACCGTTATTCTACACCATTGTATTTTATTGTATTGTATTGAACTGGGGACCTAGAAACGGCGGAGAGGCTTCGTCCCCGCCGTAGCCTCAGTGGTACACAACCCCACAACAGGCTACAGCAGTCCACTCACCCGTCTGCGCCCCCACACTGAGCCCAGGACTAGGGTGCGCTTTGGCCCCAAGTGGACCTCCCCCCCCCCCCCTCCGGCCCCATCCCCCCCCCCCCCTCCGACCCTTGTAACGTCTCACACCTGACGGGTATAACCCCAATGTTTGCGTGGTAGAGTAATTATGGTGTACGCGTACACGGAGAAAGTGCGCAGCAATCGCCGACATAGTGTAAATGAGGCGGAAAAACGGGAACCAGCCCGCATTCACCGAGGCAGATGGAAAACCGCCTTAAAAACCATCGACAGACTGGCCGGCACACCGGACCTCGACACTAATCCGCCGGTGGATTCTTGCGGGACGCTGCACGCCTTCCCGCTCGAAAGCAGTGTGTTAAACCGGAGGGCTAACCGCGTGGGCTAGTCTACACCATACTCGTGCGTCGTGTTTCAAAACGAGAAACTGAACTGCCATCAGCAACAGAGTACGTCAGCAGCTAGCTGTAGATGACTGTAGCGGCACAGCACAGGCTGCTAGCACCATACGGAGGAAGTACTGTAGCATGAACGCTATGCCCCTGGAATGCAAGCGGAGCCTAACGGGAATGACTTCGCATGTGACCCTGCACCCTGGCGGCGACCCATCTCTCCAGGCGAGGAGAGGTGCTGCCGGGGCGTGCACTGCTGCATAAGGCTTTCCAGAATAAATGTAGTCGCTTTTCTAAGGTTTCCATCAGATGTTGTCACTGGATTTCTAAACCTTACGTTTAAATACCTCCAGAAAAGTGGCAAAGTCTCTAGAGAAGTCAGAAAACATTTTAGATTTACTATCAGTTCTTGAAACATGGGAAATGCTGTTGAATAGCACTTTGGTATACATTTCTGCGTCCATTCAGTGCTACCCATTGGTGAAATTAACGACTCTTAATTGGTTGAAAGGGGTGGAATACATGTTATTGCCATTCTATCTCCAGAAAGGGCGTAGGTCGTTTTCCGAAACTAAGAAGCCGACTAGCGATATAGCCCTTCGGTTGTGTGCATCAACTCAATGACACTTCGCACAAAACATTTTAGGTTTATATTATAACTTCCAACTCAACCAACAGGTGTACTTCTGGCGTATTGTCCATTGAATTACCTCGTTATGGCATCTGAATTTTACCGCAGACCTGGGATTTTTAAAGATTGCGTGATCATAAACGTCTGACGGAAAATGCAACTTCCGTTTGATGGCACATAGCTTTTGAAGGGATTAATGGCAGACACGTATGTAAACATTTTCAGGTGCGTTTGACGATCAGACCAGAGTCAAATTTCATCTCTCTGTTCGGACATACTGTAGCTATGGCAGAATGTAGAACTTCCATTCCATCGACTACAAAGCAATTCAGAGGCGTGTGCTCGATTATTTCGCCGTACATTTATGTTAAATTTTACAGAACCCCAGTTCAGACAGCAGAACGATCCACATCTCACATAAACACTCCGCCAAAGTATCGTGTCTCAATTTTGGTGGGGACGATGTAATTACATAGCTCTAAACACAATGGTCGCAAACCATAAGAGAATGAGGCTATTTCATTCTACATCAAATACAACATCGATTCACTCAGACACAAACTATTTAAAGATTTGCAGAGGTATACAGGGTCAACTGTGTACGAAATTCACATCCAATTACAGTTCAGAAACAGTGATATGTTACATCATACCAACAAAATGACTGTCGGCGGTGGTAAACGTATGTGACGAAATAGCTGCATCTTACGAGAGTCATGGTCTGTTCTCTTCTTATCCATGACATTTAAACGCGATAGACAGCCGACAAGGACAGACACGAGAAGACTTCGCTCCCTGTATTTAACAGCAACCAGAAGTATGGATCTCTATGTTTCAGTACATGCTTGACAACATAATCGAAGAGGATATGTCCACTGTAGATTGACTCTCACCATAGAGCTCCATACTGCAGAGACTCGCTCTCGCAGGTTCACCACAATTCAACACTTACAGTTACTTGACAGAGGCACATATTCTTTCTTCCACTGCTCTGTATGCAGATGGAACAGCAATGGGGTAACTAGGAGTGATTTAAGGTATTCTCCGAAATATATTGCATGTGGGCTTGCGTAATATACATAATCGTCTTTCTACACTTTGAGGTTTAGGAGAAGCGGCATCAAAGTCTGTAACAACAGACACAACATACATCTATCACTTCTGATGAATTGTAAGGGTTTTTGTACACTTAAATGTACTACAATAGTTCGTACTGACATGTGGGTCATTTTGGGTCAGTTAGAATAGTACCACACCTGCATTTGTAGTAGTAGATTCAATATATCCGACAGCAAGCCCTATCACGCATTCAGATTGCAATAAGGTTCCCAGCTGACTAAGGGATTCTCAGCCAGCTGTACAATAGCACACCCACACCTTCTTTCGATGACTGGCAGCATACCTTTTTTTAACTAAAACAATTTTCGCTGTAGGCATCTTTCATTGAGCTGCGATAATTTACACACACCAGTCACCCTCAGCGCAAGTTTACTAACTATCAAGCAGCTAACACTTGCACACTATACTTTACAGTGAAAGGTTCATAATCATCATCATCATCATCATCGTCATCATCATGTCGTGTCATCAGAGATTTACCCCCTCCAGACAAAAGAAATTAAGTTGCACACTCGATTGTAATCATTAAGGAATCCATCTTTCTCAGTCTATGTTATTCGTTACATTTGTGTCTATGTGTATTAATGCGTTTTCCCGGTTTTCGTTTATGTCTCCATCAGTTCAACAACTCCAAGATATTGACGATGTGGTACCTGATACATCTGAATAGCAGCAGCAGGTATGAATCCATTTCACAGACACGCTCCCTGATGCAGCTCCAAACATGGCAGAGTGGAAGTCAAGTACATTCGAATAGGAGAAATCAAGTCAGCACGCAGGCACGCTCCTGATGCAGCGCCTGATATCGTGGAGCCAGACATGGAATTGTTTCCATTCTTCGATGTTCTACTACATTCAACGACTGCACCACGTGCTGAGCCGCAGCTATGTTGTTACAGAGTGCTATTGTTCAACAATACTTATGAACTGACGCCAGTGGATTAAACCGTGATAATGCTTGTTTAAACCTGACGTAGACGTCAAAGTTGTAGTGGAAACAGAGGAGAATGTCCAGCGAGAGATTAAGGTACAGCTCAGTGACGTGGAGTGGTATCAATTGAGCAGCAAGCTGAAGTACATTGAGGAATGCATGATAACAGAATAATCCATTCCCTTGAGATATAAATGTGTTCAGCAGGAACAGTGTACCCCTCACTGACATGTTTTTGGTGATATGGTGAATTTAACATCTCAAGACCCAGCGCAATGCGTATATTTGAAACACTCAAGTGTTAGGAACCTGTCTAACCAGTGTAATGCAATTCAGATCGCTATGGAGAGTCACAGTCTATGGTGAGGTATGCTAAACCACTCTTTGATAATATTGTCAAGTGTCAAATGGACCACAAACTTCACGATCAGTATGAAGAGTTAAAAGTGTATTTGGGAGTGTATAAGTGTTATATATATAAGTCTGTTAGTAGGATACATATAAGCAGGAATTCAATACAAGTGGAGTTTACAGAAACCATTCCAAGTCTACTACTGCTGCAGTTGGAGTGCGAGAAATTTGAAGCACATAAAAAAGCTATTTGGAAAGCATTGCTGAGTGATTAATAAGGTTGATATAGAAAAAAATTAAATGACAGTGTTTGTATAACAATGGTGATTTACTTCCCACAGCTCACAAAGTACCAAATGTATATTAACCATGTACAGCAGTTGTATCAAATACACACATGCACACACACACACACACACACACACAGACACACACACACGCTCTCACACACACACACACACACACACACACACACACACACACACATATATATATATATATATATATATATATATATATATATATATATATATATATATAACTTTTACAATTCCTGATATGTTTTTTGTGTCACAAACACATGCCATGAGGTATAACAGTTCACATGTTTGAGGGAGTGTTACTAGTTCATATATTTGCAATGTCAGAAAGACTTTACAATTCAGTTGTCGCCGTATTAGAGAGGCTTAGCACATTTCTAGCTTTCACAGCCATATACTTTTCAGATGAGAACACATAAGATGCTTTAGGGATACCAGCCATTACAGAATCTAGAAGTTTAATATTAGTTGCATGCTTGCAGCAATTAATGTTTCCTTGTTCGTATATATAGTATCTACGAAAAATCTTCCTCCTGATATTTAATCCATATCTGACCCCTAAGGGACAGTATATAAGACAAAATTTTGGGCAGGTCTTAATAGATCAATGGAAGCAACTTCGATCATGGGCTGCCTGTTCCCATGGACCAATATGTGGAGCACAGTAGGCAAAATTCGTCCCACATCCTCCTTCTTCTGAAAACTGCTCTTTCTGCTTATTCTTATTGGATAAAAGCGAATTGTTTATTCATGATTTACGAGTCCTTATATATACTTCAAGATCCAAGATGTTAGCACCTCCTCTGCCAGGTGGTTTATCCTACATATACCAGTCTGATGTATGTTCTGTACCAAGTGATGTAATGATTCTCAATCACATATAACTGGAGTTATATATATTGAACAGGTGAACTACACACAAAGTGTGATTCTTGAGTTTCTCCCGGCGTATTTGATAATCAAAATATCCACAGGTATGCTGCCGGTCTATAGTGTCCAACGGGCACAATATTTCGGCGATCATACATGTCGCCATCATCAGGTGAACTGACGGACTGAGCTCCTGTGAACGTGCCGGCACGGAGATCCGTACGCTATGGCTGCTCAGAGGGAACTGGGTTTGGTCGCGGCGGCGGCCGATTTAAATACCCTCCGCCGCGGCGGAGGGTATTTAAATCGGCCGCCGCCGCGACCAAACCCAGTTCCCTCTGAGCAGCCATAGCGTACGGATCTCCGTGCCGGCACGTTCACAGGAGCTCAGTCCGTCAGTTCACCTGATGATGGCGACATGTATGATCGCCGAAATATTGTGCCCGTTGGACACTATAGACCGGCAGCATACCCGTGGATATTTTGATTACACACAAAGTGTCTGTGACAGAAATGAAGGGAGAGACTGCCCTCATGTGTGTCACCCAAACCTGGACCACGTAGTCCACTAAACATGTTTGGATACAATGCTACAGTATACCTTCCAGCTAAGCCACTATACCATGCTGTCTGAAACTGTTCAAGTACAGCGCCATGCTCTATCGTCTGCCTAAGGTGATTTACCACCAAATCCAAAACTGCATTTGGGTACAGTGCTATACTGTCCATCTACAGGGCTGTACCACCCTTCCTGGAACCATAGGCAAGTACAGAACTATAGTCTACTGCTCGTCTAGTGCGCTGTACCACTCTGTTGGAAACAACATTCAGGTTCAGAGCTACTCTACACTTTCTGGCTACTGTGCTGTACCATCCCTTCCAAACTACATCCACATAGGGCGCCGTATTATACCCTCCACCTACTGTACTGATCCACACATATGTAAGATGGACGTACATGGACGGCAATATCTCCCTCCATCCCTGTCACAAACATCCTGTGTGGTTCACCCATTCGATACACATTCTTCCATTATACATGATGTTGAATCGTTGTATTACTTGTTATAGGGCACACAACAGATGGGTATCTACCACAAGAGGAACTGCCATCTAGTAGTTTGAAATATATGTAAGAAGCCTTAAAACGTGAAGAAACATTATGCTTTGTCACCTGTACACACATTTAACACTCTATCCTCACCGTGAACTTCGTGCTCCAGTAGATACTTGACAATATCGCAAAAGAGTGGTTTAACATACCTTTGCCATAGACTGAGTCTCTACATGGAGATCTTTATTGCATTGTACAGACCATTTTAAATGTACACAGTGTGCTGAGTTTTGACATGATAAATTCATCTATCATCCCCAGGCTGCCAACGACGTGTATACTTTTGCTAGCAAAGATAATTATGTCTGGAGAGAATTGATTGTTCCCAGCTGTCATGCAATCCTCGATGTATTTCAGCCTGTGGCGCAACTGATTGCACTTCGTATCAATGAACTACATCTTTGTACCTTGCTGGGCCTTCTTTATTTCCAATATAACTCGGAAGTCTCTGTCAGGTGCTAAACCAACATTAACACTCTTCGGTCGATTGATGGTCAGTTCATAAGTGGCGTTGAACAACAGCACTAGGTAGTTACCTAGCCGAGACTTGACAACAGGTGCAGACATCGGATACAGCGAAAAATCGTTGAATGGAAATAATTCCATGTCCTGCAAACTCTAAGTTCCCCATGCTGAGTTCATTTCCACTCCAGTGTCTATTGAGCTGCATCAGAGAGTAAGTCTGAATGGTGACTTCATATATGCTGTACGAAAGCACTTTATTTCCACTCCTGCATGTTGGAAGCTGCATTGTGGAGTATGTCAACTTGTTGGCTTTATCTCCCGCTGCTGCTCCTTCTGCTCAAATATATCAGGAACTGCATCGCGTACATCATGAGTGTATGAAAATGAGGGAGAAATAAAAAAGCTATGAAACTGCATAGACACTTACAAACACACTTCGAATAACAAACATTGAAAGTGTGTGGGCCAGTTTCTTCTGCCTACAGGTGGTAGATCTCTGATGACACTTCATGATGATGGTGATCAACCTTTCACTATGGAGTACAAGGCGCAAGTGGTGGATTTGATTGACGGTTAGTAAGTTTATGCTGAGGGATAATTATGGGGATAGACGACTGTAGTGCCACAGGAATCGTAACAATCGTTTTTGACTGTATGCACATCCCCACATTTGCCATCCTCGATCTGACATCATTGAAGAGGTCATTGATTTTAAACTTAGAACCATGCCGCTAACTGTCTGCATGGTGACGTTACGGAAATACCGTTCCCTGCTCTGGGTCAGGTTCTGGAATGCAGATAAAAATAACATGTTAGAAATTTGTAGCAAAGACCTATTCTTGATTGGCAGTAAACCTTGCGGCTATATGTGAGTGGTGGATGTAAATCTGCTGGAAATTAAAAAAACGTCCTAAGTACAACATGAAGCACTGTCTTATGTGTGATGAATCACTTAAAAATGATACCGAATCACATTTCCTTTATAGGAAGAATGGTTCGAGTTTAACGTTTCGTCTACATCTATGTCAAATTGCTAGCACAACAAGACATGTCTACAATGAAAATCAGTGCTAGATAAAAAAGTTGTACGTCCATTCATCAACAGAGTGTGATGGTCGCTGTAGTACAGCTGGCTGAGAAGCCCACAGTTAGTTGTGAGGCTGTTGCAATCTGAATTCATCGTGGGGGTGTACTGTTTGAATTCACTGAATCTGCCACTGCAAAGGCTAGAATGGTGCTAAATCAACTGAGCAAAAGCAACCCAAATATCGCTATAAAGTGTTATTGCATATTTTCTTGTACAAACACGCCTACAATTCATGGTAAGTGAGAAGTGTATGTTGTGTGAGGTGTTACAGGCTTTGATGCCACATCTGTCAAACCTCAACCTTAGAAAGACTACTACATGTACTATGCAACCCCACAGACAACACATTGTGCAGTATATTTTATACAACTGCCAGTTGAACCGTTTCACTATTCCACCTGCGTGTGGAGCAATGGCAGATAGAAGGCGAAACAGTGCGAGCTGGCCTGTGAGACACATATGGCAGATATGCCTTAATTGCTCTTCGACTGTGTTGTCAAGCATTTGTTGGAACACAAACTCAGCATTCGTCACTACAGGTCAGTGTTAAATACAGGTACTGCTGTGGTCTAGAATCTGGCACTGGTGGCTGTTTTCGTATTGAAAAGTCAGAGACGCGGATGAAACAAACAGTTGTAAGATGGTACTGTTTCATCACATACGTTTACCACCGCTGACGATCATTTTGTAGGAACAATTGAACACATCATAATTTTGAAACTTTAAGTGGATGTGAATTTCGCAAATAGTTGACCTTACACACATCTGGATACTTTTCAATGGTTTGCGTCAGATTGAATCGATGTTGTATTTGATGTACAAAATAGTAGCCTCATTCTCTTACTGTTTGTGAACATTTTGTTTAGAGCTCTGTAATGACATCGTCACCGTCAAAACTGACTGGGGTTCTATAAAATTTAGCATTATTGTTACGCGAAATAATCGTCAACACGCTTTGTAATCAGTGGAATGGAAGTTCCACTTTCTTCCATAGTTATTTCCGAACAGAGAGATGAAAATTGAATCTTGTGTGATTGTCAAACGCACTGAAAATTTATACATATTCGTCTGCTAGCTATCCCCTTCAGAAACATACCTGTCACCAAACAGAAGTCCCATCTTCCATCGAACGTTTGTGATCACGGGAGCCTTTAGAAATCCTGGTCTTGATAAAAGTGGACAGCATTAACGTGGTAATACAATGGGTAGTACTACCATACGTCAGAAATACACATCGTCGGCGAGCTCCAAGTTACAGCTGAAATATAAAATGTATCGTGGGAAGTGTCATCGAGTTAGTAAACAAAGCCAAAGGTCCATATCACTAGTCGATCGCTGAGATTTAGAAAATGTCCTCCGCCATTTCTGTAGGCAGGCAATCAAGAGTCGTTGATTTCACGATTGTGTAACACAGAATAGACTCTGTAAAGTACACCAACATGCTACTAAACAGCCATCCCCACTATTCAAGAACTGTCATTAAATCTCATATGTTTTCTGACTTCTCTTGAAACGATACCACTTTCCTCGAGATATTTCAAAGTCAGGCTCAGCAGTACAGTGGGAACATTTGACTGAAGCCTTAGAAAAGCGATTATGTATACTGTGCAATCGTTTTTGCAGCCATGACTCATGACAACAACTGGTGCACACACACAGGCTGCATCTTTCCACCTGGGGAAACGGAGCACGGACAGCGTGCCTGAGTCATACGTGGCAAGGCAGAGCTTTCAAACGTCGTCCCCGTTAGCCTCTGCTCGCATTCTCGATGCACAGCGTTCTGCAACTACATGGGTACTCCGCAAATTACAGTTAAGTGTCTGGCAGAGGGTTCATCGAATCACTTTCTCAATAATTCTCTATTATTCCAATCTCGTACAGCGCGGAAAAACGAACACCTATATCTTTCGGTACGAGCTCTGATTTCCCTTATTTTATTACGGTTTCTCCCTCTGTTGGTCGGCGTCAACAAAATATTTTCGCATTCGGAGAAGAAAGTTAGCAATTGGGATTTCATGAGAAGATTCCGCCGAAACGAAAAAGCCTTTGTTTTAATTATGTCCAGCCCAAATCTTGTATCATTTAAGTTACGCTCTCTACCCTCTTTTGCTATAATACAAAACGCGCTGCCGTTCTTTGAACTTTCTTGATGTACTCCGTCAGTTCTATTACACCTCGCAGCAGTATTCTCAAAGAGGGCGGACAAGCGTGGTGTAGGCTGTCTCTTTAATACATCTGTTCTATTTTCTTAGTATCTTGCCAATAAAACGCAGTCTTTGGGTGCCCTTCACCACAATATTTTCCACGCGCTGCTTCCAGTTTAATATGCTCGTAAATGTAATTCTTAGGTATTTAGCTGATTTTACCGCCCTTAGATTTGACTGAATTATGGTCTAACCGAAGTTTAACGGATTTATTTTAGCACTCATGTGTATGACGTAACAATTTTCGTTATTCAGGGTCAATTGCTAATTTTCACACTATACAGATATCTTTTCTAAATTGTTTTGCAATTCGTTTTGATCATCTGCAAACAACCTAAGGCAGCTACTCAGATTGTCTCCTAAACAGCAGAGGGTCTATTCCACCACCTTCGGGAACGCCAGAAATCACTTTTGTTTTACTCGACAACTTCCGTCAATTACCACTAACTGCGAACTCTATCACAGGAAATCACGAATCCAGTCACATAACTGAGACTATATTCCATAGGAACGTAACTTCACTACAAGCTGCTTGCGTGGTGCAGTGTTAAAAAGCCTTCTTGAAATCTAGAAATACGGAATCAATTTGAAATCCCTTGTCAACCCCACGCAATAATTCGTGTGAGTAAAGACCTAGCTGTGTTTCACAAGAACGATGTTCTCTTAACGATGTTGACTGTGTACAACACGTATACCTCAACAGAACAAATAGTCCTGTCACGGGAAAAGCCACGTATAACACTACTGGCGTCGCTTGTGCTATTAATTACCAAATACAGTTTACTAGGTACAGTAAATATTACCCTCTGAGAGGAATTTTGGTTTTGACCGTGTTTTTCCTAACAGAAATAGGACATCGAACTTTAACTTCGTAACGATAGTGGTTGGCAGATTGCAGAAAGAGTAAATTTGGTAAGAAATTTTAGTAACAGATTACTGGTAAATGAAAGCCTAATTAGACATAATAATGTGACAACATTATTCGGAAAGAATTTATTCTTACTACTGCAACAGGAATTTTCATTAATTACTGATTAGTGAAGTGCAATGAATACACACAACTGGACGAACCACAGTAGGTAGCAGCAGTTCTCACTTTTACAGGTGAGCAGTCACGGGACTGCAAATGAGGCCTTTCCCTTATTCATCTTAATTATAACTTCTGCCCTTAACTAATTTTGTAAACTGAGTTCTCACAGCACACACCAGACAATATAGCACATGATAATAGTCAAGCTCAAATAACACACATTTACAGTACACAACAATAAAGTAACACCGTACACAAACCTTCTAGATTCACTTTAAGTTCCTTGACCTTTCTAATATAAAAGAATGAAATGTGGTCCCACAAACTATCCCTTCATTATAAAAGCAAAATTTTACATGCTTTCAGAGCTATGCGGTATTATGGCAAAAGCCAGATTACTCCCCCACTTGAGATCTTTAACCTTGCAAAGTTACTACACCACTACCATTCACAATACTCTCTGCTACTTTAAACCTGACTTCAAGTGAAAGTTCAATTTCCATCAACATCCAAAGAAGCTGCTTTTTGGCACCAAGCAAGTGATTTTTACTGACACTTTTCCCCAGGTAATACTCTTACCTGATTTCATATTTAAGTGCAATTTATAGTTAAGATTCAAAATGATCAGACATAAAGAGTCTCTTTTTATCTGCATATGAAACAAGTAACTTTTACCAAGCACATTAAATGTACTAGCACAAAACTTTGACACACACATTTAAAGCAATATGAAGCTCTTAAAACTTTGTAATAACTTGCTCATTAAGTGCCCTTCTTTGTCTATGCAACAGTTAAATTAATGAACGACATATTATTAATTTCTCATTGAAATTCCTTTTTTACGAAGGACACTCGGATTTCATCACTTCAAGGAGAGGATCGTACTTGGATAAGTGCACAGCACATACTCATTGTTCAAACACAGTTTTTCAATATTAGAATTATAATTCCGCAAAACCAAACACAAAATTACTGGTTCATACAGTTATACAGTTCTAACCTTTCGTATGTGTCATGAAATGGTTGCGCAATCGTGGGAGCGAGCATGTGGCGGTTACGTGGTCTCTCCGTTGGCATCAATAAGCTCTATCTACTTCTTCTTGGCGTTGGTTATATCATGTTTAGAGCCCTTTCCAAAGCGAGAGCACCATTTTCGGCCACAAATTACATCCGGGGTCTTTCCATCTCAGTTGCAGTACTCCAAGCCTTGCTCGGCACCTGCGCTGTTCGCTCATCGGTTACTGGCTGCCAACTGAATACTGTGCTCTCTCGTTTGCCGCTCACTCCGAACCACTTCCGTTGCAGAGGGGAATTACTCTTGGTTTTACTTTATGTAATGCAAAGTGCCTAGGTATGAACCAGCTATAACATAGTTACAAACATATAATAATAAATCTCATCATTCAAACATATTAAGAAGTAAACACAAAAATATACATAATTAAATGCTACTGCTCTCCAATAGATACAAAGAACTTAACTCGCAAAGTAAACATTTCACACACAGTAGAGCAAAGACATTTCATAATAAAGAATATACATTTTACATTACTCACAGTCAATCAGTACAAATTATTTACAGTATCGACTGTAGTGTTACATGTGTGTCAATAGAACGTTTTCTTCGAATGTAGGAACACAATATTATGTTCCAGACTCCTGCAGCATATCGACGTTAATGTTATGGGCGTGTAATTTAATAAACTGCTCCTACAATTTTTCTTGAATATTGGTGTGACCTGTGCAGCTTTCTAGTCTTTGGATACGGATCTTTCGTCGAGCGAACAGTTGTATATGATTGTTAAGTATGGAGTTATTGTATCAGCATAGTCAGAATGGAACCTAACTAGTCTACAGACTGGACCGGAAGAGTTGCTTCACTATTCCGAGGATATCCACATCTACGTTACTCATGTTGGCAGCTGTTCTTTATTCTAATTCTCGAATATTCGCTTCGTCTTATTTGGTGAACGAGTTTTGGAAGGCTGTGTTTAGTAACTCTGCTTTGGCAGCACTGTCGTCGATAGTATTTCCATTGCTATCGCACCGAGAAAGCATTGACCGTTTCTTTCTGCTAGCATACTTTACGTACAACCAGAATATCTTTGGATTTTCTGCCAGGTTTCGAGACAAAGTTTCGCTATGGAAACTATTATAAGTATCTCGAATTGCAGTCCGCGGTAAATTTCGACCTCCTGTAAAAGATCGCCAGTCTTGGAGATTCTGCGTCCGTTTGAATTTGCCATGTTTCTTTCGTTGTTTCTGAAACAGTGTTCTGAACTGTTTTGTGTACCAACGAGGAGTAGCTCCGTCGTTTCTTAATTTATTTGGTATAAATCTCTCAGTTGCTGCCCATACTATTTCTTGGAATTCAAGCCACATCTGGTCTGCACTTACACTGTTAATTTGTAAGGAGTCGAGATTGTGTCTAAGGAAGGAGTCAAGTGCATTTTTTGCTGCTTTTTTGAATAGGTATATTTTTCGTTTATTTTTGGAAGATTTGGGAGTTACAATATTCAGTCTCGCTACGACAACCCTGTGTTCACTAATCCCAGTATCCGTTTTATTCTCTTTAGTAGCTCAGGATTATTTGTTACTAACTGGTCAACCGTGTTTTCACAACCGTTAACTACTCGAGTGGACTCATGAACTAATTGCAAGAAATATTTTTCAGAGAAAGCTTTTAGCAGAATTTCGGATGACGTTTTATGTGTACCTCCGGAATTAAACATATATTTTCGCCAACATATCGAGGGTAAATTAAAGTCACCACCAATTATAACTGTATGATTTTACGTGTTTAAAATCAAACTTTTCTTTGAACCTTTCATCAGCTGTATCATCTGAATTGGGAGGTCGGTAAAAATGATCCACTTATTATTTTACTCCGGTTGCAAGAAATGACGTCTGCCCATACTAACTCTCTGGAAGTATCTACTTCATTTTCGCGACAAGATAAACTACTTCTGACAGCAACAAACACGCCACAGTCAACCGTGTTTAGCCTATCCTTTCGGAACACCGTTAGGTTCTTCGCAAAAATTTCGGCTGATGACCGGCTTCAGCCAGCTTTAGTGCCAATGACGATTTGAGCATCAGTGCTTTCTATTAGCGCGTGGAGCTCTGGTACTTTCCCAACACAGCTACGGCAATTTATAACTGTTATACCGATGGTTCCTGTATCTGCGTTCTTCCAGTGTTCGGCCTGCACGCTTTGTGACTGAAGCCATTCTTGTGTTTTCCCGAGACCCTCTAACCTCAAAAGCCACCCAGTCCACGCCACACAGCCTCTGATACCCGTGTAGCCGCTTCCTGCGTATGCTGGACTCCTACTCAGTGGAACCTCAAACTCAACCGCCCTATGACCAAGTCGAGGAATCTGCAGTCTACACGGTCGCAGACCCGCCTGAGACTCTCATTCAGACTCTCCACTAGGCTGTGTTCCAGAGTTCCGCAATCGGTCCTCTCGACTATGCTGCTCCGTAGGAGATAGCAACCTGTGCTGTGTCGCATCTAGCACACGTTGGCGCTGCACCCTGTTGGTGGTGGAAGCTCAGTTTTTCGTTTTGAAAACCCAGGCAATCATAATAGGCCGCACCACCCGCTCCGTCCATATCCATGATTTCTACCTCACCATTTATGGTCATCCCATCTAGCTCACCCCCATCCTGAGATACCTTGGCCTCCCCTCAACTGTCACCTCACCTGGACCCCTCATCTCCTGACCATCCAGCAGAAAGCCCATTCCTGCCTCTGCCTCCCGAAACTCTGGTTTTGCCAGACATGGGGATTGCACCTTCCACCATCCTTCACACCTACAAATCCCTCGTCCTCCCTATCCTCTGTTGCCTGTATCTCCACCTCCTTCCCCTCCCCCCCCCCACTTGTATAAGGCCCCCCAAATAATAGAACACCACGCTCTCCACCTTGCCTTCTGTATCTGCCTTCCTGTATGACTTCATCCCCTTCCCCCATCTCCTCCTTTTCCTCCAACATCTCTGCATCCCTTACACTGTCCGCAGGCTTGCCCCCACCACCCCCTGGTTTTCTCCTTCCTCTCCACCCCCCACCCATTGCCACACCTCTATTGTTGTATCCCCCCTCTCTCCACCTCCACACCCTCCATTTCCATCAGGAAAATTTCTAGCACCTCCCCCTCCTGGATGTTGAAATTCGCCATGACATCTACCCTTCCTACCAACAGTAGCCTGGCCTTCGTCCCCCCCCCCCCCCTCCTCCCATCCTTCTCCCAGAGAGGATCTCCCTCCTGCCCCTGAGTTCCTGCACTCGCTCCTCATATGTTTTCCTCTCTCATCCCTTCCCTCCTCCACCCTCCTTTGGCGCGCGCCCCACCTCATCCCCCTTTCTCTCCCCTCCTTCTCGCCTCCTTTCCACTTCTCCCTGGTCCCCCCTCCTCCCCCTGGCAGATTCTCCCAGGTTTTTATTCGTTATCAAGTGTGCTGAGTGCCATTATACAGTGTCACCTAGTGATGTAGTTTTAATTGTGTACTCAACCTGTATATAGTCCATGATTGTTCATCAGCTTTTTATACTGTAGCCAACTTTTAACTTGTTTCTGCCTCCAGTGTTTTTTAAGTGCGCTTCAAATTAGCATCTGTATTCTTTTAACTGTATGTCGACTTTTTAGCTGTGCCACAGTGCATGTCCCTGTATTAGTGTGTATTTTAACTACCATAATCTCCATTTACAGTGTTCATCACGTACCACTTTTCATCCCCCTTTTATGTAAGAGTTCGCCTTTCTGTATCTTTTTGTAAAGCCATTTGGCTGAAGAGCGGTGGATTGTGCTGCTGCCAGCTCTCCCCTGCCCCACATGGACAGGGGAATGAAATTACAATAAAGAAAAAAAAGTTTGTCTGTGTCATGTCAGTAAACAGCCGCAGTCCATTCGGGCTACAATTTATTTTTGTAGTGAATTTTACAAGCACAGTACCCCTTCTTTTCTTTATTATCCGGCTTCAGAGCCTGGACACATGTCATTAGAATTAATGTTCTTCCTTTGATTTTTAATTTCCATCCAGAATATACATACATATGTGCATATGTAGGTACGAATGGGCTACAGATTAATGGTGCTTCTCACTAGCTTTCCCTTCATTCCCTTTGCATTCGCTATTGAGTAGATTTCACTGGAGCAAGTCTGATGCTTCTCAGTCCCACCACTGTTACCCCTTACCTTGGGTTAGATACAAGAAGTCTCATATTTTCCACCGCCCTAACTGGAGACCCCCACGTCTCATGATGCTTGACAAGCCCTGCGGTCCTGTCTTCAGCAGTGGTGTCCCATGGCACGGCTGTTAGTGGCTGTTGGCGGACTTCTCCTTCATGAACTGTGTGATCACAGGAATGGTTCTCCTCCCCAGCCTGGAGTTTGTTTATTTAAACAAAGATGAGCATCACTATCTTACACCCTACAATTGTTTTCAGCGTAGTACTTGCAGAGTTAAAACGAAAAGATGTCACAGGGCTGGACCTGCAGAAGCATCCTTTGTCAAAGATCTCACAGTGGCAGTATTGCGGAATATGAATTCTGATATTGCAGAACCATATCCTAGTATCTCAAGTCTTGACCAATATGCCAGCACTCCATACTGCTGTAAATAGTCAAACAGATCCAAGCACGACTGTGATGTCATAGAATCAGGGCCAGTATTACAGGTCTGTGCCAGTATGTCCCAATCACAGTCGGAGTTGTGATGAGGAAAACTCATGACTTATCAATGATGTCAACGAAGACGTCGTCGGTGACACACTCTATGCTAGGACCCACCCTGTTATCCAGCTTCTATCAAACATCACCAACCTCAAGCGCTACTACATTCCCATTTACACAGAACACATTTATGCTCTGAGTGCTCATATTTCAATAGAACAATGCTGAGAAGATGGTAATCGAAGATATTTCTAAATTTTCCTAGGTAATAAAATCAGCAACCGAAAAGTGTGCACTCACTGCTCTGTACCTGTACCAACACTTTTCAACCAAAATACCTCTCACACAAAGCAGTAATCTCTCTTGCGCCTATGACCTAGCCATTGCTATCCATCGAACTTCTACACAGGAAACTGAAAGACTATTGATAGATTATCCTCACTCTTATGACAGTACTATATTACCAGGTGACTCAAACTGTGGCCAAGTAAAACTGAATGCTCGCACTTGTGTATCAATAACATAAAAGACAACCGTCACCTACTAACACATTTCAATGAAAATACTGTAAAATCCAAGCCTACTCCGCAGCGTACCTCGTGCCACTTGGAAATCACGAGCTGCAACACTCTGATATTCTGCTTTAGAGGTTTGTGAACCATAGCAGGAAGCTAGACACCTCAGTAAACAGCATGTACAGTCATAGTCTTTCCAAAAGCGACATATGCTTTCTGGTATCCACACCAAACCATCTCCCTGCGAGATACGGAAGAAACCTGAGTTTCCCATTCGTGGTTATATTCCAGGCCATCTGAAATGCTAGAATTCAGAAAACCAGGTAAATAAAACGCTGCAGAACGTTTTGGTAGAAATGAAATGATCGTGTGGTATTGATGGCTGGGAGGACACGTCCAGGGAAGTTCAACCGCCGTGTTGCAAGTCGTATTTCAGGCAACGCCAGAGAGGACGACTTGGGTTTCGTTGACGATGAAAGGCTGATGAGGACAGCACAGCACCCAGCCAACGAGAGGAGAAAATCCCCAACGTGGACGGTAATCGAACCCGGGCCCGCTGCATGTTACGCAAACACTTTCCCACTTAGCTAAGTAGGTGGACATTTTAGTAGAGAATTTGACTTACGCTGTGAATAGAATCGAAATGGATGTAAAAAGCACAACCAGTGGTATAAACGGATTTAAACCACCACACTAAACCAGTAGGCTTGGATTTCCCGGGAAGTTTTCGGAAGCCAGTAAACATAATCCTAACAGAGTACGCAAGAACCTTGTCGCCAAGCAGATGTAAGTGCCCGACGCATCTTCCAGTGGCAGGATGACAACCGGCATCATCCTCAGCGTTATTTCATGGCAATGTAAAGGGCTTCTTTACACTAACTGCAGATACTGATGACTGGATTGCGAAATTGAGTATCAGAAATTATTGTATCATAAATGTAACACGCTGATATTACGTTTATTACAGTTTTCAATGTTACTATTGTTTTATATCTGTATAAAATAGCGTGTGTTCTGCAATTCTACGTAAATATTCATGTTATTTCACTCCACAAAGGAAGTGCATGGTCCATTGTGAGTGCACCTAAAATATCTTTGTAAGCTACAGGCACTATTAACACTTTCGTATATTTTCTTTGTTACTCCTGATAAGTACAACTTATTACGGATCGTTTACAATGTTAACAGATTCCGCACACAGTGGTTCTACATTAGGTATTTCTTTAGAGCTAGCTATTCTTTCGGAAATCATGAAATGGTCCACAGTATTATTGCTTATCTTTTTATCGTTCTCAGCATTGTGGTGATTTGCTAGATCTTCTGTGTCTGTATCGATCCACATGTGGGTGCCTACAAGTGGTTCTGCTGCTGCCGCCACAGCACTACCCGCTGCTGCTACTTCTGCAGGCACATTTCGGTTCACGGTCAGCGTTCTATCTCCACCGGCCGCTGCGCTCACTGTAAGTATTACACGGCAAACGGACTCAGAGCCCAACTGCGGGTGCAGTGTCTCAGGCACCCTGTCCCGACAGAAGCCGGGAATGCAATATCCGCAATTTATCGATTAACTATTAGCGAATGAATGCACAATCTTCACAGTACTCCATGGGAATTGGATTATTCAAATACTTTTCGTTGCTATGCAAAGATGATTTAGCCATCATCTTACTATTCTTGACTTAGGACAGAAGATCGTACCATCGGCCGCGACTGTTCATAATGCCGTGGCGTGCCAAACTGGACACGTTCTGCGTGCGTGGGCCGCCTGTGGGCGGGGCCCGGCCTGCTCCTCGGCTTTGCTCGGTGCTTCTCGGAAGTACCCCAAACAGCGAGACATTTCGCTTAGCATTGTGGTGGGGCATTTCTCCATCGGAACAACTCTCTGCGTTCGGCAGAATCGTACTGTCAGCGCTGTTTAAACTTCGCTGTTTGTTGTTGTTCTTGTTGTTGTCTTCAGTCCAGAGACTGGTTTGATGCAGCTCTCCGTGCTACTCTATCCTGTGCAAGCTGCTTCATCTCCCAGTACTTACAGCAACCTACATCCTTCTGAATCTGCTTAGTGTATTCATCTCTTGGTCTCCCTCTACGATTTTTACCCTCCACGCTCCCCTCCAATGCTAAATTTGTGAACCCCTGATGCCTCAGAACATGTCCTACCAACCGATCCCTTCTTCTTGTCAAGTTGTGCCACAAACTCCTCTTCTCCCCAATTCTATTCAATACCTCCTCATTAGTTACGTGATCTACCCATCTAATCTTCAGCATTCTTCTGTAGCACCACATTTCGAAAGCTTCTATTCTCTTCTTGTCCAGACTATTTATCGTCCATGTTTCACTTCCATACATGGCTACACTCCATACAAATACACTCCTGGAAATGGAAAAAAGAACACATTGACACCGGTGTGTCAGACCCACCATACTTGCTCCGGACACTGCGAGAGGGCTGTACAAGCAATGATCACACTCACGGCACAGCGGACACACCAGGAACCGCGGTGTTGGCCGTCGAATGGCGCTAGCTGCGCAGCATTTGTGCACCGCCACCGTCAGTGTCAGCCAGTTTGCCGTGGCATACGGAGCTCCATCGCAGTCTTTAACACTGGTAGCATGCCGCGACAGCGTGGACGTGAACCGTATGTGCAGTTGACGGACTTTGAGCGAGGGCGTATAGTGGGCATGCGGGAGGCCGGGTGGACGTACCGCCGAATTGCTCAACACGTGGGGCGTGAGGTCTCCACAGTACATTGATGTTGTCGCCAGTGGTCGGCGGAAGGTGCACGTGCCCGTCGACCTGGGACCGGACCGCAGCGACGCACGGATGCACGCCAAGACCGTAGGATCCTACGCAGTGCCGTAGGGGACCGCACCGCCACTTCCCAGCAAATTAGGGACACTGTTGCTCCTGGGGTATCGGCGAGGACCATTCGCAACCGTCTCCATGAAGCTGGGCTACGGTCCCGCACACCGTTAGGCCGTCTTCCGCTCACGCCCCAACATCGTGCAGCCCGCCTCCAGTGGTGTCGCGACAGGCGTGAATGGAGGGACGAATGGAGACGTGTCGTCTTCAGCGATGAGAGTCGCTTCTGCCTTGGTGCCAATGATGGTCGTATGCGTGTTTGGCGCCGTGCAGGTGAGCGCCACAATCAGGACTGCATACGACCGAGGCACACAGGGCCAACACCCGGCATCATGGTGTGGGGAGCGATCTCCTACACTGGCCGTACACCACTGGTGATCGTCGAGGGGACACTGAATAGTGCACGGTACATCCAAACCGTCATCGAACCCATCGTTCTACCATTCCTAGACCGGCAAGGGAACTTGCTGTTCCAACAGGACAATGCACGTCCGCATGTATCCCGTGCCACCCAACGTGCTCTAGAAGGTGTACGTCAACTACCCTGGCCAGCAAGATCTCCGGATCTGTCCCCCATTGAGCATGTTTGGGACTGGATGAAGCGTCGTCTCACGCGGTCTGCACGTCCAGCACGAACGCTGGTCCAACTGAGGCGCCAGGTGGAAATGGCATGGCAAGCCGTTCCACAGGACTACATCCAGCATCTCTACGATCGTCTCCATGGGAGAATAGCAGCCTGCATTGCTGCGAAAGGTGGATATACACTGTACTAGTGCCGACATTGTGCATGCTCTGTTGCCTGTGTCTATGTGCCTGTGGTTCTGTCAGTGTGATCATGTGATGTGTCTGACCCCAGGAATGTGTCAATAAAGTTTCCCCTTCCTGGGACAATGAATTCACGGTGTTCTTATTTCAATTTCCAGGAGTGTAGTTTCATAAACGACTTCCTGACACTTAAATCTATACTCGATGTTGCCAAATTTCTCTTCTTCAGAAACGCTTTCCTTGCCATTGCCAGTCTACATTTTATATCCTCTCTACTTCGACCATCATCAGTTATTTTGCTATCCAAATAGCAAAACTCCTTTACTACTTTAAGTGTCTCATTTCCGAATCTAATTCCCTCAGCATCACCCTCCTTAATTCGACTACATTCCATTATCCTCGTTTTGCTTTTGTTGATGTTCTTCTTATATCCTCCTTTCAAGACACTGTCCATTCCATTCAACTGCTCTTTCAAGTCCTTTGCTGTCTCTGACAGAATTACAATGTCATCGGCGAACCTCAACGTTTTTATTTCTTCTCCATGGACTTTAATGCCTACTCCGATTTTTCTCTTGTTTCCTTTACTGCTTGCTCAATGTACAGATTGAATAACATCGGGGACAGGCTACAACCCTGTCTCATTCGGTAATTTTCACATCTGTCAACACCTGCTTTCTTTGGGATTGGAATTATTATATTCTTCTTGAAGTCTGAGGGTATTTCACCTGTCTCATACTTGTTGCTCACCAGATGGTAGAGTTTTATCATGACTGGCTCTCCCAAGGCCGTCAGTAGTTCCAATGGAATGTTGTCTACATCCGGGGCGTTGTTTCGACTTAGGTCTCTCAGTGATCTGTCAAACTCTTCACGCAGTATCGTGTCTCCCATTTCATCTTCATCTATATCCTCTTTAATTTCCACAATATTGTCCTCAAGTACATCACCCTTGTATAGACCCTCTATATACTTCTTCCACCTTTCTGCTTTCCCTTCCTTCCTTAGAGCTGGGTTTCCATCTGAGCTCTTGATACTCATACAAGTGGCTCTCTTTTCTCCAAAGGTCTCTTTAATTTTCCTGTAGGCATAATCTATCTTACCCCTAGCGAGATAAACCTCTACATCCTTACATTTGTCCTCTAGACATCCCTGCTTAGCCATTTTGCACTTCCTGTCAATCTCATTTTTGAGACGTTTGTATTCCTTTTTGCCTGCTTCATTTACTGCACTTTTATGTTTTCTCCTTTCGTCAATTAAATTCAATATTTCTTCTGTTACCCAAGGATTTCTACTAGCCCTCGTCTTTTTACCTACTTGATCCTCTGCTGACTTCACTACTTCATCCCTCAGACCTACCCATAGTTCTTCTACTGTATTTATTTTCCCCATTCCTGTCAATTGTGCCCTTATCCTCTCCCTGAAACTCTGTACAACCTCTGGTTTAGTCAGTCCCATCTCCTTAAATTCCCACCTTGTAGCAGTTCCTTCAGTTTTAAACTACAGTTCAATAGGTTGTGGTCAGAGACCACATCTGCCCCTAGAAATGTCTTACAATTTAAAACCTGGTTCCTAAATCTCTGTCTTACCATTATATAATCTATCTGATACCTTCTAGTATCTCCAGGATTCTTCCCTGTATACAACCATCTTTTATGATTCTTGAACCAAGTGTTAGCTATGATTAAGTTATGCTCTGTGCAAAATTCTACCAGACGGCTTCCTCTTTCATTTCCCTCCCCCAATCCATATTCACCCACTACGTTTCCTTCTGTCCCTTTTACTGTCGAATTCCAGTCACACATGACTCTTAAATTTTCGTCTCCCTTCACTACCTGAATAATTTCTTTTATCTCGTCATACATTTCATCAATTTCTTCTTCATCTGCAGACCCAGTTGGCATATAAACTTGTACTACTGTAGGAGGCATGGGCTTCGTGTCTGCTTCGTGCTGTTTGTTAGTGATATGAAAGACGCTCCATGAATCCAGTGGCTGCACAAAAAGAGGCAGTCTAGTGATCTATCGTCACAATATTTTAAGATGAGTGGGAATGACGAGGGGGATGAGAATAATTCGCAGAAACAATGAATACCTCATATTTGCTATGAAACGTTACAGTACTACATAGAAAGAATTTGAAAACTTAGTTGAAACCGAAAAAGCCGAAAGTTAGAACGATTGTCAGACGGGATAATGCTAAATTTGCAAGCATGGAGCGCATGAAGAAAAGGTGGTACGACTAGTAAAATTCCTGAAGTTGCACGCATTATTCCATTGTCAGTTGCAACAGTTTTCATTGGAACTAAGACTGTGGAGACTTGGTATATTACTGCAAATTACGTCGGTTAAGTCAAGGAGCGAGCATGCGTGGTCCATATTTCGATTTAAGCTCTTTGTCGTTGAATTTATCCGAAATGGATTGCCAAGTCCGCATATTTGGTGTACTTCACTGCACGCTGTTCACAGTTAGGCATTAAAACATAACTGCAATCTGATTTCAAGCGGGTATATATAAAAAGGAAATCACATTGGAGAAGCGACATATTCTGACGAAGACAGTCAGTTCCCTAAGGTCACTGGTGTTAAAGAAAACGTGAGATTTGAAGAACTTATTTCGGCCTTGAAAGAATAACAATGATAGTTTTACAATGACTATGAAGGCACTGTCAATCTTACATCTGTTTTTGAGCTGTTTAGGAGACCGTTTGCTGTTTCAGTTGAAAGCGCCCCTACGCATGTGCAGATGTAAGTGATTCAGTTGCAACGTAATTCCGGTTTTAATAAATACCATTTTACGTTACAGCTGGCAAGGACGTCTACCTCACTTTCCTCAGAGTTTTAGTCTCTATAATGGGGCTACATAATGCTACAATGTGTCGATTGACGTATTTGTGTGAAAGATCTTCCTTCCATTATGAAACTAAATAAGTCACTATTAAGTTGCAACTTGAGTTCGAAACTCTGTGAAAATTTTCCTGTCTGTCCATGTGCCGACAGTATGCGCTAGATAAAAATTCTATTATGTCTTCAATGCCCGTAAAGAAATTTAATAATGCTCTAAATGTTGTTTGTTTGTGGTCTATGTTTTTGAGAAACGTGAAATATAATATAATGTTATATGCAGTGTGATTGCACTGCCATTTAAATGCGGCATGTTCGCTGCTTTCTCCCCTTCTTCCTCACGGCACTCAGACTGCGTGGGGGTCCCGGGTTCGATTCCCGGCGGGGACAGGGATTTTCACCTGCCTCATCATTTCATCATCATTCATGAAAGTGGCGAGTTCGGAGTGAGCAAAGGTTGGGAATTTGTATGGGCGCTGATAACCGCGCAGTTGAGCGCCCCACGAACCAAACATCATCAGGCTGCGTGGCGCGGTGGCGGCGGCAGCGGGAGCGGGCAGCGGTGCTGAGCGCCTTGGCACTCACGCCCGAGCGCGGTCCACCAGCCGATGTGTTGCCCGCCCTTGACCTAGCGGTAGTGGAGCAGTACAGAATGGGTAGAAATGTGGAGGAACTTGATATTCTGTGAAAAATTTCATTTCCTGATCACACCTGAGTACCTAAAAATGTCTCTACGTTTAAAAAGCTTTTACTTGCCGTTTGAAGCATGGGTCCCAGATACAGATCATTGTAGTGGACAGTGGTTTGGTTAGTTACCGATACATAAGTTATCAAAACGTACAGCCCCATCACTGTGGTTCTCATGCCCTCGCCAGCATATACTCCACTGAGTTTCTGGCACATGGAATTAGGAGAAAGCTGCAATAGAAAACATGCAATATTGCCATCCGTTGAAACAGTTTACGTACAAACAAACGCAGCTTACAGGCTGTGTGTCGTAGCCACACGACTGTTGCATTTCTTTGGGATGCGGGATAAGGAATACGAGAGCAGACTTAAAGGAATGGTGGGGAAAATCTCAGAGAATCCTTTACAAGGTAACGAACAGAGAAATGGCTAAATGATGTAGGTCCATACTTTTCCTCAGTTGGAGTCAGTTTACATAAAATCATTCTGAGCTGCAGATCGCTTCACGTTGCAAAATTATCTACCAAAGTTTAGTGGAACGTCGAAAATTACTTTCTATAGTCGTAATATACTTCAGTGCATCTGAATCTGTTTTTTAAAAAGATATCCTGACGAAAACAGCATGCGGCATTCGCCGAAAATTGTCACATAATTGTACTACATGACGTGATCTGCAATGATCGATTTAACATGAAAAACGGTTGTAACGACTGGTCACTTACTATGTGTTGGAATTTGTAAGGAGCTGAGTCTCTAGGCGACGCTACATCATTTACTGGAGGTACCAGGTCTGTAGAAACAAACGGCAGAGCCCATAAGTAATCAGCAACTGAGACTGGAACGTAGTCAATATGTGTTACGAAATCACTTATTTTACACGTGTCCATGATCTGTATGGAATACAGAAGAAACTGATTAAGGACGTGTAAAATTGTAATTATATCATACAATAATCTCAGTTTCATGTATTCCAGACTTGCAACTGTCCCTTTTGCTGGATCCACTAGAAATTCGTCGCCGTGTTTCCCGCGAACGTACTGATGCGAGTGCTCCCACTCTTAGGAATGAGATGCAGGATCCCATCAAAGATTAAAATCGGCTGAGTGGATCAGAAGTCAGGCTAACACGTGTGCTGCACGGTAACTCGGTTGCTGCGAACTTCCGACGGTAGATGTATGACTTATGGAGAACAGTAAAAAGAAAGATGATACTTCCGTCTGTTTTACAAATATATATCGAGTTTGCAACATTAGGCCCTCGATGTCCAGTGAAACGCATTCGTCAAGAATTACAAGAAAAAATATTAAATGAACTAAAAAAATCTCCTCCCCTCTTACAAACTCTTAAAACCGAGCGACTAGATTCTTAATGACTCTCAGTCAAGAAAAATTTGCAATGATGCATGGGAGGCTTCGCAACAAACCACATGAATAGGGATAATAGTAAATGAACATTATATTTTATCACTAGCAAGAAGCATAGTAAGAACTAACACAATACCACTAGTCCAGATATAAGGTGAATGACAATAAAAGTTGCCGGCCGATGTGGCCGACCGGTTGTAGGCGCTTCAGTCTGGAGCCGCGTGAGCGCTACGGTCGCAGGTTAGAATCCTGCCTCGGGCATGGATGTGTGTGATGTCCTTAGGTTAGTTAGGTTTAAGTAGTTCTAAGTTCTAGGGGACTGATGACCTAAGACGTTAATAAAGTTAATAAAGAGGATATTTCAGCTGGTACTGCTTCTGCAACCAAAACAGCGTTACGTATCAAAGTACACATGGTTGTACGTCACTATCCAGCTGAAAGCACAAACTATGTTGTTGCCGTGGTCTTCATTCTGAAGACTGGGTTTATCCAGCTTCCTACTTTCTGCAAGTCTCTTCGTCTCTGTACAAAACATAGCAAACAACATCTGCGTTGACATTCTTTTGTACTCAGACCTCGACCCCTCTACAACTTTGACACCAACACGTCCTTACATTTCCAAATTGACTATTTCTTGATGGCTCAAGATGTGTGGAACGAACCGATCCCTTTCTCGAGTCATATTTTTTGTTTTGTTTTTCCACATTTCAGTTTTGCTCTTCTTCATTAGTTATGCGATTTACCCATCCAGTCCTCAGCATTCTGCTGTTGCATTACATTTTGAAAACTTCTACTCTCCTCTGGTGTATACAGTTTATAGTCCACGTTTAACTACTATAAAACGCTACACTCCATATACTTTTGGAATAATATGTTTGTTTGTATGGCCATCTTTTGCAACTGAGTAAACTCCAAAAGAATATACTGGAACACAAAGCCATCATGACAAAACTAAACAGAGGAAACATTGTGTTACTCATATATAATGAGCAATACCTTAATAAGACACAAAGAGTTTTTCACACAAAATAAAATCAAAAAACTAAAATTACGTTCAACAAACCGTTTCCAGATAAAACTGAGAATTACTTTCTAAGACATATTATTTGTGCACTACAAGGCAAAGGCAATAACATCCCTGTTACAAACAATCGTATAAAACCGCTCACTCGTCAACAGTTTCGTATCTAAAGACTGGAAATTCGCAACAGTTACACTAATACCCAAGAAAGGAAATGGGAGTAATCTGCTGAATTACAGACCCAAGTCACTAACGTCGATTTGCAGCAGGATTTCGGAATACATACGGTATTTTAAAATTTTGAATTACCTCACAGAAAAGCTAAATCGGACTCAGAAAATACCGTTTTTCTGAAACAAAAATATGTCTTTATTTTCACGACAGGGAGTATCAAATTGATTACATGTCTTTATATCTCAACGAGGTTTTTACACTGTTAGTCGCAACTTCTTATCAAATTACGTGCCTATGGACTCTTGTCTGATTTGTGTGCTGGATTCTTGATTTCCTGATAAGAAGGTCACAGTTCGTAATAGCTGATGGACAGTCAGCCAGTAGAACAGAAGTAATGTCTGGCGTTCCCCGTGGAACTGTTACAGCCCTCTGTTGTTCCTGCTCTACATGAACGATTTAGATGCAGCCATCTTAGACTGTTTGCATATGATGCCGTCATATACCGTCTTATAAAGTCATTTGATGAGCAAAACAAATTGCAAAACGATTTAGACAAGATATCAGTATTGTGTGAAAAGTGGCAATTGACTCTAAATAATGAAAAGTGTGAAGTCATCAACATGAGTACCAAAAACAACAGCTAAATTTCGGTTACGCAACAAATCACAAAAATAAAGGCTGTACACTGAAGTACATAATTAGGGATTACAATTACAAGTAACTAGTTTGAACAATCACATAGATAATGTTGTGGGCAAAGCAAACCAAAGACTTTAATTTTATTGGCAGAACACTTAGAAAATGCAACTTGTCTATTAAAGAGACTGTTTGCACTACGCCTGTCTGCCCTCTTTTCGAGTACTGTTGTGTGGTGTCGGATCTGCATCTGACAGGATTGACGAAGGACATCGAAAAAGTTCAAAGAAGGGCAGCTCGTTCTATATTATCGCCAAATAGGGAAAAGAGAGGCGTGGACATGATATGTGAAATGTGGAGATAATTATTACAACAAAAGGTTTTTACTTGCAGGAGGATCTTCTTACGAAATTCACCAACTTTCTCCTCAGAGAGTGAAAATATTTAATTGGACCCACTTACATATGGAAAAATGGTAATTATTGTAAAATAACTCGGACTTCGCATGGAAGGATTTAAGATATCGTTTTTCCCTTGCCCTTTTCTAGAGTGGAACGATAGAAAAATAGCGTGGTGGTCGGATAAACCCCCTGACAGGCACTTAATGGTGATTTGCGAAATAATCATATAGATGTATGTGCAGATACAAATCCTCTCACATGAACATGTATTGAAAAGCTACAAATTACAGAGAGATAGTACCGTAAGAAACATTACACAATTGATTCAGTATATGAAACAGATATACAAAAAGCCATACACAACCACCTAACTCGCATTTGTCGTAGAGAATATGTATTCTAACATATCAATAACAAAAACTGTAAATATTGTAGACTTAAACCTTGAGACACGTACATTACCATGTGTTTAACTACTGCCTACTCACTGGTGTTGTCCAACGAGCTGCATAAATGAACAGAGTGAACAGGTGCTGCGCCGCAACCAGAGTATTCCACAGTGGTATCTGAAGGTGTGAACATCATTGCAGGCGTTCAGGTTTCCTGTTATGATGAGCGCAGACAATTCATCTTTAAAGACGTTGCATTCGTAGCATACACAGAAGGTACCAGAATCATAGAGACGTTCTCAACAAACATTGCATCAACAAGGTCTTTCGAGGATGTGAAGTTTCGAAAACACTGAAGAATGCGAAGTGGTTAACACATTTCTACGTTGGAATTCACTGCAATGATCGTGGGATATGCATGCAGTAAATCTCTTCTGCTCTTCCGCTGTTCTATCAACTGATTTGTCTATGATCCATCCAATGTCTTATAAATCGTTCAAATCGGAGGGAGAAGCAGAGAAATACGTTTTAGGAGTTGATGTTATGCATACATTGCGTGTACGGCCAATCTCGATCCCGATAAGTTAATATCGTATCACATGAAACAGGAATGTTGAAGCATTATGTGTACGGTTCTATGCCAGTGTAGCAGTACCATCCCTTCTCGTAAATGATTCATCAATATATAGGAAACTCTTGCATGCAAGGAGTTGCAAGGATTTGTATGCAAGGATGAAAATACTGAAGTGTGGTTGATGCATAGGGTTTACGAGAGAAGTATTTCTGGCGTATAATACACTCATAATCTTCCACTGGGTTATTTATGCGACATCATTGCGTGGCTTCAGACCCACTGATTTAAGAAGCTCATAGTTCGTAAGTGTTATAACCTTGCTGTTGTGATGTGCTGTACTGCATGTTGTGGACTTTGGTTTATACGTTACGCCCAATCCCTATTCGTCAGCCTACTGCGACCCCTGACTGGTTGAAGTTCGCTGACGACGCTGCTGTTCTGGCAAGTTAAAGGGCATCGTTTCTGCCTCCATCAGGTCCCGACAGGTTTAAGGCCAATGCTGCTTCAGGGTATTTGCACGTTCAAGATCACTGCTGCTTCCGCTTCAGAAATAATTGTACAATGATTTCCTTGGCGCGAAAATAGACAAATTGATTATACTGGTCACAATATGCAGCTGCAGATAGTCCAAAGCCTGAACTGCTAATGGGAGGAAAATAGTTTTGGTAGGGGTCCCAGTCATCTTATACCCATTTCCCACTGATGGGAAGAATCTGTAACTTGTATGAATGAATCTGTTGTTGAGATAAGTTTGCTGCGATGTTGTACGCGACATGGATTGTACTGACAGGCAGTGTAGCCATTGACTGGTCGGATTCCTAGAATTTATTTAGGATCCTTCTTCATAAACTGTCCTTTTGTGAAGACCAGTAGTGTCCTATTGATCGTTTGTGGTTAAAGACAGTCATTGCACTCGTTTCCTTTATTTCACAGTTATGTGTATTGATGTTTAAAAATAGCCAATCCCTTTTCAACACCGTTTCAAAACTTCGTTTAAATCGGCAGTATCTAATGCACAAAGTCCTGTTTCCACAATTTCTTTTACACCATTAGTTTCCAGATGAAGTTTGTTGTTAGCCTATGACAAGATATTCCTAATGCTGTTTAGAGTCTCCAAGCATCTCAGCGCAATACTCCACTATCTGTTGCTAAAATTAATCGGTAGGAAGTAATTCGCGAGTAATACCGACGATCGTTCATTTGAAATCAAGAGTATGCGACATCGCATCTCAACCTCGACTGTCGGAGGCATGCCCAATGGATCTCTTTATATATATATGCCTCTTCGTAGACGATAGGAGGAACATGATGCACATATGCCCACATAAGAAATTGTTAAAGTGTTGATGACGATGAAAATTGTAGAACATACGTCTCCCGTCGGTAAAGTATCGTCGTGACTCTCCTGGTGGCTACAAGTCTGCAAATGAATCCAAATAATAGACGTTACTTGTATTTTTCTTAACATACAGCACACAATTTGTTCCCAGTCCGCCAGCAACATCTGAATTCACAATTCCCTATTCTCTGGATTTCCACATAGTTTTCGGCGAAGTACCCACATAAGCACATAACGAAATCTTGGAATGCTCATTTTTTTTCTTGTATTTGTAAGCGGTGTGTATGCTAGGACAGCTAAAGGACTTTTTTTGTTTAAGAATAACCGAGAACTTTCTTGTAAGGTTTCAGGTATAGTCCTTTTCCGATGATCGCTGCTTCCTGTAGCTAGTTCTGGGAGTTCTGTGCGTTCTTCAGTGTTCTGGCAATAGCCTCGGCAGCACCAGCCAGTAAACCCATCGCTGAGAGAACTGCGAGGGCAAGAATGGGGAGGGGGATAAGTTCACCTGATGCCGAGGGCGTCGGTAGAACACTGGGCGCTTTAACTGGTCCATTATACTTCAAGACACTTTTAGCTGCGTACATTGCTGTTGGGTTACAGTCTTTCAATCACCTCTGCTGAAATATCCTGTTTTACACCAATATCCTGTTCCGCGTCTATTGCCTTGGCTTTATCAGACAGATCTGCAGCTTGACGCCCTGGGAGATCTTCATGTTTTTTCCTGTTCCAGACACACCTTGTCAAGCAGGTTAATCCACTTATCACCACGAGCCAAACGATTTTCAAGCTTTGCACCAGATCCACAGTAATTATATCCTGGAATCTGTAGTTCAACAGGAAGTTTGTCGAGAATAGCACCACGTCCTACACAGTGTCTTCCATCACACCATCACACAAGTACTGCTGCTGTGCTGGTTGTGCTCTTCGCACCCCATTATATAACCAAACTGTGAGCGTCAATCCAGGTATTTTGTGTTGCAAAAAAATCAAGCCATCTAATTAGTTCTCATTCCCTCGACGTCTTATGACACACTACGAGAACATGCGTGGTTCTGAGCTGTTCTGCATTTTCTTGGTAAAAGCATCCTGCAATTTCATTGCCGTTGTTATCCTGGGATTCGTTGTCTGCACTTTGGAAACTGCGAATACCTCAGTCGACGAGTTTGGGCCGTATGCCCTCTCAAGTGCTCTCCGGTGTTTTGACAGAAGTGCCAATGCGGATCCAGCATTTTACGATGATAGTACACCATATCCATGAATCTATTAGCACAAACATCGATTCTTGCATGCAGTAAATTCTTCCTTTACGTTCTTCTTCCGACACTATTTTGATACACTGTTCTAAATCATTTGCATGTGCACTATAGTTACGGAACTAGATCACCATATCATTACAAACAGTTTGAACACACGAAAGACCATGATTGAGTATTTCCAGCACCAAGGAGAGCACCATCCATAGGGTGGAACGTATTTTGAAATGGAGGAGTGTTGCAGATAAATAGATCAACCTCCAGATCTGATTATGAGTGTGATGCGATCATACAGTGATGTTACACATAGCGTCAAACCAGCACAGTAAACATCCAGAGATGGAGAACACTCAGAGCTCGTCTCCTGGTTGATGTAGCGTGCCCTATGACACAGTTCATCCCATTCCAATTCTGTAAACAACACTTTAACACTTCCCGATGCATTTTCAATCTCTAGCACAACACGCCAGTCACTATTCATTGATGCTTCTATACCAATATTTAAGTTCTTTGAATCTCTAGCTGTTAAATTACAAGCTGAAGTGAAAAGCAATTGAGAGCTGGCAGGAATCGGCAGCTTCTCATCTCGTTGGAGACCAGTACTGACCAACACAGCGTGGATTTAGGCCTGCAGCACACCTGTTCTGACTGTCAGCGACTTGCTGAGTATCCAAATCATTAAGCTCATTGTCCTGCTCCGACATGCTGACCAGCTACGCAGCGAAATGTCACGGTGCTGCTAGTGTTGCTGGTCCTGACAGGCCAGAGTTCGGAGCAGGTCCCAACGCACTTGCGGCAGCTGCGGCTGGTCCAGACACACCAGACGCCACTGAAAAAAGAAGAACGAACAATAATCATCCAAAGACTGAGACATGGAGTTGAACAGAAAAAGGAAACTTGACAAAGAAGAGGAGGAGGCACCGGTACATGAGGTAACAGTAGCAACGACGTATAAAGGGTACTCAATTTAACATTTCTTCTGCAGTTGAGAGGCAGATGAGGATCTCGGCTGCTGCTGACGCTTCATGTTTCTTCTTCTTCTTCCAGAAACTTACTGTGACCGAGGCTGGTGAGCTACCGCATCCACCTTATATCCCTTACATCACCATCATGTGACTGGAAATTGGTTAGTGAATCAATTTATCGACTCTACCCGTACTTCTGGATCGATTCCCAGTCAGGCATTTGGCTTGGAAGGTGTTCTCGTGTGTACCAGTATCCCAGGCAAACACCGCTTTGTTTGCAGTTTTTTCTGACCGTGACCAATGGTACGCGTGGGCCTAGTAGTGGCATGGGACAGTGAGTGGTCACTTGGGAGAGAGAGGGGGTGGCAAAGGAGGGATGGAGAGCACCTGTTCCGACAGGAATTCCTCACGTATCAATACGAAAGTGTTGCCGCAACTTGATGCTTGTTGAGGGGTTGGTGCGACTTCGAGTTTGTGCACCTCTCTCTCGACCTGTATTGTATGCATGGTAGTAGACAAGGTGGCTGGCAGTGTGGCAGCTGACATCAGTTATGGCCCAGGCGACCATAGTGCGGCCTCTCTCCCAACCTGCATGCCAGGAATACGGGAAGTGACTGGCACAACTTCTCTGCAGTCTGCGGGAAGAGGACATCGAAAGATCGTTAACAGTACAGGTAAGTGCAGTGAGCTATGTTGACATCGATATTGTGACGGTATTCCTTGTGCAACTGAAAAAATTGTTCTGTTTAATTACTTCTTTTCAATGTATTTTGCAAGACTTGCATCTTTCCAAACAACAGACAATGATGAGCTTTTCTCATCAAATAAAAAGAGAGATCCAATGCCACGTGAATTAAATTTTATTAATAAACAGTATATCCTTTGCTATGTAACTGACACTCATTACAATTTCCTGTCGTGAAACCCTCCCTCTCCAGCACATAGTTTTTCTCCCACTAATTTCCAGATGGCGGAAGGGATGTGGAATGCTGAGGAATTTCCCATCGACTGATTTAATTAATTAGGCCACTTATTTCATATCAAAAGTGTGCTTGTATCTGCAAGGGTTGGAAAGAATGTGGGAGAGGGCAAGGGTGTGAGGCCAGGGGGTCATAAATCAACCCCTCTGGTGATCATAAATCTATTAACAGAACAATAGCTTAAGGTCAGGAGGAGGGAGTCATAAATCAGTGAAGTATGCCTCTGAATGTATGCAACGTGCACTAACAAAGTGCCACAGAGCATAGTTTCTCTCACTACTCTCAGATGCATCGAAATTCGAACTTATTTCTTTGCCTCTGTATGCACCTGTTTAACTAAAACCTAGCACTTAGTCACATAGCCCAGAATAAGAGACTGGCCTGGCGTGGTGATTCAGCCCTGTTGACTTCATGGTTACTGCTGCACAGTATAGTTTACTGCTGCACTGAATGTCCTGCCTCCACAATTTGCTTGCAAAGCTATTTCTGTGACACCACACTGGCTGTTATGAACTTCCAGCTATTAGTACAGAGCTCCCCAGTGACTTCCATTATACGTTTCATTACTTTTGCTAAAGACATAATCTTTACTCAAAGACTATGCAGCAGCACTACGCTGCCCCTCTCCAGACAGAAGACCAAATCGCTTGGGTTTCGCCATGGGCCACTGCTCTATCGTAATTTATTCCACCCTTGATCTGTAAAACTAATACGTAATGCTGTGTCTGTCACTCTCAAGTAATATGCAAATTACTACATTAGTCACTGACTGCGTAAATCTATCTTCCATACCTCACTCTGGAGATCCATTCTACGGGAACTTGAATTACCCTTCAAAAAATGTTCAAATGTGTATGAAATCTTATGGGACTTAACTGCTAAGGTCATCAGTCCCTAAGCTTACACACTACTTAACCTAAATTTTCCTAAGGACAGACACACAAACCCATGCCCGAGGGAGGACTCGAACCTCCGCCGGGATCAGCCGCACAGTCCAGTTACCCTTCGATTGCGTTTTCTCACAGTTTGTCGTTTCAGATACGTAAGAGCTAGTCAGACCAAAATTAAAGTCACCACGGCGCTAGGAAACATGACGCTCAAGTCACGGTCACAGGACGTCTACCATTCCGATATTTCTCCTGATGCTGCAACAATTACTCTTCTGTGATCCATCCCTTCGTCGCTGATATCATATGACTTAATGAACAGTCCAGGAATGGCTCACAGGAGTTATCAGGGAAGGGAAGGTTTTGTTTGGGTAGCATTTCTAAAGGTGTGTCTGGCCAATGCAGTTGCAGCTGTGTTACATTCTGGTGAGTAGCTCCTGTCATAGCGGTTGGTAAATGATTTGTGTTACACTTAATTTCACACATAGTTTCGTTGATTAACCGTAAGCTATTTCTCTATTCTAAATTCTTTGATCTAAAGGCTTTCCTTGGTCATAGTAACTGCCAATCACCACTGCATCGTTCTACACGGAGCATATCCAATCTACACGCGTCCTCTGTAAATATGGAAACCGTCCAATCACCCTGAAGAGTTGTATGAAGCAGCCATTCCGACTTTTCACAATTTCGCATGTGGTGATTACCCACCACGACATTGTTCGTCACCACGTGTTGATTGCCATCTTCTGCTAATAGTACTATTTTTATGGCGTAAAGTCAGGCGCCGGCACGCCAGCCGGAATGGAGAGGGCACAGAGGGCCGTGAAGAAGACGTGAGCCAGTCGCACGCTGACCGACCCCCCCTCTCTGGGACGACAGGCGAAGAGGACATAAGCGCCGCACCCGACCGGTCTTGGCCCACCTCTACAGCAACATCAAGATAGGCACTTCAACCCCAACGCATTAGGAATTACATATATTGAAGAGATTTCTTATTTGCATGTCGCCATTTATTTGCGATATTCCTCTGATAAAGAAAGATAAGTATTTTCATTGATTCATTTCGTAATAAAACTCTTTAATACGATTTGCTTGAGTTGTTGTCTAGCGACCCGAGAAGCAGCATTCGACTGCCCTTGCACTCTGAATACTACAAAAGTCCCAGCTGCAGCTAGCTTCCCCGGAAAAATGTGCACTGTGTAGCGCCTAAACACTGGATGCTTGTCTGCCATCAGTATCTTCGTGGATATGTTCAACCACACACTATCCATCATTATACCCACCGTCGGACGATGGTCGCTGAATAGCAAGATCTGGGTGCTTGGCTCCACTCGTAGCTGTAATTCTTCTTGCAGCTTCCTCAGCCCTTCCAGATATTCTCAGGTGACAACAAGACGAGACTGTTTGTGCATGTAGTGCTTGATGGAAGCCTTCCCTGCTATTTCATTATCTCTACTCGTGCATCCCAGATACTATTTCCTTTCGACTACAGTAGTCACATCTTTGTTAGTCGTGTGTAAAGTTCCTTCATCTATGTTCTTACCGCTTCCAAAACCTGGTACAAAATGCTAGCTGGGACCTTGGCTTAATCCATTACTTAGTCACACGTCGAATAATTTGTGTGTTGTTTAACACGTTGTTAATTTCTGCATCTGTGTGGAATGCAACTCCATAGTTACTTGATCTGCCACTGCTAACCTCCTTCTGGCTTTGCAGCTTCATTGAGTTTGCTTCCGTCGTTTGCCCATAGTGTCCAGTATTCTACCACCAGAGTCTATCCACGCAAATTTCACTCTCCTGGGGTCTATCAGTATCACTCCAGTCTCCGTTGAGACCTCCCTAAGCCTCCGACTAAAAACTGTTAATTTCTGTATTCCTACAAACATCTTTTCCAGTTTCCTAATTTCTTTCCGCAGCTCCCACCTAATGACCATCTTTGACTGGATAACACCATGTCTGTTTGCCTGGAAACAAAATTCCTCCTTTCAGGCGATGATCTTGCAGTGCTCCGAGTATGATCACGGAGAAGGGGTACAGCAGTGCCAAAACTAGCATTCTTGTTTCCTGGTCCTTCTGCCATACAGCAGCCTGAGGACAGGGATCGATATCACTTCCCCTCCCCTCTCTCGACGACATGTCTCAACACATTAACGATAAAACCTTCCCTAAAACAAACATGTAACCTTATCAAAAACGATGTCAATGTCCTGTACTATAGATAAAAGAAAAACGTTTGCAGCTCACACGATTACGGAACCATCAATAACTTCCTTTGTTTCAAAGCATATCTGGAATGAGACATCATGAAGTCCCTCACGTCCTACTGATCCTTCCTCTTCTTCCTGATCTCTTTCTTTTCCTTTACTGATAACTACCGTGGCACTGTATCTATCGCACCCTTGAGTGATCGTAGACGCCCAGCATGCACAAGTGCTCTTTCAGCAGCCGCACTTTCACATTTATTGGTGACATAGTTTTACTAACTTATTATGGGAGTGGGACCGTGTTGCCGGCCGGAGTGGCCGTGTGGTTCTGGGCGCTAAAGTCTGGAACCGAGCGACCGCTACGGTCGCAAGTTCGAATCCTGCCTCGGGCATGGATGTGTGTGATGTCCTTAGGTTAGTTAGGTTTAATTAGTTCTAAGTTCTAGGCGACTGATGACCTCAGAAGTTAAGTCGCCTAGTGCTCAGAGCCATTTGAACCATTTGGGACCGTGTTAAAAACTTCTTTGCCTTTTTCTTCAAAGTGTTTGGGCTTACAACATCAATCACTGGCCCATCCTATAGTGAGATAAGGTTACTACTCACTTCACTGCCTCCAACCCAATGAAACTGAACAGTTTCGTTGCTTCTGACAATCTCTGTAACAAATCCTCCTTTCAATTTGTAACCACCCATTATGATCAAACACAATCCGCACTGTTTCTGACATACTGATCAACATCCTTCCTCCTTCCCTACTACCAGCACATCTCTGCCTCACTTTGACTTGTCACTCTGCATGCCTATGGACCAATAAGATGTGATCACGTATTTCATTGTTGTTGGCCCCTGGGCAAGGCTTGCTTCTGTTCATAATGGCGGCGATGAAGGTGGCTAGCAGATGCTCACATGCGCGCCCTTTGGTGCAACTGTAACTGCATTGGCGTAACTTGAATCAGCTGCCTCTGTAGCGGCGCTACAGACTTGCTGGGTAGTATTGCATTGCGTGGCACCATGCTCTGTGGGCCTTTGTTGTGATCGCGGTAGGGGGGAGGGTGGGGGAAGAGGGGACGTGGCGGCAGCGGCAGTGGGACACGCCTGTGCCCTGTCTCGATGACCGTTCACAGCACCGGCGGCCTGGCTTCAGTAGCCGTGGAACCCAGCTCCGACCCTGGTCATGGTGTATGTGAAGGCAGCGTCTTAGAACTATGGCAACAGTGTGTTACCACATAACACGTCAGGCGATGATCGCCGTTACAAGTGGCTTCTTCCTGACAGCATCCGGCAATAGCGATGATGATGACTACAGTGGCGCCGCCACCATGGCACCTGCTAGGCAACGACCTGAATTACGATGATGACTATTACGATGAGTCCAATGACAGTGATGGCTCTGAAGTGGTTGCAGAGCTGAGTGACATAGTCTCGGCCTCACTCCAATGCCTCACAATGGTCGATGACGACGAGCTCGTTGCTGGTCCTTAAATATAGCTTCCTGTCGCTGATATCTGTGGTCGTTCCTCCCCAGTAGGTCGGTGGAATATTCTGGTGTTGCTGTACTGGTGTAACTGACTCGATTACCGCCCTCGCTGTCGGTAACCTGGCATCTGGCGAGCTACTTCTTGTCAGATCCTCCACTGGTCGGTGACACAGTATTCTCCTTCGTGTTGCTTAACTCGGTACTCTGCCGACCCACTTATGTTACTCTGCCATACCACTGAGCTGTACTTAACTAACCTCATTACTGTAAAACTCCTACCTTTATTTAACTTAATTGGTCTAATCGTTTGACCCTCTACATCCCCCCATTCTACAGAAAGAATGTGTACCCACATTTCGCCTATACGTCTATTAACATTGGACTCGTTACACGGTTTTGGACCCTCTATCGATATTGGGCCTGTACCATATTTACACTGTTCAGTTTCTTTTGAAATTATATATTGCGGCTTGACACTACTAATTACTCGACAGTTCTCCCTCTTATACACCAGTTCATTTGTTTATTATGGCCTTTCAGCAGAATGTGTCTTTGCCATCGTGACTTTTCAATCACTGAACTGCCTTGTCTGTGGGTAGGGCGGGCGCGGAGGTGGGGATTTGCCGTTCTGATTGGTTCGAACCCGTAGGCTGACGGTTGGGGGGAATTTGAGCAACTCTTGTCTTGAACAGAATATATATGTCTCCGATCACCACAAGGAATACACACGCGGCTAATGTTGATGAACCAATGACTACCAGTTGCTGCTGCTGCTTACTTCTGTAGCTTTTCACCAGCTCTAAGAGATGTTCCATGGTGACACGACCATGTTGGGTGGTGGTCATCTGATCCAGAGAGGTGAGTAGGTTGTCATCAATGGTTGTTGTTGTTGTGGTCTTCAGCCCTGAAACTGGTTTGATGCAGGTCTCCAGGCTACTCTATCCTGTGCTAGCTTCTTCATCTCCTCGTGCCTATTGCAACCTACATCCTCGTTATTCTGCTTAGTGCATGCATCTCTTGGTCTCCCTCTACGATTTTTACCCTCCACGCTGCCCTCCAATACTGTCTGTATTGTTGTGCCTGGTAAGTGGAATGTGAGTCCAGATATCTCACAACGAGTCCCACTCAGTATTAATCCTTGATTTTGCAGAACCAACCATTGTGTGCCATCTCACTTACCCTGCTTCTAACATGTACACTTAACGACCATCGGCCCTGCCACCGAACATAACCAGTTTTGTCCTGCCCACTGGAAGTACTCCGCCTCCTCCGACAATTCTACCTTAGGGCATTCTGTGAGCCCCTTCTCGGAACGAAACAACGTGGACTAGTAAGACTTAGGCACTGTATGCACTAACTTCCAAAGGCAGATAGTAACCGAGGTGCGACAGCGAAACAACTCTTGTGAAGACACTAACGCATGACTGTGTCTGTCTGGTGCCGCCAGTAAAACCTCCTGCTCCTTTAGTCGGTCGTACTTCCGCAAAGACTACTATGTTGCTGGGTATTAATGTACCGCACAGCACTCCAGGTAGCAGTCTCTACGAGTTAGTGGTATTTGTACACTAGCTTCCAGATTAGTCCCCCTCTGCTGGCTCGTAACGGTGGCCAGGACATATCACATAATCGAATGCTCCTCCCTTGCCAGTTTAATAAGTCCTAAAGGTGCTGGCACTACAGTCTGGATATCTTTCAACCACGTCGACATCTGCTCTGGTGTTAGGAGAACTGGTGTAAAGTACCCGTGTTTGGCGTACAACAATGTTTCCTGCAACTCCGCAGTTTCAATACGAGCATCCGTCAAGCTGTCAACAAGATGGTAATGCTGCAATAATGAACTGCGCGTCAATATTGTCCAAAGATCACCGATAACACGGAAGGCGCGATTGGTGGTTACGGCAGATGACTTAATATGAGACATTAAAGTAGCGGCGAACTCACTAAGCTGCCAAGTGTTGCTTTCCACCTTATTCCACACTTCATGTAATGCCTTATAGATCTTAGCTACGTCATCTGCATCACCTGTACCAAACACTATCTTTAGGATCCTACCACCTGCGTCTGCCCATCCCCTTTTCGGTATAACCCGTGGGATCAACTCCATAGCCTATCGTAGTTGCACCTGTAGCTTTGTAAACTCCGATCGTAACCGATTATGATACTCTCCTTCTGTACTGTTATATCATGACTGATTACTCATCATGCTGTGCAATTTCCCAAACTTTTCTTCCAGTCTCCGAATGTCGTTCCATAGATCCCAAATGATTCAATTTACCTTAATGTCCACTGGTGATCTGGCATAATCAAATCCGTCTGCTTGGAAAACACGACACCCCCCCCCCCCCCCCCCCGACACAGAACGTAGCTTAACTGCTTTGACTACACAATCGTAGTACAGTAAGCCTAACACGATAAGACTCTGTGCTCCACCCCACCTGCATGGACCGAATATGGTCCCACATGCAGCTACCATCTTTTCCCCTGATGGGGTAGGAGCATGCGTCCTGTGGGGAGAGAAAATCCTTGTGTCAGTCCCGCATCCATGCTAACCTTATCATCCTGTTTCCTTCACTCTGCTTTTACCTTTTTCTCCTCCTCAAGACACAAATTGTCCATATCCCCTTAAACGGCCGAATCAGTTTTATGTGGACTACCGAACGGCGCGTTGGAAGCTGCAGTTTAACGTTAACCACCGACGTCATCCCCCTTGAATGGTAAGGACCAATATACCGCTAGACAGACTTTTTCGTTTTCTACTTCGGCACATAAGGGTGCGCTAACATAACCCATTGACCCACATGGCACTTAGGTAACACTGCTGGCACATCATGAGCCCTTTCCTGTTTCTCTAAAAGCTTGTTATTCATTTTTTGTACTTGTCTCCTAGTAAGTATCACTCTCGTAGCGAAATGCTTCACTGACTAGATGTCTTCTGGCGGTGGGGCTTTGAGAAACACAAAGAGCGACACCTTCTTGAGCTCAAAAGTTACTTCATATGGGATAACCCCGTGCTGTGGTGAACTTTCGGGTCATATGCAGCAACGGTATAGGTCAATAGGACCTCCCAACTGTTCTGCTGGGAATTCATTTAAAAACCCAACATTTTCGAAACCGTCCTGTGGACCCGTTCTGTGCGACCATTAGCTTGAGAATGCAGAATGTTTGTACATAATTTCGTAATGCGCAACAGTCTGCATAGCTGCTACCTTAATTCTGACATAAAATTTGCCCCCTGGTCTGTGATTATGGTTTTAAGTGTCCCAAACTGAAGTGTCCACATGCTGACTATTGTCTGAGCACCGTCCTGGGTTGCTGGTCCAGTAAAGCCATCTCGGAAATGTAACGATAAAAATGGTAAATAATGATTAGTACCCAACGATTCCCAACTGGTGTTTGTGCTAGGTGTCCTAGGATGTCCAATCCTACCGTTTGGAAGGGTTTAAGAGGTGCCGGTAGCCTCTGCAGTTTCATTTCCTGGTGGCTAAGTTCTGCTCTTTGGGCACAAGGAACACAGTTTTTCACACAACGTACCATGTCCCGCCTACCTGTCATGCACAAATAGTTCCGACCCTACTCTCCATTGCTATTCGACGCAAACGTCCAGTTAAAATCGAATCATATGCTTGCCTCAACACTTTGTCACACAAGCTCTGTCGTGCAACTATCCATGGCCCATTTCATGCTGTTCGGTACAATGTTCCATCTTCCATGCAGAACTTTTGGTGATTACCAAACCATCGGCAGTCCAGGTCAGCACATTGTGCTGCTCTCTATTCACTTATGTTAATACTTGTGCATTCTATAGGGTGTACCCTATGACTGAGTCTGTAAGCGTTAGCATGCAACCTTCCCGGCTGATGTACTACTTCTTAATCAAACTCACTTAACCGTAATGCCAATCTTGACAATCTAATCATTCGATCTTTAAGTTCTAAAAGCCACTTAGGTGTTGTGTGATCACTCAACACCTTAAATCGTCTACCAAACAGGTAATAATGAAAGTGACCAATCCCAAAAATCACTGTGAGCATTTTCTTTTCCATAGTCGAATAGTTTAGTTCAGGATTATTGAGCTGCTGTGAAGCATATGCACTAGGTTGCATCTGTCCGTCTACCTCCTGACTCAAAATGATTACCCGCGCAAAATGGCTCGAATCACAAGAAAGGATAAACTGTTTTTGAAAGTCTGGTTCAAATGGTTCAAATGGCTCTGAGCACTATGGGGCTTAACTTCTGTGGCCCTCAGTCCCCTACAACTTAGAACTACTTAAACCTAACCAACCTAAGGACATCACACACATCCATGCCCGAGTCAGGTTTCGAACCTGCGACTGTAGCGGTCACGCGGTTCCAGACTGTAGCGCCTAGAACCGCTCGGACACCTAGCCGGAGTGAAAGTCTGGATAGATTGAAACAGGACTAGTTATCAACAGATCTTATAACGTCTGGAATGCCGCCTCACACTTAGCTGTCACATGAAACTTCACTCCTTTCCGTAGCAATTGTGCGAGATATCTTGTAATATCTGCGAGTTTTGTAATATCCCTATGGTACAAATTCCTGAGCCTTAAATAAGATTCAAGTTGTTTTACCTTGGCAGGTATTGGACGGCCTCAGCTACCTTCGGATTGGTACGAATTCCATCCTGCCCTATAATGTGACCCAAATGCCGAAACTCTTCCAATACAAAATGACATTTCTCTAAACTCAACGTGTAGACAGCCGAACACTTAGTGGAACAGCTCCAAATATTCGGGAATATCCTTTGAATAAAGGATTTTGTTGCCCAGGTACACCATGACTGTTTTGGTTTAATCTGTGCAACACACTAGCCAAAAAACGCTGAAATGTGCCGGCGCCTTCTTAAGTCCGAAAGGCATGCGACGAAACTGAGAACGCAGTCGGCATCACTTGCAGCTGATGTGAAACACTATGCAAATCCAGTGTTGTGAAGTACCAACATTGACCCACGTTGTGAAATGTCTCTGTTATGTTGGGGATAGCATACGCAACCGACACCATTTCCTGTTTGAAGAACTGGTAGTCACAAGGGAAACGATACGTGTTGCAGCCATATGGTGATATTCTGCATACAATTACAATGAGAGTAGGCCAGGGATAACAAGTGGGTTCTATGATATCATCTTTACGTTACTGATCCCGAGACTCTTCCATAGTAAGTATTAATTCCGTGAAACTCCATGAGTCGTTTGTAGATAGGTGCTTCACTTCCAGTAGGAATTTGGTGCAGAACAAGTGGTGTTGCGGTTAATGGACTCAAAGGATTAAATAATTCCACGTACTATCTCAACTATTTCTCCACTGATGCTTTGTCCTGTGCTTCAAGATGTGCTACCTTACTACTTGACCAGTCGACAGACTCTCCCAGCACTGTGTAATCTGCTGTAAAATCACGGTCTAGTTCACCCTCGTTTAACACTTATAAATTCGCAACCATGGTACCGTGCGACCTCGGGGCCAAAATTATCATTACTGACAGGTACTACCCTCATGCAAACCGCCTCCTGTACGTAAGACACGATATGTCGCATAAAACAACGAACTGCATATAGTTCTTCGTCATCCACCATAGGTTCAGCGATACTCATAGATTTCACTGGGAAGTCAGTACCAACATCAGACTACCTTTCCTGTACCTTTCTGTATGCGATCCCGCGAATTACTTTGTTTTCTCTGCCCTTGGGGGGTACCCTTGCGACAGTGAAGGTATATCGGCTGCAGACCATATCTGAAACTGCGATCACGGAATTAAGGAGTGCGAACCATCAATCAAAGGTGTTTCCTGAATCCTAGGAGTTAATCCTATCATCATCTGTGAGCTCATAGGTACCTACATAGATTTTACGGATCGGTGGAACTGTCGATCGATTCATCCTGTTTACGAAAAACCCTAGTAACTTGTTCGCGACGTATCTTGCTGTTTTCTTCTTCCGGTATCACTCTGTTAACCTTTCCTGAAAATCTCCAAATGTTGTAGCCTCTCTCAGATCCTCATTACACATAACATGTGCTGTAGCGTCTCCCGTTAACTTATATATAGCAACACGTAATAAATACATACTCTGTGCCGTTTTCCATTCTCCAAGACCTTGACATAGTCCCTCTGTTGTCGCTATCTACCTCGTCAAGCCATCTGCGTTACCATATTTCTCCTCAGGTTTGTGGATATTCGTACTCGAATTCACTCAGTTTCAATGCTCATGTTGTCAATCTACTGGATGGATCCTTCAAAACTGACAACCACTTCAAAGCAGCATGGTCCGTCATTACCTTGAATTTTCCCTCACACGGAAATATGTTACTCCATATATCAAGCTAAGCCTCATTCTCTCTGTTATGGAGTAATTCCTGTATTGATACAAAGGCAATGCAATGTTCCTCACAATACACTTTTCTGTTATAAAGTCCGTTAACACCAACAGCGGACTCGACGTTAACACCTCTTTAATCCAAGATGCTCCCTGACATTCCTCCAACCGAACTATCTTAACACCCTGAATGAAATTTTCACTCTGCAGCGGAGTGTGCGCTGATATGAAACTCCCTGGCAGATTAAAACTGTGTGCCGGACCGAGACTCGAAATCGGGACCTTTACCTTACGCGGGCAAGTGCTCTACCATATGAGCTACCCAAGCACGACTCACGTCCCGTCCTCACAGCCTTACTTCCGCCAGTACCTCGTCTCCTACCTTCCAAACTTTACAGAAGCTCTCCTGCAAACCAAGAAAGACTAGCGCTCCTGAAAGAAAGGGTTTTGCGGAGACATGGCTTAGCCACAGCTTGGGGGATGTTTCCAGAATTTCACTCTGCAGCGGATTGTGTGCTGATATGAAACTTCCTGGCAGATTAAAACTGTGTGCCGGACCGAGACGAACTCGGGACCTTTGCCTTTCGTGGGCAAGTGCTGTAACCAGGGGGAGTTTGGAAGGTAGGAGACGAGGTACTGGCGGAAGTAAGGCTGTGAGGACGGTACATTTGTCGTGCTTGTGTACCTCAGTTGGTAGAGCACTTGCCCGCGAAAGGCAAAGGTCCCAAGTCTCGGTCCGGGACACAGTTTTTATCTTAACACCCTTTTTCAACACTATTGCGTGAGTGATTGTGCAGTACCTGCAGATTCCTACACGAATTTCCTCTAGTAATTCTCGAGGCCCAGAACGGATTCCAACTCCTTGGTTTTTCTGGTAATGGAAAATGTTGCAATGCTTAGAATCAGTTCTTACGCCACACACTACCATTCCTAATAATATCGGCCAAACAGCTAACTCCATCAAGCACAAGGTGAGTGTCAAATGGGCAGCTCATGATCTTTAGAACTGCTCCATCAGATGTTGCATATTCTCCTGCATATGTCTTGAAAACACTGTTATGTTATCAAGACACACGAGGTATGGCCAAGGTTTCAATCCTTTCACCTCTCCATCCAGAAAGGATTGGAATGTTGCACAAAAATCATCCTTCTATATTGGTAGTGTCCAAGGATTCAGGAAACACGTTTGATTGATGGTTCGCAGTTGTTGATTCCGTGATCGAGAAATACTGACATTACCCCAGGTTATCCATCATCTCTGTGATTGCAGGAACTGGATAGGCTTCTGTCGTAGTGTTTATATTCAGATGGCGATAATCACAACAAAAACGATACATCTTTCAACCATCCACCGACATGTTGGACACGATTACAATTCCCACCCCGCCAGGGGCAACTATTTTGTTCTATTATCCCATCAACCAGCTGATGATTTGTAAAGTCCTCGAAAATTGCTGCAGCGAGCATGTTATTCTGTACGGCCTCGATACACCAGCGCCTGATTCCTTGTCATAATCCTGAGTTTCGTTACTACCATAGCACACAATAACACTTGCATAAGAAAAAGATCCTGGAATTCTATTAACAGGTCGTGTTTGGGTTTCCTTTCTGTCTCCTTTAAAAGCTTCAATTTCTCTCGATATGCAGTCCTCGCAGCATCCTGCGCCCACCAGAGCCTACAAAGTCTACGTGGCAATCTTTCTTATTTGCAAACTCCATTTTATGTCATAACATTCCCTTCAAAAACCTAACCTCCTCTGCGCCTCCTCCACATTCATGTGTACAGCTGTGCCTGCATTCCTCTCTTGTACACGTAAAACGGTATTTTCTACCAGACGATACACTATATCAATCCTTCATTACCCTCTGGCCTGATACACTTCATATTCACCCATAGCCACGTTCTGGTACCTCCTGACAAGCAATCATGTGAATCAAGCGTTAACGCCGGTGCTTGCTTTTTACGTTTATTGTCTCGTATACTAAGCACTCCTCATGGGAAATCATCATTGACAACTGTTCCATCTAGTTTTAATGTGATCACATTAACATTCACTATCAAATGTCAACTATAGCATGATGTTGATGGAAGTCTACCCCTAGAATAATGCTGTAGCCGACGCTTACATTACACACCACCTCCATACACTGCTTAAACTTGTTTGGCTCCAATGAAAAATTACTCACTACCGACTCCTTGATCATATGTCACTAACCCCCACCCCATATAAATTGTAATGGAAGTGGTTCCAACGTAGCCTGCCTACTAACTCTTTTGAGGCCATCGATACACATCGTTCTGTGTCCAACAAAACTTTTCCCTACCATCCATCACACTCACTATGCCACATTGCTCCCCTGCATTACCTTTTGCTGCATCATCATTCGTGGAAACACATTTTCGTGGCTCTAGCTTTCTCTCTTGAGTTTAATGGCTACTTCTTACAACCCATACCACCTCTCTACCATTACCACCATATCCATGCCTTTGGTTCACACCACCAGAACAATTACTTCCATTAAATCGTCTGGATTCCACGCCATTTCTATGACCCCACTTTGGCATGTAGCAATGTCTCTGCATGTGCACTGCAAGACCACAATTAAAACATCTTATACACGACGGAAACAAGCTCCTCTGATCCCTTAGACCCATGGAAACATCATTATCCTCCATATAATGCTGGCCTAACCACTGTATGACATTTTTCAGCACCCTCAGCATCTCTCAGAAAAGAATCAAGCTACAATGCTCAGCTACTCGTAATAATACAATGTTTACCTGTCTATCAGGCTGCCCTGTTGCATATGTCTCGATGACACCACGGAAAATTATTTGGATGTCCAGTAGCTTGTGACCGAGGCGCAGCTGTAAAGTTACTGTAACCCTCGCCCCCGCAGATTGACGTTCGGACACAGAAACTGCTTCGCCATAGCACTACTAAAGGGTCACATTGACACTAATGACAACTGTCAGGAGTTACCTCTCCACGACACGGGTGCTGGGCTACTGCAAGAGTCGCTGTCACACTGCTGCAGTCATTCTGCATGTGTATTTCTATTACACTGCTGGTAGCATTAGGCTAGGTTCACAACATGGAACCTCTTACGGGTCTCCAGTACCCTTTCTGCGGAACAGAGCTGACTGCTTTCTGCAATTCTCACCCGAATGCATTGCTCCTGGGAAACAGTAACAGCCTCACCGTTGCAATACAATAGGCATTCTATAGACGTCTTAATTTGTCACTCGTGCTAGTGCTCAGTTTTCCTCCCCATATCACGGCTGTTGTTGGCCTAATGCTAGTGTCTCGTCGACATTGTTGGAATATTTCTGCAAGTGCCTTTCTACTAGAATGCTGCTGGAATTATCTCTGGTCTCCCATGAGACCTCTTCTGGGTGACCAATAACCTGTCCCCGAGGCGCAGTTGCTGACTTAATGTAACTATCGTGCCACCTTATTGTCACTGGGAAATAAAAAGTGCTTCGTCATTCCACTGTTACAGACATTCTGCACATGTGTCTCAGTGACACTACTGAGGCCGTTCTAGAAATATGAAATTACAATGGAATACCGTCGTTTTGAGCTGCTTACAGGCGTTGAAACTGTATGCCCCGACCGGGACTCGAACCCAGGATCTCCTGCTTACAAGGCGACTGCAGGGCCTTATCTCTGGCACGCTCCCCGTGAGACCCACATTTCCAACTTATTGTGCAGAAAGTGCATTTGTAGTGCCCCTACCCACTATACTATACTATACCCATCAGGAATTGTCTCTCAATCACGCGGGTCTTTATCACGCTGCTGGAGTCATTCAGCATGTGTATTTCTATTATACTGCTGCTGTCATTAAGTTGTGGTCAAACCATGGAAAATCCTCTAATAGTCCAGCACTCTTTCTGCGACAGAAAGGAGACTGCTTGCTCTTATTCTCTCCCCTTCGCATTGCTTCTAGGACACAGTAATCGCTTCCGCCACTCAACGCAGAAGACATTATGCACACGCTTTGACATGACAGTCGTACTGGCACTAACATGGCTGCTGGCCTCCTGCAAGTTCCTCGTCGACTTTGATGGGGTATTTTTGCGAGTGTCTTTCTATAATAATGCTGCTGCAATTCAGCAATGGTCTAAGCCTAGAACTTCCTCTGGATGTGTCTCCGAGGCACAGTTGCTAACTTACTGAAAGACTCACGCCATTTTGTTGTTGCTGGGGCACTAAAATTAGGCTAGGGTCACAACACGTAACATCTTCTCACTGTCCAGTACTCTTTCCGCGACACAAAGCTGACGGGTTTCTGTATTTCTCACGTTATCGCATGGCTAATGGGACGCAGTAGTCGCTTCCCACAGCAATACAATAGCCATTCTGAAGACGCCTTAATACAACACTCTTGCTGGTGCTCATTTATCTCTCTCCATAACACAGATGCTGACCTACTGCAAGTGTCCTGTCTACATCGTTGGAGTATTTCAGCGAGTGCCTTTCTATGAGAATGCTGCTGGACTCAACACTAGCCTCGCCATGAAACCTGAAAGGCACGTAACGGCACGAAAGGACCAAACATCAACAAATGGAAGGGTGACATATCAGATAATTGATCGTCTTCACCAAATTAACATTTATTTAAGAAAAACTTACTGTTCAGTTTAATTTCAGATTAATAACAACATGAAACCATCAGAATTACAGTGACATATAAAGTGACAAACTACTGAAATTTACCAATATAAGCAAAAGGAAACAGTAGTCAATAAAAACAAACGTCTGAGTTTATAAACAGTAAGAATGAAATTTGAATCGCTCAGTAAAGGGAAACTACATTTACCAAATACAGAGCACATCCGATTTTATGAAGAACAGATAGCAGAAAATATGAACACTCTTCTTTAATGAACAGTAAGAGGTTCAACAGCTTCATTATAATTTACAAAAGTTCATGAGTTAGTCCCGCTAAACTCCACTGCCTACAATCTTGGCGGTAATCGCCCAACCCAGGTATAGCTGCAAGGAATAAGAAAACTACTCAACTTTTGCTAGGTATAACAGACGACGTGACAAAGCCCTCCCGCGACATTAACTTAGACCTCAGGAGTTGGGCAGGATGCCGCCAAAGTAGCGGCCCAGAAGTAACGGCTGCAAACACCATGGTAGACTCGCGAGTTTCGCAATCAGCTGGGAACATAAAGCACACGCGAGGCAGTACCCTCAAACAATAACAGGATATACACTAACAAATAATGAGACTCCCTTTAGCGAGATAAATACAACTTGTAACCTCAGATAAAACAAATAGTTAAAGCCAAACTTAAATATATAAACTAATAATATACATGCATATTCTCTTTCACAAGGCCTTTAAGCAGATCAGGGGAAACTCGCTAAGATGGACGGAGGTAATCAGAATGGATTTTGTCGTACACAAAACTATTGCAAAAAGGGGAGGCAGAGGCTGAGCCCTGGCGGCTCGGTTTGCTGGCCGAACTACCTCTGGTACCGGTACCGATAGTCACCTCCTTTGTGACTTATCTTTGGTTTTCCTGGTTGAAGTGTGCAGGCTCAGTGCGGAAGGAGGGCACTGTGAACGGCACGTGACGGAAGGAGCAGTGCAGAAGCAGCAGTGCCCGGCGGCGGGGATTGGTTGGGCTGATGTGGGTTTATACCCAGCCGGATCACCGAGCGACTTGTCGAATGTTGGGCAGCCGCTGAAGAAGGCGACAAATCACGTGCTCTGGAGCTCTGGTGGCGGGGGCCTCCTTCTGTTGTTTGAGAAGGAGCGTAATTGACAGTGGGGAGAGTGCACCGCAGCATACTGCCTCTTTTCTCTCTGAGAGAGGTTCTACGGTAGTACTTAATTCACAAGTTTTAAGTGGTTCAAATGGACCCTGAAGGTCTTACCTGTAGCTAACTCCCTGACCCTAAGATTGACGAGGCTCAAGAGTTTAACCACGATACATGGGCCCTGAAACCGTAGAGACAGTTTACCGAGACCTCTCTCATCCTTCACCACGTGGCCTATAAAATTCTTAATGAAAACGTTATCGCCAACCCTACCCTGGAATGGTCTCCTACCTTGATTATTTCGGTGGGCTTGCCGCCAGTGAGCCAATTCGATGTTCCTCTTGGCATGCTCTGAGTTCTTCCTAAGTACACCAAAAGGAATCGAGGTTGGCAACAGATCGTCGATATTCCATAAATTAGAAAGGGGCGAATCAAGGATGTAGTCGAACATAAGGGTGGCAGGGACCGCTCCGGTGGCCTCGTGTTTGGAGGAATAAGACGCTAGGTTAAGCCAGGCGAGAGCAGTGTACCACTTACTAGGAGCTGTAGCGTGGTAATTGGTCAAGGCAGCCTTCAGATTTCTGTTTACCCTTTCAGAGAAGGATGCCTGTGGATAATATGGGTTAGTGGTGACATTCCTTAGCCTGATTAAAGCAAAAACCTTTAAATTGCTTAGAAGTGAAGGGTGGGGCGTTGTCACTCACCAAGACTCTCGGAGGACCGAACCAAGATATAACATTAACCAATTGCTGCATCGTAATGGATGCCGTAACTCCGCGGGTAGGTAGGAGCCAAATGAACCGGGAAAAGACGTCCACAATGACAACTGTGTACCTATTGTCGTTCTCACTCCAAGGTGGAGAGCCTTTAAAATCTATGAAAATTTTGTTCAGAGGGTGCTGTTCCCGTTCGGATTGCAAAAAACCACTAGGTGAACCTTAATTCGGTTTGCCCCTCTTGCACATTTTGCATTGGTTAACCAAGTGTCATAGGTGTCGATACAAGGACGGCCAGGTAAAGTTAACCCACACCCTGGCGAGGTTTCTATATAGTCCATAGTGACCCCCCATCAGAGAGTTGTGAAAGCAGCAAAATATCGAGGGGACTAATTTAACCAGTAGGTATATCTTCGGTTCCGGGAGTTGTTCTACTTCCTTGCACAAAATGCCCTCACTTCGTAAGTACTTGGCCAGAGACGCTCCGGCTACCAACTGCCTTTTGATAGAACACCAAATTGGATCGGCATCCTCCTTATCCTTCAAGTTGTAGAATAGCTGGGGTACCTCCGCCAAAAGAGTATTGACAACGTTCTGGGGCCCCTGGTGTTGGGCTCCTGGTTCACTATCTCCTTGACTAAACATTAGACTAGGGGCATCAACTACCTGCTTCTCCGACTCCCAAATGTGTTTTACTTGGAAGCGGAAGGCCAGTATTCGAAAACCCCAATGCGCGATTCTACCGGTCTCACGTGGCCTAGCCAACACCCAGCTAAGGGTATGATAGTCATTTTCCAAAATAAATTTCTTATGTTCCAGATAAAAGCTGAATCTTTCCAGGGCGAACAACACCACTGGCGCCTCACATTCATAGGCAGAGTTGTTGAGTTCTGGACCTGACAGCTTCCTTGAGGCATAAGCTTGAAAGGGTACAGTACCGCCCGACATTGAAAATAGGTACAACATACTTCATAATTTTTGTCAGAACAACACATTTTTTTTAAATAACTCAATTTCAATTAATACAGCGAAGCCGGATACCAGTGTGGGAAAGAATGACAACTTATTTATTTAATTGATCACATGTGCACTCCCACAAAGTAAATCCCTACATCCAGTTTGGTGAGATCTGTGAAATGAATGAATGTATGGTCGTCTGCTAACCGCAGATAGTGAATGTGAATAAATGATCATCTTTGAGTCGATCCTTTGGCCATCTTTGGTGGGACCAAAGAGATGAAATTTACCTGCGCTTTGAGCGCCTGAAACGTGGCTGACCAATAGGGTAGCAAGGTGCCTCCCCACTTCGACAGAGGTGTGAGAGGACCTAGAGAACGGCCATGTTTCAGCACTCTGCCGCTGGATCTTGTGCTGTTAAGACCTGTTTTAGTTGTGCTCCGTAATGATGAAAGAGTGGAGACATGGTATGCATGTGGAATATTTAAGAGTAGTTTGAAATAATAATTTCTCTATTTCAGGAACTTTTGTGGGGAGAATTAAATGTCAGGCAGGTAATATTAAAGGGATTGTAGTAATCTTCGGAAGTGACCAACGGTCACAATGAAACCACGTGTAGCAATAAGTTGAAATACTTCCGCGTGCTTAAGTTAAGCTGAATTACTAGCGTGTGTACAATAAGTCGAAATATTTAAGAAATAGCATGTGTACCATAAGTTGAAATATTTAAGAAATGGCGTGTGCAGGACTTGAAATTAGAGACGAGTACTTCCACGTGGTGAGTACTGTGTGAGTCTCAAACTGTGTATGAGACAAAAGATAAAGAGAAGTACAAGTCCATGGTTTCAGTTGAGGACTCACGTGTGTGATGAATACGTTCTTAATATTACCTTACGTGATGTAATTCCGTGTGACGCTAGATTCAAACTCTGAGAGAGAAGCAAGGTGAGTCGGCCGTCTATCCAGCAACGCCACTTGGCTTGTATTGCACAGGAAGACGTGCATATATCTCCAGAGTTCATAGTAGGAAAGTAGAATTACGAAGTGGGGCAGTGTCGTGTGAAACTGGGATAAATGTTAATTGAAGTGGGAAAGCTGAAAGTGATAATGTTGTGACTATTCTCTGTGTAGTATTTCATGTTGTAGTGTGGTGTATGTCATGTAATTTGGGTATGTGTGGTTTGCATGGGAGAGTAGCGAGGTAGTTTCAAAAGATTAGTGGGTTATGCTTGTTCCTTCGGTACCGCTCGGTCTGGAGGAAAGTTTAGTGATGATGATTGTGAGAGTCGAAGTGTGAGGTATAATAAAAGATCCACCATCCTATCCAGAAAGTGCACTGTAGCGTTAAAAATAATCACGAGACAAAAACATAGAGATTCACCATTGTAAAGCCATGCCCACTGGGCGGAATTTCTCATGTGTTATTGTTGTAGGTTGTAGAATTTGTGTGTTTAGGTTAGAGAATTTATCGGAATAAATAAGATACTGAAAAGAAAAAGATTGGTGGACTTTTCCTTCGAATTGTATGTTGTCATAATGTCCCGAATTTATAATGTGTGCGGTGGCCACGTGTTGACAAAAGCCGTTAAATAAAAGACAAAAAGAAAATGTGGTACTGCCAGTGCGTAGTGTACAGTCAGAGTTCTGTAAATTACTGATAGTCAGATGCGTGTTTCCGTTACGTATTAATCATATAGGAGGATAACTTGTAACTTAAGTGTGAGTACTAGAGTTCATGTTACTCGATAAATAAGAATGAATCCACTCGCTTGGCAGACCACTCATCTTGCAGGCCTGACTGCTCGATGCCACAGTATGAGCAAGGCATGTGGGTGCCTCTCAAGCTAACGGACGTCTTTCCCCGTTATGTCCTTGGAGAAGGACCGCGGCAATCCCAGTATGGGAAACACCAGCTTGTACAACAAAGGTTTTTGCTAATTCCGAAAGAGCCAAATTCGGAGGGCTATTAACTGCGGTCTTCACTGCTTCAAATGCCCTCTGTTGAGTCTCTCCACAGGTAAATACAACCTGCTACCTATGCAAGGCATTGAAGGGGGCGGCCAGCTGGGCGAAGTTGGTGACGAACTTCAGGAAATGGGTACAAATGATGTTTCTAGAAAGTGAATGTTACAACAACAAAGGTGGCATTCAAAGAATAAACAAAATAAAAATAAAATTGCAAATCACTACTGCAATTCCAGCGAAATAAAAGTTCTTCAATAAACGTAACCGGTTCCATTTGGTACATCGCCATGGGTATCTGATATTTTCAAGAGCACCTTTGAAGGGTATCTGCAACGGAAGCGTTCTGCGTCGCTAGTGCCTCAAGGAAAACAGCAATCCATGAAGTAGCTTGTCTCGGTCTTCGCGCATTGCTGACAAGACAAGACGTTCAGCCGCAAGTGTGATGCGGTACAGAACATTAAACGCAGCTTGGCACTCCCCAACTGAGTGAGGGGTTAACGAAAGCACAGCATAAATAATATGCGAAGAGCGTGCGGTATCTCGGTGTGCGTTCGAGGGCATTGTGAGCATTTTGTAGGAACCACCAGTAATCAAGCTGCTCTTTCTCTCCGTCACTAAAGCTATAGGTGACGGAACGTCCTTTGAACCATGTAAACGCATGATATTTTGCGACGGGAAAGTAAGATTCATCTGTACAGACGAAGGTCTGAGAGTCGATCATATCAGGCGTGACCCGGAAGTAACAAGCTAATATCTTCTGTCGTAGTCGCCAAACTCCGGACGACGACACTCATGCATAATGGTGTTCATCGCTGTCCAAGAGGTGACAATCTGGATAATAAGGGGAGTCTGTTAGTCCAGTGGCGCGAAGCCGCTGTCGTGTCGCATATTTTTTGTTGGCGATCTGATACGCTTAAAACGCACTGTGGTCGACAGAAAGTTGTGGTGTATCGTTTTCCACACTCTTGACCAATGAAGCGTAGGGTACTTGGTTTCCACCACGTCCCGCAGCCCGCAGAAGGTTGATATAAACATCTTTCGGCTTTGGTGGACGTGTGGCGGGGTGGTATGAGCTTACACAGCTGTACTCAAGAATGAACGTCGACACATGGGAGAGCTGTGGAGCGACGTGCGCAACCAACACCGGTGGGACGGGAGAAACTGTTATCAGAACCTGTAGTAAACGACTCATGAGAGAAACATGTTGGCTTTTCCATCGTTCCCACATGTCGCTCATGTAAAGGGCTGATTTTCTTGCCCTGACGTTGACCAATCCCAACCCCACCCCCTTCTGCACTGGGAGGGTAAGAGTGTCGTATCGAACTTTAAATATATGACCTGTGGAAATGTAGTAACTGAAGGCCGCTTGAAGCCGGCGACCTATCATCTGCGTCGGTAGGGGAGGGGGGGGGGGGGGCGCTTGTGCCACGTCGTTGATTTTTGATACCACGTAGAGGTTCAACTATTCAACACGTTGTAGCTGATTCAAGTTCCGGAGCAGGCCCTGGCGCACCATCGCGCTTATGACCTGCAGTAACCGTTGATGGTTTGCTGCAGCTGTTTCACGTACATCCTTCGTGAACGTGATTCCCAAATATCACAGATCAGAAACTGATGGGAGGGGATGGAAGACTTCAGGTCCGAGACCAGGTCCAATATCCAACGCCGCAGACTTGTTGATGTTCAGAAGACTGCCTGCGGCCTGTCCGTATCGCTCGATCCTGGTTATTACGCTTTGAACTTCATCATTGGAACCAACCAGCAGTAGCACGTTTTCAGCGTATGTCCTATAGCGGAGGTGATGTCCTGCAGTGTGATGCCTCATAGCCTGTGGCTAAGGGAACCTGGGAGTGGCTCGAGTGCGATTGTGTGAAGGTAGGTAGAAAGTGGACAAGCTTGTCGTAGAGACCTCTTAATGGGTACTGGTCCCACCGTCCTTCCATTGACCTGGTCGTATGAGTTGGCTGCGGTCCAAGGACACCGTAGGGTGCCAATGAGGGCTAGGGGAAATCTCATACGGTTCATCACTCGTATGAGATAGTTATGGTGCACCCTCTCAAAGGCACGATTGAAATCGATGGAGACGATCGCCGCTCTCAGACGGCACGCAGAGGCGATCCCTATTAAGTCCCTGCAGTCACCGGTGGCCATGTGTATGTTGGCTTCTCCCCCTGCGACGTCTGTTCTGGGCGAGAATCATCGGCAAAGTCGTCTTAATACGGCTCGCCATAAGCCTGGCAAAAATCTTGTAGTCGGCGTTCAGCACTGTGAGTGGCCGATAGTCGTTAACTGATCGCCCTACACCTGGCTTGTTTACCGGTATGAGAAGTTCTTCTAGAAACGATGGCGGCACAACACAGTCTGGAGACATGAGTTCGCGGAACATTATAACCCAGCCAGGCATCACGATGGCACGAAAAGTCCGGTAGTGTTCGATGGGCAATCCATCAGGCCCAGGAGACTTATTGTCCGCACCTTTGTCCAGGGCGTCTTCGACTTCTTCGAGTGAGGCTTTCTCCGTTAGTGCATTCACTGTAGCCTCATCGATTGTACGTGTTACCTGGTGTAACACATCTGCAGTGGCCTCGTCATCTACGGTTCTTTCCTGTTAGAGATGACGAAAATGATCCTCCATCGCCTTTACTATGGTTGCTTGGGTCGTACAGGAGAGACCGTCTTGTGTCCTGAGTTGCGTGATCAAGTGTTGGCGATGTCAGCGCATATCCGCCACAACGTGGTGCATAGTGTCATAGCGAGCGGACTAAGGCATCTTCTAGTCCGCGTATCGTCAATAATAGTATCTGAGCCTCGATTCTGCATTGGTCATGTTGTCTCCCCGGTGAAGGGTAAGGTAATCGAGGTCCCTGAGTGCCGCGTAGTAAAAATCTAGGGTCTGCCGATGCCACGAAGTCACATCTTTGCCAAACTGCGTGTCCTGCGAATCGCCGGTTTGGCACAGAGGAGCCACCACTCCAGAGTCGATTCGTAGCGTGGGTGACGGCGTTCACATTCAGGCCATCCACGTTGCTTCAACTTGCCGACGGCAATCCAGGTCCTGGTGGTGAGTTATATTTAGCTTCCAAAAGTCATTGCTGCGCCAGACTTGTTGGGGAAGGAGATGTATAGTGCAAATATAGGCACTATGATCGGGAAAGGGCTGATGCCAAGTTTGGCGGGCACCATTCCTTGTGTGAGGCGTTGCGACACATATATGTGATGTAGTCGGCTCGCTGAATGACTGGTAAGAGGATTACCGTGGACTTTTTCCCACGTGTCGCACAAGTGAAATCCGTGGATCATCGCACCCAGTTTCGGACAGGGGATGTAGTGTGGGATTTAGTCCTTAGGGTGAAGTACGCAAATGAAATCGCCGGCGAAAATACTGTTTTCGTACCGCCCGAGGAAAAGGGGGTCGCTTGTAGTGGCCGAGAGGTTCTAGGCGCTTCAGTCTAGAACCACGCGACCGCTATTATCGCAGGTTCGAATCCTGCCTCGGACATGGATGTGTGTGATGTTCTTAGTTTAGTTTGGTTTCAGTAGTTCTAAGATCTAGGGGACTGAAAAAGATCTTAGAGCTACCGACATGTTCTGCACATCCACTTACATCTAAAGTAAGCAACTACATAAGCATCAACACTTGGACAATACATGTCACTGTAGAAAGATTTCTGAAGAAAACTCTGTGTTCTTATGACGAGCCATCCTCAGTTCTGTTACGTATGTGGTGGAATACTGCTTAAGGACACCATTCATTTGTTAGCTGATAATGTGATACTGTGTAAGTAAATGCATAGAATTTAAAACTAACAATCTACACCTGAACATCCAAATGTAAATTACTAAGAAAAAACCTCTGATTTCAGTGTCATGATGTAACATTTAGAGAAGTGGAAGTAGGCATTTCTGCATCGTGTGTTAGCATACTGAGGAAGATGTAAGCTTCCTTTACACTTCACTAAAATGATGGACAGTTGAAAGTGTGCACCAAAATCAATTACAGTAGAACAGTAGCAACTTGTACAAAGTAAGAATTAAATCCTTGATGCACTTGCTAAATTTTCATACTGAAGAGGTAAAACGGTTTCCTTTCAATTGGGTAAAAAAAAACTAGCACTTTAAAACCAGTTTTCTTTTATATCTCACATAGAGAGCTTGAAGTCAATGTGAATTACTGGGTTTTACTTGTGTCATCGATACATTGATTATAAATTATTAATTATTAATACAAAAACGATTTCTAAGTGTGTTTGAAAAAGAAATTATTTGGCTAGGTGACGGGCTGAATGGATGAGAAGTGGAGCAGGAAAGTATTTTTAAAAATTCCTAGAGATGGTGAGAGACTGAGTAGATGACATACTGCAAAGCAGGTACATCATGTGACAAAATACAATAAACCAAAACTGGGTGCATGTAACAAAGGCCCTAATGCATCGAGAAGTGTACAAGAGTTCATTATTAAGTAATGGATGTCAAATAGTTGATGACAGTGATGATGTTGATAACACATATTTGAAAGGCGGAACAAATATAAATTTTTTCTACCGGTTACTGCGTTTCAACAGCATCTAGGGGCCCGCCAAGGCTGCTCCATCAAACATCTTCGCTAACTCCAGATTTTGATCCTTTTTGGTTATGTATTTGTGTCTGACCACAGGTATCGACCACTGTAGTGAACGACACAGATGCGGCTCATTTCAGTATGGAGGCGTTTGCTGAATGTTAAGCCAGCAATATCACTCTTCATGGAGCTCAGAAATTTAGCGTACAACGTTGAGAGTGCAACTTTAGCGTTTCCACTAAGAGAGTTTGGCTGCCTATAAGCATCCCAGCAGCGGCAGCCCCACCTGCTGACGTCGTTTGCCGGAGTTTGGGTGGTCACCGTGCTAATGGGGGCCACTGCAGCGCAGAAGCCCGAGGAGACCCGGCCCGTTAGGAGTTATAAATTAGCTGAGGCTGCACGCAGATACGTCAGGGACATGGAGCGGGCCCGGCCGCCACGCAGCACACGGGAGCCATCTGCAAAGCCAGCCGCAGTCAGTCTCGCAACACGGCAGAAGCGCTGGAGGCAGCAGTGAGGCGATTACCCGACTCAGCAGGTGACTGACGGGATACCGAGCTACGTCTCATTCATACATGAGGGGTGTCAATGAACTTTTCCACTGTGCAGAACAAGCAGAAGCATAAAATTTTGTCAACCAGGAAATTCACATAGTGAGTAATAACAGAATTGTAACTATGGAGCAAACTGAAAATACATTACTAAATTTTAACAAAGACACTACTGTCTCTAGCAACAGTGAAGAGGTTGATACTATAGGTGTCGAATCAACAGGGTACTATACTGAGGCTTACATCTGGATTGGAAAATAAGCGATTATGTGATATATAAACTTTCACTCTGTTGCTGATTTTGTTTGCCAGCCTTCATGCTTGTCTGAGAATGTAGCATGAAACATTACGGACTATTGTAGTCATGTTCATCTGGAGATCTACAATACACTAGAAATTGTATTTTAAAATTAAGTGGAAATATTAAGTCAAGTTTGTAATATATGGATCAGTTATAATTGTAATGGAAACAAATATGTCTCATGGAGCTCTTAATAAGAAGATTGCTTAACACCTATGCTACTTGGTACAATTGCTGTTTTTTGTAACAATAATATTTCCAGATCATTAAAGTTGCACATTACAAAAATGGAACGTTATATAACGACACAAATTGGTGGAAACTTCCAAGAACCTGGTGAGTTTAGAGGGATATAGGGAAATGAACAAAATGTCAAAGAGATGTACGAAAATGCATGGAAAGATGAAACCTTTATTATGAGTGTGACAGACAGAAATCACTTAGAACATTTAGAAGGTGATATACCAAGAACATTAAACGTCAGTTCCGCTGTGTGCCACAGAAAAGTGGGTCATGAAATCAAGGGAAAGAAGCAAGATGCAAGTAAGTGAAAAGAAGTTTTCGAGAGCTCATATAAGCGTAAGAAAAGTATAAAGATGATAAATACAAAGATATGAGGGGGACAATACATGAGAATACCCTGCAAGAGAAGGTTAAAGAAAATTATCAAAATAGAATGGGCTTGTGAGTAGAATGAAAAAGATGAAGATGAATGAAATACACAAAGGTGAAAGCCAAGACACAAGGGACTGAAATAAGTGGAAGAATAGATTCTGAAGTGAAGGAGGACTGGAGCAGAATAGCGACAGGGAGATGGTGGGGACAACTGAGATGATGGAGGGGGGGGGGGGACTTAACTTATGACAAGGATGATGGTGTTTTATTATGTTTATTCCTTAATGCACTGCATTACAATCACCTCACCTGCGCAAATTATAGTGCCACAAATATAGAACTAAATAAAAACGAATTTTCGTTAATTTATTTTTACAAAAAATGTGCTATATATACAGTCAGCTGCCACTGCCGGCAATAAAAACGCTCCTATACAATAGCGCAATATGTATGAATATCAAATGTACGTCAGAAACAGGACAACACTGTTCATTCTGCAAAAGTCTCCATTCCACTACCAGTTTCTTTTTAAAGCAATTCGACTTTCCTCCTAATGCCAGATGACCGACTCAGGACCCTTGTGACACATGGTACGTCTCAGATGATATAGAGTTCCATAGTCAGTACAGTCGGAAACTACAACTGGCTTTTAGTCCACAGTAAGTTGCAAACAACAAGTCTCACCCACTAGGTAAAGACCTGAAGTTCTCCAACAGGGTAGGCCCAGAAGAGGAAAACATATCTTCCACGTTGTACAAGCTAATCGATCTATCCTCTACTCAATGATGACAAATGGTTACTCTCGTTGAAGACAGTCCTCCAGCAGCAGTTGTCAGTGTAGTGCCACGTGCCCAGAGACGTGAATCGCTTGGTCTGGCGCTTTACCATCCCTTCTTTCTGGTCGGCAGAGGTGTTACATTCAGGTCGGGTAACTCGAGACTCATACATCAGACAGTGACGGTCCCAGGTGGTCGCGTGATGTCAGAGGCGAACCTCGATTACCTGCTGGCTGCGGGCCAGGCACGCCTGGAGATGCTTTCACTCTCCAATGACACGAGTGACAGGGATGAGCAGGATTTCGTCCACACCTCAGTCCCGCTTGAGCTGCCCCAGTGTCATCACATTCGCAGGCTGAATGCCCTATCGCCTCAGGGTGGGGTAGCCTGTAGATCACAGCTGCCGCTGTCACCCTGTGGTGACGTCCAAGTCAGCTGGCCACTCGCCCGGGGACGTAGCCTCTGCTGTGACGTCACGCTGGCAGCGCCACCCACGGCACCCGAGCCCCGCCAGCTGCGGTGCGATATGGGCGCCTGCGCTGATCCAAGCCACGACCAGCCAATCTCCTACTCGGTCGATGTTTCGGATGCCCTAGCCCCTGCACAAAGCTTAGCATATTTTGTTGATGCTGTGTTTTTAAAACAAGTGTATGCAAGATCACATACATACAAAAATATGAAATGATGGTCAATAATCTTTACAATATTATTAATGGAAAACGTACGTTTGGTAACTCAAAGATGTAACGAAGCCGCAGCGGCCGACTGTCACTTACTATGCGGACTTCTGCTGTGGCTCCTGATTGAGAGCTTATATGGTCTGAAATCTACTTCCTTGTTCTGGTGATCACGTTGCGGACGTCACCTACCAGTGCCTCCACTATTCTTTGTTTGCCATGGTTCCAGACTGGCTGCACCAAGTGTTAAGAATTCCCCTCCTGTTGCTGTTACTATTTTCGTGAAAGTTACCAGCGTAAGACCCCCATCTGTTTCTATCATTCCACTGAGGTTCAGTATTAAATCCTTGTCATTTATACTGATTCCTAGTTGACCTGTATCTGTTTTTATCTTGCACCTCATTATTTCCTCCAGATTCACCTTGCGAATTTAGTTCAGTGTGGCATATTTAGTCCCTCGCGTTTTGTGCATCCTTGACGAAGTCTAACACTTGTAGAGTGCTTTTAAATAATGTTTTTCTGTCATTACATTTGCTAATGAGCAGTTCCTGGTACCTCAATGGCAATTTCATGTGGCAGTGTCGCATTATCTCCTTATCACTATGTGTTTGGTCCAGGTAACGGTTCCTGTTGACAAGCGTCTCGAGAAACTTTACATGACTGTGGCACTCTCGTGCTTCGTAACGCTTCGCCAACATAAGCTCCTGTTTAACCCTTTCTTGTGTGTCTCGTAACCAGAAGCTATTTAGGAAAGCTGAAAGGGTCCTGTAGCCAGCTTTCATTAGTCCAGTAGCCCATTTTCTTTACCATTTCTCTTTCTTTTCCTTGTTTCTCTTTTCTCTTTACTCTCATAGTAGCGTGATTGAATGAATGTGGTTGTGTGTCACGTTGTAGACGGTGGCATAGTCTGCTGCAGAAAGTCTGCGATAGTCGTACAGATTCAGCAGCAGTTGTACAGAATAGCCAACTCGCGTAGTGGTCAAGTAGGCAAAGAGGTTTTCGCTACTTGTGAGAAATCCATCTGCGTTAGGTTGGTGGCGGAAATGGCATCTTTGGGTTTTCCGGACCACGTGGAGCGTGGAGGAGGCTGGAGAAGAAGCGGGAGGCAGTCTGTCGCCGGTACGGGAAGCGTCCACGGCTGTGCTCCAGTCGAAGGAGGGTGAGTTAGACTGACCGCGTGGCGCGCTGTTACTTGGCGAGGGGAGAGCTGTTAGCTTTTGGTCTCGCTTTTCAAATCTGGAAGATTGCTTTGCCTTGTCGCAGCAAGGAATGCAAAACTTTGGCAGACTTTCTTTTAGCAAATTTCTGTAGCAGACTTGGATCCGCCGGAAGAGCGCCACACAAAGGTGTCGATAAGAAGTGAGCACTCGCTTCTGTATGAATTTCTGTTTGACTTCAGCTGTGCCTGCATAAGCTTTCACCTTTCTAAATATTTAGAGCTTTGCCTTCTCGTAAATTTTCCTTGCTTTATGTGTCTTTCGTCCGTGGGGAGCCAACCACGTGGTAGTACATTATAGTTGTTGGGCTACCGGCATCACTAACTGTCCGATCGCATGTTTGGTTCAAATGGCTCTGAGCACTATGGGACTCAACTGCTGTGGTCATAAGTCCCCTAGAACTTAGAACTACTTAAACCTAACTAACCTAAGGACAGCACACAACACCCAGCCATCACAAGGCAGAGAAAATCCCTGACCCCGCCGGGAATCGAACCCGGGAACCCGGGCGTGGGAAGCGAGAACGCTACCGCACGACCACGAGATGCGGGCTCGCATGTTTGTTTTAGATAATGTTAACATGATTGTGTGATGTGATATTGTTGCAATTTGGGCACTATACCTAGAAATTGTGTCTCCACAAACCATGTGTTATCAGGAATCGTGTACATGCCTCACATCCTTATCTTAGGAATAAATGATTTTATCTACAATTTTCTCTTGTGTTCCTAGATTACGTTTTTGCACCTAAGCCACTCACCTCGTAGCTTTCCCGTTAGCACATCCAACGCGTTTCCTTATGCACAGGTCCAGTGATTAGTCTCCCCCTGTATTTTATAACAAATGCTTTAGATTAAGTCTTATTTCCAATTGCGTTGCTGGGAGCTGATCTTCTGCACAATGTTCTTGCATGTGCTATTTTATTTTAAATGTTTGATCGTCGTGAACAGTGCACGGGGAGCACTATTAATTACATCGTATCCCCTATGAGCGACATCACAACGTATGTATTTTTGTGAGTTTTTGGTCTGTGATCAAATTAATTTATTTTCCGACTCGACCAAATCTTTGATTAGTTGTATGGTTATAGTCGGTGGCGACCCTAAACTTCTCACGTTAATTTCGTAAGCAATAAGTATTTCCATTCCCAATAATAACGTAATAACCCGTAGTAACAGGTTAGTTACAAAGCCTCTCTGAATTCGCCTTAAGTGCGGCAGTTTGCTGCAACGCTACGCGTGTGCTCTGCTATTGAACCTTCCAGGTATTCACAGA